>NC_136068.1:798430509-799686342 GCF_964261635.1 Lissotriton helveticus | reverse complement strand
AAAGACTGCCATGAGCTCCTGAGTGGAAAGTAAACTGTGTTTGCTCTGGGTGCATTAGTCTCCAACAGTCTATGAGGCCCAGGGTTTCCAGGAAGTCGCCTAACCAGGATTGTGCAGAAGGAAGGGGATAGCGATCGATCCTGCCAGAAATGACGGAGTTAAAATCACCACCCAGTATCAAAACACCCTCGGGGAGACCCAGAACCATCCGCCCCAGGTCCGTAAATGTCGTGGATTGCAAGCCCGGGGGGACATAAACTGACACCAACGAGATTGGCTTTCCCTGTCACCGCCCGACTAGTGCAACATATCGACCCCTGGCATCGAGGATCACATCATCAACTTCGAGGGGGAGGGAAACCTTAAGCAAAATACCCACTCCTCTAGAACTAGACGTAAATCCCGAATGGGCAGCCAAACGATAACCCCTCCTATTAAGAGCATGACAAGTGTTCCCTATCAAATGCGTCTCTTGTAACAGTACGACATCAGGCGAAAGGCGTCGCAACAGCTGCATAACCACCCCTCTCTTTATGCGATCACCCAACCCATTCACATTCCAGCATAATACCTTAAACCCTCTACCCCCCATCTAAATCCAAAATGAACTCCCATCGCAAAACGAGCATCACACAAACGTCAATGATAATGAAAGTACCTTGCCTTGAAAAAGAAAAAACAAACAATCCCTGAACTTGTCCCTCCCTCCCCCCAAGATTCCCAACACAACTTCCCCCCACCCTGCACCCCTGCACCGACTCAGAAGCCACCCCAATTTGCAGTGTGCCTGTCGCCCTAGCAAAGACAAACATGAACTAATCTACACAAAGAAAACCCCGGAGGAGGAAAGGGTCCCGCCATCCCCGCTACCTCCGAGGATACGAATGGAATGATCAAAGAAAGTCAGTGAAACTCCGGCTGATCACGCTGAAAATGGTTCCGGACACAGTCACCATAGTCATTCTTGGTCCATCAGTCCCCCTTCCGCACCACCAGCATGTTCTTGGCCAGCGCGGCGTGTCGGCAAAGTGCCCAACCCATCACTCACTTCCTCAGGCCTGACAAAGAAAAATGTTCGATTGTCATACTCAACACGTAGTCGGGCCGGGAATAACATAGCATATTTTAGTTCCATGTCCCTTAGTCGCCTTTTCACACCTTGAAATCCCATATGTTGTTTCTGGACCGACTGAGAAAAGTCTGGATAAAAATTCACAGCAGAGTTTTCGAACTGCGTAGGGCCGCTTGTCCGTGCCGCCTGCAAAATGGCGTCGCGATCTCTAAAATTGGAGATCCGTGCAATAATCGGACGGGGGGAAACCAGGCTTCACTTGTCCCCCTGGCACTCTGTGCGCACGTTCGATGGCAAAAAATGTGCTTAGGCCCTTAGGAGCCAGATGATTTAGAATGAGGTCCTCCACTCGAAGATCAATGGCGAGTGGACTAGATTCTTCCGGGACCCCAATAATACGCACGTTATTGCGCCCCGCACGGCCTTCAAAATCCTCCAAGCGACGAGCAAAAAAGTCATTGGCAGATCTTAAGTTGCGCACTTCCGTTTGCAAATCGGACACGTCCGTGGTGAGGCTGGATGTCTTCAGGTCCAATGACTTAACTTTCTCATTCGTCTTGGCTAAGTCAGTGCGAATGAGGTTGACATCGATAGCGACCGTGTCCAACTTCAGGCCCAGGGCTTCATATTGTTGGCCAATGGAGGACTGTATCCCAGCAATGGCGCCCATCACGTCTTGTAGTGTCAAGCCCGCCAACACAGCAGGATCATCGACAACCTCCTCCCGGGTCTTAGGTGCGCCACGGGGGATCCTTTAGAAAGCGTATAGCGATCCATGACGTTCGTCTGGGTAGAACCTCCCCGGATGGTGGTCTTAACCTTCCGTTTCTCACCCTCAGGCTTGCCCGTCATGGCGAGTCGGGTGCCCCGGAGGGAGGCTTGGGATCTGGTCCAAATTGCTCCGTAAAAGTCACACACGGGTACACAGGAGACCAAGTTGAGCCAAGTGGAGACCACAGCCAAACAGTCGTCTGCTCGAAACTCAATGACTTGGCATCATTCCGATCAACAGACACACCGCATATATGAGGCAGTGCGCCGGAGAAACGAAACCGAAAGTGAAGTGAGGCCGAGGGCCGACCTCCTCGAGCCGTTGTTGTTGAATTACGACCCGGGCACTGCCACCACTCAAGGTCCAGGCTGGTCCATGGAGAAGGCCGCAAAGTTCAAGACGGTAAAGCTCGGGGACCCTGCGTCCGATTTCGATCGAAAAACCTGCTAGTACATCAGCCGGGTTATGTCTTCAATGATCTTCCATCAGATCAGGATATTGGACAGGATAAATGCGGGAGGCAGCGAGGGTCCTCAGGAGCCCTGTGCTCACGCGGCCATCACGGATGCGCGCGAAGCTCCTCCCTTAGCCACTGCTTTCTAAAGCCGTACTTCAAGATGAAATCTACATTTACTGAACTAGTTGTAATCTTTTGCGAGAATCCATTTATCCACCTGGAGGTTACACTGCTCTGCCCACCTCTGTACCATCAATATCTAAAATCGATAGTGTAATGAAGAGAAAACGCACGTTTCCATGATCCATTGCTTAGTTATTAAAATCAAACAAAATTCCCAACCATTTCTAAAAAAATATCTTTCACAGAACTCAACGCGTTCCTGATATAGTCTTCAGTGGGTTTACATGCGATTTGTTTTCTCACAAGTTTATTCTTCAGGTGTCAAAGTTACAATATCTTAATGTACGGTAACTGACGAGTTACAACGTTTCTAGAATATAGTTCATCCTAACAGCCAATGACTGTTTTGCCTAACACTCGTAATCTGACTCCTTGTAAATTTCCAAATAAATCCTTTAATTAATGGCTGACCGGAAAGTGCCACTCCTTTTTATGTTATCCCGACGTTAAGGTGTTGCTCGATAAATTCAACTGATGAAAACCAGATATAAACTTCGTAACCAGATAAGGTCATATTTCATGTGGCATTGGTAGATTTTGATTCTGGCTCACAGCAAGGCAAGTCACGGAATGTAGGTTCATAGTCAAGTCATTGCCTTATCATGGGCAAATGCTTGAATTCAAGACAAGAACAGATACATGACACGTTTTGTAAACATTTTCTCTTGCCTTCAAAAGGATAACAACAGCCTATCCACTATGCCTGTGATTTTGCCTTGTGGTATTTTTCGAAGATGTGGTTTTATTTAGTTGTGAAATACATGCAGACGTTTGGATGTTAGCCTAATCCCAATAAGTGGGGATTGAGCAGGGAGGTTTTTGCACTGTGTGCTCTTCTATATCTTGGTTTCTGCTTGTGTCAAACTCCTCCGTGCAGCATGTGGGCTCTATCTAACGGGTGAGCATCTGCTGCCGCATTCAATTCCTTGCTGCTGAAAATAAGCTTTTCAAAAAGGACTTCAAACCATGAACTGTTGGGTGAAAATGAGGTTGAAATGCAATTTTTGTACAAGGTTACCTATACCGTGGAGAAAAGTGAACTCTTTTTCACAATGTTTATTTGCACGTAGATCCCCTTGATGTTTGCTCTCAATTACACCAATGTCTAGATTGTGTCTGCAACCAATCAGGCTGTTTAAGAATGATGTGATATTTCTGCACGAGCATTTTTTTGTCTACGGACCATGGTATAGAATACATTACTGGGCAGCATGCTTACCCTGTTCTGATGCGAAATTGTATCTGGGTGGTACTTATATGATACTAGAGATACAATGGTAACATAACACGTGTCAGGGGTTGCTTTTAGGTTGAGTCTGGGCAGCGCATGCCCTACTCTGCAAGGCATGCTGTATTAGAGTATAGAATTGAAGCCCCGCCCACTCTCCACCGATATTTTTCATTGGCTTGTTAGATTGTCCTTCACAAATGAAGGCTTCTGATTCGTTCATAGGCTTGTAAGTCCCTCCTTAGTACCGCCATATATTCATTTGTAACCTCCCATGTGGACTGGTCCTTTAACTTAGGTTGTTACACAATATGTCATATTTAGTCTGTCGCAAAAAGAAGAAATGATGGCCAGAATGCAGTACATTCACCCCAGTACAGAGATCTGGGCCTAAATCCATTGTTTCTTTGCTCACCATGCCATTCCAGTTTGGACCCAGCCATATGCAAATCAGTCTTGACCCTACACCCAATGGGAACAGTCCAGCCCAAACTGCCAGGCCAGGTCCTCCCTGGACTGGAAACAAGCATCATAGGACCGGTTTTGGGCTTTCAGCCCTCATCAGTCGGGATAGCTTGACTCCAGTGGCATGGAGAGCACGGGACCCACGTCTGGGCATACCCGACCCACTCGTGGTGACAAATGCAAAAAAAACAATTGGTGGAAAGAATGCAGAACAATGTCATACTTTCACCCCAGTACAGAGATCTGGGCCTAAATCCATCTTTTTTTTCTCACCATGCCATTCCAGTTTGGACCCAGCCATATGCAAATCAGTCTTGACCCTGCCCCCAATGGGAACAGTCCAGCCTGAACTGCCAGGCCAGGTCCTCCCTGGACTGGAAACACGCATCCTAGGACCGGTTTCAGGCTTTCAGCCCTCATCAGCCGGGATAGCTTGACTCCAGTGGCATGGAGAGCACGGGACCCACGTCTAGGCATACCCGACCAAGTCGGGGTGACAAAAGCAAAAAGAACAATTCACAGACATTCAGTCTTCAACTCTTACAAATGCAAGACCTATTGTCGGCAAACTGATGGAGAAGCATGTTAACCACCACCTTTCCAGCTTCATTGAGCAGACCGGCAGTCTGGACCATTCTCAGTCGGGGTTCAGGCCTAGGTATAGCACCAAGACGGCTCTTCTCTCCGTCACGGATGCTATACGCATGTCCCTGGACAGAGGTTTGTCTGTGGTGTTGGTGCTGCTGGACTTGTCCGCAGCATTCGACACCATATCCCACGTCATCCTCCTAACTAGACTAAAGGAGATTGGCATTGACAAATCTGCCCTGGCGTGGTTCACCAGCTTTCTCGCTGAGCGCGCCCAGAAGGTAAATATGGGTTCCTTTAGTTCCACCTCTACCAGCATCATCAGAGGAGTCCCGCAGGGCTCCTGTCTCAGCCCTACGTTGTTTAACGTATATGTCTCCTCCCTGGCCAACATTATGAGGTCTTTCGGGTTTATGCCCATCTCTTACACTGACGACACGCAGCTGCTGTTCACTTTTAAAACCTTTACCCCGGAGATAAGACAAGCTTTCTCCAACGGCATGACTGCGATCGCCAGCTGGATGGCCAAGAACTTTCTCCAGTGCAATGTGGGAAAGTCGGAGGTCATGCTATTTGGAGAGGCAAAAATCCTGTGGACCCCTGATTGGTGGCCCACTAGTCTGGGTCAGGCCCCTTCCCCTAAACAGGTGGTGAAAAACCTGGGGGTCCGTCTAGACCACGATCTCACCCTTGCTCATCATGCCAGCACCACGGCGGGATCTTGCTTTCACATCATTAGCCTCCTTCGGAAAGTGTTCCCCCTTCTCCCTGACAACACAAGAAAGACCTTGGTCCAGGCCCTCGTTCTGAGCCGCCTGGACTATTGCAATGGCCTATTTCTAGCAGCCAACGAAGGAGTGCTTAACAAACTTCAGGTTGTTCAGAATACCGCGGCACGTTTGGTGACCAATGCCCCCCCCAGAACGCCATCCCTGCCCCTTCTCAAAGCCCTCCACTGGCTTCCCATCCGGAAACGGGTGGAATTTAAGATCTGCTGTGTGGTGCACAAGAGTCTCCCCAACCTAGGGCCGCACTATCTGGCCGAAAAATTTGTTTACCACCGTCCTTCCCGTAATCTGAGGTCCAGCAATCAGCTGTTACTACAGGTTCCTAGACATAATAAGACCAGACAGGGAGGTCGTGCCCTCTCCATCATGGGCCCCCGTCTGTGGAACAATCTTCCCCTTTCCCTTAGAGAGTGCCCGAGCCATCTAGCTTTCAGGAAATGCCTAAAGACAACTTTGTTCTAGGATGAGCGCATGCCCCGACCTGTTCACTTCACAGCACCGCGCGGAGATACACCTTCGGGTGTGATGCCGGCGCGATACAAACCCATAAATAAATAAATAAATAAATAAAATAAATGCCTGTTATTAATTCCAGGTTGGCTTGGATGATATTGTACCAATCCAAAGCTGTAATACTGGGCCTGGAGGGGTAAAAGGCTTTTGTTGTTTTACCACTCATTATGGATGGCACTCTGCTAATCCTAAACTTAATGATTTTGTTGTAGAAATCGCAACATACTTTGTTCCTTTCTAGCTCAGCATGGATGGCAGTGTGCTAATCCTATGCTGAACATCTTTGGTAGAAAAACAGACATTTGAGGTGAGTAGATTCAAAGTGTTTCCGCTGTTGTAGGGTACTTTATACAGGAGCTGCTCTCCACCTAAACTTGGGAACTACCCAGAGTTCTCTGCTTCTTTTTTGTAGATAGCTAGATAGATAGATAGATAGATAGATAGATAGATAGATAGATAGATAGATAGATAGATAGATAGATAGATAGATAGATAGATACATAGATGCATAGATGCATAGATACATAGATACTAAAACCATAGTAAATATAAACAATTCAATAACAAAATTATAGTAATTCATTTAGACAATGAATTAAATATTACAATTTTAAAACCTCATTTACTATTCCCACTCCAGTCTATACAATAGCAAGTAGAACTTTGTCCTTTTCAGAGGTAAGATTTACTATACCCACTCCAGTCTGTGTTACAATAGGGAAAGCGTGGGACTTTGGAGGGGGTAAATTTACAATTCCCACTCCAGTCTTTGCAACAGTAGTAAAATCGTTGAACTTCGGAAGGGTACATTTTGATGTGCCCACTCCAGTCTGTGCAGCAGTAGGGAAAGCGTTGAACTTTAAAGGCAGGAAGATTTACTATTCCCACTCCAGTATGTCCAACAGTAGGGGATGTGTTGGACTTTGGAGAGGTTACATTTACTATTCTCACTCCAGTATATGCAACAGTATAAAAAGCTTTGGACTTCAGAGAAGTAAGAGTCAGTATTCCCACCACAGTCTGTGCAACTGTAGGACACGTATTGGAGTTGGGAAAGGTAACATTTACTTTTCCCACTCCAGTCTGTGCAACAGTAGAGAAAACATTGTACTTCGGAGGGGGGGGGCAGATTTACTATTCCCGCTCCAGTCTGTACAACAGTAGTGAATGCATAGGACTTCAGAGGGATAAGATTTACTATTCCCACTCCAAACTGTGCTACAGTAGGAAAAGTATTGGACTTCAGAAGGGCTAACTTTACAATTACCACTCCAGGTCTGTGTAACAGTGGGGAAAGTTCTTCTCTTCAAACACATTACACATTACATATATAACTAACACTAAAAATGTATTTAAAAAAAAAGAATTAAGTTTAAACAATACTAATTTACATAAAAAAAGATTAAAAAATTAAAAATTAAATGCTTTTCATATTTAATCACCAATGTATTAGTTAATTATCAAAATATAACTAAAACACATAAGCATAACACAATTTACATAATTAATATTCAATTAAATAATTAATTAACAATTACTCATTAACTATTAATTAATAACTTCTCACCCCATACCCCTACAAATCCAGCAGGGTACATCTAAAATATAAATAAAATATATAATTATTATACAATATACATATCTATCATTTAGTTAAAATATTGATAAAAACTATTAACTAATTATATTTAAATATTACTTAATTTCTCACCCTATACCCCAACAAACCTAGCAGCCAGCACCTAAAATAAATCTTTATAACATTATGTACAGTATTAATACCAATCACATACCTACTTAAAAATAATAAATTAATTCTTAATAAATTATTACTTAATTAACTTCCTACTCTATCTCCCTACAAACTCAACAATCCATTACAACACTAGCAATTAAATGTAAAAATCCAGATCACGTAAAATAATAAACTGCAGTCCATAATAATCAAACAATGAAATCAAACAACGAAATTATTGAAATCGATATTAAAAGCAACATTATTCTAAACAATTATATTACTTACCTAAAAACAATATTCTTGACAAAGATATTTCTGCATCACTATACTGTTATATCTGCTGAGAGGCTACTGAGGGTCCCCTACTTTCACAATCTTCAGGGACTTTATTAACCCCTGCGCTACAGCTGGCTGCTGTATTTTGACCAGATAAACCTTCACCTCCTGCAAACCCCTTTCCGTTATCCAAAACGTCCATTAAAACAACACCAGGATTTGCAGATCAGGTTGATGACATGGAGGGGGGGCTTCCAGCAGCCTCCATTTCCTCCGAGTTGGACCTTGAATCCGACGGGCCTGCAGAACTCTTTCTAAAGGTCTCCCCTTGTTTCCCAACATCTAACATGAGGGGTTGTACTTCAAAATACGACCGCAAAGAGGGGATGATCCTGACTTTCAAATCGAGCGGATTGCTTTTCGCTCGGCCTGCCTTTATACTCCTGCCTTTAACCTTGCAGCGCTGAAAAAATGAGCAACTACTATCTGTAGTCACTGCTGTAGGAGTGCTGCCTTTCCCCTGACCCTTCCCACTGTTCCTTGCAACAAATTTTTCCTCGGGGCAGCTTAGTATTTCTCTCCTGAGTTCTTGATCTTGCCTAGTAGCCAGATGTTCGCCGGCCTCCTCTGTGAAAGGCAGTCCTCTCCAGGATGCAGGAAACTCGCCCAGTGCTGCCGCTGCTGGTGTCGACCCAGAGCAGCCCGCAAGCTGCTGCTCTGCGGCCCCTCCTTAGCTCCAGAGTGGCGATCACCCAGCGCGAGGATAGAGCAGGGGCTGCAGAGACCATAGCTCCAAAACACATCTCCTGTGGAAAACCACAACCACAAGGCATACTAGGACACTACAAAGAAATTATTAGGTGAGCAAATTTTGCCGGCGTCCTTCAAGACAAAATGGCATGGGGAAAACAGCAGGTAACAGGTCCTAAAATCACCTCCTCATTAAGCATGCATACGGGAGCATCTGAATGCAAGCGGCTGCTCAACTAGCAGCCGCCATGTTATCCTCATAATTAAGAAGGGGTTCTCAGTCTCTGAGGCCAATCAAGGTGAGATTAGGGTGTTCTGTGAGCAGCTGGAGAAGAAAATCGGCCTCCTAAATTCAAGAACACTCATTTTGGAGAACACAGTGGGAGATCTAAGAGATGCCCTGGGAGCAGCAAAAGCCGATATAACATCTCTCAAGAGGGAGGAGGTGGTTCTGCACGAAAAGCTTGAGACGTTAGAGAATTACTCTCGGAAAAACAACTTGCCTGTTCTGAATGCCCAGAAGGGGAAAGAAGGGGAAGACCTCAAGTCCTTCATAGTGTCACTCTTGAAAGAATCATTGCAGATTGAGGAATCAGAGGAGGACTTGAAAATAGACAGTCAAAGGGTTCATAGTGACCCTTTCTGGAGGCACCCCAACAGGACTAAACCTAGGAAGATCCTTATGAACATTCTCACCTACTTCTTAAAGGAAAAAATCCTCAATATGGCTCTAAAAATTAAATTATTAAGAGCTGGTGACTTTTCATACGAAATTCGTTCTGACCTTTCCCGTGTCACCCTGAATAGGCAGTGGGCGTTGAGCAGGAAGCTGGATGAGTTCAGAAAGCTTACTGCGGTTGCCCAGCTGAAATATCCTGCAACTCTAAAAATGATGCACAGGGGTTAAAACAAATCCTCATTCACCTTACTGATTGGTCAAATTAGCTGTTTTATCACGATTGGTCTGGTATTGGCTTCCTCGGAGTTTGAGTCGACTTACAGCTCTCCTGTCTAAATCTCCATGAGAACAATTCAGCTTCTTCCTGTAATGTGTCCTGGAAGGGTTAACATATTGCAGTATATAAAAGATTCTCCCCCACAGGTCATTATCCTCCAGGAAACCCATCTTCTGAAAGAGGAGATGACTGGGATATTTAAAAATGCTAAGTGTGTGGAGCATATGATCTGCTCTTATCAGACCGCTAATATCAGGATCATCGCTATCTTAATAAAAAAACAAGCAAATGCCCACATCCTAGACTCTACAGTTGATCCAGTGGCCGATGGGTCATCATGGAGCCCGGTTCCAATATGGCGCTCTTAATCGAAGGGTTGAGGTTGAATGAGCAGTCCACTTTCTATAGCCGCATTTTTTGATAAAACTTAACATGCGTAGGAAATAGTATGCGTCTCTCGATTAAAGAGAGTACGGGACCAGAGGATCGTTTAAGCTCTGAAGAAAGGAGTTTTCCGTTCCTGTTAAGGTGAGGCTATCTTTATGTAGGTAGCTTAAGACGTATAAAAACGGTGGTGTTCGGCGCAAGGGTTTTAATTACATCTTACGGCAATTGCAGGTTTAGAACTTCACGAGTCTTCAAACAGCCAGGATTACCTTACGTGAATCGGCCGGATGAGGCTGATGAGGTTGGTGTTCATCTTTGGTGCTTAACACTGGGAGGAACGGGTGGTACAAGCATGGACTCATGATTTTTATAATGGTTGTACATTTCCCTCTAGGATTTATTACATTATGGATTGAAATAAGGCACGAGATTTTCAGTAAGTTAGTATGTTATCACGAACGCGGTAGTTCAGGACACTGGATTTGAGGTGGTGAAGGTTATTTCCTTTACTTTACCGGTCTGTCCCAGCCGAGCACTTTTGGTGAATGGTTTGTTCTTTATCCTTATCTTCATTCTTTCCTTTTTGGGGGGAGTTTCTACCCAAGATGACTAGGCAGTATCATGTTTTACCGATGTGCTTTTGCCTTGAATGTGTTATTTTCGGTTTTCTAGTAAGAACTTTGAAAATAATTATTATTTTTTTGTAAATTGAAAGATATGTTTCCCATGCGGGTTATATTAAATGAGAATACTGTTTATATTGCTTACAGAAATTAGCCCTTGAAGAAGGGCCAATGAGGCCTGAAATGCATTGGCTTGGCATCAACAGGAACAACCACATGGATTGAATTGAAAAGAAAAAAAGAAATATGATTGTTCTAAAAAGCTTTTTCTGTGATTAAAACAGATTAAATGTTCCGTGTGCATTAAGAACACATGTTTATGGTTTTTGGATGCTTACTTTCATGGTGTTTTAGTATCACAATATTGTGTTTAGTCATCAATGGAGCGCACACCGCTAGCCCCTCCTCCGGATCGCCTCTCCGGACTCTGGTACTTGTAGTTCTTTAGAGGATCACCCAGGTGGGTGCAAGTCGGTACTTGTTGGACTGATGAATCTCTAGACCCGATACATGTCCCGGGTTTTAGGATATCGCCCGAGACATGTCTCAGGTTTCGGGATAACTTCCCTCATCAGTAGAGAAAGATCGTTAGGGGTGGAAGAGAAGGCCGCCACACAACAGTCAAAGGCCTCGATGCCAGAACCGGCACGCAGGTGCGTCGTCCAAGAGACCGTCGGCCCAAAGCTCAAGGGAGCCATATTGTGTTTAGTCATCAATGGAGCGCACACCGCTAGCCCCTCCTCCGGATCGCCCCTCGGGACTCTGGTACTTGTAGTTCTTTAGTGGATCACCCAGGTGGGTGCAAGTCGGTACTTGTTGGACTGATGAATCTCTAGACCCGATACATGTCCCGGGTTTTAGGATATCGCCCGAGACATGTCTCGGGTTTCGGGATAACTTCCCTCATCAGTAAAGAAAGATCGTTAGGGGTGGAAGAGAAGGCCGCCACACAACAGTCAAAGGCCTTGATGCCAGAACCGGCACGCAGGTGCGTCGTCCAAGAGCCCGTCGGCCCAAAGCTCAAGGGAGCCATATTGTGTTTAGTCATCAATGGAGCGCACACCGCTAGCCCCTCCTCCGGATCGCCCCTCGGGACTCTGGCACTTGTAGGTCTTTAGTGGATCACCCAGGTGGGTGCAAGTCGGTACTTGTTGGACTGATGAATCTCTAGACCCGATACATGTCCCGGGTTTTAGGATATCGCCCGAGACATGTCTCGGGTTTCGGGATAACTTCCCTCATCAGTAGAGAAAGATCGTTAGGGGTGGAAGAGAAGGCCGCCACACAACAGTCAAAGGCCTCGATGCCAGAACCGGCACGCAGGTGCGTCGTCCAAGAGCCCGTCGGCCCAAAGCTCAAGGGAGCCATATTTTGTTTAGTCATCAATGGAGCGCACACCGCTAGCCCCTCCTCTGGATCGCCCCTTGGGACTCTGGTACTTGTAGTTCTTTAGTGGATCACCCAGGTGGGTGCAAGTCGGTACTTGTTGGACTGATGAATCTCTAGACCCGATACATGTCCCGGGTTTTAGGATATCGCCCGAGACATGTCTCGGGTTTCGGGATAACTTCCCTAATCAGTAGAGAAAGATCGTTAGGGGTGGAAGAGAAGGCCGCCACACAACAGTCAAAGGCCTCGATGCCAGAACCGGCACGCAGGTGCGTCGTCCAAGAGCGCGTCGGCCCAAAGCTCAAGGGAGCCATATTGTGTTTAGTCATCAATGGAGCGCACACCGCTAGCCCCTCCTCCGGATCTCCCCTCGGGACTCTGCTACTTGTAGTTCTTTAGTGGATCACCCAGGTGGGTGCAAGTCGGTACTTGTTGGACTGATGAATCTCTAGACCCGAGACATGTCTCGGGTTTCGGGATAACTTCCCTCATCAGTAGAGAAAGATCGTTAGGGGTGGAAGAGAAGGCCGCCACACAACAGTCAAAGGCCTCGATGCCAGAACCGGCACGCAGGTGCGTCGTCCAAGAGCGCGTCGGCCCAAAGCTCAAGGGAGCCATATTGTGTTTAGTCATCAATGGAGCACACACCGCTAGCCCCTCCTCCGGATCGCCCCTCGGGACTCTGCTACTTGTAGTTCTTTAGTGGATCACCCAGGTGGGTGCAAGTCGGTACTTGTTGGACTGATGAATCTCTAGACCCGAGACATGTCTCGGGTTTCGGGATAACTTCCCTCATCAGTAGAGAAAGATCGTTAGGGGTGGAAGAGAAGGCCGCCACACAACAGTCAAAGGCCTCGATGCCAGAACCGGCACGCAGGTGCGTCATCCAAGAGCCCGTCGGCCCAAAGCTCAAGGGAGCCATATTGTGTTTAGTCATCAATGGAGCGCACACCGCTAGCCCCTCCTCCGGATCGCCCCTCGGGACTCTGGTACTTGTAGTTCTTTAGTGGATCACCCAGGTGGGTGCAAGTCGGTACTTGTTGGACTGATGAATCTCTAGACCCGATACATGTCCCGGGTTTTAGGATATCGCCCGAGACATGTCTCGGGTTTCGGGATAACTTCCCTCATCAGTAGAGAAAGATCGTTAGGGGTGGAAGAGAAGGCCGCCACACAACAGTCAAAGGCCTCGATGCCAGAACCGGCACGCAGGTGCGTCGTCCAAGAGCCCGTCGGCCCAAAGCTCAAGGGAGCCATATTGTGTTTAGTCATCAATGGAGCGCACACCGCTAGCCCCTCCTCTGGATCGCCCCTCGGGACTCTGGTACTTGTAGTTCTTTAGTGGATCACCCAGGTGGGTGCAAGTCGGTACTTGTTGGACTGATGAATCTCTAGACCCGATACATGTCCCAGGTTTTAGGATATCGCCCGAGACATGTCTCGGGTTTCGGGATAACTTCCCTCATCAGTAGAGAAAGATCGTTAGGGGTGGAAGAGAAGGCCGCCACACAACAGTCAAAGGCCTCGATGCCAGAACCGGCACGCAGGTGCGTCGTCCAAGAGCCCGTCGGCCCAAAGCTCAAGGGAGCCATATTGTGTTTAGTCATCAATGGAGCGCACACCGCTAGCCCCTCCTCCGGATTGCCCCTCAGGACTCTGGTACTTGTAGTTCTTTAGTGGATCACCCAGGTGGGTGCAAGTCGGTACTTGCTGGACTGATGAATCTCTAGACCCGATACATGTCCCGGGTTTTAGGATATCGCCCGAGACATGTCTCGGGTTTCGGGATAACTTCCCTCATCAGTAGAGAAAGATTGTTAGGGGTGGAAGAGAAGGCCGCCACACAACAGTCAAAGGCCTCGATGCCAGAACCGGCACGCAGGTGCGTCGTCCAAGAGCCCGTCGGCCCAAAGCTCAAGGGAGCCATATTGTGTTTAGTCATCAATGGAGCGCACACCACTAGCCCCTCCTCCGGATCGCCCCACTGGACTCTGGTACTTGTAGTTCTTTAGTGGATCACCCAGGTGGGTGCAAGTCGGTACTTGTTGGACTGATGACTCTCTAGACCCGATACATGTATCACAATATTAATTGATTATGTGAATATTTATGAGCAATTTTTATAAATGTGAATTTAGCAACAGCATATAGGTTATTGTGCACAGAGGTCAGGTTTCTAAACTTGAATTATGTTGTCATGGTGAAGCTGACCATCCTAGGTACTCTGCTAACTTTGGTGGGCTATTATGGTCCCAACCAGGATGACCCCTCCATTCTAAAGACCATTTTTTCAAATCCTTTGGATTATCCAGACCCAGTTATTATGGCCGGGTATTTTAACATCGTTCTGGACCCCAAACTAGATAACTCACCTAGCAGTAGAGCTAAGGCGCCTTCTAGGTCCCGGATATACCTCCAATCTATGATGGCACAGACTGAACTCAGTGACATTTGGAGCCCCAGATCAGGTATTCTGCCAGGGGTCTCATATTATAACTGTAAATATGGCCATAGATCGAGAATCGATTATATCATGGTCAGCTACAATCTAAGGGGTAAAGTTAAGGATATTGGCTATCTGACTCCGCATCTGTCCGACCATTCAGGGGTCTGGATGGATTTGTGCCTGGTAGAAGGTGAACATCTTAGAGTTTGGACATTTGATCGGATGTTACTTCTTGATGAAGCTGAGATGAAGTATTTATCCCAGGACACCGAATGCTTTCTTGAACAGGAATCTGGGCTCAGCTAGGATTTCATTGGTCTGGGACTCCCTAAAGGCCATTTTAAGGGGTATGATCACAAACAGGCTATCCTATAAGAACAGACAATACAGGGAGGAGGTAGCCCACAAGGAGGCAGAGATGAAGACACTAGAGTTGAGCTTAAATAGTGAGGTTGACCCTGAGAATCTCTGGGAAAATCTTGTGAAACTGTAAACAAAAGGATCAGATGGATACCATCATTTGGACAAGGGTTACTAGCAGGTGGGAGGCGAGCAAGCTTGCTCATTTTGAATATGGAGAAAGTTCAGGTAAGCTTCTGGTGTGAAATGCCAAGACTGATAGGATGCAAAATCTCATTAAACAAATTGATAATCCAGACAGTGCTAAAATATTGTCTTCAGATGAGGAGATGAGATTGGGGGTGCCTTTTTTGCTTTTTTTCAGGAGTTGTATTGGGAGGATAGCATGGTTGATAAAACCTCAGCAATGGAGTGGCTGCGGAGTAGCATGCTCACCCCTCTGAGTTTGTCCCAGCAGGAAGAGCTAGATCAGGACATATCTCAGGAAGAGCTGAGGAGGGCCAGCTTTGCTGGTTAAGCAGGGAAAACTGTAGGGCCCGACGGGCTTCCTGCAGAACTGTACAGATCTTTGGGGGAGGTGATAATTCCCACTCTGATGCTGCTCTTTAATGAGATTTTATCTGTGGGTGCAAGGCTCCCGGGTTCATGTTGAGAAACTACTATTATTCTAATCTTGAAACCAGCTAAGAACACAGTGAGTGGCGGTTTCTACAAACCCATCTCGCTGCTGAATGCAGACTATAAAATCTTTGCAAGGATCCTGCCGGATAGGCTGGATTTAGTAGCGGGAGGTATACTTTACCATGATCAAAAAGGATTTGTCAAGGGCAGGAATTTAGCAGACCTCACCTATGATTTGGTGGGTGCAATTGATTCTCACTTCCCCTCACAGCCATGACTTTAGATGCTACCAAGGCCTTTGACAGGGTCAACTGGGTATACCTCTCAGCAATCTTGGGAAAATGTAACTTGGGCAAGAAGTTTTGCAGAGCTATTCAGCTCATTTATCAGGACCCATCGGCGAGACTCCTGGTTAATGGTAAATTGATTAAATCATTTAAGATCACAAGGGGCCCGAGGCAGGGCTGCCCCCTCTCCCCTCTTCTTTCGATCAATTTAGCAAGCTTTTTGCTCAGTGTTTAAGAGAAAACCCCAGCATAGTGCAATTCAAGTATGGGGGCTAGGAGAGGAAGGTAGCCCTATATCCCGATGATGTTTTGATCCTCTCTGCCGATCTGGCAACTACTTTTACCCTTGTCATTAGCTTGGTGCAGGACTTTGGGGCGGGTATCCGGTTACGAGGTTAACACAGAGAAAACCACAGTTATGACTTGGGACCTGGCGGAGTGTCAGTATCAGACCAAGCGTGACATGGGATACTCTGGGGTGAGAATAGTGCAGGACATTGAAAAGATCTCTGGGACCAACTTGGCTAAAGTCTCAAGGGAGTGTCACAAACACATGAAATCTTGGGTTCATCTCCCTCTGACTATCTTGGGGAGGATTATCCTGGTTAAGATGGTGGTCCCACAAAAAATCACCTTCCTATTTAATACTATTCCTTTACATTCTGAAAAATCAGCCATAGCCAAGCTTCAGAAGACAATAAATTTGCTTGTTTGGGCGTATAGGGCTACGAAGATCACTGGAAAAAGTTGAGGCATAGGAGGGAGAAGGGGGCCTTGCGCCAACTGATTTGCAATATTATGCATGGGCCTTCCAGCTATCACACTCAAGAATGCTCTTAAAAACCCCAGACCACGCAGGGGTGGGGTGCCATGTTCTCTGCCATGTTAAAAGGTGCGGGTCTTTCTCAGGAGGGATTTCTGTTCAAATTTGGGGAACAGAAGTTCTTAAAAAAGATTGGACTGAAAGTCCTGCTGGGGATGGCTCGGATATGGGCCAGTATTAAACAGTACACTGGTCTTAACTATTACTCTAGTCAGGCCCCTTTGCGGGACTCTCCGGGCGCACCAGATTGCTTGAAAGATGGGCTTGCCTTATTTATTTATTTATGGATTTATAACGCGCTAGAATCGACTCTAACAGAGTATCTCTGCGCACAGAAAGAAAAAAAGGGGGAACAGAAAAGAAGCAGTAGCAACAAGTTGGTATTTGATTCATTGGTCATCCAAAGGCGCTCAGACTATGGGGCCGATTAGGATGGCGGACGGACTTGCGTCCGTCCGCCACCCTTGAGGAGGAGGGAACGTCCGCAGGGGCTGCGGCGTTCCCTCCGTGCTGATTAGGATGTGACCGCCAGGGTGGCGGTCACATCCTCTATATTTAACATTGCGGCGGGTGCAGCTTCAAGCTGCACCCGCCGCAATGTTAAAAAAGCATGTGTTACATTTACATGCACAAAGCGGCAGGCACCGCACGGTGCCTGCTGCTTTGTGCACGCAAATGCAGGGGGGTACCATAGGTACCCCCCATGTGCACCCCCCACCCCCCATTCACCCAGGGGGCCCGCAACGGGCCCCCAAAGTGAATGTCCGTATGCTTTTCCATGGCGGAAAAGCCGCCGTGGAAAAGCAGTTTTACACAACCATCATAATATGGCGGACGGTGTCTCATAGACACCGCCTGCCATGTTATAGCTTTTCCGCCGCGGTCGGAAGCCGACCGCAGCGGAAAAGCGGCGGACGGAATTCCAGACCCACCAGCCATCCTAATTTGGCGGTGGGTCTTTGGAGTCTCCGCCGCGGTTTTTCCGCATCCTCCGGCCCGGCGGAAGTGTCCGCCGGCCCGGAGGATGCGGAAAAACCGCCATCCTAATCGGCCCCATAGTCTGGAATAAAAATGTTTTTAGTTTTTTTCTAAACTTTAAGTGTTCTGGGCATTGCCTGAGGGAGTCTATTCCACCAGGTGGGTCCGACAACCGACAAAGCATTTCCACCTTGTCTGACCTTCCCTGCCGTTGGTACTCTCAATTGAAGTTGACTGCTGGACCTCAGGGCCCGGGTAGGATTGTATGGGATGAATTTATTGTTCCAATAAGAAGGGTCACATCCATGTAGGCTCTTATGGATCAAGCCGCATATCTTAAAATTGATCCTTTTACGGACTGAGAGCCAATGTAATTTGGTTAAAAGGGGTTTAGATGGGGTTCTAGGTGGGGCATTCAATACTAGCCTCGCTGCAGTATTTTGTACCACCTGAAGTTTTGCAAGCACACCTTCATTAGCTGACAACAGCAGTCCATTGCAATAATCAAGGCGGCTCAATATCAATGCCTGCACCAAGGTTTTTCTAGTAGAATCCGGTAATATTGGGAAAACTTTCCGTAGAAGTCCAATAACATGGAAACATTGGCCAACCACCCAGTTTCCATGCTGTTTAAAAGAGAGTGCTCGATCAAGGCGTACCCCTAGGTTTTTTATAAACAGTACAACTTACAACTTACAACTTAGAGCAGCGGGCTCAAGGTGTGGGAGGACCTTGCTTCTGATGGCTCACTCTTACAATGGTTGTCCTTATATAATAGGCTAGAAGGGGATATGTCCACATTTAAATATATTCAGCTGCAGGGAACACCCTTGAGGAACAGCGAGTGGTTAGACCATCAGGGAAGAAAGAAGTTTCCTTCCTTTATTGGGCTATTGAGGAGGCTATCAACAGAGATTTTAAGCTGGCTGAAGAACTGTGGGGGGCTTACTTGCCTAATGAACAGTGGGATTGCCTTGTTTGCCACTGTAAAGCCGGCTTGGCTAAGGAGAAACCACTTGTTCATGGTTAATAGGACTTATTTATCTCCGCTTAGATTGACCAAAATGTCGAAGGCGTCTCCAGCTAGCTGCAAGAAAATGTGATTTAGAGAGTGCCTCAGATATCCACATGTTTAAAGAATGCCCTGCGATAGCAGAATTTTGTGAAAAAGTAAGCAAAACCATTGCTGAAATTTTGGGTATTCCTATTCAACTCACTCTCTCCATGATAATCTTTGCTATATCCAGTGAAATGAAGGGTCCGGGTTTAGCTGGCTAGGAGGGAAATTTGTAAAAGATGGGTAGAAGCTACACCCCCTTACTCTCTGAGTGGCTATCCTCCTTACTTACTACTTCTGGAACCGATTTGTGTAGAACACAGAGTAGAAAAAAGACTTAAGGGGTTTGCTGAATCATGCTCTTGTTCCTCCCATACCGCCGGCCTTTGCGAATGCTAAATAGACAAATGGTATGTATCAAACAAGTTTGATGCAAAATAAGGAATAGCAAAATTTGCTAATCCTTATTTTGCGATTGCACTTAAGGAATTGCAAATTTTGCGATTCCTTAAATGCAATGTATCAAACAAATAATATGCAAAAAATGCCATTAAGGATTAGCAAATTACCACCAACTTCTAGTTGGTGGTAATTTGCGAATTCTTATCAAAAAGCTTTTTTGAAAAAACCCAAAGGTGCCATATGACGCCCATACATGCCCTTAGGGCATGTATGTGCGCCATATGCCCCCAAATGTCTTTTTCAGGGGTGCAGCAGGGTGTTCTTGAGACACCCCTGCACCCTTGGAAAAATCCCTAATTTGCGATCAGCAAATTGCTAATTGCAAATTGCACTTTCATTCCTATGGGCCTCCTGGCCCATGGATATGAAGGGGTAATTTGCGATTAACAATTTGCTAATCTCAAATTAGGAATGCTAAGGAATCGCTATTGGAAAGCGATTTTGTACATACATACCGTTTTGCATTTCCTAAATAGCGATTCCTTAAAATTCGCTATTTAGGAAATGCAAAATGGTTTGTTGATACATATAGCGGATAGTTTGCTATTTTGCACATCTTTCCCACCTGATTTTACCTTTGTTAAAAACGAGTATTGGTTTTATTTTTTAATAGAAAATGAGCATTGGTCTTATTTTCTACAAACGAGCATTTGTTCTATTTGCCTCGCACAACTGTTATTGAATTTAATGTGGTTGGGTGGGCATTTACTTCCTGGTTCCCCTGCATGCCACTGAGAGCTGCCATCTTGGGTCAGTACACGCTCTAAAATATGTCGCTGGCGGGACCATAAAAATGCACACTGCGCGGTCACGCAGTGGACGTGCTGTGCGATCGTGCCTATGGTAAGCCTGTCTGCAGCGGTCAGCGTCCCGGAAGCGTCCAGCACCAGCCATGCTGCCCGACGGGCCTCCCGGACAGTGGGCAGAATGCGCTATACCAGTGATCTTCTGCGGAATCTCCGTCCACCCTCATGTACCCACCAAGGTATTTGTGATCTGTCTATGTGTAAAGCTCTCACCTGTGGGACATGTGGCTTTAAGCTGGTTGTAGGGTCGTTCAACTCTGGTCAGATTAGCACCTCACCTAAGAGGTCTATGAGGGCCTCCCCCATTTTGGCTGCTTTGATTAATGCCCTCTCCCTCAGGAAGCACTACTTGGATGTTTTTGACCTCCTTGTAGACAGACCTGTGGACCGTCTGTTCATTACAGAGACATGGGTAGATACCACGTCTGATCCCATTGTCATCCAGGCCACGCCTGAGGGTTATAAGATCTTTAGAGTGGATCGCCCAGACGGAAGAGGGGGCGGAGTGGCTATTATCTATAAAATCAAGTGGGACTTTCGTAGGGGCGATGTTACCTCATGGGGGGATTTTGTTGCACTTGACTTCAGCATCCGGTTCTCGGCCCATTTTACCCTGGGAGGCACTTCGATTTATAGGCCTCCTGGCCTCGCTGGGACCTTTCTTCAGTCATTTGGTGATGCTGTTGTCCCTCAGGTTCTCCGATTCTCCTGCTATATTGTTTTAGGTGACCTTAATATTCATCTTTACCAGGCAGAGGCCAAGGAATCATCTGACTTTTTGGATATTCTACATCTTGCCCAACTCTTCTAGTGGATTAGCAGTCCCACTCACCAAGCAGAACACATTCTGGATCCTATATGCACCAATTTCCCCATTATTGCAGAAGATCCGTGTCCGGTTCCCAGGTCGGACGACTTTTTAACCTTTTTCATGGACAATCATCAATGCCGACCCCCCTGCCACCGTAAACCAGCATTTGGCAAAATTGATCCACTTGCATTCAATCATGCCCTGAGTGCCTCTAGGCCCGCCCTCCTGGGTGATTTTGAGGGCGGCCTTGCTGGATTTACAGACTGGGTGACTAATGCTGTGGATACGTTAGCTCTGTCATTTCCTCCCAGGTTTTCTAGGGAGTCTCCTTCTAAACCCTTGTTCACCCCGGAACTTAAAATTCTCAAACATGAATGTAAAGTACTTGAGCAGAGGTGGCGCCGCAGCGACTTTAGTCCAGCGGCTATGCTGCAACTTATGCATAAATAAAAAACCTACCATGAGGCCATAATCCAGGCCAAAAGGTGCTTCGATTCAGCATGCATTGACTCTGCTAACAATAATGCCAAGGAAATCTTCACAACTGTCCAGAGCTTTATGTCCCCTACCGCCCAATTAAATACGTCTCGATCTACTGACTCCTGGTGTAACAATCTCTCCTGTTTTTTCAGAGATGAGATCTGCACCATACAGGTGTCTTTTTCCTCTTGCAGCAGTGCCTTAGGGGTCTTGTCTGTGTCACCATTGGCTAACCCTACTCACTCCTTCTAGGCTTTCAGTCCCATGGACCTGTCTGACTCTCTTAAAATCTTAAAGGGCCTGAAGTCGGGCTCTCCCTCGGGCTCTTTCCCATCCAAACTGTTGGCAGCTGCTGCAGAGACTATCAATGCCGAAGTGAATACCATAATTAATTTGTCCCTGCAGAATGCTTGCGTTCCGGAGGTCTGGAAGCAGGCCAAGATTCTCCCCCTCTTAAAAAAGCCTTCTTTAGACCCTCTTAGCCCTGGGAATTACCACCCTATTTCCCTCTTGTCCAGTGTAGCTAAGGTCTGTGAGAAGGTGGTGACTAAACAATTCACTAAGTTTGTTGAAAGCATGGGCTTCCTGCACCCGGCTCAGTCGGGGTTTAGGGCCTCCCAAAGTACCGAATCAGCCCTGGCAGAGGACTCGGAAGCCATCCAGGAGTGTTTGGACACTGGCGGCAGTGCGGCATTTATTTTGCTCGACCTGTCAGCAGCATTTGACACGGTCCCACACTCACGGCTTCTCACGGGACTTACCGAAATAGGGGTCTCGGGCACTGCTTGGGGTTGGCTTGGGTCCTTCCTGGCTGGACATGTCCAGCAGGTCTGGCTCCCACCGTACTCTTCCCCTCCCCAGACAGTGACCACAGGGGTCCCCCAGTGGTCCTCTCTCAGCCCCCTCCTTCTTAACGTGTACGTTACACCATTGGTTTTCTTGGCAGAAGAACTGGGGGCAAAGATTATCACCTACGCTGACGATACTCAGCTTCTTTTTACATGGGAGAAAGAAACGGACTCAGTCTATTCTGCGAAGCACTGTTTGTCCTCAGTTTTTTAAATGGCTTGCCTCTGCGCAGCTCAAATGCAATGAAGAGAAGTCCGCGATTCTCCTATTTGGGAAATTTCCACCTAAGTTCTGGGACACTCTCTGGCCACCAGAGTCCCCCTTGCCTACCTCAATTGGAAAGCCCGTCAAGAACTTGGGGGTGTGGTTTGAAGAGAACCTTTCCTTCTACACACAGGTCAAGAAGCTGGCTGGCACTTGCTTCGGCCTTCTTAAAACCCTAAGGAAGTTTCTCCCCCTTCTGCCTAGTGCTGCGAAGGAGACAGTCATATGGGCCCTTATTCTATCTCAGCTGGACTACGCCAGTGCTCTCTATATGGGCATCCCTGGCTACCAATTGAAGAAGCTTCAGGTGGTCCAGAATGCGGCAGGCAGGCTTCTCCTTGACATGCCCTCCAGAAATAGTGTGAGCCACCACCTGCGCTCATTGCACTGGCTGCCCGTTGCTGTAAGGGTTAAGTTTAAATCATTAGTCATTGCCCATCATGCTTTCTATGCCCAAGGCCCTACTTACCTGCAAAAACGCTTCTCTTTCTATGCCCCTTTGAGACAACTGCGCTCCTCTTCTGGACTTCGGCCACTGGTTCCCCGCTTTAAATGCCAGAGGTTAGGTGGCAGCTCTCTCACCCAGAAAGCTGCCGTGGCATGGAAAGCCCTTCCCTTTGCTCTTCGGAACATCAAGGATCCACTGGCTTTTAAAAGCTCCTGAAAACCCATCTCTTTGCCTAGTATCAATCTTCACCCCTCGTATGGTTCCGCGCCGGGACACTCTTGAGTAGCTGTGCGTGTTATAAAATTAAATAACATAACAGCTTTTTGGGGTTTCTAATTAACCTGGTCCAATGCTTAGTTTTGGGAATTTAATGTTCGGAATTTATAAATTAAGGACTAGAGTTCTCATCCACAAAGAAATACGGTTTCTATGATTATGCCTCTTTGCAACTTTCTTGACTGTGTTGGGCCCCCTAGTTTCTTCCCCCTTTACAGGCCAACACCAACAGTCAGCCGACTCAATACAAACCGGAGGAGAGTGTGACCACCCCTTTTTCTTCTTGGGGCCAGTGTCATTTTAAGACTGTGTGTACCGGTAGGCGGGGAGCCCCTCCTGGCCCCTATCCAGTAGCCTGCGTCTTTATAATATTAAGTAACAGGATGGACAGCTTATTTTGTTTACTGGGGTTTGAGGCGAATGAGGAAAAAAAAAAGAAATGTTGTTATATCATGATTTTGTTTCCTGATATTTCTGTCGCCCAATACTAAACACAATGGGCCTCATTTATGAGGCCTTGCGTGAGTTTTGCGCTTCCGATGCGTCACTTTTTGTGACGCATCGGCGGCGTAAAATATGCCTCCTGATGCGCACTATTTACAAAGTGGCGCATCTAAGCAGATGCGTCACTTTGTAAACCCCTGCGCTACATTATACCTGCGTCAGGTATAATGTATGCAGAGGGGGCGTTCACCCGCAAAAAGCCTCGTAATCGTGACGCAGTGAAATCTATGAGATTTCACTGCGTCACTTTTAGGATGCTGTTGCGTCAAAATCTTGCGCCTGCCTCACAGCAGGCGTAAGACTGACTCAAGCCCTTTCACATGGCGCTTTCCCCATGTGAAAGGAAGCATTGCTGGAGTTGCGTCACTTTTGTGACACACTCCAGCAATGCGTCACTTTTGCGCCTACAGATACGTCAGAAATACTGACGTATCTGTAACTCCTTGCGACATGATGCGTCATATTATAAATATGATGCATCAATCATGTCGCAGGGAGAGCGCAGTGAAAAGTGACGCATCGCTGTTTTCACGCAGCGATGCGTCACTTTTCATAAATGAGGCCCAATATTTTGTCCAAATACCAAAAATAGGTGATGGCCCCCAAAAATGAGCGCCGGTGAACCCCACCTGCAACCACCATCTTAAAATAAGCACTTGCCTGAATCCACAGAAAAGTCCATACATGTCTGCTACGTTCACTCTCAAGAGACCAAGAGGAACACAGCAGGAGAGGGGAAGGAAGTAACGTATTTTGGGAAACCAAATGCAAAAAATCTTTGTGTAATTCATTCAACATCTGACATGTAGTTGCCAGTTGAAATCAAAATATATTTTTTTTAATGATTTTATGGATCCACTGTCAAGTAAAGTACATAAGTGAGTCTTGGCTAACCGATGACTGGAACCAGAACCTCTGATCACGGAACAAAGAGACAAAATTACTGCTCCCATCAGTGCTCTCCAACTGCCTCTCCGTCATTTTGTTTGTGTTCAAGCCTGGGAAGTGGCTGAAGCTTAAAACCTTGATATTAATGCCACTGAGAAAACAAAGACATTTGGCTTGTTATCACTTCACACGTGAAATAATCTATGATCTGAAGGTGGGATTTTCACTTTTCTTAGCTTCGTATGTAAGACATATGTATTAGGCATATAGACAGATACACGGATGTAACTGTGTATATACAATTACATGAATCACCATTTACAGTGAATTAACTATTTATTGTTTATTAATAACCAAACAATCATTTTCAGTATCCTTAGAATAAAGAAAGATTGAGAAAAAAAACATGGTTGTAAATTTATGCCTGTGATTACCAATCTGTAACTCACTAAGCCATATTACAAGAAGTGTCTTTTGTGATCTGCAGGCAGTGAAAGAAGTGGGCGGGAACGGCAGGGCACGGCGTGCCCCTACTTCTCTCATTTAACAGATTCCGTTCCCCTACTTTTTTAATTTAAACGTGCGTCCCTGGACACTAGACATAGCCAAGATCTATAGATAAGGCTTGGTGTTTGTGGCCGTTCGGAGAGGCGGAACAGGCAGAGAAGGAAAAGAACTCTGTTTCTGCCTTCCTGCCCAGAGAAGACAATGACAATGTCCAGTTCTCCTGCTCTGCTGCTGGCAGCTGCCCACCGCCCCCAGCAGCTGCCCTCCACACACTTTCTTACTCTGCCTCCCTCTCTTTCTGTCTTGCTCCTCCTCACTTATTGACTTCAAACAACAGGTATTACTTCCTCTTTCCTCTACTTTCCTTTATTTGTTTCTCCGTGAAATGGATAAAAAAAAAATCACTCTGGAAATGTCATCTTTTTGGACCATTTTTCTATTCCAAAGTGCAGCCTTGGGAATGAGAGAAATTAAAGGTTCAAAATGTGGAAAATAATGAAATAACCGATACAATAATAAACAAGCATTTACAATGCAATGGTCTCGGCATTATTAAAGGTAGAGCTATTGGCATTGCTCATGATATTTTTTTTCATTTTTAAAAAAAACATAAATAGATGGTATTGTCATTTACAATGGCAATAGGTGAGCATTAGAGAGTAGTAGAGAGTATTCGCGGACACAGAGCCACACACACACAGAGAGCCACACACACACACAGACAGCCACACACACAGAGCCTCTCACACACACACACACAGCCCCACACACACACACACACAGCGAGCCCCCCACACACACACACAGAGCCACACACACACACACACACACACTCACAGCCCCCCCCCCACACCCACAGCCCCCCACACAGACACACAGAGGCCCCCCCACACACACAGAGCCCCCCCACACACACAGAGCCCCACACACACCCAGAGCCCCCCACACACACACACAGCAAGCCACACACACACACACAGCGAGACACACACACACACACAGCGAGCCACACACACACACACACAGTGAGCCACACACACGCAGCGAGCAACACACATGCAGCGAGCCACACACACACAGCGAGCCACACACACACAGCGAACCACACACACAGTGGGCCACACACACAGCGAGCCCAAAACACACACACAGAGGCCCACACACACACACACACACGGAGCCCCACAAACAGAGCCCCCCACACACACACAGAGCCCCCCACACACACACAGAGCCCCACACACACACACACACACACAGAGCCCCCCACGCACACACAGAGCCCCACACACATACACAGAGCCACACACACACACAGTGAGCCACACACACACACAGCGAGCCGCACACACAGCGAGCCATACACACACAGTCAGCCCCACACACACAGCAAGCCCCACACACACGCAGAGCCCCACACACACAGCCCCACACAC
This sequence comes from Lissotriton helveticus, assembly GCF_964261635.1. Lineage (NCBI taxonomy): Eukaryota > Metazoa > Chordata > Amphibia > Caudata > Salamandridae > Lissotriton > Lissotriton helveticus. The sequence goes on along the minus strand of NC_136068.1, from coordinate 799,659,854 downwards.
ACAGAGCCCCACACACACACAGAGCCCCACACACACAGCCCCACACACACAGAGCCACACACACACACACACACAGAGCCCCACACACACACGGAGGCCCCCCACACACACAGAGCCCCCCACACACACACAGAGCCCCCCACACACACACAGAGCCCCCCACACACACATAGCCCCCCCCACACACACAGAGCCCCCCACACACACAGAGCCCCACACACACACACACACAGAGCCCCCCCCCCACACACACAGCCCCCCCACACACAGAGCCCCCCCACACACACACACACAGCCCCCCACATACAGAGCTCCACACACACACAGAGCCCCACACACACACACACAGAGGCCCACACACACAGAGCGGTCGCGACTAGGACAACGCAGGCGCCTGTCACAAATCAGAACCACATAACAGAAAGCAAATAGCATTGGTTGGTTAGAAGCACAAGTTCAAAGTCGAATTCAAAGGTCGGAGCCTAAAGGGTAAAAACAAATGAACATAAACTTATACCACAGATAAAATAGAACGTGGGAAGCCCAAACCGAAAGAATCAAAATCCAAAAATGTTCCCAAACAAAGGTGACTGCTGAAACATTGGTAAAGGCAGCGAGTGTGGTGGGAGAGACATGGGAGGGGCGCGTCTGGGAGCCCGGGAGGGGCTGGCACAGCGCTGATGTCATTGTCATCTCGGAGCTGCGCGGGCAGCCACTGCCGCCACCTCAGACCCCAGGATGATGCGGAGAGGGCATTATTGGCAACTGGGAGCGGCACCATTAGGGAGACCATGGCTGTCCTGGCTGGTACCAGGCTCTACCCACACACACCCTCAGCTCGGGGGGCAAGGTCCGCCTAAGACGTGCAGCGGCGCCGCTCCCTGCTGCAGCAATGCCATGTGTCCCGATGCACCCGGGCACCGAGACATGCAGACTGGAGACACTAGATGCACACATGGTGGGTGGGGGGTCAGGTAACACACATGGGGGGCTGGTTAACACAAAACAGGACGAGGGAGGAGGAACAGTCAGGGAGCACGCGGACTAAAACACAAGGGGGGAGGAGGTGCACGAGAGAGCAGACAGGAGATTCATAGACGGCATAGACAGTGAGTGACAGCAGTGACATCAGGCGTGAGTGTCCATACATGAGGCTTCAATGATGAGGGAAGAGACAGGAGGCATGAGGGCACAGACAGGAGGAATGAAGTCAACAAGAGGCATGAGGGCACAGACAGGATGCATGAGGTCACAGACTGGAGGCATGGCGGCACAGACTGGAGGCATGGCGGCACAGACTGGAGGCATGAGGGCACAGACAGGAGGCATGAGGGCACAGACAGGAGGCATGAGGGCACAGACAGGAGGCATAAGGGCACAGACAGGAGGCATGAGGGCACAGACAGGGGGTGGAGGGCACAGACAGGGGGCAGAGGGCACAGACAGGGGGCAGAGGGCACAGACAGCGGGCATGAGGGCACAGACAGGTAGAAATTCTTGAAGTTGTTATGTTTCCGTTCCTGTTTTGTAATTCCGCCTGGGCCTACCTAGCAGATACAAGATCACATCAGACAAGCTGAATGCAGGACAGGGCGGGGAGGCGGCGGGGGGATTCGGCGGAGAAAGGAGCTGGGGTGACTGCGAGTGCTGCTGCCAGAGGAGGGGCTGATTGTCAAGGTTATGAGTGGGGAGATGATTGATGCGAGGCCGGCCTGCTCTGTCAGCCTTTCACGGGGCAGCAATGCTTAATGCTCTCATTATTGGTTACTCTGCTGTGTGCTGCCCTTATTTTGAGTTACAAACACATCTGTAATGTCGACGAGGTCAGATACTTAAGACACCAATCCATTACAGTGAACGGAGGAAAAAAAACATTCTGATAAGCAATACAGAGGGTGCTCGAAGAGTGATCGAAGAGTGATCTTATATAGAGAGAGGTGCTTTTAGAAGGATGAATATCATTAATAAAAGAGGGTGTCACCCTTCGAGTTGACAGGCACTAAGACATGCAATTTACAGTAACTGGTGTGTGTGTAGCTTGCGACACCAAGAGTTTATTGGGGTAGAGAGGGTACAACGACGCCTGCCACAAGTTGCAAACTTTTCAGATGTCATTGGCAACGAGCCATTCACTGTCCGTGATGAATAATTTATCGTAGTCAAAGCATAAAAAATGTTTTCCATTTGTTAAAAAAATATATATTGTGTTCCAAAGGTGTGAAAAACCCTCAAATGAGCTTTACTTCAGATGTAGGACTCTGATTGAGCCAGCTAATAATAAGGCCACAAAGGCGTAAGATAGTAACAGGAAAAGTAAAAAAATATATTTTACAAAAGCACAGCCAGAAGTGCATTACAAGACAGACATGTCACTCTCAGATCTTAGCAATTAATTCAGAATAGACGTGTTTCGGATTACACTCCCAAAACAACAACAAATAGAAAAGTTACAAAAATAAAAAAAATCTGAAAAAATATTTAATTGGGTCTTTTCTTCGTCTGACTTGCCTAATAAGTAGAGCTTTCGGCGGCTGTGGTCAATGCACGAAGAACATGAGCCAGAAGGGTTAGGAGATGGAGTACAGAAGGTGATGAGCCACTGGCTAACTGGAAGAGAAACACAGCACCTGGCTCTGTCACAGCTTCTCCCGCTAAAATGACAGCTTTGCAGACAACTTTCAGCAACAAAGCCCGTTTTCCCGAAGATGCCACAGGGCTTGCTGGATGCAGTATTTTTTTCTCGATTTTTAGACACCTCTATCGCTCACGGCGAACAAGTGGAAGAGATCTTTTACGGTGGATCAGCTTTGTGTTCGAACTCAGCTCCTGCCTCTGCTGTGACTTCTCCACTCGAAAATGGCGCCCAAAATCCAAACTCGAACCGAAATTCGTTACAAACACGCGGGACATGCTGGGACAGTCAAACCCATTTGAAAAACAAGCATTTACAATGCATCAAAACTTACCTGGAGTGGCAGCGGGGCTGTTTTTGACAACAACAACAACAACAACAAAAATGGCTGCCGCAAAGCTCTGAGATTTTCGGAATCGGGGCGTGTTTTTTGGTGAGTGACGGATGACGTCACAGATAGAAAGAACGCAAAAATCACGCCCCCAAATCCGAAAAAGACGGGGCTTGAACTGAGTGACGCCCCTCTCCTCCAATGGCTGGCCAGCATTTACTAGGCCAGCCAATGGAGAAGAGGGGCAGGTTCCAAGCCCCCTCTAAGAAACATAAAATCTTCGGGCTCCGCCCACACTGCTTACGCAGTGCGACGGAGTCCTCGACCTAAAAAACCATATAGTCGGCTAGAAATCTCTCCCGTGGATAGGGGTGTGGTCAGTGTACTGATCGTCAAGAGCAGTCTGTTCCTGGCTATGAACAACAGAGGAAAACTCTACAGGTCTGTAAGTAACACCTTGTTATGGGGATGAGGGAGGAGGTGTGTACATTGAGAGGACATGACATGTGCACAAACAGAGGCTGCACATACAAACATACCTTCAGACTGCTCCATTCTGCTGCAGGCCTCAAAGGGTTAGAATACCTTGCTAGGAAGCATGCTAAATCTTTGAGGCTCATGCATGCTGGACTGTGCAAAGCAGCTGTTGTGCCTTTTAGTCCTGCACTGCACCCCACCGCTGTTTGCACTTCCAGTCGAAGAGGGGCTATTGTATTCTGGGGTGTGTAAGATGCTGCAAGAGTAGGGTTACCATATCTTCTTAGGACCCCACAACTGGGAGATTTTGCAAAATAGAGGAAGGTCCACAATTCTACAACAGCAAAGTGGCATAGAATGACAGCCCTCAGCGGCACAGAAGACGCACTGAGAAGACTATATAATGTCATTTTTAAAACCAGCATCATGCTTGTTCATTGAGTGTTTCCGGAGTCTTTTTGATTAAATCTGCGAGGTGACCCGCGAGGCAGGCTGTGCTGAGTGGAAGAGGGCTGCCTGCTGCCCAGAGCAATGACCGCCACACCACCCACACCCGGGCTTCGGACTACAGCCCCCAGGGTGTATTACTGCACACACACCTGCGAGTCAGGGGGAGGAGCTGACACTGAGCCTAAAAGCCACTCCTCTTTCTCCGTGGCGCGGGACTAAGCCGGGACTAAGCCCGGGACCAAGGGCGGGCCCATCTGTGCCCGTCCGGGACCGTTCGAGGCCGGACTGGGCCACCCCCCTTTCGATTTCACCACCCTGTAAACAGCTGGACTCTGTAGTGGTGAGTTGGATACTTTTTGAATATTCATTGAACGTTTGGGGCCAAATAACATTATGGTTAAACAGAATACAAGTACTGTAGCACGTAATACTACGTCCATAGACAATATGCTGGAGAGGGCTATGGACCTAGTCAGTTCTGAAATCGAGCTGACTGAAAGACGTTTGTCCCAAGGCCCCACAAAATCATAGCTATCATCACAAACTGAGATTGGTGCTGCCAAAGTACTTGGTGAGGATGAGCGCCATGCACATCTAATAATGGGAGAGAATATATTAAATGTGGGAGGGCCTGGTCATACAGGAGCAATAGGAGATCCAGATCCAGATCTTGTACATGTAAGCAGCCCGAATGATGCACTAGCTCTGGCTACTCCGGCCATATCCCCCCACCCAGAAGTAGGCGGGGCGAAAAGGAAAAGGAAGGCAGTGAAGCCAGTCTATTCCAAACGGAAACAACCACCTCACCAGAACTCAACATTAAACAACTGGGTTAGGGGCTCAAAGGCCGTAGCAAATCCAATTCTCAGTAATGATGCTACTAACCTAGTCTCTCTGGACACTTCAAGCAATTCTGCACACACCCAGACGGAATCCATACAGACTGCTTTTTCTAATTTTACACTCGGGGACACTGCCATGGACATTATCATTGTTATACTGTATGAACATGTCAAGGGGCTTGTAGATGAAAGTTTTGTAAGGTTATGGAAGCATTTAGATCGCTTGGAATCTCTAATCACTAAGGTAAAGCCACCTTTTATGGAACCCAAACAACCATCTCAAGAGACCAGTTCCCAGGAAAATTTTGTTTTGAGCGGGCAATTAGTGCCCCAATCTGCAAAATCACCACTTAATAGTAAAAATAAAACCTCTACAGTCCCTAAAAATCGGATCTGCCTATACCCAAAATATAACCCCTAACTATTCCCACGTTGGCCCGACAGTCTGTACGAATACAGTTGACATTTGTATTAGTGGGGATGCAGAGCCTAATAAGGATGTTTTAAATTTACCCCCTGCTTCTTGTCCGTATGTTCTGATTCTTGCAGGGGTACCCCCATTAAAGAAAAACAAATCAGAACCCTGGGACCAATTACTGAACAAATGCATGGATTGGTTGGCGAAATATAAAGGGTACAGGAGATCTGATATATAAGAAATTATAATGGCACGGAGGGTGGGATGAGTGGGACCAGCAGAAAAAACCATAAGGGGTGATTTCATCGTGATCAATTTTCGCCGCCCAGGCACTGTTAGATCTATACTGAATACCAGAGAGATTAACTGCCCTCTACCTACAAATATTTGTGTATTACCTCTTGGGTTCTTCTATAGACCACCGCTTACACAATGCCCATTCAGCAGTCCACCCCTCCTGCTGACAAACAGGTTTACTGCCATTTCCAACCTAGATACTATCGATTGACCGTTTCCCCAATCCCAACCAATCGACTCCGCTCCTATTGTTCCCATGGAGATTATTATAACTAATATCGACAATGGGGCTTATAATCCTGTCCAAATTTTAATAACTCTGACAGAAGTTGAGGATGCAATAGACCAGAGCTCAGGAAAAAAAGCCCCGGGCCCGGACGGGCTTCCAATAGATCTTATAAAATCTAGGCCAGAGTTTTGGGCCCCATTGCTATTTAATGTTTTTAATAATTTAATAACAACAAAGATTCCAAACACCTGGTCCACATCTGTAATCGTCCCCATCTTTAAAAAGGGAGATAGATCTAAACCAAGTTGCTATAGACCAATCTCCCTAATAGACAATACTCTTAAGATATTGGGGAGAGTTTTATTTAATAAAATCAGAACCTGGGCAGAGGATGCAAACATATTAAATAAATGTCAGTTGGGTTTCCGAAATCATCTTGGAACGGTGGAACAGTGTCTGAACCTTAACTTAATTATAGGGAAATATATCATCTCTCGACACAGTCCCCTTTATCTGGCATTTATGGACCTTACATCCGCTTTCGACTTTGTTAATCGATCCAGGCTCTGGCAATGTCTCTTAGATTATGGGTTGGACAAAGATATATGTATTTTTTAGCATATTTACACCGGGACCTCAGGGCTCGGGGGAGAATAAGCAAGGACGGGGCTGTTTCAGGGGACATAGTAGTAGGTAGAGGTGCTAGACAAGGGTGCGTCCTTGCCCCACTTTTATTTATTTTATATATTAATGAGTTACATAATGTCCTGTCTAACCAAATAACAGATGTACCAATAATCAATGGAAATAAATTTCCCTTCCCTACTATCTGCGGATGACGCTGTTTTAATGGGGCGCACACCCAATGCCCTAAGAATATTAGTTAGGGGTTTTGTAGCTTTTATGAATAGTCTGAACCTTTGTACAAATTTTAAGAAATCTTTTTTAATGTGTTGTGGCCCTAAAAAATGTTCCATTACTACCAGTACCTTGGGCACAGATTCCTTGCTATGCACTCGCACTTTTCCGTATTTAGGCATACAGTTCTCAGATAATGGGTCTTGGACACCGCATCTGGCCAGTCAAAATACACTTTATTCGATTTTTTTTTTAAATCATAAAAGGCAAATACAATACATCAAATTTAAAATGCACAATATATATAATTACATCTCATAATCAATAAAATATTTGCAATGCATTGGACGAACCAAATTTTCAAAAGCAATAAATTCAGTCACTAGCCTCCCCCAACCAAAAAGAATAAAGGTGGTACTATCCTTACTTAAAATCTATAGGACACAATGTGTACCAGTTATGACTTATGAGGCTGACATTTGGGGCTACATAAACCGGAAATATTGATTGAATTAAATAACTTAATAAGTTGCAACTAGGTGGAGAAATGCCAAACAAACACTAAAAATTAGAATGATTTGCTCTTTCTGGCCACACCTCTGACTCCGCCCAGTGACCCAAGACATAGGTTATTCCCGCCCCCTAATCTCCGCCCACAGTTCCCCTACTTTTTTTCCCCCACTTCGACCACGGCCTGCAGGTAACCATAGATCCCTGCAACAAAAGAAGTATCCCACGGGGCTGTCAATACAAATTGCAAACCTGTGACATGCATGTTGCACACTGTGCTTTGCTGCAGGCACACTAAATCTCTATGCTATTTTATGATGAGTCAAAACTCTGACTAGACTACACTAGGATTTCTGCTTCATGTGGATTTACCACCAAGATTATCCTACTGCTATTCTACCCTAGAACTTTCTGGGTGCACAAAGATCTTTGTAGCTGGTACCTTAAACCTGAAAGATGTTTTGATATGCAGTCTGTCGGAGACCAATTAAATAAGTGAGAGTTTTTCAAAATAAATGTATAGGTTGACGGTCAGACTCTGCTCCTCATTAATCCACCCCCTTTCAGCTGCCAGACCTTGACTCCCAATTTCTGATATCCCAGAGTAAATGTTTTCCATAACGAGGACTGATCTGCATGCATGACCTGTCAGACCTCAGCCCCCATATGCACTGTGGTCTGCGCAACACAGATGAGGCCTCAAGAAGTGCCACCGGTACACAGCAGTATAGGCCTTCATGAATCTGGGTGGAAAGAAAGACTGTAGGTAGTTATTTGCTTAGGTGAAAGTAGTGTAAAACAGTCATGATTGCTTTTTCCTCAGAAGTAACTAGTTTGTTTTATGGTATGCCTAAATAAACTCCCTAACCAACCTCACTAATTTGTACTGTCATGCATCTCTGTTCCCCCATTGAGAAGCAACATATTACTTCCTGGAGTAGAAATACCTGTCGCTCAGTGTCTGCACACTCTTGTACACTAGCACTCTTATGAGACCAAAAGGTAAAAAAACAGAGTCCAATAAAACTCCACACAGAAGTGATCCTTTTATAATAGGGGTGGGCGAAAAATTCCACTCCACTGGCGAAGTGACGCGGAGCAGAGTTTTCTCTTTTTTTTTTTTTTTTTATTTCTGTAATTTTTTATTGTATGTAAAAAAAATATATATATTTACATGGAGCACGGAGGATACATGAGTGGAGGGAAGAGAGGAGAAGAGAAAAGGGCAAAAGGAAGAAAAAGAGAAGGGCGCCCGGGGGGATAGGAGAAAAGAAGGGGGAGGAGGGTGTTGACCACGTTGTTCCATGGCTTGTTCAAGTGTCAAGTGTCAGGTTCAAAGATCAGTTTCCATGTCCATCTGGTAGTCGTCTCCTGTTACCCCTACAGCGGGGCGCAATTGGTGTCCCAGGCCCACGCCCCGGACGAAAGGGGGGATAGTGGATAGAAGTTGAGAAAGAAAGGGTGGAGGAGCCTTGCGTATTAGTTTCTTTTCGTTGGCGCATGGATCTGCAGGGTGCGACCTTCTGCGGTGGTCGTTAGTCTTGCCTATGGGGGGTTCTGCGAGGATAGTTAGAGGTCAAGGGTTTCCCACATGTTCGCCTGCCTGTGTGTTTTCGGCATGTGTTTCGCTGTGATGTTGTCTGCCCCCCTTAGGAACGTGACCCAATTTAGCCATGCCTTGGGTGCAGCCTTTGAGGTGTCCTTCCAGTTACTTAGGACTATTTTGACTGCAGCCATCAGCAGTAGGTCGATGAGGTCACGTTCCTCTTTTGTTGTGATGGTCGGGGATGTGAAACCTAGGGCTAGGCTTGGGAAATCTATGTGTATAGCTACTCCAGTGATCTCTTTGATCAGTATCCCAATTCTATCCCAGAATCCCCTGATCTTGGGGCAGTTGACTAGCAGGTGTTCTAGGTCTCCCTTCTCTCTGTCACAGTTCCAGCATGTGTCGCTCTCTCGGATCCCCAAGGCGGCCAGGCGGGCCGGTGTCCAGTATGCCTTATGTACTAGCCAGTATTTGGTCTGGTTTAGCGTAGCAGTTATTTTCTTCCTAGAAGTTGATCTCCATAGTTCCGCTTTCTCGGTCTCGCTAAGTTCCTTTCCTGCTGCGCCTCCCCAGAAATCTGTAAGCTTGTCATTGAGTTTCGTCTTTTGGGGGCGGAGTGTTTTGTAGAGGTGTGCTACTTGGTGTCCTAGTGTGTTGAGACTGGTTGCCAGTTGTGTGATTGATGATGTCCGGTTGTGAAGGTTCGCCTTCCTGATTGCTACTTTGATTTTCAGGAAGTTGTAGAGCTCTATGGCTTGTAAGTTGTGGGTTTCCTTGAGGGTGTCAAATGTTGTGTACTCGCCTTGCTTTTGAAGGTCCTGGGCAGTGGAGATGCCATGTTTGTACCATGCGTGCATGTCTAGAACCCTATCCCTGTATCTTAACTTGGGGTTACACCAGATGGATTCTAATTGGCCTCCCTTGATGCTTGTTGTCAGGAGTTTGTCAACACTTAGAAGAGCTAATTTCGTGTTCTTTAGGACTGGGTTGTCTTTGGCTGCTGGGTGTCGGGTGGCGGTGAGGAGGGAAATGGGGTTCATGCCTTTTAGTAGTCCTCGCTCGAGTGTGAGCCATGCTGGGGTGTATTCCTGTCTTGGGTCTAGCCAGTGTAGCCCCTGTCTGGCTATGCAGGCTACCTGGAAACGTTTAAAATTAGTTAAGTTTAGCCCACCCTGATCTTTTGAGAGTCTAAGCTTGTGTAGGCTTATTCTAGGTTTTTTCCCTCTCCACAAGAAGTTGTTCAGTATTTTGTCTAGTCTCTTGTGGAAGTCTTCTGTGTTGGTGAGCGGGAGCATGGTTAGCATGTAGTTGACCATCGGTGTGAGCATCATTTTTATTGCTTCTACCCTTCCCCACCATGTTGTAAATCTTGGGGACCACCCATCTACTTTATCTTTGATTTTCTGGATTGTTGCTTGTTCATTATGTTCCAGTGTCGTTCTTAGGTCTCTCTCAAAGAGGATGCCTAGGTATTTTATGGGCTTCTGTTGCCAGGTTAGTCCAGACGTTCCTAGTGCCGTTCTTGTCGTGTGGACGTTTAAAGGTTTGCACTCAGATTTGTCTGTGTTGAGTTTGTATCCCGAAACCTGCGCGTATTTTTCGATAGTGTCAGTCAGTGCCCTTATTGATCTTTCTGGGTCTTCCGTGACTATTAATACGTCATCGGCGTATGCTGCTAGCTTGAATGTTTCTCCTCCTATTGGTATCCCCGCTATGTCTTTGTTTGTTCTTATCATTGTGAGGAGTGGTTCTATAGCTAATAGGAAGAGTGCTGGTGAGAGAGGGCAGCCTTGTCTTGTCCCCCTACCTAGGTGTAGTGTGTCTGATGTGCCACCGTTTACCACCACCCGTGCTTTGGGGTTGTTGTATAGAGCCCTCACCATCCCTCTGTAGTTTGGCCCTAACCCGAATTTCTCCATGCACTGGTCTAGAAAGGGCCATGAAACCCTGTCGAAAGCCTTCTCGGCGTCCAGGGCAATCATGACAGCTGCGTTGTTGCTTCGGGATGAGTGATTGATTATGTGGCATAGTAGTCTGGTATTGTCATGGGACAGCAGGTCCCGCGGAGCAGAGTTTTCTCTCTCAAGCAGCTCGCCAACATTAAGTTGGCGAGTGCTTGTGAGAAAAAATTGCGTGCTCGACCTCCTTCTGGCGAGATTTCTCAACGCCTGCGTTCGCAGCAGGTCATGACCGCTCGCGTTGAGAAATTTGCTGCTCGATTTGAGAAAGCTGCCGCTTGACTACAATATCTACTTGGGCATCCAAAAGCAGCAGCACTCTTTGGCGGGATGCCAAGTACTGTTTGCACTGATTATACAGCACGGGACAAACTCCTGGAGCTAAAAATCAGTGCGAGCAGCACGACTTAACAGACTTCACTGTTGGCAGAACTCCAGGGAGCGTGGCTGAGTTTTTCCAGCACTTCGCAGAGGTGAACTCCACCAGGCCTACTTCATATGACTGATAAACGTTGCCCTGTTTTCGCTGCTCTTCAAAGACTCAACACGAAGAATTTCAACTCGGAAATCTTGGCAACAGTTATCTGGAATGGGATGAAATCACAAGATCTAGGTCAAATATTTCAACAGCTGCATACCAAGTATCCATGAAGACTCAAGGGAGTTTCAAGGGCACGAGTACCTGCAACGGCGAGTTTGGGAATTTCAAATGTGTCTTTACAAATGAAAATGTTCAGCAAATCGTTGTAAAACCAGAATGCAGTACTTGTATTATTCAATCTACCAATGTGGTGATATCTTGTACAAAGGCAGTTTAGCACTATTACCACAAGCGCCACAGAGAGAGTCAGCAATATTTGGAAAATCACAAAATTACAGTTTTAGTTTAAAATATATAAAAACAGAGAGAAGAACCTCCTTGGAAGAGCGGTTTGCTTCATGTATTTCTGCATCGATGGAAGAAGATGTCACAAACGTACTGATATGTGCACATGCACCCACGGCCGTATTGGCGCTGTTTTTATTTTCCCTGTCGTGTTTTAGATTCTTTTTCAGACAGTGCTCAGCAGTCTGTGTCTGATTCCTTTTGTGAAGAAGCGAGCAGTGCTTGTTTTTTACAGCAGTATGAACAATCCAGGGTCAGACCCTCCTTGCTGTTAGCTTAGTTTTGCAGTTTGCTTTACAATGCCGGAGCATTCTTGCGAGCGCCTTGTTTATTTAGTGGTCTTTCGGTTCAATCTGCAGGGGTTTCTGGTAGTTTCCTCGATACAGAGAAAGCCAGCAGGGCTCGGCTGAAGAGAAGTGCGCTCTGTTCGCTCTGAAGTTTTCAGAAGCGGTTTCAGACTCGCAAAGAGCTGAGAGGTGAAGGAAGCCCCCACGGGTGCAGCCTCGGAAGGCAGTCTCGGATTGCACCTCGCCCGTTTGCTCCGCCCCCTTGGGCATCTGCGCCTATTTAACACACGGCTCCACTTTTATTGTCTGACTTTGCCTCCTGAGCCCTCCTGGAGATCAGAGGCTGCAAACCACGCGGTACCTTCAAAATGAATCGCTTAATTTTGCTCAGCTGTGTGGTCGCCCTTCTGGGGGCCTTTGTGTCCTCTGCCAGGTCTCCCTACCAGCAGGTCCTGCAGCACAGTAGAATTCGAGGTAGACAACACGGGTAAGCTTGGAACTGTGCGAACAATGTATTTATTGGGCATTTACCATGATAGTCATTAAAAAAGTGCATACTGTTGTCCAGCTGTGCTAGTTGGGTATACACTCACCCTTGGCAAGGTTAAATTAACTCCTGAATAGTATATAGTGATAACAGTACATGCTGAAGTGCGAGCATTTGTGTGCAACTGCACTGGCCTGCAAGAATGAGATAGCTCATGAAATATCAAGTGTTTATTGCATAGTGAGAAATGTATATTCTGTGGTGTGAGCATTTGTGAACAACTGTACTGGCCTGCACGAATGAAGTAGCTAATGTATGTATAAAGTAGACAAGCGTTTATGTATGTGAACACCACTATGTCCAGCAGCATATCATATAATCCCCCAGTATATAATAACGCAGTGATACTGACATCTCCGTGAAAGACAGTGGCGCAGCCAATGAGTAGCCCGAGTTTTGTCCCTTGGTAAGGTTTGAGGTCCGATACGGGAGACGGGTCTTTCTATTTTCTATCTACATCACACGAGCACTTCGCCGCAGAAAGCATGTCTAAATTTAGGCACTTGCTTCCACTTCAGTGAGTTCCGAGGTGAATGTCAAGGAGAGTTGGGTCAAAGTACGGAGCTGGGAGAGTTGGAGCCATCTGTGATAGTTTATCGAGAGTTGAACAGCTGGCATTATTCAGTAAATCCGCAGAGGTAGAACGACAACTTTCACCACCGCTCATTCAGAAACGAGGATGTGAGAGAAGAAACTCAGAGAACAAAATGCAGCCACTTTATTCTACTTAGTCTTGAAAAATTGCAGCAAGTTTGTTCGTCCGACTCTTGATTGGTGGAAGTTTGACATCTGAAAAAATGAGGCATTTTCATTTGCTGTTAGAAAAGATTAAAGGATCCATTGGCTTTAGTTTTCAGTAAGAAAATCACTTGCACATTCCTGGGTGGAGAACCTCAGCAGCAGTGATTAGTACGCACTAGTAAAGGATGAACACAATCAATGGGCAGATTAACTCCATGGTCAGACAGTGAGATTAGAGGAATTATGTTTCATAATTTCCTTTCATTTTGGTGCAGCTTTACTTTGGCAGGCCTATTTAATGTTTTTTTTTTTTTAAATGAGACAGTTCAAACTGTACTCTGTATGATGATTGATTAGAAAAAGTTATCCCAGCCGGTACCTTTGAAAATTAACTGTACGTGCTTTTGTCTTTTCCCTGTTAATCATATTGCATGTCTGATCATAGCAATGCCAACGCTTGGCACTTGTGTGGTGATGAATGGGCACGTTGTCTTTATTACAACATTTTCTTTTATAATGCTTGGCATGTTTTATGCGTCCATTTATTTCTTTTTATATCTATGAACACTCTGTAAAATCAGTAAAAATATCATTTGGCCAAGAAGAGGACTAGAAATTCGCGTCAGTAGCTCTTCTGCTGGCACATTCTTCTCTCGTTGTGAAATGGGTTTGAAGACCGTTAAATAGTCACACATCTGGGACGAGTTGAGGCATGCTGGTAGCCGAGCTCTGTGTTTCCTTTTTAACACAAAATGCATAATTTAAGGAGCTAGTTAGTTTGAGTTGGCACAGTATGCTCAATTTGTAATTGAATAGTTCTTATTCATGAATATTTTCCATCACTGGTTAGTAGATGCATGTCTCAACTACTAACCCTGGGTTTCCAGAATAGCCTGCTGCTTGGCATGAAGCGCTTCAACCCCTCGTCAGGAGTCATTAGCACTATATAAATGAAATTAAATAATGCAATAAGTCCAAATAATTCCGAACGTGACTCTTTCATGGCATCTCCTTCTTCCACAGCTCTGCCAAAATAACTCTTTCTTCTATGACGTTAGCGGTTTTCTAGCATGAAAGATTGCTTTATACCAGTGCTTAATTTGAGCCAGTGGTTTCAGGTGCTCGGCACTGGCTCTCAATTGTCAACACCTTATGACAGTGCCAAAAGGTGGCGCTGTTTCAGATCACCACAAGATCAGTCAATTATTAATTCAATATATATTAAAAATGACAATTACCTGCCGCCAAAGCCATTCTTACAGCTGTCTGGGCCTGGAATAGTTTGAATTGTTACAATTGTAGGCGTGTGATGGTTATTAGTTTGTTGTTACTGTTGCTGGCAGCATGGCAGAGCAATGTTTGATGTAAGCTGCAGTGGTCTTCTGACGAGAGCCCTGGCACTTATTTATGCACTAATGAAGCCCTGCTTTATACTATATTCTCCTTTGGTCAGGTGTGCTGTGTGCTTTCATTTGGGAGTTTGTATCTCTCCAGTAACTTTGCTTAAGAAATGTCTACGGTTCAGGAGAATCAAATGTAAACACCATATATCTTAGAATCAGTACCACTGGAGTTATGAGATTCTGGTGCCACAGTGTTTTCCACATAAGAATGGATTTACTGCATTTGCCACATAATCGGATATCAGAAGCGTAATCTGCATATTGTAGCCCCCCTAAAATCTTCTAGCTCCATCAAACAAAAGGTTGCTAAAAATACAGCAACGTGTGTTATCATGTAGTGTAAGACCCTTTGCAAAAGTTGATTGGTTACCTTTTATTTTCGTTTTGCTTTTATTGAATGTTAAACTGCTACTAATGAGATAAAACCTTTACCTGGATAGTGTTAAAGTGGAAAATAATTAAGGAATAATATCATAAAAGATGCTGCATTTCATCACTTACTTTGTTTTTCCTCGCCACATAATTTGGGAAACCCTGCCACATATTTTGGTCCTCCTTTGCCGCATAATTTTAGTGGCCCTGCACGTAATGACTCCAATTTAATACATTTTTAATATCCTATGGTTGCCTGAAGAAGTCCTGCTCAAGGTCGTGAAGGGCAGTAATTTGCTGCATGTGGAAGGATTCAGAATTTCGGCAACCATATAAAGAAGTTTGGGTGGACAAGGATCTAAGGGATATCCACAAAAAATTGGAAAGTAATCTGTGTGTGACATGTTCAAGAGAAATTGAGACAAAGGAATCTAGGTGAATAAGAAAAATTGCAAGAAAGCATGGTCTATCCTAGAAATGAAAAAGTCTAATGATGGAATAACAATAATTTTGGTGCAGGGAGGATTGTTGAGCTCTTTACGATCACAAAAAATAATCTTATTAGAATTTGGCATGGCAACCACCCCTTTTTTCAATCGAGCCTGTGTTGTTGGTCAGAACACAGGCTCCCATTGAAGTTAATGGGAGTCCAACTGAATGGTGTTCACAAACATCGTAATTGGTCAGTCGGACTCATCAACCCCGAGTTGGTCAGAACCGATTCCTGCAAAGGGTAGGTCACAATGCTTTCCGACCGACATCATAATGAGGCCCAAAGTCTGCTACCTGTGGGCAGGAGCTTTGAAAATTCTCCTGCAAGGTGGGAGCAGACTTTTCATCTGTTTCCTTGAAAGCAGTTATGCAGGCAGGGAACAGATCAAAATATTGTTCCCTCCTGGAGGGAGCAGCATAAGTAGCTGCTGCCTGCCGTCGGGAGCAATGCCGGATTCCACTGCATGGGAGTAGCTGACTGGGTCTGCAGGGGCCCTGAGGCTTCCCTGTGGACTCCAACATTGTGCATGGTGGATGCCTTAGGTGGGCACCAAGGCACCAACCATTAATCAATTTGTGCCCCAGGGAGTAAAACAGCCCTCTCCTTAAACAAAAGTAGTGGGCCTGGGGGATGGGGACCCCAGGGTCTAATAAGGCTTGGGAAAGGGAGCCACATGGCCCTGTCCCATTACAAAAATGGCCCAGGGTCCCCAGGGCCTAATAATGCTCAGGAAAGGGAGCCACAATGGCAACCTGTTAAAAAAAAGCTTTTGGAGATGGGGGTCCCCAGGGCTGAATGAGGCTTAGGGAGGGGCCTTTGTGGCACCCTCCCCTTTAAAATGCATATGATTCTGGAGTTCTATGCCCCCAGGGCCGAATAAGTCTTGGCAAAGGGTGGCACATGGTGACCATTCCCTTAAAAAAACAAAAAACAGCCTTGGAGGATGGTGTCCCAGGGCCTAATAATTCTCGGGAAAGGGAGCCATGCCGACCTCCCCTTTAAAAAAACAGGGCCCTGGGAGATGCGGTCCCCAGGGCCTAATAAGGTACAGGAAGGAGTCCACACATCCACCTTGTCTTTAAAAAAAAGGCCCTGGGGAATGGGAATCTCAGGGCCTTATAAGGCACGGGGAGGGAGGCCATGTGGTGGACATTGTACTCAGCTCCACGGCTTGTGATTTCAAGGTTGGCCCCACCTCAGAAAGTTCTGATTCAACATGTTCGGCCCGCTCTGCCATTCTCCTCTAATTGTCGTGCAAGAGTCCTATGTTGGCACCCAGGGAGTCATTTTACTCTCAAGTGTGTCTCTGGGGGGGGCGTGGCTTGGCGCAATGGCCGACTAGACGTGCTGTAGTCTAGCTCCTGCCCGATGTCCCCTGGATCCTACAGAATCCTGGCACCCTTGAAGATTTAGCTGTTACTCCTGGGGTGTAGTGCCCCCCTGGATCGCATTGGCTGCCTGGTGCCGACTGCGGTGCCCCTGGACACGGCGGGGGTCTGCCCGACTGTTGCTGATCCTGACCGCGGCGGTGCCTGTGTAATGGCTGCTGCCGCGCGGTGAGGTGCCTCGGTGCCTGCGTGGAGAGTGCGGCCCGGCGGCAGAGAGGAGAGTCGCCCCCCCCCTCCGGTGCCCAGATCTGTGGAGGGGACGCGCGACCTCCGCAACCCTCGGCAGCAACGGTGAGTGCCCCGGAGCGGCGGTGGGATGAGCCGGTGATCCCCGGGGCAGGCTCCTAAATCGAGGCCGGGGCATCGAGGCCTGTGATCCCCTGGCGGTGCACGGACGCCGGGGACCTCGGACCGGGACCTGCCACGACTGTCTGCCTCAATGACGGCTGGCCCCCCGACGGTGCTGGGAGTGAGCGGTGAGCGCCCCAGAGCGGAGTGTGCCGCCTGACCCCCAGGACTGGCTACAAAATCGAGGCCGGTGAGCTGAGGCCTGCGCAATACTGACGGCGCGTGGACGCCGAGAATCTCGACCGGAGCCGGCCTTCCACCTGCGGAGGGGTGTGGAGGCCTGGCGTGCCCCTCCTTCCTTTTCCTTGCGGTGCCCTGGAACCTGATTACTGGCCGCCGGAGGCTCCGAGGGGCCCCTGGGGTGGAGAGCTGCTCTGATACCACCGGAGGGCTTCGTGCCGGTTGCAGTGCTGCGGCGGCCATTTACCGCGACTGACCAGTGGACTACGCTGCCTGGCCACCCAGTGGAGGGTTTGAGGTCACAGAACGCGGACGCTACCTGGCCCCCTGTATTATCCTCTGGGAGGCACCCCTGGGACTAGTATGGGAAGAGATCGACCGTCGAGAGGGACCCAGGCAAACAAGATAGTACAATACACGGTCCCCAGTCCCACTACGGCGGAGCGACAGGGCCTTGACCGGAGGATGGAGCCCCGCCTAGAGGCGGCCGCGCAGGACAAGGCTGATATCCTAGCGGCAATCCGAGACTCCAGGCTGGCGCTGGAGGGGAAGATGGACGGCATGGCCATGGATATTAACCATCTACGCCTCGACCTCCGGAAGGTGGCGGACAGGGTCACCACCACAGAAGGCGGCCTCACCGAACTGCAAACGGAGGTCCGACAACTGAGGGAGTCGGTGGCGGCCCTCCAGGAGCACGCGACCAGGCTGGAGGATCGGGCGGAGGACGCGGAGGGCCGGTCCCGGAGGAATAACCTCCGCTTTTTGGGTTTTCCCGAACGATCAGAGGCGCTGGCGGCAGACCTCTTTCTAGAGGACTGGATTGGCAAGTCCTTCCCAAGCCTACGGCTGTCCAAAATGTTTGCTATTGAGAGGGCCCACAGGACTTTGGGGCCGCCACTGAAACCGGGAGCCCCGCCGCGGGCGATAATAGCCCGCTTTTTTAATTTTAGGGACGCGACATACTCCTCCAGCATATTCGCAGGTCCGGACCGCCTAAATATGAGAACACCGAGATCCGCATCTTCCCAGACTACACGAAGAAGGTTCAGAACCTGCGGAATGATTTCTTGCAAGTCAAACGACGACTTCGGGCCCATGAGGTGAAATACAGCCTGCTCTTTCCAGCCCGGCTGCGAGTGCAACACGGTGACCGAACACATTTCTTTGACCACCCGGCGGACGCGGAAGAATGGATGGACGCACAGGGCCTGGAGGATCGCGGACACGCGCAAGGCTGGCAGGAGCAAAGACGATGGAATGCCAGGCGCCGGAGCAATCGCAGAGAGGGAGGAGGTCAGTCCCCGGGCGGGCGCTCCGCCACACAGAATGAACGCATCACGGTGGGCCCGGATGGTACCCTCCGGGCGGAGATGGAGGAAATTCCGACTCAGAACCAGTTCTCCCCACTTTGCCTGGTGCAGGAGACACAGTCGGACCAGGGGGGTACCGCCGACCCGACCACCGACCAGCCGCGTGCCACCTGATGGCTACACCTGGTGGTCAGTATCTGCTGTGGGTCATTGACATTGACATTGTGAGTATATCTTTAGTTCCTTGCATGGGGGAGATTCTACCACCTGTAGGTCCTGGAACTGGGCTACCTTCCGGAACTCTAAGACTGTTGAACTGGGTGAAGGGGGGCACAGAGGACCTGTTGATTCCAGTGACTGCTTTGTTGTGCTAAATCCAATTGCAAGAGGCCAATTGTACCGTACCGCCACGACCGGCTAGGCCTAGGCCGGGCTGCGCCGGGCAGTGCCAGACAATTGGCTGAAGGCTCAATCATGGGGTGTAGGGAGGGGTTATTCTTATAGTTTATCTTCTGGTCACCATTTTCCTTTTGGTCGTCTCTTTCACGTTACTACTACAGTGTTTAGATTAACATTGCCGACTGTGGGGAGTGAAGGACACAGAGGCGATCAGTTTGCACATAGACAAAGAGTGTTTAATGTTAAGTTCCTAATTGTGCATTGAATTGGGAGGGTTAGAGGGGGGGTGCTTTCTTTTGGGGCGGGGTTCGCCGTCTCCTGACCGGGTTCGGATTGGGAGATGTGGTACTACCGCCTGCGGGTGGACACTGTTGGGGTTGTTTGTTTGGGGATGGGGAGGGTTGCTGCCGGGTCCTGTTCTGTTTTTGCTTTGTGTGGTTTGCCGCGTCTGTTCAATGACGGGCCGTCTTGCAACACATCAGGGTCAACTCATGGCAGGTGATATAAGCAAATACAAATTTCTGTCTTGGAATGTTAGGGGGCTTAACAATAGAATCAAGCGGATTAGAATAGCCACCTATCTCAGGCGCTACGGGGTCAGCTTTGCTTTCCTACAGGAAACGCACCTTTGGGGAGATTGCCTTAAGTATGTTCAGCGTAGATTGCGGGGACAGTTCTTTGCTACGTCCTACTCAGGGTTCGCCAGGGGGGCCCTAATCTGGGTGGCACCGGGGACTCCCTTTATGGCTACATCCACCAAGCTAGACCAGGAGGGCAGGTTTGTAATAGTGGTTGGCACCCTGAATGGGCGTAGTGTATGCCTCATAAATATTTATGCCCCTAATACTGACGAGGGGGGATTTTTGGGCAATGTGCTGGGACAGCTGGATATTGACCCTGAAACGGAGCTCATCATAGCAGGGGACTTCAATTGCCCACTAGACGGGACTCTGGACCGCTGCCCCCCAAAGGCGGATGCTAAACCAAAAATGTGGGAGGCAATGACCCAAATGCTACAAAGTTATGACCTAACTGACGTGTGGAGACACCGCAACCCCACTTTTCAGGTGTACTCCTGCTTCACGCCTGCCACCAATACGCACAGTAGATTGGACTATTTTTTCCTGCAGGGCATGATGTTGGACCGGGTAATATAAAAAAAAAAAATTTAAAAAAAGTGTCTCTGGGGGACCCATATAGCAGCCAAGATGGTATCCAATTTATCAGGAAGGGCCAGAGCAGTAACAGGCCCAGCTGGAGTGCCTTCATTAAAATGATGAAAGCCACCCATGACTCTACTCTGGGGCGTGGGAGATCACTGATGATACTGGGCACCAAAAGGCCAGAAGCAGGCATATGTGATGTACAGCTAACCTGATGCGGGACCCTCTGCAAACCTTGGAAAAAAGGAATCCTAGCTGTGAGGCCGTAAAGTTAAGTACAGAGCCAAGATTCACTGACCCACTCCCACAGTTCAAGGTCTCTTGTCTAGCAATCCAATGTCTTTAGCCCTCAAATGACAGAGCCCCACACAAGAAGAATGATCCCCCAGAGGTTGCACAGTGACAGGATCCACACAGGATGATGGGACATCAGGAGACTAGTCTCAGCTGGTGGCTTTAGACTTCCAAGAGACTCAGGTAGAGGGAGACCCCAGTCCAATCAGGGGTGCCAGAGCACTGTAGCCAAGCTACCCTCCCTTGTTAGGTCCAACCATAGTAAATAAAGGGGTAACATGGAGGGCCAGTGATTCCGATACAGTGCCGGGCTGAGCTTGATAAGGATAAAGGGCAGAGGCAATCCAGGTTGCAGCAAGGACGTGCGCAGAGTGGATCAGGTTGCACCAAGCACTGCGGGTTGGATCAGTCAGGTGAGCTGTGAGGCCTTTTACAGGAGACAAGGCTGCAAGGGCCACACCTCGCACAAGGGCTCAATCATCATACAGCACATGACAGGTGCTCACCTTCAAATAAGTCCCATGGAGGAGTGGGGATTCTGCACCGCCAGCTGACGTGAGCCTAATTCTCCGGCAATGCCAAGCATTCACCATTAGTGCCGGGCTCAGGCACAGCAACAGAACCACTACTTACACATCCAAAGGCGCGCCTCATTGAGCGGCCACCATCTTTTGAGAGCAATGGGAGCACAGACCAGTACTCTCTCTGCTGTATTCAAGGTGCCCAGTCTACCCCGGTCTCGTTAGTATTGTCCCTCCACTTCCCACACTTAAATACTGTAGCAGGATGGGTCCCTAATAACCAGAATTTCTGAGATTTCTTGGGCTAATGGAAGCACCCTCTCAATCCGCTCCATCCAGCATGGCGGTTAGCTCCGCTCTGTGTGTAGATAACAGTTGATGACTTCAGTCCAGCATGTTCCACACATGTTTTTTGCTTCTGTAGCATTGTAAACAACCTTGAATTATTAGACTGAATTGTCTTAGCATGACTATTTCTACATAACCTAGAAGTCTGTGTGCATCAGGTACTAAACATATGAACATGTGCTTATTTTGCTTTATAAGATGGGCTATTTATAATGTTTTAACCAGAGTGTGAAGGTTGCAGGTAGTATAGTCTTTAGCACTTTTAGATTATGGCTAATTTAGTTGTAGTGTCTTTTTTGACAAGTTTTGCATAGAGTGTACACTATACTTAGCATATACTTTTTAATACTTTGGGGTATTTCTCATGAGAGTTTTACTGTCTGCAATCAGTGGATTACAGAGTAAACTCTCTCCATAGAGTAAACACCTTTTACAGTACCCATTTTTCATCTCATACCAAATTCAATTCTCAATGTAGGTTCGGTGACTGTAAGGTGTTTGCTACAGATAAACGCTGTCCATAGTAGGGCATTCATTTTGGAACAGATGTTGAGGATCTTGGTGAACTTGGCTTTCTCTGAAAGGCTATATGCAGATTGAAGGCTGTGTGCAATGATGGTTTCCATATGTTTCTGGGTGATTGTCAATATGAACTAGGTTACTAGTGGAGCGTATGGTATGGGGTCAATGTTACACATAACCCATCTTTGCTACACCTAAGTGAGTTGGATCTGTGATGGGATTAATGATGCTTCATATTATCATACTTACTTTCAGGCCTCCTAATGCCATGGCAGTTTATAAAGCAATGTGTGCAAAAGATGTTTGGATGATGTAATCAGTGAGATCCTCATTGATGTCATCAATTATATAAAATCCAAATCTTGGAGTTGGCGTAGTCCATGGTCACCCTTGAGTCATTCGAGTGCGTGGTCAGTCGGAATGTGCTTCTGTAGGTGATGGAAATGCCTCCTCCCTGACGGTCATGGTGGCCCTTTCCGGTGATACTACAGCCGTCAGTGATGGTGATGGGGATGTCCGGTCCGGAGAAGAGGTTGGTCCTGGCAGGTGAGGTGGTGTACAGGGTTGATGGCGAGGAGGCTGCTGGCGTCATATTGGTGGAGTGTCCAAGAGGAATGCTCCTTGGTGCTGACCGCGGTCCAGGGGCAGACGGACGCAAACAGCGTAGCCTATGGTTGCCTTTGGCACGGGTGATGACCATTACAACGCAGGCAGTACATCGTTAACAATGCATCTCTGACAACGCAGGTGCCTTAACATTGAATTTGAATACAATGCATTGTGAGGTCAGTAATGGGGTGATTTAAAATTTCTCAGGTGGGTATGTGTTTTGGATGTATACATTTAAATTTGGGGTGTTTTGGGGGTAAAATATGAAAAATGGGGTGTGTTTTAGGGCAAACTATGAACAATGGGGTGTGTTTTGGGGTAAATAATGAAAAATGTGGTGTGCATTTGTCGCCAATGAGATTTTTGGGTGTGTTGTGGGGGCTCAAAAAGGACTTCCAGGCTTAACGGTTGGGTTTTTGGTGCAAAGGTTAGTTTTAGGTTGCACTCACTGAAGTGGGGACAGTGATCATAATTTCTCCGCTATGCAACACCTACTCTACTGTTGCAATGTATTAGTATGCATTGGAATGGAATGCGATGTAATAGCATGAGTCACAACTACGTATGTGCCTTTGGCACACAAGTGGTATGCCCGCTGTTCATGGACACACAGCAGCCACCATTGAGAAGTCTGGGGGGTTCTGGATAGTTGTGAGGTGATAAGCACCGGAAAGAACACTGGATGGTGCTTGGACGCAGGGATTTGTGTGTGAGAGGGTGTTGCTAAAAATGTATTGAGGGAAGTCTTACCTCTAAGCCGTGTCCCATGTCTTCGTTGCTCCTCCTCTCCTGCGTCTGCTTCCAGGAAAAGCAAGTAGACAGCCAGACTCCCTCCCCTGAGTCAAAAACAATGCTGGTAATTGGCAATGGGACAAGTCATGCAGCTAGGGGCCGAAGGGGAGGGCATGTTCTCCATGCAGGCTGTAATGCAGCCTGCATTGGGAACAGAGAATTGTGCATGACTGCATTGGGCATCCTGAGTGGGTTGACCAAACATTCACTACGCACTTGAGTGGGCATGCCAATCCGCCCATGCCCTACTACGTGTTTGGAGCAGTCCAACCCACCTTCCCACCCCATAAGGATACATAGCATGATCACATCAGTTAGTTATCCCTTGTTTTTCCCTTTTCAATCGTTTTTTTTGGGTGGCTTCTTTGAGCCCGTACTTCTCTCTTCCCACCACTGCTGCCCCTGCGGCCCGCACCCCTGTCCAAGCCCATTCCTGCATCCCAGATGAACGCTCCTCCCCCCTCCACTACTTAATGGTGGCCGCTGCATGGTTGTGCAACAGATGCGTACTGCTTGTGTGCCAAAGGCGCACTTAAGACAAGCCCGTCTGCGTCCGTCCATGTCCCGACCGCGACCAGCGCCAGGAACCCTTGATCTTGAGCCAGCCACTGATACTGCTCAGTCACCCTCTACGCACTCAACCACGGAAAACTCAGAGACTGACAACAGGCCTCGCCAAACACGACCCACGGCCACTTCACATGCCTCCACAGCCGCCAGACCTTAACCACCACCCCGACCTCCAACACAGCCGACGTCAGCGTCGCTGCCAGTGAACTCCACACTTGGATCTCCAACTGCGCATACTAGCTCGCCCAGCTACGCAAGCCCGACAAACAGCACCCAAGGAAAAACACCTGGTTCATCACCGGTCTCCAAGAAGCAAGACGCACCTGCAGATGCCTGGAGAAGAACTGGAGAAACACTAAGACACCTAAAATCTACCCCACTTCCAAGGACGCAATGACGGACTCCCACAACCAAATCCTCAACAACTCCACCAACTCCAGGCAACTCTTCAAGGTCATTCATGAATTCACCAACCCATGCAGGGAATCCACAGACATCACCCCCGTCCCATGACCTCTGCGATAAGCGTGGAACCTACTTCCACCTCAAGAGCAAAAATACTCCACAACAACTTTGCTGACCATCCACCAGATGCCACAGCCACCCCCACCCACCCCCCCAACACACCAGCCAGCCCACCATCTCCACCTGGACGGCAGTCACAGGCCAAATACACCACCTCGACCTTGAAACGCATCCACTCGGGGGCCCCCACAGACCCCTGCCCTCCTCACAATTACCACAGCACTGAGATCACCCTATTCGCCACCACAATTGACATCCACACCCTCCTGGACCAAGGCCACTCCACAGCCCTCATCCTACTCAAACTCTCAGTGGCCTTCGACACCATCTCCCACTGCACACTAGTCGCCAGACTACATGACGCTGGCATACAAGGAAGAGCCCTAGACTGAATCTGATCATTCCTCACCGGAAGACGCCAAAGGATCAGACTGCCACCCTTCCTCTCTGATCACACGTAAATCACCTGCGGAGTCCCACAGGGGTCATCTCTGAGCCCGAACCTCTTCAACATCTACATGGCTCCCCTCACCGCCATCGTCTGAAAACACAAGCTCAACATTGTATCCTACGCAGATGAAACCAAGCTCATCCTCTCCCTCCCCAAAGACCCCACCACCACCAGGCTCAACTTCCAGAAAGGAATGCATGACGTTGAAGTCTGAATGACCAACAGCTGCCTGTAGCTCAATACCTAGAAGGCAGCAGTGCTCGTCCTTGGATTCACCCCTTCAGCATGGGACAACACCTGATGTCCGCCGCCCTCGGAAGCCCACCTACCACCTCGGACAATGCCAAAAACCTCGGTATCGTACTCAACACTTCACTCACCATAAACCAACAGGCCTATGCCATCACCTTCAGCTCTTATTTAGCGGGTTTCAGTTTAACAAGACAATGGCTCCGAATGGCTGTTGGAAGTTCACACTAAGGAGCAGCATGTGGCTGCACATCACAAAATCATGGGGCACAGGGATCGCATGCAAGGAAGGGCAGGGCTGCGGTCGCTGCACTGGGTGTTGCGCTGGCTCTTCCGCAATGTGCAATGGAGGGCATGTGATGGGCAGAGTTTGCTGTAGGATGTGCCCTGTCTGCCGCGGAATGTGCACTGGAAGTTCTCTAAAGGGCGCTGACAATCCTTGGATGTACAATGGCAGCCCAGTGGCGGGCACAGGAAGCCCTGTAACATAACAAAGGATGTGCACTGTCAGGATGGGGTGTGTACTTTAAGCTCTTATGGGCACGAGCAGCACTGGGATGTGCACTTGCAGTCCCGTGTTGGGTGCCCTTGGATGTGCAGTGGCAGAGTGGTGTGCACTCTTGGGTCAGTGCTGTGCACTGGAAGCACTGTCATAGGAACTAGAGGTCTGGGATTTGCACAGTCAGCCCAGGAACGTGCACTGAAAGCTGTTTATGGAAGCTGACAGTCCTGGGATATGAAGAGGTAGCCCTGTGACGGGTAGCCCTTGATGTGTCCATTACAGAAGCACTGTTATGGGCGCTGACATTCCTGTATTATGAAGTGGAGTACTGTGGTGGGCACGGGCAGCCCTGGGATGTCCTAGGAAGCCCTGTTATGGGCACTGACATTCCTGTATTTTGAAGGGCAGTCCTGTGGCGGACACGAGCCCTGGATGTCCTAGGAAGCCCTGTTATGGGCGCAGACATTCTTTGCATATGCATGGCAGTTCTGAGAAATGCCCTGGCACCCCTGTGATGTGCAGTGGACGACAGCCTGCGATGGTCACCGGCAGGTTCACTGCCAACCCTGAAGAGTGCATTGGCATCTCTCTGCTGTACATCCGCAGCCCTTGCTATGTGTGCAAGGTGCTTGCTTAGCACCAAAAAATCTGGTGTGCTGGGTGCTGTGGCACTCCTGTCGTTCCCCAGGTGCCCTGCCATGCCCCGATTACTGCACTGCTATAAGAATTGCTATATCAGTTCTGCTCCTGCTGCAGAGAGAGCAGCTTTGGAGACCCGAAGATCCATTTCTCCATCCGAGTGAGCACGGTGCATCTCGCAGAGCACGCCGCCCGCATTCAAAGATGCATCAAGGCCACCAGGGCCAAGAAGAGCTGCATGATGGGAAATGCCGGCCCCGCTGCTGCAAATGAAACCGCCGTTCTATACGCGGACTTCAGTTAATTAATTAATAGACAGTTCAATTATCTCTGCTTTGCAGTGCTTTTGTTTTGTGTCTGTCTAGTGTGGAACAGAAACGAAACCCGAGCAGTTGTGAAGAGTGTATTCAAGCCCTGTCAGATAGCATGAGGAACAAGTGGTCAATGGACAGAAAAGGGCAACATGGTTTTTGTATGAAGGCCATTGGTTGCAGATAATTTGGGGCGTGCACTAGGAGAGGAAAGTAGGAAGTGGTTGACAGGCAATCACTGTCCTTGCACAAGAAATGGACAGTTCCAGGAATTGTAAATCAGGGTGATGACTGATTCGTGCCATCTTTACCCTCTCCTGGGTGCAGACTTGGGGTGCACTAGTCAGAGGTATGTCAGGGAAGTAAGACAGTGATTCTTTCCCATTCAAGCCAGTGGGGGGTGTGTGGGGGGGGGTGATACATACCCCCAGCAAACAGCATACCGTACGCCCTCCACAGAAGTAGGACATGGAAAAAAAAGTAATTCACAAATGCCACGGACGGATGACTAATACCAGCTCCCACAGACAAATGTACACTTTGCACATGCCATATGCAGAGAAACAAATGTGCGCCGTTTGCACCTTACCCCAATTCAAATTCACACTGAAAAACAAGGAAGGTGGCATTTGCATGTCAAACGGGCAGGAGCTGCCAAGTGCACACACTGGGGTATATTATCAAGCCCATTATCACCAATTTAGCTGGACTTTTCCTGCCGCTAATGCAGCGATCACTAGATATCGCCCTCTACCACCTATATCACTATCGCCATCGCGCAGAAGTTAGCGGGAGTTTTCACCACCGTTCCCTGATACTATCCCCTGTTATCCACGTGTTGGTAATATGTTGCTAACAAGGCGATACATTCATTTATTCTTTATTTCGATTAAAAATAACCATAAAAGATTACACAAAACAATACAATTATTTCAATGCTACATAATTCATAGGGCAAACCAAGATCCAACCAACCAATTAGATGACGTTTTAGCGGTATTTACAAGTTCATAAGTGTTAAATAATTAAAAAATATTAATAAAAGAAAGAGATTTGAGGAACAACTCTTTCAGGACAACCTTAATAGAAGACCTAAATAAATAAAGAGCAATAAAATACAAGGCGATACATTTGAGGGATAGACGTCAATAACAAAACTCCCGCTAACCGGTGTTGGCGATAGTTATTGCTAGGCATTGATAATATGCCCCAAAGTGTTTTTTGTTTAGCCAATATCTTTGTCATTGTTTGACGAATCTCACAACATTTTTAAAAAGTAGTACGCAACTCACAACAGCTGCTGTGTGGAAAGTTTCAGGTTGATTCATGAAGAACAATTCAGAAAAGGGGGTGGTGATGAACAGAGTGTCTGAATTAAGCAGACCACTCTTACCCAGTCCAAAGATCAGGGCTTGATCCATCACCGTTATTTAGCTCACTGCCCCATCCCAGCTCAGAACCTGGCTATATGCAAATTAGTCTGTCCCTGGCCCAGTGCATCATGGGAACAGGGCAGACCAAACTACCAAGCCAATTCTTCACCAGAAAGGAGACAAGCTACCGGGCCGAAGACGGCTGAAATGCCAGAAACCGGTCCCCGGAAGCTTGTTTCCTTCCCAGTGTAAGAATTGGCTTTTGTAGTCTGGTCTGCCCTGTTCCCATGATGCACTGGGCCAGGGACAGACTAATTTGCATACAGCAAGGTTCTGAAACTGGGATGGTGCAATGAGCTAAAAAATGGTGTTGGATCTAGCCCTGATCTCTTGACTGGGTGAGAGTACTCTGCTTAATTCAGAGACTCTGTCCATCACCACCCCTTGTTGTAAATAATTTTGTCCACCCTAAGCGTGGAAGGGTATGCTCAGATGTGAGTCCCTTGCTCATTGCACCATCAGGATTCAAGCAAGCCGGGCCGAAGACGGCTGAAATGCCAGAAACCGGTCCCCGGAAGCTTGTTTCCTTCCCAGTGTAAGAATTGGCTTTTGTAGTCTGGTCTGCCCTGCTCCCATGATGCACTGGGCCAGGGACAGACTAATTTGCATACAGCCAGGTTCTGAAACTGGGATGGTGCAATGAGCTAAAAAACGGTGTTGGATCTAGCCCTGATCTCTTGACTGGGTGAGAGTACTCTGCTTAATTCAGAGACTCTGTCCATCACCACCCCTTGTTGTAAATAATTTTGTCCACCCTAAGCGTGGAAGGGTATGCTCAGATGTGAGTCCCTTGCTCATTGCACCATCAGGATTCAAGCAAGCTGGGCCGAAGACGGCTGAAATGCCAGAAACCGGTCCCCGGAAGCTTGTTTCCTTCCCAGTGTAAGAATTGGCTTTTGTAGTCTGGTCTGCCCTGTTCCCATGATGCACTGGGCCAGGGACAGACTAATTTGCATACAGCCAGGTTCTGAAACTGGGATGGTGCAATGAGCTAAAAAACGGTGTTGGATCTAGCCCTGATCTCTTGACTGGGTGAGAGTACTCTGCTTAATTCAGAGACTCTGTCCATCACCACCCCTTGTTGTAAATGATTCATGAAGAACATGCTGAGAAAAAGGGGATCCCAAAAATGCATTTTCCCCGTGCAATTACCTATACGGATTTTAGACACGTCTACAGCCTGAACTGCTGAACGGAATTACACAAAATTTGGCAGAAAGCTAGATCTTTGTCCTGAAAGATCTAGCCACACACAGACCCATACAGCCACTCTCACACCCAATTCCACATCAATGCAACCACTCACACACACACTCACAGACCCATACACCAACTCACACACCCATTCACAGACCCATACAGCCATTCACACACTCATTCACCAATCCATAAAGCTACTCACACACCTACTCACAGACCCATATAACCACTCTCACATCCACTCACAGACCCATACTAGAACTTAAATACCCACTCACAGATCCATATAGACACTCACACACCCTCGAAACCACCCACACACTCACTCAAACATACAAACCCACTTAGACACCCATTCACAGACCCATACGTCACTCACACACCCTCTCACCAATGCATACAGAAACTCATACACCCACTCACTGATGCATACAGCCTCTCACATGCCATAGATCCACCCACTAAATGATGTATACAGTCACTCACATACCCACTCACTGATGTATACAGCCACTCGCACACCCACTCCCAGGCCCATACAGCCACTCATATACCGACACATTCACAAAAAAATCCACACACCTACTCACAAACCCACTCACACACCCACTCACACACCCACAAAATCTCTACCTCACCCACTCACACATCCACAAAACCACTCACCCATTCATTCACAGTCTCGAACAGGTATTCACACACCCACTCACTGACTCATATAGCCACTCAAACACCCATTCACATACACACGCAGCCACTTAGACACCCACTTCCACTATAAAATCCCTGTAACATGGTTTTGTAATTGAATTTCAAGGGTTTTCAGGTCTTGCTGAGTAAGCGCATGCGCTGCTCTGCGAGACATTTTGTAGTGTGCTTTCAAAAGTGCTACCCTAGGCTTCTGCTGGCCTAGCGCTTGCCGTCATGCGCACAGCCGCCAGCTTTCAGCACCCGAGGCGCCATCTGGAGCGAGATTACTTTCACTTTTGCCGCTGCTGCGCGCGCACCACTCGTGTGTTTGCCGTCGTGCACGCGCACCCCTGCTTTCACTTTTGCCGTCTTGTGGTAAAACGGACTTACACCTAGTCTGGGTCATCAAAAAATGTATACAAATTATCATCTTTAATCAATTATGTGTTAACAACTTTGTTCAGCATCAATTACAAAAATGCCCTCAATCTCTTTAACTTTCGCAAACTTCTATGCTTAGAAAGTGATAGCAAAATAAATGATTTACACTCATCCTGCCCCCATTGCTCGCAGCATCACAGCTCACTGTTTGCACGCTGGTGCATAACTAGACACCAACCAGCCCATAATGTTGGTGCAGACATATCTTAAATTAGCCCTTCACATGCTCACTTTATGTGCTCGCCATTGCTTGCTGAATTTTCAACCAAGTGATATACTTGTGTATAGCGCTTGCTCTAGCGACATCTTGTGGCAAATTGGTTTAATGCACTCAAATGGAGTATTCAGAGAGAGCAGGCCCAGATAGAAGTGCTACACTGCTATATTAAAAGTAATGTGCATTTGCTTTGTAAATAAGACAAGAACATGTTGAAAGGATAAGGTTTTTATGGTGGCTGCGCTCCAAAAATCAAAAACCCATCATGCTTGTTCACTTTGTGCCCATATGGGTTTGTATGTCAGATAGTTCAGTGGTTTAAGCGCCCACTGCGGAGTACCGTGGTACATCAAACGTCGGAATCTCGACAGGTGGACTCTGCCTTTCAGCCTCCCAACGATGATAACGCACAAGTACAGAATTTAGTAATATCCACACTTCTTACGCACAGCCCAATAAAAACCTGCGTTAGCCAGCCATAGCTTAAAAAACATATATTAGTCTTGGTACTTTTCCCATTAACGATGTCACAACATAACTCCTTGTTAACGGCTTCGAATGCTCAACAACTACAAGAAATAAGCTTCCTTTAGCTTGTAATCGTTTGATAAAATTATATATTTTAGTCTTTGATTAAGGTGACGTGACCAGGAAAAATGTGTGCGCCAAATTTTCAAATGGGTCTCGAACAGTCATTTAAATTTTAGACAGGTTGTATTATATAGTACTTCATAGTAGCTCCTAGCCTTTTGTAGATGCTTACAGTATTGACGGATGGGGTATTAAGGCACACAGGGAGCTTAAATGTGCGAAGATCCCACACTCAAGTGTGGGTACTGGGGGTGTTAGGGTTAAATCCCAACAACCACACATATTTAAACCATCAATTCAGCTCCTAGATTTCATAACCGAGTTGCTTCCCTGACAGCACAAGATCACACAATGCGGTATAGTGGGGCGTCAGGATGCCTCCATGGCGTAAGCAAAACGATTGCCCCCCCCCCCCCTGCAGAATATGAGGAGACGAGCCTATGCGATCTGGAATTGTGCCACTGCTAGGAGGATTTTATTCTTTTTCTAAAAAAATTTAAGTTACTAAACTTTCCAGTTCACAAAATGCTACTGTGTATTACACGGAATGTGTATAGCGCTACTTCCTTGACAAAGCTTATTACACGGAATCGTTGTTTGTCACATGGGCACACAGTAAAAATGTGGTTAGTGGGAGGACCCACCAACACAACAAGAATGAAAACTAAGACACCCCTATACTGGCCTTGTACTCTTCAGACAATGTCCGTTAGCTGCAAGCGCGAGAAAAATGAAAGCGATGGTCCGTGTTTTACAGAACGTCATTTGAACCTTGAGAAGGTCGTTTGGACTACCAGTGGCCTGTTGAGCTCAAACTGTTAATTGCGGTGGTCAGACCCCAAGAAGGAAAGCTATTTCCAAGTCGGACAATCAATCAATCAATCAATCAGGGAATTTGTAAAGGGCACTACTTACCCGTGAGGGTCTCAAGGCGCTGAGGGGAGGGGGTGCTGCTACTGTTCGAAGAGCCAGGTCTTGAGGAGCTTCCTGAAGGTGAGCAGGTCCTGGGTCTACCGCAGATGGGTGGGGAGGGTGTTCCAGGTCTTGGCGGCGAGGTAGGAAAAGGATGTGCCGCCGGATGTTGCTCGTTGGATGCGAGGGACGGCTGCGAGGGCGAGGCTGGCGGAGCGGAGCTGGCGGGCGGGGGTGTAGAAGGTGAGTCTGTTGTTCAGGCAGGCTGGTCCGGTGTTGTGGAGTGCTTTGTGTGCGTGGGTGAGGAGCTTGAAGGTGATCCTCTTGTTGACAAGGAGCCAGTGCAGGTCTCTTAGGTGGGAGGTGATGCAGCTGCGTCGAGGGATATTGAGGATCAGGCGGTCGAAGGCGTTCTGGATGCGTTGCAGCCGTTGTAGGTGTTTGGTCGGGATTCCTGCATAGAGTGCATTGCCGTAGTCCAGCCTGCCTCTGACGAGGGCTTGGGTCCCCGTTCTTCTGGTTTTGGTCGAGATCCACTTGTAGATCCTGCGAAGCATGCGGAGGGAGTTGTAACATGAGGAGGATACCTGCTTTGCGTTTGAGAGGGAGGAGTCGAGGATGACTCCTAGGTTGCGTGCGTGGTCCGTGGGTGTCAGTGCTGTTCCCAGTGTGGTCGGCCACCAGGGGTCGTCCCAGGCAGAAGGGGTGGGGCCGAGGAGGAGGACTTCTGTCTTGTCCGAGTTCAGCTTCAGGCGGCTGCTCCTCATCCACTCGGCAACAGCCTTCATTCCCTCGTGGAGGTTGGTTTTGGCGGTGTATGGGTCCTTGGTGAGGGAGAGGATGAGCTGGGTGTGGTCAGCGTAGGAGATGATGTTCAAGTCGTGTTGGCGGGCCATTTGTGTGAGGGGGCCAGGTAGATGTTAAACAGGGTCGGGCTGAGGGATGAGCCAGGGGGTACGTCGCAGATGATGTCGGTGGCTTCGGATCGGAAGGGTGTGAGGCGGACTCTCTGTGTTCTGCCGGAGAGGATGGACGTGGTCCAGTCCAGGGCCTTCTTCTGGATTCCGGCTTCTTGGAGGCGTGTTCTTAGTGTGCGGTGACAGACCGCGTCGAAGGCGGCTGACAGGTCCAGGAGGATGAGGGCTGAAGTTTCGCCATTGTCAAGTTGGCACCTGATGTCGTCTGTGGCGGCGATGAGGGCTGTCTCGGTGCTGTGGTTTCATCAGAATCCGGACTGGGATGGGTCTGAGATGTTGTTGTCCTCGAGGTGGCGGACACGTCAGAGATTTTTACAAAACGGTCTAATGGGTTAAATGCTTTTTGTTATGCACTGGAAAAATACTTGAAGACACTTTGTCGCACTTTCATCGTGAAGAGTACGACTCGTCATTTTCTTATTAATTATAGGTTAATGTTCTTGCATTCAGAACATATTTATCTGAAGCCATGTACTAGAACATTCCAGATGCAAAAAGTAGTGCCCATCTAAACTAGCACTGTGATGTCAGAAGAATGATAGGCCCTGTTTGCCAGACCGCAGTTTTGAAACTGCCCTCAGGTGGAATACTGGTGGCCATTCACAGGGGTTAGAATTCGTGGAGGATTCCGGAAAGGCTGACTCTCTTTCCTCCAACAAAAGGGGCTAGTAAACCTGTAAGAAATAACTAAATGCAAAGTAGCAATTCAGGATTGTTGGTTTACTCAGTGTGCGAGATGGAGACTAATAAAACTGCTCTAGCCTCCGAATTTGAACTAGAGTAGGATTCCCATGGATGCCGCACCACCAGATTTCACAGGATTCCCCATTGAAACTCCCTCGTGTAGGGATAGGTTCTTAAAACGTGCCATTTCTGAATTACCTTCCTCCAACTCCGGCCTATCTACACATACGTTCATGTAAAGCCGTGCCAGAATGCTGCAGGATCAGCTCACTACAGGGTAACAGGCTGCTAAATTGCAAGCAGCCAACTAGCTTATGCAAGGCCTGCCTTTGGATAAAAACGCACTTCAGTTTTTCAATGCTTGGCAGTGCCTTGTTGTGTCACATAGTCCTACGATGGGGCCCAAAAGTGAGCAGCCAGGTGAAGCCTACCCAGGCTCAGTATGTGCTGCAACTGTGCCACTATGCATAAACCGGCCCTTTCGGACTGTTGCCAGCTGAACTGCGCAACAGCGTGAGAAAAATCACCCAAAGATTGGGGCCAAGATTCACATCCGTAAAAGTGCTCCTTGAACTAATGGTGGTAGATTATGGCAGATGCCCCCTCCCCGCCCTCCTCCTCAGAGTACTTTTACAAAAGCAGCACCCCATGCTGTGCTGACCACGCTCAGCAGGCCTCCAAGTCCGGTCCCCTCTGATGCTCAAAGTGATAAATGTTCTCTTCTACTTACCTGCCAAGCTGTGCGTGAGATCGCTTTCACACGTCTTTCCTTGGCAGCATCATTTGCATAGTTTGAGGTCTTGCCAAGACAGCTTTTAGCTGCATTTTTTCGAAGACCTATTGTGGACAATAGCAATATTTATAGAGGGCTTTGGGTCAGCTCGTTATTTATCAGTGGTTGGCTTTCGTGTCAGTCTCATGTAGTTTACTTCTTATCCCCTTTCTCTTCTTGTGTTTGTCCCTTTTCTGGACCACAGCTTCTTTACCTTCGTTTTATTGAATTACTTGTTGCGCCTTCCACTGCGTACATTCCAGGAAGAACTTATTACTTTCTCTGTCGGCACTCCCTAAGAGAGCAGGTGATTTCTTCCTCTGTCCCTTGGGTATACCCCATTAAATCACACATGCTCTGGGTCGCTCTCAACCCCACCCTACCTACCCTGTAGCTGCTTCCACCCTCCGCATCAATCAAATATAGAAATTTAAAATGGCCATAGTGTCATCACACAAACCTGTGCATGTGTGGTGACACAAGCGCACATATTCGTCTTCACGATGTGGCCTTTTTTGCGGACACCGAAAAGGACATGACAGGCGCCCCAGCTTTATGTAGGAATTACCTATCTGAATGACCCTGAAAGTAACAGAGAGTGACTAAAGCCACGTCGCCAAACATAGATTTTTGTTTTTCATTCGATTGTTTCACCGCCTTCAAACAGGCGAAATTGCAAGCGCGTCAGAAACAGGCTTGTGCGTTTTATTCTCTTCACTAGCTACGAGTCATTTATTTTAACAAAGTTGACTCTCGTGTAATGCTCTCCGTGAACATGTACTTTTCTACTAAAGAAGCCTTGTGCACATACCTACTACCCCTGGGTATATACAATTAAACGTGAAATGCCTGACTAAAGAAATCGTAACAGCCATGTTTTTCTGCTCGTGTTAATTCTGCTCACCGGGTGTGCCTGTGTCTAAGATGAGCCGAGATGAATGTTCCTTGGTACCCGAGGCATGAATGTTGCAGATCTAGCTAGCTCAAACAAAATTGTAAATTGTGCAATTATTGAAGGCCGTCTACAAGCTTTCGAATGTATGCACCTGCTTATATTCTTGGTCACATGCTCAATACTAGAAGCGTCTCTGTAGGGTCTATAATATATGCATGTTGCCATCTCTCAAAGAGTTTGTCAGCTTTCACTTTCTCTAAATCTCTCCCCCTCTCTCTCTCCCTCTCTCTCTCCCTCTCTCTCTCTCTCTCTCTCGTCCTCTCTCTCTAAATCTTTCTTTCTCTTTAAATCTCTTTTTCTCTCTCTCTATAAATCTTTCTCTCTACAACTCTCTCTTTCTCTCTCTCTAAATCTCTATCTTTCTCTCTCTCTCAATCTCTCTCTGTAAATCTCTGAATCTCTCTAAATCTCTCTCTCTCTGTCTCTAAATCTCTCTCTCTGTCTCTAAATATCTCTCTCTCTCTCAATCTCTATCTCTCTAAATCTCTCTCTCTTTCTCTCTCTCTCTCTAAATCTCTCTCTCTAAATCTATCTCTCTAAATCTCACTCTTTAAATCTCTCTCTCTAAATCTCTCTCTCTAAATCTCTCTCTAAACCTCTCTCTAGATCTCTCTCTCTCTAAATCTCTCTCTCTCAACGTCTCTCTCTAAATCTCTAAATCTCTCTCTCTCTAAATCTCTCTCTCTCTCACTCTGGTCGGTTGACATGCTAGCTGTCTATTTGGGAGTAGGATATGGCTGATACGTAACAGTAACTATGTAAACAAACATTGGCATAGCCAACAGGTCTCGCTTTTGGGCCCTTATAAGTGTTTACCAATGCAACAGTTGATGTTGTTGCACCAAGGCTATTGTGCTGCATAACTAAATACTTAAAAGGTCCCAAAAGTGAGACCTATTGGCTATGCCAATGCTTGTTTAACTAGTTGTCACAGTTGCAGAGTGGTGGAGAAAGGGCGTGGGCCTTTGGCCAGCTCTCAGAAATTCCTCTGTATGGGACTTACTGAAGCTAATAGGAGGGCCTCTTGGCTCCCAAAGTCCCTCAGCATCCAAGAGGAATTCATCCCCATGAAGTTGTGCACCCGGAGGCGTGTTTCCAGAGTGTTGGAGAGGGCATGGGTTCAGAGGGACTCTCAGCAATCCCATGGTGTGGGACCTACAGGAGGTAACTGGAGGGGCAGTGGACCCCAAGGACCATCAGCAGCGAAGGGGGGGGGGTTCATCCCGCAACCATTTGTGCACCAGCAGGTGCATTTTCAGAGTGGTGGAGAAATGGGGTGTGGCTTACAAGAACCTCTCACCAATCCAACTGTGTGTGACTTACTGGAGGTAGCAGGAGGGGTAGTTGGCCCACAAGGACCCTCAAGACCAAAGGTGACTTTACCCCTCAACTAGTAGTGTGCCAGGAAGCGCGTTTGCAGAGTGGTGGAGACAAAGAGAGTTGCCTCTGCCAACCCCTTCAGCAATCCGCTGTGTGTGATTTACTGGAGGTAACAGGAGAGGTAGTTGGCCCTCAGGACCATCAGCAGCCAAAGGGGGGGGGGCTCCTCCCCCAACCATTTGTGCACCAGCAGGTGCGATTTCAGAGTGGTGGAGAAAGGGGGCGTGGCCTCCAAGAACCTCTCACCAATCCAGCTGTGTGGGACTTACTGGAGGTAGCAGGAGGGGTAGTTGGCCCACAAGGCTCCACAAGAGCAAAGGGGATTTCATCCCCAAACTAGTAGTGTGCCGGGAGGAACGTTTGCAGTGTTGGAGAAAGTGGTCAGGGCCTCCAGCGACTTGCCAGTTCAGCTTGTATTTTTTATTTTTTTTAGGGAGGGGGCCATGTGGCCCCCATTTTCAGGGCCAAATTTGGCACCGGGGACCATATTCCCTGGGGCCTGGCCTTTATAAAAATTTTGGGGAAATAAAATAATTAGAGGAGGCAGATTTTGGCCCCGGGACCCCATTTCATGTGGCCAAGCCTTTCTATTTATTTTTTCTTTTAAAAAACAAATAAGGGGAAGGTGTTGTGCGCCCCCACTCTTGGGCTGGTTTCAGCCCTGGGGACCACATCCCCTGGGCCCGGGCTTAATTGTGGGTGCCCTGGTCCCACCCAGTGCACCCACTCACAATGGTTGGGGACTTCGGAGAAAGACTCATGACCCCCACAGTCCCTGCCGGCTTCCCTCCTTTCAAATTTGTAGGACTTTCTCCTGGGAGGTGGTGGTTCCCGGGGCCATGAGCAGATCAGGAAGGGAGCTTCTGTCCCCTCCCAATAAACAAAACTGCACTTGGCCCCGGGGAGGTGGTGATGCCTGGGGCCGAGAGAGGGGTCCTTTAGGCACCTCCACTATAACTTGTTTATGGACCCGGGTAGGCGGTGGTCCTAGGGGTCAGGGAGGTCTGAAAGGTTCCCCATGGAATGCATACGCCCCGGGGAGGTGGTGGGCCTCAAGGCCCCCCTACCGATTGGTTGTTTGTGTTGGGCCCTGGGTAGGTGGGGTTCCCTGGGGTATAATAAGTCCCAGGAGGGGGAGCTGTGTGCATCCCCTCTTATATTGGAAAAATGCCCTTGGGACCTGTCATACCTGGGGGATTGTAAATGAATGAATTGCAGGAGCCCACGCTTCGTTTTTTAAAAAACTTTGCAGCGGGATCCACCGATCTAGCCTGGCTCCTGTCGAAAATTTTTAACAAATGCTTTTTTGGCCCTGCCTTGTCCCTGTGGAACCACCCAAGGCGGGCTAGGGGGTCAGGTTATTTCTCCTCTGCCCATTTTGTCTGGGGCTTAGCTCAAGCCAAGTCCCAAGATGGCTGGCAACATGTCCTGTTTTGAAGTGATGGGGTCCCAGATCCTCCACATCTGTATACATATAATTGGAAATTTCTTTAAATAACTTTGCAACTACTTAACAGAATTACACCAAATCACAAAAAATTCCCTTCCACAACATCTACCTTTCTACCAAATTTGGTGTAATTCGGTTCAGCAGTTCAAGCTGTAGCAATGTCTTAATTTCCTATGGAAATTAAAATAGGGAAAATGCATTTTGGGATCCTCTTTTTCTTGCCCCCCCCCCACTTGACAGATCACCTCAAAACGTTCGAGACAGCAGCTGAAGTAAGCATCAAAATAATTTTGAAAATTTCACGAGGATTCACCAAACGATGCCAAAGTTATTGGCAAATGAAAAAATACTCTTCTTATGGAAACTACTCCCAAACTATAATTACCAATCCACAAATTTCTTTATCTTATTTTCATTTCATTTCTCAAAAGTGCTCCATGCTCATAATGTCCGGCCTATGTGTTTCAGCAAAAAGCTTTCTACTGGGCCATCAAGTTCTCATTGTGCAGAGTGTCCATTTAAAGGGATGCTTGCCTCCTTTTTCTCAACCCTCACCCAAATAAAATCAATCTCCAACCTTTCTCCAGTCTTAACATTCTGGTAATGTACTGTTCATTATAGAACCACTTTTCTAATTATTGGAGAATAATACCACGGGAAGCAGCCGTTACAATGCAATCATTACAACGTATGCAGTTACATTGCTTGGCGTTGCAAAGGAAAAGGTGTGCAGCAGTGGGTAGAAGGTGTTGGATTTAACTCCAACACTTTCCCTACTGTTGCACACACTGGAGTTGGAAAAGAAAATTAATCTATTTCAACTTCCAGCACTCCCTCTGACAGAAAGTCGGGGTAAAGTTTGGCGTTACAACGGCATGCGATGTCATGGCATGTGTTGTAACATCACATATCCAATAACCACATGTAGACCATATGTTTAGCAATATTAACTTATATTGCTAAATTTGTTTTTACACTTTCCTTTGTTTTCTTTTATTTCATGTAATTAATTTTCATTTTCTTGGGGGTAAAGTACCCATCTCTTTTGCTTTTTATCCTCCAACTTTCCTATCAACACTAGAACTCATTTCAGATTTTCACATGAAACACAATAATTATTTTCCTCTGTGTATATATATATATATATATATATATATATATATATATATATATATATATATATATATATATATATATATATATATATATATATATATATATATATATATATATATATATATATATATTCTCTCTCACCAAAGGTTCCTTATGACAAGGAAAACACCGCACTCCAACAGGGTATATTTTTTCAAGGATTTATTCCGTGCAGTTAAACACCACTCACCACCACCACGCGTTTCAACCAAACAATAGGTCTTTCTCACAGTATGTGAGTCCTTCATCACTTTCTTACTTATAAATGCTCCCAATCCTGCCCTTTAAGATGCATTGTGGGATACGTAGTCCATTTACATGTTACCAAGTTTTTCAAAAGAAAAGGGGTGGTTACTTCATCTGTTCTATTTGATTCATAGTTTTTACAGTTCGTTGGTCCATTATTTGTGTTCAAATGATTCCATTTTATTTAAGGATATGACATTTTTCGTTTTTCACGATTCCTTGTCATAAGGAACCTTTGGTGAGAGAAAAAATATGAGGACAAGCCCGTCCTCTGCACCAGCACCTGCTACGTGAAGTGCGCTCTCCTTGGGGCTGTTTGTGTTTTGTGTTTTGTATATATACATGCATATATATTTCTCTTATTTTCTTACATCTTTTTTTCATTTCTTGTTTAAAATATTCTTAGCTTTTTCTTTTTGTCCAGCTTCTACATTTCTGTTGCACAGTTAATACTACTCTATGTTATTATATAATGTGGTCACTTCTATAGGCTGATCTTTTGACACAAGGGTCTCTTATGAGTCTTGCAGGTTCCATCATGCTTTGGTGAACACTCATGACTTTCGTTGACTTTACGGCACTATGTCGTTATTCTGTTGATTTTTATTACCTGACATTTATTTGATCTATAATATGTCTATTGGAGATATTATATTCATGTACAGGATTTGAATTTTGATGAACATTGCATTTATCATTAATTTTCTAATAATGCACTTTTACATCTTGTGTCTACCAATATATAGATTTTTTGTGATCACATTTCTTACATTACCATGCATTTGCAGTTTATTGATCTTGTAAATAGTGGTTTGTTTTGCACTTAATGAATTGCTTTTGACACTTGTCAATTCAAGTAGTCTTTTCACTATGTTCATGCTGTATTGTAGAGAAGGCGTTTACACACTGTTTTTGTATTGTCCTATTTTTATTTTCTCTATTTAAGTTTCTCTGTGTTTTGGGCGCGCTATGTGAACAAGCTCCCTTGTGGAGCGAAACGCGTCATCTCTTATGGATTAAACCGTCTCCCTGCTAACTCATCTTGAGTTGTGATTCTTTGGCTGGCTATATTTTCGCTGTATTTTGTGAGAGCTTTGAGGTCCAGACCTTACATATTCCGCCGTACTTGACGGAATTGGGACTGCTTCTTTCATATATATATATATATTCACTGAAAAAACCATAGGTTATAGACCATATATAGTTAGGAATTAGCATTTAAAAAACCTTATTTTACTCACACAAAACCATTGAAATTCCATATATAGTTAGTTGCACTAACTATATATCGCGCACCCGCAATCCACTGCTGATCATGTCACATATTACATCATTCATGACATGGTCAGTGACATCACTGATGACATCACTGATGACATCTCAAATGACATCACTGATGACATCACTGATGACAACATCCAGTGACTGTATTTTTCTGTAAAGTTAAAATATGTCTTGAGTGGATGTATAAGTGTCTGGATGAAGGATTTAGTAGGTGCATGACTGACTGTATGAGTGAGTGATTAAATGTGTCTCACTGAATGCATGGGTTAGTGACTAAACTGTCTTAATTTGTGCATCATTATGTCTGTTGTTCTGTAAACTGCTGCATGTGTTGATCATTAGCTATACGAGAGGCTATATGTGTTATTAATTGGTTGCCCAAGTATTTCTATGGGAGATTGAGTTTGTGTGGGGGTGGCTGGAAGGTGTGTGACTCTATGCATAGATGTGTGAGCAGTTTATTCACTAGGTGTATGAGTTCAAGAGTGCATGTGGAAACAGCTACATGGGCAGTTGACTGTGTGCATGAGTGTATTGATGAGTGAATGGATATCTCAATGCTACATGTCATAGTAAGTACATATGTAAAACACAGTACATGTGAGAGTTGGCATATATAAATAACTGTGCATGAGAGCCACTGAATGAGTGAGTGGTTGTATCGATCATTGTGAACTTGTATCAGGGATTGTATAAGAGAGTAAATATGTGTTAGTATATGTTTCAATAAGTAAGGTGTGTTTAACTGTATAGTTGAAGAAATGAAGGTGAGATTGTTTCTTTGCATGACTGACTGGGTGTGTGAGTAACTCCATGGATGAGTGGCAGTGTGTGAGTGTCTGTATACACTGAGTGT
Source organism: Lissotriton helveticus (assembly GCF_964261635.1). Lineage (NCBI taxonomy): Eukaryota > Metazoa > Chordata > Amphibia > Caudata > Salamandridae > Lissotriton > Lissotriton helveticus. Next base: position 799,618,210 of record NC_136068.1, on the reverse strand, counting down.
ATCTAAGGTTATATTAGAGTCTGAAGAGGTTTATCGTATTAGCACAAGAATGATGTCAAATGAGATGTCATCAGTGATGTCATCAGTGATGTCATTTGAGATGTCATCAGTGATGTCATCAGTGATGTCACTGACCATGTCATGAATGATGTAATATGTGACATGATCAGCAGTGGATTGCGGGTGCGCGATATATAGTTAGTGCAACTAACTATATATGGAATTTCAATGGTTTTGTGTGAGTAAAATAAGGTTTTTTAAATGCTAATTCCTAACTATATATGGTCTATAACCTATGGTTTTTTCAGTGAATTTTCAAGGTTTTGTAAATGCTAATTCCTAACTATATATGGTCTATAACCTATGGTTTTTTCAGTGAATTTTCAAGGTTTTGTAAATGCTAATTCCTAACTATATATGGTCCATAACCTATGGTTTTTTCTGTGAATTTCATTGGTTTTTTAACAGCTAATATCTGTAGCTGTAAAATGTATTCTTCTTTAAATCCAAAAATATATTTTATATGTTTATGAATAATTATTTTTTTAAAATATTTTTTTTTCTTCGTTCCCGCTTCGCAAATCGGGAAGCTTCCCGTTAGCTGACCTTGATGCCGCGAAATAGACCGCGAGCCGGTAAACGTTTCTTTACCGCAAGTGCCGCGTTACAAAACAACATCGTGACGCCTCCCGTCCGCATGACGTTTCACGTTGTCGCGTGATATGTCATATGACGTACTACGTTAGCGAACTGGTACGCGAAGCGAGTCGCAAAGCGCAGGTTTCTGGAAGCAAACCGGGAGGCCCTGCAAAGCGCTTAACGTAAACACAGCAAGTCATGTGACTTGGTAATAACACTTTTCATTGGTTCATTTCACTTTTGGTTTCCTAATGATGTAAGACTAGGTCATATAATCTAAAATGAACACTTTTGATTGGTTGAGAACTCTTGTTTTTCCCAAATGATGAAAATCCCTCCTTCTTTCCTCACTCTGACTTTCATCATTGTGAGAGAAAGACCCTTTGTGATCACTGAGCAATGGCTTCTTTAGTAGCTTCAGCTGGTGCTTCCCCACCACCTCCACCACATCCAAGGAAGAGTGGACCACCTGCTCAAGTTATAATTCAACAAGAAGAAGAAGAAGAGGAACAGGAGGACGAGCACGAAGAGAGGCAGTTTTTGCCTGAGCAGCCCAGGACGTCTCACCGGAAAGAAAACTTCATTTGGCAATTTTTTTAAATTCCCAAAGGTCAGAAAAAAGTAAATGCAAGATACGTAACTTGCCTTATATGTCAAGATAGACTGTCCAGAGGGACCGACAAAAAATACAGTTTCGGAAACTACACAATGCATCGCCATATGACTAGGTGGCATCCTAACAACTACAGTGCTGCACAGTTTCGGAACGACCTAGATAATCTCCCTATTATGGCCAGAAGATCTGTTGTACCGGAAGTAACGGGACCAGAGGGCAGGGAGATGGTGCCAAATATACAAATGAGATTTGGTGATGTAAAACACATCTGCGCATTTTGCGATGGATTCATTTCCTACGGAGAAAAAAGCATCACTCTGATCAACAGAGCTATTGACTATCATATGCAAGTTTGTCCGAAACGCCCAAAATAATAAATACTTCTTTTTTTTGTTTTGTTGCTCCTGTTGAGCCCTTTACAATGAATCGTTTTCATTGCCCTCTCCAAGAAAAACCCAAAAAAATATAAAACTGTTCCGAAAAATTCAAAAACAGTAAAAAAATGTTCAGAAAAAAAAAAAAAAAGTTCTTTTCAGAACTACCTCCCCGTTATTAAAAAATTGGTACAATATTTGGAACTGTGCCAACCTCTATTTCTCTTAGTTCGCTTCCCAGTTCGCTCGCCGGTACGCGAACCGGAAGCGAACCAAAAACAGTAAGTATAAGGGAAGGAAACAGACACTTATGTTAAAAGAAAGACAGCTATAAGGGAGTAAACTAGAGATACCATTACCCGTAATCCACTGCTGATGATGTCACATATTACATCATTCATGACATGCTCAGTGACATCATCAGCAGAGGATTGCGGGTTTTTTGGCAACATGCCTTATCCACGGTTTAATAACGCTGCCTTTTGCTTTATATAAGTTTTCAAATTGTATGAAATATATACCAATAGGTCGTTATGAACCTTTAGGTAGTCCTTTTCTTCATGAGGTCTGGTCGCTTCCATACACATACAGATGTTTCAAAGATGATCAAGAAGTTTATCTGAATGGAGAGGAATGCACTGAGACGCCAGATCATTCACTAATGTGTAGGCACATACAGTTACACGGTTCATGCAACAAACACCGACCAAATATGGCTTGCGTGTTGCAAGGCATGCCAGTTCCTGCTATCATCCCCACGTTCAAGTTGTTGGAAAATGGTAGTTATTTGATGCTCAATAATGAAGATTGTTCTGAGTTAATTAAAAGTATTCCTTTTATCGTAACAGTAAGTGAACGGGTTATTTGCTGCAGAAATGTTCTATTTCCTCCCACACATGAACATAGGGAGTTTTCAATCTGGCCACAAATACCAACCTTGGGACACGTTTCAACGGCATGGCAAGAATAAGAGCTCTTTTGTCTCAGAGAGAGGTGGCCTTGAGTTCGGCCCGTGAAACTTTCGTACTTCACATAGCGAACACCCGTACAGAGGTGCACACCCTTTTCAATTAAGATTTGCCTTTCAATTTCAGCAACATGTTTCCGACTATCTTTAACGCATCCTCCACAAAGTCCCTGGCGCACTTTTTTAAAGTTGTTACCAGTGGTCTCGTGACTTCATTTGAGAAAATCTTTGGAGTCATCCCTGCTTCCTTTCATTCTATTTTCTGCACTCTGGTTCGTGGATTGGCATTTTTACTTGCATTACCAGCGGACGCTCTTGTGCTTTTTTAAATTTTTAAATATGGATGTCCCTCCTATGCAACCTCCCACCCTGCAGCTGCTGACACTGTTCCGCAATCGCATGCTAGAATATTATGGCACAATGCCGTTGGCGATATTAAGCACGGCATATGGATTATCTTTTCGATTCTCCTACTTCACCTGTGTCCAGCCTGTATTTCACTGCCTGACCTGTGATTTCGATTGGGCCATTGATTTGTGTCTCTGCGGACCGGTTTCTCCTGACGTCGACTTTAATCAGCTGATGACTCCTATCATTACTCACGAGTTGGTTTGTCCTGGCGAAAGGATTATGGCTGTGGCATTGATGCATGGACTACTTGGTCCCTGGAATTTACTGGCGGCAGCACAGTCTTTCTTGGAACAGAGCTTTCTTGAAAACCCACCGAGCTGTCCTCTGATGGTGATAGAGGATCCGGTGCTGGGAGAGCACGTATGTTCTTTTCCGCTTTTAAATTGGATGGCTGAACTGTTTTTGGATGAAGACGGTGACTTCCTATTGGAGGCTGTTGCAGCTTATTTTGCATACACAGTTATGTCATAGACCTTTTTCATGTTTGATATGCTGAGTACTAGCATTTCATTGACAATTCATTGACTTATTTGTCAAGTTTTTATTATTTACCTTGCCTATTGGCTTAAGACTCGATAAAGTACTTGGCTGTTTTATTTTTCTTTAGCATTAAATTTTCCTAGTTTTTAATGCTTTACCTTGCGGACCGTCCACATATAAACTTGCAATCTGCTCTCATGAGATGGCACTTCTATTATCTTATTCAGTTCGTTTCCGGATCATGAGGAGGTGTCATCTAGGTCCTGGATATCTTTACACCGTGTTAAGTTAGCATGGGCTCATTACCGGTTTAAACGGCATTTTTCCTTTTTTGCAACTTCTGCACACGACACTTAGTTGTTGCTTTAGCTTTCCACCTAGTAGTTCATCGTGGTTTACATGAGAATAATATGTTATTGGTCTACTATCTGCTTTACTTGTTAAACTATATCTGTACAGCGAGTGCTAAAGTTTCAAGAACAACACGATACAGAATTGTTATGAGGTCTGATCTCCACGACTTCATACTCATAACATAAGTGCAACTTCTGCCAATTCTGGGCATGAGGCGGGTTTTATATTGCTTTGCCGAACACACATACACAACAGTTGATGCGGTTCACATGAAGAGAGAGCTGGTGTATGCTGATGTGATTCCTTCAAATCTAAGACACTAAAGTATGGGCACGCCCTAAACCAACACAAAGAGACCTTCTTAGCAAATAATATAATATGTGTATTAGGGAGGGTGAGATATAAGCAGCCGCGGGCCGTGGAGGGAGTTACGATGGGGCAGGGAGGCGGGGAGGGGGAGAAGCAGGGTGGAGCCCTCTCTACCTTGCCCCTCCCCCTCCCCGCCTCCCTGCCCCACCGTAACTCCCTCCACGGCCCGCGGCTGCTTATAAGTGTTGCTAACTCTTATTCATTTACAGCATGTTAACATACTGTCACCATTCGCTTTTTATGTACTAGTAACTATGCTGGTAATTTTGCTACTGATAATATGTGTACTTGTATTCTCCACCCTGCTTCTCCCCCTCCCCGCCTCCCTGCCTCACCGTAACTCCCTCCACGGCCCGCGGCTGCTTATAAGTGTTGCTAACTCTTATTCATTTACAGCATGTTAACATACTATCACCATTCACTTTTTATGTACTAGTAACTATGCTGGTAATTTTGCTACTGATAATATGTGTACTTTTATTATCTAAGGTACTACGCCTGAGAAGACGGCATTAGTAAATAAACATTTCAAATACACATCTGTTCTTCTTAACTCCATGTTCTGGTTTCTAAGAAATCTATAACGACCGACTGTTCATGAGTTCCACGTATCCTGAGGTACTATAAGTTCATATTCTGGATTGTCTAAACATTGAGAGTTTGTTATATCCAATGTGACACTGTACCTAGCTTGCTAAGGAGTTTTTGATTACTAACGTGAGTTTTGGGACACCCTAATTCGCCGAGGTTCCAATCCTCTGTCCACAGTTCTGTGTGAGAACAGAAACCCTGCGACAGGGGCACCCCCGACCCTTGCTGGAGCTTCATCACACTTGCGATACAACTCCAGCAATGCATTCGCCGAGGTTCCAATCCTCTGTCCACAGTTCTGTGTGAGAACAGAAACCCTGCGACAGGGGCACCCCCGACCCTTGCTGGAGCTTCATCACACTTGCGATACAACTCCAGCAATGCGCCACCTTTACGGCACAGATACATCACGCATCTGTGCTGTTTTTGCCCCATGATGCGCCGCATTGTAAATGCAGCACACCATAGGTGACGGAACAGCGGCACAGAATGACTAACACATCCCTGGTGATGCGCCAGTCATCATAAATGTATCCCTATGCTTCTTATCTTGTTAGAGATGAACCGCCATATGTATCATCAAAGTTTTTTGCATTTCCTAAATAGCGAACTTTAAGGAATAAATAGCGATTCTTTACCATTCCTAGTTTGCGATGAGCTATTTGCTAATTAGCCGAATGTAGCCCAATGAAGCCCAATGTAGCCCAATGTAGCCCAAAGATGGCCGCCAGACACACAAAAAAACAAATGTAGCCCAAATATCAGCCATATGTAGCCCAACTATAGCCCAGTGACAGAATGACCAATCAGCTTCGCAAACCTCCGTTACGCGAAGCGGAGCGCTGTTACAGATATATATCTTTTTTTGAACGTTAATTTCTCAAAATCCACTGGAGCACATATATTGAGATCTAGCAAAGGCACATCGGGCTACCAGTCCCTCCGCTATGACCCTTCACAGCGGAGGGAGGCGGACGCTTCCAAACAGTTTGGAGGTTGAGCACAGAACTCTAAGTAAATGACACAGCGCACGGAACCACGGAAGCAGCCTACTATAGGCTAACTAATATGCCTGATTATCAACGAACATTCGACTTTACTTAAAAGTGATAATTAATCAAGGCACACCAAGCGGACTACAAATCCCATAAATGACGGTATGACGTAGCTTGTCAGCAGACGCTTACCAGGAGATTTGAATATAAATGAGCTGCAAACCAGTGATGCCATTACGAGTGTTTTTTGAAGGCAGCCCCTGATGATGGGAGGAGTTCCCTGAAACGCGTCGGGCAAGACAGAATGGAGCGAGGTGGCGAAAGGCGCTGACAAACAAACCCGGAGGGCAGAGGACTGTCGTGTGCCTCCTGAAGCTTCAGGCAATTGGGAGTCTATGTTACAGCACGGCCGCCTGGGCCGTGGGGAGAGCACCATCAACTGCCGTGAATATGACCCTTCACAGCGGAGTGAGGCGGACGCTTCCAAACAGTTTGGAGGTTGAGCACAGAACTCTAAGTAAATGACACAGCGCACGGAACCACGGAAGCAGCCTACTATAGGCTAACTAATATGCCTGATTATCAACGAACATTCGACTTTACTTAAAAGTGATAATTAATCAAGGCACACCAAGCGGACTACAAATCCCATAAATGACGGTATGACGTAGCTTGTCAGCAGACGCTTACCAGGAGATTTGAATATAAATGAGCCGCAAACCAGTGATGCCATTACGAGTGTTTTTTTAAGGCAGCCCCTGATGATGGGAGGAGTTCCCTGAAACGCGTTGGGCAAGACAGAATGGAGCGAGGTGGCGAAAGGCGCTGACAAACAAACCCGGAGGGCAGAGGACTGTCGTGTGCCTCCTGAAGCTTCAGGCAATTGGGAGTCTATGTTACAGCACGGCCGCCTGGGCCGTGGGGAGAGCACCATCAACTGCCGTGAATATGACCCTTCACAGCGGAGTGAGGCGGACGCTTCCAAACAGTTTGGAGGTTGAGCACAGAACTCTAAGTAAATGACACAGCGCACGGAACCACGGAAGCAGCCTACTATAGGCTAACTAATATGCCTGATTATCAACGAACATTCGACTTTACTTAAAAGTGATAATTAATCAAGGCACACCAAGCGGACTACAAATCCCATAAATGACGGTATGACGTAGCTTGTCAGCAGACGCTTACCAGGAGATTTGAATATAAATGAGCCGCAAACCAATGATGCCATTACGAGTGTTTTTTGAAGGCAGCCCCTGATGATGGGAGGAGTTCCCTGAAACGCGTCGGGCAAGACAGAATGGAGCGAGGTGGCGAAAGGCGCTGACAAACAAACCCGGAGGGCAGAGGACTGTCGTGTGCCTCCTGAAGCTTCAGGCAATTGGGAGTCTATATATATATATATATATATATATAGGATAGATAGATGGATGGATAGATAGATAGATAGATAGATAGATAGATAGATAGATAGATAGATAGATAGATAGATAGATAGATAGATAGATAGATAGATAGATAGATAGATAGATAGATAGATAGATGTATTCTTCAAATAAAAATGGAATTAGTTATTTTCCTATAGGGTTTTACTTAAGTCCATATCACCATTATTACCCATAGGAGAGTTTTGTAGTATCTATGAATGGCAATGGGTGGCGCTGGACTTACTTCAGTGCTGAGTTCTAGTACATTTATGACTGTTTTGGATCTTTTATCGCTGTGAATATTATAGAACAGCGTTTTGTGAATAGGAATGGACTTGCTCTATTTTTGGGTGGGTGAATGTCTTTCGTTACTACCTTGTCTATCCCTACAATTACTTCTCAGTTCTCCTCCCTTTACCCCTCAACTTTGTCATAAGTGTTCCCCATTTACTAGCCACTTCCTCTTGCCCCTCCATGTAAAATGTATACCTAGTGTGTGGAGATCTCCGCAGCCGGGATGACATTTACTTACATAAACATAGAAGAGGCGGAGGTGTAGACTTTGCATGTTGGTTAGTGAATAACATTTTGTAATACATCATTAATAATATTATAGTGCTACTGATTTAATACAAAATGCAGTTTTAAAATTGGCTCCTAAGTATCTGATGCCTATGTTTCCAGAAATGCTAAGTTTTTAAGCCAATCAACAAATGCTTCTTCAACTGTCACGATACATATAAGTGTCAGGCTAACCCAATACCTTTTTTTCTTATGCTGACATCTCAGAAACTGCTGAAGAGATCTACACAACATTGCAAAAAGAAAGCTTTCTGAGTAACATTCTATATTCATGCCAAGTTGAGCATAAATATGTGCAGCTACTGAGCAAAGTTTCAATTGGAGCAAAACAGGAAAACACATGTTTTGACCTTTCCCTTAACTTTTATCCCCTAAACAGAACTGCACGAAACAAACCAGAATGGCATCCCAGACGTTATTTGCATCAGATGAGTGCCAAAATTAGTAGAAATCTGTTGATGGGGAATAACGTCATAGGCAAATTCAAAAATAACTATTACAATAAACAGTGCAGCTGAACCAAACAACTATGTACATTTGTGCAGTAATAAGAGACAAAATGGCAACATTTAAAAGTGGGGCATCCTTCAGTACTCCTCATTCGATAACACAAACAGTGTTTGGCGAATATGTTTTCAGCAAATATACGAAAGAGTAAGATTACAATCTGTATTTTAACCATAGATCCAAATTTGTCACTGCACAAAGGGCATGTGGTAGAAATTGGACTTGCAGCAATTTTTTCCAAATCTCTTCTCGTCACTTGACACTTTCTGTTTCACCTACATTTAATGATACATGTAAAATCAGCTTCTCATATCATATATCAATCAATCAATCAATCAAACAAATTTATATAGCGCGCTACTCACCCGGAAGGGTCTCAAGGCGCTGGGGGGGAGGGGTCCGTTACTGTTCGAAAAGCCAGGTCTTGAGTTGCTTCCTGAAGGAGAGATGGTCCTGGGTCAGCCGTAGGTGGATGGGGAGGGAGTTCCACGTCTTGGCCGCCAGGTAGGAGAAGGATCTTCCTCTGGCGGTGGCTCTGCGAATGCGTGGTATGGTGGCGAGGGCGAGGCTGGTCGATCGCAGCTGGCGGGTGGGCGTGTAGAAGGAGAGGCAGTTGTTGAGGTACTTGGGGCCCAGGTCGTGGAGAGCCTTGTGTGCGTGGGTGAGGAGTCTGAACGTGATCCTCTTGCTGACGGGGAGCCAGTGCAGGTCTCTCAGGTGGACGGAGATGTGGTTGCGGCGGGGGATGTCCAGGATGAGTCGTGCGGAGGCGTTCTGTATGCGCTGGAGTCTTTTCTGTAGTTTGGCAGTGGTTCCCACGTAGAGGGTGTTCCCGTAGTCTAGTGGGGTGGTGACGAGCGCCTGGGTGACCGTATTCCTGGTTTCGGAGGGGATCCATCGGAAGATCTTACGGAGCATGCGCAGGGTGTTGAAGCAGGATGACGAGACGGCGTTGACTTGTCTGGTCATCGAGAGGGAGGAGTCCAGGATGAAGCCCAGGTTTCGTGCATTGTCCGTTGGCTTGGGGGTGGTGCCCAGGGCAGGGGGCCACCAGTAGTCGTCCCAGGCAGAGGGGGATGATCCCAGGATGAGGACTTCCGTCTTGTCTCGGTTCAGTTTCAGGCGGCTGGTCTTCATCCACTCTGCGACGTCTTTCATTCCTTCCTGGAGGTTGGCTCTGGCTGTGGCAGGGTCGTTGGTGAGGGAGAGGATCAGCTGGGTGTCATCAGCGTAGGAGATGATGTTCAGGTTGTGTTGGCGTGCGATGGCTGCGAGGGGGCTCATGTAGACGTTGAAGAGGGTGGGGCTCAGTGAGGATCCTTATGGTACGCCGCATATGACTTCGGTGGCCGCGGATCTGAACAGGGGTAGGCGGACTCTCTGGGTTCTTCCGGCGAGGAACGAGATGATCCACTCCAGTGCCTTCTCTTGGATACCGATGTTGCTGAGGCGCTGTATTAGGGTGCGGTGGCAGACAGTGTCGAACGCTGCAGAGAAGTCCAGGAGGATGAGAGCAGCTGTTTCCCCATTGTCGAGCAGGGATCTGATGTCGTCGGTGGCTGCGATGAGGGCGGTCTCGATGCTGTGGTTGGCTCGGAAACCGGACTGTGAGGGGTCGAGGGATCCGTTTGTCTCGAGGAAGGCGTGTGGCCGGCGTAGTGGGTGGGGGGGTTAACCAGTTGCTTGAATCCGAGGTTGGCGAGGTTGTCCAGCAGGGTGGTGGTGTTGCTGTCCTTGTTGTTCTCCAGGTGGAAGTTGAGGTCCCCTAGGAGGATGTAGTCAGAGGAGGTGAGGGCGTACGGGCTGATGAAGTGTGCGATGGCTTCGCTGAATTGTGTGCGTGGTCCCGGGGGTCTGTAGATGAGGGAGCCTCTGAGGGTGGTCTTGGGGTCGGTGTGTATCTGGAAGTGGAGGTGCTCGGCGGCGGTGAAGGTGTCGTCGGAGTTGGTCGTGATGTGGATGATGGCGATGCCTCCTCCGGTCTGGTTGACGCGATCCCTCCGGTGATCTTGTATCCGTCCGGGATGGCTATGGCGATGTTGGGCGCTGAGGAGGCGTTCATCCAGGTTTCCGTGAGGAAGGCGACGTCTGGTGATGTTGTGTCGAGCAAGTTCCAGAGTTCGACGGCATGTCTGTGGACGGAGCGGGTGTTGAGCAGGATGCACTTGAGGTGGTTGTTGCTGGTGCCTGGTCTTTTGGGTGCGGTGCTGGTCCGGAGGCAGGTGAACTTGCAGGCTTGGCAGGTGAAGGGTCCGTGGGTGCGTTTCGGGGTGGCTCGGTAGCAGGCGGGGTTCCGGTCGGGTTTGAGTGCGTTGAGGGTGGCGGCGTCGTAGGTCCGTCGCGTGGGCTGGCATCGACGGGTGCCAGGGGTCCTGGCGCTGGGCGCGGTCCAGCACGGACGGGCGCAGATGGGCTTGCCTTTGGCGCGCCTTCGGCGCACAATCGGCGCGCCCGCTGGGCGTGACCGCTGCGCTTGCGTGCGGGCTCCATATGAGGCGAAGTGGGAGGGAGGAGCAGCTGGGAGGCGGGAGCGGGGCGGCCAATGGGTACAGAAAGAAAAGTGGGCGGAGCCACGGCGGGAAGCGGGGAGCGGGGAGGGACACCAGGGGTACTATAATAACGAATACCACAATATAAACGATAACAGGAAAAGAAATTAAATAACAAAACAAAGCACGAACACTGAGGGCAATAGCAGTGAAAAAAACGAGCAGTAGCGAGGGGGTGCCAAGGACAGGGGTGAACCTGTGGCCTCAGCTGGCGAGCCGTGCGGCGTGGGGGGTGTCCTGGGGTAATATTCATTAGGACTGGGTAGAATAGCTAACATAAATAAGTGTTGATTAGAGGCCGGTGGTGTGGGTGGCAAGGAGTGGGGAGATATGAAAGCTAAGAAGTTGAGGATTGAACATTTGCTGATCCCTCAAGGTGCAGTTGGAAACTGGGAAGGAACAGGCACAGCAGATGCATGTTTCAAGGACTGCGCCTGGGTCCACTGTTTTCTGGTTTGGAGTTATTAAGTACATAGTTTGCAGACCCAGTAACTCTGGGCCTAAGAAACCAGGAAAGTTAAGATGACCAGGAGTCATATCCTTCCATGATGTCACTCTGGGCCACTCATAATGAGGGCCAAAGGCAGTGTCCCCCCAGATATCACCTCATGCCAGCCCAACTGCCTATCTCCACTTCATCCCCTGCCACATCCCACCAGATGCTCGCAACACTATGGTTAAACACACTGCCACAGCAGACAAATGCTATCTTCACACTGCAGCTGTCCTCACACCCCCACCGTACTCTGTTGGTGTCTTTAAGTCAAGTTTTCTTTGAACGCACTCACACGCATACACACTCAGGAGAGGGAAACAATGGAAAATCTTTTTGTGGGGGGGATGGGGGTAGTCAAATTAAGATTTATTTGCAAAATTGTACCAAAAATAAACTCTTCCAATTCAGCCTTCCATGAGCTCCACACAAAGAAATATAACTGGATGTACTTGGCGAAAAAGCACTTTTAGTATTCAAGGTGTGCCAGACTTAAAAATAACCTATTAGACTTCAGAAGGAGCCAAAAAGAACATTTAACAAAGCTAAATGGTTTGATTTTTTTTCATAGAGTATGCGTACACTTACTGTATACAGGGACCCACAAAACAAACATCTATAAAGATTTGTATCAAGAAAACAGTATGTTACAGACAACCATGTACACAAAGAACAGCAGACATATATTTATCCGTTACAGAAATCTTCATAAATACAGGTATTCATCCACATAGAGCAACTGACATATAGGACATATGAATATTCAAGGACTGGAACTCAGAGATAACAAACACCGAGATATCTTATGCACCAGGATAAATATATGGATGCAAGAGTCAGTAGATTTATTGATGTGTAGAAGGCTGGACGGTTAGGTGAGTGAATGGATAAGTGTTGTTAGTTAAATGGATTGGGTGCTTGCACAACTTTGGGATGTGTAAATCTGCGGCAAGTGTATAAAGGAAGGAAATACTGATGAAGGGATATGTGTCTGTGGATGGGTAGATGTATATGTGTGTAGATGTATGTGTGTTTATGATGTGAATATTTTGATGGTTGTGTTTGTGGCTGGCTATCTGAATGAATGTGTATGTGTGTGAGTGGTTGGATGAGTGTGCTTTGGGTGTGTGTGAATGAAACATTGCAGAAATTAATGTAATTGACATAGTGGTGGATGGCATGTATGGAGAGTGGTGGTCAGGCAAAATTTGGGTGGTCTAAACAAATAATAAGAACTGCCGTACGACCTACTCCTTGCGCGGGTGTTCCAGTTTTCTCTCCTCGAGGCTCCAATGTGGGACCCAGGATACTCCACTAACCAATCCTGGTGCTGCTCTTGTGCTGTTAACCAGAATGAGAGAACCACCAGGATTGTAGGGAGCTGCCTCCCTTAATGCTCTTAAGAACCCAGCTGTCTTAGACGGCTGGGTTAGAGGTTTAAAATGTGCATGTCTGGATGGTCGTTACAAGACAGTCGACAAAAGCGACATGCACACTTTGAACTTCAGTGTAGAGCTTGCTGCTGCGATTTAGCAGCAATGGCCCCGCCCTGACACTCTGTTCAGGATAGGTTGCTGAAAAATAAGATGGCAATAAATAAACTTTATTACCATTTCATTTTTCAGCTCTGTTTTTTGGGGGGGGGGCAGTATTTAGTTAGGCGACGCCCCTTCGCTCTAATGCAGGAGCCGCTCCTGAATTTACATATTGGTATGTGTGGACATGGGGTCCAGAACAGACAATTTTCCCAGTTCAATGTATTATTAGCTTGGTCAGTTCAAGTTTCACTTTTTTTTAATCTTACATGCAGTCCAGATGATGTTGGGAAGTGGAAGTGAATTTTGTTGAAGTAAAGTGATAAAGGGCTGAGACTCAAGTGCATTATGTCACTGGTGTAATATTAAATATGCAATGCTTGTCCTGACAATTAATATAGACAATATTTGAATTTATTGACTATCAAAAATGGTATACTTACCTGCCTTCTCTTATTTTCCTTTTCCTCAGCCCTAACGTGTGCGCTGTGCAGAAACTTATTGGAACAAACAAACAGTACTATACTAACTGCAAACAGTGGTACCAAAGGAAAATATGTGGGAAATCTACGTAAGTAATGGCAGTGCATGTACTAATTTTTTTCCCACAAAACCTTGACAGCTGAAGCACTGGAATTTGATTTACAAACATTATTTAGCTTGTAATAAAATTAAATGTTCTAAAATGCATAAATAAGCCTTTGAAACAAACAAACGTTGCAGCAAACTCCCTTGTGCTTCGACAATCAATCTATTTAGTATTCATTGACACGTGAATAGCAGAAAAGCTATTTTTACGAAAACGAGCCTAATAATTAATAATCACAAACACAGTGTTCATGAATTGATTTTCTTCACTACAGACAAATTGGATATTTAATGTGTCTGAAAGGCCTTCAGATTAATTCCCTCCAACCTATCCCACTCGAAAAAGCACAGCTTTCTCCATAATTGCTCACTGCACACCATTTATTCTGAATGAATTCATATATTTATTAAAGTGTGTTTCAAACATCAGAGCGATGAGCCAAAGTAAGATCAAAAGGGGAAAAATCGAGCTAATAATGTGACGTGCCTTTCTAATTTAGAGATTAATTTCCAAGTAATGCTGCATCAAGAACAGATAATTACCGTTTTTGAAAATTAAGATTCAATTATCCATACATAACACTTTTTCACCAGAATGTTTTACATCATTAACATTATTTTCCTGCCCAATAGGGTATGCCTAATGAGCACGAGTTTGAGAAATAAACGTAAAACTTTGTGCTCGTGATGAGCATCAAACCGAACATACTAATATTTTCCTGAGAAGGTCTGCTTTATTTCTGCAATTTCCCAAGGAATCAAAATTGTGTCAGATGGCTCAATTTTGTTATTATTATTATTATTTTTTTAGTTGTCCAGATTTGTTACTGTTCTGTTGTCTTCCTTATGATGTCTCCTATGGCTCTTGGAGTTTGGGTACTACTATGAAACCTGGTACAGGAAGGCAAAGGGTTTAAGTCCGTAAAGGCTGAGCAGAGGCCCCTCCTAGTTCCCAAGACAGGACGTTTAGCGGATACTCCAGTTACTTCTTAAGTAACATGAGCACTTCTGGGTGGTGGAAGAGGCAACAGTAAAGAGAAAGCGGATCCGCGGGCACATGCTTGGAATGCATGTGAACCACAAATGGGGACCCTTACAAATGGAATGTTGAGCAAGTTTCAACGTGGCTACTTTTATTACTGAAGCAACGTGAAAAGGTGCCATATTAGATAAGTGGCATAGTTTTTCGTATTTGTAAAGGACTGGTAGTAATACAGTTATGGACTTTGAAAGGACAGCTGCAGAGTACAATTCAAAAATTGGAAACGGAGACAACAAATTACATTTTCAATTCTTCAAAAAGTGTGATGTACCAAAAGATTGAGACACACAGTTAGGGACATGCATTGATAAAACATCTCCCTTACAAATGTCACAGGAGTGGAGAGGATGAGGCGTAGTGGCCAGAACTGCTGCCTCAAAGAGCTGGGGATCCAGGTTCGAGTCTCGGCTGAGCAACATCCTGTGGTTCTAGGCAAATCACTTAATCTCTCCGGGTGAAAAGGTGTGCTATATACATCTGCTGCAAGATGAAAAGCAGAAAGAGGAGGCAAAGCTTTATGAAAAAATTGTTTCACCAAAGCAGATGTTAACAGTATTTCTACTGCGGGAAACTGATAAGAGAAGCAGATGAGGAACAAGCGTTGGTAACTGCAGGAAAATATGCTGCATGAAGGAAAATAAAGCGGCAAACACAGGAACCAATGAAAAGCCAGGAAAGAGGGGTGGGATGTAATCCATTTGTAAGTTTATATTAAAAACAATGGAATTTACCAGCAAAATGCAAGGGCTCTGCAGGCAAAACCTAAAAAGTTAATAGTTTTCATTCATTTCACTGTAGCCGACAGACTGCTGAGAAATAGTTTGCTTGTGCGATTTTCGGGCAGTTTGTGCCTAGACCGGACTGACTGACTGTCTTCATATTGTCAGAGAGATAGGAAATCATTGACATCAGGATATAGTGAGAACAATACTGGGAAGGATAACAAAATAGAGAATACACAGAAACATCCGTAACAAAAAGTTCTATTGAGGATAGGTGGAGGCATAGTGCCAGTACTTAGAATATGTTATGTGACAAAGACATTCACATCGGATATAAAAATCATTTTTCATACCCAGTTTGGATAAAAGATTTCAAAGCCTTACCCCATCCCTTTTAGTGGAGAAGTGTGAGTGTAGCACTTAGTCTCGCTTCCGAGACCCGGTTCCATTTGCAAATGAAAATATGACTGCACGTTTGCCAGGGGCGTTCAACTTCTCGTCGATGCACAGCTTCAGATTTGCGACACAGTACCCTGCAAACCAACCACTGGAAGAAACTGACTTCACATTTCAACTGAAACACAATTCCATTTATGATAGTCAGACAGGTTAGGCCAAAGGCTGCAAGTCACTTCCTACAGGGAGCCCCTGCTGTGGGAAAATCCACCATTATTGAATACAGAATGCACCCCAAGAACTGAAAGACACTCACTCTGATACTCAAACCGGAAGTTTCAACTCTCTAGGGAAGGATGACTGTATCTACTCAGTTTGGCATCAGAATATCATAAGCAGAATGTGGCCTGACAGAAATATTGTGTCCTAAATAATATGTGCCTAGGAATTAATATTGGGAAATATACGCCCAATCGACCAGACTAGCCATTTTTTTGCTAACATATTCTGACACAAACCTATTTAAGGATAACTTGCGGAATATCTTGCTACTGCTATGTTGCTGCTTTACATTCCTGCAACTGCCTTTTTAAAATGTGATTACATTTTTTTTCTAGGGTCAGTAGTTGTGCGAAACGTTTTTCTATCTTTTTTTCATCCTTATGTGTGTCAAGGACGACATGGTATTAGCTCTCACTAAGCAGAAGATGGAATCAATAGCGCACGCTATGATTGTTTGAAACCCAAGATGTCAGTGAATTTTCTAACTCTTTATGCTTTATTTCATCTCATTTACCAGACTTAACTTAACACCACTCTGCAGTTGTGACCTTTTGTAGAGAAGACTTGCTACAAAACCGTATTATGCATTTTGTTTTTGTTTTTAACATGTTGACACAGATGTAGACGTGACATTGTGTATGATAGCCTCATGACTGGACCGGTTGTGACTCACTTGGCTTCTTGGAATGACAGATGTTAAACAAATAGATATTCGAATAAGGCAGACTTGGTTTTATAACTAGTCATCTATTTCCTGTATAATAGTCACTGTCCCTGAACAAAAGCAAAATAAAATGCTTTCAAAACTGCTTGTTTCCACAATGATGTGGTGTTTTAGGGCATAAAGGAGACCTTTCTGCATTCTGGTTCACCTTCAAAAAAGCCACAAAAATAGTCCAAATTGGTATTCATTGTCAAAGTTCATTAATCTTTCATCTTTTAGATTCCTTTCCCCTGAGTGATCATATTTCGTAAGTGTGACTCAAATCGTATAGTGCTGTTTAGTCAAGTCTCACAACACATGCTTGGATCTCGACCAGTTTCATTCAGTTTGAAAAGATGAAGCACTCTTCTTTGTCGCTCTTCAAAAGTATCAAAATATCGAGACGATTCAGTTTTATACTGGATTATATATATAAAATTATAATGTATTATAAATCAAATATGCATTTTTGCAACTCCCAAGTGTTCATTGAATTGTAAGAGTAACATTAATACACAAGATTTAGAAGATGTTGCAGCGGAAGCTCTTTTGGGGCTTATAGCACTGGGCCCATACAGTTTGTTTTTACTAACTAAGGCCCCCATTAGGATGGCGGGCGGACTTCAGTCATACGTCCAGCTGCCAGTGGTGCGGCGGCCCCGCTCCGCCAATTAGGATGTGACTGCCACCCAGGTGGTCGCATCGCGCATCTTTGACATTGTGGTGGGCGGTGCTGTGAGCAGCACCCGCCGCAATGCCAAAGAGGCTTGTTGTGCATTTACATGCACAACGTGACAGACACGGCGCGGTGCCTTCCACCTTGTGCATGGCAATGAAGGGGGTACCAAAGGTACCCCCCAGTGCAGCCACCCACCCCCCACGCCCCACTGGGGGCCCCCAATGGCCCCCAGTTGTCATTTTCCTCATGCCTTTCCATGGCAGAGTCTCCGCCATGGAAAGGCATTCCCACTGCAGTCATCATGATATGGATGACGGTGCCATATTGTGGGCTTTTTCCACCCAGCCAGCAATTGTGATGATTGCCGACCAGCAGAAAAGTGGATGATGGACTTTCCAACTGTCGCGGTACCCCCGCCACAGTAATATGGCGGGGGGGGGGGGTAAATTGTGATGTGATGGCAGGCGGATCCGCCCACCATCATAATGGCCCCCTTTTTTACTCAGATTCAATACTTCACCCACAAAGTCATTGGCCCTCTGATGGACCTTTCTGTGTCATAGTGAGGGGTGAAAAATCAGGGTTTGGAACTGTTGGCCACCCAATGAGGACCATCAATAGGTAGCCAACTCACAAATTAGAGATCAGGTTTAAGTACACTACTCCAAGTACAATGCTATAGACATAGAGTATTCCAAGTGGAAGACCCAACCCTTTAAAGAAATTCAATCTAACACGAATTATACAAATCAGAAGCTGTGTTGTTTTTCCACAGAATAAGAGCAAAATAACCTGATATTCTAAAAATCATCTATTACTCCCTCTATTGTGCATTTAGAAATCAGATAGTTGTAAGTACAGTTTCTGCAGCGAGAACATTAAGACACAAATACTCATACAATTTTAGATAATTTGGTTAATGTATTAAAAATCCAAAATCAATGCATATGAGTAACATTTAAATTAAGTCTGTCATGAGTCTTACTGCTCGTAGTATAAGACCACACATTCAGTCAAAGTAAACCTATTGCTAAATAAACAAATCCATAAGAACATGGTTACAGTTAGAGATTCCTTCCACCAACAAAGGCAGGAGCATAGTTCAGAAGAGTTGTCTTAGCATGGGGAAAAGGATCATGTTAGAGTGCACTAGGGAAATGTCCATGGGTATGGACAAGGGAAGTGGAGCAATAATCAGGAAAGTTCAGGCCTGGTCTCTCACCAGACAGCTCCAAATGCATCCAGCAGGTAAGTTTATCAGCAAAGGGAAAAAACAACAAGGGGCAATGTTAGAAATGGGATTTCTGTTTGGCTAGGGCATGCACCTAAGCCAGACAGAAACCACCACTCTAGTGAGGGCAAGTGAGTTACACACTAAAGATAACTCCTGCTCACCCCCTTGGTAGCTTGACAGAGCTCCATGAGACCCCGGGTGGTAAGGAGGACTGGGGGAGGTTTTTCAGTCGTGCGCGAGAGTATTTGATGTTATGCACAAGCGCTTGAAATAAGCAATAGTCTGGTAAGGGCCTGTGCTGATGGTCGTTTGAGTTTCAAGGTGTATGCGACACATGCCGGAATTAGACTTCAGCGCTTAGGAGGAGGGTGAGCAAACATGCTAATAGGCGGTGCAATACTTTCAGACTACAATGTGAACAAACATGAAAACCAGATATGCAAGTCACTGCCTGAAATGGTTCCATTCTCTTCCGAGCACTGTGTTAGATTGACATCAAATTAAATAGTCAATCCTACAGGAAGACTCATAAGAGGAGTTTTTCCATGTGACCTCATCTATAAAAGCTAGTACAAAAGACATAGGCTATTTGAGGGTAATTATGACTAATATTAATCCACAACAGCCTACTTTTTTTGAGATTAGCAGCAAGGAAAGTGACGTAAGGTGATATGTGTGTTGTTTGTTTTTTACAATTGACAGTCTACCATAACAGTCTGTCCAACACTGGTGCTTTGGCGAAGTGTCTGGCCGCGAAGAATTTGCCAAAAATCACTGTGGTAAAGAAACATATTGGTGTTGGGAATGGTATGCATGAATAGCAACCTGCTTATTTTAATTTGACAACACACACTCAGTAAATAATAAAGTGATTGCGACAGGAGTGCGTGTGTCAATTTTAATCACATTTGGTCACAACGTGTGATGTGATCTATGCACTTCACTGCACCTAAGTTTTTCTAAGTTTCATTTGGACACTTTTTTCTTTTGAACAAAATGACCACCGATGATGATAGGGTGAGTACCTACCAGTGAACCCGTTGGTGGTGAGCACGTGAGGGGTCATTTTGTTTTCTCACATTTTTCTTTCTTTTTTCACAAATATATACTACGTTTTCCTGCTTTTTCAGGATATCACTGTGGGATTGAATATACACGGAGTCCTTTTGAAAAGACTTCAGTGTTTACCTGTTGGTGGACTGTCAGTTGAAAAATATGTTGAAAAAATATGTTTTAATAAGAGGCGAAAAACGTGATGTAACTACCTTATAAAGAAAAGGAAAAAAGGAGTGGATGTAAAGTAGAAAACTACAGTAATTTACATATGTTTTAGAGGCAGTGTTTGGAAATTAGACGCCTCAGAAATCAGGTCTTGGTGTATGAATAGCTTGACAGAGCAGTCGGGCTTATCCCAGAGGCAATGTGTGAAACGATTGCCCAACACTCATACTAGTGACACACTAGGCACACCACAAAAGAGACTCCACACAAGGTTATGTGAAAAAAATAGCCTTTGTATTACTAATAAAATACATTACAACGCAATCACATATATACACTGTGCCACCTGGCACTAGGAATTACTTTACAGGGATTAATAACACCTACAGGGCCAATTGGGCCATTGTCACAACCATCACACTAACAATTGGCAAAACCAACCAGTAACTACTGATAACAGTGCACTTAGCACAAATGCATTAGGCAAATATCCTACTTAGCAGAAGTGTACCAAATCATTAGCACAACTACTGGTAGAGACTGTTTCTAATAGCACACATTATGCACATATCAGTAACTTTAATGCACCAAAGTACCCACAGTAACACCTGCTGCGGTGCACCTCACATTAGCCCTTCTTGGACATAAACAACCTAACATCACGTAGCACAGCATATTAGGTAAACCTATTAGCAGTGGTGCAGTGCATCACTACCACGGCATACATGGTTATTCCGCTTAAAACATTATGCAAATACATTGGGGCGCCAAGGCACCATCATTAGTAGGTCCTATTGGAGCACTGGTAGGGTGCACACATGATACCCACATCAACAGCAGGAACCAATAGCACCCCTGCCACAGGGATACCGTCCCCAAGTCAGTACACTTTTAAGCGAGGGCCTTGTCCTGGGCTCGCCCCGTAATTCCACATCAATGTAAAGTGAGGGCTCTCCCTACTGCATGTCCTTTTGATCCAGAGGCCCCCAAACTGGCCCCCTTGCTGCCAATGCAGCAGCAACAAGGCACGTAATACCCAGGGAAGGGTGGCAGCCCTGCTACCAACATAGTGTGCAATGCCCTAGAGGGAGGGAAGACCTCCCTGGGTCTCCCACATGTAGGCAATTCCTCCCAGTGGCCGGACTCACCCTCACTTCAGCGAGTCCAGTCCCAAGAAGCTGCTGTGTGGCCTTTCAGTGGCCGTGGTCACTACACTGCGGCTTCTCTGTCCATTTAGGGCTGGGAGAGGGGGAGCGCTACTTCCTCCCAAGCATGGAGCCTTCAGGAGGCTCCCGTCGCGACCCCTCTCACGGGACTCCTCCCACAACCAGGCATCCTTTGCCTGGCTTCCGGTCTCATGGACTCCCTTCACATGGGAGGTGCTGCCCACAGTCAGGCGCAGACTTGCCTGACTTCCTGCTTTTTCGCAGCTTACCCGTTCCTTTTGGACTCTCGGGGCAAGACAGTTCTGTGTGGCAGCCGGATTGCAAGAAAACTTTCCTTTCAGCATTTCCCTTCACTAAGTTCCCTCTGGCCTGCTGTTGGTGTGCTGAAGGGCAACTGTGGACACGGCATCCTCACTGGCTTCTGGGGGCATGGCCAGACAAGACTATAAATTCCAGCCCCGCTAGTTGCCCAGCAACACTTGTCTCTCCTGCGGCGTTTGTCCAGCTGACGGGCGGCAGCCTTAGATTTCGTACAAGTAGCTTTGGCCTCAGGCTCTCAAAGCCACCCTGGAATGATCCCCAATGGATTTAGGGATACTGGCTGCACTCCAGAAAAAATACCAGGGGGAAGGCAAAAAGTTCAGGGATGACCTTGCATAAACGGCCAAGTCCAACAGGCATGTAAATACTTTCTGGCAAGCAGGCTGAAGAGAATGGAGTAATGGTACTCCCTCCTTCTAGGGAATCATCCATTGGTGACATCATATGTCACCATGAGATGATCTAACCATCGTGTGACCATTCTTCCATTCACCAGGTACAAAATTGATACTCCAACATATTTTCCCATTTTGCTCATGAGAAACGACTGTCCATTTCGACCTCACAGGTTAGTTAACAAATAACTTATGCACTTTGTTTCTCTTCATGGATTAAGTTGAGAGGTCGAATTCCCACCGATACACATACATTGATGTATTTGAAAAAGTGTCTTGTTGATTAAAGGTTGACAAGATGCTGGAGTAGGTTTCAACCTACAAATACATAGGAGTTGCACTAGACAACAGATTCAACCAACAAGCTCAGAGGAACTGGTGCGTTAACTTTTGCCTTCAGCGTCTTAGCAAAAAAATTATAATGTTCATCTTTTAAACCTCTATTAGTAGTGATGGCTGCAAGGCTCCTGCCAACACTATCCTATGATAGTGACACTCACCTTGATAAAGACTCCACACTTTTAAATAAATTGCTAGTCACCATCTATAAACAAACCCCCCAGTTGCCAAAAAGAGCATCCCGAGCACAAGTACGGCTAGATTTTGGACTAATTAACAAATTGGAAGGAAGGATGTACTCAACTGTAAAAAGTTGGTACAAAGAAAAACTTAATCCAGAACACTTACAAGTCAGCGAATCACTTTGGAAAGAAGTTGAAACAGATAAAAAATCATCATACAACAAATACTACACAAAGTCCTCCAAGCCACCAAAACACGAGACCAGTGGGACAAAAGTTAGAAATACAATGGTCCAACAACATGTAGATTTTGTGGACAAACAAAAGCGGGTTTTATTAATCTGATTTACATCTGTGCACATTTTCAAATAGCACAAGTCACCTTATTGTGGCCAGATTTTTAAAAGAGAAAAATCAGGACATGTAGGGCCACCATCACCCAGTGTCTCAACCCATTGGACCCACAATTGAACTGTGAGCTTCTAAAGTTTTTAAAGTGTCACAAATTAGCTTTACAAATATTTTGCTACAACTGATAACACAAACTAAAACATTGCACAATGCTGAAGAGTAATTTTAGATTTCACGCTTATGTAATAACTAAGTTGTGATGGTTACATGTAGCTATGTTTTTATTTCACATAAGAGAAAGTTTTATGTGTAACATCGTTATGGTTTTAATTGACCAAACAATAAAGTCATTTCATTTCAAGATTAAAGATGGTGCATACACAGAACAGATAAAGCAACATTTAAGGAAGCCTAACAAAGGTCCATTATACAAGGCTATGGAATAATAGAGCCTAAGGAAAAAGGCAATTCAATGCATTTAAAAGTTAGCATTTCTTATTCAGTGAAATAAACTCATAATTAAGTTCAAGCATAATGAAATAAATTAAACAGATCACATATGGAAATAATTGTAACATTGTCATTGATTATTACACAAAAATGTTCAACTCTAATTATGACCCTAATAATGTCAAGCACAAGTCATACAACACATTGCCTAAATATTTTGCACCACATTCATTTTATTGTGGTGCATTGCAATGTATTACCACCTCTATGCCGATGACACCCAATTATATTACAAGATCAAAACCCACAAAGACATTCTCCACCTCAATGAGACCTTGACCAGAATTCAAACCTGGTTCCATCGGAACCATCTCAAACTGAACCCGAATAAAACTGAAATCATCCTTTTCTCCCCCAAAAACAACCCCCTTCCAATTCAACTCTGGATAAATGACATCAAAGCTCTTAACTGCACACTCTCCACCTCTAATTCTGTCAAACCCCTAGGCATCAGTATCGACCAGAATCTAAATTTCATCCCCCACATTAAAAATGCATCCAAAATTGCGCTTTTCACCCTTCTCCACCTCAAGAAATCTTAAACCATTTATTCCAGCAGACGATTTCAAACTTGTTGTCCAATCGCTTGTCCTTTCCAGGATTGGCTATGGCAACGCCACTTTGGCTGGCACCCCTAAAATCCTTCTTGCACCGATGAAATCTGTCCTCAATCTAGCTGCGAGACTCATCTCTGATTGTAAAAAATCCGATTGTAAAAAATTTGATCACATCTCCCCCGTCCTCAAAAATCTCAATGGGCTCCCAATAGAAGGAAGATCCACCTACAAGATTGCCTGCATCACTCACAAAGCTCTTCAGCAAAACACCCCTTCTTACCTTACAACAAAACTACACAAAGCAGGTTGCTCCAGGTCCCTGAGGAGCACAAACTCGCTTGTCTTGATCACACCCAAACTCAAATGTCAAAAGACCCAATCCCGTGCGTTCTCTGGTAATGCTCCCACAATTTGGAACTCTCTCCCTAAGGATCTTCGCTGCAACCCCTCTTACCCAACTCTTCAAAAAGGAACTCAAAGTACTTCTTCTCAACAAGTATTGGGATATCTAATGTTACTGACTCTGACCATGTTCACTCCTTTCTCTTCCCTTGTCCACTCCTCTTCCCACCCCCTCTCAATCCCTTCATTCTCTCACTCCCCTCTCTTCACCCCTCTCTCTCTCCTAACTTTTAATATTCATTTTCCACTTAATTTTATCTCTCTGTTTCTTTGCCCCCTTAGCCATGTTGAATGCATTATCATACTGTAACTCTTTTTCGCTTAATTGTTAATTTTATCTCATAATGTTCACCATCCTTGTAAAGCGCTCTGATACTCTTGGGTCCAGTAGCGCTATATAAAATCTTTTAAATAAATGAATAAATAAATAAATAGGCAATAAAAATGATAAATTTCATCAATCCTTTTTCACTACGACTAAACATGTTAAATCCATTATTTTTTATAATCCTGCTATTTCTGCAAATCCAAGCCCACTTATACGGTGCTGGAACTTCAACTGTTCTCATTTTCAGTGTTGTTTATCTAAACTTGTACACGGTAAACATCAGAGTTTTGTTGTCATAATCAGTTTTTATGTTGTGTAAAGAATAATCAGCTTCTACACTGTAACAATGGTATGTGATAATGGGCTTGTCATTATAGAACGTACTAAAAGTTACAAAAAGAATAATCAGCTTCTACACTGTAACAATGGTATGTGATAATGGGCTTGTCATTATAGAACGTACTAAAAGTTACAAACCCTTAACCACTGAACCTGAATCTGCTTAATAAATACAGACCTTTTTGCTTCATTTTGATTAACGATTATTAATTTTGTAGTTCTCATAAGATGAAATAGCATTTAAGATTTGTCAGTTTTAACCTTACTATCAATCACCAAAACATACACCTGGAATTATCTTGTATTCAACTTTTAGGCAAGACCTTGAGATGGGTGTTGTGGTAAAAGCTGGCAGTGCCATCATCAACATTTGCACAGGTCACGTCACAGAAATATAAAATGTTCTCTTTGGTTATGGTTGGAAATTGGAAAGGGCTCCATGACCAGCAAGTTAGAAAAGTACAACAGTGGAGGGATTTTTCTTACAAGGCTTTGGCTGAGTTTACAGTTTTAGCACACTTTATTTGTGCTCTGGGTTATAGCAATGTAGTAAGTACACATTCTCTTAAGCTGGTAGTTTTTGAATGGGCAAGTGTCTGCGATGAGGGAAGAGCGTCGGCAGGGGAGCAGGCTAAGCGACATGAAGGCTCGGCTCATTTTGGGCTCTGGTGCCCACAGGTCCTCAAGCTGAGCTTGAACAATTCATCCGGCTGTGACTTGAGGATGGGCCAGGCCATCAGTGGCCCTTCCACCTCTAACCAGTGGTCACAATATGCAAAACCTCAAGTGTGCACCACATACATTTGTGTTCCCAAGCGTTGGATTTTACAGTATTTATTCTTGAACATGTACATTTTGTTCAGAGTCACAAAATGAGTATGTCTCAATGCAGATCTGTGCATCTCACATTGAATTTATCACATCATGCTTAGATAGAACACACGTTTATAAAAATGGTAACCTGATTATCCATAGACATTGCCTAAGTACATTCCAACATTGTTTACATCAGATTTAAGGTGGAGCACCTACTCGAAGTATTGTGTGGTTGTACTTTATTATTAT
The DNA here is from genome assembly GCF_964261635.1 of Lissotriton helveticus. Taxonomy (NCBI): domain Eukaryota; kingdom Metazoa; phylum Chordata; class Amphibia; order Caudata; family Salamandridae; genus Lissotriton; species Lissotriton helveticus. The sequence continues at coordinate 799,592,499 of NC_136068.1, read as the reverse complement.
TAACTGAGCTTGTAAAGCGCCTGGTTACACTAGTCAGTGTGTCCCCGCGCTAAAAGTGGTCAGAGAGATCCCTAATACAGCCAGGAAAAAGCAGTTCAATATTTAGGGAACAGATATGTTTTAAGTTCCTTACGGAATATTTTTTCGGACGGCTCCATCCGGAGTCTCAGAGGAAGAGTGTTCCAACTCCGTGCTGCCAGAAGACGGAAGGATCTGCCGCCCATCCTGGCCCTGTAGGTCTTCGGGATACACATTAGCCCAGTACCCTCTGACCGGAGGGGCCTAGTTGGGTTGTACAATGTTAGCAAGTTCCTAAGGAAACTTGGGCCCTTACCATGGGCGATCCGATGGCCTATACACAGGATTTTAAACTGGACACGCTCTTTAATTGGAAGCCAGTGGAGCGTCCCCAATGCCTTTTTGGTGGAAGATCTTTTAGGCAATGATAACACTAGGCGTGCAGCAGCATTTTGGATACCTTGCAGACGTTGAATACATCTCACGTTAGCTCCCAGATATAAGGCATTCCCGTAGTCCAGCCGGGAAGTCACCAGGGCATGGACCAGGGACCTTCTTGCTGACACTGGGAGCAGGTCGAGTGTCTTTCTCAGACAACGGAGAATGCCGAAGCAAGTACCAGCTACACGTCTAGTGTGATGCTCAAAAGATAGTTTTGAGTCCATCCAAATACCCAGATTCTTAACCTGTTCTTTGGGTTGAGGTAGGGGGCCCAGGGACTGGGGCCACCATGCGGACGTCCAAACAGACGGAGACTTGCCTACGATCAGCACCTCCGTCTTGTCTCCATTTAATCTGAGACAATTGTTTGACATCCAATTAGCCAGGTCTTGCAGGCAGGATGTGAACTGACTGGCTGCCTGCTCAGCTGGCTGAGAAAGAGCTACAACCAGCTGAGTATCATCCGCGTAAGTCACCACAACAACCCCATGTTTCTCCTCAATAGATGCCACTGGGGCAACATAGAGGTTGAATAAAGTGGGACTTAGGCTCGTGCCTTGGGGAACTCCTTGGCTCAGGGCAATAGCTCTGGACCTATGGGGCCCCTGCTCCACACAAAAGCTGCGACCATGGAGAAAGGACTTCAGCCAGTGCCATGCTTTGCCAACAACTCCTCCCTCTCTCAGGCGCTGAAGCAGAGTGTGATGGGCCACGGTGTCAAACGCGGCACTGAGATCTAGGAGAATCAGTGCCGCAGTTTGACCTTCATCCGCATACTTCCTGAGCATCTGACACAGTGAACAAATTAATTACTGGAAGCTGTCCAAGAGTATCTACCAATTGCTGGGATTAATTCAGGCATTCAATATATCTTTTTTTTTCTTGGTGGTTGCAGTGGTCCTATCTGTTTGTTGAGGCACACTCAAATTCTAAACAGGAAGACCTTTGTGTTCACCTCTTTTGATGAAACCTAAAATAGTTTATACAATTGAATGTCAATGTGTCAACAGTTGGTAAAATGACTGAAGAGTATTTATCATTGATGTGTGTAGATGACTGATGACTGTATATGAAGTCCATAAGTTGTTTGATATTAAATTTGAGGCAAAAGGCAGAAAATGAGGTTGTACCTGCATATGATAAAATGAATATGTGTGCAGTCAAGGATGATATAAAAGTGATAAAAAGAAAAGCAGTACATAATTAGGGCCTGGCTTTATCACACACGAGATACTAATTTAAAAACTGCACTAAATGAGGCTCAGCTTGAGTTTTGGGGAAATTCCAATTCAGTCAATAATAGGAGTAGCAGTTACAAATAGAATTGCCATTCCATGTTTTGAGAGGACAATGCACACCTGTCTTTTATCCTCATATACATTTCCCCCTAAACAAAACTGGTGAAATAAGCTTGTGGAAAGTGTTTGGAATGTGAAAAAATATGCATGAATTGATGTGCAAGGACCAAGTCTCATGGCTAATCCCTACTCCTAAGGGGCCAATTTGTAATGATGCATTAATACCCCATCCTCAAATTAACATGATTTACTGGGTGTAAAACGAATGCATTGGACATTACGAGTTTCTCATAGTGATACCGCCAAGGGGGCCTTAAAAAATGTTTGAATCTTTTTGGATGCATATTGAAATTAAAGATTGATTCAAGTAGCAGCTAATTTTGTTAGTGCAACTATATTAACATCAATTCAGAACAAAATGTAATGTTACTTATTAAAACGTAATGCTATTGGACAAGGATCTTTCACCTGTTCATTATAGGATTCACAAAAATGACCTTCCCTGACATGCAGCCAGTCCTTAAAAGATATTAAATAGTTCCAAGAAGATTGAACTAACACAGTGACTGTCGGAGCCATTACCAACAGCATTCATCCTGGAATATCCATTGCCAGCATTAAACTGACAAATAGTTCTGGAGTAACATATTGGTTATTTATTTCCTTTAGTACTGGGAAGGCAAATGGTGAAGGCCTTTTTTCCCCATGCCGATTTGGCAGGGTCATGTATGATATCAATGCTTCTGCTAGTCCATCGACGTAAAGAGCCCCCATAAAAAAAAGGATAATTAAATTGCACCATAACCCAATATGATTCTTAAATGCTTATTCAGGCTAGAGAAGCAAATGCTTTAATGGAGCCTTCTAGTTGAGTTGTGAATGGAACTGGAAACCTCTTTGGATAATATGCTATAAGTACTTGATCGTCACCCGTAGAGTGGCTTCCTCTGTTGGTTCCCTGTAGATTTTTAAGAGGCTGGTTGTCTGACCATTTTTTCCTCAATTCGGGCTCCAAAAATATTATTTTTGGCTCATTCTGTACACCAAGTTTGTTAAAGTGTTCTTCATTTTGTTTGAAGGGATGAGAACACTTCATTGAACTATTTATCCACTTTTTACGTATACTCATGTATTGTGCAGAATGTACCTTTACATGTGTTATGTCTAAATAGTTAAATTATTCAAGGAGGTTCCTGTGGCTTTCAAGTGAGGAGCAACTTCCATCGATTGTATGTCGGAACCACGCATTCCTTTGCTATGTATGCCATTACATTGCGGGCATTACAACAAATGCTTGTTTACACTCATTCCTTTACCATGCATATCATTACAACAACATGCCTTTGGAAAGCGTTGGACTTTAGAGAGGTATAATTTGCTATTCCAATTCCAGTCTGTGCAACAGAAGGGAAAGCATTTGACTTCGAAGTTCAATGCTGCTTTCCCTGAGGCATGTTGTAGTAATGATATGCGTGGTAAAGATTTGCTGTAACGCTTGTGATGTAAGGGCATGCATCATTCATGCCACATTGTAAATGCTGTTTCCCACTTCCATCAATGTTTACAGGCACACTAGCTGCAAAGAGAGCTGGATCTAGGGCAGTGTGACCGTGGCCACCACACCGGTTGCCGACTTTCGGCGTTTGGGTGTTTGGCTGTTTGTAATACATTATGGTTGTCAAACCACCTGATGCTACGTTCCTTGCCTCCAGCAATTTTCCAGGAGCAATACAAATTTCAACATAACTATGGTTATTAATGTTGTTGCTGGAGAGGTATCGGAGTATTGTGTAGTGGAAGTTTTGACTCATCGCAAGGTAGCACAGAGGGTTAATATGCCTGCTTCAAAGAATGTGTACCATGCAGATCACAAATTGCATATAATGTAAATAGGTCAGTAGGTTACTGCTTTTGTTATAGAGATCCTTTTCTTACTTGTAGTTCATGTGTTAAAATCCTAACATAAAATAGTGAGCTATTATCTGTCATCAAAGAGCTACATGCAAACTGCATGGTGTAGATTAGAGAGTTATATTTTTCTATCTTTCATTATTCTAATGTTGCAAAAACGGGCCATTTGAGTAGAAATCAATTCTTATTATTAAAGGGAACCTCCAACCATGGTGTACTATTTTAAATGCAACCATGGTGTTATGTGCTTTTCTAGACCTAGCACTCTTAAACTATACTGCCTACCGGTATGGATGACATGTGACCCTTACACCTTGTAGTCCTCTGTCTTATGTAACATTTCCTATTGACTCATGTATACACATATGATTGATTGTCTCTGTGTAATGTGTGTGTGATGTAGGGTGCCCTTATACCCTACACTGGTATGAGTGGCGCTATAAAACAAATTAAATGCATCTGAGAAAGAGTGGTTATGGAGACTTCAGGGTGGAGGTTTAAGGGTGGTAGTGAGGGGATTTGTGGGGCACCAACAAAAATTGTTGCACTGGGCACTACCAGCTCGGTCCATCAATGTAAAATACTGCATATCACCAGAGCACCACCTGTCCATAAAAACTTCTCTATTCATATGTCCTGCGTTTAACATCAAGTTCCTTTATTTTGAATCACAACTGTGACCTGGATTCTGAATCATTTTGCTGAAGGAACCTGATTATAAAATGTAGAACCGAATTTAAGTGTGATTATTGCACATTAACAACACCACATTCATGTGAAGTAAAATTCGCCCAGTTACCTGTAACCAATATTTGAAAAGGGTTTGCTCGTTTAAGAACAGATTATCTCATTACTTCTGTACTTAAGATGACAGTCTAAGTAATCATATTTCAAGTCGTGGCAAGTCAGCCAATCCAAACAACCATTGCCCCCTTCTCAGTCTCCAGAGTAATGCTGCTACACAGCAGCTGGGTTCCTTTAGCATAGTTCTTCAGGCCCCAGAAAAAGTGAAGTATACTTCCTGGTTAGCCCACCACAATTACAATCCACAAAATGAATTCCTAGTTAGGAGCGATTGTGATGGAAAACAAGTGTGACATGGATAAATACACCGCTGCTCCAAGAGTTGAGATGCTGCAGTAATCCAAGAAGTGTGCAGCCCTCTATCCCAAAGGGGCAAGGAGTTCCGGCAACAATCATCCTTTCTGTCCCACACATTACCTAAATAGTGCCTGATGTCCGAGTTCCGCTCATTTTGGAAGTCATTTTCTTCAATGACGTTGGAGTCGGGGAAATTCTCCACTGCAACGCAACCACTATCCTTTGTTTGACACTGATCAAATTGTTTTAGGTGTATTGTTTAATTATGTACACTTTGTATGCTGCTCACTGTGGAACAAATGGTTGTCCTATGTAATTATGTATCTTTCTCTTTTTGATTGACTGACTGACTGATCAAATCAATGAGGCTTTTTAACAGTAAGAGTTTTACAACTTTTTCAAGGTCAGGACAATGCCTTTATATTTCCATCAATTTGATCAGGATAGAATGAGTGCAGGAGGAAGGGATCTCTTACCTCACTAGTACTTACTATCATGTTTGACTAAATTCTTCTGCAGCAAAAGATACTCTTGTGTTCTATTGCTGTCCTGACATTAAGCAGCATATCCTGAATACTGGTGTGTGTTGCTTCCACGTATAATTTTACTAGGTAAGTACTTTGGGCTAGCGCATGCCTGGCTCACGTGCTGTAGTCAAATGTTGGTATGCAGAAGAAATGTGCTGCATGCATTATCCAAAACCCTCAACATCTCGGGTTTGTGACACAAGTGTTGGATCTGCGATGTGGAACTACAGTCTCATGTCAGTCCTTCTTTACTGAGTAACGTCCCTTGAATAACTGTTTACATAACATGATGTCTAGCAATTTTTGTGTGTGCGTTGACACTGACATCTTTTTCTGTGGAATTATGCAAAGTGACCTGAAATGTATGCTCTGTTTTGAAAACCTGTGCCTGAAGAAGGCACTTTCTGGTCTGGTTGTCAGAATGTTCTGCTCTTACATAGCATGAACCATTCGCGTTTTGTTAATTCTATTGTCTGTTTTGATAGATCTTTTTCATGTATATTAGAAACTGTTTCATTATTTCAGGGTATTCAATAGGAACTGGTTTTAGCGCATAAATCACTAGATGCATTTAGAATTGTGTCTAACCCTGCTTCCTTTTTGTTTTGAAACACCATTTGGTTGGCTCAAATCCCACGCCCCCTGTTGCCCACTCACAATAGCTGCACATTTTTATGTTTCCTCTTTTTGGCAACTTTCCTTACAATGTCTAACTTAAAACTGATACTAGGCATGACTTTTTCCCCAATCTGAAACGTAATTGTCAACATGGCGAGCAAATCTCATATTTTGTATCTTAATATAGTTCACGTAGCTTCTAAATTGGACAGCATACAGAAACCAGACTGAAGCACTAACATAAATTGAAGGGTCTGGCAAATCACATCTTTCACTTTCAACCCACAATTGTGTAAATGTAAATTTCCAAAATAAGTGTGAATAATTGTTGAACTGATAATGATTAATTGCTAATGTATGTCATTTATTAAAAGATTATTTGTGCAAAGCATAAATGGTGCGTTTAGCTTTTTCTTTTTTTCATTTCAATTGATTATTGCAGTTAGAGAATACAAATAAAGCAGGGCTTGTGTTCCCCCATGATCACAGACTTTCTGTGGCTGACAGAGAAAAGGAGGAAAAGAAAATTATTTTAAAAGATCGGGGATATATTTAAACGTTTTGTGACTAGATGAGGAAATAGTATGATAAAAATAGCATCAGTGAACGTCCTTTTGTGTGGTTCTGCGACCTTGAGATAAGCAAATATTACTAAATTGAGAAATGTCAAAATTGGTAGCCAAAAAACGCCCTCTTGTAAGAAGTTTAATGCAAACTAGTAGTAAAAGATTGATTTCACTGAAAACTGTTGTGCACCAAAAAAGAAAACATTCTTGACAAAAAATGGCCAATATTCATTGAGGAAACACATCCTAAAGCTTATGAGGAAATCAATCATGCTGAGTAGACTTAATGAGTTTTCCGACGTCAATTTGAAAGGAGCGTTCAGCAGAGAGAGGAAAATGGAATGGTTGGTTAGCCAGAGGTCAGTGAAAGATCTCTCTATGCAGGTGAATTCCCACATGGAATAAGTTCATGTCTAGACCGAACCAGCCTGGCTCTACTTTGCAGCTTTAACCAGTCAGACATAAGGCGCAATCTGTTTTGTTTTGTGACTTAGGGGCAAGTATTTATTATGTTTTCCAACTTGTAATGACCTAAAGGTTAATGCCGGCATTCAATTACATCCTCCCAAGGCCAGGATGATGACAAATATGTGCGTTCTTAATTTGGCCTTTCAGCCTTCTTGAAACTGAGGACCCGAGTCAAAAGAGTAGTTTGTCTTGTGCCCAACACTCAATATACTGTCTATTTAAAAGCATGCTTTCTAAATAGAAGTAGCCTTTGTGATAAGTATGAGCTTGAAAAACGGCCTCTTACACAGTCAGTAATACACTGGAAAAATACAACATGATATGACGGAAAATAGGTCATGTATAGAGCCACATAGAATTTTATGTGTCGGTTTTGGGCATAATAGTAGAAAGAACACATGATCAGAAATCTCTTTCGTTTCATTATACCTGATACAGAGCCACAGTACTGAAACTAAAGAAACAGCATACGTTTATTAACTTTAGACGTTAGGCTAACTCTCTCAAAAAGCAAGGATTAACTCATTGGCACAGCTGATCTAAGGCCTAATGTACTAAATGTATTTGTGGTAACAAAACACCATTTCATAATTACTTATTCATAATATACAAAGCTACTTTTATGATTTAGAAAGAAAGTATTTCTTATTTGTAAAATACGTTTTGCATGCCCTTTCCCTATTGCAAGTAGGGGGTGGCATAAAACATGGCTTCCTCTCTTCTTTGCAATGCGAATGTATCAATGGTCTGTGGTCTCAATTGCTTTTTGTTAGACCTTTCGTCCTTGGTGTGGTTTCCCTTAATTTCATTTTGCCTTCAACCTTCCTGTTTAACTGACACGTTTTTGCTGGCATTAGGACTCTGCACACTTTACCACTGCTAACCAGTTCTTGTGGTATCTCCTTAAAACATGGCGGGATTCAAACCCAATTGCTACATTTCATTTACTTTTAAGTCCCTAGGGGCATATTTACAATAAGTGGCGCATCCCTGCATATCAGCAGGGATGCGCCACTTATTGTGCGCCATGCCTCCGCCACCATGGATGCGCCGCATTTACAATGCGGCGCACCATGGGGCAAAAACGGCACTGATGCGTCACGCATCTGTACCGTAAAAGTGACGCATTGCTGGAGTTTCGTCGCAAGCGCGACGCAGCTCCAGCAATGCTCTGGGGGGCCCTATCTTGTTAATGCTGCGTCAATCCTTACGCCAGCTTCAAGCAGGCGCAGGGTTTTGACGCAGCATGGGTCCCAAAGTGACTTAGTGAAATCTTGTAGATTTCACTCAGCCACTTTTAGAAGGCATTCCTGCGCCGCAACGCCCCTCCCTGGGCAGGAACGCCTCCTTCTGACACCGGACTTAACAACGTGACGCATCTGGGAGATGCATCACGTTGTAAATACCCCACACCATGGTGCATCTTTTGCGCCGCTGCTGCGTCACAAAAGTGACGCAACGACGGCGTAAAAGACACACAAGGGGCTTGTAAATCTGCCCCCTAGTCCTTTATAACTTCATATTTCACAGCTGTTCAGTTGCAAATGATTATTGAATTTCAAATGAGAACATAACCTTTCTGCTTGAAAAAACTATTCGGTACATATTTTAAAAATTGTCTGATGTCTGCCATCTTCGAAATATTGATCGCATGCCCTGCTGTATGCAGACATTTTTTGAACCATAATGCACCTTTTCAGTAGTATGAGATACCCCGGGCATCACAAATAATGCTAAAATGTTATTGATTACTTGCAGCTGCTGTGGATTGTGATTTGGTTTAATCCATAACCATAAGTTATTTACTTGTGATGCAGAAAAGTTACTGTGCATACAATTTGCGTTATGGATTGCCCACAACATGCTTAGTCAAATTTGCATTTTAATTTAAGAAATAGCAGATTGCTTTTCCTATAGTTTAAGTGAGCGAGTGAATGTGAACATTCGTCGAAACGGCAGTGAACTCAGTGTCTTTTTTATATTAAAACTGCATCTCTAAATCAAAAAAAGACATTAAAATCCTCGAATTTCACCTAAACCATTAGGCACTTGTTGAAGGCAAAATGAAGCAGATTCCGGTCCTTGGATTTTCGCTTTTAACCCGGAAAAGCGCACATTCTCTGATGTTACAGGTGATTTCTTCGAGCCCTTGGCACAGGCAGTGTTTTGTGGTTTGCTTTCAGTTGCTTTGATTTTACCATTCAGGGCCATATTACAGAATGCGCAGATGACTTCCTCTGAATGCTTACTTAGCAGTGGTGGTTGCCAGCTATGTAGAGTGGTGGGGCGGGCCAATGGGTGGTGGTGCGGGCCAATGGGTGGTGGTGCATGCATGCGCAAAACTATCTTAACTAAATTCATACCGACATGCATTAGCAATTTAAGGCATACATACACACATAAAAAAAAACGTTAAAAAAAGGAAATAAGTCCCTTTCCTTGCTGCTCATGCTCGCTCCGGTCCGGTATTCTCCTCTCTTCCAGCATGGGTCCAGCCAACTCACCTAATCAATTTAGGAAGTGCTGTCATGCTGTTAAGCAGCATGAGAGAAGCACCAGCATTGGAAGGAGCAGGCTCTCTCAGGGCAATGGAGGCCTGTGCTTGCTCTCAATCCAGCTGTCAAAGATAGATGGGTTGAGAGGTATAAAGTGTGCATGTCTGGCTGACCATTGCAAGACAGCCGGCCAAAGAGCCATTCACACTTAAAACTGCCCAGCCTATCATCACTCCCCTTGCTGCTGTCACTCAGCAGCGGCCCGTCCTAACACTCGGCGTGTGACCAGAGTTTTCAGAGTTAATGAAAAATAAAATTGTAATAATGTTTATTAACATTGTATTTTTCCTCTGGGGGCATATTAATTAGTGTGGCGATACTCTTCTGCCATAACGGAGGAGCCGCCTTTGTAACTTCGATCACTGCAAGAAATTACCCCCACTACTCAGCGTGCAAAGTTAGCAAAACCTTCCTCTTGTCTGAGCACTCTACTCAGTGCTCTACAGCAAGGGGCCAATATGAATTAGGGTGAGTATACGCTCTCTTCCTACATTGTCAGAAAGCATTGAAAAAAATTAATCAGATAGTTTATAACCAGAGAACGAGTAAAGATTTCTACATCTCATATGACAGCTGGCATGGGCTGTTGCTACTACGGGTATTGTTTATAGTAAAGTGATTAGAGCCCGCCTATAGCTTTGCTGTCTTCATTTTCCCTCTTCTTTGATGCTTCCTAATTTGCCAGCACAGGCCAACTGCCACTTCCTTTTATTTTTGTGGAGCATGGACCAAGCACAGATTGAATCATTCCAATTAGTGTACTTTGGCTGCTTGTGTTGGGATATAAGTAGAATGTCCCACCTCCCATTGTCCAGGTTTCTTCCTTCGCCCACTCCACATTCCTGTTGCCCCTCCCACCATCCCATTGTATGTGTCCCCCCCCATACACCATAAGAAAAAGAAAAGCCCTATGTTGCAGCCAGCATTGGATTCACCTTAGCGTTTTCTTTTTACTCTACCACCTTCCCTCATATTGTTTGTTCTCTCCCAGTATTATAATTTGTAATTTCTTTCCTGCTGCTTACTCATGGGCACCATGTTATAGATGCTCCTATTTCTCTATAAAGCACCCTGACACCCCTTTCAGCCTTGTTAGTAGCATGCACAATTATCTAAGTAAGTAAATGCGGCAACTAAATGTTTTTATTTTGTACACTAGAGCCACTGTCCATACTGGAAGATGATTTGGCTGCTTTTTTATCTTTGTGACCTCTGCTCAATTTCAGTGAATGCAATATTATGTTTCTTGATAGGTGCTGTGTCCCAAAAATACAACATGAGATCAATTTATGCAGAAAAATTGCTTCTGCTTTGCCCTTTCGTTCAATGAGTTCTTGGGACACTACTAGATGGTGCATCTCCATTTTCTTTTGCGTCAGTAATGCTCTGAGGCAGATATCACTTCACAAAAGAGGAGCGACTTGGGATGGGGAAGCAGAGCGGAAACTGAAGCAAGAGCTTGAATGCTAGACTGAGGTGGTGCCGGAACTCTCAGTATAAGGAGGGGGTGCTGCTGATCATGAATGGTGCATTGTTAGAAATGGGATTTCAGGTTGGCTAGGGCTTGCGCCTAAGCCAAATACAAACCACTTAACTAGTCAGGGCAAGGGAGTTACACACCGAAGATAACCCCTGATCACCCCCTTGGTACCTTGGCAGAGCAGTCAGGCTTATCCCAGAGGCAATGTATAAAGCGTTTACACAACATACACACACAGCAGCGACACACTAGGCACACCACAAAAGAAGTTCCACACAAGGTTATATCATAAATAGCCTTTGCATTACTCATAAAACACATTAGAATGTAATCACATATATGCACGGTGCCACCTGGCACTTAGTATGACTTTACAGGGCCAATCGGGCTTCTGTCATCAAATCACAACTCACAGTTAGTGAAAACAACCAGTAACTACTGCCAATAGTGCACTTAGCATAAACACATTAGGCATACATCCTAATCATCAGCATAGCACATTCTACAAATATTACAAGGTCAAACGGGCCAGTGTAATTATCATCACATATAGTTGGGGCAACCAGTAAGTACTAGTAGGTTGGCTCTAGCACAAAGCCTTAGGCATAAACACAGAAATGGTATTTCACATAGCACACTAGGTAATCCATCATCCCCAGTGCCCCATAGTAACCACTGGTCACAGGGCACTTAAGCCCCTTATGCCTACACAGACTTAGTACCACAGTATCACATTGCCCAGTTGTCCATACTAGGAAAATGTCGAGCCCCCATCAGGCAACTGCCTCAACTCATAGTCACTTGGCATGTACTTTTCGCTGGGCCCACATATTATGAGCACATCATGACCCCAATCATCAGGAGATGCGCAGCTACCCGTGACTATGCGGTGCAGCTGCAACAATGTGAGGAATGTGGGGGATCCCTTTGGTGCTCCCGAAATACTGGCAATCCAGGTGCGCCCAACCTCTGGTAGGGCTGCAGCTGTCCGCAACCATGTGGCGCAGCTGCACAGTTTCCGAACTATGGAGCCTTTCACCACCACGGCCCGGCTTAGAAGAAATACCTGGAAGCTCCAGCCACGAGAGTGAGGGTGCAGCGTCCGCTCCTCCTCTGATGGGCAAAGGGCTGTTCGGTAGGACCCAGAGAAAAGTCCGCTCTGCTCCTCGAAGCCTCTCTGGTCTCCTTGGTGCTCGTGAGGCTCTCCTCTGAGGTCCCACAATCACTGCGTCCTCGGGTGGAGCCCTCACACTCCGGAACCACATGGGGCTCTCCGCTTCCTGGATTAGAGCCCTGCCTACAACCAGGTGTCCTTCGCCTGACTTCCTCTTCTAGTCAGCTCCTGTTGGCGCTCCATTCATGGCAACGGCCCAGCCCACGACAAGGCTCAGCCTGGCTTCCGCCTGCTTTCTCCCTCAGCCAAGGAATACGGAGCGAGGTCTCCGCAACTTCTCGGCTATTTCAGCAGCATCTGTAGCTGCATTTAAGATCCTTTGGCAGCCAAAGATGGTTTCATCATGTGCGAGCATACTCTATGCCCGTTGCACCTTTGCAGATTGATCAGACTTGTCGGGCTCCAGGAGGATTTTACAAGCACCCATTACGCACCTCTGGGGTATAGTCATCGCATCTTGCAGCACACAAAAATAGGAGCTCCCCTTTTGCCATGCTGAAAGACACCTCCTCACTGAGGGGGTTGTGGGGGGGGACACAGTGCTCAGCCTGTCTTCCACTTCCAGACACAGTCAGGGAGCAGGCAGCACAATCCTCTGGCTGCACTTCAGTTCCAGTCCATCGTAAGCACAAAGTTAAACTTTCATGGGGTCACAGCCCCAATATTTATATTACAAGTGTCTTGGTTCTCCCCCCCTGGCACAGGGCTCGGTGCCCGGTCTAAACCAGTTCTGGGGAACACTTACACATCTCTTTTCAGGTGCACAACAACTCCTATTGTTAGTGTAGGCTCTGGCCTCAGACACACCACAGAGGGGCGGAGCCAGCATTGTGAAAGGCAGGCACAATCCTATTCAGAGTCGGGTGCTACTCCTCCCACTACTCCAAATGCAGATCAGCCTATTCAGCCTAGCGCTGACTCAACCAGCCCCTCTGGAGCCACTGCACTTCCCCAGCCCCTGTCATCCAGAGCCATACATGCAATACACAGCAGACAGGCACAAAGACACATAGCACACAGAAATGCCCACTTCTAAAAGTGGTATTTCTAAAATAGTGATAATAAATCTGAGAACACCATTATGCAGCATTTATCGCCACTATTCCAAACATATCAAACTTGATCACGCCACCCCTCATACATAAGGAATTACCACTGAAACACATATCAGGGAATCCTCAATGCATTCCTATGTGAGGATAGCCTCACAGTAGTGAGAGACCAAATAGGCTGTTAGTCACTATCAGGACATGCCACACAACATAGATCAAGGATAAAAAGAAAGGTCCCTAATGCCCCCTTGGTGAATCCCTGGCAATTGAAAGACCACAAAGACAATGATCTACGATGGACAGTCATCATGAAAGTAGAGACAGATTTGAGAGGAGGAGATCTGGAGGCAAAACTTGCACAAAAGGAGGCCATGATGATTTTAACATTTAACTCGGCCATCGAAGGACTCAATGAATTGTCAGAAATATATAAATTGTAGTATAGACACTTTCTACTGTTTAAATGGAGCCGCTGTCTTCAGTATGGTGTTTTGATTAAATATAACCTCCCCACTTCTATAATAATGTATAGAAATTCATGAAAATATTTCCGCCCGAAACATCATTATGATTATTAAGATTGCCAAACACAAAATATTTTCCATCTAATCATGGACTCAGTAATACCATCAATGAAAGATTGTCGCATGAAAAACAGAGAATAACCATAATTCCTGAAGGAAGTTAACATCATGGAATCGGATGTGGTTGTTTGCCTTTGTTGAATCAAAAGGCTGGGAAGGATGGCGGATGTATGGACGAAGAAACAAACTTCCCATTCAAAGATGGCGCTCATGATCACGGACCGCATCACGTGACAATAATAAAATGGAAGCACGCCCGCAGAAGAACACAGACCGACCGGGACTGGGAGACCGGAAAGGCATACACTTGCGAAGCAGGACGAAACAAGGTAAGACGTTGTGAACGCCTTGAAGCACGAAGTAAGCCCCAGGCTTCTTGAACATCGTGGTAATCGAATGAGTCAGAATGACACGTTCTCGTTTCCCCTTTCAGGCACTCAGCGGAAGTGTCCGGAGAAGCACCCCGCAAATAAACCGTCTATATTAGAGACGTATATGATCTCCAACTAGGTAAGAAGTTTACCGTAGCGACCAAATAGCAGGGAGTGACTATATAACCAACACCCCAGTTAAAGCATCCTTTCATTGCTTCCTTTCCAGCGGTCAGAGAAAGTCATCTACAGAGATTAAGTGAGTGTTGTATTCATTTTGAGTGAAATTGGATCTATTGTTAAACTACGGATGCTAAAATACATATTTACCATCCAGGTGGTTCTGCGTCGTGGTGAACTAAAGACCCCATAATCCAGAAGATAAAGTAGAGAGGTAAGATGCAGAAAGGTGGTTGTTGAACCACAAAACAGCTTTTAGGTGGAAACACACGAAAGAACTAATAAGAGTCCCTTCTCTTTTTTCACTTACAGTTTACGGTCCTGATGAGAACCCCATAACAAAAGGGAGTTCGAAACGCGTAGACCTTATTTTTGTGAACCATAAGGAAATATAAATGACATTTGTATTTTACTTTATTCAGTGTACAAAGTATACTATGGTTCTTGTAGAAATTGTATATAAAATGTACATAAAAAATGGTTGTTGCAAGTAGAATATTCGAGTGTGAATGTGTTAAATGTGAGAATTTCTAGAGAGAGAATGTGTATGAATGATACCAAGGGGTACAGTATTGACTAGGTGCATGTATGTTGATTCAATGTTTTGGTTGATATGTTTTCCTTTTTTTGTAATGTGTAAAATCCGCTGAAATAAATGAAAAATATGACAAATTAAATAGAAATTAAAACCAAAAGATTAATTCTAAAAGTAAACTCCGCCCTCATAGTGTTCAATTCGTGTGATGGGGATATAAATAGAAATCATTTGACTTATATTGGCAGCATTGGCAGTTGTTCTATAGTATAAACTAGGCAGGGTTTGGCCTTGCTGCTTGGGAGCCCATACCCAGTGTCGTGTATTCACACAGTTAAGGCACATGTCCTACCGTTTACCTACATTGCACCCTGCCCATAGGGATGGCTAGGGCCTACCTTAGGGATGTCCGATATATAGTAAAAGGGGAGCCACAGACATGACAACCACTTTATGTGCCACGTCACATCGGCAGTAAACTGCGCGTGCAGGCCCTGAAACGGCAGACGCCTGAGACAGGTTTGAAAGGCTACTTTGGTAGGTGGCGCAAGCAGTGCTGCAAGCCCACCAGTAGCATTTCATTTACTGGCTCCGGGTATATGAGATATCAATTTACAAGGGACTGATAGGTAAATTAAATACGCCAAACGGGTGTAGAGCTATCTTACCACGTTTACCATAGAGAACACATGCACTTTACCACTGGACAGCAGTGATAAAGTGTCCAGAGTCCTAAAACCACCAACACCAGGTCAGAAACAAATACCAGGAGGAAAGCAAAAAAGGTCTGGGATGACCCTGCAAAAAGGGTCAATTCCAACATGCATTGAGTGTGATGAAAGCACACAGCTACACCACGTTTCAGCACCACATGAGGAAACAGAAACTATACACTCTGCATGCACCTAAAAGCTGAAGGGTACACAACAAATCCTCAACAAATATCTAGAATATTGTCATTTACCAGGTTCCTCACCATCTGCCCCAAGCCTTCAGACCCAACCACAAGCCCCTAGCATCCACAAGTCCTCAGCACCCACCTAATGCCCTCCATACCTACACGCTCACTCAAGCATACAGCTTCAACTGGAAGCCCTCAGCACTCACCACAAAAACCCGACCCCCACCACACGCCCACTCATGCACCCGGCACCCACAACAAAGTCTCAGTACACACGTCGGCTCTAACCGCCTTCAGAGAAAGCATTCTGAAAGACAATTTGCAGATTTCCCCCTCATATGAGAGGGTCTATCTCAGCCAGGGTAAACTCTCAAAGGCACAAGTGTGGCCCGTGATTTGCATACTTCTGTTTCATTTTACCAAGACCACCCAGGCTTTATGTCCCTTCAGAGATACAAGTGTTTCTCAGTACTAAAAAGCATTGATAACGCCAATAGCTTACATCTATGTAAGAGCTATTGGCTTTGCCGATATCTTTTTGCCATATTGTTGAGAAGGGTTCGCCCGAGTCAGTCCTGGAGGGTCGGACCCATGCCTGATTATTCACATATTTCCATTTAGATAAATGTAGTTGTCTTAAAAATCTGGCATGGATACGGCCCTCCAGGACTGACTTTGGAGCACCTTGTTGTAGAGCAACATGGCTGCTGTGCACCATGGCTTAAAATTATTTCAAAAAGTGCTATAAAAGTTATTTAAGAAAGGTGCTATGACACTGGATTGAAAAAAAAACACATATATAACTTTTTTTTAAAATTATTTTGCCATGCTGCACAGCAGCCATGCTGCTCCACAGCACGGCTAAAAGACACTGACAAAGCCAATAGCTCTCACATGGGTGAGACCTATTGGCTCTGGCAGTGCTTGTACATATGCTCCCATCTAACCCCCAAAGCACAGTAACCGTAAGTTTTAAAGAGGCAAAACAATGATCTTCTTAAAGGAACATTGTGTCTTGACTTCATGGTTGGGATCACGTGGATTTACTCTTAGACGGTTAATAGGGGTGAAAAATTAAAAAAGATGAAAACAACAATGTAAATGAGTAAACAAATCTAATCCATAAAAAAGTGTTAAAGGCACTATAATTAAGAAAAAATCAAATAGACCACAGTGGCAAATTCCACATTTTCAAGGGAAGTCTCTGAAGTCACCCTTTAACATAAGGGAGAACCAGAATCATAAAACTGTAAAAGAAAATGAAAGAAAAGTTCTAAAACATTGTAAATCCTATAACTCTCGCAAGGACTGTTTTTTTTAAAAGGACCAAGATCAAAAGCCAGAGTAACTCAAAAGTGTATAGGCTTGTATTAGATTTGAGGATTGAGCTTGGTTAAAAGGTTACCTGGAGCACAGTCCCTTCCAGTGATGGTTGTTACAAGACTGTATCCTGCCTTTGCAGACAAGCATATTATTGTCACTTAATCCTCTTATAACTAGACCAAAATCGGCTTTAATAACGCTGTTCCCTACGCAGTTTCTCTCAAATTCTCTATTCTCCTGGGTTCAACCTCCATAAGCACCTCAGGTTTTTGGGGACTAAATCTTCCCAAGATGGGGGAGGCAATGCGGAATCAGAAATCAGAAAGCCTATGCCTATGTATAAAGCAATAACGGGGGGCATATTACCAAGGGGGGCGATAGACAATTATCGCCGATTTAGCGGGCATTTTCGGCTGCTAAGCGGCGATAATTCTATCGCCCTATTAGCAAATTTTCTGGCGATAGCGTGAATATCGCTGAGAATACAGCGATATTCACGCATTAGCGACATTGGATAACATGGCTAAGAACTGGTCTGAGCAGGCGTTAGTTTTTGGAGATATTCGCGCTTAGCGTGAATATTTTCAACGCTACGCCTGCTTTTTTAATAGGCGATAACAACGTTATTGACTGCTTTCAGTCGCTAACGGGTTGGGTACACCCACTTTGCATGTCATTAGCGATAAACATCGCTGACATGCAAAGCGGGCCCCCAAATCGCTCGCTATCGCCTAGAATCTGTCGCTAACATCAGTTAGCGACAGCTTGCTAATATGGTGATAGAATTATCGTTGCTTAGCAGCTGAAAACGGCCGCTAAATCGGCGATAATTGTCTATCGCCCCCCTTGGAAATATGCCCCTAGGTTTGTAACTGCTGAGTTCTCTTGCTGTACTTCTCAACAAATTCAAAATTGCTCCTGGTTGTGTTTCTTGTTAAGGAGCTATTCATCCTGCTCAGGTACATCAAATGAAGGTACTGCAGACAGTCAGAGGAAGGTGCTACTACTATCGGCTCTGCTTGGACAACGTTGCCATAGGAGCAATTAGCAATGCCATCAGAGGCCATTTATAAGCAACAAACATTACTGATGTGCACCCCAGCCCAAATTGCAGAATTTCTGCTCTCATGTAGATTGTGCTTTACAATTTCCCCCCAGTCGAGGAATATGTATTCCTACTGGGTGGATTAATGTAGTCATTTTAACCATTTTAAAAACATACATTTGGAAAAAGTTATCAAAAAAGAATTCAAGATCATGAGATGCGTTTTTGCTTCTATAGTCAGACCTGCTTCCATCTTCAAAAAACGTTTCCTTTGATCTAAAGACAGGAGGTTAGAGGCAAATAGATGGAAACATGAATGCAATTTGTTTTGGAATACATAGCAAGATCAATATAAATTCAGCCGCGCATGCACAGTTCGCAGCAGAGCATACTACGTTTACTGATGCAATTGTACAGGGATAAAAGCCTGCTTTAGTGCAACGGAAGGACATGAGAAATTAAACTATTTTACATGTTCCAGTACTGATCAGATGTCCAAAAACAACTTATCACAAATAATATGAGGGAATGCACTGGGCAGAGGGGATTTCTCAAAGGTATTATGGAGCATTGAAGAACCCTCCCCCATGAAATACGGATTAGTTTGTCCTCATTAAGGGGGTCACCAAACCGAAAAAACAAATGTTCTACAGAACATTCGTAGCGTTGTTAGTGCTGTGCACGCCTGATATAGGTGTAATCATATTACCAAGACTGTGACTGATCCAGAAAGCTTATATCTGAGGTTACTTCAATTCCACCAACTAGAATGCTGTGAACGTATGGATCTGTTCATTAACATTGAGAGAAACTTGAGATGTCCAGGGTTTATCAACGATAGCTCTACAAACTAGGTTCACATGGAAAATGAATGATTTCACTTGGTCAGAAATTGAGTGCTCAAGGGGGAAATAAGAAAAGTTATGAAGAGTTTGCCTACACAACTCTTTTTAATAGTTTCAGAATCTGTCTTACTCTTATTATCAAATCTGTGTCAAAGGTCATATGCTGCTATAAAGCCACATTTCGACCAATCTGCAGAATCTTCATTCTTTATTTTTTCCAGATTTTTGTGATCTAGTACAAGAAGTGAAATTTGAAGAAATGAATCCCTCGGTAAAGGGATCTAACAGTTATGTACCAGGAACAGTAAATGCTTGCATACATCAGCGGTCTTTAGGGGGAGACTTAAAGCATTGGTTATGCATGGAGGACTCCTAAGGAAATTGAAATGAGCCATAATATGGAGATGACACGCCCTTCATAATTTCATACTATCTCTTTATAAGAGAAAGCAGGGGATGTCCTCCATTTTGAAAGTATTAATTTGAAAGGATCCTCTGAGGGCACCAGTAATTCTCCATGAGACCCATCTTACTTAAGCGTTTGACTCCTCGAGGACCCAAATTAGCCCAGGAAGTAAGCCCCATGGTCCATTCAGTGAGAAGACCTTACAGTCACTCTATTTTAAGTGGTCAGTGGCAGAAAGTAAAGGCAATATATAAAATAAGTTTCCTGGCCTTATTGCTGTCCAAATAGATGGAGCAGTGATATTTAGCCTATAATCCCTCTCTGCCTGCTGTTTCCATTTAACAAGTAAATATTTTCACTCAGCTGGGAGGTTACTAGGGTTTATGTATTTTGGTTCTAAAGATGTAAAGTTCCAACCGTAACCTACATTAGTTGGGTACAGTGAATATATACATGCATATTGCGCAAAACAGACTTATTGAAATACCATAGCAAGATACACTAAGCAGGGTGTCCTTTAGAGTTTTGCTGAGCAAGAGCACAGCTGTAAGCCCCCTAGCACTTTATTGAGAGTCCAGGGATGCCCTGGATTTCAGAACTCTCCGACCTGAAGTCCTTTCTGCCCAGGATACTTTGCCAAGTAGGCATATCAAACACTGGCCTCGAGCAAAACTTCACTGCCTTCCATGGAGCCTCTAAAGTGGTGGCTTCACTGAAAGACAGGCGATCTTTGTCTGTTGGGGATTTTTAAATGTGGCAGTTCTCCACCAGGGGAGTGGAGGTCATATACTCCACTGACATGTAGGACCAGCAGGCCTCCCCCATAATCTAAATCAGACCCTGAGTGGGAATTTCTATCTCTTCACTTCCTACTGATATGGAAAACACCCTGATCCACACAATCTTAAAATCCACAGAATTGATGATAGCCCATAGCGTTTTGTGATTCTGTATTCTTCACATTGGAAGAACCAGAATAACGTCCTTTTACACATGCACAAATGATGTATGTCCTAGGGATTCTCCTCCCTTGGTCTACATATTGGAGACTCCATGTAGCCGATTGTAGGTGAGGAGTGCATTACAAGCAATATAGCTTTATCCTTTGTACTGGTGGGACTGAGGACGGCATTACACATCAATTAACCCCCAGCTGTTGGCACTAGCTTCATTTCATGCAGTAGTGGTCAAGGAAGTTATAGTCCAGAACTCATAATACTCCGTACAAATCTGGAAGAATCTCGTCTTGGTGTTGTTTGCCTGTTACTAAGTTCATTGTGTAGACCCTATTTACAAAAAAAGTCATTTTTGAATTCCTTTGCATCTAGCAATAGCTGATCATAACCAAGCAACTGTAATTACTCCTCACTTTTTTTTACAAGTGTAAGTGTTACATCATTGCATGACATGGGGTATATTTAGACTGTTTTCTTCACACTTAAAGACAGATATGTCATTCATCATGTACCTGCAGTTTAATTATAACTTAAAACCGGTATCTTGTCTTCCTCTAACACATTTACCTTCCCGCTGCATTCATTACAGGAAGACAACTCTGTGAAACATTTCAGCATGGAACGTCTTATATACTTTGATACATCTGACAGCATTTCAGTATAATTTGGATTTTTTTCCTATTTTATCGTTAAAAAATCCAAACATTGTAATAATATTATACCATGAATGACACCGTGTACATGCTTTACATTTTCATTTCGCTTAATAGGCAGTTTTTCATGCAGCAGACATTGCAGCATCTCTTTCTTCCTCTGAGCTAGCAAACCTCAATTCTGGGAAAATCATCGAACGTCCAACCAGAAGTGACATGTTTATGACCAGAAGCAATCATTCGTACTGCTTGGCTAAGATGCCATCAGTGTTCGTAGCCATCAGCAAATGTTTCATTTGTTTGAAGCTTTGAAGTTATGCATTATTTATACCAATTTCAAATGCCTACTTATGTACAGATTGGCAAATGCATTCCGTTGCCTATTATAGAAGAAATGTTTTAAATATCTAAATATACAAGCCCATTTTTAGAAAAAGAATTCAGACTGAATTGCAGTTTTTTCCTCAGCACCATGGAATTTAACATTTAGGATTTTGGGGCTTTGTACCCACTACCTTGTAAAAAGGCTAACAGAGTTATCATATTTTCAGGCTCCGATTGAGAAACAGCATGAAGCTCCCAGAAATACGGTATCTTTCCTGAATTTATTCTTTGTAAATTGCGATCCTGTTTCGGCTTACACATTTTTCCTGCCTTTAACAGTTACATTTGTGACCGGAATAGAAGGGTTGCTTTTTGGGAGCAAGTCTGCCTAGTGGCGCTACTAGGGTCTGCCTGTGGGAGCCAGTGCCCAATCTGAAGTTGTCCTGCCCATCCACCCCCTTGTTAAAAAAACACTAAGTGCTCCCCACCACAGTAGGGATCACGTCCACCGTCCAAGTGGTTCCCATTTACATTTCACATTTTAGCTACCTAACACTTTTTGATTTCTTCAGGAATTGGCATTTCTGTTTTTTTTTTCATGCCACATATTACTCATGCATAGTTCACACTGTGAAAAGAGCTGCCTCTTTATACTAGAGCTTGTGGCTAAGTGTTTATAAAGGGCCACGATTGAGAGCTGTGGATTCAGGTGAAGGGAGAGATAATTTCTCACTGTGCCAGTAAGTGGTTCATAAGATGGTGGTTCTGAAAAACATGTTCATACAGTCCTTGGCCTCCCTGCAGAGTGCATAGAGCAAAGGTTAAATGTGCCAATTGTAAATACTGTTCTATGCGAGAGTGTGTGAAGAAAGTACACAGATGTTGAAATATTAAAAGGGCAAAAGATAAAGGAAAGACATTGCTTACAGATATGTGCATTTGTGGGTGTGAAGGTAAAGTGGGGGAAAGCAGATGCAAAGATGTATGTGTAGGAGAGAGTGAAAAAAGAGTGCTGTAGAGGAGAGAGATGAGGTATGAGATATGCAGGTGGAGGGTTTCGGGAAGATACCAGGAGATAAAGAGCATACACTTCTAACTGAGAGAGTGCATAGAAAATAGGCCTAGATTTCCTAACGTTCTGCACCAGGTTTGCATAACAAAAGCGACGGAAAGAGTTGGAGTGGGGTTTACTATCCAATGCAAATCAAAATTTGAATTGGAATGTTCCCGAAAGTTAACGCAAAGATGTGTTATATGTTACTTTGAGTCATGGGGACATTCCAGGGGTGAAACATGGGCATTTTCATACAACCACCCATGGGGTTTGACGCAAATCCTTATCTACTAACATTTGTATACAGGAAATTTGTGTCAAAGTCTTATGCCCCTTTGAGGTAGGCATAATGAGGAGAACAGTTTGCAATTCTCCCTTTTTTCCAATTTTGCATGTGTGCTGCATTTTACAGCAAACATGCAAAGTGGGGTCCCTTTCATTACAAAACCTATGCATTTGAGCACCCACTCACCCACAGACTATGACACAAGAGCATGTGCATTGGCACACAGCATTCAAAAGTGTGCAGAGAGCTGGGGAGGGAAATAAATGTGCCATAACTTATAGATATGGCACATTTTTTTAAGACTACTTTTAATACAAGGCAGCACAGCTGATTTAGTGGCTGTGCTGCCTCGTGCTCAATATCAGTAAATATGGGCCAATGTGTTTTGAGGAGAACTGGAGTGGTTGAGGAAGTCTAAAGACCTCTTTCCAAGGACCTTAGTAATGTTTAGTTCATTGTCTGTTTAAAATATGGAAATTACTTTGTATGTGTTTGTAAGTAATGTTATATTTAGGTGAGAAATAGCAGTGCATAGCTATGGCGCAAGTTATAGTTACCTTAGGGCACGAGATATAGTTACTTTATATAATTATAACTGGTTATTTAAGTTGTTTTGTGCTGTTAAAACATTACGTTGACACTGAAACCACCCGGCAGGAGATTTAAAAATGCTCCCACCATGTGGGAGTATACATATGTTTCCCTACCCCAGCAGATAAGGGCAACTACTGTACCACGGGGTAAGCTCATTGAGATACAGTCTGAGAGATCACCCTGAGGATGTGGCCCCCTTAGCCTTAAGAGGCTTAGGGAGTGGTGCCCACTCTCTCTTAAATCCAGTTTGACCCTGTGGGAGGAGGTCCCCGGTGCCTTTTAAAGCTTAGGGACTCGGGCCATATGGCTTCCCTCCGCTTTTTTATAGCATTCTGCCCCAGGGGATGGGGTCCTCAGGCCTTACAAGGCTCGGGTAGGGAGGCTATTTTGCAAATTTAGACCTCGCAGAGGAACAGAGAGTGGGGCAACATGCCCCCTCCCCAAAAAAGATATTTTGCACCGGGACCTGGCCCACTCTGGTGATTTTTTTTTTGAGAGTAGAATGGAAGTGCACACTTTTTTGAAACATTTTGCAGTGAATTAAAAAAAAAAACGAAAAATATGCGGCAAAATTGAAAAAATGTTTTGCCCCATGCGGGTTCTTCTGGAAGGCCTCGACCAGGCCTAAGAGGTCAGAGTATCCTCACCCTTTCCCCTTATGTCTTTTTGTTTACCTTCTTTGTAGGACTCCGGACTGTGTCCTGAGTCCTGCGATTGGCCATCTCCACATCTTGGTTGATGTGGTGGCAACCAATCAGATCACTCCATTAGATCTGTTGGCTCTGCGGATCCTCCACAGCATGATCTATACAAAGTTTTTGAAAGTAGTTGCTCAAAACTACTAAACAGATTTACACCAAAAAGCCCTCTTTCTCGTCTAAGATCTAGCTTTTAGCCATGTTTTGTATAACCCATGCAGCGGTTTGGGCTGTAGCTGTGTCAAAAGTTTCTATGGAACAATTAATGGGGGAAACGTGTTTTGGGACCCCCTCTTTTTCTCAGGTCCCACTTGACAGATTAGCAATCCTTTTGTGTAGATAGTGAAAGACTATTAACTATTGAAAACAATCCTCTTCAAACTTTGTTAAGTTACCTGATTAAATCTCTCAATGACAACAGAGTGGGTAGGATGTATGATGTTACCACGCGATCATTTTGATTGCGGTACATTACATCGCTGTTTTTACAACACAACTCGTTACAATGACTTGCGCTGTAGGGCCCTGGATTTAGGAATAGTATGATTTACTATTCTAACTCCAGCCTACGTACAGTAGGGAAGGTGTTGAATAGTAAATCACACTATTCCTTAGTCTAGAGTGCCCTCCAGTGCAAGTCGTGGTAACGACTTGCGTTGTAAAAGCAGCAATGTAAATGTATTGCGATATTTTGACCGCGTTGTTAAGGTCGTTTTCCGAGTGGGTATATCCCCAAAATCAGTGTCAGTCTTGCTCTTGAAAAGATTATATTAAAAGTGTATCGCCATCTTTTTAATAAAAAAAACCTTGTGCCGGCTAATACACGCGCCGTTATGCATTCATAGTCTGCATTGAAAAGTGCTGATTTATCCCATGGAATTGATGGTTATCATACAGGTTGAAAAGAACTTCAAAGCCAATAACTTCAAACATCTTTGGGCTAGATCAATCATGACTCGTACTTGGCTAAGTGATTTCTGTGGTAGTTCTAATTCACTGTCTGCCTCACTTGTTCATACTCTTTAATCCTATTTGACTTGATAAGTCAGCATTTCCAATAGATTTGTTTTTAGACTTCGCACAAACACTGCTTAATATACATGGATCTTTCTGTTCTCAGTCTGACTCCTCACTCAGTTTTCGATTCATCTAGTGAGATTCCTGGTGAAAAGACCTATCTTTGAATAGGGCTGTGACAAAGGCAATAAATCATGCATCGATTACCAAACCTGCTGCTGGGAGAACAATAAAGGTGTTGTTGGGTGTCATTGATGTAATTTAGTACAGTCGCAGACGGATTAGTGCAAATCAAGGCAAGGCCTCTACTTATTTCTTTGTTCACAAGGATAAACCGTTAGCTGGTTTGTAGTGGGGTGGAAGCATGATCATGTAATTGTGGTAATCTGTGTGCAAGACAAACGATGAAAGCGTATTCCAAGATCCATTGGGTTTAAAACATATTGTAATCAGGTTTACGAAGAACAAACGTATAGGCATTTCTTACGCAGATACCTCACATACTGCTTGCTTATCTCTGCCCTTAATGTTCGACAGACATATGAACTCAACCAGTCACTTTAGGAATATCGTTACTGTTTTGTAATGTACACTAATACAAAAATAGAATATGGTGTTGTGCATTCTGGTCAAAGAGCATGGTATGATAAAAGATTATATTAGCATACATATATATATATATATGTATATATATATATATATATATATATATATATATATATATATATATATATATATTCACTGAAAAAACCATAGGTTTCAGGAGTTATATAGTTAGGAATTAGTTTTTAAAAAACCTTTGAAATTCACTCAAAAAACTATAAGTTTTAGTGGTGTTATAGTTAGCTGGACATTTTACTCATACAAAACCAATGAAATTGCTCCTATATAGTTAGTTGTACTAACTATATTTCGCGCACCCGCAATCCACTGCTGATGATGTCACATATTAGATCATTCATGACATGGTCAGTGGCATCACTGATGACATCTCAAATGACATCACTGATGACATCACTGATGACATCATCCAGTGAATGTGGTTTGCTTCGTTATTTAAATATGCATTATATATATAGCAATTTACATTGAAAAATTAGTGGATATATATAAATAAATATTTGGATGGAGGATTTAGTAGCAGTGTAATTGACTGTTTACTTGACCAATTTATAATGTCTCACTAAATATAGTGGACAGTGACTAAACTGTGTGAATATCTGTATCACTTTGTCAGTTGTTGTGTAAACTGATTCTACAGTTGGTTACTAGCTATGTGAAAGTCTATATTAGTTATTGATTAGTTAACTGAGTATTTGTATGGGAGTGTGAAAGTGTGTGTGGTTCGGTGGGGGGTGTGTGACTGTCCAAAGATGTGTGAATAGTTGATTCAGTAGATATATGAAGTTAAAACTACATGTTCTAACAGTTTGGGTGAGGGAATCTCTTTATGGGTGTGGTGATGAGCAAATATATTTCTCAAAGGTACAGGTCCAACAAACTAGAAAAATAAAAGGCAGTGTATGTGTCAGTTGTTGTATATAAATAAGTATACATAAGACACATTGATTGTGTGAGTGACTGTATGGATAACTGTATACTTGTAATAATGATTTTATAGTTTACTAAGTATGACTTACTATCTAAATGAATAGAAGAAGTGGTGTTTGTATAAGTGTTTTGCTAAGTAAATATGTAAGTATGATCCATTGTTTGCATAAGTGAGTAGGATGACTTCATATGTGAATAGGATGCGTGCTGTTGTTTAATGTCGATATAGATGTATAAGTATTTTTGATAGTGTTCTATTGTTCATTGACAGCATGTATGAGTGAATCCATAGGTAGGTGATTAGATGTGTGTATACATCTTTGAATCACTGAGTGGATTTTTAGATACTTGTATTGCTGTGACAATGGATTTAAATATGATACTCTGTATTTTACAAACAGTGATGACAAATTGTAATAGTGTATGAAAAGGTGTATGTGATTGTCACGCGGATGATGTCATCAGTGATGTCATCAGTGATGTCATTTGAGATGTCATCAGTGATGTCACTGACCATGTCATGAATGATCTAATATGTGACATCATCAGCAGTGGATTGCGGGTGCGCGATATATATTTAGTAAAGCTAACTATATAGGAGCAATTTCATTGGTTTTGTATGAGTAAAATGTCCAGCTAACTATAACACCACTAAAACTTATAGTTTTTTGAGTGAATTTCAAAGGTTTTTTAAAAACTAATTCCTAACTATATAACTCCTGAAACCTATGGTTTTTTCAGTGAATTTCAAAGGTTTTTTTAAATGCTAATTCCTAACTATATAAGGCCTGAAACCTTTGGTTTTTTCAGTGAATTTGAAAGGTTTTTTAAATGCTGATTCCTAACTATATAAGCCCTGAAACCTATGTTTTTTTCAGTGAATTTCAAAGGTTTTTTAAATGCTAATTCCTAACTATATAAGGCCTGAAACCTATGGTTTTGTCAGTGAATTTCAAAGGTTTTTTTAAATGCTAATTCCTAACTATATAAGGCCTGAAACCTATGGTATTTTCAGTGTTTTTAAAAAAAAAATTGATTGGTTAACTGGCTTATTAAGTGTATCTTAGTGAATACATATATTAGCGAGTAATGTTTAAATATTTAAATATATGCATGATTGATGTAATATGTGATGTCATCAGCAGTGCATTGCAGACGTGCAAGTTATAGTGAGTCCAACTAACTATAAAGTGGGAATTTCAATGGTTTTATGCGAGTAAAATTTCCAGCTAACTATAACTGGTGTGAAACCTATGGTTTTTTCAGTGAATTTCAAAGGTTTTTTAAATGCTAATTCCTAACTATAACTGGTGCGTAACCTATGTTTTTTTCAGTGAATATATATATATATATATATAACATTTCTATGGCAAAATGAAACCCCTCATTTTGTTCCTTTTTGAAATTAAATGTATTAAGTGTTACCACTTTATTCCAATCAAGATGACTTCAGGTGTGCCATACTTTTGTCATAAGTAAGACTGTTAGCGTTCTAGTTGTTCTTTAGAACACTCTGGGACATTCTGTCATTGGGCTATAGTTGGGCTACATCTGGCTGATATTTGGGCTACATTTGGGCTCTTTTGTCTCTGGTGGCCATCTTGGGAGACTGCATATCAGAATTTTTTTAATAAAATATAAGAGGATTTGAGAAGTCACTCAAAATGTGCACTAATTTTTCTTTCTTCAGCACTAATCATAAGTTCTATGGCAAAATGAACCCCCTCATTTTGTTCCTTTGCAAATTAAATGTTTTAAGTGTTAACACTTTATTCCAATCAAGATGACTTCAGGTGTGCCATACTTTTGTCATAAGTAAGACTGTTAGCGCTCTAGTTGTTCTTTAGAACACTCTGGGACATTCTGTCATTGGGCTATAGTTGGGCTACATCTGGCTGATATTTGGGCTACATTTGTTTTTTTTTGTCTGGTGGCCATCTTTGGGCTACATTGGGCTACATTGGGCTACATTGGGCTACATTGGGCTACATTTGGGCTCTAACATATATATAGCCCAATATATATTTTTTCAAAGTTAATTTTCGTAAAAACCACTGGAGCACATATCTTGAGACATAGCAAAGGCACATCGGGCTACCAGTCCCTACAATTTTGCCAAGTTTGGTGGAAAACCATTCAGCCGTTCGGGCTAAAAGTGAGTCCAACCGCCCTATGGAAATTAACATGGGGAAAACACGTTTTGGGACCCCCCTTTTATCTCGGCCCCCGCTTGACAAATCCCCCCCAAACTTTCAGGGAAGGAGCGGAGCGCCGCGAGGCAAAGTTAAGGAAAATTTCAGGAAGATTCCTCAACCGGCGCCAAAGTTATTCCCAATAGAATGTTGCGATTTCCCTATGGAAAACAATCCTAACTATATATACCTACTGGCTATCGCCAGTAGGTAATATATATATATATATATATATATATATATATATATATATATATATATATATGTATATATATATATATATGTATATATATATATAAAAGCTCCAAGGTGCCCACGGGCAAGGTAGCACTCATCCAGCAGCACTGCAATTTCAAACGGGTAAAAGACATCACTGCATGCCGGTCTGCATATCTCATGTCTCGATATAAAGCCTGACGCGTTTCTGAGCCTTCGCTCGTCTTCAGAGGCTCGACTTGAGTTTCTTTGACGCATTTGACACTCCCACATATATATGAATCCATAAGTGATTATTTAGAAAGTCAATATGTGAAGTCCATTTTAGAAGCCGTGAACCCGCCCTACACATTCAGTGATGTTAGTTTTTCATGAAGATGTGAGTGCTATCTAAGGAAAGCCGTGGTATCAGCAATAAGGCTTCTGAAAAGAAGGAGAGTGTGGTGCCCGTGGGTGAGACAAGTCCTTCTGTTTTCCATTCAAGATTCCAGCTCTCACGAATCCCCCTCAATCCCCCTCTCTGTCACCTGCAATTTTCATTAGTGGCTCTTAGCGTATCAGTAGTGGAAAAGGGCTCAAAAACAATCTGTCAGACTGTAAGATTTAGGAGAAGGTGGTGCATGGCCTTGTCTCCCCTTCTTCATGGGGCAGGTGGAAGTGTGCAAGTCTTGAGCAATGGCAAGTAAGGCTCAGTTATAAGTTTGTGCCATACCTTTAATAAACCATGATCATATATATATATATATAATTTTGTTTCTGGAAAAGTAGATTGTGAGATAACATTTCTCTATGCTTGGTAGGGTAATGTGTATACATGTCTTTCAGTTGATACACATATTTAGTAAAATAGTATCAATACATAAAATGTAGCTGAATAATATAGCAAATGTGTATCGAGTGTTTCAATGTAGATAATGCATTTATAACATTTTTATTGTTTTTCTTTACAGAGTTATCAGCTATGAATGTTGCCCTGGATATGAAAAGGTGCCTGGTCAAAAAGGATGCCCAGCGGGTAAATATTTAGATACAGATTTTTCGTAAGATTGTATGCTTGTACCACTTTAATGAGTGAGTTGATATGTATTGTGCCTTAAACGTGTCATGAAAATCACAAAATTAACCAAAAGAATCACATAACATTTTTTTGCCTTAAAACCGATAGCTTTGGGCCAGCACTTAATGCATTCCCTTTGCAAGACATTTAGTTGCAAGATGCCACAACACAATTACAAATTAAAAAAAAATCCAGTAAATTCATCTTATTCCCGGTCCTCTTGATTTTGGTTCGCCTGGAAGGGAATGGGCGTATTTTCTGTCTTTGTTGCCATTCTTGCTCCTATGGTAAAAACCTGAAAAAATCAGTTGACTCATGTTTGTGAAGTTGCCATTTTTCCTATTTCTGTGTTTTCACGACATCCCCCATCAGCTCACCCTGTCATCGGTCTGTTGCAAAAGTCAATTCAAGTGTGAAGGCATGCTGTTGATATCTGTAGCGTTACTGATAATGCATTGGGCCCTATTACCAACGACTAGGTAGGGCCTATCAAAATCAGAACAACAAATCACCTAGCCGTCACTTGAACTGCTGCTTTTTACTTAAACAGACTAAGGCCATTCAATCATTTCAATGGTCTGTAGTATGTATTTACTTATCATTTTATCTTTTTTTGGCATTTAAATCATTTGTCTTTTGTGCCAGAATAAGGGATAGATCTAATACTTCCCATATTAAACATACATTTATATCATTGTTTTGCAAAATACAACGTAACAAACAGTACATTACAAACAATGCATTTGTGTGGAATGGATTACATTCACTATTGAACCAGTCACCATTCTGAATAAGCAA
This sequence comes from Lissotriton helveticus, assembly GCF_964261635.1. Classification (NCBI taxonomy): domain Eukaryota; kingdom Metazoa; phylum Chordata; class Amphibia; order Caudata; family Salamandridae; genus Lissotriton; species Lissotriton helveticus. The sequence goes on along the minus strand of NC_136068.1, from coordinate 799,561,704 downwards.
TAACCATTATCCTGATGCGATCAGATAGTCATTTTTTTAAAGTTGCTAACCACTGGGAACACTATTTAAGCTCGTCGGGACAGTCACTTATGAGAAGCTCTTCCCTACGAGAAAGTACATATACATTAAATAAAATAAAATAATAATAAATGGCCCCGTAGACAATTTGAATGAATAAGTTCAACTTGGGCTAGGGCATAATATTCGTCATATAGAATATCGGTTAGATGTTGGTACAATTGCAGAAAATTCAGCAATAATGCAGTAAAGTGCAAAGAAAGATTTGCCTCACATGTACCCTACTTAGGCCTTACCATTTAATGGAAATGACCTGCAAACAAATGTATCATATAAAAGTATGCTAGTTTAGAAGGTTAACAATTTTGGTGTTATTCTGGTCAGCAATCCCTCTTTTACACCTCATATGACTTTAATCACATAAGGTGACTTCCATTATTTTTATTTACTGTAGGGCATACCATCTATCCTTAAATACACTAAAATAATCCGACTAGTCCTGGCAGTGGTGACATCTTGTCTTTACTATTGTAACGTAAATCTTCCTGGCCTACCTAAGAAATTACTTTAAAAAGTGCAAAGAGCCCAAAGCCAACCAATAAGATTCATTTGTAGGATGGATCACAATGATTCCATTATCTTGGCCCCCAGACCAGTGATTACCAAAATGTGCTCCCTATCAAAGAAAGATTGCATAGTGTATTATAGACTATTTATGGTCTTGTGCCAGCTTATCTTCAGCACTATCGTACATCTTAATGCCTGAGATAATCTTCTGCTAACCTGCAGGCTACTAGGTAACCTATATTGAATGGATACAAAGGTAGATCGCTCCACATTCAGGCCTCTTCTCTATGGGAATTTCTTCCCCAACCATTGAGGGTGGAAAAATACTTCCTACATTTCAGACAAGGTTTAATGATACAGCTCTTCCACTCCTCGTACAACTAAGATTGTGCTGACTTCAGCTTACCTTCTATTTGATTTACTCTAATATTCTTGCCCATCAAAAGACTAATGCATAAGACTGGTTGAAATCATACACCTTTGAATGGAGACTTTTCCACTTAAGTCTTCTTTCTTTAGCTCCCTGCTTTTTACTGTGGTTAATATTAATTATTCCTGCCCCATCCCTCTTTGTGACTTTGGTGCCCTCTCACCTTCCAGTGCACCCTCAGATGACTAGTCATGGTTATTTTCACTCTACAAACACCACATAACTAATAAATAAACAACCTGCAAAAGACACGTATATTCTTGAATATTTCTGCGATTCTTTGAGAAACCCAGTATTCCTTGATTTTCAAAACATTCAACAACGTAGCACCAACCCTACAAAAGAAACAATTTAAAATTTACCTTTGTGAATCGGTTTAAAATAACATTGGAGGAAAGAAGTGGTTTGAAAAAGAGCTTGAGGATGTAGGGTTTTGTTATACAAAATGTGAGGCTTTGTTCTAACCTCTTAGAAAATATTGTGGAAGCATGAACAAATATACACATGCAAAGAAATGTCTCAATGAATTATATGAAGCCTCAAACTTTACTTAAATAGTTATTGAGGAGCACTGTTCCCGTTTAGCAGATTGTAGTGTGAATTACCCCCTGTCCATCCTTCCTCCAGCTCCCCAACATTGCCAGTGACACCAGCTCTTTCCAGCTACTTTTGGGACTTCAGGTGTCACAATGACCTGAAATGCCTCTGCTCATTAGCTACCACTGGGGATTTCGGCTTAGGGTGGGGCATCCAAGCAAAATCTTGTGTGGTGACCATTTATATCAAGCAAGACGTCTCCTGTTTATGTTTCAACTAGTTGGTGTTTTGCTGTTGTCTTTGGGTTATTAGAGTGAGATTCTAGAGCCTGAGTAGGACTACGCTCAAGCAAGGAAATATATGCCAGAGAACTGACAAGAGACATATTGTCCTACAAATTTATTGTACCCAGAATATCAACTACCATAATTTCAAGAAGATAAGTACTTAAAGGTAAGTAGGCATACTATTGTCACCTCCACATCGACATAACTTGAAAATATATTTTGTCAAGGTATGTAGATCTGGAGTTAAGTATAGTGAATCTATACTTACCTTCATGATATTGTCACAGTCGATATTCTGTACAATATTTTTGCAAACCATAATAACATCCGGAATTTTTCAAAGTACACCCAAAGTGCCCTATTTGAGCTACGAATGTGCTCCAGCAGATAGTCAACTTAATTGTGGATCAGAGGTCTCTCAATATGCAGATTACTCTTTTTTTTCTTTTCTCTTGTATCTCTCCAGTTACCCACCGTTAGTGAAAGTGCTTGACCCTTAATGCTTCTCAGAGCATTTGTGGTGACTCGACTGATCATGTATTTTCCTTAAAGTATAGGTCTGTAGATAGCACCAGCTCCTTTCTAATGTGTGGGATCTTCACACATTGAGGGAGAGTGTAGTACATCTTGGGGGAGTGTCTAATTGATAGCAAGCCCAGATCGGGGAGTGATCTTAGATTCCCCGAGCCAGAGAATATGCCTCCTTGAAGTTATGCTCTCCATTAGCTAGTATGAGTAAGTAATCTATACAAGACAAGCTGTTGTGAGCTCTAGAGGGAAATGTATATTGTAGCACTTGAGGGTTAAGGTGACACCATACATCTATTAATCCCATAGCTTCCAGAAAGTCAGCTAATACAGAGAGGTCACGAAGGGGACACCAAGGGGGATATCAGTCTACTTGGTCGTTCAGTGTCATATTATGATCCCCTTCAATTGGGTGATCTCCATTTGGTAGGTCTAGATTAAGCTTGCTTGGATCAGACAGGGCTGTCTTCTGAAGTGTGGGGGGAACATAGGCTCAAAGTAGGTTTACAAGCTTCCCTTCCCATGTTCCCAACCCAGATTATGTTATGCTATGTTATAGGTATTTCTAAAGCACAGAGATTACCGGAGGATGTTCTGGCGCTAACCACTATTCTCTAAGCAATTAAAATAGGAGGCAACATTACAGGTTAAAAGCCAGGTCTTCAAACCCCTCCTAAACGTAAGGAGGTCGGTGGCATTTCTCAAATATAGGTGAAGGTCATTCCAGGCCTTTGCTGTGCAAACAATAAAGCTTCTCCCACCCCATGATGCTTTTTTAATGGGTGGTACTATCACCAATTTAGCTCCACAGGAGCGAAGGGTTCTTCTGGGTAAGTACCACCGCATTTGCTGTTTCAAGTAGTCTGGGCCTGTGCCTTTGAGTGCCTTGTAAACGGTGCATAAAGCTTTAAAACGCACCCGTTTCCTAACCGGCAACCAATTACGTTTTTGGATTTCCTTAGTAATAGGGGCAAATTTGGGTGTGTCAGTAAGCAACCTTTTTATCGCATTTAGCAACAAACATTCCTGTATGTTTAAAAAAAGGCTTTTACAATAATCAAGCCTGGACAGAATGAGTGCAGTAACTACAGTCCGCTGGCAAGAAGGGGAGAATTTTCTTAATCATTCTGATTGCATAGGAGGTAGTTGATGCCACTGCATTGATCTGGTCACAAACGTTGAGTTTATCATCAATTATCACTCCTAGGTTTTTTAATTTCCTGGTAGGAATAGGAAGAGTCCCCATAGCCTCTGACCACCAATTTGTGGTCCAGAAGTTGGGATTATTCCCAAATAAAATGACCTCCATCTATCCTGAATTCAGTTTAAGACAGTTTTGTGGCATCCACCTCCTGATTACTGCCATACAATCGTGGAACCGGTTTTCGATTCCTGTTGCCTGTCCGGCCACTGAGCCACCACGATTTGTGTGTTGTCTGCATACAATGTCAGGCTGAAGCCAAAGGAACAAATTAAAAAAGCTAGGGAAGATACATATACAATAAAAAGAGTGGGGCTAAGCAAAGACCCCTGTGGCACTCCGCAAGGCAAAGCAAAAGGTCTATATTGCCATTCACCCAGTGCCAATCTGGGATCTATCCATCAGAAAGGATTTCAGGAGCTTCCATGCTTTACCTTGGACCCCACATGCCAACAAACGGTCCATTAATACATCATGATGACCGTATCAAAGGCCGCAGACAAGTCCAACATAATTAGGGCAGCCTTACCTCGCCTATCCAAGGCCTCCCTTATCTCTCCTGTGGATTTTATAATGGCGTATTCTGTACTGTGCTCTACCCTGAACCCATATTGAGTGGGATCTAAAACTTGGATTTCAAGTAGAAAGGCCTAAGTTGCAAGTTCATAGTATTCTCAACCAATTTTGCAGGTAATGGGAGGCGTGAGATTGGTCGAAAATTATTAGGCTCCTTTGAGTCCAAGCTGGGCTTCTTTAACAGAGGCAATATAGAAGCAATCTTCCAAGATCTAGGGAAGTGTCCTGCTTTAAACTTTGCATTGAACAGGGAGGAGAGTCAAAGGGCCACGGGAACCGGGGTCCGTTTGATCAGTGAGACTGGAAATGGATCATAGGGGGGAGCCTGACCGTGTGGACAGGAGAAGCTTCTCAGTGTCAGTTGTAGACAGTGGTGCAAATTTGTCAAAGACCGGGGAGGGGTCCACAACTGGCCTCCTTCCCTCCATCAGAGCTACAACTCCTCCCGGGCTTGGGTGACTAAAATCCAAGAAGATGACCTCCACCTTGTTCAAAAAGAGCTTAGCGATATCATTGCATAGTTCCTGACCCGCCTGAATTTTCGTCGGGCTGGGGAAGGCCAGACTCGATACAGTTTTAAAAAGTTCTTTAGCAGAATTTTTTGCTGAATTCATTCGATTTGTAAAGAACTTTTTCGTTGCTTCAAATATGAGTTGCTTATAGATGGCGTGACTTTGTTTATAACTCTTTTTTCTCCTTTTTTATATTTTTTCCTCCAGCTCCGCTCTAGAGACATACAGGAGAGGTTTTGTTTCCGCAGTTCTTCCGAATACCAGGGGGCTGTTGGTTGAGACCTTTTAGGAAACACAACTTTGACTGGGACTAGATTATTACAGGCTGTTTCCACCCAAGTTGTATAATGAGTGGTGGCCTCCTCTACTCCTGAGGGTATCTGACCAGCAGATGCCTTAAGTGCATCTTCCAAGTCTGCGCCCTCGATTTTGTTCCAGGCTCTGCTTTTAATCTGAATCTTAATGCCCATCTCTGTAGTGAAGTGAGCGGGAAGGGCTAACTCAAATTGTACAGCAGCATGGTCTGTCCAGGTAAGAGGCAACAAACCTGTGTACAGGAGTTGAGGGTGGTTTGAAATGATTCCGTCCAACATGTGTCCTGCCACATGGGTAGGGACAGTCACCTGCTGGCTTAGGTCAGCACTCTTCATCATGTCTATAAGGGCCACTGTATCTGGTTCCTTCAAGGCTTGCAGATGGTAATTAAAATCTCCCATGATGGTAAAGGAATCGGTGCAGAGCCTCACTTCCAGCAAATTACCAATAGAGTTTAGAAAACTGCTCCTAGGTCCTGGGGGGTCTATATAGTAGAGTGCCCTAAAACATGTGGTGATGTGATAGACTGAACCTAAAGGGGAGAGCCTCACAGGCTGAATTGCAGGCTATATGAAACGCAGCCTTCAGTGAATTATGATAAATTATGGCTACCCCACCCCCTCCTAATTGACCTGTTTAAAATGTGACAGAGAAACCCAGGCGGAGCAGCTTTTACAATATCAGGGCCTGAGCTTTCATCTGACCATGCTTCAGTAATAAAAGCAATTTGAATATCCTCCCCCTCTATAAGCGAGGCACACTGAACACTTTGCTTCACCAAAGACCTGGTATTGAGCAGTATGCATTTTGCCACTGTTGTGTTAGGCCCCACCATTTAAAAAATTTAATAGTAAGTGGGCTTAATAGTTAGATAGCTAAGTCTGGGCAGAGTAGAGTTGCAGTTGGGGCAGGTAATCATAAAAGACACTGGCCTTGTGTTAAATAATAGACACAGACAGCCAGTGGACTTACCGACTGACTTCAAATCCAACAATTGTGATCTTGAATACCCCATGATGGTGGCCTAACCTGGGTTTAGTTGGGCAGGAGTGCTGGCACTGAGCACGGGCCGTTTGCGGACGGGCGCAGACGGGTTTGCCTTTGGCGTGGCCTCAGCGCGCCGGTGTGGTGCCCGCTGTGTGCATCTGCTGCGCGGTCGCGTCAACGCTTCTATTTGTAGTGTCAGGGCAAAACTATCCGGCTGACCTACACTACCCCTGAAATGGCGGCCCTGCTCCACAAGAGTCACAGGAACCACCGATGTCTGTACGCCCCCAAAACATGCTCTCAAAATGATCCCAACTCCTCCAACAGTTAGCAGCAATACAATGAAACAAAGAACAGGTAAAAACTATTTCCATCTAAAATTCAACTTATAAAATGCGTTAAAAGAAGAGGTCTTTTTCACTATGAAGGGGAAGCGTTTGCGAATAAGTATACCCATCCCTCTGGATCCCGAGGTAAACCCTGCATGTGTGATTAGTTTGTAATCCAATCTTTCCAGAGTCTTGCAGGTGTTGCCCACCAGATGTGTTTCCTGCAGTAGTACTACATCTCGTGATTGCCGTGTTATAAATTGAAGGACCATCCCCCTCTTGAGTTTATCTACCAACCCATTGACGTTCCAGGAGAGGATTCAGAGTGCGGCCTCCGTTTTGTTGTCATTTGGTATCAGCTGCCTCTCACTTTCTGGTGTTTGTGGCCCCCAACCATGTGGTGTGCAAGTTGGGCAACTTCCACACCTTCACGTCTTGGTCGTGTTCACTGCCCGGTGAAAAGAGTGTCTGTGTGGGTTAGGGGATCGTAGATGTGCTGGTTCCACCTCTCCACCCTGTAAGCACAAAAAATTGGAGCATGGTGCATCTTTGCTATTAGCGGATACTCCTTTGAGCTGCTGCCATCAGTGATTTTTCTTCCCTGTTACCTCAAATGGTGAACCAAACATATAGGGACCTGCAAGAAATAACATTACAGGACTAATCAATCTGCCATTATTGTCTTTTAGGCTGACCGTATATCACTGCCATCTCTGCCCAACAGTCTCTTGTGGCTGCCTGTCCATATCAAACAAAAGGAGATGATGGACGGAGCGCTGAAACTTTTCAGACACTCACCCCCAGTCACAGATCTGGGTTGAATCCATCATCGTTCTTTAGCTCACTTCGCCACCCCAGTTCAGACAGAGCTATCTGCAAATCAGGCTTGACCCTGTGCCTCATTGGAACAGTCCAGCCTGAACTGCCAAGCCATGTCTTCCCTGGACAAGAAATAAGCATCCTGGGTCAGGTTTCGGGCTAACAGCCCTCATCAGCCAGGCTAGCTTGAATCCAGTGGCAAAGTGAGAAAGGGACCCACATCTGGGCATACCCTGCCAAGTTAGGACGAACAAAGCAAACAAAAGGAAATGATGGACGGAGCGCTGAAACTTTTCAGATGCTCACCCCCAGTCACAGATCTGGGTTGAAACTATCATCGTTCTTTAGCTCACTTCGCCACCCCAGTTTAGATACGGCAATATGCAAATCATCCTTGACCCTGTGTCTCATGGGAATAGTCCAGCCTGAACTGCCGAGCCATGTCTTCCCTTGACCGGAAACAAGCGTCCTGGGACCGGTTTCGGGCTAACAGCCCTCATCAGCCAGGAAGGACGTGGCTTGGCAGTTCGGGCTGGACTGTTCCCATGAGGCAAAGATTCAAGACTGATTTGCATATAGCTGTGTCTGAACTGGGGTGGCGAAGTGAGCTAAAGAACGATGATGGATTCAACCCAGATCTGAGACTGGGGTTAGTGTCTGAAAAGTTCCAGCACTCCGTCCATCATATCCTTGTGTTTGCTTTGCCTGTCCATATCGCTTCAGGGGCAATTTTGAGCTTTGTTTGTCTCCTCCTACACAGAGTTCATGTATCAAGGACCAAGATACACTTGTTTCTGGTGCCTCTAAGTGTGCCTCGCGCATCGTCCAGCAGGCACAGTAGCTCCAACTTTCTGCCACCCACCCATCCAGCCATTCCCAGACCTCTTCAGGGTTGGTAAAAAAACATGATTTGCCTTCCGCTTCTACTCTCAGTTTGGCTGGAAACAGCATGGCATATTTGAATTATTTTTCCCTGAGGGCCCGCTTGACTTCCAAGAAGCTGCGTCTTTGTTTTTGTACTTTTAGTGTAAAGTCAGGGAATAATGTTATGGTTTTGTTTTCATAAGCGACAGGTGGTGCACTACTGGCAGTCTGCAAGATGACATCTCTGTAGTTAAAGATCCGAACTAGTATCGTTTGGGGGGGGCTCTGGGTTTAGGCCTTCCCCCGGGGACTCTCTGGGCTCTTTCAATGGAGAAATAATTTGAGAGGCCTCATGGCTGAAGATGTTTCAGGACTAGATCTTCCACAACGAGATCTGCTGTGGGTCCCTCCGTGCGTTCCGGCACTCTTATGAATAATGATGTGAACATTGTTCCACCATGCTCTGCCTTCATAGTCGTCCAACTGAGCTTCCAATAGTTCACTCTTGGTTTGCAGATCGCTGACTTGTTGTTTTAGGAGAGCTGCGTCCGTTGACAAGGAGTGTGTTGTATCTTCCATTTCTTTCACCTCTGTGTCCATTTTACGCAGATTGCGCCATAGTAATGGAGTCCAGCCGTGTCTTAAGAGAGGTATGTATGTTATTGATAGCTGCCATAATGTAATTCAGGGCGAGATCAGTACACTCTGCAGGAGCCTGCTCTTGTGGTTGAGATGTGTCCATTGAGTTCTCCTGCATCTTCGTGCCCTTTTGCCATGCAAATTTATCGTGTTTAGTCTGGTGCACGGTGCGTCCACTTTTGCCACCCGTTATGGCCCAATTTCAATGGGGGCTGTCTGTGGAATATGGGCACATCACTAAAACCAGCTGGGTACTCCCCGCCACCTGCTCTTGGATAAAAACACCCCTTCTGGCCTGTCGGCTTTCCCCTGGCATGGTTCATTCCCTCTAGACAAGAGTCTCTTTCTGGGCATTCGCCATGTGTTTTCCCATTAGGTCTCAGTTCACCTGGGGTTTTAGGGCTGTAGTAGACTATGTGACGTATTGCGCTGTGCTTCACTGCTATTTAGGTATTCAAAGAAATTAAGGGTCAGTGCAGTCTGCTGGACTCCAACACAGTCTTACCAGTAATGTTGTTGTGCTGAGGTTTGCAGTCTCTGTCTCTTTCCATTGTGGTCTGCACAGTCAGGAGTCAGTGGCTGCATCACCCATTTCACATGCGTCCAGGCTGCACCGCCATTTTAGGGTGTAGTTTCGTTTAGACCGGAAGTGCAGACATGCATAGGCTGGATCCACTGTGGTCGCTCCTCACTCCGCAGACAGTCGCCCCGCGGCAACAGGCCTCACTCCACCCCACCGGCCTCCCTGCCCCGCAGCATGATCCCCACAACAAAGAGTGTGTCCCCATCTCCAATACAGTCGCTCTGCTGATGGTCTCCCATCACGTGTGGGGGAGTCTCTTCTGGTGGCTTGCGTCATCACAGCACACTCCTCACCACGGCCCTTGATCAGATGCAGCACCGGGAAATCACCGCTACCACACCTCAGCACTGCCGGACTGTGGCGCCGCCTTTCTCCAGCAGGAAATACACCAGGCAGGTCCTCTACACATCAGGGCCACACTTCGGATCACATTCCTTGTATACCAGTTATTGCCTTTTTCGCGCAGCGGCTATTCTGGTGCTAGCCATCAGCTAATTTGGCCATGCAAATCTAGCCGTTCCGCCCCTTATCTGATGTGGACGTGGGCCGCCCACACGCTGTCCTACCACAGGCCGGGAAGCCGCCACCAACCAGCTTCACTCCAGGCGTGGCCCTGTTCTTGATGGGTTCACATCCACGCCAAATCACTTCGTTGAGCTCAGGTTTAGGAGCACGCCAGGCAGCAAGCAATCCTCGGTAAGTCTACTGCACATTTTCAGTGATTATGTAGCAGATGGTACAAGATGTCGGGTGTTTATCGCAGGAGCCACGTTATTAGGTAGCCATATTGGTTGGCTGCTGGCCAGTGACACGTCCCCGCTGCAGGCACTGTGGAGTACAAGAACACGCAGGACACAAGGTGGGTGCAATTACATTCTTTATTGTTCCTTCTCATGACGCTGGTCACACACGTCCGTCCCCTTGCTCGTTCTCGTCCAGTCTGTCTTCTTCCTGTCCCCTGACCGGATGTGGTGTCTGGTGACCTGGTCACCTCCCTCATGACCCACAGGGTCCTAGTGTCCTCGGTCCCTCTTCGTCAGGTCACTACATCTCCCCCCTTGTTGCAAACAAATGTTCATGGTGCTATTCTCCTGCTCATTGTCGTTGTGAGAAGAGATAAGAGAGAGATAGTGAGAGAGAGAGAGAGAGAGAGAGAGAGAGAGAGAGAGAGAGAGAGAGAGAGAGTCAGTCTCGTCGACCCTTCTCCCCAGTCTCTGGTTCCTACTTTTTTCTACGTATTCTCGTTGTTCCCTTGCACCCCTTCCTTGGTCGTCGTTTCCTGCCATCATCCTTTCTTCTGCTTTTCGGTCGTCCTCCGTCTGCTCTCTTTCTGTCAGCCTCTCTTCGTGTTGATCGTTGTTCTCCGCCCTCCACTTTGCATCTTGCTCCTCTCTTTCTACGGCCGCCCTTTGCCGTGTTCTTTTTTCCGCTCACTTTCTTTTCTTCTCTTCGCTTGCTATCGGCATGTCCTTTTTCTTTTTCATATGTCATCGTTATCAGGACCATCGTTTTAGCGCAGCTGTTGCTCATCAGGCATGGTCCAGGGGCTTCGCCTTTTAGAACATGAATGTCCTCCTTCTTTCCTCTGTGAATTTTCCCAAATTCGTTACCTCTTTCTTTGCCCCCCAGGTGAACACTTTTACCTTGGATGCTCTCAGTGTCGGCTTTACTTCCATTTTCACGTACTCTGATACACACATGACGTTGCATGTCGCACCACTGTCCAATATAAAGTCTGCTTCGTGCGCTCCTACTCTTATATTTGCATTGTCTGTCTTCCCTCGGCTGCTTTTGTCTGCTGGCTCTGTGTGTACTTCCGACATGTGGTATAGTCTTTGCACTTTCTCTTCTTCCTCTTCTTCGCTTGACCCTCGTAACATACTTCTCCTTTCGTTGTCGACATACCTGACGTGTCTTGTTGTCGACTCCCGTTGTCTTCCTGTTCTTTCCTTGTCGCCTCTGACTTGTGCACTATGGCACATACTGGCGTAATGATTTCTTCCACCACATCTTCTGCACGTCTGGCCAAACGCTGGGCATGCGCCTCTGTGAGGAAATCCCATTCCGCACTGGAAACATGTTCCTTCGCGTGGTCTCCTTTCCTTTTGTTCCCTCCAGTCATTCTTCCCTCGGCCTGGGCGATCTCTGTTTGTCGTGAAGTGTGCGTTTTCTATTTCAACGCTCTTCCCTCTTTCCATTTCCTTGGCATGCTCCGTCGCTCTCGCCTCTGCTCTTGCTAGTGACAGGATGTTCTCCAACGACGTCGGCTCCTTTAGTATTCTTGCCCTGAATCCTGTGTCGCGACAGCCTTCTATGAGCCTCAGCCTTATTGCTTGCTCATTATCGAATTTGTCGAACTCACAATGTGTCACCAATTTTCTCAATCTTGTCGCGAAGTCATCTAGTGTTTCGTCTGCTCGTTGACACGCAACCGTAAATGTGTATCGTTCGAAGTCAATGTTTCGTTGTGGGTCGAATTTGGCTGTTAGGCATTTTTTTAGTTGTTCATATGTTTTTGTTTCTTCGGTAGGCAGTGTCACCAGAAGTTCTTCGACGTCATCCCCTGCTAAGTTCAGCAGCAGCCCTCGTTTCTTTCCGTCTGCTACATCTGTATCTTCTACGTATCTTTCAAACCGTCTGATCCACTTCTCCCACCTTATTCCTGCCTGTGGCTCCGATAAGTTGAACGGTAGTGGGCTCCTGTATTGTGCGCTGGGCTTTGGGTCTGCCATTCTTGCTTTTTCCTCTTTCCTTTTCTTTTAGCCTTTTCTAAGCTTACTCTGTCCTTTTCGTGTCTCTTTTAGCCTTTTCTAGGCTTTCCTTGTCCTTTTCTTGTCTTTTCTTCTTCTTCTTCTTCTGTTATTCTCCTTTTCTTTTAGCCTTTTCTAGGCTTTCCTTGTCCTTTCCTCTTGTGTCCTTTTTTTTTTCTTTTTTTTTTCTTCTTCTGTTATTCTCCTTTTCTTTTAGCCTTTTCTGGGCTGTCCTTGTCCTTTCTCTTGTGTCCCTTTTGTGTCCTCTTTTTCCTTGTCCTTTTCTTGTCTTTTCTGCTTCTTCTTCTTTTTCTTCTGTTGTTCTCCTTTCCTTTTAGCCTTTTCTAGGCTTTCTCTGTCCTCTTCTTGTCTCTTTTAGCCTTTTCTAGGCTTTCCTTGTCCTTTTCTTGTCTTTTCTGCTTCTTTTTCTTTTTCGCCTGACTCTGGAATGGCCGCTCTGTTTATTTCTATGGCCTTTCCTTCTATTGTCCTGTTTTTCAAAATGGCCGCTCTCTTCTCGCAAGATTTCGCAATTGAAATCTCGCTCGCCTGACCCTGAGATGGCCCCTTCGTTGCTTCTATGTTCTCATTGGCTCTCCCCGCCTGACTGTCCGATGGCCGCCGAGATGTTCTCTTGCTCTCGCGAGATCTCGCGCTCTATTCTCGAGCGCGAGGACCTCGCGCTTTGATTTCTGGCACTCGCGCTGTGCCTCGAACGCTTCTTACCGCGTTCTGCTGTGGCTCCGTTGGACGCTCTCGGGGTGGGCTCCCGTGTAGCTCCTTGCGTCTTTCCTTCACCGCCGACCTCGATTACGCCGGTCGATGTCCTGCACACGTGGCAGTCCTTTCACCTTCGTCGCCAGTTGTCACGTCCCCGCTGCAGGCACTGTGGAGTACAAGAACACGCAGGACACAAGGTGGGTGCAATTACATTTCTTTATTGTTCCTTCTCATGACGCTGGTCACACACGTCCGTCCCCTTGCTCGTTCTCGTCCAGTCTGTCTTCTTCCTGTCCCCTGACCGGATGTGGTGTCTGGTGACCTGGTCACCTCCCTCATGACCCACAGGGTCCTAGTGTCCTCGGTCCCTCTTCGTCAGGTCACTACATCCAGCCCCACCCCCCCCCACTGATTACTCATTTTAAGAGTGCTTCAAAATCATTTTCACTGTGTTTATCGTATGTCATTAATTGGAGTTAGCTTAATTTATCCTTATGTTTGGCATTTTATTGCCAATCTATCCCCCTTCCCACCATATTTTCTGTCTTCTCCTGCTATATCTATTTGCAATAGCTAAACTTAAGGCCAAACAATCTTTGACAACATCCACCTAATGTAATAGAACTGTATAGCGTAAATGTTGACTGTGTATAAAATGTACAAATTAAGGAAAGAAAGTCATCACTAAAAGTGGGGAAAGTGGCCTGGGCATAGCGCTAACCCCTCCGACTTTCTTGGCTCATAGCCTTTCCATAGCAACTACCAGGGTTTAAGTATTTGTGTGGTACACAGGCACCCTCTCTTCTTTCAAGCCACTTCCTACTATAAGCTGAACCCATAGCTTTGACATAGTGTACAGTGAGCAAACAGGCCTTTGTGGAAGGGACCAGTATTGTAATATTAAGATAGAGAATTGAATCTGGGGTGATGTTGGTAAAACCTTTAAATGGATTCAACTTGCTATTGCTCTAAGAAAAAGATTGTCTTTTGTTGAGATCTTTGCTTATGTCACGGAGGAAAGGGTAAACAATCTCTACAACATGTTGACTGAGATCTAATACTTGGAAAGATTGACTGTGCTGGAGGTGGCCGACGGTGTATTCATCTGTGTGTGTTAATCAAGTATAGAGATCACTGCTGGCCCAGTATTGATCTCTGAACGTTGATGGGAACTGCTGACATGGCGGTAGTTGTTAATGTACAAAATTATTGGCGGATAGCTGCAGTCTATTTTGAATGCCGTTCATCAAACTTTACCACAGTTTTTGTTTTTCATAAACAAACCCCCATACGTGGGAGTTTGTTATTGCAATGCAAATAAATAATGACCCCCCCCCACACGCAGGAACAATTATACCTGGGTGGGGAGATCACAATTTTTTTTTTCTGCCCATAAGCACATTGTTTTACCTGGCGGTGACAGACAGAAAAAACAGGACATCACATTGCCCACCATAATTAGGGCAGGCAGTGTAAGGTCCAGCCGCGGCCCGTGGAGGGAGTTCCGTGGGGCAGGCAGGCGGGGCGGGGGAGGGGCAGGATGGGGGGTGGTAAACACCGGAATATGGATGATTACAGGTAAGTAAACAATTAAATTAATTAATTTAATTGTTTACTTACCTGCAATAATCCATATTCCGATGTTTACCAACCCCCACCCTGCCCCTCCCCCGCCCCGCCTGCCTGCCTCACGGAACTCCCTCCATGGGCCGCGGCTGGTAAGATCTTTCTTCTGACAGCTCGTACATCCTTTAAGACTTCTTAGGAAGCTTTTCATTGACAGAGCCAACAGTGGTTCCGTTGGAACGTTGGTGGTACTACTTACTCTAAACATGGAGGCAGACGGTCAGTTTAACTGATGGGCTACTCTGCTACGTTCGTGTCTGGGTACCCTGTCTCCCAAACTGTAAATCTGGACCATAGTATTTTCATATATTATTCCTAGTAGGTCAGCCAGCCTGTTTGATATTCCAGAGGCTATTATCTCTGAGAAAAAGTCCCAGTTTAGCAAAACATTTATACTGACCAAGGCTCATTAAAGAAACTGTGATGGCATAAGTACAAATCAAAAGTCATCAGGTTCCAGGACAATTATTAGTTTTACACCAGGAATAGCATGACTCCCTTCATGCATTGTTCACAAATGATTGCAAAGACCCCTCAATATCGTTTATTTTAACCTTTGGAAGGGTCTGTCATTGGATGGCGAAATTGAACATTTTTCTATTAACCTGTACATGCTGAGGTTCAGGGGAGAAAAAGGAACATTTTAACATTTTTACTGACCACTTAAGTTAAAGATTTTCAGTGAATTTCCTTGATCTTTCTTATTTTAAATTAATTTTTGATATGGCGTTCATTATCCCAGTATTTAAACAAAGACCTAAGTTAAAGTTTTGAGCAATCCACTGAACATATTTACATAAATTTACAGGAATTACGGATGTGACATCACAGTTATTTTGTATGCTGAGCATAAGAATGTTATAGGATTCAAAATAAATTTGGTTACCTATTTTTTAAATATCTGAAGTATTTGAAAACACTGAAAATATATGAAGAAATTATGTGTATGATCAAATATGACTAGTTATGTGGTGCCTGTCCAACATAATATGAAACCTCAATTTTGGCAATCTTTTTTGATTCTAAAGTCAGTCAGATGGCACTTACATCATCGAACCTAGATTCTGCTAAGGCCCAAAACTCTGAACAATATAACAATACCATCAAGTGTTGCATAATTTACGTTTACTTGACTCATTTGCCACATAATTTAGTCAACTATGCCACATAATTTGGTCCCTTACTCCTGAAACCTTTCAGTATCCCAGGTTATTTTGTTTGTTTCAAACTGAACACAATCATGTCATATCTTTTGCAGCGCTACCTCTTTCAAATATATATGAAACCCTTGGAGCAGTGGGTGCTTCTACCACACAACTGTACTCAGATCGGGCAATCTTAAGACCTGAAATTGAAGGACCAGGAAGTTTTACTATCTTCGCCCCAAGTAACGAGGCCTGGTCTGCCCTACCTGCAGTAAGATTAAATATACTTCTTTTTTGTAATCATTATTTCTTAACAAGTGTTGTCTTTCTGTGATGAAAATGAGGTTCTGTGTTTAAGCTACAATGCAATGACAACTAATATATAGTATGGAAAGCATGAGAAGGTTTATTCATTCAGCTAAAAATCAGGGTAGAGGGTAAATGCCATTTTATTTGTTTCACCTCAAATGAAACAAAAACATGGGGGCATATTAGCAAGGGCACTATCGCCGCTTTAGCGGGACTTTTTCCTGCTAAAGCAGCAATAATTTTATCGCCCTATTAGCAAGCTGTCCCTACCAGCAGTTAGCGACAGCTTTTAGGCGGCAGCGACCGGTTTGGGGCCCACTTTGCATGTCAGCGATATTTATCGCTAATGACATGCAAAGTGGGCATACCCAACCTGTTAGCGACTGAAAGCAGTAGCGAACACAGCTATCGCCTATTAGCAAAGCAAGCTGTGCGATTAAAAAAGTATCGCTAAGCGCAATTATCGCCAGAACCTAACGCCTGGTCAGACCATGACTTAACCTGTATATCCAATGGGAGGTGGATATTCAGGTTAAGTCCCCATTAGCATTAATGCCTGAATATCGCTCGATTTCCAGCTATATTTAGGCATTGAGCCGCTATCGCCGGATATTTTATCGCATTAGAGATAAACATTGCTAATAGCCTGTCATCGATAATATCCGGCGATAGACAGCGATAAAAAAAATGCGCTAAGCGCATTTAGCGATAAATATCGCTGTTTGTTGCTAAAATGCCCCTAGGTTCTCAGGCCCTGTTTAGGTGGCCTCAGGGCAAGCAGGACCTACTGGCTCCTTAGCCTCTAATGTTGAGTGGTCTATCCGACTATTGCTCTGCAGACTAAGCCTACTACAGCCCTTGACTCTCAGTGGTGGTGAGCAATCATGGGCTTCTCAAGGAGATAATGTGGAGGTGCGCAAACTCAGAACTAAAAAATCACACAGCAAAGTAAAGCAAACAAGTGTTTTCTTTAGAAAAGAAAATGACCTTAATACACATACCCAAAATTGAATGCTACACAGGACCTACTAACAGACACAAATCATGAAACAGAATCTAAGGCTACTGCGCCTTACAGTTCTGGCCATTCCCTCCGTTTACCTGGGTGTCCTTCCTCTGGTAAAGCTAGGCAGCTTGTCCAAGGAGTTAGATTATCTATGCAGCATGAAATCAGACTTAGGTGTAGATGAACCCTGTACACACTAAGCAGCACTTTGTTCAGCACAGTCCACTTTAAAGTTGTACCATCTGTAGTTCTCTGTGCTCAAATCATGGCTGGCAGGAAACCAGCTACACACATCTTAACTAACTCATGTTTCAGGGAGGAAGTGCTGTTTGCAGGATCAGACTCTGTCAATCTAGGCAGGCTGGTGCAAGAGAACACACGGGGACCAACATCCAAGATCCTCCACCATGAACACAGGTACTTGAAGTCGCAAGGGCCTCAGAGGTCGAGGGAGATGATGCCTCTTTGCTTCTAAGCCACTTCTTGGTTACGTCATGGTGCGTTGCAGGTGGCTCAGCCTAAAAAGAGGTGGAGCGGAGTCACAGCATCATAATGGACGGGTTTGGGTCCAGCTCTTGATCATGGCAGAAAGGACCTTCCTGGGTGTAATTCTTGATCCCTGTGTTGCTGTCAGCCACACATCTTCACATAGTGATGACCTTTGACAGAGTTGCAACCTTGGCACAGTGGCAAGGTCAGCCTCTATCGCACTTCTTGGTAAAGAGGCAAAGTCAGCAGTAGATCAAAAATTTCAGTCTGGAATTGAAAAGACCGGTGAAACTAGTCCCCACCATCCCTGGGGCTCCC
Organism: Lissotriton helveticus; assembly: GCF_964261635.1. Lineage (NCBI taxonomy): Eukaryota > Metazoa > Chordata > Amphibia > Caudata > Salamandridae > Lissotriton > Lissotriton helveticus. Next base: position 799,544,149 of record NC_136068.1, on the reverse strand, counting down.
AGATTGCTCTGCTCTGTCTTCCTTCTCCTGGCAGACCTCGGCAGTACCACGGCCTAGCTGCTTCTGGTCAAATGAACACCTTCTTCCTGCAAGGCAAGACCTCAATTAATGTTCTCTCGCCTGTGAGAAGGCAGTTGTCAAACAGACACCAGCACTGACTGCACATCAGCCTTCTGAGCACTCTGCAGAGCACTCCCCTCCTTTGTCAAAGGGAACTTAAAACTGGAACAACAAAAGGGTCAGTGGTTCCCACATTTAGACAGTACAAGCATGCAGGAGATGTGATTTCACTCTCTGCAATTTGTGAACCGGTTTGAGGAGGGGATGTACTCCTTTCAAGTGTCCTTCCCAGCTTCCTCTCCAAACACAGTCTTTGTATATAATAATGCTCCTTGCAGCAATGTAGTCTTCAGGCATATGGAACAGTGATCAAGGTAAATACAAAAGGCTGGCCTCTCCTAAAAGGCCCCTTTTACCTTCAAGAACAGAGACTGCAGTCCCACACTTTACCCCTACCTTCCACCTAATGGTGCTACAGGAAGACTCATCAGGATCTTCACTCACCAAAAGGCTTAATTGAATGTCTAAAGGAGTATTCTCTCATTTCTCACTCCACGGTCTCGGAAAACAACCTCAATCTCAAGTTGTGCATGGGGTTAGGTCACGGGTATCAAAAAAGGAACCCACAGCCCTCCATTACTTGGCTCACTCATAGACACAATTCAAGGCCACTTACACAAAGAAGCACAACCTATATTTGGGTTGTTAGCACTATGAAGGTTAGGGCATGAAAGTAGAACTTTACAGAGATGGGTCCATAAGCCTCCTTTCAAGTGATGCAGTACAAAAGTCTGGTCAAAACCCATAACCGGGACAGTAGTTCACTGTCAGCAAAATGGAGGCATGTTCGGTGCACCCCTCCAGGTAACAGGACAGGTACAGGACGTCACTCTTGCAAGGGACAGGCCGCTGTGCACACACTAGATTAGTGTGAGGTTAGGGTCAAAATCCAAAATCTTGATGCGAGATACTCACAGTCAGTCAGTTAAGGCAGTGCACACAACTGTACACTATGCACAGAACATCCCGAACAATGGGACCGTCTCCACTAATTTGTGCAATTCTGTCAATAAATTGAAATTATAGTATTTTGGAGTTGTGCTTTTAATTGTTTTAACATTGATCAACATAGTTGGGTATTGAAATGTTAATAGAAAATTTGGGCTACACAGATGTATGCTTGACTAAAACACTGCTGCAATTGTTACAGAAGAACCAAGTTATTATCAGTTGATCATTTGTACTTTATGAATCATACTATGTGTTCCGAATAATAACAATTTCACTTATAATATAGAGCAGAATTTTGTCACCATAAAATAGTAAGTCTGAACTCTTAGATGTCTTCCTACAAACTGGAGAGGATTAGCTACTTTTTGAAGTCACAAACATTTGCAGTAGCACACCCCGAAAGCTGTGCCACTCGCATCTTTCAATGTGACTTGACATTCTTGGGCTTTGCTATTTCCTCAGTGGAGATTATATACAAAGTGCAATTCAAATTTGCTGCTCTGCCATGCAAATGTGCATTGCTCATTTTTCAAACTTTTTTTGTTTTCGCAATGATGAAAAGATTTTTCACCATGGAGTAACCCCTTTCTTTACGCCTTTCGAACGTTTGGGTTATTTGTTGCTCTTCCTCCCATAGAATGGAACTTTAGCACCTTGATAGGGCAAATCTCCTTGTACTGCCAGGGATGGGCACGGGTTTGGGAAAACTTTGTGAATGCCCACAAACACGTAGTTGAGGGCATTCACAAACTCTCAAAACCAACCAAACTTTCATCTACCCTCCAACCATTACTTGTGTTGAATTTACCGTTGCATCATGTTATGCCATTTTGTTATTCAAATAAATTGTAGTAATGCATTCATGCCTGCTATGTGGTAGATAACAGGCATAAATGAGGTCCTTTTGGGCATAAATGTAAGTTCAGTTTAAAAAGTAGTTTTGTACTGCTGTTCATAACATGATCGTTATTAAAGACAAGGGTCCTTAGCTTTCAGAATTTAAAAAGAAATAAGATATAGACCATGATAGGCGACTATATGCATCACTGTCCAGCCGGACAGGATATTTATTTTCAACAATGTAAGAATTGTAGTTCATCAAAGTAGTCAACAGGCACAATCCTGTACCAAAGAATTCGGAGAACATACAAGAAAGTTAGAGAGAAATTCAAAAGTTTAGAGCAGGCAAAAGAAATGAGCAAAAATGGCCACTTTTAAATCAGTGTCAAATTAAAGTATTGCCAAAAAGGCGCCAGACACAACTGAATTAGACATAATAGTTTGGTTGTGAAGGCACTTTACAAAGTCGACGTTTCGATCCCTTGTGCTCAATTGTATGGGATCATCATCAGGACTGACATATTTTACAGCGTTTGCCTGACAGGTTAAAATACAATTAATTAACCGCCTGTAAGAAGGGGGAGAGAAAGAGAGGTAGGTAGCTTAGAAAATTATTCTGAAGGGGATACATTCAATTAGTGACTCAAACATAAAGTAAAAGACAATATTCCTGATAGTCCAAGTACTTTTTAGAGGTCCATCACAGTTACTCGGATTCGACTTATTCGTGCATAATACAGTGTGTTTCACTCGTGGGTGGCGGGCAGGAGCCGGTCGGTGTGCCTGTGACTTGTGAATACTAATGGGTAAAAATCTCTTAAACAGATATGAAAACTTGGTACATGAATGTCTCATGCCTTACATTCGGCCTCGGAAATTAAAATGGTTTAAGGTATTAATTAAAGAGCGCCTATTTACATTTCAACTGTATTCCCGATCATGCACGTAAAACCGTGATTCTGTCATGCATTGTGCGTCGGCTGGGGCGCGGTGTGTTTTGGGGGGCTTAGACGGTAGGCCTTGCGGGTGGAGGACTTACCCTGATTGGGGTTAAGATGACCCTATTCAATAGGATTGCGTGTTTTGGGCGCCCACCTGGAATAGAAGAGGGACCTAGTAAGTAATATCCCCGGGCGGGAGAGAGATACAGGGGTGCCATGCGTAATGGAGTCTCGGGATTACCTGTGGGAAGTCCTAGTGTTGTGCGGATGTCCACACTTCTTTGTGGATGGCGGGGGACAGGTTTAAAGTTAACCGGATACTTTTCCTGTTGGAGAGAGAAGGAATGAGTGTGCTGTTCTGTCGTGGGGACAGAAAGCTTACATATCTAGAGGGTTCCTGGATGGGACGAAGCTTACCTTGTGGCGGGGCGCCCTCGTGTTGCATCGATCTGCAAACTCGGAGCTGAAGGAGCAGTGTCCCTCTGTCAGCTAACGTCTTGTAGTGTAGTTCCTATCATCCCAATAGGCTCTGCGCATTGGAATAATACCTACAGCAGTAAAGGCCTAGACCAGACGTTAACTAGGTCTACTACTGTCGATACTAGACTTAAAGTTTTGGGTTTGCCAGCTAGCTCAGAGTTCACTAGAAACTTTCTCGAATGTTCAGGAAGGACTTAACTTCCCTGATTAGACAAGAAGGGATTTAGTTTCTGACAACCATAGAACATGACAACTTTGCTCTCCCCTAATCAAGAGTATATCTCGAGAGTCGTGTGAACAAAAGGCAATTTATTTTACTCAGTCAGTACGTGCATTCTTAGTCTCATCAGATTGTAGAGAAAAGGAAGAGACGGGCGTGTTCAATAAAAAGGTGTTATTTATTGATCAGTCTCTTTTCTCATACAAGAGAAATGGATCGATATTATTGCAATACTTATAGCTAAGTAAAGTGCATACATTAAAAGCAATAGTATAAAATAATACTGTAAAAACATTGATATGGTTTCTAAGCCATAAGATGTTTTAAAATGAATAAAATATATTATATACACATATACATTTGACTAAACGTACTCAACTGGTGTTTCTAAATACGCCTACCCCGTGTACCTGACCTAAGCCTAATACGTGGGCGGGAATAGAAAGTTACAGTTTAAGTTAAGTTTGTTTTTGCCAAGTGAATAACTAAAGAATTCTCTGTGAGGGGTTATTCAGTTCTGTACCTGGAATCTAGGTTGAATGAGGGATGGTATCTCTCGTCTCTGGTCTCGATATTCCAGGCTGCCTGCGAGGGCTACCCAGAAACGCCGGTGCTGGATTTCTCGGCAGGAGAAAGCAGCTTCTCTCAGCGCGTCAGGAAGGCGGGGCTGCGCCAGCGGGGTCTGCTCTGCTCTGGGCTTCGGCAAGTATGGCTGCTCCGTCTCGTCACCACCGCGTGTGTTTGCATAGGGCAATATCGGTAATATTTATACCTTTAAGGTGCCGAGATTGACGTAAGGATGGACATAGATACGTCAATAAGGATGTCATACGACTTGCTCGTTAGCACATTCTTTTGCTGAAGTTCTCGGTGAAATCAAAACAATGGCCGCAGGGTTTTGCCCAGGTTGTCATAGGTTTGATTTGTTATGAGAACTCCGTATGCCTTATCAGGGGCTGGAGGAATATCGCTTGTCTAATTAGATCGCAAGCGTTATGACCTAATCAGATAACACGTTCCTGTGCCGTAGTGTGACTGCGTCAGATAACGGTATCTGCATCATGGGGGTTTTCTGCCTCATGGGCTGACTGTTAGTTAACTTGTTGGTTTGTTTAACCAGAATAGGGTCAGGAATAGGGGGATCGATTCAGAACCTATAGGAATACATCACACCCACTCCACGCTAACTATGGTCATATTTACTAATCTATGCATAGTAAAACATAGTACAACATACTATAGAGTATTGTGTATACCTTACCACCCCAAAATACATAAATGCATTTTGAAATTTTCAAATATACGGAAAAGTTGCAATCATATGTATTGTATGCACTCAAGCTGTATAATAATGCTAAGGTAAACACGCATTTGTATACATTATTGCTATTTTGGTATATGAGAATTTACACATGAAATGGCTCTTAATACAGAAAAAAGTTCGAGACCATTCCATCACAGAATAAGATATTTATGAACATACCAGCGGGCAGCTAATGTCTATAAGCTATCTAAAATTTAGAAACCTTAGTTCTTTAAGAATAGTTCTTACTTTAAGCAGAATATAGTGTCCCGAAATATATGAAAAAATATTTTGGGGCTGCTGTAAAATTGCTGTCCGTGAACTGGAGGAAAAATTGTTCATGTGACTTTATTTTTAAAGTTGAAGGCCGAATTCAGGGAACGCCGTGTGCGAGCTTGTTCAAAAGTCTCTATTTCTGCTCTGGTGAGAACATCATATCATTTAGGCTTTCGAAAAAACTGTCAACAGCTTCCTGGGAAAGTTCCACTAACTCGGAAATAGGTGTAATCATGCATTCGTGCGCATGATTGTTTCCATTGACATTCTGATTTGCATTGCTGACAGAAGGTCGTACCTGATCGATGCTGCTTTCATCTTGAACTTCACTACCCATCAATCGTAGTGGTGAAGCTTCCACGAATGCCGTCATCAGGATTGGTAGCCTTTGAGGGCAGCACAAAGCATGAACCTTGATCGGGCTCAACAATGTTTCTGCATCCATTGGCGCATCCGATTGTAGCGTCAGACAGGTGTCTAACACGCATTCTTCTCCGCATAGCAGACACCTTAATACAGGTAAAACACATCTTTGCCACATTGGTCGAAATGATAGAAACCAAGTCATGTTCAGGTCTCTAAGCCGGGAGAGTCCCAGGATTTTTGATATCCGGTCCCGGTATCCAATGGCTAGGATTGTTTCTTCCCTTGTCGCAAGAGTTTTGTCTGTGACATGGGTTGCTATACCGAAAAATAAGGACCAAGAATAGGATTCCTGCAATTAGTCCCAAGATCAGGGGAAGTCCGCCAAAAATCGAATGGACGAAATCTGGAAAAATACCCAGTATGGCTTTGAATGGTGTTAATGCCATCGAAAATACTGTCTTAAATACCTTTGAGACCCCATTGGTATCAGAAATATTTAAGATTTCGTTTAGTATTTCTGCGAAATGTATGGGGGAATTAGTTGATAACAATGAATGTATCTCTGCAGTCGTCCTTGCGACTTGTAGATCATACGTTTCTTTTGATGACGTGAGCCTTGTAGGCGTCTGAAGAAGCACTGTTTTCATTCTGCTTAAAGTATCTATTCGAATAGAAGTAATTTTCAAACTGGGCCACGCCCTTGCCTCCCTGTCTGGAAAGGAGCTGGGGAACAATGAGCGTCCACAGCACTTGACCTTCGCAGTCGTACTGACTAGATAAGGAGTCCCGGGCATAAGACTACAACATCTGCGGTCTACAATTAGAATGTAACTCCCATTATAGAGTCTTTGAAAGAATGGTTCTATTTCTGTTGCAGGTGCGCCTTGCTGGTGACATGAAAGGTTGTATGAATTCCCTTCACAGGCTCCATGCAAACTAATTCCGTTACACAAAAGCGTGCCGCTTAGTGACATCGCACAATTATTGCCACTAAGAAACACTTTCTGTCCTTTATTACTGACACATGCATGTGAATAGGGCAGGTTCCATGATGTTTTAATGTACCCCTTTCCCAATTTCTCGTACATGCCAGCCTGTATATATTTTTGGCAGTATTGAAACCTGAAGGTTGAGATTGGAATATTTATTATCCCATGTATTATCCATTCACTGACAGGTCGTTCTGACATTGTCACTGGTAATCTTTCGAGTTTTTCAATGCTCAAGATTGTATAATCAGCACCCTTTTGTGCCATACTGATTTGTCTATCAGTAAGGTTAAAGATTTGGAATAGTGACGTTGTGTTGATTAAACGCCAAGGCACATAGCCTGAACGCAGATTTTGTAACGTCCAGCCAAGCTGTACAATAGAGCGCAATTGGGACTGACCGTGTTGTAATAACAGTAAATCTTGCGTCAATATGTCGATTGCTGAAGACACAATGCTGTCCAAAGAAAAAATTCTGGAGGACAGAGTCATTAACCCATTGTCCACTACAGAAAGTGATTTTTCCAAATTAATACGGTCAATTTCCCGTATTCTCTCTGCTGTTTCAATTTGAGTAACCTTCCAGGCCTCATTGTATGCTGCATATACAGAGGCTGCTATGAAACGTTTTTGACGCTGTTTGCGCGGTCCCATAATGAAATCACGCAAGTCAGCACCATCAGTAAGTAAAGTTAGGTGTTGTTTAATTTCTGCCAGTGTGGAAGTTTGTAGCCATTGAAGGCATAATTTGCCCACACTGTAGGTGGTTATTATCCCTGGGTGATGTCTTTGGGGATATCTAGGGTCTGGCCTGGTCAGTTTGAACCCCTGTGTTTTGTTCAGGAATCTATCTTGACAGTTATTTGTATCTGTGGGCCAGATCAACCACTGTTTCCAATCAGGATGTGTTCTGTTTTGGTTTAATACATAATTTACGTCTATCTCTTCATCTGTAGAGCTATTGCTGAACATTGTTGGCTTTGGAATAGACGGTTTATTTAAGTCTTTGATTTTGGCTAGGCCAAGACAGGTGGTTTGTTGAACAGTGTCATTTAAAAATATCATTTGTTCTGGGATCATGCAGGCTCTAAACATAGATTCTATGCCCTGCACTTGCCATTCTTTTGTACCCCAAACACTTTTCAATTCAACATTCTTGTCCCAATAATCAAAACCAAAAGTATTCATTTTTTCAAAGAATGAGTCTGAATATATCAATTTTGTGTTGGTTATCATGGTCTTTGTCCCTGTCTTGTTTGACAATTTAAAATAGAATGCTTCAGCATTACTTGTGTTAAAACCTGAAAAGTATGAATATTTGTCATAGAAGGTCCTTGAGCTTCCTTTTGGAGGGGTTGCACAATGTTCCCATTGATTATAATTTAAAACATTTCTAGGTTGTGCAGATCTATGTAAAAAATCGTTACCATAGTGGTTATAACAGTACATACTATCATAATTTGTAGAACCCTGCAAATAATCATGTTTGGTAAATTTAGCAGACATTACTAAGTCAGACATCATATTATTAATGCTTTCGAAGTCCCAATCATCAGCAAATGAGCTTGGTTTTGCAAAGTCACTCAATGAGATCTTAATTTGGTGTGGATATTTCAGGATTTCGACCGGACCATAAATTTCATAGTCAGTGTTGTCCCAGGCTACCCCACCAGGTATCGGATTGGCTGTGAAGTTGACTGAAGAAAGTTCTCTTTTCTCGATGTGTGAAGATGTGTGTGGTTTGAGGATCAAGTTGATTTTCTGACTTGCTGTGTCCATTTTTGCATATTTTCCCTCAATGAAGCGTCCCAAAGTTAGTATCATGATGAGCCAAAGTATGAGGATAAATGCACCAAAACCCACCCAAAATTCAATCCATGGAGAAATCAGATATATTTCTTTCAGTTGTTTCAAAAGTTCTTTAGCTTTATCTTTAAAGGTTTTTGATGATGGCTGCGTCTTTGATTCACTGAAGCCTTCAGAGGAATCATCGAAGTTTATGAAGTAGCCGGATGCAGTTCTGTCAATTGTTCCAATTGGTTCAGGATTTCTGTTTCTTTCATTTTCACTTGGTACTTCATTATAGATTGGTGTGTCTCTGCTAAATGTTTTTATTTGGGTTTTCAGAGGTCTGAGTTCTATTGCATTGTTGCATAGTCCTTGTTGTTCTTCTGTAGGCGTTTCGAATGTGATGAGCCTCTTCGTTAGGACCTCTGTACTGGTAGCAAACCTTGGTGTTCTGCTACTTATTCGGAGTCCACTTGGCCTACTGTTTGTTATCGGCCACATGTAGTGGTTTTACCAGGTCGATGGATACAACTCGGTTCTCCTTTTTTCCAGCAAGTGGCGGTAGTACAACTGATCTTGTCCCGTTGACAGACAAGACAGGAACTGCTTTTCTGTAAGAAGGCCCAAATTCCTTCTTTACCGCGATCTTTTCTCTGACTAGATCCCCGACTTTTGGAATCCAGACAGGTCTTGCTGGGACAGGTGGTGGTTCTTCAGTGGTTGTTGGCTGTTGTTTCAATTTTATGTTGCTCAGGTCTTTTCTTGTTTTGTTTAAGTCCTGCAAAATAGCCAAACGGTCTTTGATATCAAAGCTTTTTTCTTTTACCACTGAAGTCTGACTATCAATGTCAGAGATCAACATCCTAGTTCCAAATAATAATTCGTACGCACTGAATCCCTTCAGAGAATTTCTTGGCAAGTTATTTAGACTACGTTGGACACTTATTAGATGTTTGACCCACCCAGTTCCCGAACCTAATATCTTTTCCGTTATAGATTGCTTTATGCCTTGGTTTTTTCTTTACACCATCCCGTATCCCTCAGGAAGGAAGTGAGAAGATTCCCGCTGGGCTATGCTCATTTGGTCATGTTTCCCCTCAGGCTGGAGGGCTAGAGTGAAAACAATGGTCAAACGTAGCATGCTCTTAGCGTATATGCCATTTAGACTCGCAAATCTTTGTATAACAGTCCAGACGTCAGCCGAGTGCTGGTGATCTACCTTATAAGTGTAAACTAGCCTGTATATGTTAATCGCAAGCCTTCCTTTTTACTCTTGATTTTTTCTGGAGTAAAACGACGAGGTATTAAACTGTTTCTCTCCCCACTGCGATCTCTGTTGCAGTTTGGGCAGTTTTTTACAAACATGGTGTGACGCAGGCTCATGCCTGGCCACCAGTACCGTGATTGTAATTCTTCCAGAGAATCTTTTAGTTTTAGGTGTCTAAGACCCTCGCCCATATGTGCGTCTGCGATTAACAAGTTTCTCCTGTCCATGTTTGGAATCACTCTATCCCCCACTCCAGGGATTCGAGCAAAAGGGACGGAGTTTGCATCTATTATGTATGTATAATTGAGTGGATAGTTGATCGGTAACGCTGAGCAGTCGCCTTTTGATGACGTTTTCACCGCCAGTACTGTTTCACCGTCAATGTATTTTAATGTACGCTTTTTTCGAACTACGGGAGCCGATTTAGTGGCTGCCGCTGTGGCTGTCTCAGCCAATGAATTCCCTGCAACGTGAACGCCATCACGCTGATGACTCAGTGAGTGTGTCACGTGAGTCTTTGGTAGCTCTTTTTGTAAAAGAGCTATTTGTTCCCAAAGCATTTTCTGCTTTATTGTTGCATCTGTGTCATCTTTGTAACCGTTTTGAATCCATGTCTGCAAATCCTTGTTATATGATTTGACGCAGTAATAGGAATCTGACACTATAAGTGTCGGGAATTCGCGATCCGCATTATCTAGCGCCATTTTCAATGCCATTATTTCAGTCTGTTGTTCTGAATTAGTTTCTACTGAGTGTGTTTTTGTTAATAGAGGTTTTAGTTTACCTCCGCGCCACACTTCTTTTGTAATCCCACATGTGGGGTTGTATGCCTGTTCTCCACAAACGGGGCATTGAGCATGTCCGTCTGTATAAATTACACAGGCGTAATGTCGTAAAGGCAGAATGTCGATTGGCAGAGGGAATGTTCTTTCATATTCTAGATTTTTTAATTCTTCTAGTTCTGGATCAAAGTAATAGTATACTTTGTCCGTTGTGATTGAATTCACCCATTGTATCCATTCCGGATTCAATGTTGTTGTTGGTAAATTACACGGTGTTGTTAGTGCCTCAAAGGCTGATTCTGCTGTTCTGACTGTGATATGTCTACCGTCAGCTTGATCTTTTTCTCTAGCTATTGCGGTTTGAACTGCATGAACAATTTTTTCTTTGTTGCTGAAATTCTGTTCAGCTTCTGTGTACAAGTGTGATTTGAATGCAATTGGTACCTTTTCTCCCTCATTAGAGGTCAGGTATGTGAATCCGCATCTCCCTGGGATGACTCGAATCACAAGATTGCGTGTGTTATCACGTGTTTCTAATTTTGTTTTAATTAGCATGTCTGTTTGTAGGGATCTCAAAATTTCTGTGTGTATTTGAGTCCAATTGGATCTTTTAAAATCGGGTTTTATCAGATCATAAAGGGGTTTGACCCTTTCTGCGTAATTTGCCATGTATGTTCTTCCGAAATTTAGGAAGCCTAGAATTGACTGTAAGTTTTTTAGTGTTCTAGGTGCTTGGAGTACGGCACATTTCTCTAGGAAATTGTCAGCCAGGCTTTTGCCTTCGCTTGATAATTCATATCCTAAGAACAGGACTGTCAGATGGGCAATTCTGGATTTTTTAAAGTTGAATTTGTAACCCTCTGCTGCGAACCCAGGTATTATGGTGTTCACTCTTTTCAAGTGAGTCTCCAAGTCATCATCTGTTAAGTATATGTCATCGACATAAGATAATGCTTCATCATCATATAGTTGTAGTAATTCTGTTACTCTCGCTGAGAATACCCCCGGGCTGTTCTTGTACCCCTGGGCTAACCGACAGAATTGTTTTTGAGTGCCATTTATTGAGAATGCAGTTAAATATCTGCTCTCTGGTGCTATGTTTTGACAAAAGAATCCATTAGAAATGTCTAATGTTGTTTTGTATTTTTTGCGCACTATGTTATTCATTAGTGCAGCACTATGTGAGTTTTGCACTGCAAAAGTTTTGCAACATGTGTTAAGGTGTCGGTAATCCAAAACTAGACGGTATGAATTGTCTGGTTTGGAGACCGGAAACAAAGGGTTGTTCATTTGTGAGGTGCAAGTTTCAATCACCCCCTGGTATTCTAGCTGATCTAGTATTTCATTTACCTGTTTTTTAGCTTCTTGCTTAATTGGGTACTGCCTTTGTGCAGTTGGTTGTGATTTTAACTGGATTTTGTGAGGAGGAGAGTCCTCATCCCATCCCACGTCATTTTTATATAAAGCAGGAGCTAGAGCCACTGCCCACTTTCTAGCAAGTGTGTATTTTTTATGAATTGGAATTTGATTTGAGAAGGCAGGCATAATTACTTCTTCGCCATGAGGGCACTCCCTGACAAACTCTGGTGGCCAGTCTTTTTCAGCTAGAAGGATATCATAGCCCTTGGAGAGATTATCCCAAAATAGTCCCCTTATTTTTCTAGTCTTATCCCCCTCTATACGCAATGTTATTTCGTATATTTTGTGAGGTTTGCTAACTCTGGTGTCTGCAGTTTCCACTTGAAGATATTCATTCGTGTCCACTGTCTCCAGATGATTCATAAGGACTTTGCGAGCTATGCTCACTTCTGCTGCGCTGTCTAGCATTGTCTGAGCCCATTCTCCGTTTTTCAGTTGTGTCCTCAGTATTCTCGGCATTGTTAACTACCTTGATACTGGCTACCTTCTTTTTTGGAAATTGTAATTTCTTTTTTAGCTGAGCAGGTTCCTTGTCTTTGGACTTGGCGTGCTCTTCTCTTTCTTCTGATCGTCCTCTTCTTTCCGATTTCTGCAAGGAAGTCTGAAAAGATTGAGAGGGACGTGTATCAATGTCTTGATATCTATCAGGTTTTTTAATATTATCCCTATTTCTAAGGTTATATCTTTTCCCAGAGGGGTCACTCTGAGGTGACCTGTGTCTTTGGTTCGGAGATTTTTCTCTTCGCCTAGGAGACCTTCCTCGGGACTGGAATTTCTTTTCTTTAGGATTGGATTGTTTGTTTCCATCCCAGTTCTTTTTTGGTGATGTAGAATTATTATTAAAAAATATTTTTTCAGGACTTTCAATTAGTTGCGGTTTTACTGGTATTCCACCTAAACTATCTCTACCTAGTTCCTCATAGGATTTTTCTATGATTCTGGCAATTTCAGCTGGTTGGTCTGCTATATCTGTCTCTTTTAACCTCAGGCGGATCGCCACGTTTGCTGCTTCACCTTTTATGTTGGCTAATAATATAGCCGAGACCTGCTTGAAGTCTTTCAGTAATTTCATACCAAGAGTTAAAGCGGGTTCTGGACCATATTCATCTTGAATTTGTTTTAGCACATCTGGTATTACCGAAATGGATGGAACACCGTGCGTTTTTGTGTAGATGGAAGCAAAGACTGTACCCCAAGTGTCACAGTCCTCAATGTGTGGTGCGATTCCCATTGGAAGACAGATAGTCAGAATCCTGTGCTTTTCTAGCGGGGTGGTGTCTGGAAACACCGCCTCTATTTGGGTGATTTTCTGCGCTAGCCAGAATGGTATTTGTTCCCGTTTAGCCGGTACTTTACCTAGGCAGGACTGGATGTTCTGTGGTGTAATTTTATTTGTGTTCCCCTGGTGAGGGGTCAGCTGTGGGAGTTTAATCGCTGGCTGAATTGTTGAAGTCCGCATCACATACTGGACTAATTGTCTATGTATTTTTATTAATTGTTTTAGCTGTGTTAACAGGTTAGCTGCAGACATCCCGTCGATGTCTGGATGTGGTGTGTATCCGGCTAGGACCGGCCACGTTGCTCCGGGTCTACCTAAAGGACCGAGCCTGGTGATGTGATTATTATGTTTTAGGGCGCCATCAAATAAGAGCAAATGCTCTTGAAATTTGAGTGGTACTTCCACCTCCTCGAAAGGAGTGTACGTTTCAGGAGGTTCCTCTATTTTGTAATAGTGGAAGTACTTTGTTACAGGATTTGCTGCTGGAAAATTTATCCATGAATAGTATACCTCTGTCTGCCGATATTCGTGTGCCTCAATTACGAATATGACTGTACCACCTCTAGGTGTCAGTCCATTTTCTATAAGTTTTATGGTTATAGATTTCCTTTTGATGACCGGAATGAGTATTATATCCGGGTCTGCTTCCTGTATGGTAGCATCAGCTGCTGCGAGTTCAGTTGCTAATCTAACTGCCTCTCTTTCTTCATCACTGTCTACCATTTTACTGACAGGATGGTTATTTTTTTGTTTGTTTGCAAAGATTAGATGCACAATATTTTGGAACAGTGTATCCTTCAACGTTGACTTATACCAAGAACCATACATAGGAGTTCCCTCCTGCGAGGTCTGGCGGATATAACCTTTCACCCACTCCAGACGTCTTTGGAGTATTATGGGAAAAGGGGTCTGAGTGAGAAAGCACGACTGAGTTACTCTAAATGTCTTACGTTAGTTTTATCGCCCTTTCCAAACGCGTTGGGCGCCATGTAGTGTAGTTCCTATCATCCCAATAGGCTCTGCGCATTGGAATAATACCTACAGCAGTAAAGGCCTAGACCAGACGTTAACTAGGTCTACTACTGTCGATACTAGACTTAAAGTTTTGGGTTTGCCAGCTAGCTCAGAGTTCACTAGAAACTTTCTAGAATGTTCAGGAAGGACTTAACTTCCCTGATTAGACAAGAAGGGATTTAGTTTCTGACAACCATAGAACATGACAACTTTGCTCTCCCCTAATCAAGAGTATATCTCGAGAGTCGTGTGAACAAAAGGCAATTTATTTTACTCAGTCAGTACGTGCATTCTTAGTCTCATCAGATTGTAGAGAAAAGGGAGAGACGGGCGTGTTCAATAAAAAGGTGTTATTTATTGATCAGTCTCTTTTCTCATACAAGAGAAATGGATCAATATTATTGCAATACTTATAGCTAAGTAAAGTGCATACATTAAAAGCAATAGTATAAAATAATACTGTAAAAACATTGATATGGTTTCTAAGCCATAAGATGTTTTAAAATGAATAAAATATATTATATACACATATACATTTGACTAATTGTTCTCAACTGGTGTTTCTAAATACGCCTACCCCGTGTACCTGACCTAAGCCTAATACGTGGGCGGGAATAGAAAGTTACAGTTTAAGTTAAGTTTGTTTTTGCCAAGTGAATAACTAAAGAATTCTCTGTGAGGGGTTATTCAGTTCTGTACCTGGAATCTAGGTTGAATGAGGGATGGTATCTCTCGTCTCTGGTCTCGATATTCCAGGCTGCCTGCGAGGGCTACCCAGAAACGCCGGTGCTGGATTTCTCGGCAGGAGAAAGCAGCTTCTCTCAGCGCGTCAGGAAGGCGGGGCTGCGCCAGCGGGGTCTGCTCTGCTCTGGGCTTCGGCAAGTATGGCTGCTCCGTCTCGTCACCACCGCGTGTGTTTGCATAGGGCAATATCGGTAATATTTATACCTTTAAGGTGCCGAGATTGACGTAAGGATGGACATAGATACGTCAATAAGGATGTCGTACGACTTGCTCGTTAGCACATTCTTTTGCTGAAGTTCTCGGTGAAATCAAAACAATGGCCGCAGGGTTTTGCCCAGGTTGTCATAGGTTTGATTTGTTATGAGAACTCCGTATGCTTTATCAGGGGCTGGAGGAATATTGCTTGTCTAATTAGATCGCAAGTGTTATGACCTAATCAGATAACACGTTCCTGTGCCGTAGTGTGACTGCGTCAGATAACGGTATCTGCATCATGGGGTTTTCTGCCTCATGGGCTGACTGTTAGTTAACTTGTTGGTTTGTTTAACCAGAATAGGGTCAGGGATAGGGGGATCGATTCAGAACCTATAGGAATACATCACAGTCTCTGTTGAATGACTCGTGCTATATGCACGGGTACGATTGGGTCGTCGAAAGGGAAGATGGGTCGTAAACGGCCGCCATCTTGGTTGGGGACTGCATGGGCAGTAGTTTACACCATGTTGGGGAGGTCAAATCGTAGTATTGTGACAGTTTGTGCAATATTTACATTTTAGGTGGTGAAATAATGTGATATATGTTTAGTGAAATTCGTGCTGGCGGCGCTTAAGTGGGTGACTTACATAAAACCATATTTACATTTGATTATACTAAGGCAGCGAGCAGTTCATTTTTCCATGTGATCCCACATGGTTTGCACAAGGCATTGGGTGACTTACATAAAACCATTTTTACATTTGGTTATACTGAAGCAGCGAGCAGTTTATTTGTCCATGTAATCACACGTGGTATGCGCAGGGCAAGTGTCAGTGTTATTCAGTTTGGTGCGCTCATAGAAGACTGGTCCAATCTTCCAGGCGATTGAGGCCATTTTGGATGGTATCGAATTGTATCATAGTTCTCAGTTCCTCCCTGTTCAGCAATTGATCAATGTTGCCGCCTCTTGGGGGGAGTTTTATTACCTTGAGAATAGACCATTTGATGTCATTTTCATTGTGTCCAGAATTGATGTAATGGTCCACTAGGGGAGCATTTGCTGTTCTGCATCGAATTCGACTCCTATGCTGGCAGATTCTGGTCTTTGCTTTCTGTGTCGTCTGTCCCACGTAGAGTTTGGGACAAGGGCATTCAATAACATAAATAACATTTGATGTGTTACAATTAGAGAATGATCGTCTTTCATACGTGGTGTTTTGGTGAGTGAACTTCTTACCCTCCACCGTGAATTCGCACACATTGCAGCCTCCGCATTTGACATGACCGATAATAGGGGGTAAGCCCC
This sequence comes from Lissotriton helveticus, assembly GCF_964261635.1. Lineage (NCBI taxonomy): Eukaryota > Metazoa > Chordata > Amphibia > Caudata > Salamandridae > Lissotriton > Lissotriton helveticus. The sequence goes on along the minus strand of NC_136068.1, from coordinate 799,527,869 downwards.
ATGCTGATTCGAGTGTGTTGTCTCTCGTGATGATTGGTAGGGCTGCCCTTACTAGGTGGTCTTTTAAATTTTTATTTTTGCGAAATGCAAAAAGTGGTTTATCAATTTTGATATTAACAACATTTATGGTGGGCCAATGTTTTAGGATGGATTTCCTGATTTTGTTGGATATTGGAGAAAAGGTGGTCACGCAAGCTATTCTTTCTCCTTTGGTCTTGTCCTTTGGGGACAGCAAGATTTCGCGAGGGCAGTACTACGCCCGCTTCGAAGCTTGTTTCACTATTCTTTTGGGGTATCCTCTCTCCTTGAGCTTATGCGAGAGTATAGCTGCCTCTCTGAAGTAATCATTTTTACAGGAGCAGTTGCGCCTTATCCTCAGGAACTGAGAATAAGGTAGCCAATCTCGGAGGGCCCTGGGATGACTGCTTTTGTAATTCAGTAGCGTGTTGCGCTCTGTGGGTTTCCTAAATAGTTTGGTTAGGAGTTCACCTTCAGCATGATAAATCGTGAGATCTAGGAAGGCTATTGATGATTTGTCGTGAGTCAAAGTAAAGGTCAGACCACAGCAATTATTATTCAGCCAATGGAGAAACTGTTGTAGAGTTTCAATGCTCTGGCTCCAAATGAGGAAAATGTCGTCTATATAGCGACGCCACAGTTTGATGCCAGGGAGAAAGGGGTTAGCGGGCATCAGAATAGAACCTACTTCCAACTGGTCCATAAAAAGTATGGCCAGGTTGGGAGCAAAAATAGCTCCCATAGAGGTGCCCTTGATCTGCTGATAGTAGGTGTTGTCAAAGCAGAAAAAGTTCTTTGTCAAGCAGAGTTCTAGCAGTTGAAGGATAAACAGAGAAGGAACCCTGTGTGGTCGTGGCCGTGTGTCTAGGATCTTTTGGATAACTAGCAGGGCTGCAGTCTGTGGAATATTTGTATATAAAGATTCCACATCTAATGTGCAGAGTGTTTCATGCACAGGATCGAAATCTAGATGTTCCACCATGTTGATCATAGACATGGTGTCTCTGATGTAACAAGTCGTGGAAGGCACAAAGTCCTTGATAAAAAAGTCAACATAGGCTCCTAGTGGTTCTAGGACAGAGCCGCAGGCTGAAACAATTGGTCGTCCTGGTGGGCTAGTGAGGCTTTTGTGTATCTTTGGCAGAGTGTATATTACCGGGACCCGTGGGGACTTGGTGTTGAGAAAGTTGTATTCCTTTTTACTCAGGTATCCATCTTTACACGCTTGGGAAGTTATCTCCAAGATGGTCTCTTGTATTTGTCTAGTGGGATTACCAGGGAGCCTTTGGTAGTGCTCAGCGTTATTCAGTTGGCGTAAGATTTCAGCCTTGTATGTCTCAATTTCTTGGATAACAATACCTCCTCCCTTGTCTGCACTTTTGATAATTATGCTATTGTTACATTTTAATGTCTCAATGGCATTTTTTTCTTGAAGCGATATATTGTAGGGAATGAAAAGTTTCTGATTCTGAATTGACGTAAGGTCATTGAGTACTAGTTTTTCAAACGTCACGATCTCAGGGGGTATCATGGTTGACGTTGGTGAAAAAGTGGAGGGAGGTCTAAAAGGGGTGTATGAGTCCTGCATAGGGCTTGGGTGTAGTTGGAAAAATGCTTTCAAACGAATTGTTCTGAAAAATCTCAGCAATTCTGTTTGCAATTCCATGTAGTCGGGGCGGATAGTGGGCACAAAGGAGAGGCCTTTTTTGAGAAGTTCTAGTTCTGTATTGAGTAGGGTATGTTTGGAGAGGTTAAATATAGGAATCATCTCTCGGGGCGGGCTTGTCACCATTGGTAAAAGTTGTTCCTGGTTTTGCGCTCTCCAGGGGGGTTGTACCATCGCTGCGGTTTCTTTACCCGACCTCGTTGTGGGGTGTTGGGCTGGCCTCTGGATAAAAAATTGGATTGACCCCCTCCTCGTTTGTTTATAGTGCTAGACCCTTCACCTGGATCGGAGCTATCTCAGGACTCAGCAGATGTGTCCGAAAAGCCAACAAGGTTTTGACGACGGTTATATCGTCCCCAAGGTTTGTTTCCACGCGGGTTAGAGTAGGTTTTGTTGGTATAGAAATCTTTTTGGAGATATGGGTAAGTATTTTCAGTATTATAGGCTTTAATATCTTTTTTTACTTTGTTAGCCTTCTTATTTTGTTCAATTCTATGGAAATCAGCTATAGTTTTTTCTAGCTGTTCCAAGAGTTTATTCACTTCAGTGGTGGGATTGGCATCCTTTAGTTGTTTTTCTAAATCGGCAATTTCTGCTTCAAGGGATATAAGTGTCTCGGTTGCTATGTCAATGCCCAAACATAACCAATGTCTGGAGCAGGTGGTCCCAATGTAACTAAAGTTATTTATATATTTGGGATTGTCTGTAAAGATGCCAGGAATATTACGAACTTGGAGGCCCATTGGGATTACATTTGCCTTAAGGTAGTCAGTTAGCATTAAAACCATCAGTTGGAGACGGACTTGTTTTTTTCTGAGTTTTTCTAGTTGTTCTGGTAATGAACTAGTGGCTGCAGTTGGGGTTTCAGAGTTGTCTGAGAGAAGGGAAGGTCTCTCACAGATTCGTTTAATATAATCATCTGTGTATAATGGTGCGTGATCGGACATATCAGGTTTTTAAGAAAAGTTTAAAGAAATATTTTAAAGAAATATTTAAGTACTAGGGTGGCCTACCCTCGGCTGAGGGTGAGTGAATTTCCAGACGAACATGATCTACATGACTTGCATTCTAATGTCGGTGCAAATCCAATTTCTGGTGCAAACTCATGTTTGCACCTGAATTGAGTTTCTACCTCAGGTGAAAGTTGACCCTTCTACAGACATGCATGACATTCACCAGGTAACACCTGGTGCCAATTGTGTGGGCACATTATGCAAAATCTAACTTTGAGCACCCAGGAGCAGGAAACATGTATCCCATCCGACAGTCCACAATGGTGTGGAAACGAAGCACCAACAAAATACCATATTGCATGATATTTGTATCTAGAAGGTGAGCATTTTGCACCAGATTAGCATAGGATTCTGGACTCTGAATGAACCCCTACCTGTCTGAGACACATTATTGACAGACATGGCAGCAAGACCTTTATGCAACTTAATAAATGTATATTTACAGCTTTGATGTGGGTATGAACATAAAGAGACTAGTGACATATTAGATAATTATGAACCTAAATTTGTCTACGATGTCACTTGGAAATCCGTGGAAGAAAGCACTGTATTCTTGACAGCTTACTATCTACTTTTACAGGTATTATATACTTCCTATTTTTCCTGTATGCCTATCCCATGGATTACTGAGGCAGAGTTAGTTTTGGGAAACTATGCACACTAATACTATCTCTTACCTTTCTCAGCTCCTTTGTCCTGTTCTGCACATTAGTAAATAGACCTGCTCTACCGTCTCACTCCAATTACCCTCGTTCCATCCTTCCCACCTTTACAGAAACATAGTGAAGTCCTCTGGTCCTCCCTCACCGTCGTTGGCAACATCCACCACTAACCTAAATATTTACAAAAGTGTCTGCCTTCCTGATACGCTGCCTCACCATAGTTGGTTAGAATTCTCCTTTCATTCTTCCCAATTAAGGATTGCTTTCTGTAGGAAGGTATGCCTTCCCGCACAAAAACAATCCTGCCATAATGTAGACACCTTTCACTGTGGTGCACGGGTGCCTGAGTTGGCATCAGGCATCCCACAGTGTGCCAGAAGCAAGGAAATATAGAGCAGTTATGCTCTCTTTCACGCAATGCAGAGCAGCAACTTTGCTTGCTGCTCTGTGTTGTTTGAAAGAGTAGTAAATATGCCCCATTATGTTGTCCTGTCACCCTCCTCACTGCCATCTGAGTCTTCTCCACTTCTTTGGCACTAAGCCTGCATTCTCCTCTTTCAATGGGACTGTCCAGGGCAAGCAGGACAAGGTCACAGACTCATTCATAGTGATGCTGAAAGCAGCACTGTCTCCCAGCATGGAGAGATGTGCCTTGCCGGATTTGTGGCTGGCATTGGAATGATGATTGGGTCTATGAAGACCTGAGGCACACGTGAATGACACTGAAGACAATGAATGCCATCCACCAATCAATTGCATCTTCAAGTCACTGGAGATCCTTGTGATATTGTGGATCATTCGAAACGTTGGCACCAGCATCCAAGCACCATTTTCACTATTCTTACGTCAAACTCTTTTTTAACTGCTCTGACATCAAAAAGGTGAATAAAAAGCGTTCAAACGCAGTGTTCACCAACATTGATCTCAATGAGAGACATATACAACACGTTTTCCATTGAGGAGTTCCAGGTGCTAGTGTTTTTTCTTGTGTCACGTGGAGCCCCATTGTTGATGTAATGTGGAGATGGAAACTTCATTACTGTCAGTGGCAAATGAAAGGTTCCATGTTGCATACCACTATCAATCTTTTCCCCTTCCTCAGCTGACCTCATGTATACATTGTGCAGAGGTGGTGGAGCTATGGGGCATGCACCGCATGTCTTCACATTCTTCACCCTTTTTGCCCTCCACGCCATTTATATCTGATGCCCGGCTACCTGCCTCACCACCCTCTAGCCATCTTCTCCTTTCCCTACCCAAGTATAAAAAAAGCTGCCACCCTTCCTATCTCTACCACCATTGTTAGAACGTTTCCCTCCCCTATATATATATTCCAAAAATACTTGGCAACCTGCCTCTCTCTCAATCTCAAAACTATCCTCCCAGAATGCATCCGATTTTTTTATAAAAGCATTTTTCAACCCTCTACCATCACCCTCAATAGCTAACTTCCCGGCTCCATCTCAATATTTAAAAAAATTCAGTCATTGGTGTCCTGCCAGCGCCCTCTGAGCCTTCCCTAACCCCTCGCTTTCTGAAGGACGTGCTCTTCCAGCGCCCATGATGACAGCAGCTCTCACTGCATAGCATCAACATGAATTGCCGTCTTCTTTCAGCAAATTTACAGCAGAAAGAGCAGTTGTTGGCGCAAAAATGGGATCGTTCATTCCATTTACTTCCTCAAGTCTCCAGTGACCTAACAGATGTGAGAGAGAGGATGGGGTGCTATCAACCACTCTGCCTGGTCCTCTTAGACCTCGGTGAAGTGGGAAGGACATTAAAGTGGGCCTTTTCCTGAGTAAACATCACTAAGTGAAAAAATAAAACTTCTTGTATGTAAGAAAAGAGAATACCCTGGTTTTGAGTCCTGTATTTGTGATAATGATTTCAGTGGCAATTACCAGCAACTTATTTGGACACCATCTCCCCAAATAAGCATTTAAGTCAGTGGAATTAAAAAATAAACATAACATCGGGACGGTTATTGTCCTAAAAGGAAACAAGCGATATACTACAATATTATTTATAAATTATGGCATTTATTATTATCGTGCACACTAAAGTTTTATTTTAGAATGATTATTATTGTGCTGTTATTTCCCTATAGAAAGCTAGTAAACTCTACCTCATGCATTGCCATAGTTTGCATTATTCAGAGGAAAGCAATTTGTTTTAATGATACAGTGACTTGTCGCCTTGGGAAATGGTTACACGGTACCTTTTTTCACAGTGCTAGATAATAAAGTCATAGCCAGAGGCGCTCACGGGTAATTAAGTGGTAAATTGGATTGATGGCGGGCCCCTTCACATGTCAAAGGCAAATATTTGGAAAATTCAGCTAGGTACAGACAGGAACAATACTATAAATTATTCCCATCTCAAAAAAGTCCTTTTGCGTGGCACCTTACATTTAACAATAGCTGGGATATTCTTAGGTTAAAAAAACACATGCAGATGACAAATAAAACAAAAACAGTCATTAGTACCCATTGCAGCCATTACATTGCTGGAAGATTGAAAGTTTTGTAGCGTTTGGTAAAAGGGGTGCGAAGAAAAAAGAGGGGTCCCAAAACACACTTGCATGTCAATGCATTTTACATACAATTGTATTTCACATAGCACTACAACCCCTGAACAGATTTACATGAAATTTGGCAGGATTAAACATTATGATGCGCAGATGATTCTTTTCGGTACTACAGGTATGTAGGATGTGTTTTTCTAAGCTATAAGGAATTTTAACTTAGCGATATCTGTTGAGGTATTTTCACCAGATTTCGCAGTATTTAGTGCCATGGTACATAGTGATGACAAGTCTTTAGGTGATTAGCTAATGACTGCCTTTACAAAAGTTGTTTTCATGTACACTGTGCTTGTGTTCTGCGTTACGCCTTCAGATCTAGGTAAGAATTAGGTTTGGTATATTTCCCCTTTTATTTACCACCTTAGTAAAGTGGTAGTAGTTAGGGAAAAATATGTATATGTTTTTATGGGGCGGATGTAGCAAAGGGTTTTACCCATACTGTGTCTATGGGAAAATGTTTTCATACATTTGACCCAATATATATATATTTTTTAAACTATGAGATACCGCAGTGCTATCTCAGAAATACCATGGTACCAAAACAAATGTAATATTTCTTTTTAAAACATTAGAAATATATTTTAATCCACTATATTTTCCAAATTTAGGGTACTAAAGTTCATTTTCTATTTTTACCATATTTAAATAAATGCAAAAAAAAGTCAACAGAGTAGCGCGTTATTGGCTAAAAATGACCACGTCACTTAAAAAATGTGCATTTCTCCCTAAACTACTATAAAAATATATAGAAAATTATAAATACATTCTCTACCTATTGCTACTTATTAAATAAAGTGGTAGTAGGTAGTGAACAACCATAAAACCTAATACTTACTTATATCTAAGACCATATCCCAGAACACAATGAAACCCAGGCCTCAGCAAAACTGTGATAAAAACTAAATGTCTTCCTTTTACCTTCGGTAAACACAGCCATTAGCTAATCACATATTGACTTCTCATCCCCATATACCTTGGTATTCCACAAACTTACCATAGTATACCACAGTTTTAATATAACTAAGTTTGTTAAAATGTAGAACTTTAATACAGCTTACACTAATTACACATACTAGCAAAAATGAACATTTACACCTCATAATGCATATTCCTGCCGCATAACATTTACATCTGTTAACACACTTTCATGCTACGACTGTTTCAATTAACACACTCCACTCTATGCTCCACTTTGTGCCACTCCAGTACAAAAATGTCTTCATCAGATTCTAATGAAGAGCTGGGGGTATTTGTACCAGCTCACCCATCTCAGGTTACTAAGGATTCTTTGGAGTGGCAATTCATTGATATGAGGTGAGGGAGCAGTAACGTTTCTGCATAGTATGTCACCTGTAAACTTTGCAAAAAATCAGTTTAGTCGGGGGATCAGAAAAAAACAATATAGCATGAGTTCCACAGGCATGTGGAAACACCTCAGATCTGTATATCCGCAAAGGGTTGCATGGGCAGGGTTGGCTTGTGCTGCGGAGCCAGACAACTCTACAGGGACTTCCACATCATTTGGTCCAGGAGATACTATTCCTGGGCAGGTCCTAAGTGCACAATCAGACAATAACCCTGCTTTCTTGAGTGAAGCACTATTTTGCTGCTTGCGTGAGCATAATATTTTTTCTCCTGAGACAAGCAGGTCTGCCTAGGTAAAGCTTTTCCAAGATTCTCCCTAGGCAGTAGTTTTTTTTAAACAGTTGTTTTCCAAATTGTTTATGCTTTTTCTTTTTAAGGAGGGGTTTTTAGTGTTTGATTAGCACCTCAAGTTGTATATTTTTTATCCCACCCTGCTAAAAATTTTAAATACTAATAAATATTTGAAATATTTGAAAACACAAAGTTTTTTTTTATAGTTGTTGAAAACTGTTAACAAAAACAGTTCTTTTCAGAAATACCCTCTACTTTCATGATACATACTGTTTGAACTATGTTTCCCTTATTTTCCCTTTCCTAAAATCTTTTTCAAAACTCTCCCGAGAGCCAAGCAGGCAATCCCTTGCATGAAGTCCGAGGGGGCAGTGCTTCCCGATCTGTTCTTGCAGCCTCTCCTGATATTGTACTTTGTATAATGTACTTTGCATTTACACTGAATATATCCTGATGTAGTATGTAGAATTTGTATACAGCAGAATAGTAACAGTGTATTGAGCTGCAATCCATTATATAATTCAGAAGAAAAATAAACCACTTAGATTTATGAAAAAAACATGTTTTATGTACATAGCACACATTGCTACTCATTTATTTATTTAATTTAAGTCCATTAATTACTCTTAGGAAAAGCTCAATCACTACTTTTTTTAACGATCCCACAAAAGTCTCACCAGATCGTAAACTGTTTTTTAGAAGAAGAATTTACACTTTCCTTTATTACAGTACCTATGCCTTATAATTCCCATTAGTAGGGTTTAGGGAGAAAGTAGTCTCTCAAATGAGACCTTTCACAGTTTAACAACAGTGCAGAGACACTGGGATCTCACTGACACCTCTCCAAAGCTTTCCAACTGTGTAGAATATGGGAAGAGACTGGCCTCTCCAGTGAGACCTTGCACGAAGGTAACCAGTGTGTAGAGTAGGGTGTAAAGAGACACTGCCTCTCCACTCACACCTTTCCCCAGGGTCAGTATTATGCACAGTAGGGTGTAGAAGGTATTCACCTCAAATAGAAGACCTCACTATTCAGTGTTAAGTATAACAAGTACTGGCTTTTCCACTGAGACCTCTCCACAGGGAAATAACCAATTATATTAGGGTGTGGGAATAGATTTGACTGGCCAGTCACTGCTCTCCCTAGCGTGACAGACATGTATATTGGTGTGTAGGGAAACATTATATTTGCCACCAAATTCTATCTCCAGGACAACATGGATGTGCAGTACTTTGTGGGCAAGCAATGGGCTCTGTACTGACACCTCTCCCCACAGCAACAGCGATATGCAGTGCTGTCTGGGGATGGAGTGAACGGTCCAGTAACACATCTTACCAGGGTGAGAGGTGTCTGTAGTAGGGTTTGAGAAAAGTGTATTTATCTGCTCATACCTCTTCCCATGCTGACAGGTATGCATAGTTGACTGTGGGGAAAAAGTGTTCTTTTTGCTGACACATCTCTCTTGTATGATTAGCCGTTGTAAGACAGTGTAGGGAGAGACTGACATGTGCCTTGGATGATAGGTTTGCAAATCAGAGCTTACCTCTGTGGACACAGGTCTCCCCAGCATGGCAGATGTGTAAGTAAGGTGTGGGGATGAAATTACCTCTATGGTAAGACATGTGTCTCAAAAAACAACTATAGAGACTATGATGTATAAACACACCGTCCTGTCAGCAGCTGAGAGAACTTCCCAAAGTAATATATGTGCAAAGTAGGTTGAGGGTAGTAGGGTATAGAAATAGAGTGTCCTCTCTGCTGAGAACTATGTCTTAGTTGAGTGACATGGATAGTTGAATATGGTGACTCTCTCCAGATTCACAAGCATATATAGTAACGTGCAAATGAAATTGCCTTCTCCACTATCAAATATCCACCCGCTGATAGCAGTGTGTAGTAGAGGATGCACTGGCCTCTGTGCCCAAACCTCTCTCTTGTATGAGAGGTCAGTATACTACAGTGGGCCCAAGGACTAATATCTCTAGTCAGACCTCACTGTTGCATGTGAAATCACCATAGTTGGGTATTCAAATAATTGACTTCTGTATTAATAATTCAGTTTAGCATAAGAGATGTGCATAGTACTGTATATATATATATGTATACTTGCAGTAGCACTTCTACACTGAAGATGTAACTGCTGTTTTAGTATTATTATTATTATTATTATTTTGAAGTTTTATATAGCGCTGGCTGGACCTGGAGGTATCAGAGCACTTTACATGGGTAGGAAGGAGGTCACATTGAGGAACAATAAAACAACTGCATGAGAACAACAAATCAACATGTTAAAAAACTAGAAACTGCTTATGTCAACCTACATTGCAGGACACCAATAGAGAGAGAGTGGGCAATATACAACAGTGATACCAGGAAGTGGGAGATCAGATTTAGAATGGTGGCGTGAGATGGGTAGAGGCAAGTGGACAGCGGGGTGGGAGGTTAGATGAGCAACAGGGAGGAGGGAGGCAAAAGAAAAACATAGATAGGAAGGGACTATAGAGTAAGAGTACAGAGAGAGTTAGAGGAGGAAGAGGTGGGTAGGAGTGAAATCAGCACCATTAGAATGTGGCCGGTGCGGGGTAGGAAAGAGAATGTTAAAAAATGAAGGGGGGCAGGGAGATAAGATGGAGAGAAGGGTGAGTTTAAGACTATAAGATGTTGTATCACGGTGTAGGTTAGACACCCCAAAATTTATTGAGGAGGTGTATTTTGAGTACTTTTTTGAAGCTAGAGTGGGAGGGGTTACAACGTAAGTCTTTTGGGAGGGAATTCCAGATTATTGGAGCGTTGCCGGAAAAGGAGCGAGACTGAGTGGATTTCTTTTTTAGTAGGGGAGGGACTAGGAGGAGAGCGTTTGTGCTTCTTAGGGGTCTTGTGTTGCCCGCTTTGCAGATTTTGTTGCCGAGGTGTGTAGGAGTATTTTGGTGGAGGACTTTGTGTGTAATGCAAGTGGTTTTTTAGGTGGGCCTGCCTTCGATGGGGAGCCATTTAAGGGATTTGAGGGCAGGGGAGATGTGGTCGAAGCATTTGCAGTTGGTGATGAGCCTTGCTGCAAGGTTGAGCAAAGATTTAGGCGGAGCAAGGTGGATTTTAGGGATTCCGGTGAGAATGGCGTTGCTGTAATCAATGCGCGATAGGACAAGAGATTGGACAACTAGTTTAAAATCTTTAATGGATGATATGGATCCCACGATTGGGTGACATACATCTGCACAAAACTCTGCACACCTCGTGCTAGATATAGGCACAATACATAGCGTGACCTGGGAGAGTACCTTTAGTAAGGCCCCTTAGTCATCTTTCCTGCTGATCATCCTTCTCTTAAACACTTACATTCTCATTGCCTAAACCTATTCTTTGATCAAACGCAAAAGCGCAAATGGAGACAACATTACTAATCTAACTTATGTTGTCGACATACTCTACTGACAGTCACCCTCCAACAGCAACAGACCCTGATGCAGCCATCTTGCTAAGTCCCCCTATTACATTGCCTAACCACGTACTATATGCTCCTGTGTACGGCTACTTCACTACCTAACCTCGATTCCAAAATCCCCACGCCACGATCGTGCCTTCACATTGCAGCATGGACGCCAGACTGGAAAAGTCTGGCTCAAACAGCTTCACAATTAACTACCCGAACAATCTCTCCAAAAATGCACCCAAAACTTTGAAATACAGGCTCCTCAAGGCCAACCCTGAAACTCTCATCTCTGACCCTTACCTCTGCCCAAATAAAGGCACTATTACAAACGACCTGATCTTCTACACTTAAAGAAGAGTTCAGTGGAAAACTACATTCCACTCCCTACTCAGAATAACTTCAACTAAAAGATTTCTGCACGGTCTGCGACTTTTGGTCACAAAATCTCCCACTTTCAGAGCAAATGCCACTGTATCCATCTACAACAATGGAACTATCCTTATTCAGGCCTCCGATCGTTGTCTGGACATCTTTGATGATAAGTTTGCACTCTTTAAAAGATCTTTGATTCCTAGCGTCTCCACTACTCAATCCTGTTACCAACTCAGGAGGTCCATGAGCCCCATGAGCCCTCTTTACCGAACCACACCCGAAGGACTGCTTCTCCCACCCAGATCAACCCCCACTTCACCACAGCTTCCCAGACACCTGGCTCCCCTATCTCACCCACCATGACACACCCACACCTGACCTTGACCAATAATCTGAGTGCACCTGTCATTTTCCCCATCCCCTCTACCGCTAGCCCCTGCCTACATAACTCCATCAGTAGACTGCAGGCCTGCCCATGCACGAATTCCACCAACTTCTCTTCCCCTGACGTCCCCTACATGGACCTATCATCTCATGATCCACTACCTCAGAAATTGAACTCTCCTCTAGTGGACTTCCCACACCCCTCCCGTCCACCTCTCCCTATCTCCCCTACACCCTCCCCATTGGCAAATCCCCCGCCTCACCAAAACGTGACCCATACTCCTCACCTCGATCCGGCTTCGAAACTCAAAACTATAAACCACGAACTGCTAACTCTCAAAACTGCCATCTTTAAACTCATAAAGGCCACCGAAGAGCTAGCCCATGCTCTCTCTCCCAAAATGTCCCCTCGTGAGATCCTCCAACTCTCCTCCAACATGCCTACACTCGAGTCCCCACATTTAATCCTCCCGAAACCCTCCGCCCTTATCTTGAACACCACCCCCAACCCTACCTCCCTATCTCGACCTACCAGATACTTAAATACTTATCCAGAACCAGATATTCTCTCCTTACTCCTTGAGTACACCTCCCCATACTCAGAAGATGATATTCTATCCCTCCTCCTCGAATACACCTCCACTCTTTCGACCATGTTGGGCCCTGCTCTATGCTCCTTAACACCCCCTCTAATTGTTCATAACCCTACACTCCCTAAACACGGTAATTTGGAACCCATCCAAACCATCTCGCCCAACCCACATAGAACGACCAGGCTCAACGCCACTACCATTAATGCCAATTACTTCTTGCAGATCCCCACTACACACACCGTGCTCACTGACACACTACCCAAATCACATCTGAAAAGCATGCTTATTAACTGCAGATCAGTGGTGAAACATGCCACAGACCTGGCTGATCTCATCCTAGCCCAAGATCTAGACCTACTTATCCTCACAGAAACGTGGCTCAACAACTCCTCTGGCCCTATCATTGACCTATTAGTCCCTCCTAGTCACAACATTATTAGACTCGACTGAGCTAATAAATTTGGTGGTGGCATTGCCTGCATCTTCCGCAACTCTCTCTCAGCAAAACAGTCCCCATCTGCCAATCTTTCCTCCTGCGAATACCTCTGCATATATATCACCAGCACTCTCAAACCCTTATGCAGCCTTCACATCTTCTACCACCCCCCCGGGTGATAACCTCCTTCTAATCAAACAGGTTATGGAAATCATCTCCTCCAACCTCGACAGACACTCCCCCTGATCTTCCTTGGGGACTTCAATCTCCATTGGAATGACCCACACGATCAGGCTGTCACAACCTTCAAAAATTTCCTTACTGACATGTCTCTTACCCAATTCTGCAACACCCCCACCCACAACTTAGGATCGACACTTGATCTCCTCATCTCCAAGCACAATTCTATTCAACTCGAATCCATTCTCCTCTGTGACTGGTTTGACCATCATTTTATCAACTTCCTGATAATTGAAAGCTAGAACCACAAACCGGGTCAACCACTCAAACTTAAACAGTGGAAAAGACCGCTCCACACCACAAGCGTTAATGAGGTCATAGAATGCTGCAATCTCTCCCTTCCCCCGCCCTCCAACATGATTGAAGTGCACGACCATATCGACCACTATAACAACAACATGCTTTCTGCCTTGAACGATACGGCTCCCCTTCAACTAAAAAGAATTCCCATTAAAGACTCCAAAGCATGGTTCAATGACAGACTTAATGCTGACAGACGCAAGTGGATATCCTCTCCCTCCACAGATCTTCTAAAATCTCTTAGATCAAAAAGAAGTAGATACAACAAACTCATAAGAACGACGAAATCCAACTTCTTCAAACACCAACTGGACACTGCCAAAAATCACCGGAAACGACTTTTTGCATCCCTACAAGAGAGTAGAGGGATCATCTTCAGGACATTGTATTCATGCCTGTATACATTACGTTTAAGACAGTACAAAAAATTCCTGTCCTATATGTATGGTCTACCCATGCCCATATTATTTATATGTTTTTGCCTTCCATCGTCTTCCATTTTATTTGATTTTTTTTCTCTATTTCTCTTCCATGGTTTGCGCTGAAGGTAGCACTTGTTGCCAAAAATTCTAGGACAGGAATTTTTTGTACTGTCTTAAATGTAATGTATAAAGGCATGAATACAATGTCCTGAAGATGATCCCTCTACTCCCTCGTAGGGATCGAAACGCTGTCGACAATATATACACCATATGCTTGTAAATACACTGTATAAACTCTTCTGCAATGGTATTCTCATGCTATATAAGTCTGCTATATTGTATGGTTTACAGACTCGTTTTCCTTGCCTGAACCTCTTCTTAAATGTTGTTTGTTTAAATGTGGTAGTAGGACGCAGGTTGTGTCCCACTTGAATTTTCTGTAATAACTTGCCTCTAATTAATTACTGAATATTAAATTCTGTCCGTCTGGACAAAGAATATAGAATCTATTTAGTCTATATTTAATATCCACAGTATCTATAAAGTGTCTAGGGACCCTTGTCTTTAGAAATCATATATGCACCCAAGGTCCCTGACCAATTGCTTATTGGGTTTCCCTTGTTTTTTTAAACAATTTTATTAAATGGTACAAAACAAGAAATTATTTCCCTATGGAGAGTAGGTACTAATTATAACTATCTACTGGCGACTAATCGGAGATGACATTTACATGCTGGGGCCCACTGGAGGGCTTTTTAGCACATTGAATTACTTAATCACTGTGTTCCTTGAAATTAAGATTGAAGAACTGCGTAATCCACTATGGGTGGAAAAATTGCAAACTACATGCCCCAGAATGCACGCGCCACTAAGCAAGCATACCGGATGCAATAAACTATTTAAATGCACGTGGGACAGAGTTGCATAATAGCGCATTCCTCATCAGCCCAAGAAGAAGGAGCGAACAGCCCAGAAACGCGTTAGCTAAAAGAACTTAATTACAGATGAAATGTCACCATTGAATGCCTGAATAAAGTGGAATTCACCTAACAGCTGTGGAGTGCTTCTTCGTCTGCAAGAGCCTTTGTTTGAAATAATTACACAAACTGCCTCATTCGTGGGAGGAGCACCACCCAGTAAATGAGGAGAGAGCCGCTGGAGAAAGGGGCCATCGGAACAGGAATCATCCGAGTACAATGATGGCACAGCTGAGCACCAACTAATCGGAGGTGACATTTACATGCTGGGGCCCACTGGAGGGCTTTTTGGCACATTGAATTACTTAATCACTGTGTTCCTTGAAATTAGGATTGAAGAACTGCGCAATCCACTGTGGGTGAAAAAGATGCAAACTACATGCCCCAGAATGCACGCGCCACTAAGCAAGCATGCCGGATGCAGTAAACTATTTTAATGCATGTGGGACAGAGTTGCAGAATAGCGCATTCCTCATCAGCCCAAGGAGAAGGAGCGAACAGCTCAGAAACGTGTTGTCTAAAAGGACTTAATTACAGATGAAATGTCACCATCGAATGCCTGAATAAAGTGGAATTCACCTAACAGCTGTGGAGTGCTTCTTCGTCTGCAAGAGCCTTTGCTTGAAAACCAAAATATATATATATATATATATATATATATATTCATCAGTGATGTCATTTGAGATGTCATCAGTGAGGTCATCAGTGATGTCACTGACCATGTCATGAATGATGTAATATGTGACATGATCAGCAGTAGATTGCGGGTGCGCGATATATAGTTAGTGCAACTAACTATATATGCGAATTTCAATGGTTTTGTGTGAGTAAAATAAGGTTTTGTAAATGCTAATTCCTAACTATATATGGTCTATAACCTATGGTTTTTTCAGTGAATTTTCAAGGTTTTGTAAATGCTAATTCCTAACTATATATGGTCTATAACCAATGGTTTTTTCAGTGAATTTCAATGGTTTTTAATAGTAAATATCAAAAGCTGTAAAATGTATTCTTCTTTTAAAGGAAAAATATATTTTATATGTATTTAATATAATTTTTTTATGTATATAAATTTTTTGAGGGAACGAATTTATCAACTATCATGCTGAAGAAGAGTGTGGGGAAAAAAAAACAAAGAGGAGGACTAAGAGAAAAGAACAATCAGTTCAAAAATACAATTGCTTTAAAGCATGAAGTGCTTTTCCACACATTTACATTTAAATAACCCATATTAGAACATACAAAATATCTACAGAGGAGACAGTGTACATTGAATTTTAGACTCTTCATTGGTACCTACATGTTGGTACTTACATCACCCAAACAACACAACAACCGGGACGCTGTCACAGATATATATATTTTTTTGAACGTTAATTTCTCAAAATCCACTGGAGCACATATCTTGAGACCTAGCAAAGGCACATTATATCTCGACTCTTGAGTCCTTGGCAAAAAAAGTCAAATCCGGGTCTCCGGGGGACCCAGCCCCGCCAGACATCATTATGTCAGCCTCGGCTATCACCCTACCTGTCATAATGGACCTCCTCAACGCTTCCATCTCTACCGGCATAGTCCCGCTACAATGGAAACAAGCCATGGTCCGTGCACTATTAAAAAAGCCCAAACTGGACCCTTCGAACCTCAGTAACTACCGGCCAATCTCTCTCCTCCCCTGGATTAGCAAAATCCTAGAGAGACATATTAATAGCCAGCTGATCAAATTTCTTGAAAACCACCAGCTCCTTGACCCCACCCAAACGGGCTTCAGACCACGACATGGCACCGAAACCGCGCTCCTCATGGTCACCGAGGAATCCAGAACCATCCTGGATCAGGGAGGATCAGTGGCAGTGATCCTCCTTGACCTAAGCGCGGCCTTCGACACGGTCAGCCATGACATACTGCTGGACCGCATGGCAAACATTGGTATAAAAGACAAAGCTTTGTCCTGGTTTGAATCCTTTTTACAGGACAGATCCTTTCGGTTATTCGACGGAACTTCCTCCTCTACCAGCAGACCTCTAAAATGCGGAGTCCCGCAGGGCTCTTCACTGAGCCCGGCGCTCTTCAACATATATATGAGGCCACTGGCTGAAGTTGTTCGTCAGTATGGAATTAAGATCATTTCATACGCTGACGACACACAGCTAGTGGTCTCTCTGGCACAGGAGGCCAGCCAGACCTCGGAAGGAGGGCTCAAGAAATGCCTCGAGGAAGTTAAGGACTGGATGTCCTCCTCCTCATTAAAAATGAACGGGGACAAGACAGAGCTTATGCTCCTTGGCCCTGCAAAACCCAACTCCCTTGGCACTTTATGGCCACCCTGTCTAGGTACCCCCCTGCCCCAAAAGACAGTATTAAGAGCCTTGGGGTGTGGCTCGATGGATCTCTGTCCTTTGGCACTCAATCCACCAAACTAGCAGCCACATGCTTTGGCCTGCTCAGAGTACTAAGGAAGGTACTCCATCTTCTACCGATGGAGGCAAAACAAGTAGCCATCCAAGGCCTTATCCAGTCACGACTGGACTATAACAACGCCTTGTACCTCGCTGCCCCAGAGTACACAATACGGAGGCTACAAACAGTACAGAACTGCGCCGCGCGCACCTTGCTTCAGATCCCCCGACGTCAATCAGTCAAAAATGGACTGAAAAAGCTGCATTGGCTACCCATTCCCCAAAGAATCCAATTCAAAGCCTTATGCATTGCGCACCAGGCGTTCTGGAAAACGGGTCCCCTCATCACCCGTAACCTTGTGTCACATTATCAACCCACCAGGAATCTGCGTTCCAACCAGACCTTCACGGCCACGATCCCCAAAATAAAAAAATCCAGAACTGGCGGCAGGACTTTCACCTACAATGCCTCCAAGCTATGGAACACCCTACCCCTCCACCTAAGGAAGAACCCCAATCTTACCTCATTTAGGAAACAGTTAAAAACCTTCCTTTTCACTGCCGTCTGATAACGCCTTGGCTACCCCCTCTTGTTCTGTTGGTTTTAGCGCTTGGACGCCCCCGGGCAGCAATCGCGCTCTATAAATCGACATACAAATACAAATACATTGGGCAAACAGTCTCTACAATTTTGCCAAGTTTCATAGAAATCCATTCAGCCGTTCGAGCTAAAAGTGAGTCCAACCGCCCTATGGAAAACTCAATGTTAAAAACATTTGGGACCCCCTTTTTTCTCGGCCCCCGCTTGACGAAACCCCCCCAAACTTTCAGGGGACGGTCGGAAACAAAATGCGCCATTTTCCTGAAAATTTCAGCCAATTCCGTCCATCAACGCCAAAGTTATTCAACATAGAATTTTCAGAAATCCCTATTCAAAAAAATCCTAACTATATATACCTACTGGCGACCGCCAGTAGGTAATATATATATATATATATATATATATATATATATATATATATATATATATATATATATATATATAACATTTCTATGGCAAAATGAAACCCCTCATTTTGTTCCTTTTCAAATTAAATGTATTAAGTGTTACCACTTTATTCCAATCAAGATGACTTCAGGTGTGCCATACTTTTGTCATAAGTAAGACTGTTAGCGTTCTAGTTGTTCTTTAGAACACTCTGGGACATTCTGTCATTGGGCTATAGTTGGGCTACATCTGGCTGATATTTGGGCTACATTTGTTTTTTTGTCTCTGGTGGCCATCTTTGGGCTACATTGGGCTACATTGGGCTACATTGGGCTACATTTGGGCTCTAACATATATATAGCCCAATGTAGCCCAATATATATTTTTTCAAAGTTAATTTTCGTAAAAACCACTGGAGCATATATCTTGAGACATAGCAAAGGCACATCGGGCTACCAGTCCCTACAATTTTGCCAAGTTTTGTGGAAATCCATTCAGCCGTTCGAGCTAAAAGTGAATCCAACCGCCCTATGGAAAACTCAATGTTAAAAACACGTTTTGGGACCCCCCTTTATTCTCGGCCCCCGCTTGACGAAACCCCCCCAAACTTTCAGGGGGCGCTCAGAAACAAAATGTGCCATTTTCCTGAAAATTTCAGCCAATTCCGTCCATCAACGCCAAAAGTATTCAACATAGAATTTTCAGAAATCCCTATTCAAAGAAATCCTAACTATATATACCTACTGGCGACTGCCAGTAGGTAATATATATATATATATAACATTTCTATGGCAAAATGAAACCCCTCATTTTGTTCCTTTTCAAATTAAATGTATTAAGTGTTACCACTTTATTCCAATCAAGATGACTTCAGGTGTGCCATACTTTTGTCATAAGTAAGACTGTTAGCGTTCTAGTTGTTCTTTAGAACACTCTGGGACATTGTATCATTGGGCTATAGTTGGGCTACATCTGGCTGATATTTGGGCTACATTTGTTTTTTTTTGTCTCTGGTGGCCATCTTTGGGCTACATTGGGCTACATTGGGCTACATTTGGGCTCTAACATATATATAGCCCAATGTAGCCCAATATATATTTTTCAAAGTTAATTTTCGTAAAAACCACTGGAGCATATATCTTGAGACATAGCAAAGGCACATCGGGCTACCAGTCCCTACAATTTTGCCAAGTTTTGTGGAAATCCATTCAGCCGTTCGAGCTAAAAGTGAGTTCAACCGCCCTATGGAAAACTCAATGTTAAAAACACGTTTTGGGACCCCCCTTTTTTCTTGGCCCCCGCTTGATGAAACCCCCCCAAACTTTCAGGGGACGCTCAGAAACAAAATGTGCCATTTCCCTGAAAATGTCAGCCAATTCCGTCCATCAACGCCAAAGTTATTCAACATAGAATTTTCAGAAATCCCTATTAAAAAAAATCCTAACTATATATACCTACTGGCGACTGCCAGTATGTAATATATATATATGTATATATATATATAACATTTCTATGGCAAAATGAAACCCCTCATTTTGTTCCTTTTCAAATTAAATGTATTAAGGGGCAGATTTATGAGTTCTGGCGCATCTCTGCAAATCAGCAGGGATGCGCCAGAACTGATGCGTCACGCAATTCCCTCCTTGCGGCACCACAGATGCGCTGCATTTACAATGCGGCGCACCATGGTGCAAGGAAGGGCAGATGCGTGACGCATCTTGTGGTGTACGGGTGGCGCATTGCTGGAGTAGCGTCGCAAGTGCGGCGCAACTCCCGCAATGTACAGAGGCCACCCATACATAACGTGGTGCGTCACTCCTTACGCCTGCTTCAAGCAGGCGTAAGGATTTGACGCAGCAGCGTCGTAAAACTGACTCAGTGAAATCTTGTAGATTTCACTGCGTCAGTTTTACGGGGCTTTCCTACGAGGGAACGCCCACCCTGCGACAGAACGCCCACATGAAACCTGACGCAGGTTTCATGTGGCGCAGGGCTTTACAACGTGACGCATCTGCCTAGATGCGTCACGTTGTAAATATGTCGCAGGGATGCGCCACGTTTCCGCGCCGTTGCGTCACGCAACGGCGGCGTAAACGTGGCGCAACCCCTACATAAATCTGCCCCTAAGTGTTACCACTTTATTCCAATCAAGATGACTTCAGGTGTGCCATACTTTTGTCATAAGTAAGACTGTTAGCGTTCTAGTTGTTCTTTAGAACACTCTGGGACATTGTATCATTGGGCTATAGTTGGGCTACATCTGGCTGATATTTGGGCTACATTTGTTTTTTTTTGTCTCTGGTGGCCATCTTTGGGCTACATTGGGCTACATTGGGCTACATTTGGGCTCTAACATATATATAGCCCAATGTAGCCCAATATATATTTTTCAAAGTTAATTTTCGTAAAAACCACTGGAGCATATATCTTGAGACATAGCAAAGGCACATCGGGCTACCAGTCCCTACAATTTTGCCAAGTTTTGTGGAAATCCATTCAGCCGTTCGAGCTAAAAGTGAGTCCAACCGCCCTATGGAAAACTCAATGTTAAAAACACGTTTTGGGACCCCCCTTTTTTCTCGGTCCCCGCTTGATGAAACCCCCCCAAACTTTCAGGGGACGCTCAGAAACAAAATGTGCCATTTTCCTGAAAATGTCAGCCAATTCCGTCCATCAACGCCAAAGTTATTCAACATAGAATTTTCAGAAATCCCTATTCAAAAAAATCCTAACTATATATACCTACTGGCGACTGCCAGTATGTAATATATATATATATATATATATATATATATATATATATATATATATATATATATATATATATATATATATATATATATATATATTCACTGAAAAAACCATAGGTTATAGACCATATATAGTTAGGAATTAGCATTTACAAAACCTTATTTTACTCACACAAAACCATTGAAATTCCATATATAGTTAGTTGCACTAACTATATATCGCGCACCCGCAATCCACTGCTGATGATGTCACATATTACATCATTCATGACATGGTCAGTGACATCACTGATGACATCACTGATGACATCTCAAATGACATCACTGATGACATCTCACTTGACATCAATGATCACATCACTGATGATATCATTCATGTGATAATACAATGCATCTCCTCACACTCTAATATAACCTCTATTACACCCAGTGTTAAATAGAGAGTATAATTTTTGAAACCATTGACACACCAATACTAGTTACTACATACGCACTCACTGATTCCTATGTCTACACACACATTCACTCATACAATCATTCATACATACAATCACTCATCTTTACAACACTATCATATGCACTCATACACCTATACAGACACTCACACTCTGCCACTCATCCATGGAGTTACTCACACACCTAGTCAGTCCTGAAAAGAATCAATCACACTTCCATTTTCTCATCTATACAGTTAAACACAGAACACCTTACATTTTTGAAACATATACTAACACATACTTACTCTCTTATAGAATCACTGATACAAGTACACATTGATCTGCACAGAGTCACACACCTCCCAGCCAGCCATACACACACTCAGTCTCCCATACAAATACTTGTGCAACCAATCAATAACCCATATAGCTACTTATATAGCTACTGATCAACACATGCAGCAGCTTGCACAACAACAGACATACTGATGCACACTTTCAGACAGTTTAGTCACTAACCCGTGCATTCAGTAAGACGCATTTAATCACTCACTCATACAGTCAATCACGCACCTACTAAAACCTTCATTCAGACACTTATACATCCACTCATTCTTCAATATGTAAAACATATTTAAACTTTACAGAAACACATAATCACTGGATGTTGTCATCAGTGATGTCATCAGTGATGTCACTGACCATGTCATGAATGATGTAATATGTGACATCATCAGCAGTGGATTGCGGGTGCGCGATATATAGTTAGTGCAACTAACTATATATGGAATTTCAATGGTTTTGTGTGAGTAAAATAAGGTTTTGTAAATGCTAATTCCTAACTATATATGGTCTATAACCTATGGTTTTTTCAGTGAATTTTCAAGGTTTTGTAAATGCTAATTCCTAACTATATATGGTCTATAACCTATGGTTTTTTCAGTGAATTTCATTGGTTTTTTAACAGCTAATATCTGTAGCTGTAAAATGTATTCTTCTTTAAATCCAAAAATATATTTTATATGTTTATGAAATATTTTTTTTTCTTCGTTCCCGCTTCGCGAATCGGGAAGCTTCCCGTTAGCTGACCTTGATGCCGCGAAATAGACCGCGAGCCGGTAAACGTTTCTTTACCGCAACTGCCGCGTTACAAAACAACATCGTGACGCCTCCCGTCCGCATGACGTTTCACGTTGTCGCGTGATACGTCATATGACGTGCTACGTTAGCGAACTGGTACGCGAACCGAGTCGCAAAGCGCAGGTTTCTGGAAGCAAACCGGGAGGCCCTGCAAAGCGCTTAACGTAAACACAGCAGGTCATGTGACTTGGTAATAACACTTTTCATTGGTTCATTTCACTTTTGGTTTCCTAATGATGTAAGACTAGGTCATATAATCTAAAATGAACACTTTTCATTGGTTGAGAACTCTTGTTTTTCCCAAATGATGAAAATCCCTCCTTCTTTCCTCACTCTGACTTTCATCATTGTGAGAGAAAGACCCTTTGTGATCACTGAGCAATGGCTTCTTTAGTAGCTTCAGCTGGTGCTTCCCCACCACCTCCACCACATCCAAGGAAGAGTGGACCACCTGCTCAAGTTATAATTCAACAAGAAGATGAAGAAGAGGAACAGGACGACGAGCACGAAGAGAGGCAGTTTTTGCCTGAGGAGCCCAGGACGTCTCACCGGAAAGAAAACTTCATTTGGCAATTTTTTAAAATTCCCAAAGGTGAGAAAAAAGTAAATGCAAGATACGTAACTTGCCTTATATGTCAAGATAGACTGTCCAGAGGAAACGAGAAAAAATACAGTTTCGGAAACTACACAATGCATCGCCATATGACTAGGTGGCATCCTAACAACTACAGTGCTGCACAGTTTCGGAACGACCTAGATAATCTCCCTATTATGGCCAGAAGATCTGTTGTACCGGAAGTAACGGGACCAGAGGGCAGGGAGATGGTGCCAAATATACAAATGAGATTTGGTGAAGTAAAACACACCTGCGTATTTTGCGATGGATTCATTTGCTACGGAGAAAGAAGCATCACTCTGATCAACAGAGCTATTGACTATCATATGCAAGTTTGTACGAAACGCCCAAAATAATAAATACTTTTTTTTTGTTTTGTTGCTCCTGTTGAGCCCTTTACAATGAATCGTTTTCATTGCCCCCTCCAAGAAAAACCCCAAAAAATATAAAACTGTTCAGAAAAATTCAAAAAAAGTAAAAAAATGTTCCGAAAAATAATAAAAAAAATTTAAAACAATAAAAAAAAAGTTCTTTTCAGCCCTACCTCCCCGTTATTAAAAAATTGGTACAATATTTGGAACTGTGCCAACCTCTATTTCTCTTAGTTCGCTTCCCAGTTCGCTCGCCGGTACGCGAACCGGAAGCGAACCAAAAACAGTAAGTATAAGGGAAGGAAACAGACACTTATGTTAAAAGAAAGACAGCTATAGGGGAGTAAACTGGAGATACTATTACCCGTAATCCACTGCTGATGATGTCACATATTACATCATTCATGACATGCTCAGTGACATCATCAGCAGAGGATTGCGGGTTTTTTGACAACGTGCCTTATCCACGGTTTAATAACGCTGCCTTTTGCTTTATATAAGTTTTCAAATTGTATGAAATATATACCAATAGGTCGTTATGAACCTTTAGGTAGTGCTTTTCTTCATGAGGTCTGGTCGCTTCCATACACATACAGATGTTTCAAAGATGATCAAGAAGTTTATCTGAATGGAGAGGAATGCACTGAGACGCCAGATCATTCACTAATGTGTAGGCACATACAGTTACACGGTTCATGCAACAAACACCGACCAAATATGGCTTGCGTGTTGCAAGGCACGCCAGTTCCTGCTATCATCCCCACGTTCAAGTTGTTGGAAAATGGTAGTTATTTGATGCTCAATAATGAAGATTGATCTGGGTTAATTAAAAGTATTCCTTTTATCGTAACAGTAAGTGAACGGGTTATTTGCTGCAGAAATGTTCTATTTCCTCCCACACATGAACATAGGGAGTTTTCAATCTCGCCACAAATACCAACCTTGGGAGCAGATTTCAACGGCATGGCAAGAATAAGAGCTCTTTTGTCTCAGAGAGAGGTGGCCTTGAGTTCGGCCCGTGAAACTTTCGTGCTTCACATAGCGAACACCCGTACAGAGGTGCAGACCCTTTTCAATTCAGATTTGCCTTTCCATTTCAGCAAGATGGTTCGGACTATCTCTAACGCATCCTCCACAAAGGCCCTGGCGCACTTTTTTAAAGTTGTTACCAGTGGTCTCGTGACTTCATTTGAGAAAATCTTTCGAGTCATCCCTACTTTCTTTCATTGTATTTTTTCCACTCTGCTTCGTGGATTGCCATTTTTACTTGCATTACCAGCGGACGCTCTTGTGCTTTTTTACATTTTTAAATATGGATGTCCCTCCTATGGAACCTCCCGCCCTGCAGCTGCTGACACTGTTCCGCAATCGCATGCTAGAATATTATGGCACAATGCCGTTGGCGATATTAAGCACGGCATATGGATTATCTTTTCGATTCTCCTACTTCACCTGTGTCCAGCCTGTATTTCACTGCCTGACCTGTGATTTCGATTGGGCCATTGATTTGTGTCTCTGCGGACCGGTTTCTCCTGACGTCGACTTTAATCAGCTGATGACTCCTATCATTACTCACGAGTTGGTTTGTCCTGGCGAAAGGATTATGGCTGTGGCATTGATGCATGGACTAATTGGTCCCTGGAATTTACTGGCGGCAACACAGTCTTTCTTGGAACAGAGCTTTCTTGAAAACCCACCGAGCTGTCCTCTGATGGTGATAGAGGATCCGGTGCTGGGAGAGCACGTATGTTCTTTTCCGCTTTTAAATTGGATGGCTGAACTGTTTTCGGATGAAGACGGTGACTTCCTATTGGAGGCTGTTGCAGCTTATTTTGCATACACAGTTATGTCATAGACCTTTTTCATGTTTGATATGCTGAGTACTAGCATTTCATTGACAATTCATTGACTTATTTGTCAAGTTTTTATTATTTACCTTGCCTATTGGCTTAAGACTCGATAAAGTACTTGGCTGTTTTATTTTTCTTTAGCATTAAATTTTCCTAGTTTTTAATGCTTTACCTTGCGGACCGTCCACATATAAACTTGCAATCTGCTCTCATGAGATGGCACTTCTATCTTATTCAGTTCGTTTCCGGATCATGGGGAGGTGTCATCTACGTCCTGGATATCTTTACACCGTGTTAAGTTAGCATGGGCTCATTACCGGTTTAAACGCCATTTTTCCTTTTTTGCAACTTCTGCACACGACACTTAGTTGTTGCTTTAGCTTTCAACCTAGTAGTTCATCGTGGTTTACATGAGAATAATATGTTATTGCTCTACTATCTGCTTTGCTTGTTAAACTATATCTGTACAGCGAGTGCTAAAGTTTCAAGAACAACACGATACAGAATTGTTATGAGGTCTGATCTCCACGACTTCATACTCATAACATAAGTGCAACTTCTGCCAATTCTGGGCATGAGGCGGGTTTTATATTGCTTTGCCGAACACACATACACAACACTTGATGCGGTTCACATGAAGAGAGAGCTGGTGTATGCTGATGTGATTCCTTCAAATCTAAGACACTAAAGTATGGGCACGCCCTAAACCAACACAAAGAGACCTTCTTAGCAAATAATATAATATGTGTATTAGGGAGGGTGAGATATAAGCAGCCGCGGGCCGTGGAGGGAGTTACGGTGAGGCAGGGAGGCGGGGAGGGGGAGAAGCAGGGTGGAGCCCTCTCCACCCTGCCCCTCCCCCTCCCCGCCTCCCTGCCCCACCGTAACTCCCTCCACGGCCCGCGGCTGCTTATAAGTGTTGCTAACTCTTATTTATTTACAGCATGTTAACATACTGTCACCATTCGCTTTTTATGTACTAGTAACTATGCTGGTAATTTTGCTACTGATAATATGTGTACTTGTATTATCTAAGATACTACGCCTGAGAAGACGGCATTAGGAAATAAACATTTCAAATACACATGTGTTCTTCTTAACTCCATGTTCTGGTTTCTAAGAAATATATAACGACCGACTGTTCATGAGTTCCACGTATCCTGAGGTACTATAAGTTCATATTCTGGATTGTCTAAACATTGAGAGTTTGTTATATCCAATGTGACACTGTACCTAGCTTGCTAAGGGGTTTTTGATTACTAAGGTGAGTTTTGGGACACCCTAATTCGCCGAGGTTCCAATCCTCTGTCCACAGTTCTGTGTGAGAACAGAAACCCTGCGACAGGGGCACCCCCGACCCTTGCTGGAGCTTCATCACACTTGCGATACAACTCCAGCAATGCGCCACCTTTACGGCACAGATACATCACGCATCTGTGCTGTTTTTGCCCCATGATGCGCCGCATTGTAAATGCAGCACACCATAGGTGACGGAACAGCGGCACAGAATGACTAACACATCCCTGGTGATGCGCCAGTCATCATAAATCTATCCCTATGCTTCTTATCTTGTTAGAGATGAACCGCCATATGTATCATCAAAGTTTTTTGCATTTCCTAAATAGCGAACTTTAAGGAATAAATAGCGATTCTTTACCATTCCTAGTTTGCGATGAGCTATTTGCTAATTACAAATTACCCATTCATTTCCTTCATTTCCATAGGACGGTTGGACTCACTTTTAGCTCGAACGGCTGAATGGATTTGCACGAAACTTGGCAAAATTGTAGGGACTGGTAGCCCGATGTGCCTTTGCTATGTCTCAAGATATATGCTCCAGTGGTTTTTACGAAAATTAACTTTGAAAAATATATATTGGGCTACATTGGCCTATATATATGTTGGAACCCAAATGTAGCCCAATGTAGCCCAATGAAGCCCAATGAAGCCCAATGTAGCCCAATGTAGCCCAAAGATGGCCGCCAGAGACGAAAAAAAACAAATGTAGCCCAAATATCAGCCAGATGTAGCCCAACTATAGCCCAGTGAAAGAATGACCAATCAGCGTCGCAAACCTCCGTTACGCGAAGCCGAGCGCTGTTACAGATATATATCTTTTTTTTAACGTTAATTTCTCAAAATCCACTGGAGCACATATATTGAGACCTAGCAAAGGCACATCGGGCTACCAGTCCCTAATATTTTACCAAGTTTCGTGCAAATCCATTCAGCCGTTCGATTATTATTATTATTTTTTTTTTTGCCCCGCGGGGCCCTTTTAAAACCTCCACATCAAACCTAGGGGGTCAGCGAGGATCTACTATTCCCCCTTATGGTCATTTGCCCCTTCGCTTTCGCCTCCTCTTGTCTCTCGATCCTACCGAGAGACAAGATGGCGGCCGCTACGGACTGTTTGGAATGTTGACAGACGCCGGAGAACCAATCAGCTTCGCTTCACAAAGCTCCGTTGCGCGAAAAGTACGCGTCCTGGAGCGCTGCCCGGTCCGCTGTTACAGATATATATCTTTTTTTAAACGTTAATTTCTCAAAATCCACTGTAGCACATATATTGAGACCTACAAAAGGCACATCGGGCTACCAGTCCCTACAATTTTGCCAAGTTTCATGCAAATCCATTCAGCCGTTCGGGCTAAAAGTGAGGCCAACCGCCCTATGGAAAACTCAATGTTAAAAACACGTTTTGGGACCCCCCTTTTTTCTCGGCCCCCCCTTGACGAACCCCCCCCAAATTTTCAAGGGCTGCTCAGGAACAAAATGTGCCATTTTCCTGAAAATTTCAGCCAATTCCGTCCACAAACGCCAAAGTTATTAGACATAGAATTTTCAAAAATCCCATAGAGAAAAAATCCTAACTATATATACCTACTGGCGACCGCCAGTAGGTAATATATATATATATATATATATATATATATATATATATATATATATATATATATATATATATATATATATATATATTCACTGAAAAAACCATAGGTTATAGACCATATATAGTTAGGAATTAGCATTTACAAAACCTTGAAAATTCACTGAAAAAACCATAGGTTAGAGACCATATATAGTTAGCTGGACATTTTATTGACATAAAACCAATGAAATTCCATATATAGTTAGTTGCACTAACTATATATCGCGCACCCGCAATCCACTGCTGATGATGTCACATATTACATCATTCATGACATGGTCAGTGACATCACTGATGACATCACTGATGACATCTCAAATGACATCACTGATGACATCACTGATAACAACATCCAGTGATTTTTTGTTTCTGTAAAGTTTAAATATGTCTTACATATTGAAGAATGAGTGGATGTGTAAGTGTCTGGACGAAGGATTTAGTAGGTGCATGACTGACTGTATGAGTGAGTGATTAAATGTGTCTCACTGAGTGCATGGGTTAGTGACTAAACTGTCTTAATTTGTGCATCATTATGTCTGTTGTCCTGTAAACTGCTGCATGTGTTGATCAGTAGCTATATGAGTAACTATATGGGTTATTGATTGATTGCCCAAGTATTTGTATGGGAGACTGAGTGTGTGTGTGGCTAGCTGGGAGGTGTGTGACTCTGTGCAGATCAATGTGTACTTGTATCAATGATTGTATAAGAAGGTAAGTATGTGTTAGTATATGTTTGAAAATGTAAGGTGCTCTATGTTTAACTGTATAGACAAGAAAATGGAAGTGTCATTGATTCTTTACAGGACTGACTAGGTGTGTGAGTAACTCCATGGATGAGTGGCAGACTGTGAGTGTCTGTATAGGTGTATGAGTGCATATGATAGTGTTGTAAAGATGAGTGATTGTATGTATGAATGATTGTATGGGTGAATGAGTGAAGGTGTGTGTAGACGTAGCAATCAGTGAGTGCGTACGTAGTAACTAGTATTGGTGTGTCAATGGTTTCAAAAATTATACTCTGTATTTAACACTGGGTGAAACAGAGGTTATATTAAAATGTGAGGAGATGCATTGTATTGTCACATGAATGATATCATCAGTGATGTGGTCATTGATGTCAAATGAGATGTCATCAGTGATGTCATCAGTGATGTCATTTGAGATGTCATCAGTGATGTCATCAGTGATGTCACTGACCATGTCATGAATGATGTAATATGTGACATCATCAGCAGTGGATTGCGGGTGCGCGATATATAGTTAGTGCAACTAACTATATATGGAATTTCATTGGTTTTATGTCAATAAAATGTCCAGCTAACTATATATGGTCTCTAACCTATGATTTTTTTCAGTGAATTTTCAAGGTTTTGTAAATGCTAATTCCTAACTATATATGGTCTATAACCTATGGCTTTTTCAGTGAATTTTCAAGGTTTTGTAAATGCTAATTCCTAACTATATATGGTCTATAACCTATGGTTTTTTCAGTGAATTTCAATGGTTTTTTAATAGCAAATATCATAAGCTGTCGAATGTCAAGTACGTGGTAAGTAAAAACATTTTCGTGTTTATGCACACTGATCTGCTTTGAATGCTGCACCCCACCCCTCATTTCTATTAGGAGTACTCTCTCTTTGCAGATAGTGAAGGGTAGTTAACGCAGGCCTTTGCCCCCGTTGTAATCCGTCGTGCCTGCTTCTCTCTCCATTTGATTGATTGTTCTCTTTGGTTCATTCTCTATTTACAAACAAGCACAGAGTCGCAATACTCTGTTTAGTCTTTGCAGATAGCGAAAAATCGTGTAAAAAAACAAAAGGAATCGAGCAAAATCAGTAGGCCACTAATGGGATCTCTTTTTGACCTCGCTAAAATAGAAACATTAGGAACAACCTGTTGAAAATAGCAATGTGTATGTACATAAGCGGCGTTCATTTGTGTTCACAGTACCCCTTGTTGATTGTTTGAATCGAGCATTGAATTGTTCGAAGTTGGTTCTCTTAAGGATCTTCTCTGCCTGCAAACAAGGAAGAATAGGAATATTCTCTCTCCCTTTGCAGATAGTGAAGGGTAGGTAACGCAAGCCTTTAACACGTCGTACCTATTTCATTCCTCATTGATTGATTGATTGTCCGAACATTGACTGTTTGGGAATTAGTTCTTTTTGGAGGTATTCCCTGTTTGCAAATAAACGTAGGAAAATCTTTGCAAGTAGTGAAAGGGTAGGTAATGCGGACCTTTCTCCCCCGTTGTAATCTGTCATGCCTATCTACTCCCCACTGATTGATGCACCTGTTTCACCCGGACCATTTACTAGAGATATCTGGCCCAACAAGAGAGCACCCCTAGTGAAAAGGACATATGCAATAATAACGAAGTGATCACTGTATCCTGTTAACAGAAACTTTAGCATGAAACAACCTGGAAAGAAAAGAATAGGAAAACGAAAATCAGTAGGCCACTGATGAACTTTTTATTAAATAACAAACAAAGAAACGATAACAATACGTAATGATAAAACCTATTATTGTCCTAGAAACAAGAAACGTTAGAAGTAAGCCCGTAATAAGAAACCTGAAAACATCGCCCCTCACTGCCCCAAAACGTGTCTGTCCCACCGCCTGCCACGGCCAAATAACGGCAAACTGGGAAAGATAGAAGTCAGCAGACATCCGCCCCATTCTAGAAACTTCCAAAGGGCAACAGGTTTTCGGCTACGCCCAGCCGGAAGCAACACATATAAGGCGGGTCCTGCTGCCACGCCTCGGAGATCATCACGTAGGGTGTAGCCGGAGGAGAGGCCGAGGCCGAGGCCAGCGGGACCCGGCCAGGGGGATTGACAACGCTGGAGAGTTGCAGGGGGGGGAATGTCCGTGTCCTCGACCCTCCCCTCTCTCTCCCAGTCCGGCCGCGGTGGCCCTTGACAGTTTCAGGTAGTCCCGCCACATTCTCTACCAGTCCGGCCACCAACGGGCGGGGCCGATGGGTTCCGGCTGCAGCCGATAAACCAAGGAACCCGTTCATGGGGCCAGAGCAAGGGGCGTCCGGCCGACATCCACCGGAAGCCCGGCCCGAAGACGGACGGGACACTTCTTCTTTCTTGAATAATGGCTTTGCCAACACTGGGGGGGATGTCTTGCACATGCCTCCGACCCCCCCCCCCTCGTCCTCATCGCCTGGTCCGGCCATAACAAATCTCAAGCGAGACGCCGTGGGGTGCACTGGGAGGGAGAGACGGTGCGAACAGGCCTCTCCCGCCTCCCCAGTGGAGGCTTCCCACCTGCACCCTCAGCGCTCCAGGCGCCCGGAAAAGGGTTCTTCCACTGTGGCGATGCTGCAACGTCTCGCCCGGCAGGGTGGAGCCCGTCCGCTCATTTGACCCCGCGATCGCCAGTAGCTACCGAACTCTCAAAATGGCGATCGACGTGGCAAGAGCGGGCCCAGCATAAAGAAATGGCCCGGTCACTGGTTGACTCCACCACAGTAGTCCTCCACGACCTTGAAGATTCTAGAGGAGCCGCGGGAGTCTCCGACCCCCGCAGACACCCCCGATGGGGAATGACTGCCATGATCGCCCGTGGAGTGACGAAACTGTATCCGCGGGACGTCGGCGCTCCCATGCTGGCGCCAGCCTCACTTTGAATTACTAGAATCCTGCAAACCTCAGTTCCGGTGAAAGCACACTGTGACCCGGTAGGAAAAATTGTTGCACCCCCTCCCCTTTTTGACTGATAGTTCAAACCACCGATCCTTTCCTTTGCCCTTCTACCAGAACTTTGGACTGCCTCCCCCTCTTTTACATTTTCTAGAGAAAACAAAACATTAACCACTACATTAGCATAGCAGTTGACACCAGAACTGTTTTCAAATTGAAAACCAACAACATCTTCAACAGAATCCTTTTTGTTTCTGCTGTGACCCTGGTACAGCACAGGCATTGTCCCCAGCAGTAATTCTGCAATGCCGGTAAGAATACCTGTGGTGCCTACTGGACTCACTCACCCCCGCGGCGCCCCACGCCGTTATTTGCTGGGCGGCAACTTACTAGACATCACCTTTGTGCCATCTAGATTTCAGCGCGTTCTGCTGCCTTGGAACTATTCGCACAACAGACTGCTACTGACGACCCACCCCCAGGCAACATCTTCTGAATTTTCATAATTTGAAAGAACTAGTAACATGTCCTCATCAGGAATTTCCTCATGAAAAGTCTGCAATGATGATTCTTGTAACTCTATGGTCTCCAAACATTCGATAAATTCGCCATCAAGAGATTGATCAAAAAAATCATTCAAGTCATCTCCTCCTTGTGAGAAAATTTCATTATTGGTGCTGTCAATTTCAATAAATGTATTGGATAATTCAAAAGAAATTGCCACGGTCTCTTCGTTGTTTAAATGTTTTTACTGTTTTTGTTTTGTTGTATATATTTATAAGTTATTAAAGTTTTATAATCCTACTACTTTGTTGGAGTGCTATATATTTTTAATGTGACACATAAATGTAAAAACTTGTACAAAGAGTCATCCCTGGAATCTTCCGCTTCAGGCTCGGTCCCCTCCCCAATCACAATACAGGATGGTTTTCAGATAGTAGGAACACGTGTGGTGTGACGGATCTCATCGGGTGTGGGCCTTGATCTACTATAACTCCTTTGAAGAGGGGTGATTCTTTACAGCTGGGGCCATAAACTACATCTGCAGGGCTAGCTGATAGCCTGGACAATCGGACACAGAGGAAGAGGAGTGTCAGAGGGTGCGGTAGTGAATAGGGCGAAAGGGAGGTGTCGGGCGGGCACAGAGTGTGATTCTCAGGGAAGAGCAGCGCAGATGGGGAGAGGTTTATTGCCCATGCATAACACAGAGAGCGGGGGGGACCAGTGCCTGGGGAAGATGCTTGCGAGGGTGGGGAGCCATGCTACGAATCGACAGCGTGCAGAGAGTGGGTCTGGTCAAGGCATCTAAAATGGCTGCCGTGCACGACAAAAGTGTGGCATTTCAAAAAAGGCAAGATGGCGCAAACAATGTTTTTCAACACTTCCTCATTTCCTTCGAATCGAACGTTAACAGACGTTGGTGCATATTACCAAAGTTAAGCGATATTTATCGCTAACGATGCTTACCAACGAATTTTTTACCGCTAAGCATCGTCAGAAATTATCGAAGATAAACCTTGCTATTATCAAGGTTTATCGCAAATGCGATAAAAAACGACCGCAATGCATTAATATCGCTGAAAACTCAGCGATATTCATGCATTACCGAGCTAATGCTCTTAGCCATGTTATCCACCTCCCATTGGATAACATGGCTAAGAACTGCTCAGGGCAGGTGTTAGTTTTTGGAGATATTCGCGCTTAGCGCGAATATCTCCAAAAGTTGGTAATAGGAGATATATATCTTGCATGTTGTAATGCAAATTATTGTGGTATATGGAACTCATACCATAATCTCTCAGGAAAGCAGAAACTGATCCTTTTGGGACCGCCTGAGAAGGCCTAGGGGGTGAGGGGTACTCTACTTTGCCCCCTTTTCACGTTCCGAACTATTTTATTTTACTCTCTTCTGTAATTACACAAAATAGCAGCGATAAGATGCATCAGAGACACACAGTGAGAGAAAGGAGGCCGGAGATGAAGAAGAGATGTCAAATACACATTGGAGATAATATAGTGGGAGAAGGGAAGTAAATATGAGTAAACTTACCATGTAACATAAAAATGTTGCACTCTATACTATAAGTCTCATTTTATACTACAATCACTTCGCTACAACCTCATAAATTAAAAATAAAAATGAATAATGTCTCAAACAATTTTTGATTTCTAAATATAAATTTATTCTTCTGAATTTTCTAAATTTGAAAGAACTAGTAACATGTCCTCATCAGTAATTTCCTCTTCAATCATCTCATCTGGAATCTCCTCATTAAAAGTCTGCAATGATGATTCTTGTAACTCTATGGTCTCCAAACATTCGATAAATTCGCCATCAACAGATTGATCCAAAAAATCATTCAAGTCATCTCCTCCTTGTGACAATATTTCATTATTGGTGCTGTCAATTTCAATCAATGTAGTGGAATCATTCAAGTCATCTCCTCCTTGTGACAATATTTCATTATTGGTGCTGTCAATTTCAATCAATGTAGTGGACAATTCAAAAGAAATTGCCACGGTCTCTTCATTGTGAGCCATTTTATTTTGAAATTGCTTGCTGTAAATTGCAGAAAAAAATAATCACTTTCATTTATCGTTTTTAGTAATACATAATATAAAACTAACTTTATCAAGTATTTAGTATAACAGAAGGACTGCAAATAAATACCAGAAAACATTTTTCAAATTATCTTCAAGTGTACAACATAGTTCCCCTTACAAATTAACAACTCACCTTTTTAAAAGTAGGAGAAGTGTTAGTACTGTGTAAATCAAACACCAGAAATTCACCACCAAAAATTCCTCACAAATGTACCTCAGACAGTAGTATCACAAAATGGCTGTGGTTTCCTCTCATTTGAGATATATACATAACCAATTAACTTTCATCACACACAAATACAAAACCAAAGTAACATTTTAATTGGTTCTAAATTTCAACACTTTCAAATGTGTTTTCCCCATGCAATTTTCCATAGGACATTTACATACGTCTACAGCCTGAAAGGCTGAACGGAATTACACCAAACTTGGCAAAATGGTACATCAAACCTAAGAGGTCAGGAAGGATCTACTATGCCCCCTTATGGTCATTTGCCCCTTCGCTTTGGCCTCCTCTTGTCTCTCGATCCTACCGAGAGACAAGATGGCGGCCGCTACGGACTGTTTGGAATGTTTACAGACGCCGGAGAACCAATCAGCTTCGCAAAGCTCCGTAACGCGAAAAGTACGCGAAGCGGAGCGCTGTTACAGATATATATCTTTTTTTGAACGTTAATTTCTCAAAATCCACTGGAGCACATATATTGAGACCTAGCAAAGGCACATCGGGCTACCAGTCCCTAATATTTTGCCAAGTTTCGTGCAAATCCATTCAGCCGTTCGATTATTATTATTATTATTTTTTTTGCCCCGAGGGGCCCTTTTAAAACCTCCACATCAAACCTAGGGGGTCAGCGAGGATCTACTATGCCCCCTTATGGTCATTTGCCCCTTCGCTTTGGCCTCCTCTTGTCTCTCGATCCTACCGAGAGACAAGATGGCGGCCGCTACGGACTGTTTGGAATGTTCACAGACGCCGGAGAACCAATCAGCTTCGCTTCACAAAGCTCCGTACCGCGAAAAGTCCGCGAACCGGAGCGCTGCCCGGTCCGCTGTTACAGATATATATCTTTTTTTGAACGTTAATTTCTCAAAATCCACTGAAGCACATATATTGAGACCTAGCAAAGGCACATCGGGCTACCAGTCCCTACAATTTTGCCAAGTTTCGTGCAAATCCATTCAGCCGTTCGGGCTAAAAGTGAGGCCAACCGCCCTATGGGAAACTCAATGTTAAAAACATGTTTTGGGACCCCCCTTTTTTCTCGGCCCCCCCTTGACGAAACCCCCCCAAATTTTCAGGGGCTGCTCAGAAACAAAATGTTCCATTTTCCTGAAAATTTCAGCCAATTCCGTCCACAAACGCCAAAGTTATTAGACATAGAATTTTCAAAAATCCCATAGAGAAAAAATCCTAACTATATATACCTACTGGCGACCGCCAGTAGGTAATATATATATATATATATATATATATATATATCTCCAACAAATGCAACCAAAATAACCGCTGAACACTTTACAGAACGGGTGCTTCCTTTTCGCGATGATGGCCACAAGTTTAATAATTCAAATCAAAACACTTCAGCTGGAGCAGGAAGGAGCACTCACAGGTATCTTCAAGTCACTTTATTAAAAGGCAGACACAGCTCGTGGAGAGACGCCTTTATCAATGCCAATTTACATGCAGAGTGTTCTATGGTCCTTTAAACCTCGCTGGACCCGCTCTGATTGGGGGATGACTTATCGTCAACAAAAAAGGACTGTTCCTTGTTCATAGATGATTTTTTTTACTGACAAGCCACCATATTGGAATGATGTTCACCGAGTCCCAATGTTCTCCCTCATGGTGCAAAGGTTTTTTGTGGCACAGTTTAGCCAGATAGTTGTAGGATTGCTTGGGCACACCTTATAAATCAGGGGGCATGTCAAGTTTGTTAATATCTTTCTTACCCCAAGCAGGCGAGTCATACACGTTCAAAGTGCACTCCATTACCCTTCGTTTGGCCTCACAGTGCCTTGTTACTGTTTTACCATATCCGCATTCAGAGATTTAGTAATCATAGGCAATCCATTATGTAATGTGGACTATTGTTGATTATAGCTATATCTATAGATAGATCTCTTTTTACTCCACAGCAGGCATTATGGTAGCTTTGTCCTCCTGCCCCCGAAAGAATATTCAATACTTTTATTGTGGTCCCTCACACATACTGTTAGGGTCATGTTTTTTCATTGAGTCGCACCCTGGTCCCTAACAACCAAGGTGGGCTCACCCATCTTCCAGGGAGCACTTTAGATAATGTTCTAATCTTGACAGGGAAAATAAATATTACAAATATTTAGTAATCGCCTCGGTTTCCCTTTATTTGTGAGTGCCACTGGTATGATTAAAAGATGAATGAATTACTTGGGTGAATTAAGAGGAGGATTAATATTCCTATACCCTAGTACTACGTCAACATATTTCAGCCCTTCTTCATGACCCATACAGAGTCTCAGGCTTATGTTAGGACTGATTGCTAATCCCATTTCCTACTGCATGTCAATATCACTATTTAGTCAGTGGTATTGAGTCTGACACTTGTCAATTGTCACAAGAAAGGACATAAAACAAACATAAACAGGTGAGGCTTGTCTTCTGCCTGTGCCCCAGATGGAGAGGCAAATACTGGTGCCTGTTTTTACGAAAATCATAACAGTGCAAGAGGAAAAGGAACATAAAAAGAAATAAAAGAGATAAAACATAAATTCATTAACTTCAACTATGAGGCTTGCATGCCCATTCACACAGAAACATTCCCTAATGTTAGGTCAAGGACACACTATACACACAGCATACAATATCTTGCTTTTTGCATGCATTTCAATGCAAAAGGGGCAAATCTCTCCTTCCTTTGTATATACATTGTTGTACATGACACAGCAACATAAACAAACTTGCATAAGAGGACCAAGATGTTATATATCCCGGGTATCTATGCAAGCAGGATAAGCATAGCTCTTTGTGAGGTCATAGTCAATGATACTTTATAAGCTCTTACCCTCCTAGGTGTATAATAACATCACATATGGGCTGGTGGTACACGTCTCTGCAGTAATGCTTTGGCAGAATTTAGACCTAGCCATTAGTGCCTCCGTAACTCACCTACCATCCACAGTTAAGCAGAATCAGAAAATGCCCATCCTACCACATGTATACATTTGAGAAATTGTGTTTCTAGCATATCCTTAACAAGGGCATATGTGTCAATACTGCAAGGCTTGCCCCCCTGCTTTGTAGAGATATTTCTTTCATTTTTTATTTCCAAACATTGCTCATGGTGCTGCAAGTTGGCATTTCCCAAGCCCCTGTGAGGTTCATCCCTTACAATATCTACTTCTTGGGTGATTTTATAAGCTCCTTTATCTACAATTCTTCTCTCTCAATTAGGAGAATTCTGAAACGCTGTTGTTTGGATCTTTTTTCTCGGGGCCTTATTATGAGTACGGCTGTCCATAAGACCGCCGTACTCATGGTGTGGGTCTGATCACCGCCACAACTGTGGCCAGACCGCCACAGGACCAACTCCTCTGCTGGGATCCAGGATCCTGCAGTGGTGGTGCAGCAGAAAGGGCCAGGAATATGCTCGTGATGCTGCTGCTCCACCACCTAGCATATTCTGACTTTCATTTCCCTCGGCCTTCTCAAGGCAGTGACCCGACCTTGAAAAGGGTGGCAGACATGGAAGTGACGGGGCCCTAATTAGCCTGCAGCTTCTGGGCCTGGAGGTGCATGCAGCGCGAGTGCACATGTTGTGTCCCCCAGGAATTGCACCCCGTTCCTGCACGGTATGGCATGCACAACATGGTGCAGTCTGCTGTTAAGGCTCTCCTGTGAGCCTTAAAACAGCTGCTGCGGTGAGACTGCTTCAGCATCGCCCACCTGCCATGGATTGAAGTCATAAGCTGGCAGGCAGGTGCACAACAGGCTTGGCAGTCCTCCTGTTGGTACGGCTGGTGCGTACCAACAAGAGGACCACCAAACTCGTAATCAGGCCCTTAGTCTAAGAAAATAGCCTATCAGCATCTGACTCCATGATGTATCACTGAAACACAAGTGTGTGACTACACAAGAGATCAGACACTGTTTGGATTTTTTAAATATACTTTGAACATCAACTGACTCCATGCTGGGGAACAGAATTGTGTGTTGCAGATGTCAGGGTCAGGTTACCCATTTCGTGCATATCCAAATGTTGCTGCAGTAATGATGTAGAACCCAGTAGTCTCCTACTGTTGCAAAATAAGTTCAAGACTGTGTGAAATACTGATGGTGAAGAGGGAGCAAGGGATAGGGGTATGAGAGAAGGCACACAAGAGATGTCAGGTTGAGTCACACAGCTATTCTCATCAAATGAACGCTGCCTAATGTGTTCTGCAGTCTCTCACGAGTGAGTGCTCTTTTGTACTAAACAGAACACAAGCCTACTATTACTCTGTAACCTTACATCAATTTTGAATTTTGTGAATTTTTTCTTATACAATAATCACACATGGATAGTAACATTCTAAAGAAACTGAAAATAGATATACCCAAGAAACACACTAGCAATAGATATATTTCAGTAAACGCTCATTGTATCAAGGGCACAGTACCTTTATCTTGCTAGAGCCAAGGGACTCACTGTGACACAGGTCCAGTTGCAATGTCCTATACACAGTTGTTAAGGCTCCACATATTGACGCAATGAACAGAAACAAAGATTCACTCAAGATTTGTAAATAATCGTAAAGAAGAGATCATTGTTATAGCTCAGATTTGAAGGTGACTCAAAGTTCCAGAGTGTAGGCACAAATAGTAGTTCAAAATGTCAACAGTCATAGTTTAACAATCCGAACAAACAAATGTAACTCTCCTCATCTAATCATTCACCTGAAGCTTCTGAAAACAGTACTTGAGGAGGCTGAGCAGTTCCAAGGATTCAGAGAACTAATTTGACGAGTCTAAAAAATTTGAGCAAATTCTTTAAACTGATGCCTGCAAAAGAAGTTCCAAGATGTGCCACAAGCAGAAAGCTACTGAGATGTACTTGTTTTCCAGAACTAAAATTGCTCTGCTGGAAAGCCAGAAAAAACAGATGAAGAGCAGAAGCTTCCTTTCAGCATCAAGGAGGAAAGTCAAACACAAAGTCAATGCCTGGGTGTCATTTTATAGACCAAAGGATCCTGAAATCCAAATGTAAATCCTGAAATCCTGGAATTGTCACATCCTGTAGTGGGTGCTCAAATCCCGCTGTACCCTGCCACTTCTTTCGGGCACCCTGTCATTGCTTTTGGGGGGCCAACTTGGGGACCGGATTGGCTGTGCTGTTGATGGAGGAGTCTTAACTGGTCAGCACACATGTGGAAGCCACAATCCTGGGTGGCATGACGCTTGTCATGCCAGTGAGAATGACATCTTGAGTGGCAATGTCTACAGAAAGGGGTGGAAAAGGTGGGAAATAATGCCCAGGACCCTAGGTGGATGGGAGGAGCGACCACCTGTGGCAAACCATGACAGCAAGCATACATAGTGTTTGTAGTTTTTTTCAAAAGCCCATAATACTCAGACCCAAAAATCAAGTTGTAGTTTACAATGTTCTTTCACCGTGTACTAACCATGCTTCATTTGGAAACACTAATATGTACACATTGGGGTGTATTTTCTAATGTCCCCAAGAATATATTTAAGGGATATGTAATCATTGACCCACCTCGAATTGTTGATTGTAATTCTGGCAATAAAGTTTTTTTAAAGGATGCCAAACATTTAAGAAAGTTTAAAACTTGATTGCATTTGTCATAAAATTTTAATTTCCACAGTTCTCCCCATTAGAGCCATTCCCCACCAGTGTAGGCAGGTCTATCATCCAGTAGAGGAATGGCATAAGAATGCAGCCATTCAAAGGACAAAAAAGAAGCTTAGAATTAGATTGACTGTTGGGTGTGGGTAGTTGTGGTATTTGGGCCAAAGGGCTGCTGGCATCTAGGGAAATATACCAACCTCTGACATTTCTAAAACCTACACACCCAAAAGGTCCTGGGTTTTGTGGCTTGGGTGAATGTTAAAACCTTTTTCTTATCCAGAATTTCCTCCAAACCTAAGACTTTGGTTCAAAAACACAGAATCCATTCATGCCTATGGAACAGAAAGTTCAAGAATTTCTGAGAAACAGCAAAACTCACACCTGTGCATGTTCCCACCCTTCTTTCGACAAAAATAGTGCCCGACGTGTGCTTAATCATAATGAACAAACACTCAGTTTATTACTTATCAGCTCGCTAACCCCATAGACGATGTGTGCCTGTCTGGTACCCCCAGACTCACGAGTCCCATTTAAACGCAGATTGAGCAGAAAACCTTTCAGGATATGTTCCTGCTCGAGGGAGGCGGTAGAGAATTACTGTTTTGAGCAACAAATGCAAATTATTTGAACAATGTCTTGTTCAGAGCGTGCCCTTGACCAGCCAATCAGGGCAAGAGAGATTTGACATCATGCTAGTTAAAACATACATTGTATAAATGTTGAAAATATAGGGTTGAGCTAAGTTTTTCAAAAGCCCAGGACTAATACCTGTGACTCGTGATCAAAAGACAGGTACCCTAAATCAGCCTTTTCCTTTCAGTTACTTTCTAATTTTTCCAGATGCACTGTATCCAGTTCAACACCTGTGGTCACCAAGAGCTCAGGGAACCTCATATATGTCTGGTGCATCTTTGCTTGGGAAATCCAGGGGAGAATATTTGGGGGTCAAGCTTTAACAGGGATATCCTTCTGCATACAGGAGACTGTAGAGAATTATCTTGCGTTGGAACAAAATTCTAAAAAATCTGGCTGTCATGTTTAGCGCATTCGCTTGGCCAGCAGATCATTGGGAGGAAGGTTTGACACACAGCAAAATAAACCTTACAATTTCTATATGTGGAAAATGTGTGGTTCTGGTGTATTTCCATAGTACCTAGAGCCATGGGTAGTGCTTGCATCTTAATAACAAGTACCCTAAAACAGCATATCTCTTTCAGTCGTCCAAATTTCTGAAGTACATAGCACCCACTCTATCTCCTCTGAGCAGCCTGCATCTATAGAAAACACCTTACATATCTGGGACCACAAGAGACCACTCATTAGAGTCTGAAGATCACAGTTGGAGGGGGTCAAGCATTGGTGGGAATATGTTTCTGCATGAGGGAGACGGAGGAGATGTTTCATGTTTGAAAAATGAATGGTAACAAAGCAAACTATTCCTTTGGTTTTACAGAAATAGAAAACATATCGTTTTTAAACATTTCATGCAGTCCTTATCAGATCTTTATCTCTCCATCTGTGTTATTATTATATAATTTTTTGTGCGGACTATGTTTCCTAGAAAAACCAACAAAAATGTGGTATTGATGGACCCCAGACATTCAGGGCAACATTCCCTTGGTCAGGGTTCTGGCATTTATTTTTTCTTATTTGCAAGATGCAACAGAATATATAGAAAATATATAAAAAATTAAAATATCTCCACATTTTACATTCTTTAGGCTGCGATGAAATATTGTTGTGGGTGGCGTTTTCACAATTAGATACAAATGAACGCAAAATCACTGTAACAGTAAAGTTGTGTCACTCAAGTAAATTATTCATCAAGGATTTCCAAACCTTTCAATTTTGAGAAAATATTGATTATTGTCCTAGTCATTCTGTAAAATGCTGATATATTTTGCTAATGGCATTTCTCTAAACATCTATCCCATGCATTGATTGACATTATCTAATCAAGTTGCAAGTATAATATTTCATATTATTTTATGTTTTCAGGAAATTTTGGACAATCTTGTCAGCAATGTCAACATCGAGCTGCTAAATGCTCTCCACTATCATATGATTGACAGACGACTTTTAACAGATGAACTCAAACACGGAATGACTTTCCCTTCAATGTACCAAAATCTGGATATACATGTTCATCACTATCCAAATGGAGTACGTGAGTTTTACTTTTACAGGTTTACTCTGGGAGATATGCTGTATCTCTTTCTTAAGAGTCTTTTTTATAACATGAAATATGAGTCTGTACCTCATTTTTAAACAATGTTCATGAGTTGACATTTGCTACATTGCGTGCGCAATGTTAATTCATTCTTAAAAACCATTTACAATTTATCCTATTATTAAAATATTCAATAACTTTTTGTAATATGGTGCAGCAAATGTAACTGACAATTCATATAGGCATACAAATAATGTGAGGAACTCCTTGAAGAGGCGCGGATGCTCAGCGTACAGTTGTCAAGTTCTACAACTCATACATACGACTGTTCGCACCAATGGCTAGCCAGAAGCTCCCTTAGTTAGTCCCTAGATCTCCTTCTAATTGCTTGATGAAGTTAAAAGTTTTACCTTGGTAAAGATGAGGGATGACCACACAAGGACACCCATATTGCTAAACACTTAAATGGTAAAGCACGAATGCCCAACAAACACTCCTGTAATGTAGATTAGGAACTGACCTTCTGTATTGTGTGAAAGTTATAAATATTTTCTTATTTTCCCCATAAACTGTGATGTATTTTTGCTATTATTGGGATTTGAAACGTGTCTGTTGCGATAACTTGTTTTCATTTATTTGGTTTGTTTGTGGTACATGGCAACTTGTGGCAATTCAGTATGAGGTGCGTACTTCATAAATAATATAAAAAATTATAGAGTAAAAAAAAGAAAATCAGACAAATATTGTGCAACTTAAACCTTGTAGGCAATTTGGTCAGGTGGTCTAGACAATTGCATATATACAGTCTGAACTGACCTAGTTAATTTCTTATTCTTAAGAGAAATGGATTTATCCTTGGCGAAAGTAAGCTGAAGTGGCTTACATAAATCATGGCACCTTACGTTTAGGAGAGCAGGTCCTTTGTTTTTCCTCTTTTCCTTAAAGAGATAATGTACAAGGAAGGCTCTAGCAAGGGCGGGTGGGGGACGCTATAGAGCCGATGTGCAAGATGGCCACAGTGGCATGAGGCTCCAGCATTCCGGGGCAATCAGTCATCATTATCCTGCCTATCTTGGCAACATCAAGGCTTAAACACAGGCCATTGGCTGTGAGGACACTGCGGTGGCATATTCTGTGCCATCGTTTGACAGAATTATGCCATACAGGTGAAGCAGTGCATGCAAGGAGACACACACTGTGAGGAGATGATCACTGCCATGTTAGACGCTGAGGTGCCATGCTGTGCTGCGGAGCCACGGTGAGTGACAATCAGGGCCACAACGTGGAGACATGTGGCCCCCACTGCAACAGCCCATTGGCTAAATTTTATGCTCACACCTATATTCCAGTCTGACTGGAAGGGTGGGAGTGCAGGGAGCCGCCAGTGGCCTATGGGGAACTGGTGCATCATCATACTTTTTGAGACAGCGCACACCTGGGAAGCACCCAGGCAGCCGCAAAACTTTGCAATATCATCCAGGCTGACAAGATGGGTAAGCACGCATTGTCACAAGGAGTGATACTGCGCACCCATAATTCACTTCAGTATATCTGGCTGTACACACTGTACTCTAATTCTAGGAAGTGCTTGATCCTTGACAACCTACAGGATTTACTTTGAATTGAATTACATCCTTATAAAGTGCACTACCACTCCAGAAGGAGTATCATGGCGCTATGTGGAAAAAAGGAACACACTCATGCGAAAAAAACCTCAAGGAAGGAACTAGATCAAAGGATAAGAGAGTAACGGACTGTATCGAGATCTGCAAAAATCCATGCCTTAAACAGCTTTCTCAAATTTGCTTCAGCGTTGATTAATCTTAAAGCGCTTGATTCAAAGCCTTAGTGCCTAGAGCTGAGAAGGAGTTGCCACCTCGTGTTCTGAGTCTGATGGAACCAGGCTTGAGGGGTTTGCATGGAAGGATATCAGGGCCTATTAGGGGTGTAGTGAGTGCATCTGGCTGATAAATATCTCAGTCTTGTGAAACTATAGGCTCT
This sequence comes from Lissotriton helveticus, assembly GCF_964261635.1. Classification (NCBI taxonomy): domain Eukaryota; kingdom Metazoa; phylum Chordata; class Amphibia; order Caudata; family Salamandridae; genus Lissotriton; species Lissotriton helveticus. The sequence goes on along the minus strand of NC_136068.1, from coordinate 799,483,374 downwards.
GAAGGTTACTTAAAGAATAAAAGCACCCTCGTATGCCCTGGCAGCGATTGTAAGGCCCTCAGAGCTAATGATCATCTGGGAAGTTTGTATACCAACCTGTTGGCTGCATGCTGCACAACTTAGAGTTTCTGGACAGTCTGTTTGGAGGATCCAGCATACAGACTGTTGCAGTACTCCAATCTGGAGATTATTAGTGTGCAAGCCACCTTTCTAGCCGCCAGTGGGAGATAGTCAAAAAATGTCCTCAATGATTTTATTAAATTTAAAACACACCCCTGCAACTGTGAGGGCTTATGGGCGGAAACACAGAGAAGTATCGTATTTTACTCCCAGATTTTTAACAACCTCAAAAGTGGTGGGTAGGGGGGTGCCGAATCTGGCCACCATGTGACTGGGCAGAAATGTGACTTGCCAAGCAGCATAATCTCCATTTTTTGGTATTACATTTTAAATGATTTGATTAAATCCACTGGATAGCTGATTTTCCTTCAATCAAATATAGGAAAAAATGACGGGTGGCAGACCAAACTACAGTTCAGTGCGGAGAGAGTTATTTGTGGCACAGGCGGCTTTCCTGACCAGCCGGGCACTGAAGATGCATCCCTGGAAGCTCCTAGTGGTGCAGGGGACAATACATCACTTTTTCTGGCTATGCAGCAAAGCCTGACTTCTATCAAGACAAAAATGGATACCCTGTACAGTTGAAAAATATGACAGTCACATAGCTGAAGCTGACCAAACAATTTCCACTGTCAAAGATACTGTATCAAATCACAGTGTGCAATTGCTTGGAGAAAGTGCTGAAGCTTATGTCTGCCAAAAATGAAGACTTGGAGGCACGGTCTCGCAGAAATAACCTACCGATACTGGGGATACCAGAATCTCCAAACACTGGGAAAATGGAGGACTACTTAGAGAGACTGCTTGTCATGCTCATTGGTGCCGAATAATTCTCCAAAATGCTCATTGTCCAATGTGCCTATCAAGCCTTGAAGGCTTGCCCTCCACCTGGTGCCCCAGCAAGACCGATCCTTTCTAGACTCCTGAACTATCACAACAGAGACACTGCCCTCCGATTGTCATGTGGAAACATATGCCCAGATTTCACCACAGCTGTGCAGGAGACACTAAAGAAATGCACTCCCTTTAAGCAGAAACTAAGCATTGCCGCCATACCATATGTGATGCTTTGCCCGGCTCATGTTCGGATCTCCTTCCAATGCAGAGACAACATCTTCATGCCCCCTCAGCAAGTAGGTGAATTCATGAGCCAAAATGTTATATGATTATCTCCAGCAAAATCATAAGCACAACATCCAGATCGGCATCACCACTATCAGAGCCTGGCTGATTATTCACCTCAGATACCTCCACATGCGATTCTTAAAATCTAAGCCATGATGTTGTGCTGTTACACCTCGGGCATACCCTGACTGTGCCACTCTTCGCTGATAAACTGGTGGCCAACTCATATGTGACCTTTATGAATCTCCTTTATACCTTTTTATTCTTTGTTGACCCTACTGTCTCTCTGCAGAGACCGTGTCGGAGAGTGGAGGACCAACTTAGGCAATTCATACACCCACCCTGGACACTCTAGTGCATATCGATGATGAACCAGTCTGGCTCTTTGGATCACCCCCCATGGGAGATCCCCTAAGTTTTAAAGTAATGATTTGGTGTTTGTGACTTTCTCCTTAGTGTCTAGACTTCTTTTTTTATCACGCCTACCACCTTCCCTACCCTTCCTCTCTCTCACTTCCCACCCTTCTTTTTTTCTTACCATTTGCTTTCTCCTTTGCCTCATAACACACAGGTGATACCATCACTGTACTGTTACCATGGATATTGCTATGCTCATTGTTTTTTGAGAGGGATGTATATACCTTATGAGTTTGGGTTGTCCGTGTGGGAGGAGGGGGGATGTGGGAATGTTTAAACTCTTAATACATGCACATAATCTACTTCTGGTGATGTCACACTGCCCATATCGCACTGACTTGTGCCTCCACATATGGCTTGTCCCATACACATCGAATAACCCGACTTGAGATGACGAGTACTGTCACTGATTGGACTAGCACAACACCTCTAATGAACAATTGCATATCTTGGAATGTCAGAGGACTGGGTTGACCCCTGTAAACGTAGACATATGCTTGCCTATTTAGAGAGGAAAAATGTCCACATCACCCTCCTCCTCCAAGAACCTCATCTAAAAGATTAGGCTCACACAACATGTGCTGCCTGCTAGGCATCCCACTGGTTACTTTTCTACATTTTCCTCCAGCACACTTGGAATTATCACCCTCGTTCGTAAAGGTGTGCCGTACATTCCTCGGGCTCTCTAAATGTTGATCAGGGCGATATACATTGATGTGGGGTCGACTGGCCTCAACAATAGCTGTTATTGTTAATTGTTATGGGCCTAATGTTGACTACCCGGTCTTCTATGATAGTCTCTGTGGGCGGATTGTGGACATCGGCCCTGAACGTGTCCTATGGGGTGGAGACTTTAACTTTGCACTGTGCAAGGTATTGAATAGGTAACATGCCCCAGCCGTATATCAGGGTGCTGCAGCAAGGCACATTTGAGACATTATGAAAGAGTACAGTCATATTGGAAGGAGATATGAACAACACTCTCTCTCATGATAGGACAAACCATTACCCTTACCGTGCCCATAGCTTTCTTGGGTCAAGTAGGTGGAGTAGAGCACCGCAATCAGAAATATGTTGTGATCAGTCTCCTGTTGGTGAAACGTAGAGTCGCCTGTCGGTGGGGTTGGGGAAGAGTGCCCAAATTTAAAGAATGACTCAACTATCTCATTTATTGTCAAGATGAAATGACCTTATACGCAGAGTTCTTGCCCATGGTCTCATCCCATAGACATATGGGATCCATTATACGCCTAACTCCTAACTCAGGCACAAGACACAACGGCTGAGGCTGAACCCACAGGTTTACATTGTACTACCCCACTTAGTATACACTTCAGGGACACACACGATACAATGCACACATTTACGTGATACTACCTCAGATACCCCAATGCTATAACAAGTGATGGCAGGCAATTGTACACACCACTGATCTATCATTGGTGTAAGGGAACATGGGACAAGGCATGTGTGATCACATGCTATCACACGTGCAAGCAATTATTTGCGAATGTTTATTTACCACAGACAAATATATAGCAGTGTGAAACAGATGTTTGACGCGATGTACCAGATTTGAACAGCACTTAGATATCACTCAGTTGAATACTGTTTACTTTGCTCCAACTGTTATGTGTATAATATGATTGAAAACTTCAATAAAGAAATGTATCTAAAAGAAAAAAAAATAATGTACAAAACACAGGAGATGAGGTAGCAGTGGACACAAGTGCAGTGCCGCTGATTACAAATCTTACCCATGTTTGGTGGCTCAGTGGACTAATGCGTCCATTGTAGGGTCCTCTGTTCGACCTCACGGTCACGGGTTCAAATCCCAGCTAAAATGAGGGTCATTGAGTTGGGTTACAATAAACATCTGTTATTCAGCGCCAATACACTAGTCTGGGTGACCGTGCGCTTTCAAATACACATGTTTTGTTATGCATGTGCTATCACTCAGCTCTTTAAATGCAGTAGTGCATCCCCAATTTCTGCACCTACATAAGGGTTGGCAAATCGGGTTACAGGCAGGCTCATACCAAGGCAGAACCCATATTGGAAAGGTTTAAGGCTAGACCTTTGCATTAGTTAGTGATCTTGTCAAGAGTCATGACCAGCGAACACTTGCTCGACTATCTCTTAAGAATGGGTGTGAATGGACTGTGGAAAAGCTGGAGTCCTCCCTTGAATATCATTCTCTTCTCTTCAGGACTGGATGAAACTATTTACTGAAAGGGAACATCCCAGTCGACCTGAGAAGGTCTTTCTTTGTAAGGGACTGAAGCTGCCTGCTGGGGTGATCCTGAAGAAGTCCAACAGGCTGCGTGCCTGGGAAGACCCAGACCCGTCTAGAGTATTCCAATTACATGGTTGCCACTGGGAGAATGCTGGGAATAATGTAATTGGCATGCCAACTTGTACACATGAGCACCAGCAAAATCACTAATCAGAGAAACTCCCAAGCGGCTGACCTACATTATAACTGCAAAAAAAAACATGGATGTGCAAACTAACTTCAGGATCTTGGTGGTTGGAAGTTGGTGTCATTTCTCAGAAAATATATTTGGTAGATAAGTCCACCTTCTTTTCGCGCCTTTGTTTCTCCCCTCCTAATTCTCACTATTCGGTTTTGGTGTTGGGCGCGTCTCTTATCTCCTTTGCATGTTCAGGATTTTATTGCTAATCTGAATTATGTTTACGCTCTTCGCACAGACGTTTATAGTGTTTTGCATGTGGAGAGCATACATCACCCTTGACATGTAGTTATTCCCAAGCCTGCAAGGATTGTTTGCAACCTTTCTTCCAATGCCTTCGAGCATGTTACAAACACCAAGAGTTGAAGTGCTCCATTGTGACACTGCAGTAGAACACCACAAGAATTATTTGGAGTTCATTTTTTACGGCTGCATTCTGATTTATTTTTGGCTCTTTTTAGAAAAGTTGGCGAGTATGTATTCGCTCACAAAGCTCTCGAGCATTATTGCATTCTCCATCATGGTTTATACATTTTGCTTTTATATTCAGTATGTGTCTGAATTGAATTGAATGTAATTAGCTTGTACGTGTTCTGGTTATCATGTGTTTTTTTCAGTACTCGTGTTTCATTTATGCAAAAAAAAAAATCTCAATACGTTTGAGGTAGTATTTACTAATAACATTAAATCTGCTATTTCTTCCATTTTGTCTGTACATTTTTACAAGGTTTAATTTTTTATTTGTTTTGCCTATTCCCGGCTTTCACTTAATTTTGTTTTTCAGTTGTGTGTTTTTCTTGCTGAGTAATGACTCCGATTTACCCATCATCCAATTTGACCATTGTCTATGCCCCCGTTTTCATTGTGAAGACTCAACAGCGAATTGCTTGATCTTCAGGAAGTCCTTTCTCGTTAATGTTTTAATGTCCTCACCTACATCTTGTTCTTTGTCATGCAGATCTTGGCCCATCATAACTTTTCCCATTCCTTGTCCTGCATTATACAGCTCGCCATGAGTATGGATTGTGTCTCCCACTATCTTTTTTTTGCTCTTTTTTATTATGTGTGATTCGAGGCTTTAATGTTGAGTGGTTAATGATTAGGCCTTCGACAAAATGTAATGTAGGCCAGCATAATCAATTATAATTACCAGCATTTTGCGCTATGGTTGTTATCCAATCTGCATGAAATTATACTATTATGCCAAATTGCGTAATTGAGACTTCGTTTGAATAAAAATCCTAGTTGGCAGAAAGTGTGCATATAAACTGAACATGAGTGGCTGTTGTTCATATCAGGCTTTTCTTTTTTTCCTTTTATTTAAGCTCGATATGTGCCTTCATTGCAGAAATGGCTGCAAGTATGCATTTTGCACTAAGTAATAGTGGTAAATGGAGAAGCCAACATTTTGCTTAGTAACCCAACATTTTGTATCATTGCCTGGATTGGAATGGATGGATCGGTGGTTAGTTACACGCAGGCTCCCTTTTTAGGTCGAAACCTGCCAAGGAGCATAGCTGTCTAGTTTGCTACACACATCTTAGGGATATTCAGAAAGTTTCCCTGGAGATACATTCATCCTGTTGCTCGCCATTGGCTTCGTTGTTTGTAACTCACTTTTCCTAGCTTTCTATTTACTATCTTTATTTATTTTAGGCTGTCCAGATTTAGTTCGTCCCTCTCAAGAAGCGAAGCCTTTTCACACTACCCCACCTTGTATTCTTCCACAAGTGCTACTTTTTGCAAACAGGCTTGTAAATCCTCTTATATATGTCACCCTAAGGGACCTCTCTATAAATTGCATGCCGGCTGTCATCGCCAAGTTATTGTCATGGTGCAAATAATGAGTGAAAACCAACACGGCACACTCACTGTGTTCCATGCCAAAGTCACTGCATGTAATATCTGTAAGTCACCCCTACAGCAGGCTTTGTAGCCCTAAGGCAGAGTGCATCATATTACATGTGAGGGCATATCTGCATGAGCAGATATTCCCCTGTGCTATCTAGTTCAATTACTAGATGGTACAAGGGAACAGGGCAGCTATCTTAAGTTTATGTACTGGGCACTGGCCATTCTGAGTAGCCCAGCTACATGATGGCTTTACTGAAACCTATTGGGGCCCATTATGATGTCGGGCGGATTGCCTCCGCCAGGCTGGCGGTAGCCACTGCCGGCCTGGCGGAGGCAATCCGCCCGACACCGTTTCCCAAATTCCCCCCCGCCATATTAGTATGGCGGGGGGACCGCGGCGGACGGAAAGACCGTCCGCCGCTTTTCCACCCCGGTCGCCTGGCTGCCGGGCGGAAAAGGAATAATATGGTGGCGGTGTCTAACAGACACCGCCAGCCATATTACGATGGTGGGAAACAGATGCCTTTCCGTGGCGGCATCGGCATGCGGTCTTCAGTTTGGGGGCCCCCTGCGGGCCCCCAAAGTGAAGGAGGGGTGGGGGGTGCACACGGGGGGTACCTGTGGTACCCCCTGCATTTGCATATGCAATGCGGTAGGCACCGCGCGGTGCCTGCCGCATTTCGTATGCAAATGCATGCAAGCATTCATAGCATTGTGGCGGGCGGTGCAGAGTGCACTGCCCGCCACAATGTTATGAATGCAGGATGCGGCCGCCACTGTGGCGGCCGCATCCTAATGCCACCCACGGGACCCCCGCCCTAATGGCGGGCGGTCCCAATCCACGCTAGGATGACGGGCGGACAAAGTCTGCCCGTCATCCTAATGGACCCCCTTGTCTTAATAAATCTGTACTGTTGCCAGTAGAAGATTTCTTATTACTTGCACCCAAAGGGCCCCCTAGAGGTACCCCCTGAAAATACTACCACTATCTAGTGTGTTGGTTGGTTAACACCCTGAATATCGAATCCAAAATATAGACTGCCCAAAATATCGAATTAAAAATATAGACAGCCCAGAATATCAAATTACCATAATATAGTCAGTCAGAATATCGAATTTGGGGTAGAAAATATCGATTTCCATAATATCGAATTTAAAATATCGATTTCCATAATATCAAACTTTTTTTAGTGTTATGTATGGTAGTATATGTGTTAAAATTATGTATTAATTGTGTAATGTATCTTTAAGTTTTTTTAAAGTAATGAATGTTATGTAATTTAATTTTTGGTAATTTATTTCTGTACCGTGTTGTGGGTTTATAGGGGAATAGGGTGGGAAGTAATTTAAATATAGTAAATTAAACATTATTTTTATTTATATGTATTGATAATTAATTGATTAATAATTATTAATTGGTAACTAATTTTTATCAATTGGTAATTGATTTTTATTAATTGATAATTATGTTAATTGTATTCTTTACTTGGAGCGGGTTGTGGGTTTATAGGGGAATAGGGTGGGAAGTAATTTATTTGTATGAAGTAAATATTTATTTTTATTTATAGGTATAGATAATTAATTGATAATTAATTATTAATTGGTAATTATTTTTTATTAATTGATAATACATTTTTTAATTGGTAATTAATTTGTACTAATTGGTAATTATTTTTAATGATTTTTTTATTGGTATTGATAATTAATTTAATTTAATTTAAATATTAAATCATTACTTTCCCAACTGTTGCACTCTATGGAGTGGGAATAGCAATTTTTACCCCTACGCTATCCAACGCTTTCCCTACTGTTGCACTCACTGGAGTGGGAAAAGTAATTTTTACCCTCCTGCTATCCAAAGCTTTCCCTACTGTTGCACTCTCTGGAGTGGAAATAGAAATTTTTACCCCACCGCTATCAAACGCTTTCCCTACAGTTGCACTCTTTGGAGTGGGAATAGTAATTTTTACCCCTTCGCTATCCAACGTTTTCCCTACTGTTGCCCTCACTAGAGTGGGAATAGTCATTTTTACCCCTAGGCTATCCAACGCTTTCCCTACTGTTGAACTCTCTGGAGTGTGAATAGTCATTTTTACCCCCCCCCCCCACTATTTAACACTTTCCCTACTGTTGCACCCTTTGGAGTGGGAATAGTAATTTTTACCCCTACGCTATCCAACGCTTTCCCTACTGTTGCACTCACTGGAGTGGGAATAGTAATTTTTACCCTCTCACTATCCAACAAATTCTCTACTTTATTCACATTACATTTATTAATTTTACATTTTAAGCTTTTTTACATTATTTTAAGTATGTTTTATTTAATTGCTTTCAATATTTATTACATTTTATATTATTTTTTAATACATTTAAACAATCCGATATTTTAGTTAACTATATTTTAACATTCTATATTTTGGATTCGTTATTAATGTACTTACCTGTTTGTAGATAGGCATTCTATATTCTGTACTTTGATATTTTGGAGTCGATATTTTGGTCATTCTATATTATGTCCCTCAATATTAAGTCACTAAACCGTGTTGGCTGACTGGTATAGACCAGCCTGCACCACAGATGAGTTTCTGACACCCTGTAGGTGAGAGCCCAGACTCTCTGATGCCAGAAACAATGCCTCCCCTGGAGAAAGGTGTTCACACCTCCTCCAGCAGGATGGCTAGTGATTCATCATAGCAAGGCAAGGGGCTTCAAAAGCCTGTGCCACCTTTGATATGTGACTTCGGCTTTTCCATTACCTAGGAGATGTCATACCCTGCCTTGAGGCCTATTTGGTGAAGAGAGATATGGTAACAGGTATAACACTCAAAAATGGGCACACTGCACTTTGTATAGGGGACAGTACAGAAAGCAAAATGTGAATCGTGCTCCAAGGAAAGGATCGGTTACCATTCGCAATCCTACAAACCCTCCTAATAAAGGGCAAGAATATTTTCAATATATAAATCCGAACGTTCAAAAAATTAGTAATATCGTATTGATAGTCCTGTTAAATCCAGATTCTTCAGCTGAGGCCCAATACTGCTGCAAATCTTCATAATACTTGTATGGTAGTTGACATCATCTCAAGTGTTCAATGAGCAGAAGTCCAATACAATTGTTCAGAACAAAAAGAGGAGGGCTATAGGGTACACAGCACAAAAACAATAAGCCAACACATGTTTTGTCGATAGGTCACTATGACCGCAACTTCTTCAGGGCTGATGGAAACGAAGTATGTTAAACACATCCACACGGGTATAATCCAATCCGTTACGGCACTATAATGCCAAAATTCAGTAGAAACCAAATGCATCTATCGTTTGCCTTTGAAAATCCATAAAAATCCGGAGAGTACTCCGCATCTTTCTGTAGTATGGGCCCATTTGGCACCAATTACCTATGCAAGTTGGCATGTTGTACAACCAAGCTAGTCACACTCCTAAAGTGGGCTACCTGATGTGCTCAACGAAAGAAGGGTTCCACCATCTTATTTTTGGTGGAATTTGTAACTCTGTGACAGGGTTATCCCCACTCCCCACAGGAAGTGGTCATATAGGGGGTGTAGTGACCCAAAGGGTAAGTAGCCCTTTGGCTACTACACTTAACGCACCAACATTTTGTATTTAGGTGGCCCTCTGACACCAGCAATTCAGATTCATTTGCCTGAAAGAGGAAGGACAAAGAAGAGTCAAAGACGTGAAAACTGTGTGAATAGCATCAACTTTGGTTCAAAACCCTACCTGTCTGCTGCTCTCCAGACAATCACTGACACCGACTAGTCCAAAAGTGAAACAGCTTGGAGGTCTGCCCAGCACTTCCTCGACTCAGCAACGTCTCCCTTGGATTGGAGGACCCACTCCCCTGCACCATCAGGCACCAACTGTAACTGCCCACCATACTTGTCTGTCACACTCGGGCCCACCAAGGGAGCAGCCACACACCAGCAAGAGGTGTTTGTGCTCCAGCAGGTCAGATACAGCCTCTTGCCAAGCTCATAAATGCCAGGACCCCCAGGAGCCACCCTGCACCAATACCTGAGGCATTAGAGCCAGTTGCAAGCACCAAGGCTTGTTAGAGTTCAGTTGGAACACCACTGTCACCTGTACATCGTGTGAGACTCTGAGAGAGGCCCTATTGTGTTTATTTTCACTCTTCTAGAGAAACACCGAGAATCATCACAGCCTCTAAGTCACTGACCTGCCGGACGAAACACCTCTGCACCAGGCCTTGGCGTAGTTCATGGAGTTTTGCTACACGGAACTCCGTGAAGTTACAGAAAAACTCCATGAAGTTCTGTGAGTGGTGGAGTGCAGTGCAAACTGCAGTTTGTGCTGGTATTCCTGCCGCTCGGATAGAAATTCTACCAGAGAGGCTGCTCGCGCTCACAAACTTACCGTACGTGATCTCAAACTTACCGTTCGCAAGCGGGGAAAAATTCACATCGCGAAGTGGAGTTTTCTGTACTCCGCGGAGTGCAGAAAACTCTGCAAACTCAGCGAATGGAGCGAAGTTCACTGCCCAGGCCTACTCTGCACCCGAGCTCCCCAGGCCAGGTTCACACAAACTGACAGTGTCTCTGTGGTCCTGAGATGATACCATCAAGAGCAGAGCCCTTCTTGGGTTCTGCTGGACAGGTCCCCAGTCGTCCCTTACAGTCTTTTATTACAGGTACGTTTTACCATTGACTTTAGCGGGTAGCGTTAGGACCATACTTGAAGAAAGTCTGCCAGCATTTCTTAAATACAACTTCACAGCACCTTCTTTCCTAGCTTTTACTACAATTTTGTATTATTTCAGATACAATAGTGAAAAGATACTGAAGTTGCATTTATTACATGTGATTTAGATACTTATCCTCAATAATGGTAAGCACTATAATGCTAATCTTATATTATGTATATTAAGTATATACTCATCTATCTTAAACAGCTAACAACCATTAACAATGCCAATAGTACTGAAAGATTTCAGGTGTATAATGCAAAAAGAATAATTGATGGGCAGAATGCAGAACAATGTCATACATACATACATTCACCACAGTACAGAGTTTTGGGCCTAAATCCATTGTTTTTTTGCTCACCATGCCTTTCTAGATGAACCTAGCCATATGTAAATCAGTCTTGACCCTGTGCCCAATGGGAACAGTCCAGCCCGAACTGCCAGGCCAGGTCCTCCTTGGACTAGGACCAAGCATCTTAGGACTGGTTGCGGGGTTTTGGGTGTATGTCAGTTGTTGTGGTATATATTTATTTAAAACGTTTTATATAGCGCAAACAGGACCCTAGAGGGTATCAGAGCGCTTTACTGACGAGTTGCGGAACACATAAGGTAGACAAAGCAGCCATACATACAAATACCAACAGGTACGTAGTGCCATCCTAGAGGTAGGTATTAGGACCCAATAGCTGCCAAGTAACAAAAGTAAGTAGCGGTGCATAAAAAGAAGAAAGAAGACATTCAGGTAGAATACAACAAGAAGAGTCATTACGAGAATAGATGAGGTGGAGTATGCCTCCTTAGGATGCTGAGTTGAAACTTCGATCCTTTGATAGATGCGCTGATGTGATCCTTCATGTTTAAGTTGTTATCCAGCACTATTCCCAGCGATTTCGTGGAGTCTATGATGAGTGGTGTGCAGTTGAGAGGGGAGAGATTTTTCTAAAATTTCTCCACAATGGGGGCTTGCTTGCTTGGTGATATAAGAAGGAATTCTGTTTTGAGGGTATTCAGTTTGAGGTGGTCAATGGTTAATCAATTTTGAGTTTTGTGCAGGGTTCCGTTGAGTGTCTTGATATCGTCAGGGGAAGAGATTTTCATGTACAGCTGGGTGTCATCCGCATACATGGGATATTGGATGTTAGATACTTTGAGGATTTCAGTAGGAGGTTCAATGAATAGGTTGAATAGCGTGGGGGAGAGAGAGGACCCTTGGGGCACCCCCAGGGTGCAGGGGCTGGGTTTGGAATAGTGTTTGATTGGATTTTACTCTTTAAGATCTGTTATTGAGAATAGAGGCAAACCATTTTAATACTGAGCCTAAGAGCCCCATCCTACGTTCCAGAAGACTCAGTAGATTGTCATGTTTGACAGTGTTGAAGGCAGATGAGCGGTCGAGTAGTATTAATAGGCAGGATTCATTCTGGTCAAGCATTGTGAGAGCATCGTCCACTATATGAGTGATGGCTGTTTTGGTGCTGTGGCTGTGACGGAAGCCCGATTGGAATTGATTGAGGAGTTGGAATTCCTCAATGCGGTTACAAAATTGTTCATGAACACATTTCTCAAGGAGTTTTGCTTGAGTAGGGTTGTTTATGATCGGTTGGAAATTATTCAAATCTTCTGGGTCAGCCATAGGTTGTTTGAGAATAGGCAGACCAAGACCCAACTTCAGGCATTCCGGGATCTCACCTTGAAGAAGTGAGGCATTGATAATCTTGGTCCAGAGTAGGACTAGTGACCTTATCATTTCTTTAAAGAAATTAGGGGGAAGGGGATCATTAAAGTTATTGGAAGGTTTCAGGGTTGAAAGAATGTTGAAGAAGTGTCGTTGAAGGGTGAGAATTGACTCCAAGAGGCATTGTTTTTGGGCAAGAGACAGGGAACAATAAGAGGATGAGAAGGTAAGGAGGAGCCTGGAAAGAGTGAAAGATAGATCAGGGCAGACCTTAGTTCAGATTCACTCTTGCTAGACGTTTCAAGGAAGAAGGTGGTAAAGTCCTCACAGTTTGGCTGTGGGCAGGAGATGAGTGGTGGTTGGTTGGGAGTGTTATCGGATTGTAGCTTAATCATATCAAACAGCATTTTGGGGCAATTTTTGGCTTTGTCAAGTTGGCTACAGAGGAAGGTCGCATTCGCCGTTCTGATGTGTTTTCTTGTAAATACTCCCTCTCAGTCTTAAAATCATAAGGAGATCAGTAGATGGAGACGATCTCCAAGAGCGTTCTGCTACTTTCAAGATGTGTCTGTCAGAGTTTAAGCTGTGTCTGTCAGAGATTAAGCTGTCATTGAACCATGGTTTGGAGTCTTTTTTGGACTTTCTTTTTAGTGGAAGGGGGCAATTGCATTCAAAGCTGTCAACAAGGAGTTGTTGTAGTGATCAGTGAGTTTGTGGACGTCGGACATGCCCTCAGGAGGAGGTAGGGCCAATTTGCAACATGATATGAGCTCATTTATGTTTGCATTTTGCAGCGTTCTTTTCCAGTGTTTTTTCCAATGGTTGGACTCTTTTGGTCTTCCATCATTCTAGGATTTGTAAGGTGATATAGTGATGATCCAAACCAGTCACAAGCGACAATAGATTCATGTTGAATGGAGATGGGATTGAGCCATGTTGAATTCAGCTTTGACGTTTTTGACACTATTCTCTGCCTGATCATTCGTGTCATTCCAATATGGATTGAAGTCACCCGGGAAGACCTGGAGCAGTGAAGACCCACGTTGGACGAGATGGTTTCCATAGTTTGTTCGACCAGAGGGAGGTTGTCTTCAGGGGGATGGCAAAAGACGTACAGGTTGCATATGTGTCTATGTCCGCTGATGATGTCTATGCACAGATATTCAAAGGAAGAGAGAATTGCAGAGGGGGACTGCTTTGCAGAGAGACTGTTATGGTAGATACAGGCAATGCCACCACCAGTCTCTAAATTCGATTGAGTCTGATGATGTTGTGGCCAGGAGGGACTAGGATCTCAAGGACGGGAACTGAGGAGTCGTTAAGCCAGGTTTCTATGAGGATAAGGAGGTCGAGTTCATGATCTAGGATGAGGTCAGCGAGGTCTTTGGCATGTTTCACAGCTGTTCTACAGTTGAGTAACATGCATTTCAGGTGTGATTTGTAGTCTGTGAGATTAGGTTGTGTAATAAGATCTTGCATACGGTTAGCAATGTTTAAGGCATTGGAGTTGTGTCTGGGAGCTCTGTGCGGGTTAGGTGGAATAGTTTGGATAGACTCTGATATGACTTGCATGTGAATAGTAGCACCAGGAGGGTTTAGTGGGGAAGTTTGCGAGGTTCTAGGAGAAACTGGGTAGATAGATTGAGAGGAGATGTAGGCTCTGAGGAGGGGGAGAATACCCAGTTCAGGTTTTTCTTGGATCTAAAGGGTCTGGAGGGGGCCTTAGGATAGGGAGTGGTACTCTAGTTCTAGATGGGCGATTTCAGTCAAGGGTCACTAGTTAACAGAGAGGAAGGAGTTGGAGTTTTAGGGAGCAGGTTGGTCAATTGCTGGATCTCTAGTGATGACGTGTCGGATGCTACCTCAAGGGCCAGATTTGAAGTGATGTTTATGAGTTTTTGTATGTTGGATTTGAGTTTTAGAAGCTCCAGGTTTATCTCCTTGAGTCTCGAGGTGGGACAGGATTGAGGATCAAAGCTCTTGGAATGGCGAGGAGCAGTGTCGTTCATGAGGGAAGAAATAGGCGAGACTAATGAAGGGAGACGATAAGGAGAGTATCCGCCCCCTGAGGAGGATTTCAGGCGTTGTTTGTCAGAAGGGAACAGCATGGGGTGGTGAAGGAGCTTGGGTGGCAAGGGAGTAAAGTTCAAGAGTTGGGAAATTGAGAAGGAATGAGGTCTATTATTGTTAAAGAGGTTTGGGAGATTCAACTTCAAAGTGGAGAGTGGGTGAGCCTGCGGTGGAGTTATGGAATTATCTAGGTTAGAGCAGAGAGGTAGGGGCATGGCGGAAATGTTAGAGAGGTAATCAATGCTATGGCTATTATTGGACCCCGCCAACCTAGAGTGGAGGGGGTGAAGTCTGGGTAGTCGGGAGATGATGGGTGAGTCAGTGCAATCTAGATGCAGTGAAGCTATGGTCAAATGAGTGTTGTTCACGGTAGTAGGGGAAGTCAACTGATGATTAGGGCTCAGTAAGGATAGTTCTTGGAGGACCTAAGGAATGGTTGAGGGACTAGCGTCCCTTGAGTAATTGAGAGTGTCACTTTGGTTAAGAGAATTTTTAATGATGGAGAAACTGTGATCGAAGATACCCAGATTCTGATCAGAGGCTTGGATGAGGACAGTCCCATTGTTGTAGATGGATATGGTGGCATTTGCTCTGAATGTGGGTGATGGTACTGCCGAGAGCCCTAGGCCATAAGGGAATTTCTTAGCTTAGGTTATCCTGAGTAAAGAGTGGATTGCCTTCCTCCACTCTGCTTTTCTTTTAGTATAGAAGATAAGATCACTGGTAATAGCTCTTTTCTTTTAGGCAAAAATAAGGATCAGAGATAAGGGTTTCTGGATTAGCTTTGTGCAGTCTATGTTTGAGGGATTTAGCCGTGTTTTTGGAAAGGTTGGGAGGATAGTTAATTATGCAGCTATTCCTACCTAGCTGCTCTGGACTGGAGTTCAGTCTGCTGTGAGCGTGGGGGGACATGATTTAGAATGATGGCCGAGGGACCAAAGTGGTGAAGACTAGGGGGCGAGGGTGAAAATGAGTGGGATTACTGTTATTCATGATTAGCAAAGTGTCTCTGCATGTTCCAAGAAGGACAGCAAATAAGGATAGTGAAGAGCTGGGAGAGGGCCCTCAATGGGAAAGATTAGCAGGAGCTGGAAGAGAGTGGATGGCAAAGTGTTGCTAACTTTTGGAAATGACCCTTTTTGCACAGTTATCCCCAAACTTTTTGCTTCTTCCTCCTTTATTTTTCCTGACCCGTGGTTGTTGGCAATAGGACTCTGGGCACTTTACCACTGCTGATCAGTGCTAAATTGCATATGCTCTCTGTGTAAATTGTTATTGTGATTGGGTATCCATGATTGGCATATTTGTTTCACCAGGAAGTCCCTTGGAAAGTGCACTTAGAGTGCCAGGGCTGGTGATTCAAATGCTACTAGTGGTTTTTGTAGTTCGGACTGGACTGTTCCCATGGGGCACAGGGTCAGCGCTGATTTGCATATCGCCATTGTCTAACCCAGGGTGGTGTGGAGTGGAAAAACGATGGATTTGGGCCCAGATCTTTGGACTGGGGTGAATGTGTGACATTGATCCACATTCTGTCCATCATTGTTGTGTTTGCAGTTACCGCTCTAAGTGTACTGGGGATGCTCAGACGTGAGTCCCAGGCACTCCACACCACTGGAATCAAGCTAGCCGGGCTGAAGAGAGGTGTTACCTCGAAACCGGGCCGGTCCTCGGATGCTTGCTTCCGTTCTGGGAAGGACATGGCTTTTGTAGTTTGGACTGGACTGTTCCCATGGGGCACAGGGTCAGCACTGATTTGCATATCGCCATTGTCTAACCCAGGGTGGTGTGGAGTGGAAAAACGATGGATTTGGGCCCAGATCTTTGGACTGGGGTGAATGTGTGACATTGATCCACATTCTGTCCATCATTGTTGTGTTTGCAGTTACCGCTCTAAGTGTACTGGGGATGCTCAGACGTGAGTCCCAGGCACTCCACACCACTGGAATCAAGCTAGCCGGGCTGAAGAGAGGTGTTACCTCGAAACCGGGCCGGTCCTCGGATGCTTGCTTCCGTTCTGGGAAGGACATGGCTTTTGTAGTTCGGACTGGACTGTTCCCATGGGGCACAGGGTCAGCGCTGATTTGCATATCGCCATTGTCTAACCCAGGGTGGTGTGGAGTGGAAAAACGATGGATTTGGGCCCAGATCTTTGGACTGGGGTGAATGTGTGACATTGATCCACATTCTGTCCATCATTGTTGTGTTTGCAGTTACCGCTCTAAGTGTACTGGGGATGCTCAGACGTGAGTCCCAGGCACTCCACACCACTGGAATCAAGCTAGCCGGGCTGAAGAGAGGTGTTACCTCGAAACCGGGCCGGTCCTCGGATGCTTGCTTCCGTTCTGGGAAGGACATGGCTTTTGTAGTTCGGACTGGACTGTTCCCATGGGGCACAGGGTCAGCGCTGATTTGCATATCGCCATTGTCTAACCCAGGGTGGTGTGGAGTGGAAAAACGATGGATTTGGGCCCAGATCTTTGGACTGGGGTGAATGTGTGACATTGATCCACATTCTGTCCATCATTGTTGTGTTTGCAGTTACCGCTCTAAGTGTACTGGGGATGCTCAGACGTGAGTCCCAGGCACTCCACACCACTGGAATCAAGCTAGCCGGGCTGAAGAGAGGTGTTACCTCGAAACCGGGCCGGTCCTCGGATGCTTGCTTCCGTTCTGGGAAGGACATGGCTTTTGTAGTTCGGACTGGACTGTTCCCATGGGGCACAGGGTCAGCACTGATTTGCATATCGCCATTGTCTAACCCAGGGTGGTGTGGAGTGGAAAAACGATGGATTTGGGCCCAGATCTTTGGACTGGGGTGAATGTGTGACATTGATCCACATTCTGTCCATCATTGTTGTGTTTGCAGTTACCGCTCTAAGTGTACTGGGGATGCTCAGACGTGAGTCCCAGGCACTCCACACCACTGGAATCAAGCTAGCCGGGCTGAAGAGAGGTGTTACCTCGAAACCGGGCCGGTCCTCGGATGCTTGCTTCCGTTCTGGGAAGGACATGGCTTTTGTAGTTCGGACTGGACTGTTCCCATGGGGCACACGGTCAGCGCTGATTTGCATATCGCCATTGTCTAACCCAGGGTGGTGTGGAGTGGAAAAACGATGGATTTGGGCCCAGATCTTTGGACTGGGGTGAATGTGTGACATTGATCCACATTCTGTCCATCATTGTTGTGTTTGCAGTTACCGCTCTAAGTGTACTGGGGATGCTCAGACGTGAGTCCCAGGCACTCCACACCACTGGAATCAAGCTAGCCGGGCTGAAGAGAGGTGTTACCTCGAAACCGGGCCGGTCCTCGGATGCTTGCTTCCGTTCTGGGAAGGACATGGCTTTTGTAGTTCGGACTGGACTGTTCCCATGGGGCACAGGGTCAGCGCTGATTTGCATATCGCCATTGTCTAACCCAGGGTGGTGTGGAGTGGAAAAACGATGGATTTGGGCCCAGATCTTTGGACTGGGGTGAATGTGTGACATTGATCCACATTCTGTCCATCATTGTTGTGTTTGCAGTTACCGCTCTAAGTGTACTGGGGATGCTCAGACGTGAGTCCCAGGCACTCCACACCACTGGAATCAAGCTAGCCGGGCTGAAGAGAGGTGTTACCTTGAAACCGGGCCGGTCCTCGGATGCTTGCTTCTGTTCTGGGAAGGACATGGCTTTTGTAGTTCGGACTGGACTGTTCCCATGGGGCACAGGGTCAGCGCTGATTTGCATATCGCCATTGTCTAACCCAGGGTGGTGTGGAGTGGAAAAACGATGGATTTGGGCCCAGATCTTTGGACTGGGGTGAATGTGTGACATTGATCCACATTCTGTCCATCATTGTTGTGTTTGCAGTTACCGCTCTAAGTGTACTGGGGATGCTCAGACGTGAGTCCCAGGCACTCCACACCACTGGAATCAAGCTAGCCGGGCTGAAGAGAGGTGTTACCTCGAAACCGGGCCGGTCCTCGGATGCTTGCTTCCGTTCTGGGAAGGACATGGCTTTTGTAGTTCGGACTGGACTGTTCCCATGGGGCACAGGGTCAGCGCTGATTTGCATATCGCCATTGTCTAACCCAGGGTGGTGTGGAGTGGAAAAACGATGGATTTGGGCCCAGATCTTTGGACTGGGGTGAATGTGTGACATTGATCCACATTCTGTCCATCATTGTTGTGTTTGCAGTTACCGCTCTAAGTGTACTGGGGATGCTCAGACGTGAGTCCCAGGCACTCCACACCACTGGAATCAAGCTAGCCGGGCTGAAGAGAGGTGTTACCTCGAAACCGGGCCGGTCCTCGGATGCTTGCTTCCGTTCTGGGAAGGACATGGCTTTTGTAGTTCGGACTGGACTGTTCCCATGGGGCACAGGGTCAGCGCTGATTTGCATATCGCCATTGTCTAACCCAGGGTGGTGTGGAGTGGAAAAACGATGGATTTGGGCCCAGATCTTTGGACTGGGGTGAATGTGTGACATTGATCCACATTCTGTCCATCATTGTTGTGTTTGCAGTTACCGCTCTAAGTGTACTGGGGATGCTCAGACGTGAGTCCCAGGCACTCCACACCACTGGAATCAAGCTAGCCGGGCTGAAGAGAGGTGTTACCTCGAAACCGGGCCGGTCCTCGGATGCTTGCTTCCGTTCTGGGAAGGACATGGCTTTTGTAGTTCGGACTGGACTGTTCCCATGGGGCACAGGGTCAGCGCTGATTTGCATATCGCCATTGTCTAACCCAGGGTGGTGTGGAGTGGAAAAACGATGGATTTGGGCCCAGATCTTTGGACTGGGGTGAATGTGTGACATTGATCCACATTCTGTCCATCATTGTTGTGTTTGCAGTTACCGCTCTAAGTGTACTGGGGATGCTCAGACGTGAGTCCCAGGCACTCCACACCACTGGAATCAAGCTAGCCGGGCTGAAGAGAGGTGTTACCTCGAAACCGGGCCGGTCCTCGGATGCTTGCTTCCGTTCTGGGAAGGACATGGCTTTTGTAGTTCGGACTGGACTGTTCCCATGGGGCACAGGGTCAGCGCTGATTTGCATATCGCCATTGTCTAACCCAGGGTGGTGTGGAGTGGAAAAACGATGGATTTGGGCCCAGATCTTTGGACTGGGGTGAATGTGTGACATTGATCCACATTCTGTCCATCATTGTTGTGTTTGCAGTAACCGCTCTAGTGGGCTTGCAGCACTGATTGTGCCACCCACAGGAGTAGCCCTAAAATGGTGTCTCAGGCCTGCCACCCCAGTGCCTGTGTGCAGTTGCTAACTGCCATGCTGACCTGGCCAGTGTCCACACTGACCAGGCCTAACCCTTCCCTTTCTATACAAATAGGTCACCTCTATGGAAGGCCCAAGGTACCCCCCTGGGCAGGGTGCAGTGTATGTGAAAGGTAGAGCATGTACTAGTGT
Organism: Lissotriton helveticus; assembly: GCF_964261635.1. Lineage (NCBI taxonomy): Eukaryota > Metazoa > Chordata > Amphibia > Caudata > Salamandridae > Lissotriton > Lissotriton helveticus. Next base: position 799,463,506 of record NC_136068.1, on the reverse strand, counting down.
GGGTGACATGCTCTGGTAGTGAATTACAGCCATTTTGAAAGGCTATCTTGCCCATAGGCTCTAATGGGGAATGCTGTGTATAATGTTTACCTGCATATCTTCCCATAGGAGCAAGATAGAAAATTGAAGTCTGGTATCCCTGAACTCAGAATTTAATAACAAATATTTTAACAAGGATGGTTTTTAAATCCTGTGTTTGAGAGCGGCACTTTAAGAAAGTGGCTGCTTTCTTGTCTGACCTTTCTGTGTGCCTTGGGCTGTTTGTGAATTGACTGTCTGGCTTGTGAGTGTCAGGGCTGGGGGATTCCAGGTAACAGAATGAGTCCGCCCAGTAGTGAATAGAGAGATCTGCATCTAGATGGGAGGGAGGAGTTGCACCTGGGACCTGAATACGACTGTGCCTGCCCACCACAGTGCTGGCTCCACTTCCTGTGGTGCGTCTGATGTCTCTGCCCTGCTCTGTGAAAGGAGAGAAGGAATCATGTCAACAAAGTACTCCAGGGCTGTGCTTTACCTCCACAATGCTGGCTCCACCTCCTGTGGGGCATTTGATGTTTCTGCTCTGCACTGTGAAAGGAAAGAAGGAGTCAGGTAAACAGAGTGCTCCAGAACTGGTTTGGACCGGGCTCAGAGCCCTCCTGCACAAAGGGAAAAAAGACTTTTTGGGGTATAAGTACAGGACCCCAGACTACAGAAAATTACATCATCCTGGAATCAAGAAGGAACCTCTGCCAAGGAGAAGCTGGAAGACTGAAGAGGAAGGACTGTCCTGCTGTGTGTTTGTGGGCTGACCTGCAGTTGCTTTGCTACTAAGGAGAGGGGAAGGACTTTGCTTTGTGCTGTGTCCCCTTGCTTGAAGAGATCTCCAAGGGCCTGAGTTGAGCTGGCTCCCTGTTAAGAAGTCCCAGGAACAAAAGGACTTCACCCCCAGCTTCCCTGAACTCTACTGAGAGAGTTCTGTCTTTCCTAGATTGCTTGGGACAGTTGTGGTGCCTCTGGAAGTTGTACCTGTGTTTGGGAAGCTGGAAAAGAAGATACTAAAGACTTTCCTCAAAGTTTTACGCATCGCTCGTTTGCGGAGCGCATCCCCGTCAGTGCAAGGAAATTCCCACCGCCGCGAAGATCGAGATCGTTGCAGCGCCTGTTGCCGCTGCAAGAACCGACACATCCTTCGCTTGCGGAATGCATCGCTCCGGTGTGGGAAGAGTATCATCGCTGCGAGTATCGTCACAGAGCCTGTCGTCACTGGGTGAGATCGTCGCACCACTTGCTTGCAGGCCGCATCACGTCGCTGCGAGAGTCATCACAGAACCATCGCATCAAGGGGCCGCGAGAGGAGAAGATCAACGCTGCGCATCATCGCCGCACCTGAGATCGACGCCATCCGGAAGAACGTCGCATCGTACCTTTTGCGAGACGCTTCCTACGAAACCTGCGCACCGGAATTCATACACGGTATCGCATCCCTCCACATACAGACCAGAGTCATCGTAACACGCCTGCTGCGTCCAGCGGGGTTGTCGCATTGCCTCCCCAGGGTTTCAGGAGTAACGCATCGCTTGTTTTTTAACGCTGCAGCTTTCACTTGAAACTTTTGTCGCATCTAAAGGTACTGTTGGCTAAAACGTGAAACAACTGTGAATTATTTTAACGCAACCTTAAACACTCTTTTTTAAACTATATTCTTGAACTGTGTATGTTGGATTTTTGTTGTTTTGGTCTTGTTTAGTTTAGATTAAATACTTCTATTTTACTAAACTGTTGTGGAGTCCATTTGTGGTGTTTTCACTGTGTTACAGTGAGTGTTGGTACAAATACTTTACACATTGCCTTTGATAAGCCTGATTGCTTGTGCCAAGCTACCAAGGGGGTGAGCAGGGGTTATCTAAAGAGTGTATCCTCCTTACCCTGACTAGAAGCAAGGGTCCCTATTTGGACAGTGGTACCTACCTCTGCCAACTAGAGACCCCCAGATCTAACACTAACCATTCGAAGATGGTCATCAACCTAGGGATTAGAACAGGGTGAGTAATCAAGGTTGATGCAGTAGTAGAAGGAGTTTACCATCTTGAATGGAGTGTAGGGAATCCCCTGTCAAGTATCTCGAGAGGTTGAAAGAGAAAATACTAGCCGTTCCAGGAAGGCCGGCTCTTTGGCATGGCGAAGAGCAGCGTGAATGTCCCAGGTAGGTACCCTAATGAGGAAGAGTTGAGTGAAGAGCCAAAGGTAGTTGTAAAGAGAAACCACAGCCAAATAGTGCTAGATGTAGTGTGAACTCCGGTGGGCAGCAGTAAGTACCAACACCACAAGGATGGACCTTGTGATTCAATGAGGCATCAGCAGAGGGCCATTATGATCCAAGATGGCCGCCTCATCATTATAAGGAAGAGCTGAGTGCGGATTTAAAAGGAGGCTGTAAAGATACCAGAAGGCTTCCTTAGCTTCATTAACCTTCCTTAACGGACTAGTATTGGAGCACTGGGATTGCAAAAGCAGAGCAGCAGGGCTCTGCAACCTGCAGTGCAGGAAGAGGGAGGAGCTGAGATGGACAAATCACTATTAGAGGGGGACATGCCAATAGAGGAAGAGCGTGGGTCTCTTTTCCGATTTGTAATTACTTTGAGGATCAGGGATTCTTCTGGACCAGCCACTTTGAGTAGGGGCCAATTTGAAGAGTCACAAAATGGCTGCATTTTGGACGCTAAGTCGGGAATCAAGAGGCTTGGGGGGTGCTAAAACACACCAATGCCCCCCCCCGCTCCAACTTCGATGGTGAGAACCGGGCATGGCGATGACTTGTAATCAACAGGAAGAGGCTCTCGGAGGACAAGGTCCACCCCCGTGCTGTCTGGTGCTCCGCAAGTAATGTAGCCTCAGGCGCAGCCACTTGCTGGGGCTTTAAGCAACAGTAACACTTTGAGTCAGAGTCCCAATAGGAGCTAGAGCAGCCCCTCAGTTGGAAATGAGGGTTGGGCAGTAGCACTTACCTGGTCTTCCATAAAGCAGAGCGGCCCAGAGCAAACGCCGCTCAGCTGCCCCCGGATGTCAGGCAAAGAGTGGGACAACGCAGTTGCGGGCATCGGCATCGGCACCAGGATTGAGGTTTCTAGCTGGAGGCACACGCACACAGAGCATGGCTAGAGAGCGACCTCTCATAGGCAGAGGGATGATCGGAGGCAGGGCAAACAGCAACCAGAGCACGGGAAGAGCAGAGGGACTCAATAGAAGCTGCGGGCTGCGAGGTAGCAGGGCACAGACCCGGTCCCAGAGTTGTAGTAAGGATGAGATGTAAGGTAGTGAAAGGCAGATGGCTGGGTTATCAAGGGGATACCTACCGATTTGGTAATCCCCAAACTGGGAGCTCCAGGGAAGAGCTCCTACTTGGCGGCCATTTTGATACCGTCAACTGGATGCAATAACATTTCAGAAAGAAACCAAAATGCTGGTTGGGTGAATTACAGACTTTTATTTTACATGTTAACTAATATTGTCATCCCACTAAAAGGCCTGTCAGCACATATTTCTATGTGACTGATTGCAGATGGAGTATGTGCACTATAAATGTGTTATCCCCAAAATAAGGTACAAAAAGAGGAATTGAGCAAAAATTGAACACCAGGTAATTACTGAATCTCATGCAAATACACATTTACTGGTAACTCTCCCCCAGTTCCTCCTCCTCCATAAACTCCTGAAGACAGCCAAACGAGTTGAACCATATCAATTGTGCAGACCAAAGCAGGGTTGCCAGATTAGAGTTGCAGAGTAACTGAGGTGTGGGTCTACCTTTGCCTCTTCATTTGGAACCTTTTTGACTTTTAGGAGCTAATGGAACCTTTGCTGCTCTGCTTGAAAACTGCTGCTGTCACCATCTGCCATTATGTTATGTTATGTTATGTTATGTTATTTGGGTTCTTCTATAGCGCAACGGCTACTCCAGCAGGAGTGTCCCGGCGCTTTGGCGAAGAAGTCCTTTAGGTAGAGGAACATAACTGCAGAATAAAAGGAACGGCGAAGTTAACTGGTAAAAAGCCAGGTTTTTAATGCCTTTCTGAAAGACATCAGACTAGGGGCCTGTCTGAGAGAAATGGGAAGCTCATTCCAAGCGCGCGGGGCCAGGTAATGAAAGGAGCGTCCCCCTTGTCTGGTTCGCTTGATGGACGGAACGACCATTTTTGACAAGGAGGCAGATCGCAAGGCTCTGCTCGGCTTGTAAAGAGCAAGACGCTTCCTAATGTACCTAGGGCCTGAGTCGTGAAGGGCCTTGTAGGTCAGTGTCAGGCTTTTGAAGAGAGCCCTCTTGGCTATAGGAAGCCAGTGCAATTCCTTCAACAAGTCAGACGCACTAGCTCGTCTAGGAAGTCCATAAATAGCCCTGGCAGCTGAATTTTGGATTACTTGAAGTCTCCTCACGAGATATTTAGGGAGTCCTAAATAGAGGACATTTACATAGTCTAATCGCGACCCGACAAGTGCTTGGACAATGATCCTTCGATGGTTCATAGAAATCAGGGGGAGGAATTTCCTGAGCATCCGCAGGATCCCGAAACATTTCCCGGAGAGACAGGATATTTGAGGCCCAAAGGTTAACTCATTGTCAACAATGATACCTAGGTTTTTAGCCTTGGTACTTGCATTTGCAGGTGGAAACAGGTCTTGTGGCCACCAACTTTTCCAGTTTGGTTCCGAGACACATCCAAAAAAGAGCAGCTCCGATTTATCGGAGTTGCATTTTAAGCCGTGTCTTTTGAACCAATCAAAGACTGCTTCTAGGCAGCCTCTAATACGGATCCCATCGAACACCTCATTCTTGTCGTATGTGAACAAGAGCTGGGTGTCGTCAGAGTACGACACGATCTGAGCGCCGAACGACTCCGCAACCTCTGCAAGGGGGGCCAGAAAGATGTTAAAGAGCAGGGGGCTAAGAATAGACCCCTGAGGGACCCCCACTTCCAAAGTTGCCATAGCTGCGGAGTGAGGTGGCGCCCAGATCGTTTGTCGACGGCTAGCTAGAAATGATTTAAGCCAGTTGGCATGTATAATGGGATCCAAAGCTGGTTTTTTTATGAGTGGAAGGATGAGAGCACTCTTCCACACCTGGGGGACAACGCCAGAAGACAGTGAGGAATTAAGAATGGAATTGATGGGGCCATTTAGCACAAGGGCTATTTTGTTGAGGCAAGAGACCGGGCAGGGATCTAGAGGAGAGCCCGACTTCAAGCCTGTCAGATGGTCTAATGAAGCAGCAAGGCTCAGCTGCGGGAATTCCCAGAGGGTGGGTTGTGAAGAGGAGAGGGCACCAAGAGCAGCATCCTGAGGCTGTTTAGAGTAGATAGCAAGAGAGGCTTGAATAGATGTTATTTTATCTACAAAATAATGTGCCAATTCAGTCAGCCAAGGTTCTGAGTGAGACTGAGCAGAGATACCCAGGGACGGAGAAGTAAAATCCTTAACAATTTTAAAGATTTCCTTACAGGAGTTTTCAGATTCGTCTATCCGACGTTCAAAATAAGATTTTTTTCCCCTCCAAATCAACTTGTGGTAGGATCTAGTTAAGTTTTTAAATTTTTCTTTCTCAAGAGGCTTGTAGTCTTTCCTCCAGGCTCTTTCTGCTCTCTTGCAGTTTTGCCGGGCTTCTCTGAGCTGAGATGTGAACCAAGGGGCGGAAGGACGTTTGTTTCCGGGTTTAGCGGCTTTCGCAGGCACGAGATCCGCCAGTATAGTCGTGAGCCATTCAGTGTAATGAGCTAGATCGATTTCCACATTACCTGACAAGGTACACGGTGAACATGACATGGCCTGTAGTAGCATCTCATTAGAGAGCAGATAAAAAGGCCTGGAAAGTCGATTAGCAGAGATGGTGGGATTTGGTCTAGGAGGAGGGGTACTTAATAGGAAAAAAGAAATTAAGTAATGATCCGACCATAATACTGGCTGAGGAGCAAGTACATTAATAGGGACGGTGGAAAAAACTTGGTCCAGAGTATGGCCCTTATTATGCGTGGGATCGTGAATAAAAGGTAAAAGTCCTAATGCTGTTGTGACCTCCATAAGTTTTATTGTGTCAGGATTTGTGGCCTCATCCATGTGTATGTTTAGGTCGCCTAGAAGTAAACAGTGTTCCGATTTAAGACATGGGACTGAAAGTGCTACCTGTAATTCATCCAGGAAAGAGCCTAAGGGACCGGGAGTTCTATATGCGAGAATGCCGGTACATGCCTGGTGGGGAGACAGATGAAGTGTGAAGCCGAGCGCCTCGGTGTCCTGAATATTGTCTATCGGGAAGGTAGTGTAGTGCAGCTGGTTGTTGACTATGATAGCCACACCACCCCCGCGCCCAGATGTTCTGTCCCTCCTGATGATGGAATAATTAGGTGGGATGGCGTTAACTAAGTCAGGGGCCGAGGTATCACTGAGCCAAGTCTCAGTGAGAAAAAGGCAGGATATATTAGAGTTATCGAGCAAATTCCAAATATCTAGCGCATGACAGCCTAAGGAGCGTGTGTTAAGGAGTAGGCAAGTGATAGTGATAGGTTGATGAATCAGTTTCGGCTTGTTGTGTATAGGAAAGTGCCATCCGCACTCAGTGCAGCCTTTTCTAAGGGCACGGCAACCAGGAAAGACAGAGTGGCAGCGACCTACCGGAGGACGGATATTTAAGAGGGTCTCTGATGAGTAAGAGAAACACATAGCTGAAGCTGAGAAGAGTAAGGCACCAACCAGAAGTAAATGCCAGCCAGCCGTCCTGCCCCGTCTGCTACCGGAGCGCTGACGGGCGCAGACGGGCTGACTCTGGCCAGACTCAGCGCTAGGGACGGCGCTCCCGCAAACGCGACCGCTAGCGCGGGAGACTGCTGTTTCCTTTTATGTGGACACTAGAGCGCTCCCACCGCTCTTGCCCTCACAAAGATGGCCGCCGTGAAAATAACTTCCAAGCCCTTCAAAAGCCCCAAAACGGCCGATAGAGCCGTGCAAATGCGGCGAAAATGAGTGCAGGTAGGCTAAGTGAATGCTGTCTGCAACACAGTATGGAAAATACAATTTTTTAAAATCACAGTAAAAACGAGCAAAGTGACTCGTAAATAATAATTATAACCTCACATATCATGTTAGTTTGGCTCAGTTGTTGGGCATTGTCCATCTTTGGCAAATTAGACGCCATACATATTATCTATCTTGAAAATGCCATTCATTTTGTATTTATATTATTTTCTGACGCACGTGGCAGGTAGTAAAGGACCTCGGAGAGCGGCAATGCAGAGTACTATAAATTATGATGCCGTATACTGAAGCCATTATCATCCTAATACACTGAATGATGTGCACCAATTACACAGCAAGAGCCATCAGTGAAAATGATAATGAGCTGCCCTGGAGCTAGCATAGCAGAAGTGGGACCACACAGATTTTTCAAATACAAAATAAAAGTTAGACAGGTTGATCAGGTATCCACTGCCTCATAGTAACTTCATTGTAGGTTTAACTAGGTTTTAGAGGTAAAGTGCAAGTGTCATGGGGGAACTGATGAACTGTGAAATGTGACTTCCAGGGCTCTATTAGGGTCATGGCAGTATATGGTCAAATATGCCATCGGAGATTCATATTTATTTGCAGAAGGTGAAATGTCTTTGTAAATTCTTTGGAAAGCTATGTACTTAGCCATGAGCACATCAGCAGTTTTAGTGGTAAATATGACAACATTGACACTCGATATAAGGAATATAAATCATATCATGCAAATTCATATGGAATTGAGGAATTCTCACCAGTCAGGATAGCCAGGCGTGGTGGGGCATGAAATATTCAATAGTTGGTCTTAATGATATTCAAGTTATGGATAGTGAGCCTTGATCACAAACTTTAATATGCCAGATTTTATGAACATTCAGGTCATGTCAGGGTCATGAATGTCCCAGACTATATTTATTACCGGTAATTGTAGAGATACAACATTACTGACAACAATAATGGATGTCCCGGAAAGGCAAACAGACTGTTTCAGTCAAATTATCCACTTCCATGAATGTGTACCCTATCCACAACTTCAACAGCAGTAATGAATAAATGTCAGGCAGTCTGAGAACTAGTCTGGAGTGAAGGAAAGCAAAGGATGGTAAGAGTGCATGGAAAGGAGGTAACCCGGAATGTTCTCTCGAGGTACATTATGGAAAAGCTATAAGAGGGTGAAAGCTCTGATAGCATAGACTGTGTAATTGGTAGTAAGGAGTAAGAAGGGCTTTGATAGTATTGGGTATTGTATATGGTAAGGGTTGGGTTGAAAGACAATTATGATGATCTGGATGTAAGATTACTTTACGTCATTGAGTACTGTCATAAGGCCGTGGAGGAGTTGCTCAAAGGCTTCAAGGTGTAGGGGGTCTGGAGTTAACCTTCATCTGGACAGAAGGACACACATGTTGCTTGTGATGGATTGAGAATGGGTACGGCACAAGTGAGTGAAGGAGCAGAGGAGTAGTGGGATGTGAAGACAGTCTAAAGAGTGATGGATTTGAGGAGTGGAGACATTTTTTATGATGGATTTGTTCGGTGCCTGCAGGAATGGGACCTGTGAATGATTGCTTTTAATCGTAGAAGTCATAATCTTTGAGGGTGAAGAAGGGGAAAAGATGGTCAAGTGAATTCAGGCAAAGTGAGTGGAAGTTCGATCAGTGATGGGAGAGAAGCGAATCTATGAGCCAGAGATATGAATGAGGTCCAGAGGCACCAGGTATGAGTTGATGGTGGCAACGTGATTAATTGTCAAAGAGTCGTGCACGAGAATTTCGGTCAAAAGTTTCCTCTGTCAGTGAATCCTCCATTTTAAGAGCAGAATGAGTTAGATCCAAATGGCAGGTTGTTATGTTTATATACATGGGCTTTCCTCTAATGCTTTGCACGCGCGCTATGTCTCTGCACGCGCGACCTGTGGCAAAAGCAACGGTAACCTCTTTCCCCCCCTCATCAATTTGTGATAGGACTGCTCCCAACCCTTTGTTGCTTGCATCAGTTGTCACTATGCTTTTTAAAGAGGGGTTAAACCCTTGAAGGGGTGGGGCATCACAAATGTGTTCTTTTATTCTTTTGAAAGCTTCTTCGCAAGCAACATTCCAATCAAATTTGTTTTTCTGTTTTATGACTTCTCTAAGATGTAAGGGTTTCGATGAGAAATTCTTTACAAATTTTGCATAAAATTCTGATAGGCCTAGGAATGCTCTAACCTCCTCCTTATTTTTTGGTGAGGGGGCTTCCCTAATAGCTGATAGTAGTTCTTTTTTTGGTTTTATGCCATTACCATCAATCTCATGTCCTAAATATGTGACTTTATTAGTCGCAAATCTGCACTTGCGCAGATCAGCCGTAAGTCCATGATGTTCTAGCAACCCTAGGACTCTGTTTAATTTAGCATCATGTTCTCCCCTACTCTTGCCTGTTATCATGATGTGGTCCTGGAAAATCAATAGATTTTTTTCCTTCTTGAAAATTTCACTCATTAACCTCTGAAACATGGCCGCAGCAGAGGCCAGTCCAAATGGCACTCTTTTAAACCTAAAACACCCTAACGGGGTTACAAATGTAGTTAGGCTCCTGCTCTTGGGATGCAAAGCCACCTGGTGGTAAGCAGAGCTAAGATCAATGGTTGAAAACCATTTTGCACCATTAGTAAGGGACAGCATCTCATTAATTTTCAGTAAAGGGAATTGATCCACCAGAATGTTCTTATTTAGATCGCGTACATCAATGCATAGCCGGAGCTTGCCGTTGGGTTTCTTCACGATAACCAAAGGTGAAACCCACTCAGCCGATTCAACAGGCTCAATGATGCCCTCCCTTTGTAATTTTTTTAGTTCATCTTCTACCTCACTAATGATTGAAAATGGTATGTTCCTTGATTTGTGTATGCAAGGTATAGCATCCCTCTTTAGTTTAATTTCATGTACAAAACCTTTAAGTTTCCCTATGCTTTCTGAGAACACCTTTGGATACCTTTTTTTAAAGAAGTTATTACATTCCTCCTCTGTTTGCAAGATGAGAACTGGATCAGGACTGTTTGGATCAAGTATTATACCCAGTTCTCCTTGGTCCATCCACCCCAACACTGATGGACCGACCTTAGATACAAACAGTTTACCCAGTGTTTCACGGGATTTAAATTTGAACTCTAGTACCCTGTAACCTAGCAGTTCAATTGGTTCGTAATTAAATGACTTAGGGAAAACATCAGGGTTCTTCAATTTTTTTCCAATGGTTGGAACAAATTTCTCTAACCATACCTTTTCATTAACAATAGTATATGGCGAGCCTGAATCCGCCAAAATTGACATGTCTACCCTGCCAATGTTCATGTCACAAATAGGTTTTTTCTTTTTGTTTACACCATCTTCCACATTCAACACAAACAAATTCATATCATCTTCATCTGAAGATGTACTATTTTCTTCTTCTTCTTCGTAAATTACAGCTTTTACCTTCTTTCCCCCTTTTTCTTTCTTAGGACACATTGCGCTGAAATGTCCCATCATACTACAATTTGAATATTTTTGTCTCACAGCTGGACACGATCTGTCATTCGCCAAATGGTATCTACTGCCACACCTGTAACATCTCCTGTCATCTGAAAGTTTACCATTATGGCTAGAATCTCTTCTCTGTACATACCCTGAACTAGGCTTGGTATTAGATTTCTTAGAACTGATGACTTTTGCCACCATAGATTTGTCCTCTGTAGAGGATTTTTCTTCTTGTAAAACAGCCTTTGCACACCTTCCAGTTAACTCAGTACATTTGACTATTTCCACTACCTCTTCCAACGGTAATTCACCTTTTGCCCATAGTTTCTCCTGGACATGTTTATTTGAGGATCTCATAACGACCTGGTCGCGAACCAGCTCGTCATGTAACGCCCCAAATCTACATGTGAGTGCCAAACTTTTCAATGCAGCAACATAATCTTCAACAGACTCCTCCTGTGCTTGCTTGCGTTGAAAAAATTTGAATTTATTCACAGAAATGGAAATAGTAGGTTTAAAATACATAGTTAAATCTTCTAGTGCAATAGTATAAACATCTCCTGGTCTTGTTTTTTTGTTTATGCGATTGTAGATTTTCATAGCCTTTGCACCTAAACAATGAAGGAGAATTTTTTTTTTCTTTTCAGGAGTCAATTCTTCCTCTCCCCCTCTACCAAGGGTCTTCAAGTTGCTTCTCCCCGTTTGTCCCGTATTTCAATGAAATTGTTAGAATATAACTACGAAGTTGAATACCTTCCGGGAGTGAGAAACAAGGTGGCGGACTGTCTAAGCCGTTTACCTCTACCTATCAATGGAAACCAGATTCAGGACATTGACACTTTCTGTGTAGCTAATGTCATGGAAGAAGTGCCATGTATCTCGGGGGCAGAGTGGAGTGAACATATGGAAAAGGATATGGTTCTAGGGGAAGTGAAGGAGAAAATAAGGACAGGTTGGCCAGAAAAAAAGAAATTATCCCCTCTTTTGCGTCCATTTTGGGAACTAAGAGACGAGTTATCTGTAGAAGGGGATTTAATCTTGAGAAATGGGAAAGTTGTTCCACCCAAGAGTTTACGTAATAAGCTGTTGGAAATTTGCCATGAAGGACACCTTGGTATTGGTAAAACTAAAAGTAGAGTCAGGACTTCTTACTGGTGGCCTGGTTATGACCTAGAAATTGAAAGGAGTGTCAGGGATTGTACAGCCTGTGAAAACTCTGACAAGACTAAACATACATTTAGACCACCCCTTCAATCCCTGTCGTGTCCTAACATGCCTTGGGTCAGATTGGGGATTGACATTTGTGGACCCATTTGTAAACAAGGAGAAATGTTGTACCTAATAGTACTAGTAGACCATTTCTCGAAGTGGCCAGAGGTTGAGGTGGTGCAAGAGGCAGATGCGAAAAGTATTGTAGGGTTTTTACGAAAGCTATTCCTGAGAGAGGGCCTTCCAAATTGCATGGTGTCGGACAATGGTCCACAGTCCACATCTAAAATATTCAAAGAATTCCTGAAAAACCATGGCATAGAACACAAAACTACGTCCGTTTATCATCCAGCTGGGAATGGAGCAGTAGAAAGGTTTAACCGGGTGATTAAAGGCATAATTCAATTGGCAAATCAGAATGATATGTCATGGAGAAAACAACTGATAAAAAACCTTTGGTCATTCCGAGTTACGCCATGTGTATCCACAGGTACCAGTCCTTTTGTAATTTTGAGAGGGAGGACCCCCATTACTAAAGATAATGTAGGTTGGGCTACTCCTAAAAGAGAAATGTGGTCTCCGGAGGAGATAAAAGGGAATGTACGAAAATATCAAACCATAGGGAAAAAATACCATGACAAAAAGCATTCATGTAAAGAAGTTAACATAAGAGCAGGAGACTATGTGAGAGTGAGGAATAACAGAAGTAGCATCAATGGGAAAAATCACTACTCTCAACCATTGGAGGTGATGAAAGTGTTTTGTAATTCCGCTCTTTTGAGCGATGGAAAAGCTTGGCATTTTTCTGCTTTGTCATTATGCAAGGAGGGGAAAGGAAGGATTAACTTTCAATCCACTTCTGAAAACAATGGGGTTTCCTGTTCTCAAGACTATGATTGGATTCTAGACCGGGAGGAAAGTGAAAGTTCTCAACCGGGTGGTACCAACATTGTAACCTTGGGTTGAAAAGAAGTATCATCGGGTAGTGAGAACTATTCGGATGCCTCTCGGGTGGAAGACAGTGGTAGCAGGCAGAGCAAGGAGACATGGGAAGAGTACAGGTCTCAGACCAACAGCGATACAGATTCTGATTCTGATGACTCTATTTATAATGATGTTACGTCGCAGGACGTCAGTGGTCAGGATGAACCTTCTGTAAGCAGATTTGGAAGAGTGGTCAAACCACCAGCTAAGCTACAAGATTACATTTGTGATTAGCTGCGGTTTATCCTCCTCATCCTCTAGCTTCAGCCGGACATCCACTTTCTCTCTGTTGTTTTGGGAAGGGAGATGTGTTACGTTTATATACATGGGCTTTCCTCTAATGCTTTGCACGCGCGCTATGTCTCTGCACGCGCGACCTGCCGGTGCATTGTGACGTCAGGGTGTTCTACCTGACCACCGGCAGGTTGACAGTTTGAAGTGTCAGTTACGAGTTGTGGTGACAGCTAATAGACGTACCTTGGTGTCAGGTTCTTATGACAATAAAGACCTTTCCACTTACCTGCTGCATTGGTCATCATTATACAGGTCTTTGAAGTCAAGACCTTTGAATACTCAATTAGAAATATTGATGTGACTGATTAAAGGAGGGAGTGGGGTGCAGAAAAGCAGGTGTGCAAAAAGAAGCCGGTAGATCTTAGCACCGAAAGACAGAGTTGGGGGACGATGGCCATTGTAGGGAAAAGCATTTTACTAACAGCTGTAGTCCCTGATAAGCCGTGAGGGGGCAGGCAGGGAAAGGGGGCGGCAACTTTTTCAGTGCATGACACACAATCAGATTCAAAATGTTTCGCAGAGTGCACCAGTAGAAATCACTCAAAGAAGGCACAGTTAACAAGGGGAATAAATCACTGGATGTGGCGGATATTGGGCCCAAACACTTACAAGTGTTTTAGGCAGTTGAATCGAAACCAGTTACTCAGGTTGCTTGGGCCCTGTCACGCAGGACAAGCAGTTTGCCAAAATCAGCATATTTAACATGTAGATGCACATTTGAAAGATTACATTAGTAAAACAATTTAAAAAGAATATTAGCACCAATTCTAACCACGTATTGTGTTGCAAATCTCTGAATATAGACAATTGACTTGTTTTGCCTTTTAGGCACACCAGTCTGTATTTGTTTCCTAATAGAGCCAGTAACACGTGTTCTTGTGTCTGCTTCTCTCTAGATTGTGACGGTGAACTGTGCCAGGCTGATGCAAGCGGACCATCACGCTACAAATGGCGTCGTCCACGTCATAGACAAAGTCATCACCGCCGTCACAAACAACATCAACCAAGTCGTCGAGATAGAGGAAAGCCTAGAGACCCTCAGAGTGAGTTGACCCTGCATTATTCCTTATTTACTCTGCGGAGCGCTCCTCAGCCACCTAGAAGCACAAGCCCAGCCTGCATGTTTACTCGAGTACAAGAGAGCTAAATAAAGTTTGGAAATAGACCACGAAGCCTAATTCTAACCATCTATGGAAGCCTGCTGCTAAGAAGTGCGAAGCGTGAAATTAATAGTCATGCGTCAGTGCCAGCTCTGTGTCTCCAAGTGTTTGCAGTGTTTGTAATAAAACAGTCGTTGAATGCTGGTGGGTTTCCAGCGCTTTGTTCAATGACTGGCACTAAAATATGGCAGCGAGCTATTTAAGCTGTAATTCCACTAATGCCAACCTGGCCCTCGCAGTCTAACTTTGAATAATAATGACATTGTTTACTGCACTAAAGGTTTACAGAAGCTGATAAGGTAAATGGAAAAAAATAATTCATCACCAAGGCTTTATGAAACGCACTGTTATTTTTTGTTTTTTTTAGGGAAAAACTTTCCCTAATTTCCCAATATCCAAATAAACAATATGCAAGCTCCTTTTTCTAACGAAAAACGCAAGTCCATTTTGAGTAGTGCTACTGCAGGTTTCAGCTTTATAAGGTGCATTTCTGGAGCTCAGCTCAGCTGTAATGAAGTAATGGCATGTTTTTGTGTTGGATTTATTTGTCTGCATTCGGGCATGTACATTAATCGGTCATCTCGATGTCTGTGCAACTGTCTGCCTGGTTTCCATCTTATGATGCAGCTAGGAACCATAGAGGAAAAATAAATGTGCGAGGGACCTGGATTCACGCTCTCACTCCGCATCTACAACCAGCTGTCGCAAGCCCAATAGGTCTCGCTGAGCTTGTCTTTAACATGAAATGGCTAAATCAATTGTCTGGCTTTTTGTTGGGGGAGTTCTTTGGTAATAGCTTGGCCACTCATTTATGTTGGGAGTTAAAAGCTGTAAATCCAACACCATGTTATCATGAGAGCAAAGTAGAACAAATGAACGTAGTAAATAGACTTAGCCTGTTGAAAATAACTTTATTCGGTCGCTACTGGAACAGATTTGACCTGCATGATCTTAGCCAGGGCACCCAATGGTTTGCTACCAATTCTAGCAGAAAAAGTGAAAAGAGCACTTATGGCTCTTGACAGAGCTAATTTCTTGGATTTCAACAACCTGTCATAGAGACAAATGCTTCCTACATAAAACAAACACAGGCCAAGCCAAGGAGTTCACCTTTGAAAGGAACTAGCCAACAGTGTGGATTTACCAGTGTTGATACCCAAAACTGAACAGCATCAGTAAAAAGAAAACACATGTTTTTTGACAATCAGAAACACCATCAACACAATGGTGCCTCCCCTAGTATCTTGCTGTATAAATTGGCATAAATCACCAAGCATGACCACATTCGCCATGATGCTGGTGTCAATTTGGCATTTTCTTAATTTACTGTTCTTGGATGGTGTATGATTAATTCCACTCTCAGGTGCCGGCACTGTTTATCGCCCACGCCCATCCCCCAGTGCATAACAATCATCCTGCAGGGTAATACAACTATTTTTTCTACAAAGAAAAAGCCATACTATGTAAGTTGTTGAAGTTTAGAATCTTTTAGAATGTGCTTTCGATGGCATCAAAATAGGCCACTACAAATGCACCACTCCCTTTTCAAACATTTTTATAATTTTTTGAGTTTTCAGAAAGAAATGAGTGTTGGCTATCAGGCCAATGCTTCAGATATAAGACAAGAGTGAATCAGCTGCAGTTGGATTTTTCTTTTTCTACATTATGCTCCAGTGCATAGTCTTTTATTTTCAATTTATGTCAGTGCACTATGATGGTTGAAAGCATCTATGAATTTTTCCTTTGTGGAAATGTCAGTGCATTTATAAATATTTTGAACACAATGAATCTACAAGCGCTTAGTTCCTTCATGTACTTATATTGATGCTAAAATTGTTTTATACATTATCCTACAAACAAATCTAAATGTGGCTTTACCAATCAACATTCAATTCATAAAAGTAAACACAATCTGAACATTCTAATTATATGCAGATGACAGTTTCAACAATCTCTCCTTTCAACATACAGAATGTGTTTAAAAAGAAAAAGAACATCTAAAAGTCTGTGCTTTTAACTACAATTATGTTCTTTTTTTAACTTCGTACAACTAAGCAGTATAGCTCATTCTTTCGGACAGTGTTTTGAATACCCATTTCCATGTTTGAAAAAAAACATATTTCAAGCTAATTACCAAAAAAAAAAGATTTCATTAAAAAAAGTAAATAACTTTGGTGCTATATTGTTGGTCTGGTTCCTGGTGACATTAGTTTTCGTTGTTTATGATGTTCCAAGAACACCTCAATTGCAATGTAGAACCATGAAACATAGTTACTCTTTTTGATCCAATATACAAGATATACTTTTCCCTATATATTGAATCTTGGAAAATTGGAAAATGTGACTATTTTGGCAGCTGCAATGTTCATTAGACTAAGGGGCCAATTACGATGCCAGACGGACCTGAGTCCGTCTAGCATCGTTCTGGAACTGGAACCGTACGACCTCCAGACGTCGGTTCCAGCCCAGGAATTAGGATGCAACCGAACCCTGTTTGGTCGCAACCTTATACTTTGCTATGAGAGCATGCTCTCATAGCAAAGAGCAGGGGTGCAGTTCATTTCTGCACTCGTGGCAGGCACCTCAAGATGCCTTCCACCGCCTGGAGGGATCAACAGGGGAGCACTATAGGTGCCCCCTAGGCTGCCATTCGATGGCCTTGCACCCATGGGGGCCCTGCTGGGGCCACCAAAGCTGTTTCCCAATGCCTTTGTGTGCCGGAAAGGCCAGCACAAAAAGGCAGTGGGAAACTGCCACCGGAATCTCTCGGCCGGAAAGAGCCAGCTGGGGGATTACTGTGAGCCTTCCGAATTTTGGTCGGGCTCTCCGAGCCCGTCGTGAGCCATTCGGAAGACTGATTTAGATTCCCTTCTGACCGAGCCCATAGAAATGGCTCGGTTGGAAGGAAATCCAAATCGGTGATTACGATGTGGGAAGGAGGGCTCCAACCGACTGTTGGAGCCCTTCCTTCCCGCATCGCAATCGGGCCCTAAGTCTTATGTCAAAACTTGAAAGAAAGTCACTGCCTGTTATTAACTGTGCCTCCACAATTTTCTTCTACAGCATTTAACATAACAAATATTTTGGATCTCACTTTTCTTCTACCTTAATTATCATGTTGAATGTAATTCCCAAAAACTAACTCAAATCCCAATGTCTCTATAGGAGAACTCTTAATATATACCTCTCTAGCATGGTTCTTTGGGGGGTCTTGGCCTATAACGTATACATGCTGTCTCATTGATCTCACTTCCATACCTTCAAAAACATGAAAAGAATGGAAATCTACCCACAGTGTATATAGGAATTTTTAAGTTATACATCATCATCTCCCCCAATCGGTTACTTTTCTATGGACAACCTTAGTTCTTTTTCAGCTGTGGTTTCAGGCTTTCAAAACAGTTGGCACAGGCAAGAAGTTTGGGATAAAGAGGGCATGGGAATTTGATTTAAAGATCTCCCCTCCAGATCCACATAATTGTCATGTAACCATAACTCCTTGAAGGCATTGGAGGATCTACATATTTAATTACACTTTATTGATGGCAAAGGACAAACTAAATATTTGATTACACCTTATTTATCGTTTATGTTTTTGATATTTTCATGTTTTAATGATCAAACAACAAACAGTGATGCTTCCACAATTCATTGACATGACATATCATCCATAAAATGTGCATTTCCATCTATAGAAAATAAAACAAAATAACGTACTTAACAAACGATTTAGAAAATTAATACATTTTAAGCTCAGATGAGAATTATGATTATAAGTGCTCTTCAAAGATATGATAATTTCAGTGTGCTGGATGTTTCTATTTTCAGGCTGCTGTTGCTGCTTCTGGCCTTACCACAATGTTGGAAGGTGATGAACAGTACACACTTTTAGCTCCGACCAATGAAGCCTTCGAGAAGATTCCCCAGGAAACGCTAAACAGAATTCTTGGAGATCCAGAAGCTCTCAAAGGTAAATCTGAAGTGTTTGCAATGAAAAGTTTTTCTGAAGATGTGTGACAATTTTGAAGGTGATATTTTTCTGACTTGGCTTTGCGAACTCAAAGAAATAAATGAGAAAATCAGGTAATTGTTCACCATAGAGACTCAGGTAAAAAGACGCGCTGACACAACAACTCTACTGTCATGGAAAATAAGGGGGCACAGAGAAGCACAGATACAGGGAAGATGGAGACACAGGGACTTCTATACAGAGTGAAATTATGCCAGAAAATACCAGACACAGGAAAACAAAGATTATGGATGCAACATTGCATTTGAGAAGAAGAGAAGCAGAGTAAGAAGGGGACAGACGTGTCATACTATAAGGTGAGAGTAAACATTTAAACCAATATGTCTTTGGCTCAAATACAGTTTATATGCGAAACTTGACGATAGAAACAGAAGAGTAACTGATAAAAAATGGTGATTCTGAAATGCAAATATTTAGGAGTTGTGGGTCCATAATCAATCCCCATGCATGACAACTCAGTTCTGAATACTCATGACTTAATAAACTCAATAGGGGCTAGGTCATAGGGTCGCAAAATGTTCCCCCGTGAAGCAAAACTCTACTACACAAATCACATTATCCACAGTTCACCAGTTTATGTGAACAATGAATATCACTTCACCCAGTGAGTGACTCCAAGCAGCAAACAATTCCACACATCAGTCTGCTCAGAGAAGCTTGGATCACGAAGAGTTACTATTCAAATACTACATAATATAAAATAATTGTACCATGGTACACATGAAGCATGGCAGCAGAAGGTTTCCATGGCAGAGACACTTTATCCCAAGTTCCCTTCTAAGTACTGTGTATGGGATGTGATATCAAAACTTGTTTAAACACATTGGGTCCTAAGAATGACCCATTTACACCTAGATTTACCTAGGTGCCAATGATTTTGTTTACCTCCTTATATTTAAAAAGTGACAATTGTAGAATGAACACATGACTATGTCTTAAAAAAAAGGAGGGTGTTTGCTTGAAGTCAACTAATAAGTAAATATCCCAGACAAATGCATTGATTCTCCCGCACAAGGAACTCTTCAACCTTGATTTTTGGGATTATTAGAAGAAACATTTCTGGATACATACACATGGAGGGAAAAACAAACAGCATAAGAATTTCTGAATTGCTTCTGCCACCATCCCTTTATTTTAAAATGTTGCCACTAATTCCCTCAACTGATATATGTGCCCTGATGTGAATCATCAAGGTAAGCCTGTCACAGAACTGGTAAACCAGAACATTCCCTGCAGAAGCAAGAAGACTAGGAAGGGAAAACTGCTAAAAGCCGCTGCCCACAAAGAAAGGTGGAGAAAAGGAAAAATCAACTTGAGAGCTAGCATTGTCCATTTTTCCCGTGGATATGGGCACACGACTTAAATTTGGTCTCTACCGAAATGCTGGTCGATAGAACAAAGATATCATGAGTCGCAAAGAAAGCCATCTTTTAGCTTGACAGAGGACTTGATCACCATGGGTTCTGTTCATACCATGACTAAAAAAATGAAGAGGGAGGCAAACTACAACAGAGAGGAAAATATTTCACCCAATGTTGGTCAGTTGGAAGACCATGCAGCTTTCTGATGAAACAATTTCTACTGATAAACAAGGGAACCCTGCAAGGTCTATCAACCTACTCACTTTCATTGAGGAGGAAGAATTACACGGATGGATGAGTGAGGAGAAACGCGTTTTACTGAAAAGGAGAATGACGAGCCTCTTTAGAATTGCATGCCGGTCAGAATGCGTCATTGATACCAAGTATTCATATGCCTCAAAATTTGGCTACCAATGTGTCAGAGCTTACAAATTAAAGTCAGGCCTTGTGTCAGGAATACATCCAAGCAGACTACTGTCTCCAGTGTTCCTCTTAATAATCCCTGGTGAATGTCCTGTTCCACTAAGGAAAATTGTAGAAATGAGATAGCTTGCGTGTACATATGCCAGGTAAGAAAATAGATTTACTTAATCTACTGAAATGTAATCAGACTGAATAGAATACTATAGTATTCCTGCACAGCACCCACCACGTGGGTATTCTGAGTCACCTTGTAATGAGATGTCAAATGGATCAGCAAATCATTTAACTATGAATAAATGTGAATACCCTTCTCATAGCGGATACCATTCTTCCAAAAATGGGATGCAATAAATAACTCTCAAGTTTCTTTCTTGAAGGCTCAAATAGAGGGAGGCGTCTTCCACCAGCCATAGTTTCACCCTGAACACCTTGTTTGACCTTTATCCACTTTCCACTCCTCCAGTCTCTGTCCACTGTCCTTCCAATGTGGCCCTCCAGACAGCCATTGCAAAAGTTCTCTGACCGGCTGTGAGTGTAGAGATCCTGACACTGATAGAGCTGGGTGGGAGAAGATGCCATACCTTGCATTGATCATGGGGACCATAGAAATGCTGTCTCCTTCATGGAGATGGACCCCGCAAACATGGCACAGTCTATTGTGAGGCTCCTGCACAGGTTCAACCCCACCTGGTAAAATCTTGAGTTGCTGATTTATTGTTAAAAGAAAGAACTGTGAACAGGGAACATCAGCCTTGAATTCTAAACTTAATTCAATACTGGTGGAGTGGAATTGGAACATGGAAGTAAGCACTGATGTCTTAAATTCCCTGGAACTAGTAATAAAGTTGTACTTTGAAGAGATTCTATTGTAAATGTAATATCTTCACAAAACACATTGCCCTGTTCATATTGGACCATAACAAAAATGTTCCTTATGTTACTTAAACCCAAAACACAAAGAAATAGAAACCACGGGCATGTTTAATTGGAAGCAAAAAGGCTACAGTCCTTTTGTAAAGAGTAAATCAGATGGAGGAAGCTTCTTTGTCTTTTTCTCTTTTTCAAGAAAGGAAAATGTTACTTATAAGGGAAAAGACTTGCAAACTTCTGATCTTGTCTACTGGGTAGAGCATCGTGTTGTAAGTGACATTCCACTATGATGGAGCATATCTCCTGGATGGCTCAAATGTGTAGAGGGAGCCAATACAGTACAGGTAGCATGATAAAGTTATTGCCTGTAATACCTCGGAGCAGGGCATTGCTTCTGTTTAGGTGAGGATGCTGCTGTCCATACATGACTGAACAAGAGCGATTACTTTTTCAAAGAGAAGCGCATGAGGGTGGTCACTCACTTAAAGGAGCAGCCCTTGTATAAAGGGTGTGCCTTACTAAACTAAACCAAGCCATGTTGCATTATGCTGTGATTATTGACATATGTTTAAATTAACACAGTAAAACGAGAAGACAGGAAAAAAGCACATATATTATACACGATGTTCATCAAAATGTAAAGGTTATTCTTTGTATAAGCTTGAGAACTTACCAGCTATTAATAAAGACAAATTAAGATCCCCCACCTTTTTTCAGTCTAATAATTCTCATTATAATTCACTTCTGCCAAAATGTCCTTTCACCGATTTAGTCACATCCCACTATTGTCATCACCCCCTTTTAATATTGCAATGACCATTCTGTACCATTATAGCCAAAATACAGCATTACTACATAATATATCGAAATGTTCAATAATGAATGGCATGAAAGAACTGTACAAAGATTAGAAAGGTGAAACCAAATGACAGGAATCCACAGAAAAGTTCAGCTAAACTACTTAACACTATTTAGACCCTCATGAATTAGGTATAGTAGATCTGGAAAACGTAGTGACAGTCTTGAGACCTAGAGGATGTACCAAAGACTGTAATAGTTTAACAAAGGATGATTGGGACCAGTGGTGGCCGGCATGGTTCGTGGGTGGTGGGACGGGCGGGTCGTGGGTCACGGGAGTCGTGTGTGGGGGGTTGCATGGGGTGTCACGCATATTTAAAAAAACTTTTTTTTAAACGTACCTTTGCGCTGGGTCTCGCGTCTCCGCTCCTGCTCTTCTCAGTCTCTGACGGAAGCACAGCCAGGCCCCACTGACCAATCACAACACTGCAATGCAGCATTGTGATTGGTCGGCACCCAGGCTCCCCTGACCAATCACAACATTGCAATGTAGCGTTGTGATTGGTTTTGAGCATCCTGGTTCGACGCTCAACCAGGGAATGGGGGGCCTGGGCTTGTTCTCCACTGAGTGTGTAATGCAGCCTAAATGGAGAATGGGGAAAGGACTGGTTTGCGCGGCCCGAGAGGGCTGACCAAACAGTCATTGTGCACTTAGGAGTGGGCAAACCCACTGCCTTGCTTCGAGAGCAATGCAGCCCCACCCGCTCTCCTGCAAATCAGTAGGAAGCATAACATGATAATAACTTAGTTATTATCATTTTATGATTTTTCTTTGTACGCTTCTCTGCCATAGCTGACGAGCCGCCACTGGTTGGTACACTATCAATCCCACTTTAGAGGCAACATCCAGCACCACCTATGAGGAGCTTGTCTTTCCCAGACTAGAATTGAATAGACCCTAACCCCCAGTAGAAAGGTTAAAACATGACATGAAACTTCATTAGGGAACACCTATCACTGCTCATAAGAATCTCCTTTAGCCATTGCAGCATGTGGTGCAAAGTAGTCTCTTTTCATCTTTCCCTTCGCAGACATAGCAGTGTTTTCCAGAGAGCATTGTGCTTATAAATAGTGTTGTCTCAACAAGGTGGGCCCTACTTTCGAGGTGAGCATTTTTCACTGTGGTTCTGGCACTCTGCAGCACTTCTTTGGAATCTTTCCGCCCACCTCCTCCACTGTTTGCGCAAAGATCTAGTGCCCTCATAGGTAGCCATATTTCTCACTTCAGGAGACCACCTAAATCAGGGGTGCTGAATGCACATGCACTCGTATGTTGAGCTCAGGTTTGAGCAGTGGGTACAAATAGGCTTCCTTCAATGCATCAAGAAATGTTAAAGTAATTTTACCACACACACAGTTTTTATGCTCCACACATCAACTTTGGCAGACCAGCAGTATCGAATGACTGCAAATAGGCAAAAAACATGACGTCTCAATCGGAAGAATCAGCTCTCAATCAGAAGTTCTAGTGTCTGGCAGCCAACTTGCGACCTGGTCAATCCACCTGGTGCTATATTTTTATATAGGATTTTTTCAGGTGGCAACTTGCGCAAAAGCACACATTTTTGACTGAGCACTTATAACTTTCTGATGCTTCCTGTAACTTATTAGGAGGAGTACTAGATTCTTTAAGTGTTAGGAAAGACCCACAACAATGACAACTGGTCAATCAAGCAAATATTTAGTAGTAATTTAACTATGGCTTTTAAGACATGATGCATGTCAGAAAGGATTGATTAAACAGTGTTATGGCTGTTTTATCTGTCTTCAATTTATATAAATTGACTGAAACACAAAATCCTTCTCAAGATGTGTGATATTGTATTTTATTGTAGCTAACTTCGTCATCCCTCAACCAAGGCATAGAAGGGCTTTATGGGTGGTCAGGTAATAGGCAACCCCATTACTTGTGCATAGTCCGTAAAGTGTGAGCTTCAACTGTGGTCCATGCGTGAATAACTGTGTGCGCGCTGGGAGTGTGAGGTCTGGATATTTGATCCAAATGTGTTGCAGCAAACGTGTACCCAAACATAGGCAGGAGGAGATGTAGACAGGTGAGTGATGAATAGATTCACTCGAGATACCTGCCTTTTTCTTGTCTGACCTACACCTACAGAGATCGTGTGTTTGAGTATTATTACTCCCTGGAATTTGAGGTGATTGTGGGGAATCCGTATACTCCTTCGGAGGGAGTTCAGAACTTGACCATCTGTACAGAATATGATGTACTGCAAGGCTTTCTAACAGAAGAGAAGGTGAGGAGATGTTCCTCCTTCAGCAGGTTAGTCCTGTGCCATTGATGGCCCAGAGGATGATGGAGAGAGTCTTGAAAGAGAACCTTGCTATAGGCAGCTTGAAAGGCCTAACTGATATAATCATTCATGCATAGGTGTATATTTTACTTGTGGTCATGATTCACTGGAGTCTATGGAGTAACTTGAGAGGGTCTAAAGTAGTCTAAAGTACAGTCTGTTAGAGCACTTTGGGTACAATAGGACCAAGGTTATGGTGGCATGCCCCTTTTAAGGGAGCCTTGGACATGGTAAGACGTCCTTTATTTTTTGCCTGTAGTGGAAGGTGCCTTTGGTTACATGAGTTACCTGCAGGACTAAAGGAGGTGAAAGTCCATTTTCTTTCCCAGGTTCCTCACTTCCATCAAGGGTGTTAGATGCTTCTTGGATTCCGAGGACAGAAGGTTGTGGCACAATACTTTATTCAACTTCCCCAGTATGAAGCTCAGTTATTGATGAGTTGAACCTAGAGTGATTGTAGAGCTTTAAAAAGTCTACTGCTTGGAGGAAGTGACCCAGTGCACAGAAATCTATATCTGAGGGGATTTCTGTCTGCGTCCTGTTGGTATCATTGATCTAACAACGAAAATACATTTAATTAAGATTGTAATACACAGAATAAAGGTCCCAGTGAAGGGATTGCACTCGATACTCCCGAGTAACACGTTCTAATCTAACCTAGAATCCCTTCGCTTGCCCTATTGCTATAGTGTGATATTGCTTATATTTGAAAGCGTGCTTTGCTAGAGCTACTAAGAAAAGAGACCCCTGGCTTTGATTATAGAAAAACGTTGCATCCCTTTCTGTACATCCCCAGTTCACAGTATGAATTGTAAGAACGCGCTGATACAATGCATTTTTATCCGAGGAAAAATGCAAATGATTGTATATTACACTTGTCACAGATAAGGTAATTTCAAATGTGCAGAGATAAGGGATTGTTAGTATGCTACATTCATAAGCATAAGCAGGTGTAATACGCAGCTCAGTAGATGCTAAATTCCAAATAAAGAAACCATGTATGAATAACATCTGTCCCAAGAAGACATTTATTGCCCCACCACAGAGACGACAAAGGTCTACTAGGCGCTGTAAAAATATCTTGGAAGGATTTAGCTATGTGAGAAAGTAGAAGATATTTTACAGATTGAAAATGAGTATCCTAAAGTCACAGTGGAAGCTGTGGAGCCCTTTGGGCTTCTAAACCCCTCATCCACTAACCGGTAGTTTCTTTTCAGACCTGTTAAACCACCACATCCTGCGGTCGGCTCAGTGCGCGGAAGCCATCATCGCCAGCAACTCCATCGACACGCTGGAGGGCACGCCCCTGGAGGTCGGCTGCAACGCGGAAAACATGACTCTGAACGGAAGGGCGATCATTTCCAAAAAGGATGTCCTGGCCACGAACGGCGTGGTGCATTTCATCGACGAGCTGCTGATTCCTGATGCAGGTAGCATTCAAATTAAGTCTGAAGTGTTTTGCATAATTGAATTGAGGGCCATGGGCTGCTTCCAGGAAAACAAATCCTGATATGAATCGCTTTGATAAATAAACGCATATCACAGACCTAAGTCCTGCTAAGCTTAGTGAAAATAAATCTCCAAGGAGTTGCCTCTCTGTGGCTTTCAAAAAGGATACTGTACAACAGAGACCTGCAACAAAAAGCCCCTTCATTTACAGACAGCTTGAATATACAGAACACTACATTTAAATCGAAAAGCACATTATATTTAGAATACTGATGTCTTACATAGTTAATAGTAAACCATAATAAATTATTTTTGTATAGAGCTAAGTACGATACGTGTGCCTTTTCTAAGCACCCTATATAGCAGATGTTATTATTACCCCAAGGTAGGGTTATGATGCAATAAATAATATGCTATCACAGGAAAAAAATACTAGAAGAAGGGCACTGTGTGATAGAGCAGTATCAATCTGTTACAACACTGTATGCTGTTCACTCTGCTATCCCTCCACTATCCTTTTCAATCGAAATAACAGACTAACATGTCCACCACTCAAACTAATTTCATATTTCACTATACTAATTCACCATTAATCCTTTATGGGTTCCAGAGAAGCGTGCTACTCGCTGAAAAAAACACTTCAACACCTCATTAGGGGTAGCAAGCGCTATATAAATGCACACCTTTTACCACTTCTATCTCTCCGCTATCCTTCTCAATCCAAATAACTGACTAATATCCACCACTCAAATTACTTTCATATATCACTATAGTAATTCACCACTAATCCTTATGGGTTCCGGAGTAGTGTGCTTAGTGGTAACAAACACTATGTAAATGCTCAAATTTTTCCCCTCTTCTGTCCCTCTGCTAAACTTCTTAATCCAAATAACTGACTAATATCCACCACTAATTCATATTTCACTATACTAATTCATCACTAATCCTTTATGGGTTCTGGAGTAGATTGCTACTCGCCGAAAAAAGCACTTTAACACCCCATCAGGGGTAACATGCGCTATATAAATGCAAACTTTTCCCTCTTCTATCCCTCCACTATCCTCCTGAATACAAATAACTGACTAACCTATCCAGCATTCAAATTACCTTCATACTTCACTATACTAACACAACACTAATCCTTTATGAATTCCTGGAGTAGCATACTACTTGCCGAGAAAGCGCTGCGACGCCTCAACAGCAGTAGTAAGCGCTCAATAAATGCAGTTACAATACAGTGTGTACCTTCGAAAAACATGACACCCATCACAACAGTATTCATTGTGCTTCTTCATGTAAATGGGGGAAGAGCAGAAAGGAACAGCTGCGAAAGCTGCTCACATAGTGTGGCAGGGCACTCTCTCTCTGGCCTTTGCGGGATCTCTTGCTGTAACAGGTGCAGTCTAAATATGCCCAGAAGAAAGATATGTAATTTTGTTTGTACAAATTGAAAACAATTCCCAAAAATTAACCAAAATTATGCTTTATTGTGTGAAATATCGTGCCGTCTGCCAAAGAGTAGGTCTGAAAATTTATGTCTTTGTCAGATCAATACATTGATTTTTTCACAATCTTTTTCAGCATGAAGTTCTACTGCCCAGTAAAACCACACACTGGCCAAGGAAATCTGCAATTGAGGTTTGCAGAGTTTTATTCCTGCAAAACAAAAAAGCTTCTTAAGGGGTAACTCTCACCCTGCTGCTGTAGGATAGGTACAGGAGGGAAAGTGCCAGGGCATTCACAGTTACAGGACTGTCCACTGGACTCTCTGTCTTCTTTTTCTTTCTTTGCTCTCCACAGTTCTTAAGTACACAGACCCCAGGGAACTTGGGCTTTCATCAGCACATAGGGAAAAGGAAGCAGGGAGACTACCTTTTTAGACCCTGGGAATTGATGGAGGAGTTGGTGAATTTAAACGCGGTCATAAATATCAGTTTCACAGTGTCAGAGGAGCTAGCTTTCAAACTGCACAGTGGGCTGAGTAGAAAGGTCAGGCCTCTGACCTCTATGACATCACCAGAAGTGACCACTCTGGAACCTTAGTCCTGCTAGCATAGCCCTTTGGACCCTGTAAAAGCCCACTCCTCCTTTGGAACATGTGGTGCACCCTTTCCTAGGGCCAGTGGCGTAGCAAGGAGGGGGTGGTCTTGCCCCCCCCCGGTCTTACATGAGGTTGCGGCGGGGGCGACAAAAGCAGGATTCATCACCAGCACACTCCCCCCTCCCACTCTTCAGCGCGGCCTTCACAGTGGGGCAAAGTCACGGATGGGAAAGCGCCTAGCTATGCTAATGCCTGAGGCTCTTATTTGCTCTCTTGTCGTTGCCTCTGCGCTGTTCCCCACCTCAAGGACTCTCTGCAGCTCCACACCCCAGATGCCTTCACATTGCTCCCTGTCCCCAGTATCCTACACCGCTCTGCTACCTCTGCCACATAATGGGGGTTTTACTACTGCTTGTCAACTGTCTGCATTGATCTCCATCCCTCCCCCTCTGTCTACTCATTTGAGACGTGGCCTTCATGTTCCCCTCTAGATTAAATAAATGATTTAAACAAACGATTTATAAATATGAACTCATTAGATATTTATATGGATTTAGCCTGAGTAACAACCTATCTTGCTCGTGTTTAAACACATTAAAATTGCTGAAAGAAATAAAGAGATAGGGGGTCATTAGGATGACGGGCGGACTTAGTCCGCCCGCAATCCTATCGGGACTCGGGACCGCCCGCCATAAGGGCGGGGGTCCCGTGGGTGGTATTAGGATGCGGCCGCCACAGTGACGGCCGCATCCTGCATTTATAACATTGTGGCGCGCCGGTGCTCTCTGCACCACCCGCCACAATGCCATAAATGCATGTCTGCATTTGCATACACAAAGCGGCAGGCACCGCGCGGTGCCTACCGCATTGTATATGCAAATGCAGGGGGGTACCACAGGTACCCCCCGTGTGCACCCCACACCCCTCCTTCACTTTTGGGGCCCGCAGGGGGCCCCCAAAGTGAAGACTGCATGCCTTTCCGTGGCGGAAAGGCATTGAAAAATGCCCATCATAATATGGCTGGCGGTGTCTGATAGACACCGCCACCATATTATTCCTTTTCCGCCCCGGCCGCAAGGCGACCGGGGCGGAAAAGCGGCGGACGGTCTTTCCGTCCGCCGAGGTCCCCCCGCCATACTAATATGGCGGGGAGAAAAACGAGTGTGGATGTCGGGCGGATTGCTCCCGCCAGGCTGGCGGTGGCTACAGCCAGCCTGGCGGGGGCAATCCGCCCGACATCATAATCGGCCCCATAGTGTTTAAAAATACATTAATAGTTCAGCCTGGCACTTTGTGTTGACAAGAGACATTTTAATTTGGTCCTTTTGTTAAACCCCCTTCGTCGAGGTATATAGCATTACAAATTCTTAAAAACAAATCCAGTCTAAAATATAAACCAAACCACATAGCATCTACATATGGCAGCCCTACGAAGCAAGTGACAAATAACCCTTGAAGAGTTGCTTGCACACATGTGCACATCCTGTTATTCTCCAAGTCATCTGTGCGTTGAGAAGGAATAAAGCATCTGCATACAACATGTTCCTTCCAGCAGCTGTGTGTAAACTGTAGTCTCTGCTTTACAGCCATTCCTAGCAGAATAGGCCAGAGAATACCAGCAACATACGCTTACAGTGGAGTTGATACTAAGTGTGCAGCACCCCCATAAGGCTTGAAGTGGTTTACGTGGAGAATGAGCAATAACTGGGCTCTTCCAATGTTTTTCTTCTGGCAGCGTTTGCTGTGTTTTGAGAACCTGACTTCCACATAAACCCTGAGCTGTTAGTAAGGGGTCCCTTTAGGCTGGCACCCCCTCTCTAGGAATTGTTCCAGTACCACTGGATCTTTATTTTTAGGAAGATGTGAAGTCCCTCAGCAAACAACAGTGCATACATGATTTGCCTACTTATGATGGAAAGTAAAAGTACATTTGATGCTTTTAATTGCAGAAGCTAAAAAGATGCTCCTCACAGGCTGTTTTATGGGGAAACCTCTTGTGATTCAGGAATTGGCACCCAGAACTCAGTGATGAGGTTTTAGAGAACATAGGAAAATGTACAACAATCATGTACGTGGGCCACTCACCCCCTACATGAGTGTTGGGGAAGTTTGAGCAATCCAACCCCACAAGATCCCTATCATTTGATTCCCACTACCTGTAGTAGAGGCGCACTACAAAATAAGATGAACCACTACAAATGTAAGAAAAGTTTATGGCCTCTTGGTGCTAATTTTTCACACTGGAAACACAGGTAAGATAACTTCTCTTAAATGTTGTAGTAAGCATGTTTCCCTTATTAGAATGGGTATTTATAATCAGAGATGTTTTAAGGCATGGGCAAAGTGGGCTTTGGCCCTTGCCCCTGCCTTTCAGGGGGTCCCTGATAGAGCCAGCTCTGTTCTGCAGAGAGCCTTTCTCTGATGACCATGAATAATTCTTAGATTGTTTTAAATACCCTTTTCCTTTCATTTACTTGTTATGTGGGTTATGTGTGAGAGTCTACTAAAGACAGTTTGCAGAGAAATGTTATGTTTGTGTTTCATGCAACATCGATTAGCAAAGTTTCTTTTAGATTAAAACACGACCTCCCAAATGTGAAATGGTAGGGTGTAGCAAAGATGATTTGCAGTAATATTAGAGAGCTGCTGTGTTACTATATTGAAAACATCACTATCCAAGAATATTAGATGTAAACACATTTAAAATGTGGACAAGTGTGCCTGTTCACTGTCAGTAGAGGGCATGAAAATGCTGAAACTGGATCATAAATTTAAAGCTGTTCCGAACAGGGGCTCCCAAAATATGTTTGGCCCAGGGCCCCAAAACCTTTAAAATGTCCCTGGTTATAATCATAGTCTTCACTGAATGATCTAGGTATTTGTAAATCCCTGAAAACTCAGAACCTTGCTCGAGAGTAGGATTAAACCTGCAAAGCCATAGGAGGAATATCTGACTTCTCCAAATGTCACTCTATGAATCTGGTTATTAAAGTCCGCTGAGAAAATTATTCTTGTACTTCTGAAATCTCGATTGAACGAGGGAAGCAAACACATTTAAAAGGACGTCTTTCAGTGCCAAATGATCTGTTCAAAACGTGCCGTTTGGCTTTGATTTTCAATTGTAAGGTTTATTTTTGCCTGACTTCGGCTTTGAGACGGATCTGTGCCGATGAAGAGCGTTACATAAAGAAACGTTATCCATAGATACACAAGTTGACTCGAATGAGATGTCTGTGTGCATTCCGTGCGAGTGCGGGGCTTTGACCCCAGAGGTTATGAAAGGATTGCGAGGCCTTCATCTGCACAGGACCGCTCTTAAGCGGGCACTCATTCAGTTTTGGTTGGCACTGAGCCTCTCTCTTGCGGTCTGACACGTTTGCGTCATTGCAAACCATGGAGAAATGTGAACCCTTCGGAAACATTTCAGCAATCAATAAAGTGATTTTACAGTAGTTTAAAAGAAAATATACAAAAAGACATACGATGCAATATATGACACTTCATACTTTATATTCGACAAATAAAACGCATTAGATATGTTGTTTGTTAAATCCTGTAGCTTCCTCTTGCGATCAGTTTTAACACTCATTCTTTCCTTTCTTTGCAGCTAAGACGTTATTTGAGTTGGCCAAAGACACAGATGTGTCAACAGTTATTGACCTCTTTAGACAAGCGGGCCTCAGTTCCCATCTCACGGGGAAGGAGCGTGTGACTGTCCTTGCTCCACTGAATACAGCTTTCAAAGGTAAACACTGAAACTACTTCCTGTTGTTCACGGGTCTCTGCCTTCAGGTGCTGCAAATTACTCATACTCCTGAACATCTTAGTTTTCATGTTTATACCCATTTTAACATTTAAGTTTTACGTTTTTCTCTTTCCAAAGCCCATCATAGCCAAACATTACAATTACAGTTCCTGACACCACAATGTTTTATTTATTTAAACTTTGCAAATCCAAAATAGAAGTGCTTGGAGCTTTCCTCAGAATTGGGTGGAAAGCGAAAATGTCGGCACTAACACTTTTTGCGCGTTTTGCATGCATTAAGAGATACGTGTTAAGACCCATTGTTCCCTTGATTTGCATGCCCAATTACCAAGAAATTATATTATATTAAAACGGTGCAGCAGGGGTCAATATTGTGCACAAAATCAAATGCAATAATATTTTGTGTACATTATTCCCTACTGAATACAGCAAACAAAAAATGGGTACGAAAGAGTGCTAACAGTAATGGGATTTTGTATACTAAATATTAACATGCAACTCGTAATAAGGCATTTGGTGCCTGCCACAATGCCTCAAATTTAAGGTGGAAGAAAGGTGAAAATCCTTACCTGAATAGCAAAATGACACCTGTCACCTATTGAAGCAAATAAGAAAAGAGTGCTCTCCAAATCAAACATCTTGCAATAACATCGAAAAAAAGTATCACCTTCAGATGCTGTTTGCCAAAGGCTCATGCTGTGCTCGTGTGTTCGAGCGATCACTTTATATATGACAGTCTGATCCAATTAGAATGGGAGAATTCTCATCTCCTCCACAAGGAGAGAGGAATATTATTTTAGAGCCTATAAATCTGAAAATTAAATGCAACAACACATGACAAGGGCATGAAATTGGCAAGGATCTACTGGTATGTTAAAGTTACCTTTTTGTGAAATATTATTTTATCCCAACCAAGGATCCCAAAGAGTTCAGTCTAGACCAGGGACATTCTCGATAGGTTCTTTATGATGCTGAAGGCTTCTGCCAGTCAAGAAGGTCCACTTCTGTTTAATTTCTGGCTGGTAAGACACTCAAGACTCATGGAGTTCTAACTTAATGTACTCATTATGAGCTTTGTACACAGTCCAGCAGGGTTAGATGAAGGCCAGATTGTTTTCAACATGCTATCCGGACGATTTCATTTAAAAACCATGGCTGTCACAGCCACGAGTCCAGTTCATCCACTTGAGTTTATTGTCCTGGTACCTTCCTTTATGTGATGGTGAAAGGTCTGTGGAAGATGCATTGTTCATAAATTAAATGAATTCATGTGCATTATGAAGACTCCATACAGGTTTTGAGGTTTGTTTCTTAAGTAAAAGAAATATTCAGACAACCTACAGTGACATGGTGACTTGTTGGCATTGCATTTTTCTAAAAGTGTTCCAGCCTGTTCTGGAGTAGATACGAGCGGATTCCGTCTTTGAAAACCCATTCCAGATGCATTGATCTAGCCAATGATAACTATGCAATGATGTACTTGGCCAAACAGACAAGGCCTTCATGTATCCATGTATGGTCTGCCTCAATATCTTCCTCATCATAGCTCTCAATAGTGGTAAAAGTTCAGTCTTGCATCAATTAATCTTTAGTGCAGCAGTTCGGTTGAATAGCAGAGTCTTGATCATACTATTTGTTGATCTTCTTGGCTTGTGAATAGAAGGCAACACAACATCAGTACATCAGGTCATGAGGTTTGACTGTCGTCCCAGTCAGTGCTTCATTTGTGAAAGAATAAGTGCCAGGCCCAAAGTATTGCTTAGAAACCCATCGCCAGTAATGCTGAATATCGGGGTGCTGAATACCAAGTCTCGATTCTGCGTCATGATTCTTTCATCCAGCATGAGACACTCCCTGCTCCTTTATCCCACTGTTCCAGGATTTTTTTCATGCTTTCTTCCTTTCTTTGTCACTCTTTTTCCATCTTACTCTTCCTCCTTCTTTGCCCCATTTGCATGTTTCTCTTTATTGCTGATACCTAAGTCTGAAGATGAAAAATAAGTGCTGGTTCCTCAAAGATTTGGGCCGTTGGACCCCACCTGCAACCACGGCTAGACTAAGAACTGCCTCCTCTACAGCACAATAGTCTGCATGGCACTCCATTATCTGTGATCTCATTGGCTTTATGGAAACACCAAACGGCATCAACAACAGTGGACAATACTGACTAACACCCTACAGCAAAGGAAAATCATAGGAGAAAATACTATTTGTATGGATAGGATTTGAGTCACATCATACTCTGTGATATCAATGAAACACATCTTTTATCTTCTAGCTTTATGTAGAAGTATCAAAAATCAACATTAATCTCTAAATATGATACCTATCCCATCTCTCACTTTTCCTTCAATTTCCAAGAATTTTATTATTTCCAATTTTACTTATAGTTTTTTTGGTGACACTATGATCCCCACGTTTGGTTAGGAAATGGGTGTCTGAGATGGATGGAAATTAGAAAATGATTGAGTCGTATATCGTGTTCAGTAAAATATTTGAAATATGGCTAACATCATGTACTATGGTTTTAAATGAACTGTTTTGGAATAAAAGCTGAACTGGGTTAGCTACAGGTCCTACTTTTATTGTAATTTTGAGGGCTGCCTATTGGCTCATGTTGATAAAAGTGTATTCCTGGTATCGATAAGTGTTTGGTTAGTGCCTTTGTAGATTTTGTGCACATTGATAGTGGCCTGTATAGCCAGTATTTTATTGAGAAAAATGATTGTATTTTTAATCTATGTCAAGACTTTCTTTCTTTAGTGTACACTGTATCAAAAGTTAGAAGCACCCATAGCCAATCGCGCTGTTATAAAATGTAAAGACCGTCCTGATTCTGCTCCCAAAAACCAGCCCCGCTGATAAATAATGCTCACTGGATTGATTCAAAGATATTTGTGACATACTGGGGCCAATTCACAGAGTATTAGTAGACGTCCAAAAGTTTCTCATTTGTGATTGCCAGTTACTCACCAAAGGATTCCTGCTAGGCATAAATGTATTTACTACTGTGGATTTCTCAACCACGATTGGGTAGAATCCTGCAGTAGTCAAGGGGTGTGCATTTGTGTTACAAGATGTGGGTTGCCCTGAAGGTTTGTGAACATCCACAAACATTATCACTTGTGGGCATTGACGTCTGGAATCTGACCTTTGAAATGGTAGGAAAGTTACTCCAGCCAGGTGTTGGATTACCTCTCCTTCCAAGATGGGAAAAAGGATGACCCCATATTTGCTGAGAGTGCAGTGGGCGAGCTTTCTCATGGGTATTTTATTTCCACACATGGAACAAATAGTCATAGTGAATAGGTAGCCTTTCATAAATCACATGCCAGGTAAGCTAGTAAGCTTGGAAACCTGCACAAGACCTATCTTTCCAGATGTATTATTAAACCTGTTTTGAAATATCAAAAAAATGTATAAATTAGTTCAGACTCAAACTCAAACATAGGAATCTGCCTGCACTTTTGTAGGTGAATTGGGCCCTTTTTCCGAGTCCTGTCAAGGTACAATGCTGCATTTTTAGAGTGTTATATTTTTATTTGTCCTGGAAAACTGCTGCTTTTGAGTTCACAGAGCAAGTAGAATATAACTGCTACTTAGTTGCTGCCAAATATGCTGACATGATACTTTCAAGTTCCTATGTATCACTGCCTCGAATATGCTCTGACTCCTCTGCTAGCGTGTGTGGGGCTATGAAATACCAGGTAACTATTCAGCATTTTGCACAAATTAAAATGTTCAGTGGACCGTCAATCCATCGGAATGTCCCAGGCGCAGGCTCTGATTGCTGCTGTACAGTATACACTACTTCATATTTCTCTGCTTTTGCAGGCGCAGCACCTACCGTTGACAGGAGAATGACAACTTTGCTTCAGAATCACATAATTAAGGACCAGCTATCATCTAAGTACCTTTACCATGGTCAGACCTTGGATACTCTGGGTGGCAAGAAGCTGAGAGTTTTTGTATACCGCAATGTAGGTACTTATTTGTCATCTTAAATGTTTAAATTAAAAAAGGAAAGCTACTCCCCCCTTTATGCTCCAACACTTTTATCTTAATTTTCCGGGGTGCACACAACTTTTTTCCTCAATTCTCCTATATTATGAAATCTGTTTTCTATTTGTCCTCACAAGGTGCATCTTCTTAAGGAAATTTTCTGCAATCGTACAGACATTGCTGTCTAATAGACACGTGTTTTGGCCCCTCTCCCTTTCATAAGCCTTTCAATTTTTAACGAAATATTACCTGAAACGGTGTATCTTTATTCAAATGAAATGTGAGGAACAGTTCTGTTGTAAATGGCAAATGTATGAAAGGCAATTAAATACAGTTCCTTTTTTAAACCTTTTTGGCACGAAAACTAATATAAGCTTAGACTGTGACTATTAGTTCTATAAAAGTGAAGAACGTATGTACAATTAGTTAATGACTTCAGTGCAGATAGTAGTGATTTCACACACTGAAATCTCTTACTATCCTAAATCAAGAGAGGGGATCAATGAAGTAAGAAATGCATTTTGATTTTTTAGTCTCAGACTTAACCCATCAATCAATATGTTCCAGAAAGTTAGATTGCAAAATGCAGGATCAAGTCATGCGTTTCACAATAGGGAAGGTCAGATATCAATTAAACACATTTTTCCTTTGCAAATTTATTGAAAAGCATTTGAAAAACAAAACATGTTTTACTATTATGTTTAGAAGCAGTGTCTTTAAAAGAATTCTTGAAATATTTGTCATAGAAAGGTAGTAGGCTGCCTTAGTTTAAATTGACCTTCTTTTTTAATTACACTCAGGTCCAACTGTTTATTATGTTATATGTTTGCAGTATATTTAAGTGAATGCATGAAAAGTATTTTATGAAATGTTCCATATATGACTGTGTGAATGTTTTCAAAATGTATAGAGGCATGTTCATTGAAATCGGACAGACTGTACTCCTATCGTGCCAGGAGGGGCAGGGCTGGGCCCTGGGAGGGAGAGGAGGAGTGGTATATGTGCACTTTTAAGTGTGCATGCTAGTTTGGGCGACCGTCTCACCCCACCCAAACTGAAATGCACACCTAGGTTTCTCCCACCCGGCTGTATTGCTCAGCCGGGTTAGTGAAACAGCTTAGACTCCCTGTGTCTGAGCAAGCATTGATCCTGCCCACTAAGGCAATCCCCACACTGCTCTCATGCTTTAGAGCAGCACAGCTATTGGAAGGAGAGTCTGTGTTTGCCCAGGGACTGCTGGGACCAAGGAAGCAGCACTATTCTCAGTTTTCCAACCATACGAATGGCAGTCAAACACCCAAAAGGTAATACAACAAATGCAAAAAGTCTAGCAATTGGCAATAGCTTGGGGTATCATATCAACACATTGTATTTCACCCAATGTACCACTCTAGACAGAGGCCCACCTAATGAACATTTTTATTGAGCCTGTACCTCATGTGAACAGTCCACCTAAAAATTTGGTCATTTAACCCCGCTAAACTGCGGCATGCTGTTTTTTAGTTGGTAAATTTGAGATAACACACACCGAATCTCACTCACTAAGATGCACCCCTGCCTAGGAGGCAGATTCAATTCTATCACATTATCATGAAACTAAGACAACCGGACAAGGGAGAAGGAGTAGGTGGTGGAAAAGGAGGCCAGCAGGGGAACTAGGTATGGCATCGGGTATTGGTGAGGTTATTTGGGAAAGTGACTTTACAATGGGGGAATAAACAACCATGGGCATCCCAGGAGAAAAATGGTCCAAGGGGAATTCGAGAGGGATGCCTATAGTTTAATATGGGCAGTGTCTTAGAAATTACAAAAATATTGTTTCTATATTGGTGTCAGGGACCTGAGGGTATGTTGGGACAAAGTTTTCTTTCTTCATAACAAAATGTTAATTTATAATGCTTTTCAAAAGATTGCAATTGTCATAAAAAATATGAATGGAAAAAATGTCATCAATTTAATGCAGAGTTAATAATCTTTAATTTTTTTAGATGACTGTTTTTCCCTTTATCCTTTTAATAAACATTATTTTTTGTTTACAATTCAAACACAAATCCACAAATTCAAGCTCTCTGCACAAACAGTTGCTAGCCTCCATTCCAAAAGGACAAATGTCATGAACAGTGGGGTTAGAGACAGGGTCCGGTCTTTGGCCAGAGCATGTGTCCAATCTGCACGAGATGCTCAAACTGTAACATGCAGCCAACTGCTGCTGTACTCACCTTTTCTGGGCAGTGGTGATTGGTCGCAAGGGCCTGTGCCCAACGCATGACAGGCAGTTTTGCCCTGCCTAAGTATTAATTTGACAGACTTTTGTTGGTGGTTCTCCAAAAAATAAATTGGGGCTTTTACATTTTTTTTGTATTTTCTAATACTATTCTTTTATAATTATTGTGGAAACAGCCACTGATAAACTTGTTTCCCTTTCCCGCTGTTTAAAAAAAAAAACTTTTCTTTCCCAATTCTTGGGTTCTGTTCCATGCACTATACATTGGTCTTGCACTTCATGCAGTACAGTGTGAAGATTTTCAGTGCAGATTGTTTTTCTGCTCTACTTGCTGCAGCCACTCTGCAAGAAATTTGGGCAGCGTTTCAATGCTCTCTGCTTAAGTAGTAGATCTCTCCCATTGGCATCTCAAGTACTCCCTCACATGCTTTTCGTTGAGGTTTCTTGTCTTAGCTGTAGTGCTGAAGGAGTAAGGTTTCTCTGCCCCATGCTCAGCATCTGCTCACAAATCTTGAAGGTGACTTTTGGACTTGGCCCTTTTTTGCAGTGTCATCTCCAAACTGAATGTCCTCACCCTCCTGTTTTCTGAACCTGTTTGCGTTGTCTTTTAGGACTCAGCACACTTTACAACTGATAACCAGTGCTAGAATGCTTGTGCTCCCTCCATTAGATATGTTTAAATTTGCGTACGTGAAAATTGGCACATTTAATTCACTTTTAAGTCCCTAGTAAAGTGGCAATACATGTACTGAGGGCCTGTACATTACATGCTAATAGTGGGCCTGCATCATTGATTGTATCACCCACTTAAGTAGCCTTTTAAATATATTTCAGGCCTGCCATTACAGCCTGTGTGTGTATTTTTAATGAGCCAGCCATTACGACCTGGCAAAATAAACTTTTTGAAAGGCCCAAGTCTTCCCTTTTAACACATATAATTTACTCCTAGAGTAGGCACTGAGCAGCCAGGGCAGGAAGCAGTGTTTTTAAAAGTTGGACATGTGCTTTTCACAAGCCCTGGTTTTGAAAAACTTCTCAATTGGTTTTTCACTACTGCGAGGCCTACCTCTCCCAAAGGATAACATTGGGCTACCTTATTACATTTAATAAGTGGGAATTTTCAATTGGGAGCAAGTAGGAATTTCAAGTTTGGTGTCTAAAGAATTGTAATCTAAAACCCTCTTTAATGATAAAGTTGCATATTGAGTCAAAATTCTGAAAAGTACACATTTAGAAAGTTGATATTTTCTTGCCCCAACTATTTAATGCCTGAATCCTGTATCCTGGGTCACATGACTACCTGTAGCTGGCAGTTGGTCTTTATGTATTGCTCTCAGACAGTGAGGCAAAGGGGAAAAGGGGTTGGCACGATGAGCCATCTCTGGATTGATAGGAGTCCAGAGCTGTCACCTACCACATTTGCACATCACAAAGGCTCTTCCTGAGCATACTCACAAAGGTGTTGGCAGTAGCCTTTTGTGTTCCTAGACAAACTGGGGCCAGTGGGAAGCAGGGAATTACAAGCACCTTTGGGGGGTGGCTTCTAGATTATTCTCCTATTTCAAGGATGGTACCAAGGATAAATAGTGGACCCTCATACTCAGCTCTTCAGTACACCTCTGGACATGTGGATATTACAGAAGAAGGACTGCTGTGCTACTTTGCTGGTGGAAAGATGACTACTCTGCTGCCCTGCTACTCTGCTGCCCTGCTAATCTGCTGCCCTGCTATTCTGCTGCCCACCTTCCTGCGCTGCACTGCTTGCTTAGAAGTAAGACTGGACCTGCACCCTTCATCCCAGACTGAAGTTACTCCAATGATCAGCTGACTGACTACCTGTTCTGAGCTACAGGGACATAACAAGCTCTGGAGGCCTCCCTACAACTGCCCAGTTGACCTGCTGCCTTGGCTTGCAACTGGACAATGAACTGGACCTGCCTGAGCCCTGATAGCCTCTGCTGTATTGAGTCCCGGACCTCCTGTTATGAGCAACAGAGATCCAGAGGTAGCCCTCCGGTCATATGCCTTTGGTGTGGCATCAGTTGATCTCCCTCCCCAAGAAAAGGAGAATTCTTGATGTTTTGGGCTCTTTGCACCCGTGAACGGGTCTGTTCATGCCAAGATCTTGCCGTCCGCGCTGTCCGCCAATGCAAAGTTCCAGTGAACATAACTCTTCGTGCTACAGCAACCACAAGCAACACCTTGCAAAGTGAAAGCTGCACTATACACTGCAACATAGACAGCCCACAGTGATCCCCAACGCAAATCTCCAGCATCAATCATTGGTGACACCCAACCAGATGTTCATGCTACAGGGACGACTATCCGCGACACCTGGTCTGCTTTTTGTGCTACCTCGACGGACATCCGTGACGCTCTCCCTGCTCCACACGGCCGCTCCCACAGCAAATGGAACTCTTCACACTGGACATTTGAAGGGAACTCTTTCAGTCGGACTAACCTGGTCCCTGTATCCAGCCCACGTTCCATCGCAGTCGGTGTGAACATGTGACTTTCACCCAGTATCACACAACCAAACAACCACAAGGGGCACTTTGGTCTTTTAGGTGCTATACTTACCTTAAGTCTTTGAAATTGCATATCCGCTTCTACTGATTGGGTTTTTGTCATTTTGGTCTCAAATAATTTATTACATTTTGCTCTATTTTTTTTAATTCGGGTGGGATTTTTCTTGTGCTTTTTTGTTTTTACTTTATAACTGTCTAATGTGCTGCATAAATACTTTACACATTGCCTT
Source organism: Lissotriton helveticus (assembly GCF_964261635.1). Classification (NCBI taxonomy): domain Eukaryota; kingdom Metazoa; phylum Chordata; class Amphibia; order Caudata; family Salamandridae; genus Lissotriton; species Lissotriton helveticus. Next base: position 799,423,257 of record NC_136068.1, on the reverse strand, counting down.
TAAGTTAAGCCTGACTGGTTAATTTGGGTTTGGCTTGTGTTTCACTCTGACCAGAATGATGGTTAGCTGTATGTGATTTGTTTGATCACATCTACCATTTGAAACTATTTCACACCACCTTGATCCTCACAAATCACTGCCTCCTCCAACTTTCCCTTCCTCTCGCTTTAATCTGGGCACTACGTCTGAATTATATGAATTATGCCTGTACATCTAATTTATATGAATGAGGATGTGAATAAATAACATCACTCATTATCATTGTTGTTACTAAATTTTATTGTACAAAGCTCTACCTTTTCGTGTGCCTTTAGACGCACTTATACTGGGACCCCTACCCTTGTAACTTTTCCATCTCTGAGCAATTTCAGACAATATCCAGGAAGATACTTCAGGACCATCTCCTGCATCAGCATCTGCTGATGCTGAATTCCATAATCAGCTAAGAAGAAGCTGAATGCAGGAGAGTCACTGTGTGAAATTGGGTTACTGGTAGAGAGGGGTGAAACCTTACTCAAGCAGCAACCATCATTCTGGTCAGAGTGAAACCTTTTTGTGTGCCTTTAGACACACTTATACTGGGACCCCTACCCTTGTAACATAGAATACCCAGGTCCCAGCACTTTTGGGTCAACCCTTCATTTGTAACAGAGATGGAAAAGAGCAGCTATATTAAATAACAACTTTCCAGGTCTCCTGTTCTTCACAGAATTAGGCATGTGCCTACTTTTGTTATGCCATAGATACTTTCGAATGTGGTGGGAGGTTACCTGAACTTTGAGCCAATTTAAGGCCTAGAATGCCTTGTAACTTAGACTGGAAGATTGTGTTTGGGGCACCCCTGCACTGCCTGTGGTGCAGGGGTGCCCCAAACACTTTAGGGGACCCCCACTGAGCCTAAGACCAATGAATCCCTGTGACATAAGGGCCCTTCATCAAATGCTGAAGTGCACCCACTTCATTTTGCATTACACTACTACCCCATTCTGCTGTCTTGAATTCAAGACTGTGGACCCAGCACATGTTTTAAAAAAGTGAATTAACAGGGAACATCCCCCGAAAATAGAATCTGATGTCAGGCCACAACTAAATGAAACATTTTATCAGGAATAATGTAATTCAATTTTTTTAAACAATCCCAAATGCAGGGCTATCCATCATATTTGCCAAAACGTATACTCCATGTTCTTAGAAACAGCACGAAAACCATGCAATAATACTAGGCATGTACACAAACCAAGAGTGACAAGAACCAAGCATAGTCCAGGCAATGATTAATTGATCTAATCTTACCATTGACCAAAATTTGCAATAGAAAAAGCTGCTGAATCATTTAAAAAATACATTAGAGAAAATTGTACACTGAGCTGAAATACAAAGGATTTGAAAATATTCTAGGGATATTGGAAACATTTCAAAATCCATCTTTATGCTCACTATCACCATAAGCGCCCTTGCAGTTACCATATGTATCGTGCTTGCTGTCCATAGCAGCATCTTTTTCAGATCCAAGGGCTCATTGGAAACATTTACTGAGTGGTGTCCACTTCAAGTATGATAATTTAAGACTAAATCAGAATCCAAGAGCTTATCTGTTCTAAACTATACCCACTGAAAAATAGGTAATGTGTTAAAGTGTTTAATATCATACTTAATCCTACCACATTCAATTCCTTTATAATCGGTGCATTAGTGATACCTGTAAATAAAGAAAGTTCCATTCAGAATTCCAGGAACACCGACAAGTGTTGCTCTATGAGATAATTGTAAGATGCCTTCTCCAAAGTCTTCCACCTAAACTGTTCAGCGCTCCAAGACCAGTTAATCACCCTTAATAAACTATTGTGCAGGCCCAGAAGTTTATAGGAGACCTTTCGTCTCATCCACTTTAGTAGCCTTTCCATTCCGCTGCCTCTTTACCCAAGGGAGATTAGGCTCCCAGAATACGTTCTTTGCTGTTCCTGTCTGATATGATCCTAGCACCATGCATTTATCTAGTAATGGACTCATGGTCTCTTATAAAAGGTAACTCATCTGGCAGAATTTACTTGTTAAATATCCCATTCAAACCCTAGGCCCCTTGCTGCCCTACCAAACTTTGGGCCTGATTTAATGTTTGTCTGATTGGATAATTCTGTTACAAACATGACTGATATCCTGTCCACCATATTACAAGTGCCATAGGACATAATGCCAAACTCTAAACCAGGTAGGTTCTTGGTCACTCTTAGCAAGTGTCTCATTTTTACATTTGTGGTACAAGAAAATTAAGCAAGCAACATGATAAGATGGGAAAAATAGTAAAACACTAATTGAAGTAGTACTGGGAACATCAGAACCTAGAGAACAATGGATGTTTTAAAAGCCTTAGTTCAAGAAGGAGAGGACAGGATTTCTAGCTGTTCATTTAAGAGGAGGAAATGGTCATTGTTGTAAAACATCAATGCTAAACATACCTTTACCAAGATTCTCTAAACAGCAGCATGCATCTACCATGAGCCTAGTCGAATACTACATTAAATAAATGTCAATAGGAAAATACTGCCAGGTAGTCGAAAAGATGAAGATGAAGATATGATGTAATATTGAGAGAAAGAACCTTCCATATGGTAGTTAGATGCCAAAGCAGGTTTAATTGTATCAGAAATGAGGGCCATCACCTTTGGCTCCTGGTGTGTTGTCTAATTCGCTTTCCGTAAGGTGGGAAGAAAAACCAGGGTTCCCAATTCAACCCCATGCCTTAAATTTGGTACAACTTTTAACAAAGTGATCCAACTCTGTGAAGTGAATCATACACCTGGAGGGATGGGGCATTTTTCCTGCAATTCAGAAAAAAGGCCAATCCCAAATGAAATATCCATTTCCCGATAACTACTGGATTGCCTGCGTGCAAGCAGTCTGGCACGTATGGTCACATAGCTCATGTGAAAATAAAACCAACAGCCATGTGCTCCGCTGCCAGTACCTGGTGCAAACTTAAATATTCCTTATTACATGAATCTAATTTTTAATCATTTTTGTTGCAGTCTCTGTGTATTGAAAATGCCTGTATTGCTGCCCATGACAAAAGAGGACGATTCGGAACTTTGTTTACCGTGGACAAGGTGTTGACTCCTCCAGTGGGAAATGTCATGGATGTTCTGAAAGCAGATAATCGTTTCAGGTACAGTACAGTACAATTATGCATACTTTTGAGTAGCCCTTATTGTGGGAAGAAAGAGTCACATTTGTTATTGCACAATTTCCATGTATTTAGTTAAAGACTGTTGGAACATATCTGATTGCACAATTAAAAGAATAAACAATTCACAGCATGAAAGAGGTACATCAATATATTTCATAAGTCAACCTGATTGAAATACTTTGAAATACTGTGAATACTTTGAGTTTATGTGACTTCATAATGTTACTTCTTTTAACAAAATGCCAACAGTATTGAAAACGAATATTACATACACTTCAAAGAGTACATTGTTGCAATCAATGCTTTACTCAATCTCTTCGTAGTATAATGCCATAAATGAAGAGATTTGAAAAAATTAACATTGTTAATAAGAATACCATTATTTTATTGTCAGTAATATAGAGATTTACATAGTGATTGCTACAGTTTTAAATTAATATATATTATATTCCAATTTAATGCAACTCATTTTATCAACTTTAAATGGAGGAACGATTTACTAGTCCCACCCAAATTTGAAAATTATAGCTCAGGAACTAATCTTTGCAGTAACTCTTTACCTTAATGAGTGACTTTACTGATTTTCACAATTGCTTGAGTAATTGTGCCTGTCTGTGCACAGTAAAACAAACTTTGATGGGGAGGGAGGGCGAATCTGAGGTCATCCCTGAGCGACCATGAAGAGATTCCATCAGACAACTATAGCCTTCAGCATAAATTACTCTAGGGGAACTAATAATTTATAGGTTAAGCGGGGGGTCAGGACCGTTATTAGACTACATATTCATGTGACTGAGGTCACCCACCAGTTCACTTTGTTCATCATTTCACTAAAGGATCAGTGGCAGTCCACCTACAGTGAGAAACTTCTGACAGCATATCAATTTCACAGTGATGTTTCCACTCTCTGTTACTGAACTGGATAACATCATAACAGTGTCACAAACAGTGGACTTAGCTTTTGACTTTTTGTCAAGTGAGGGAGTGGCCAGGGCTTTAGGGCTTTATGGGCACTTAATGAGCCCATATGTGCCAAAAACTCTTGAGAGGTCTATAAAAAAAAACTTTTAACAATGTTTTTAGAATTTAGCTAGTTGAGCTTAAATGAATCTGATAATGAAAATCTGCTCTTGACTTTAATTCACAGAGTCTACACAGTACAGAAACTCCATGGGCAAACACCTTAGTGACAATGACAAAGAGGATGAATAATAATAATAATAGCAATAATAATAATAATAATACAAATAATAATAATACAAATAATAATAGTAATGGTAATAATAATGATGATAATAATATTAATACAAATTAGAAAGTTATTATATAGTGTTTGTAAATATCAGTTGTTAGTATTACTCACTGTTATGGTACCAACATTATTACCCTCCAAAGAATTGAAGGCAGAATTGGTCCTCCCGTATCCAAATTTGTTTCCGGCGTGCCGCTGTCAGATGACAATCCCAAATGCTTATCCCATAGATTTATCTAAGTACCTCCTCACCCCTAAAGGGAAGATGAAAACGTCTGAAGGCATCAATAATCTCACAATGTTCCTGGATAGAGCAGCATAATGGTAGCCTATTTGAATAAGGATATCCTACTTCTACAAATGAAACTCGCATTACTTTAGGAGGCGGTCCCAGCCATGAAGCCAGAGCTATCTTTGATTTAACAATTGATGGCTTTAATGAACAGGTAGTTCAAACCAATAATACATTGGTACATACACATACTACAAATACCATAGTACATTTGGTTAACAACAATCCTCAAAATAAAGTACACAAAAGCATAGAAGTCTTCCCTGGTTTCTGGTGAAGGCACAACATAGTTTAAGAATCACTATTAAGAAATAAACCCTTCAATGGATCTGTTCTAATACACCTTCAGAACATTATAAACATTATAAAGCATTTTAAAACCAACTGCTTCTTCATGTCTACCAGACCACCACTATTTGAGGTCAGTTGTGGAAGGTTCTGGTCCTGTATCTGCCAATCCACTGGGTTGTGGAATGTATTGCCAGCCTATTTTTGGGACTCACAGCAGTTGCTGCCCTTTATGAGATGATTAAATACCCTAATAAATCATCTTTGCAGAAAGTCCTCAGTAGTTGGATGCACCACCTGGACATTTGGTTAAAGAAGTATGCTGGTAGTCATAAGTGAAATCTCTCATGAACATTTAACACCTTGCCTTCAAGCTCGAACGCTAAACATCCTGCCTGAAAACTGCTCTGTTCCCACTTCTTTATTGCACTCATGTTACATCGAAGATCCATGACATATGATCGCTGAAGGAGCATATGTGCTCCCTGGTTTCGTTACCTGGTTGCTCTTCTCAGGAGAACAAATATGATGATGGAATAGGAGGTAACACAAGTTTATCATGTGAGTGGTCAAAAGAAAAGTTCCCACGATCTGCTTTTGGATACATTTTCTAACCAGCTATTAAAAAAGTTGAACTGTTGTGCCTCCAAAATTTATTTGCCATTGGTCCACATCAAAAGGCTTTCTTTTAAGTTTCAAAATCCCAATAATTATGGGTTTTTTACTAATATTTCTTTATGTGACGTGCAATTGCACTTAATCAAAGATATTCTCATAAAGATATAAGAATGTGAGTTTATTACTGAAACATTTTCAGCATAGATAGTAAGCCTTGTTTGATGTTGGTTTATAATCAAACACGTACTAAGCAACTGGACGCTACATTATTGGCTCTTTTAAACATTGAAATCTGTCTGGACTTGCTGGTTAGAGCTTGTGACCCATGTTAGACATGCTAGCAAACACCTCTCTCGGCTACAGAAAGCGAAGCCATTCCTCCCAGAAACCAAGGGCCTCATTTATGAAGGCCTTGCGCCGCCGGTGCGTCACTTTTAAAATGGGAAAAAGTGACGCACAGGCGGCGCAAGGCCTTCATAAATGAGGCCCCAAGTGCCTTACTGCATGACCTCAAAGGCTCCACATTAGCTATCTTTAAGAACTTTCGACAAAATAAAGCATGCCATATCAATGGCCTAAATAAATACAACCAACATTAACTTAATGAAAATTTGATTGCTTCTATTGCAAGTACGCATCATCTTTAAATTCGGAGTCGTCATCAACAAAGCCATCATGAGAGGCACCCCTGCCAATCTGACTGACATGCTCACCATCTCAGGTGGTTATCAGCCTACCCACAGCTAGGATTCCATCAGCCAGGAGAACACTAGTTAACAATACCGTTTACCACTCCACTTCCCCTTTGAGTACCCAGCTACCCATCCAATAACTCATTTATTGAAGCAGCATTGATTGGATCAACCCCTGATGCTGCCTATATAAAATTGGCTCCCTTGTCACTACATTTATACGCAGGCAATGTGGTGTCAATCGCCAGAACAGGGAAGGCACTGCAGATTCTAATGATTCTAATGAGGCATACACTCACTTTGTGAACACGATGGATTTCAGAGTAAATGAAGCAAAAATATACATACTGTGGTGCAGCAGGCCGAAGAAATTACCCGCATTCCACATAGCTACATGTAGGCTGGAAGTGGTGAATACATTCTCATATTTGGGAATCCCTTTTCATGGAAACCTCCCTCTGAATAGTATGGTTGCCAATAGAGGGCTGCTACTAGAAAGAAGCATAAGGACCATTTTTAGCTTCATCAATAAACACGGGGCCAAACCACTACCGGAAATTAAGAAAGTTTATATTTCGAAAGCAATATTAGTGGCCACTTATGCGGCAGGAGTGTGGGGAATGGTAAATATAGACCCCCTGCAGTGTATAGAGGATGGTTTTTTAAAAAAGGTGCACATTTCAACTGTCACAATGAAATTGGGGCTCCTTTACCTTCTGATATGATTTGTTTAGGGCCAAATATACTCTGGCACTCGATTTGGAGAGAGACAGAGTAAAATTGAACCAGAGCATTGTGAGTGTTTCAAATTGGACCATATAGAATAAATCGGGCGGTTACAATATGTAAAAGATTCATTGAGGTTGCTGGGGTTATTAGACTTCTACAAGAACCCACTTAGTTGTAGGATGTTCTCCAAGGCCAAAGTCAAGGAAACGTTCCTATTGGAAGCAGCGAGATAGAGAAGAGAAAGAAACCTCATTAAAACCTCTGTGAGGTCCCCTCCCAATCAACAGGATTTTCAGTCATATCTATCCATAGTATTGAATCCCCAGCTTTGTTTCATCTTAGTGAAATTTTGCCTAAATTGCATTCTGTTGATGCTGGGCTATCCGAGTAATATGCACTCCGTAGAAGATCTGTCCATATGTCCGTGCGACATATCATCTTCACAAACAGACTGAAACATATTTTTTTGTAGATTCTATGAAGCACAAAAAGAAATATTTATTTTACCTCTTCTACGCAGCTATTTTTTAGGCAATGTCGGGTAGCTCTCTATTTCATACAAGTTGTTGTTGATCCTTTCGTGTGTTAGTCCCTGGCGTCATTCTTGTGGTCTGGCCTGAAGAGTAGGACAACCAAAATTAACAATGATCCTATGGAATCCTATAGAATCCAGACAGATGTAATGAATTATTATATCATGAATGTTTTAAATAGATCTGTGTGTTATTTTAACATATTTTATGCTGGACAGATTGAAATGTAACTTTTTAAACTATAATGTGTAATTATAACAATTTATATGATTGAAAATGTATATATTTATGTACTTTATATGCGATAAAAATATTTCAAAATAAAGGAATTTTGATTATGATAATTGCCTGCTGCCTTTCAGCTAATTTCCACTATACAAACATCGCACACATGCATACATTTTAAAAGAAGTACATTTTTGACACATGCTATTATACATACCTACATATTGTCATCCTTTATGACACATGCATGACTGCATTGGTGTATAGATTAACTTCGCAAATAGTGAGATTTGGGAAGCTAATACAGGCCTCACTGACAATTATTTGAATTCAAGAAATTGGCCCAGGTAGGCAAAACACTCTCGTGATATGTGAATAAAGCCTAATGGACTCCTATAATGTCAACTGGAATGTTAAGCCAATTTCTGTAATTCATTTACATATAGTAAAGTGGTTAGCTAGTTTTTCATTAATGTCCCATGACTTTGAATTTACTGGACATTTGACTCATAAATAAACTAACAATAGTTTACACATTTGTGACACTACTATTGCAATTCTGTGGTAATTGATGAATTAGCTGGATTGAGTTTGAGTGGATGTCTCCTCAGATAAGGCACAACATCCACCGAACGTTTGCAAGAAGCCCAGACTCTTTGAGGTAATCCCTACTGAGTATTGATGAAATAATATCTTGCTGTTGCAGTATGCTGGTGGCTGCTATCCAATCTGCAGGGCTTACAGAAACATTGAACAGAGAAAGCTCTTTCACGGTCTTTGCACCAACAAATGAGGCTTTCCAATCCCTCCCACAAGAAGAACGGAATAAACTTATGGGTAAGCACACTGCTGGAATTGTGTTAAAACAATATCTCTTTTCATAGAAACATCTCAAGTTCTGTAGGGTGACATTTTGAAAATGCAGTAAAATGAAATAGTAAGACTGATCATTTGGATATTTATGTTCTCTGCTGTTTTAATGAATATTTGCTTTTCTAAAAATGTAATTCTAAGTTTGCAGATTGGCCCTTTATTTCCTCTGCACTTGAATTCACTGTTTTCTTAATTCAGAAACAGTAATACTCATTTTGGCCCCTTAACTGCTCCTACCTCGCGGACCCTTGTGGTATGATAGGGACTTTTCATATACCCTTAAGTGAAGCGCAATTATGTAAAGCTGTGGCTGCCAAATCAAGATACAGCCTATAAAATACCACCTATGATGGCAATAAAGATATATAGTGCTTGTGTTCATGAACAAGCCGAAAATGACGAATTTGATATTTTAATTTATAGTTTATCATTTTCAGCAAATTCTCCAAAAAAGATACAATTTAATATCAATGTATCCATAAACAAGGTTTGTTTCAGAATGTACAGCAAACATTAAAGAACACAGAAAACAATATGCGTCAACAATGACAAACCCGCAATCCGACATTATGATCAATAAATGCTTTGATTATTTTATGCCTAACAAATGTAGTTCCCCTATGGTAATAATTACTCATTACTGTCAAAACATGTACAGGCGAACTCATATTTTAGCATTTCAAAATTTGGAAACAATCCACATTTACAAGTGAGTGGATAAAAAACATTCTCAACTGTTCACTGTTAGTCACCAGTGAGTCTTCTTTCAGATGGATACAAACAACAGGGGAAACTCACATTGTTGTAGGCCTGCAAGCAGTATAAATAACTGAGGCCATATTACATAAAGTGCCCTGGAACGTAGAGGGAGCTTCGACTAAGATTCTATGTAACCCCGGGCAGAGAGATTTGCCTTTTCCGCGGAGAACGCAGAGCAAGCAAATCTCTGCACACTCCGCAGCGGAGCGGAGTTGGGCAGCCTCCGCCTCCACTCCCACTATTAACAAGTAAGAAAACATTAATTAAAAATAAATTTAAAACCACTTATCTTTGTACTGCTGCATCCCCGGGCTGCAGTTCTCCCCTTCCTCGCCCTATCGGTAATCCTTGTGAAAACTGCGCATGCACATTTCTCGCAAGAAATGCACATGCCCTAGTAGGATTTCCGGGGAATGAGTATATGGACCGGAGGGGTTTTGGTTGGTGTAATCTATGTGTGGGACTGTGGTCAGCCGCCGTCGGTAGTGGGATGACCTGCAGGGCGGTGACGTGGGGAGGGCAGGGTGGGGGGTAGTATTGTATGGATTACGGAGTTTTACAGGTAAGTAAACATATAAATAAATAAAACGAATTTCGTTACGCGCACTGCATCGCATTTGGTGATGCAGTGCACGCAATGAAATTCGTTTTTTTAATTTATATGTTAACTTACTTGTGAAACTACGTAATCCATACATTACCACCCCCCACCCTGCCCCTCCCCTCGTCACCGCCCTGCAGATCATCCCACTACCGACCGCGGCTGACTGTGGTTTATGTGTGTGACGATCAGAGGAACTCGAGCCTTGTCACAGCATGTTTGACAGAGTGCAGTGCCCAGAGAGGGACATTCATTCTGCAGTGAGTGCTGAGATCAGGTATGCAGGCCAGAGGCCAGTAAGAATAACAGAAAAATCATTGCGGAAGTAAGCACCATATGATAACCAGGACAGGGAATGGGTGCTGAGTGTATATTTAGTTGCCACACATGAAGTTCAGAAATATCTTCCCCTCGTGGTGTTGCATTCATGATGCACAACTAAGACTTTAGATGGCAGGGTCACACTATGATAAATTCAAGGAACTAGCAGCGAAGCTCACTTCAAATCCATGGAGTTAAATGTAGTCACTTTTAAAAGAGAAATCTGCAGAACAGTTTAGACATCGAAACAAAACAGTCTCTCAATCCACAGGCAACATTTTGTGCAAACGGCTGTAGAGATGGAATGTGCAACAATCAGTGCTTGACCGGAAAAGCTTTCAGGCCAGGCCAGGCCAGGTTTTCACCCCTTTAATCTAGTTTTAAAATACTACTCGATCAGGGCTTACCCCCTATCACCCCCATTAGACTCAGTAGTTGGTGAGCAAAAATGACACCAATGGTTTTCATATAATACTTTACTCATGACAGAATTGAAATAAATTAGGCTCAATATTGAATCTTTGGAAATGTCATGAAACACCTCTCATCATATACAAATTGTGCAACTATTAACTTTCTTTTTCTGTTGCACACATTTCAACCTCTACATATCGTTCCACAGATGTTCTAAAATCCCAAATACTTTGAACGATAAAGAAGCCTTTTGTACATTTATGTATCAAAATATAGTGAAAAGTTCACATATATAACATCAATGCATATACTACATATGCGTTTTATATACCATCACACAACTATTTAATAGGTTTATTTTGGTCATAGCAGTAGCTTTATGCTGATTCATAGTAATGGAGTAGCCGTATGTGATGTATGGGATTCCTTAATAAATCGGCTTCGTGAGTTTTCCTTAAACAGATGTCAAATGTACTTGACTTTGTTCCCTTTTAATGTATTGGCAACAGTTTTCCTTTCCATACTCAGCAGGTGATTCCGTTTCAGAAAGTGTTATGGGATCTGGCCAAAAATGCACTTAGCACCTTAGGAAGTTGGGAACATCCCATCTGGTTTCGGAGTTTTATTTGCGTCAATTACCTCAAGCTATATTCTCACTTTAAGGGAAAGTAAGGGTAATTTAATTGCAGCGTCTATGAACATCGCTCCTACAAATGTTCCTTCATGAGTTAAATGGTATTAGTCTGATGATTAAAAAAATTAAACTGAAGCAATTTCTTTCTCACTGGGTAATGTTTTTGTTTATGAAGTTCTGCTCAGAACTTTGAGTTACTTTTAATTTTTATAACTCCGTAAAACTAATTTTACATTGCATTCGACTGATCAATGAACGGTAATACATCATGGCACTGCTAGGCCTCCTAATTGTGGCATTGTTAATTTGAATATCATTTACTTGGAAAGTATTTTATCTAAAATGTTGACTTTTATCCAAAGCGGATTGATACATTTGTATGCTCCACCAGCAGATACCCAGTGCTGTTGGCTTCTTTTCAAAGTAATTTGAAATGTCATCAGTGATATAATCAATGATGTCATTTACCATGCCATGTAATTTATGAGGACATAATCAGTGCATGGTGGTGGGCACGTATAGTGAATTTTTGTTTTAAACGTTAGTTTTTATCTAAATTCAAGACCTAACTACATGGCCACTTTAACCATTGTCTTCTTCAGTGAATTTCAGGGTTTTTTAGTGAGCTTATTACCATACCTAACTATAACGTCACTTTAACATTAACGTTATCGATATATAATATTAAGATATATAGTAATGGAGATGAGAATAGTATACTTATACATTGTTAGATAATAAGTCATTAGTTGTGTGACCTGTAAAAGTAATGGGTCTAAATTTGCCCTCCACTGGGAACCAAACTCCCCATTGTAGTGCTTGACCCTCATAGGATACCGTTGCAGAGTGGTACAAGGTCTACTCAAGGGAGAACATAGGCGCTCCTAACCACCATTCAGAGACACACAATAAATGATTGTCCAGCCTATGCCTTTTCTTCTGAAAAAGGAAAAGTACATTTATTGCACACAGACCACTCAATACTTTGCAGCAATTTACAAATATACATAAGCTAATGGAAATACTTCTTGATGACATTGCGTAAACACTCTTACCCCTCCCTACAGGGGGTTTAGTACCACAACTCATATGTCTAAACATTATGTGGTCTCTAAATGCCAAGACTTGAATATAACTTGGAGTAAGAGTACTTAATACTAGCACCGAAGCACGTGCCTGTCCACCTCATTATTTCAACAAGCATTTCATTATTGGAACACATGCAGGTATGAGAGGCCTGAATACTGGCAATAAAGTAGGCACACTTTGATGATAAGTGGCTGTCAGTCTCATTATTTAAATAAAGCATTGCACATGGGAATGTCTAGCATGACTGGGACATCTGGGGAATCATCAGAACTGCCATGAATAATGAACTTTCATCACATTTATAATTACCATAGTATGCAAATATAGTCATTCACCTTGAATGTGCTTGCAGCATAATCTGAAATACTTCCAACATAAAACAATGCATTTTAAACTTAGTCCCTAAATGACACCAATCCTATAATCTCTACACATGTAATTGCAGCCTTTCACCCCTAGAGGATGTTTGGCAATATAAAAGCTCATGGTACATCATTTCAGGCCACCAGAACTGTAGCCATAGTCTTCAGGCCAAGCGGGAGAATCACCCACCACCGTAAAACAAAAGTTCCAGCTTGGAGAGCACTTGGAATCCCACCAAAACCATTAAGGGGCTATCATTCTTGAGTCACCCTACACGTAGGGTGAGAACTTTACAGTTCTGTGTTGGAGGGCAAGTCTACGCTGCTCCTGCAGCTCCCCCTGTACTTCTGCATATTTTTGGTGAAGACTGCGTTCTCCTGAGATCCTCACAAGTGAGGGAACAAAAACCAGCAATCAAGCCCAGCAGAGTAATATGGGGTGCTCCTCCGGATAATTTGGTGAATTTTGTAGCAGCGGCTCTCCTGCCTCTCTTTTCCTTCAGTTTCTGTTTTGATTATGAGGCCTTGAGCTGTGGATCCTTTTTCGTCTGAGTAACCAGTCCCATCCAGGCACCACACAGGCACTTGCAATGTGGGAGGACAGCCTGAGGAGCCCACCACCGGCTGTCCTTGCTGGCTACCCATGCAAGCAAAACTCCGACATGCTGCCGCAGGAGCTGGCAACAACACTCTAATCTGCCCACTCCTGTGGGCAGACGTGCACTTGTGGTCTGGCCTTCCTGCTCTCCCCAGATTTGGGCACAGAGAGCAGGATAGGCACCACTTTGGGGACTGCAGCAGCACTCCCTCCACTTCTAGTCCTGGCATTGGGGTCCAGGAATGGTTCCCCCTCCCACCTCAGCAAGGGAGTACGATGGCACTCCCTTGGACAGTGTTCTTCACAGGGCCCGGCAATGGGGGCCTAGGGCCCCTTCTTCACCTTGCCAGGGAGCGCAATAGTGCACCCTCAGTTATTTATATCCTGGGGTCCAGGGATGGGGTCCTGAGCCCCTTCTCATTTGCAGAGGAGGGGGCGTGAAGGCCCTCTCCTGTATTTTAATCTTCTCAGGGGCAGCTGGCGGGCCCTGGCCCACCCCAGGGGGCCAAACTAGAACCGGTGGCGAAGCACCACACACTTCATCACGGCAACATGGGTCAAAGGTTTGTAGTTGTTTGCAAATCATTACAAATAAATAATCCTCATGTTTAAACACATCACTAATAAGCTAAGGTTCCACCACAACCAGAGCTCAATGGAAAGTCAATGAACAACTTCACCAATGTCCAATCATGTGCATGATATTAAAAGACCTGCAAAATGTGCTGCAACTCATGAGTTTCTGAGAGCAAAGCATTCAGCAGAAGAATGCAATGGTCATGAATGTCTGTAGACATTTACTTTTAGCAAGACCATCATTGTTTACATAATATACTTGGTTAATGTTGACTGTTTTATTTTCCTTTATTTATGCAATCAAGTCCATTAAAATGCGAACAATTTTTTCAAAGAAATGTTCAAATCTAAGCCAAATGTTTCTCATTGATAATGTACTAGAAACATAAAAAGGCAAATTGTGATTATCAGTATAAAGTACAAATGTGTAATTGCAATAACATAATCATGATAAAATTATTTAACACCTTCGCTGCAGGGGGTAATTCCCCCGCTGTACTGGGGGGCAGGGGGGCTGCGCACAGCGCCCCCATGCTCATCCCGAGCTCAGCTCGTCATGAGGCACGGTGCTCCGGTGCTCATGACGAGCTGAGCTCGTCACAGCTGCACCCGCTCCTATGGAACTCTCAGCACAGCAGGGGAATTATCCCCGCGTGTGAGCGTTCCACGGCTCACCGAAGCACCGTGCCTCATGACGAGCTCAGCTCGTCATGAGCATGGAAGGTGTTAACAGAGTTCAGCATGTAGCAGTTTTAGTCCAGAATATTTAAGACTGATTAATAAAATTAATCCTATTCACACCTGCAAAGCAGCATAAAGTGATGCTGTTATTTTCAGTACTGCAGAAATTTATAAAGTTTGCTGCGGAACCTAAAGTGCTAACTTAAGTGCAAAATCTGGAGATACGAAAAAACGTTTCACAAGCTAGTTGACTGCTCTAAGTTGATAATAGCTAAAAAATACATTTACAATTGCACAAAAGAATGGCCCCACAACAAAGTCTATGCCTTGTCCACCATTAGCATACATGGGATTACGAAGAGCCCTGTGCTTTAAGTTGTCTTAGATCAGAGCAGCTATGGAAACAATTGATGTAAAAAAAAAGTTCTGATCAAAACAATCACCAGGATTTTGAAACTTGGTTGGCACTTGTTTGCACTAAAAACAGACAAAATAAAAAAAAAACAACAGTAAATGCTTATGATGCGATAAACATCTGGCTGTTACTTGTGATGGGAGAGTAGTTAGAGTTGTCATCAAGGAAATTGTGAGTAAAGTCAGAGAAAGATGACAATCCTCCACTTTCAGCCTGACTGCTATGACCACATATGCTCCTTTATTCCAAGAGGATTCTCCCCACTGTGATGAGTTAAGTTCCTGCTGATGAGTTTGATGGGACTGCGTTCCCTAGTACGTTTTCCGCTATGTTCAGGAACCTTTTAAGGTTTGCTATCATTTGCAGGTAAGCTCCTTTCAAAAGGTAGTCAATGGCTGCCTGAACCGACCGTAACCCCTGATTGATCAGAGGCTGTCGAAGGAATCTTCTATGTTTGTTTATTACATGTGGACAGATGCAAAGGAGGTGTGGCTGTGTCTCCTGGTGCAAGTGTTCTGGGTCACACTTGTTTGTTGTTTGGTAAGGTCACCCAAGGTGGCAAAAGATCTAGTGAAGAGAAGCATTCCATCTCCGTTTATAGTAAACATTGAATGGTTGAGAAGAAGTACTTTTGGATCCCTCTTTGCTCAAAACTGTCAATGACAAGGAAGGCATGTTTTTTTTCTTTAAACTGTGTAGACCCATCATGAAGGAGGCTGTGTGTACCACTTTGTTTTAAGGATGTTTTGAAATGGTAGTGAGGGAGATTTTGGTTCAATAAGCCAGCAGCACCTTTCATTTTAAGTCCCTCTGTCGGGGCATTTGACCAGTGATTGTGACCCTGCAAATTGTAGGTCACAACTTTAGTCCAGATTAGAGGGTTATGTACAAGAACTGTTGCTAACTAGCGTTAGTGCTAGTTAGCAGCAGTTTTCTTAATGCGGCCTAGCACCAAAAACTAGCGCCCTGTTGGCGATGTATTTGCAATACTTTGCTACATGGCGATAGTAACAGCTAGCTGCAGGGAAAATTGCCACTAACTCTAGCATCAAGGCTATACACATTTTGATGTTAGCGAGCGAAAAGTGACGAAAGGCACGTTAGCAGGGAAACAAACTCATGTTAGTCAGCCCAACGTGACTTTTAAAACCAAGGGAATGCAGAATGGAGCAGCCAGGGCCAAGTGCAGCACAGATCAACAACCCCTCCAAAACCCTTAACAGCCAGGGGAAGAAGAGATGCAGATTCAGGGCTACAGTTATGAAACAAGGTGCATCGCTGGGAAAAAACAGTGATGCATCACATTTCATAGCACCTTTCTTGCAACACCATGGCAGCCAATACCTTGAAAGTTAGGAGGGTCCCTGGATGCCCTGCTGGGCCTGCATCTGTGACCCGGAGTGGGAGGCAGAGGTGCTGTGGAGTTGCTGGGCCTTGACGGTCGACATTGTAGCATCAGCGATTGCTATTATCTGGTGGTGGAATCTGGCAGGTCGCATGGAGACATGTTGCTGACCTGTGTGAGAAGATCGCCTGGCGCACCTTGGAGCTGTGAAGGGTACAGGCACTCCAGTGCACCAACGCAGGGAGGTCTGCATCGCATACCAGGCGCCAATTCTACACCGGGATGCATGGAAGAGATTACCAATGGTGGGCCACACCTCTGTGCATCGCAGGTCGGAGGATGTTGCGCTAGTCGGATGCTGTGGAGGGTGAGGCCCCTGAGCTGCACCAAACTTGTATGGTGGTAGCACTGCAACTTCACGACTAAGGGGGCCCTGTTGCATCACCTGCATCAGGAGGTTCCCCAGTGGACATGGTGGCGACTGCTGGACCCAGGCTTGTAAAATCCCACCTGGCTGAGGTTCCTGCTGGCTGAGTCACAGATTTGGAGAGAGTGCAGCACATTGTGCCCCGGTGTCAATGTCCAGGTGAGGTGGGACGCCTAGCGGAGGAGGCCCAGGGGTGAGTTGGGTCCAGGCCTAGCTCCCGTGGGTGACGCACACCATGTCCTGAGCAGTCCCTGCACTGCGGCTGACCTACATCACCAAGGGCACTGCACAAGACTGGTGGGGGACTCCACTAATGGGCTCAAGTCACTGAGATAGGTCATTGGTGGCAAGTGTGCCATGGGCATGGGGCCCATTTCTGGCCCAGACCCTTGGGTATGCAGCTTGATCCACCGTTACTCGCTGGGGAACACAGAATCTAGTCACCACTGTCAGATCGCAAGAGGCGACCAGGTTATGCTGCCTTTCCTTGCCTCCTGTTAGTTTGCTTATGAGTGTACGGGAGACTAACCCTTAGTGGACTTCCTCTTCCCACAGCACTGCACCGTCTGGTTGCTGCTGCTGCTGTCCCCATCTGCTGCTGCTGGTTACCCAATCGTCAGGTGTTCAAGTCCCTCCTCCACCTGCAGGCTCCTGCCAGTGCCTCATCCCTGGTGGTCCAGTGATAGAGTGTCACTGCTCTGCAGCTTGACTACCCTCCTGTCCCTCTTTTCTGCTCTTCCTGTTAATCTTACTGCTCTTCTCGATTGCTTTTCTACCTTTGCCTATTTTTATCTTTGGTTTGTTTGGCTTTGTTTTTCCGGTGCCTGTTTGCAGTACCTTTTTCCCTATCCCTCTCCCTTATTGCCTTCGCAATCCCCCACGTCCCTCCCCTTCCTATGTCCTTTCCCATGTTTCACACATCCCAGCTGTGCAGCACTACCTAATGTTGGCGCTGTTTGGCCACCCGTAGTAGGCATGCCACTGGTTCATGGAAGGCAAGCCAAAGGCAAGCCTGTCTGAGTTTGTCCGCCCGCCACTGTACCGTGCCCAGCACCAGGGACCATGCCTCTAAGACACTCCAGTGCTACAAAACCATCACCCTCCTTGCCATCAACCCTGGACGCCACGCCTCCTGCCATCTAGCATCACAAACAATACCCTTGCACCCGGCACCCGCCAAAACTGCAAACGCACCTCCTAAAACATCAGCACACTAGCGCCTCTTGCCACCCAGCCGACCAACAGTGCACCCGATTAGCTCACCTGCATCATCCTCAATGTGCACAAATACGCCACAGGAATCTGGGACCTCCTCAATGCCACCTCTTCAGACATCACTGTCTTCTCGTCAACATGGACCAACATCTGCTCTGGACAAGACATTGCCATCGCCACCCCCGATGGCTACAAAATCACACACAAGGAACACTTCGACTATCCAGGAGGAGGCATTGCCATTGTCTACAAAAGCACACTAAACTGACCACGTACTCTAATGACCCAACCATGCAACACCTCCACTTCCAGATACGGACCAACCCCATCACCACCCTGCGTGGCACCCTTGTCTACAGGTCCCCTGGGCCATGAACCCTCATTCACTGATGCCATTGTAGACCTCATCGCACCCCAGGCTCTCCCATCCACCGACTACATCCTACTCGGAGACCTCAAGTACCACCTGGACAACCCCAGTGACCAGAATATCACCCCCCTCCTGGGGAACCTCGCCAACATCGGACTCAAGCAGCTAGCCACGCAACAACCCACTTAACCGGACACATGCTCAAGCCCGTCTTCTACGCCAGCAGGAACTTCAACTACAGCCACACCACAGGACTCTCCTGGACTGACTATCATTGTATACATCACGCCTTCTCCACGCCCACCTTACACCACCGCCATCATCACCCCCCGTCGCAGCTGGATCAAGGCCACCGAAGAACTTCTCATCAACTCCCTCAGCACCACCACTCCGCCAACGCTTACAAACAACACCGCAGCGCACAATCTCCACCGATGGATCTCCAACTGCGCTGACACCCCGGCACCCCTTCAAGAAAAGACCAGGCAAACAACTCTCCAAGAAGGCCAAATGGTTCACTCCCGCCCTCTACTAGTCCAGACGCACCGGCAGACGTCTCGACAATCAACTCCGCAACACAGTCACCCTTGCACCATGGTGCAACAGTGCCTGTGTTGGTGCATGACAGCCATTGTGCGCCATCATAGCAGAAAAAGACAGGGGGGCTTAATCCTGAACCCCTTCCATCAGTTTAACGCCACTGATGCGTCATTTTCTTGACCTACTTGCAGAGTGGATCTTGCACCCTGTTTACAAAGTGAACCATCTAGGCATATTCGTGACCTTGTGAAGCCCTGTGCCACATTGTACCTGCATCTAGTCTGATTTATGCAGGGTGGGCATTCCAAGGCAACAATGCCTCATATAATTAGTGCAGTGAAGTCTCTAGGATTTCACTGCGACAATTCTAGGACACCACAGCATCAAAACCTTCAGCCTGCCTCATGGCAGACGTAAGGGTGACGCGGTGCCATAGGGATAGGCTGGCCCCATGCATTGCTGCGGTTGCATCATGCTTGCAGCACAACTGTAGCAATGCGTGACTTTAGCGTTGCCAGACACGTCAGGATTCTGGACATATCTGTCATTGATTGCAAAATGGTGCGCCGTACATTGAATACGGCACATCCATGGTGTCGCAAGGAGGGCGCAGTGAAAAGTGTTGCAAATGTGATTTGTCGCAGCGATGCAACACTTTTCATTCTGCTCTATCTTATTAATAGCGAGCTTTCCTTCCCTTTTGTTTTTTCTCAGGGCAGCACAGCAACATTCCTTGCAGCGCTGTCCAGCACCAAAAACTCTGAAATGAGGCCCCAAGTGTTTGCACCAATTTTAAGACAAGCTTCTTTCTGGTCTTAAAAACTGCCTCAAACTGGACTTAGCGGCAGTTTTGATGGGTTATCACCGTATGGGAATTTAATTGTAAATAT
Source organism: Lissotriton helveticus (assembly GCF_964261635.1). Lineage (NCBI taxonomy): Eukaryota > Metazoa > Chordata > Amphibia > Caudata > Salamandridae > Lissotriton > Lissotriton helveticus. Next base: position 799,403,334 of record NC_136068.1, on the reverse strand, counting down.
TGCGAAGTGGGGTTAGCAGCAGGTTTCGCATGGGAACGCCCACCTTGCATCTCATTTTCATTGAGTCTCGCTAACAGAAGTGGCGATCTCAAAAATTCATGTTTACGCTGAAAAACTGCAGCTAACTGTAGTTAGTGGCAACTTGTAAATACGGCGATAAAAAAGGCAACATAATGTCAAAAAATTCACGCTATGGCGGCTTTAAGTTCTTGTACATATGCCCCTAGGTTTATTAAGGATCCTGACTTTATGGCTCATGCTGAGTGCATGTATTTCAGAAAACTAACTTTGCTGGACAACTTGTTGGTTACTCACTTTAAATTTCATCCTGATCTGGGCCGGTGATGTATTATGTGGCTGTTGAAACAACAACCTAAAAATTGACCTTTATGCTTTATTAGTAAAGATACCAAATCTCCCTGGAAATGCCCTGAAAATGCCTCTGTGCCATATGCCTGCATGGGAATTAATTTTGCACTGATTGCCTTCAAGATCGTTTCCCAATTGCGCCACTTAGTTGATATAACATGGTTTGGAAGGCAAAATGAAGAGATGAGGTTTTTGGTTTTAGTGAACTGAGATGCATTAAGTATCATCCTTTGCCATCCAGCCAACATACTTTCCTAGGAGAGACTGGAGGCAACTACAAAGCTAAACACGTCGGGAATCCAGGAGCATTGAGGGAAGAATGGAAATTGCTGCGGTGTCAAATTGCAAATCTGAGTTTAGTTTTTTCTCAAGGGGCACACCAACAACTAGGACCGAGAACTGGTTTAGTCAATATACCTACTTGGGTGCTCCCCAACTGAAACAGTCATATAATATGGTTGAAACATTCTATAAGAATGACAGACAAAGATGCTCATTTCAATGCTTTTTATACAGTAGCAGCTGGTGTGGGGCGGAGTGGCGGTGAGGGAGGGACGACTGGGAGGGGGGGGGAAGACAACAAAATATATGAATAAAAAAATACAAAGAACTTACCTGCAGACCAATAAACTTTTCTGTATCCTCACTGCCGCAGGCTCTGGGTGCTGTCTCCTTCCTCCTGGCGCATTCCTCGGATCGGGCGGAAAGGGAACTACTTGCGCCATAGAATGCAAAACCACCAATCCCAGTGCTCATTTTGAGACTGGGGGCGTGCGGCTGCAATCCCTCGACTGTTTCGCAGCCTTGAGATTGCAGGCTTTGAAGTAAACATTCCTCGGCTGTAGGTAGCCGGCCAATCTGACCTGCACTGGCAGGGGGCTGTATTAGTAGTGCAATCTCACTGATCAGCCCGCCCCCAGCCATTGTACTGAGTCTTTAACACATTAATAAAATTGTATTTAATACCATTTTGATAATGCATGTGCCTGCTGCACTTGCAGCAGGTGGGGCGCTGCTCCTTCACCATAATGGAGGAGACCCCTCTGTTGATATAAGAGTTAATAGGCGGATTACAATAACGGGAGCATTAGCAAGATTTAGCTGCTAAGCGTAAAAATCATAAGTACAAAGAACTGCAGTCCTGAATGAAATCCGGCATAGATTCGTCTTGTGAGGTGGGGGAAAAGGGTCTCGCTAGTTACAGAAAACCACAACTCTTTCTAGGACTTTGAACAAAGAATGTCATACACTTTGTGGGAATACATAGTTCTCAGGGTTTACACGGTAGAAGAAACAGTTTGAGAATTCCCTCAGGGTGTGGAGAAGTGTGGCTCACTGGTTAGAGGAGGCAGACCTGGAAGCAGAGGTCAGCCCGGGACCAGGGTTCAATTCCCGGCTCGGCGGGGTCTTGAGTCCTAAAATGTCCATGGACACGGCAATTCTTGCTCCGGTGCCTACTCGATTCACGGGTTCACACTCTGCGACTCTGGGCAATAGCTTGCTTAATCTCCACAACGGCCCCTCGCGGCGGGATGCCTGGCTTTCACCTTGCGGATACCCTGCTGGGGTTATCTCACAGGGGAATACCAGGACGGGTTCCCTAAGCAAGCGCTTAGAAACCGCTTGGTGATTTGCGCTATATAAATTCCTGTACATTTACATTTTAGTAATGCATTGAGATTCAATCATTCTCACCGTTTTGTCTGTATAGTTAAGCTGATACATTCTTTTAGCATAAGCCTGGGACGGTGAGACCCGTCCTTGATTCAGCACAATGAGAAACTTCTCTCAGAACAATTTTTGCTCACTCAAGTAAACACTAGACACACTATTTTTAGAGCAGGACTCAGCAGTAGTAATCCTGTGATATACTGTGACATTGAAGCGAGATGGAGGACAGTATAAACGCTGTTTAATGTTAGCATAAGCTCAGTTCCTAATGGTCTTTTTTTGACAGATAATCAACTCTCCTAGTGGATTGTTGTCAAATGATGCAACCTCAGTGTAACACGTGAATCAAAGTGCATAAAAATGGTAGTTGGTTAAAACAACATGCAATGTTCATTAGGGCCATTTTCACCCACCTTCTACATTGTCCTAGGGTAAATAGAATTTTCATGGTCTGCGTAATTTCCGGGGCTTCTGGAAATGACTTCTATACTCAGCCGCGGGCCGTGGAGGGAGTTACGGTGGGGCAGGGAGGCGGGGAGGGGGAGGGGCAGGGTGGAGGGACCTAAAAACTGGCATATGGATAATTGCAGGTAAGTACACAATTTAATTAATAAAACGAAATTCGTAGCGCGCACAGCATCGCATTTTGCGATTCAGTGCGTGCTACGAAATCCCCCTCCCCGCCTCCCTGCCCCACCGTAACTCCCTCCACGGCCCGCGGCTGTCTATACTGCCTGCACTATTTATGCTACCCTATCCTATCCAAAGGTAACACACTTACCACATGCATATAGATGCCCAACTATTGTACATCCGTCTCTCCTCTCACCTTACAGCAATATTCCTAAACAGAGATACATACAACAGTTGCATGTCCCTTGCAAAGGAGGGGGCACCTCACCACCACCTTGACTCCTGGATGACATATGGAGCACTAGCCAGAATAGTCTTACCCATCAACACTAGTTCTGAGCTTGGATCTCTACTATCTGCCCTCTTCCAGAGACATGTGTCCAGTGGTCCCCTTCTGAAAGCCATGTTGCTGCATGCTGAAGTTGTGATGATACAGTTGTTTGTCTGGATGACCGTAGCCTCTCCTTTTCCAGGGCAGTGTCTAAGTCTCAAGTCACACTCTGCTGCACATACCACAACATACCAGTGAGACCAGGGCCCGGTCCAAGAGACTACATTGATGTTGTACAAATGGGAACATAGATCTATGCAGGATACATGGTCCGCACAATAAAAATACCATTCTAGTAAGGAAACCCTGCCCATCACAAACAGGGGCAGTGAGTTCCTGAATTTAAATGAATGCTTCCGCGCACTCAGCACTCGGTCCATATGAAGAGAGTGGGGTGTCTCATCTGCATGAGCCACGTAAATACTCAACACTGAAAATTATCAATAGTTCTCAACCAGAGCCACCCTATGAAAGTCATGTCTAGGCATCTCCCAAACACATCCTTGGACAATAGATTGATTTTCCCCAGTTCGAGCTTAGATCCTACATATCACTAAAGTGGGACAATTCATAAAGAAATTAAATCTAATGATGAGAAAGACACAAAAATGACAACAGAATGGTTGACAGCAACAGGAAAAAATGTGCACGAGCAGTGTGATGTGCGATATGTGTGGAAAGTGAAAGGGGAAGCAGGAATATGAGGCAGGTGAGGGACTGCTTACTACACTATAATGAAACCATAAAGAAGGGACCATTCTCAGAAACGTATTCATAAAATACCTTTCCTCCTAGTAGATGTTGATACTTTTGCGTTTGTACTCTCCACTCACATCTATCGCTGCAAGAGACAGTTCAGAACAAATATTTGTCCTTTTTCCTCACATTTTCCCTACAATTATTTTGTTTTGTCTCCTCACTAATTTTGGAATTAGATTGTAAGTACAAGTCAAGCTACAGAATAGGCCAATAGGGCCTTGCCTTTTATGGTTAATCTTGCTTTTCGGTCCACAACCTAATTAAGAGTAGATTAATTTGCTAAAGGATTAATGTTAATTAATAATTGACTATCAGAATGTTACCAAATTGCTTCTCATAAATCTCAAACTCAGTCATGAAAACGAAAGACAGCAAATGGTTCAGTGCAAAACAGCAAACCCAGCCCTAAATGAATGTTTCACGTCAAAGAGTGCCCACTAGCAGAAAAGTAATAAAAAGGTCTTTCAAAATGTCCCCAATGATCTCTCCTGTACATTGAAATAATCAGGAAAGGCCCTGACACTGACCCTGTGATTTCTTTGAAGATAAAATGGATGGCATAGGTTACACTGTTGCTAATGACTCTTCTGAGTCAGTGTGATGCTTCCTATTCCCACTCATTTTCTGTACATGTTACAAAGCATGAATTTAAGTCTCTATAACCCGCTAAGATAATCGTATTGTTAAACGATAGTTGTTGCCCTGGCTCGCAGAATTTCACAGACATCTTGGCCTTCAATTGCAACAGCAATCAAAGTGGACAGTGTTTTAAATCCCCATGCAATGAATCCAGAATAGGGTGTTAAAGCCAAGTCATTTCTAATCTGTCTTGGTGGAAATGATGTCTTTGCAGACTTTTTTCCTGCCTGTCAGATAATGTCTTCTGAACGCCCTATAGGAGCACCGGGTAGTAACTTGTCCACTGTAACTCACACAAAAAGAGAGCTAGAGATCTATTTGCTATATGTAGTGACCGTAGGGGTAGTGACGAATCTAGGCCACGTAGTGAGGCCTACCTAAACTTTGGACACAATGAGAAACACGCACTGGCTGTTGGCTATGGGCCGAAGACCCCGAACGGTCTCTTGCCTGTTTATTTATACCCAGGAGCTACCCCGTCCCTGAGGTGCATGTGTGCGTGTGAGAACGGGCTGGGTGGCTCCGTTACTACATCCCTCCAAACTCACAGATCAATAGTCCAGGTCATGGGACTTTCTTGCGTGAGCTCAGTTCGCAGGCATAGTCTCTCAGTCTCTGGCTGGGAGTCGGGTTAGGCCTGAGATGGTACCTTTGGCTCCGTTGACTCCCCGTCACTCCGTCACCTTTGGGCTTCTCTGATGGGTCCCGGGCTTCTCCTGCGATGCTATCCGGGATATCCTTCCTTTCAGGTTCAGGTCTTGGCAGGGGTGTTTCCACTTCGCGCTGGCTTGTCGGCATCTCGTTGTCCTCCTGATCATTACCCACATGCTCCGCATCCTCAGATGTTTGACTGGCCTCCTCGCGTCCTCGCGGTACGCGCTTGAACCATGACACATTCTGTGTCACTGCTCTCGTGCCTCGGGTTGCGGATATCATGGTGCCTTGGACGTTGATGATCTCCCACACCTCGGGTTCATAGGCGGTGTCATACTTCCAATTCGGATGTCTATGATTGAGGACAACTTTGTCACGAACCACCAGGGACCTGGGGTGGGCTCTCCGAGCCTGACTGGCCGTTTCGTTGTTGCGTCTTCTCCTCTCTTGCGTGGTATTTTGGTCCAGTTCTGGCGGGCACCATGACGGTACCATCGGCACACAGTCTCTTGGCGCTTTCTTGAACAGCAGATGCGCCGGGGCGCACCGGGTGGTCCATGCCGCAGTTTCCGCATGCCGCACGTGGCGTTGTCGGGGTACTTCCTCTTTGGGCTGATGATCGTCGGCGGATCACATCCACCTGTTTTTCATTGATGGTTGGGGTCTTTTCCGCCATTCCAGGACGGTTCAGAGCGGCCTGCATCTCGTCGGCCCTGGCATTTGAGAGATCGTGCGATCTCGCGAGAATGAGGATTTCGTCAAGAGATATCCGCGGTTGCCTGAGGATGAGGCATCGGAGTTGCACTGACCTGCAGCCATGGATGAGTTGCGCACGTATCTCCAGTTGTTGGTCCGGCAGTTCGCAGGCTATCGCAAGTTTCCTCAGCCTAGCGTAGAATGTGTCTATGGACTCCGATTCACCTTGTCGTGCTTGGCGTAGCTTAAACCATTCGTAGTCGGGGTTCACCCTCGGGTCAAAGTATCGATTTAACGCAGTGACCGCCGCGTCATAGTCATCAGCTTCTTCTCTGTCCGGCAGCATCTCGAATAGTTCGTAGAGTTCATTGCCTCCATAGCACATCAGCAATGAGCGTTTTACTTTCCCATCCGTCTCTCTGACCCCTATCCACAAGCGCCATCGCGCCGCTGCTGTGAATGGGTCGGAAAGTTCACTGAAAGGCGGGAGGGGGGCCACTAGCCCATGTCCGGGAGGGGCTGGCGTGGCAGCCGCAGCCGGGCCTGCGGCATTGGCCCCAACTAGAGGTGGTGCGGCGGCCTGAGGTCCCGCCTGTTGTGGGGCCGGTTGAACTGCTGGCACAGTTGCAGCTCCTCCATTGCCCCCTGGCTGCACGCTCATGCTGTCTGGTGGGACGGTACGTGGCAGGCGCTGGTCGTGCTGAGATACGCCTCACTTTGAGGCAGGTATGCGGGGCTTCTCCGGGGCGTGTCGCGCTATGGCTCGCACCGCGTGGCGTGGTGCGTGGTCCCAGGTCCCTCTGTGCAGTGGGCAGTGCCGGTCTTGACATTGGGCCTGTGCAGGACAAACCAGGCTGGAGCGCCATTGAGTCTCCTCTCTGCGCGCTGCTGCGCAGGTGCTGTGCTGGGTGTGGTATTTGACTCACAGTGGTGTGATCCTGGCATCTTGGGGTGTGGCAGGCCTAGGGCAGTGTGCACTGTGTCTTTCTCCCAGGCAGGGCCTGAGCGAGGTCTTACACGTGCGAGGGGGGGGCAGCTTGCACTGTCCTAGTTGTGCTGCCTTATGCTCCTGCAGGGCCTGAGCCAGGCTTTCCACGTGCGGGAGGGGAGGCGGCCGTCTGAGTGCACTCCCTCCTCCTTTATGGCACTTCAGGCGTGTGGGGGCGTGTGCGCGCGGGGGCCGATCCGTCCCCCCGATGCGTGGAATGTTGAGGCGGCGGCAGGTAGGCACGGGAGAAGCGCCGGGGCCGAAACCCTCCCCCTGATGCGCTGAAGGCCTCACGGGTGCAGCGGCTGGTGTCGGGCTTGATGCTGCCCGCTCGGAGGCGCGGTCACGGTACGGCTTGTACCGGAATTTCAGCGACGGTAGGACCGCACGTGCGCAGGCCGCAAACCCTCTAGGGGCTCACCTTAACGCCACGGCCTGGCGCACAACTCATCGGGTCACTCGGCAGCACTCCGGATGACCGGCAGCCAAAGCAGCGGGGCGGGCACCCGCGGCGACCGGCCTTACGCCGAGGGCTCAAGCACGGCAGGCGCGAGCCCTCCAGGCAGCAGGCACGTACGCCTGCACACTTCTGCGGGGGCGAGGGACAGGACCCGCCTCGTCGCCAGTGTAGTGACCGTAGGTGTAGTGACGAACCTAGGCCACGTAGTGGGGCCTACCTAAACTTTGGACACAATGAGACACACACTCTGGATGTTGGCTATGGGCGAAGACCCCGAGCGGTCTCGCGCCCGTTTATTTATACCCAGGGGCTACCCCGCCCCTGAGGTGCATGCGTGCGTGTGAGAACGGGCCGGGTGGCTCCGTTACTACACTATACACCTTCCAACCTGAAACAGAGAACCATATCAAGTAAGGCAACTTATCGATTCCTGCATTCTTTTTGGAAAACTATATATAGGGGAAAACAAGAAGAAAAAAAAGAATTTGGACGGCTCTGTAACGTGTCCTCTGTCAGAGAGAGTCACATGGTTCAACCCAGCAGAGATGGTATCTGTAGCCAACTCCTCAGTGGTGGATGGCATCCCCTGGTTTGCACTCATATAAAAGAGGCTAAGAGAGCTACCATTGCCCCTGAATGCATCACCCGAGAAAGAGAAGGGGAAGATGTTGCCTGGAAGGGGAGCATTATATGCTCCCCACATACTTCAGAAGAGGGACTGGGAGGATTTAGAGACAAGACCAGGCTGCACTGACAACCCCTATTACCCGCTGGAATATTCTGTCCAATAAAATCGAATCCAATGTCTTCAGGACCTGGGCGACCATGGTGTGGGAATACTCAGCCACTTATAAATGGTTGGTGTGGCATCCACACCCAGGGATACCATTCCTATCAACTCATGATCAAGGCCTGTACAGTAACAACAGGGATCCTCTCTCCATTGTAGATTGGGTGTAGTCGAGACATATAGTGCAGATAAGGATAAGTGAAATTAAATCAAATGGTAGTTTATGTAAGGTTGCCTGCTACTATAAACCTTCAGTTATCATGTTGCGTTGACAGCAATATAGAGTTCAGATGCGCATGGAAGAAAATATGAATATCTATGCGGTTATGTTTCAAACATTGTGAGCTCATACCTTGTGCATCCTGTTCTTGTAATGATAGGGAGAGATCTACAGGAACATTTTTGACAGCATATAATTTAACTCAACCGAAAGATTGATTTCAGTTTGCTGACTGGTTTTCTAAATGTGTTCTCCTATTAGCTAGCAAGGCTGTCATATCATTACAGTATATATATATTACTTTCCTTTCAAACTTGACATTTTCATAAATTGAATAGGTTTTTTAAACTGTTTGTATTTTTTACAACCTAGGCAATGCGAAAGACCTTGCCAGTATTCTGAAGTACCACATTGGTGATGAAATCCTGGTCAGTGGCGCAGTCGGTCAGCTTGTGCGGTTAAAATCTCTCCAGGGAGCGCGATTGGAAACCAGTTCTGTAAGTGTTTTCCCCATGATTACTTTTGTAGTTTAATTTTTATTTTTCTCATTTCAAAGCATTAATGTTAGTTTGCATTCATGGGGAGTGCCTTAAGACCTGGCACATTATAATGCAGCACCCTCTCAAAGACACACAAGAGAATGGTCTGTGTGTATTGCCTCCTACTGAGTTTCAGTCAATAACCAGCATTTAACTGGTGCCCTGGGACCCCCCCGATTTCACATTGCCAGACTTTGTGTACGTCTGCAGTCTCCACACACATATGAAACATTTTAACGGAGGAGAAAGGCAGTTCTGTTTGTGTAATTACATTTGAAATGAATGGCGTGTACACATTTGAAAAAAGCACAAATAGCACATTTATGCTATGTAAACAACAACTATCATCAAGCCAAGAAGCGTTTTTTGCAGTGTTAAACTGTCTGTCTTTTGTCAGTGCTGTATGCAAGTCAGCCCAATTTCATAATAGTGCCCATTCAGTTCTCAAAATGTCAACACAGAGTGACTGAATTTAGAAACTTTTGGCACGCTTAAAGTTGTGGCGGTGTGCACCGTGATATCCATACAGTTATGCTATAGAAATATCAATATTGCTTGATTCTGTAGAATTAATTTTACTTCTGAAAGGGCACGAAATCGCTGGTGAATTGTACTAAAATATCTATGATCTTCATATGCTGAACACAAACGTACGCAGAAAACTACCAAGTATAATCCGTTTGGAATATGACATTTTAGGCATATTTGTGAATAGTCGGGTTCTTCAAAATAATCCCAACAATACTAAAAGGCCGTTTCTAAAGAAATACTCTCTCATTTAAAGTTATAGGGGCTAATGAAGTATACAATGGGCGCAACAAATATATTATTCACAAAATTTAAATACCTTGCATACATAAGAAGACTCTAGGAACAGTCATGGGGCAGGTATCCTAATATTTCAAGCAAGGCAACTTGCTGTGTTGTGTTGCGTGAAAGGGACAGAGCATAAATTACCCATATCTACCAATATATGATGCACTACTGCTCTCTCCTAGCGCTGGCGCACTGCGTGACACCTAGCACCCTTGCACCATTCCTCAAGGGTGCCTGCGTAACAGACAGGATTGTTTTTGTGCAGGAAGGGATACCTAAGAGATACCTAAGGGTACCTAAGAGATCATTTCCTCTTTGGATGCATGATGCAGAACAATCATGCTTAGACTATGGGAGTAATGAGTAGAAATAATGACATTTCTCCTCTTTACGCCTCTCTGTGTTAGGCGTACCATTTTGCCGCAACCCCAGATTTACTGCTTTTAGTAAAGCACTAATTGTGTCAAATTCCAAAGGTGAATGCATGGGAAAGTCCATGCTCTACCCATGGAACATTTACCAGAACAAAATGTAACGCAACGCAGTGCAAGCCGCTGCATTGCATTACGTTGAATTACAAAATCACATAAGGAGGTATAAATAGCCTCTTGTGTTGCTTTGTAAAGCCCATTTAAGGACTTGTGTTGTCTTGCATCATGCTAGGACAATGCAAGGCCTTTGTAAACCTTCCCCAATATTTCAAAGTCATATTCTCAACTATTATTTGTTTTTCACCATATAATCTTGCTGATAATTACACAATATGAAACTGTACTATGCAACTACATAGTTTGTTTCGCTATACTGTGAGATAACAGGTCTGTAGCAGTTTAAGAGAATTGCCAAGAAAAAATTACATACATATTTTTGTCACTTGTCAAAAGATAACTGTATAAAACCTGGTGCCTGCATCACAAACAGTTAACATAAGCAACAAATTAGGCCTTCAATTAAACAAGATAATACTTGAAATGTGGCCTTAAGCATGTACACTTGTGTCCATTCTGACCACACATTACATCATGATGTGTACAGTGTGCCTTTATCACTTTTACTAGGATGTTGAACTTTTCAAACATCATAGTAGCTCTCAGTATTATTTGGACCTATGTCTTTTTTTATTGCAGCCCTAAAGTTCTGCTTGCTGAGCATTCATGCTGCTTGGCTCTGCACTAAATATACTTGGAGACCCTCACAAAGATGGTTCATGTGTGATATACAGTAGCAGACTCTGTGCCATGTAAAGTAATATACAAAGACCCACACCAGACATGACAAAAGGGCTGCATCCATTTTCTAAAGTGTTAACTGTGCACCAGTGTGCTAAATCACATAATAATACTTAACATTAGGTTAATGAGAGCATGCACACTTATATCGCCATGTTCTCTATCCAGATATTTCTTAAGATAATGCTGAGAAACTTTATATCGCCATGTTCTCTACCCAGATATTTCTTAAGATAATGCTGAGAAACTTTATTTCGCCATGTTCTCTACCCAGATATTTTTTAAGATAATGCTGAGAAACCATAAAAGATTCATAAACCAGGCATTTTAGTGAATAACACTGCTGGAAAACCAATCTTGAGCTCAGAATAGGAGCCAGATATAATACTTTACTGCTGGGACTGGTGCTTAGCACGAGCCAGAAAACTGGCAAGCGAAGACATATTAAAAAGGCAAGCCTGCCTATTTTAACAGCAAAGTTATTCCTAACCAATAAAAAGGTTACTTTTAATTGGGTAAGTCCTCCAGGCGAACAGACAGACAGAGACAGACAGGCACACAGAGAAAAGTATGGGCAAAAAAAAGCCTCATACTTTCGCAAAAATTCCTGATGTCACCAGATTATTGTACATTCATTTGCCATGTCTGGTTCAATGGGTATCCAGTGAAGGTTCTCAAATGGTTGTCAGCATCTCTGACATCATGTTTAATGGTAGAAACTATGATTCTCAAAGAGGTTTGCTTATAGTAACGTGCAAGGGCACCAAGAGCCCTAATGCAAGTGAGGCAATGTGCTCTCCGCACCTCTGGTTGGATAAGAAAATTGTGTACATTTGGGATGCAGTCACACACATGGGCACAATGCCACTGCACATTCTGCACCATCGATAGCTAAGCATCTGTATGCTCGGAGAATCACTGAGCCTGATAATAAAAGCATTCTTCTACAGCTCTTCAAGGTCTAAGACATTTGCATTGGGTATATCTCAGATTTGGGTTAATGTTGTAGAAAGAAGAGCAAGGAGCTCCTGTTGAAATATATAGCATAAGGTACTAACCTGCTGTATATTAAAAGGATATTGCAAGTCACAAGGGAGTTCTATGACTGTATACAGGAATGAGGATGAAGGCTGAATTCCTCTGTGACTTGCAATATCCTTATAATGCACAAAAGGGGGTAGTTTATTTCTAATAATACATAGCCAAAAATAAATGACCACACCAGGACACATCCCAAAATCCTTGATTTATTGCTCTTTCGTGTGAAGGAGATATAATGTTTGTAAACACAAAGAATACAATTAGAATCTTGAGTGCAAAATTAAAGACACCAAAAAGCAGTTAGATATTTGTTGCAAAAAGATATTGGAATCAGTTTAAAAGAAGCCAAATAAAAAAAAATAAACACTGTAGCTTAGAATATGTAGAAACCTGCAGATGCAATCTACCTTTCCCATAATTACATAAAGCGAAACATAAACATTTCTGCTCATCTAGGAAAACCAAACAGAAGAAGCAAAAGCAACGTTTTCTTCTCATGTTTGAAGCTGTAGCTCTAAGGATGCTGTGTGACTTTACTTTCCCATCCACTGCTGGCTCTGGCAACAGGCATTGCGATGTCAGAACTCAAAAGTAGTAAGTTTATGCCTGTTGAGCGGCTACATCATTTCTTTATTACAGGCGACTAGGTGCATAAAAGTTGCATGTAATAAGGAAATAAGAGACTGCCTTTTAACAAGGATTGCAGAGTCCATGTATTATAATGTGATAAATGTCCAAGGAGGTACTGGACAATAGTTCCTAGGTACATTGTTTAAGATTCCACTTAAACTCTTGTCCCTGATTTAAATTAATGTATATACTTCAGAAACATGAAGGGGCCATAAAGGTTTCGTGCGTAATTCTGCAACACAGAGATGCTGTTGGAATATTTATTGTGTGTAGATATTGCTAATAGAGCCCATGAACCCACTTCATTTTAAAATCACTGTAAACCCCTAAATAAAATATTCTACATGTGTGCCACATTCTATTTTGATTAACTTTATAAAACTCTTAATCTTTGCAGAAAAATGCGACATTACACGTCAATAAACATCCTGTGTCTGAAACTGATATAATGGCCACTAATGGTGTCATCCATGCAGTGAACAAGATTTTGCAACCTCCAGGTAAGATAATCTAGAGAACAGTAAGTGCTCACAGTGAAACTGCACATCAATATTAAGGGATCATTAAAAATATATATATACGGTAGTAAGAACCTTTAGTAGGAATCCATTAGCAAGTTAAGACTGTCAGTGCTATATTTTAGTGATTAGCATCCCAACCAGCACAGCTCCCAGTAACCATGGCAGGTCTGTTGAATTTTCCGTCATTATTATGAAGATTACAGAAAGAATCATGAACCAGGGAATTGTGGTCATATCTTGTTTTGTCTCCTGGCCTGGGGAATGGTCTGAGGGAGGCGCATTACGATGTAAGTATGCTATAAAACCATTTTAAATTCGTTTTTTTAATAAGTCAATTTATATACAGCTCTTTAGACAATGTAAACCAGCAAAGATCCATTAGGAAGTGTGAAGCATCAAGAGGGCATTTATACTCTCGAGATTACACTGTTGAGTCAAGCACATAAGAAATCACATGTAATATGGCTAACGGTATTGTAATGAAGGTAGGGGAACGGTGTCAAATGCAGCTGTACTATGCTGCAAAGCTCAGATCTGTATAAATGAAGTTGGAAGCATAGAAGTGCGAGAAACTCTTTTACTAGCATGTGGCTAGAAGTAAAGTGGAGAGTTAAGGTGCGAACCAAGGATTTAAGTGCTAAAGGGAATTGTTTTTCACCCATGCATGTGGCAGTGTAAGCATGTCCAGTGTCTGCCCAATAATGTTTGGCAATTTAAATATTATCAGCATATAATCAGGCAGTGATTATGCAGATTTCTGGGTCATCGGTGCTGTGCCAGAATGTCTAGACTTTTTCAAGGATAAGAGACAAAAGCCCGTGCCATCTGACACTAAGCCTCACTCCAGTTATTCAACAAACTTTGAGAGTAAATGTAGAAGTACCCATTATAACTCTGCATGTGATGCACGTGTTGCTCACAAAAACATATGCCTTGCAAACCCACTGCCTAATGTTTTTCGTCTTCAAAGGAAAATTTGTTGTCGAAAGAATAATGTACGATTAATCAAACAGTCTAAACTTTTCCTCCATACTGTGTACGAGTCCATGTAGTAATTTCTAATGGCAGCTGCCTTTCTTGGGTAAATACATCTATCAAATTTGGCATCTGATAAAGAGATCTTCTCTGGCCAAAATGTAAGTTCGGAATGCAGAGAAGTCTAGAATGGGTTCCATAGCTCTTCAAAGGTGGTTATCAAGTAAATTCTTTACCGTAGTGTAAAGCATGCACTCCTGGGTGATAGTGTTGCTACCAGCTTTGTAAAGAGAAGAAGACCACTCTTGTATTTTTTTAATGTACGTGTATTTTTCAGACCTCAATGTGGATTTCTATCTGTGGGATTTCATCATTTTGTTAGAACTTTTCCTGAAATGCTCATTATGTTTCTTTCTATTTCTTTTCACACATATAAAGCATGGGGCGCCAGAATAAGTGGCAATGGTGACAGGTTACTTTTCTGCTCTTCAGAGAACTGAAATTACGACACTACCTCTCGTGGACATATTGAAATTTTACTGGAATGTTTGGGTGTTTTCATAATGGAATAACCCACTTCTCAGTCAAATCTTGTTACTTACAGGAAGTCACAACACTTTCGCTAGGGCAGTGAAGAGCGGTCTAACTGCATAACAGATCACAAGGAACCAAGAATAGCAGCAGCTAAAAGATTTTTTAAGACAGCTCTTGTGGCAATACCCCATTGCACAAGCAGGTAAGGGCATGGAGGCAGGGCTACCCTTTGCACATATGGAAGCTCTATCAGAGGAGGAAAGATGTGGCATTTTTTGTGTATGACACTGACTGACACAAACATCATTGCCACAATCCACTTTGAGAGAATGCTGTTGTGACCAGGCTTTCCACCTTTATAGGAGAATGGGGTAGGGGGAGAATGGCACTCAATAAGATCACACGGAGCAGGAAAAAAGTTGGTGCAATTGCACTCAGTGTCCTACTGCAAGGAAAGGAAAATCACACGACTTCAACTGGGACTAGAACCTTTGCTGCTTATCAGATAAAACATATGGTGGCATAGCACCCAGATAATTCTCTCAAAATCTCTGTGTAATTATTCAGTTGCTTTATAAAAGATTAAATATCTTCTAAATATAAATGCCACAATAGTCCTTTTTGACATAAAAAGAGATATTAATAAAGCGTAGGTGTCACATGATATGATACTGATTTAGTTGACATTGAAGTCCAAGCCCTAGGTTGGCATCCACTTCTTTTACAAATGTTTTATTTGCTACTGTTGGTCGATGCAATGAACAGGAATGTGAATATGTCTAAGAAGAATGCCATGCGATTGCCATTCCCCATATAAGCATTCACATGAAAATGTGTTAGACAAAACCACACACTTCCTTTTTTCTGTAATTTTACTGGATAATTTGTAGTCTTGAGGGTCAACTGCAGAGAATTTTATCATGCATGACTAATTGGTAGTATTATCAACCACTTTAACATTAGTGTGCCTCCCAGGAATTTGTGAGTGGTCGGAAGGTTCCACCGAGGGCAGGGTCACAGACTGCACCCACCATTGTAAAGATCCAGATATAACAGGCAGAGGTGCTGGCTACCTTCACACAGAGAAGCATGTTGGCCCCACTTTATGGAGGGTTTGGACCCCCATATAGTTTATGAGAGCCTAAATGCACTCTCAAAGAGATCCCTTAGTAGGGCTGGGCATTTCTCTTTCTTTTTTTTAAGATTAAGAAAGTTTTATTGAAATAATTACATAAAAAAGAAACATCTTAATAGTACATGTCTAATATCTGAAATGAAGTATAATAAAAGATAGTAATGCAGAGAGATACAAAACATTTGACGCATTGAAATTGTGAAATAATGCATTTTAAGGACTGTATACCGATGAAGAAAAATTAGGAAAGATGTACCATATAATGTAGTGCATTATATAATATTATGTTAAAAGGAAAAGGAGAAGAGAGAGGGAAAAAGGAAAGAGAGAGAAAATAATAAAGAAAGCAATAAATGTAATAATACATATAATCAAGTTTACCGAGAGCAGTTAATATGAATAATCAAAAGCAATGTATGCAAGGATAACAGCAATTAATATCTTAAAAATGTTATCACCAATACATGAAGAGTTCATGGCAGTTGAAAAGTAAAACTACTGTCCTGGATTTGTGCAGGAGGAATAGATAAGTGGTGACCGAAAAATATTCGTTTGAAGAAGTTGATATGTGTAGGTTGTAGATGCTCTGTCAAGTCTATGATGATGACAAAGTAAGTTCCACCATCCAGAAAAAGTAACTTTGGTAGCATCTTTCCAGTTAGATATAATGATTTGAAAAGCAATATCAAGTAGGAAAATCCCCAAACTTGCCCAGTTTACGAGCACCAATCCATATACAGGAGGAGCTACCAGAAAAATAGGCTTAATCTCAAAAGGAAAGTTAATAGAACATATAATTGAAATTGTTCTACAAATCCTCTTCCAAAAAGAAACAATTTAGGGTCACTGAAAACATGAGTGTAAACGACGGGGAGCATCATCATCTTTATTGTAGCTAACCTATTCCACCAGGATAGATAAAGAGGCGACCATTTCTCTGATATATAAAGAAATGTTTGAAGGACTTCATCTCAATTAATCTGGATGGTGTTCATAATTGAAGAAGAGTATTTGATTTATATACATTTAATATTGTTAGCATTCCATTTAAAACCATTTCTGCAAACAATTCTTTCAAACAGAAGTTCTTTAAAGGGAGGACTTCGGATGAGGAAATGTTTTGTTTGTACCCTGATATACTGCAGTAGGTATTTAAGAGACCTGTAAAAGCAGGTGTGGCGGATTGTGGGTCTTAGACCTATAAAATGACGTCATCTGCGTAGACTGTGAATTTAATTTCCATATTTTTGTAAATGAAACCATGAAAGAAAGGTGAATGGTGCAGAGTATGTAAAAAGGTTTCCTAAGGTAAAATAAAAAGTAACGGTGATAAGGGGCAACCGTGTCTGGTACCATGTTAGAAAGGGAAATAAGGGGATTGGGTACCATTTACAAAAAAAAGAGGAAGTTGGAGAAGAGTAAAGCAAACTAATATACTTAAACATTTTGGGGCCAAAGCTGTACCATTTGAGTGCTGGCATCACAAAGTGCTAGTGTACACAATCAAAAGCTTGTTCTGCATCTAGAGTGATGGCATCCATAGGGGCAGAACTTAAGGTGTATAATGTTCAAGAAAGCTTTAGAATTGTCAGCCATTTGTCTACCTTTTTTTTTGTTTTATTTTTTTTAATTTTGACCGTGAAAGTTACATTATACACAGTCAGTGAGCACCTAGGGCAGTACATCAGGTCATACGTAGTAATCAAACACAGCCATTTAGCCCACATCCCGGAGGCCGGGCGACGTTAGTCATTCGTCATGCTGGCTCTCTCCTGATTATGGTGCATATCATATGTAAAATAGAGAAGTACCTTCACTGTTTCCGTTTTCTGGTACTGTTAAAACAATGCAAACAACCCAACTACAACCGATGCCATCCACTCTACAGTATGCTCCGTGAACCTATGGTGTGTCCCTATATGTCTTACTAGCGTCCGTGTATCCTTGTGTCTGTAGGAGGCCCAGACATGGCGTAGATCCCATCAGATATGAGCCTCAACAGCCTATCACCAATCACCCCTCCACTATGGTCTGAGTGCCACCGCCTTGTAGTCTATTAGTTCGGTTCTCCTCGTCACCCACTGTGGCAGCCAGGCGCCTTTTGTATTCCACGTATAACCCCCAGAAGTTTTTGGGCCTGCTTTTCAGTGGTAAAAGGTCGCTGTAGTTCTCTGTCTGAATGCCACAGTAGGTCAAGTCCCTGTCCCAGTGTTCTATCTTAGGGAGTGGGCCCCTCATCCAGCTTCCTGCCAGTCTGCGCTTAGCTAACAACAGTCCCATATCCACCAGTCGTCTCTGGGCCTTGGGCAGCCCTTTCGAGTATCCTAGCAGGGCCAGTGCGGGGGACGAGGTTATTATTGCATCTAATTTCTCACTTATAGCATGAAACACTTTGTCCCAATTTTGCTGCACCCCATGACACTCCCAGGCTAAATGCATGAACCCAGCATTACCAACCCCACACCTGTCACAAGTCGCATCTTCGCGCAGACCGAGCCTACACAGTCTCTCCGGGGTATGATAAACTCTATTGATAAATTTAAAGTGTATTAGTCTATGTCTTTCGTTTAGGGAAATCCGCCTCGTGTTGGTGCAACAGTATCTCCACATGTCGTTATCGACCGCAATCCCTAAGTCCCGCTGCCAATCAAGACGTGCCCTACTATACCCTGTCGCTCTGCCTGTTATGGTCATCCTATACAGTGTGGAAACCATTTTCCGGAGGAAAGCTGTCTTAATTACGTGCGTGAGTTCCAGCAGTTCTGCCAGTTCCATTAAGTCATCCCCTAGCTGCTCCCGCCAGGCCGCCCTAACTGTGAAGTTGGAACCGTTGCTGTGCTGTCGATTCCATTTCTGGTTGGAGCACTATGATTTGAGCGCCCCCCCTTCGAACATATCGCCGGCCATAGTTATGCCCAAATCTTTCAGGGCCGTGACCACTCTTTTTTCCAAGCACGGCGATAGCCATGCCATCCACTCTATAGGCATCAATGGGGAGTACAGAAGTGCCTCAGAGTAGTATTGCAGTATAGCCTGCCATGCGTGTCTGGGCGAGTTCAGTGAGTCCAGTAATCCCGTGCGTCTGTCCACTGGTTCAAATGTTAAAGCTGGAAGTGGCCTAGTAGCTGCGTATAGTGTCTCA
This sequence comes from Lissotriton helveticus, assembly GCF_964261635.1. Taxonomy (NCBI): domain Eukaryota; kingdom Metazoa; phylum Chordata; class Amphibia; order Caudata; family Salamandridae; genus Lissotriton; species Lissotriton helveticus. The sequence goes on along the minus strand of NC_136068.1, from coordinate 799,384,562 downwards.
AGTCGGACATACGGTGCACCCTCCCTGTCATGTATCCAGCCATGAAGAGATGCACCCTGCGCCGCTCTGAAGTATAGTTCAAAGTCCGGAGCCCTCAGACCACCGAGGTGGTATGGCAGCACCAGGACGTTCCACTGCACCCTGGCTTGTTTCCCCGCCCACACCAGTTTTATCATCAGGGACTTAAGGCGACTGAAGAAGCATTTCGGCCGAACCTTAGGAATGTTAGTAAAAAGGTACAGTAGTCTAGGCAATATGATAATTTTCATGATCGAAATTTTACCTATCAGCGAGAGCGGGAGGGCCATCCAGCCATCAACGTTATCTTCTAGTCTCGCCATGGCAGTCCCATAGTTTTCTCTCATAACTATGTCCGGGTCTATATGTAATTGTATTCCGAGATACCTCATGGAATCCGTGGTCCACCTCAATGGATACTCCATCTCAAATTGCTCCGTAGTTGGGGTCAAGGGGAATGCGATGGATTTATTCCAATTGACCGTCAGCCCTGATAGGGCCCCAAAGCGCACCACCTCTCGCAAGAGTGGCGCCAAGTTCTGTTCTGGCTCCCGGACATACAAAAGTGTGTCGTGCGCGTAGGTCGATATGATCAAGCGATAATCGGGAAAATTTAGCCCTCTGTGACTATGGTACTCCCGCATCGCACAGGCTAGCAGTTCTGCCACCAGCGCGTAGAGCGTGGGTGACAAAGGGCACCCTTGGCGAGTGCCTCTCCGAATAGAAATCGGATCTGTAACGCGGTTCCCAATTCGTACACTGGCCGTCAAGTCGGAGTATAATGCTGCCATCATCTGCAAGAACCCCTGGCCCAGTCCCAGCCTCGTCAAGACCACTCTCATAATGGGCCACTTCACCGAATCAAAGGCTTTCTCCATGTCTAAAAACACAGCGATCGCCTTCCGGTCCTGGGAAATGTGCTGAAATGCTCCAAACACTGTTCTTAGATTGTATGTGATGTTCCGACCCGCCACAAATCCTGCCTTTTCCGGTGCAACTAGCTCCGGGGTCAGCAGGGCCAATCTGGTCGCGAGTACTTTCGCGTATATTTTGGCATCCACGTTCATAAGTGACAGTGGTCTATAGGAGCTACATTCCTCCGGGGGTTTCCCCGGCTTTGGAATGGCCACAATCAGTGCCTCTCTCATTGATGCAGGCATCACACCCACCTCCCTCATATCCGCAAATAATGCAGAGAGGTGTGGCAACAATAAGTCCAGGAAAGCCGTGTAAAATCCCACCGTGAGGCCGTCCGTCTCCGGGGCACCTCCTGCTCTCATTCCACCGAGGGCCTCCCGAATCTCATCATGTTCTATTGGGAGTCTTAAAAAGTCTCTGTGGGCATCCGATAAAAACGGGAGTTCAATGTGTTCCAGGTAGTCCTGGATCTCTTCCTCTTTGCTCGTCCCCCGGACCTCGTAAAGATCCGAGTAATAGGTCCTAAATCGGTCCACTATCTCTTCCTCTTCTGTGAGTAGATCACCGTCCCTCGTCTTTATGGCCGTAACCGTTATTCTACGTCTCTGCTGCTTTATCATATTGGCCAGTACCGAGCCCGGCCTGTCCCTCTCCCCTATATATCCTAGCTGTCGCGTATTTCCCCAGGTGTTTCAATTCTGCATCCGCTTCTTCCTGATATTCGGCCACTAGCTTCCTAAGCTCTTCCCTCATGTCCTCTGAGTCACTGCCTAGTAGTCGTCCCTCACAGTCCGCCACCTGCCGCTCTAGAGAGGTCAGCCGTTGCCTAATGGATCGGAGTACCCCAGAGTGTTTACTCATAACCTCTCCTCTGATGTAAACTTTAAATGCTTCCCAGACCGTGGAGAAACTATCCACTGATCCAATATTTATTTCAAAGAATGTCTCTACCGCTTTGTGTATTTCCTCTCTGAAATGTGTGTCCTGCAGTGAGTAAGGGTTGAATCTCCATGTGAATGGTGGGATCAACTTCTGCGGAGTTATGAGTGTCAGCAGAACCGGGGAGTGATCCGAGAGAGTTCTAGGGAGTACCTGGCAGCCGCGCACTAGTGGGGAAAGTCGGGTAGAGATCAGCCAATAATCTATACAAGTGTGGATGTTATGGTAGGCAGAGTAGTGCGTGAAACCCACTCGTTCCGGGTGGAGGCTGCGCCATACATCCGTGAGGTCCTCACTAATCAACAACCCTTCTAGTTCCCTGGCCGCTAGGGCTTGTCTTCTGTCTGGGCCGCCGGATCTATCTAGTTCTGTGTTTCTAGTCATGTTCAAGTCCCCTCCCCAGACTACTGGGATATCTGTATAGTCCCGCATCACTGCAGCCAAACGTCTGTAAAATTCAGCACTGTCATAGTTAAGGCCATAAACATTAACCACCAGGATGTCCATCCCCTTACCCGCGCAATGTGATATAACGTACCTGCCTCCTGTGTCAGCACATAAGATTCTCAGTGAGAGTTCCGATTTCGGGTTCACCCAGGTAAGTACCCCCCGTGCGTGTGTTGTGAAGCCCGCTGCTTTATTCTGGCCCTTCAGTCCCCTTGCCCGTAGCCTCTGGCTGTTATGTGGCAGGTGTGTCTCTTGTAGTAGCGCCAGATCTATGTGGTGTCACTGCAAGTAATTCAAAACTTTTCGCAATTTTCTAAAGTCATTCAACCCTCGGACATTCCACGTCATAGCCCTAAGTGCCTCCTTTCGAATTTCCTGCATAATTTGGTCAGGCGTCATCTACATAAACTGATTTCAATAACCTTATTGGTCCACCATCTTCACTGTTAGCAAGCTGCTTCTTGTGTCCGAAACTTCTGGCATCGAAAAACAAGTTCAACAAAGAATCCCCCTCATCCCCAAGTCCAACTCCCGCCCCCACCCACAGCAGACCACCCCCAACTAGGTCGCGATACATCCAACTCCCAGTCCAACCCAACCCGCTCCCCCCCTCCCCATTAGGTCTTACCCCTTCAGTGCCATCACATGTGGGTTGAGGTTGCTCGAGTCCAACTGTCAATAACACAATAAAAAACGTAGTACTTGACACTCGCCTCGTACCTCCAGCCGGCAGCTACCTGTCCTTCTCGCATCAGGGGTGACTCTCGATCATTGCTGCACCCATCTTATAGTTTTCTCTATGGAGAAGGTGCTCCGATCCCAGCCCTGTAATGATTCAGAGTAGTACCTGCGCTCCTAGTCACTTAGTCTTTTTCGTCCATGTCACCTCCGCATGCCCCGTCCGCTGTTGTCAGGTCCGGACTCCTCTTGTGCCCCTTCGCCCAGTCCTTCAGTGCCTTCTGCAACGCTCTCGGGTCCGTGAAGATGTGTGACTGACCATCCCTGTTGACCTTAAGTTTGGCCGGGTGCAGCATCACATATTCCAGGCCGAGATCCCGCAGTTGCTTCTTCATAGGTAGAAAGTGCTTCCTCCTGAACCTTGGCTGTGAAGTCTGGATATAGAGAAATACTGGAGCCCTCGTAGTTTAGCGTCTGTTTCTCTCGAGCTGCTCTGAGCGCCGCGTCTCTGTCCCTATAGTTAAGGAACTTTGCAATTATCAGTCTCGGCGGGGCCCCCGGCTTCGGCCTGGGCGCCAGCGAGCGGTGCCCTCTCTCGATTATAAACATGTTGGAGAACACCTCAGCCCCCAGCAGGGTCGTTAATAGTTTCTCTATGAATGGCTCCATTTTACCAGTGTGGGTCGTTTCAGGGAGGCCTATGATGCGCACATTGCAGCGCCGAGAACGCGCCTCCAAGTCTTCGGTCTTATCCTGGAGTTCGCTGCATCACCTTTCCCAGTTGTTTATGACCAGTATCAATGATGGTTTGCGCCTCCTCGACCTCAGTGATCCTTCTTTCCGACATGTCCAGGCGCTCCGCATGTTTGTCGAGACGTTCGCCCATTCTGTCTAGTCTGTACGTCATGGCGTCTATCTTTGCCCCCAGCGATGATATACCTTCCTGTAGGCCTTTCTCCATAGATAACAATAAGCTTTTAATGTCCTGTTCTTGTTCCTCCGGAGAGGGGGGCCTGTTATGGTCCTCAGCCGCTTTGTCCTTAGATTTTGCGCTCTTTTGAGCAAACAGGAGTTTGGACTGGACGCGGTCCGGTTTCCCCATCGTGCTGCTGCTCCTAGTTCCAGGCTCATACGTGCCCCAGCCTCCGCCAGACTGTACAAGCTACTTGGGCCTGCTAACACTGATCCAGAGGTGGCCTCAGCAGTCGTTTCCGTGTGCACTTCTGGCCGTCTGCGCAGATCACTGGGGGCTGCGCTGCGTTTATTCAGCTCTGCACGTCGCCTCTTCAAGTGCCCCCTCGCACTGTCGCCCCCACTCGTGGCTGCCATGGCCCTCCGCCACAAATGTGCCTGTCGTTTCTGTGGTCCCCCACGTGGGGCACACTTTCGCTCCACGCGCCCCCTTAACATCGTGTGTGAGCTCGGTCAGCCAGCCTTTCTTCAGGGTTAGGTCTCAAGTTATTACGTGGGATCAGTTGACCGCAGTGCCGGGGTGAAGCTACTAACCCCACTTCGCCGCCCTTATTTGTTGGCCCAAAGATAGCCTCAGGCTCAAGTCCAACTGGGCCTGTACACAGCTTTCGGGCCCCTGTTAGAGCTCACTCCTCCCCCGGGGTTGATATGCCACCTCCTGGGTCCCGGGTCAAGCCCCGGCCGTGCCGTGTCTCCTATTTCTTCTGCTGGAAGGCCTCAGGAGGGGGGGCTTAATTAGTGGAGGTCTGCTATGCATGCAGTCACCTACTGGACAGGTAATCCCCACACTCCGCTTCTGGTTTCTAAGGATCTCCGCTTCCCAGGGGTGTCGGCGCTGGTCCCTGCCGTACGCAAGGCGACGACGCGGGGCAGGTCTCAAAATCGTGGCTGGTGCTTTTAGGCCCAGTCGCGACACGCGTCCTATCTCCAGCGGCCACTCGCCAGACCTGTGACCCTTCACGCTCGCACAGGCTTATGTAGGCGTGTTCCGGAGCTCAACCGCTGCAAATATTGGCCCCCTTCCGCGTCAGGATGCAGGATATTTTAGGATCTTTTTGCCGGCTTTGGCGGAGCTCGAGACTCAAGCTTCCATCTTGGTCTCGAGCAAGCTCCGCCCCCCGGCCATTTGTCTACCCTTAAAAAATCCTGTTGGCTCCATCCCAATCAGGTCTGGAATTAATTGATGACGTCAAGGAGGTCATATTTTCATCAATTCTTAATTAATGAGAGAAATAGGTTGATATTTGGCTTAGGAGGTGAGATCTTTTATCTTTTTTAGGAATCAAGCAGAGCATCACTTCCAAGAAAGTGCTGTGAGCCTTGTAATTGAGAAAAAATGCATTGATAGAAAGAGAGGAGATGGGGTAGTGGAATCATAGACAAATGTCGGTGGTAAAACCATCCGGTCTGGGGGCTTTGTCTTTGGGTAATTTGGCTAATGCAGACTTTAGATCTATAATAGATATATCCATTTCAAATGGGAAGTAATCCTGAGGCTTGAAAGAACAACCTAGAGCGACATCTAATGGAGAAGATTCCAGGGTATACAAATTCTGACGTTAATCTGTCATCTATAACAGTTACAATTTTGGACTTTGACATTTGACTTTAAGGGAGTTCACCAGTAACTCTCAATAAAATGTAGAATTAATCTTTAGTAGTACACCGGAAGCCTCCTCAATCAATTTTTTGTTAAAGTCCAATTTGGCCTGGAAAAGATGCTTTAAAGTGTCGTCATTATTAGAAGTATAGTATTGATGTTCAAGTTGTTTGATAGAGGGGAGTTAGAGTGCAGATCCTTTAGAGGCTTATTTCGTTTTAGCTGCAACATAATCAATAATATGACCTCTAGCCATAGACTTAAAGGCATCCCATATAATAAGAAAAAGTAGATCTGAAGTAATGTTGGGGCCAAAATATTCCTTTACAAAAATGTCAACATTTTCCACATAGTGTGATCCATAAGTAAATAATCTTTTAGGTTTAGAAGATTTAAATTATATTTCTATATCAATAAAAACAGGATCGTGATCTGATAATATTATAGATGCAATTTCGGCATGAAATAATGTGGGAACTAAGTAATTGAGGTGTTATGAAAATATAATCACTCCTAGATTCAGAATTCTTAGAACTTTATGTGTGTAGGAATAAAAGGTAAATCTAAAATTTTCTGAATTAAATATCCTCCATGCATATACCAAACCCCTGGATTGAATAGTGTTTTTGAATGTTTTTGCCATTTTATTAGGGATGTATCTGTTGATGAAGGGATCCATAATTTGATTACATTCCCCTCCAACAAGACAATTTCTGTTTGGACAGGAGAGTACAATAAGATAAATGTGTTTTCAAAAATATACGTCTCTACCAGTGAGGCCATATATGTTAAGGAGGGAAATGGGAATATTATTGATAGTATTATGACGAAGCCATCTTTCGTCTTAATCCTTCTCCTCCTTTTCAATTGATACTGCAAATGGTTTAGGAACTAGGGTCCTCACCCCGTTTTTTTTCTGTTTACTGGGGGAACAGAATACCGGCTCAACCCAGTGCTTCTTCAATGAGTTTATGTCTTTGTCTGTGAGGTGAGTTATTTGTAACAAAAACTATTTCATTGTAATCTAGCTAAATGTGCTAGCGTTCTCTGCTTCCTATTAGGGTTACATCATTTCTTTCACGTTCCAGGACACCATTTACGTATTGTTAACCATAAAAAGGTGGGAGCAGCTCATATAGTAAATACATCCTTAATTAAAAAAATACAATAAAAAATTAAAAAGATAACCAACCAAAAAATAGAACAGGAAGCTTATATTTGCTCAGTAAAATATAGCTAAACTAAAGTAAGAAAAAGAAAGAGGAAAGAAGAAAAGGGAAAAAAGAGAAACAACAGCTGTCAGAAAAAGAAAAGATGGCAAAAATTCAAATGGTTTCACCCATAGGAGAAATGGGACACAGACATTGTAAAAATAGTAACAGGGAGGAGAGAAGAAGCGCAAAAAAAGTTGAACAACAGACTTGTGATAGCCAGAGATCTAAATCAGAAGCCACAGAGACAATCAATATTAACATATAAAGTGAGACAGCAGATTGGAAATGGAAAATACGACTAAAAGAGAAGGGGATACCAAAATAACAAGAATAAATAAATGACTGACCAAGAGCACATACTGAAAAATGTAGAAAAGGTATATAAATAGGTCACGGATGGGAAACATGTGGAGAAATAAATGCATCTGAGGAAGTGGTCTGGTTAGACAAGAGACATCTGTAAAAAGGAAAAATGCTATTAGTAGTTGTAGAACACATCTTAGAGTAAGTATAAAAAAAATTACTTCATTCAAACAGAGAAAATAAAAAGAAAACAATAATTTTGCATTGCATTGCATTAAAAAAAAAAATTTACTAGGTCGTCTGAAAAATCTAATGAACAAGTTCTCTCCTTCTAAGTCACTTTGAAGAAACAAGGATGCACAGTACCATATCTTGCATTCATAGAACGTAACGCAGGATGGAAGAATAGGAATTCCTTTCGGTAGGCAGCAGTAGCATGAGGCATGGTCTGTGAGAAAAAGACCCTTTGGCCAGAGCAAAGAATTTGCTTCAGCTGCTTGGCTATTGAAAAAACAAAACAAAAAAAGTACTATTAACCCTGTAGAATGATCAGATAATGAAGTTGCCAAAGATTTAGTGACAACTCTATGAGCAAGTTGCAGATCAAGGCTGATATTCTCCTTGAGCCCCACTATCTTTAGTATTTGTAACTTAAGAAAGGCAAGAATCTCAGAACCCTCTGCCCCCTGAGGAATTCCATATATTCTAAGATTGTTATGTCGATTATGATTTTCTAAATCTGCAGTTTGTTTCTTTGGAATTGCAATCTCCTTGAATATGCCCTCTATCTTGGCTGACGCGTCATGTACATTGCTAAAACGATGCTCTACCTCTGACACCCTGGATTCAAGATTAGTTTATTTTTCTTCTATCCATTGAAGTGTAGATTTGGCCTCCATGACGAAAGGTTTCAAGATTTTTATTGCTTTCATGGGGCTTCCAGAGTTACCAGTTGTGTATACTTTGTTGGAGATCCAAGGTTTTTTTTTATGTCGTAGGAGGTAGTCTCCTACGCCGATGACACTCAGATCATGCTGTCTCTCGCCCAGTCTGCCCAGTCTCCTGCCTCCAATTTTAGACACTGTATGGAGGCAGTTGCCCAATGGATGATTGACAATTCATTGAGGCTGAATGGCGAGAAGACAGAGTTCCTAGTGTTCGGCGGGAAGGATGACATTTGGTCTGCTGAATGGTGGCCCTCATCTCTGGGGACTTGCCCTGTTCCTACGCTCTTGGCCCGAAATCTTGGGGTCATGATTGACCCGATCCTGCAATGGGTCAACAAGTAAATAGGACTATCTCCACATGCTGGGGCATTATTAAGATCCTGCGGAAGATCAAGCATTATTTGTCTCTCCAAGCCCGGAAGCAAATTGTGGTCGCACTAATAGCTTCTCGGCTTGATTATTGCAATGCTTTATATGCAGGAATAAATAAGTGCTTAATACAGTGTTTACAAACTGTTCAAAACGCTGCAGCTAAGTTTGTACTGGATTTGCCCAGGAGGTCATCAGCCACTGCCGCTAGGAAGTCCTTACACTGGCTTCCGATTGAAGCCAGAATCTCCTTCAAGGTTCTTTGTTTGGTCTATGGGGCCTTGACTAGAAAAGAGATGTGAGGCATAAAAGACCTGTTGGTCCCATATGCTCCTTCTAGAAACCTCCGTTCTTCCAAGAAGTTTCTATTATCAGTTCCCCGAGTACGAAGAGCTAAGTGGGGAGGCAGGGCTCTCTCGAGCCTTGCCCCTAGATGGTGGAATACTTTACCCTGTGATATTAGGTCCCTGCCATCGATGCAAGCCTTCAGAAAGGCCTTGAAGACATGGCTCTTTGCCAAAGCTTATCCTTAGTTTTAGGGCTCTGCCTTTTATGATTTTTTTTCATAGGCACCTTGATGCCTTCGGGCAAAGTAGCGCGAAATAAGTTTTTATTCATTTCATTTCATTTTATTCATTATGTCGTGTTGTACAGTTGGTGATGTCTTAGTGGGAAGACAGCATATTTCCAGATAAGGAAAAAATCATTTGACCAGAAGACGACTCCATATATAAGAAATAGAACAACATCTATGAGACAAAAGGAAAGAAGCACAACCTTGGTAGAAGACTTAGAAGCAACAAAAAGTGCCCCTGTCATGAGCCAGTGACTCCCCCAAATGAAGCAGATGTTAATGTATTGAAAGTATACTAGTGAGAAGAAAGCTGCGCAGTAGAGTGTCCAAAATATAGCCAGGAATAAGTGCATCCAATCAAGATAAGTTTCATGTAACATCAGCAAATTTCCTTATTCATAAAGCACTTGACAATTAAATATTGATCAAGAAAACATGTTAATTCAGCGTCGGAGGATATATAGGCAAAAAGGGGCCAGTAGGCTAGCCTCCAAGATTTTCAGCAGTATTCTATTCTGAGATAAAAACAGTTCACTTGAGTTCCAAGTGACATAAACAGGCCGATGTAGTGGACTTCAGATGCAATAATAACCAAGATAGTGAAAATCTGCATGCAAAAAAATGCTTACATTATGGTGAGAAGCATTAGACAGGCTGGGCAGATCAGGAGAAATTAAAAATGCTGCTGCGCTCTTTGTATGCAAAATTCTGGCTGAGACTGCCTAGCGTGAGGGGAAGCAACGCAGGAGAAAAATTCAAGTAAAATTACCCGAATTCACCCAAAAGCAAAAATACCTGATTACTCTGCAGTAGCACACATGTTCCCACTCAGCTCATGTCTATAAGCCAGAACTGCCGCCTTTCATTATAGAAGTTCTCCATAGTGGCGAAGAGCATTGAAAGGCTGCTTGCTGGTGGTTCATCCATGCCTAGAGCATTTTTATTTCAAAGGCAGTGGCAGATGCGAATTAAGTGGGAAAGTAGCATGTTCTAGTGGATCCACAAACACTTCCAGCTACTAAAAAAAGGAAAGTAGGATCATGGTAATCTGTCCAAAATTACCTTTACCCCGCCCCATTAGAAGGGGCGAGCAATGATACTTACAGGACGGAGGGCTCCTGCTGTGCTTTTCAGTGGCAGAATTTGCAAATGCACCTGCAAGGGAGGTATATGCTGCAATTTTCAGTCCTAATGGGGACAGCTGCTAATTAAAATATGGTGGCGAAAACAGATTATGCCATTAGGGGCAGATTCAGTTAAATATTGTGTATAAATTCACTGTATTTGCAATTGCATGATGACATTTTAGTATTGTCTTACCCATTATACAATTCACAAAGCTCTTTCTGAACCACAAAGCTCATTCTAAATGGTAATTTGGACGGGGAGTGAATGGTGCATTCCCTCCTCTTTGGAAATTGCAATGATGTATTCATGGCGTGAGACTACAAATGTGGCCCTTAGCAATTGAAGTGATACCCACTCCCTCAAAGAACGGGTAACACTCACATAGGGGAAGCTGTTGGTTGTATCCCAGATTAACAGGCCGTGGTCCGGGGTACCCCTGCCTGATGCCTATTGCATCTTCCTAAATAGGAAACATTTTCTTAAAGTAGTACCTGTCCTTTTAAGGACCACATGCTGCTTTAAAAAATTAGTTTCCCATTTGGTAATGCACACACAGGAATGGTAATCTGCTGTCCCTTGTAGGCCACCATCTCTTTGTTTTTTTAGCCAATCATAGAGGGTTGGAGATAGCGACCGGCCTAATTTATATATACTATTCACTGGCAGGTTCTCTGCGATCCCTTGAGAGACAGGTAAAAATGGTCAATACTCAATTTGTGAGAGCTATTTTCATCCTGAATATTTGTATATCTGGACCACGTTTGTTGTCATTCACAGAAAGTAATTCCTAATTCCTGGATTCCACCATCATTCAGATTAACTTTTCAGGAGCCAGTTCCCTCCAGCCCTATGTCTCGCTAATGAGAGGAGGATGTGCAACTTCAGGGAATTGTTTTTTCTGCTTACCCCACTCAGGACTCTCCTTAGCCACATTTGTAAGGACGGAAAGGCGTTATTGTACACAGTCCATTAATACCCCTCCCACTGACAGTTACTCCGCAGGGAGTGTGACTTAGCCACATTTGGAAGGACGGAAAGTCGTTATTGTACACAGTACATTAATACCCCTCCCACTGATAGTTACTCCGTAGGGAGTGGGACTTCCAATTGGATAGTAATAAGACATGACTTAGGCAGCAAATGGCAGTCTGTGGCCCGGCAATGCATTTACTCCATCACAGAAGGCTCCACTGTAAGCTACATTCATTGGAAAGCCTCCAGAGTGTTTTTAAACAAAAATTGGCTGTGCAACTTCCGACAAGATTTTAGGTCCTAAACATACCCTGCCACATGAGTAAGATGATTTAGAATAGTTTTTTCGGCTATTGGTTCTGCTTGCATTTGTTTAACAATATACTTTTTTTTAAATTATTTGTGCCAAAAAAATGTCTGTTGTTTATCTTGTGTTTAATACAGTAACAAAGCCTCAGGAACGAACTGATGAGTTAGCAGACTCTGGACTAGAAATCTTCAAACAAGCATCTGCATATTCCAAGGTTTGGTCATTTTCTTATTTAACTCATAACTGAAAATCTGGTTTGGATCCAGTAACACACGGATATATAAAAGCAATACCACCCTTTCTGAAATGTCCTGTTTTGGAACGGAAAAGTCCACTGCATGGTAAGATACGTGTACCTCTGGCCTGAGTGCCCACCTGTATGGTTGTCTGAATCCCGAATGCTGAATGTTTTTGTCAAAGGAGAACATGGGTCATGCATGTGTGCCATGATATAGGCCTGTTTCACAGATTGTGGTCTTGTTCGACTGGGAGGGGCACCCAAGGTGCTACCCTCAAAGTAGTAGAAGGCTACCGCCTCCACCAGGAATTAAACAGCACAAGCACAGTGTTGATAACACACTGTGTAGTGATCAGTAGTTGTGAACAGGACATTTTCACCCTTTGTTACTGAGGTGAGTGCTACAGGCTGTGAGGTATTGCATCGCACATGGGTAGTGACTCCATGCTCAATGTATGCATATCTGGAAAGTGTGCAATACAGGGATAGAGATGTAGTGCATGTGTGGATAATATTTGCACCACGTGTATGTATGTCTGAGAGGAATATATTACATGAGAGATGTCTTACCATGCCATATGTGCGCAGGGACCGCGTGCACTGCCTTTATGTGTGCTTGCTTGAAGTACAATACATGAAGGGTAAATTGATGTGTATTGCACATATTGGGTTTGTGTGCTGGCAATGTATGTGTTTTGAAATAACACACCCTGTTTAAAAACAGAAAATCTTCAGTGCTGAACCGTGTTTTCAAACTGAGGATGTGTGTGCTGAATGCATGTGTACATGCGAGGTACATGTATAGAGGTATTAGTGCTGCACACAAAGTGTGCTCTGAATGTACCTGTGAGTGTGCCTGCAATGGTACAATGTATGGAGGACCATGGGTTACATTTTGGGAAGCCTGGACTGCCTAGCAAAAGCAGGAGGAGGAGAGGAATCCCTCCAGACAGATTTGTGTTTTGCTGTATGCCTGAGACCTGGTGGGGACACACAGGAGGGAACAGGCTCCCATTGCAATTCAAAGACTGCTCTTCGATGATTCAGTGATAGATCACAAGGAAGGGGCCTGGACATATCTCAGGGAGGGAGATGGGGCTGATAAGAGAATCATACAGAGTAGGACTGAGGGTCTGGGATTAACCCTTTGATGTACATATCACTGTGGATGACATCTAGATATAAACGCTGGTCACTCCCATACGTTATGTTATGGACAATCAGTTTCAGAGGTGTGCCCCCTTTGTCAGCCCTCTTTCATGAAGGAAGATGAAAAGGAGATGCGCCGGTACCCACTTCAAAAGAAACAGAACCCTTACATAAATGTCATAGACCCAGACCTTAAATCATATTTTCAGTTCAAAAAGACTATAAGAAAGGGAGGTTAAGTCCTCAAAAATGTGTCATCTGCCAAGCAGCCAGATGGGCTGTGTGAGGAGGGGAATCTCTGCAAGACTTCTGCCTGTTACCAGGAGTGGAGGCCAAGGCCTGCTAGTCCCCCTGCTGACATCACCCAGAGATCCCAAAACCACTTGCCCAGAACCTGAAGCACCGGCACCTGCCAGCTTGCCAAGACCAGTGTGCCTTGTGAGGAAGAAAGGGGCATTGGAGGGAGCGAGGGCCAGTGAGGAACCCTGCCGAGAGGAATTCCTGAGTGAGGTGTGACGAAAGCAGCTGCTCACCTATCGGGTGATTGCCCTTGTGCAGGAACAGTCCATTGCTATCCATATGCCAGAAAAGGGCTGCCATGATCTTAGTCATGTGAAGTGCACCACAAGAGAAGCACCAGGCCTGCAATGCCATGCCACGGTGATCCTGTATCCCAGAAGGGGCCACTGATTAACTTAATTGGGCTGGAGTGTGAGAAATCTTTTAGGGCAGCTGCCCCAAAGAGTCTACCCCTATTAATGAGACACACAGCTGCTTGTACACCAGATGGGGGCGCCAATATTGTTGTGACCAACTGCTGTGGCTCAGACAAAATGATTACTGCTGTGATCTATGGGTTTAGCACATCAACTGAACCTGACTGTTTCACTGAGAATATCATGGGACACCATTGAGGACATCGTACCCTCACTTGAGTTACAGTTGGGAGCACAGGAACTCCCACCCACCCTTTTTGTTAGGAGAAGCACAACTTACCTTTTGTTAGCACTGAGCACAAGTAGCACCGATCCCAGGAAGAGCCTGTAACATCGGGTGCTGCTGCATCCATCGCAAGAAGCCCAACTTCACCGTACAGGATCCAAACTTGGGGGCACCTCAAGAGAGGGCACTAGATGCACCACTAAACACTGCCATACCGCAGATATGGGTAAGACTGACATTAGACCTTTGATTCCCTGGGTTAATGACTACTGAAGGTGCTGTGGCCCCAAAGAGACTTTTGACTGCAAGCCTGAAGAGTCAAAAGGGAACACTTGAGTATGGCCTGAGAGTATGCATTCCCTGATGCAGCCTTCAGTAAATGGAGAATAACCCTGAACATGTTACACAAAGGAAGGTGGAACAGGGATTAGCCTGACAACTACTAGGGATCCAACTTCAAGGGGATTGTGTTATTGCCGTTGAATGATGCATCTATTTGAATGTGTAGAATTAGAAATCAAATCCTGCTTTTTCTTATAAAAGCAAGTATTTGGCTGGACAATGATTTATTTATCATACTGTATTTGCATTTTGAGTAATGACTGTGTTCACTGACATGTATCTAGATACAATCAAAACAATCAAGTGGAGAGTGGATCACTTGATACTACAGCACCAGGTTTTTTTTAGAGACCTTCTTAAAAAACCCTCATACACGCACATAAGTGATGTGGTGGTATATCTTGATTCTCCACCGTTATACGTAGCGTGGGTGCATCATCATAGGGCTTTTATACAGTTGTATGCAACCTCCACCCGGAGGTAACCACTGGCATTTGTAGCAGTGTCCAGAAGTAGTGCTCCCAAACAAGTAATAAAGTTGTGAGTCTAAAAAATCCTTGGATCAATAAAGGAAATCTTTACTAAAATAAGTGATTCAAGAATTAGTAAAAGGATAATTCTGTATAGATGTGGATCGTATAACTGGATCCACTATACGTAAATTTGTCGACATGTTTCATACATATGAAACATGTCGACCAATGTCCCTATATTTGCACTTTAACGGTGCAAGCTTATCTAATTAATGGCTGATATCCACCTTTCCCATTTGTGAAGGGATGGTTGAGGACAGGGACTAATGTCTCTTGGGCTTCTGTCAAGCTCATTCGACTTTAGATATTTATATGGCTGACATGATGACTCTCTATTGTTTTTCTGACCCATCATTACCTGATGGTCCCTGTTGATTGTCTGCGGATCAGTCTCTTGTTGATTTTGTGGTTGTGATTGTTTGAACCTTTCATTAAGTTGCTGTGCTGTATTAGAAAAGACTTCATGGTGTGATGTATCCTGTAATGCTTTTTTATATATTTCGTCTGCCTCCTTCATTCTCTCGGCTTTGGTATGCCCCATATGTTGAAGAAAAAGGGAATTGATGGTTATTATAGATTATTTGGGTATTCTTCATTACTCCCCACTCTTCCTCATACCTTTTGTTGGTCCCACTCTCTCTCCAGGTTAGAGGTGTGAAGGAGATGAGATTGCTTGGTATGTTTGGAGGTGACATTGGCTTGTCTTTTATGGGGAGGTCCTTTTGCACCTCACCAGAAAGGAGAAGCCTTAAGGAATGAGTGAACATAAAGATAAAAGAAAAAAGAAAAAAACTAAAGCCATGGCCTTCAGGTGAGTTCTGGTGGGAGGCGGATGTCTCATATGCTCCGGTAATGTAAGGTAAGTTGTCAGGATGTGGTTGTTTTTTATGGTGATGTCCTTTGTGAGACCTCACTAGAAAGGAGAAGCCTTCATGAAGTAGTGAGCAAGGAGAGAATAAAACAAAATCCAAGGGCTTCAGGGAAGTTCTGATGAGAGGTGGATGTCTCAGGAAAGGAACGGAATGCAAAGCAAGGCAAGACAAGCCAAAGCAGGGCAAGGGAAGGCAAGGGAAGAGAATACGTTAATATTGACTATTACATCACAACACATCATTTCTGAGGATGCATCCATAAAGTGATCAGATTTTAAAAAGACAGATTTTGTCACTTATAGCATGGATTGCAACATATTTTTGTGTCAGTTGTATTGAAACAACACCGTGCTGAATATCCACTCAGATTTAAAAATGTGAGCCAAAAATAAAGTGTTCTATTTCTTTTCAGGTCACTCAGCGACGTGCTCGATTAGGTAAGGAATTATAAATATTAATTTCCTCGATAATGGGTTTATTTAAAGGTGATTTGACAAACTTTTTTTCTGAGAAACGAAGGCGCCTATTGAGTAGGGAACCATAAAACATGCTAGTGGTTCGGGCCTGCTACTACCTACTAACGTTGAAGTGACTTTAACTTCAGTGTAGTGATCCCAGCCAAACTGCAGTGTTAACATCAAAATATGTAATCACACCGATTCTGCCACTGCAACCAGTGGCAGCACAAGATAGATGGAAATCCACTGTCATCAGTGAGGGTCAGATGGTGTCATAAAGGGGTGGGATATTTGCGACTATACATTCCCTAAACACTCACGGCATTATGAGCTCCAATGATATATCTGGATAGATAAATTATGCATTTATATGTTTTATATGACAAAAATCTTTTTCTATGAATCATTGAGGAGGTTCTCATTTTTTCGCTTCTACAAACCATGCAGTATGTTTGACAGTTTAAAGTACCCAAACTATAACTTTTTCAGCAATGTCATTTTTTTCTGCAGCTCAACATCCCATTTTTTGTGGATTGACTTGAGAGCGCAGCTGTTGCCAGACAATGATGTGAGCAACCCTAGAGAAGGCGCTTTGCCTCCCCCCACATGTTGGGGCACAGGAGTGCATGTTTTGGTTGGGCAGAAGTCTTGTGATTCCACAAAAAAGTGCTCGCCCGCGCCACAGCTGTGCTAATCGTGTTTATTTATCTAGCTTCTTTGCTTGAACTTTCAGGCGCACACACATGACATTGGAATGCTCGTCTTAGATAATTTATGTTAATTTACACTGGAAGTAGCACAGATGGGAGGAGGGCAGTCTTTATCATACATGGATTTTGGTTGTGGTCTAAAACGCTTAACATTGTCATACAACATTCTTTTAAAGCCAGATTTATTGGCATTGCCAATGCTTGTTATATTCTGGTCATCAAACAAATATAGGTTTTTCTTATCTCTTTGGTTATATTTGTCTTAAAAGTGACCAGGAAACTATTGGAAATATCTTGAAATATTTTCTGGAGTATAACATTTTTTTTCTTATTTTTTTTATTTCTTCTCTTATACAGCTCCTGCCTTCTCCAAAATCTTGGCAAGAATGAGGCACTAAAAACATATGAATAGTCTATAAGAACACAAGGAATCTTTCACCACTGGTTATATAACCGAAGACTAAAAAAGTGCTCAAACTTTAATTTTGATGAAATACAATGAATATGCAGCATGAGACATATTCGAGTGCTGTGCTCTTCTCACTTGTTTGTGAAATGTATTGTTTGCACAATAAGGTCCGAAAGCATACGTGGAACAATTGACAAAGTGGAAAATTGTACGCTGTAATTTAATGCATTGATTCTTTAAAATATCGCAACCCTGTAATTCAGTGGACACGTACTGTGACTGATTTTTAAGAGCCACGTGGGTACAATACCCACGAATACATTCGCCTTCAGATGCAGAATGTATGTACTACATTCGTTGTACGGGGAGTGGGGGTGGGGGTTGATTCAAGTGGAATAAGCTATCAAGTGTAAGGTTTATTTTTCGATTTTAAAACGAGAACTGTCTAAATGACTATTGCCTTTTATCTCAATGCCAATGTTCTTGAATTAAGTAGATCACCTGTTCTCCAATGACAGTATGCACATCTGGCAAATAAAAGGTACACTTTAAAGATTTTTTTTATTTGTACTCTTTTCCTTTTAATAATGGTAATAGCAGCATATTTACATTTTCGCCAGGCATTCGCCACACGCATCTCATTCCTTCCAGATGAAAAGCATTTTTGGTATTGATTATTCTCGCTCTTTCGATGACACATGGATCATGAAATGATATGTGAGAGTTTGGAATCATTGGTGCGGGGAAAGGTGGACCTTAACAAAGATGCGCTCCTTTCTATTGGACGAGTACAGTCAGTTCAGCTAGGGTGAGTCAGTTCTGGGTCTGGTGTATTAATTAAAGTGCGAAGCTCCTCAGGGCTTGGCCTTGTCAGTGCTTTTGTTTAATATCTACATGATTCCTCTTGCACGCCTGATCATGGCTCATTGCCTCTGGTATCAAATATACTTTGCTGGCACACACATTGTGTAGACCTGAATGAGATGCCATCACATATGTCAGCAAAACAGTTATGCTTCAGGCACATAAATCTTGCTTGAAGGCACAGTGGAACCAAATACACATTTTTCACCAGAGGAACATAAGACTTCCTGAGAAAAAAGTTCAAGCTATAAAAAACGCAGAGAAAGATTCTGAAGTAGAAGTATCATTCAATAAGCAAATTGTTGTTATTCAAAATGTGCACATTGCCACGTATGTGCTTCCATCTAAGGTAGCACCAGTACTGCAGACCTGTCTCTTATTTTACTAAAGCAGTTAATGGTCTTTTCTAAACTTCTTCATTGTGTTAGTACTTATCTGAATATCACACAGAGTAACCTTAGATTAGAAGCCTTTCACAGTAAGGCTTCAAACATCCTGTAGCTTGAACGCATGAGGGCATTTGTTGGCACAGTGGAAAAGTTTAGATAGGTTGCCCATTATGGTAGAAATCAGGTTCAGAGTATTCGTTTTGTTCTGAAAAGGCAGGAATGGTTGGCATGTGCCTCTTCTTTTAGGAAATCGTTTTCTCGATAAGGAATATTCGGTATAGAACCAGAATTATAACACCTCTTCATGCAATATGATCAGTATAGCTGGAATGTCATAGGAAATGCTCCACCAGCAAATATTCAACAATGTTTTCCAATCACAGCTCTCAAAAAGAGACAGAAACCACCAGTTAAGTAGACAGAAAAGTTTCCCCAATATACTGTATTAGGCAACTGACTATGGATATTGTATACAGTTTTTTTAAAATTCGATTTGATAACTTTTTTTTCATTATGCCTTATGTATCAGCAGTTTTGAAGCTTTGGCATTTTGTACCACAAAACAGAGCCACTAGAAATATTATGCAACATGGGAGGACCAATTTATGTGGCAGGGTTGATTACATTATATTGCAATAAAAAGCAAGTCATGTTGTGTAAGGCAACATATATTGTGGTAATATTACCTCAACATTTTGTCATTTTGTGATTTTCACACGTCAAATTGCTTTTGGGTCTCCCCCATGGTAACATTGGTGTGTACACAATTGTCATATTTAATTTATTTGCAAGCCCCTTGTAAAGTGGTACACCAAATACCCAGGGCCTGTAAATTAAATGCTATTAGTGGGCCTTTAGCACTGAATGTGCCACCCACACAAGTAGCCCTTTAAACATGTCTCAGGCCGGCCACTGCAGAGCCTGTGTGTGCAGTTTTACTGCCACATTGACTTGGCATTTAAAACCCTGTGCCAAGTCCAAAACGCCACTTTTATTGTCATCCCTTGAGCTACCCCTCTGCCTGCTGCTCTCTGACCCTCCTGAGGGAGAGCTGGACTCTGCCTTACAACTGAAGTGATCTCCAAGGGCTTGTTGGCTTGCCCCCTGAAGCCTTGGACTGAGGGCTATCAAAGTCTCTACAGCTGCTCCTTTGTCTGGTTCACATGAAGTAATTCCAGATTCTTGTTCCAGAGAAATCATAGCATCTCCAGTCTGCATGTAGCAGAACCATTGCATTGACCCTGTTGTGGGAGTAGAATTGGCACATCGCTCTTGGAACCAACTCATTATATTGAGATCCCGATGCATTGGAACCCCGCATCGCCACTGCAGCTGTTTGGTGAGATCAACGTGACTGTGTGGAGAAATCAGGTGCATCACACATTGGAACTAATTGATCTCAATGCTTCGGTCGGAACAGACGAATCGCCACCACTGCATGGAGAAAATCAACGCATCACCTCGAGTGGGGTTCGACATCGATGCATCGCTCCTCTGCACCCCGCATCTTGCTGATGCAACATGGATCAAGATACTATGGTCAAAGGGCCTGCGCGGCTCTTGTCCCGGGTCTGAGCTCCATCGTGGTCAGCCTGAACTGTTGACTTTGCCCCGGTCCAGTGCAACCAGATAACCCTTATTGGTTCCAATGGTTTGCAAGTGCTAGAACTCTTTTTATTCTTTAAACATTCATATCTTGGCTTCTATTTACTGGGTCTTTGTTGTTTTGCTCTTGATTTATTTATATAGTCATTGTCTCTTTTTCTAAACCAGTGTGGTGCATTTTTATGGTGTTTTAATTGTGTTACTGTGTGTGTGTGTTTCACAAATACTTTACACAATGCCTCTTTAGATAAGCCTGGCTGCTCTGTACCAAGCTAACCAGAGGATGAGCACAGGTAATCCTTTAATGTGTATCTGACTTACCCTGCCTAGGATTGTGGTTCCTCCTCGGACAGGGTGCATACCTCTGCCAACCAGAAGTCCAATTTCTAACATTGGTGATCAGTGGGGAGGATGGGACTTGTGTTTGTACAATACCATATAGTACTTTGTTGTTTACTACTACTCTGTACTAAAGACCAATTCACACCCTTTTTCAATTCTCCTTAATTGGGTTTTTGATTTTGTGCTAGAACCATATCTCTCTTTGGAGAAGCAGAATCTGCACCTGAATTGATTAATTTGAGTTAGACAAGCTAGAGACTTATACAGCGGTCCAACTCAAAGAATTTTGCAGGGGTGTTAAACTGTCCACTCAAGGCTTCACCCAGAATGTGGAGCTGCAAAAGGTACTGATAGCTTGGGCAGAGGCCCGTGGTGTAGGCGCTGGGACCCCAGAAGAGGAGGAGCAAGAAATTGAGGAGGAGGATGAGGAGATGATCCTAAACTCTGAGAAGGATCTGGGGCTGCCTGTGGAGGGGATCACCATCTTGCTTGAAACAGTGGTGGTTCCAAGAGCAGGGAGAAGCATCTCATCTAAGAATCTGTCCCTACAGGAGCTGGAGTACAGGAGGGAGGAGGGATTGCTTCAGCTGGATCTTGCTAAGTTGGAGAAGGTGCAGGCTCTGGCTGAAAGGGAGTTAGCTCTTGAGTTGAGCCTCAGTGAGCTAAACACCAGAGAACTTCAGGTGGGATCCACCATTAATGGGGGCTACATACCACTAATCAATCAAGAATCTTCATATCCAAAGATTTGGTGCCCAGTTATGTGGTGGGGGGTGATATGGATAAACGGTTTGCAACCTGTGAAGTGGTTCTAAGAGTGCACAAGGTCCCTGAGGAGTCCTAGGGTGGTGTTTGTTGGAGGTGCATGTCTACAGTGGGTAGGGATGCAGTCTTGACACTGGAGGTGGGGGTAAAGGCATGCTACGCTGCAATGAAGGTCATCTTAAGTCATCAAGTTTGGACTAACCCAGGAACAGTATAGGAAACTGTTCAAGGGCAGCCACAAAATCTCATCACAGACATGGGTGGATTTCTTAGATTATGCTAGGAAGGTCAGCACCAGAGTGGTCAAGAAGGCAGCTGGTGTGGGGGGGGGGGGGGTCTCCCAAACAGATAGTCAGGGTTCCCGTCAGGTGAAAGAGGAGGGAGATAAACAGAAGTAGTTCTTTCAAGTCCCCAAAACCAACTCACAGAGGAAAGGGTCCCATTCCCAATCTGTTCACCAGAAGAAAAGCTTCCCTGACAAGAATCAGCAGACAAAAACTCCCAAATGCTATGAGTGTTTTGAGTATGGGCACTACAATGGGAATCCCAAGTGCCCTCAAAGAGCATAACCACCCACTGGAGGAAATATCCCAGGAATAGTCAGTGTAGAGCTAAGGAAAGGGTTTGTCCTAGTAAGTAGGGGGGGCTAGGTTGCCTTAGTGTCCCAGGGTGACAGTGAGATGGTTCCTAAAATCCATGTGTCCTCTAATATTGCAAAGTATTGACAGTGTGTTATCATCAATGGGAAATGTGTTGAGGCTCTGAGGGACATGGGTGCCAGTTTGTCTATGGAAAGGAGTCATCTGGTGTCCCCAGAGCAGGTGATCCCCAATGCATTCCACCAGGTTGCTTTGGCTGACAACAGAGAGGGTCACTATCCTGAGGCCCTTGTTTGAGTGGGGGTTTCAGGTCTTCCAAAAGTTGCAGTGAGTCCTGCCATTCATGTGGACTGTCTGTTAAATAATGACATTGAGCACACCAAGGTAAGAAGTGGAGCTCAAGGCTCACCTGGAGATGTTAGGGTTACCTGAGTGGATCTGTGTAATCCTAAGGTCCATGGCTGCCCAGGATGGGAGTTAAAAAGGTCTTGAGCCTGGAAAAATGGCCCAGCCAGCTGCTAAGAAAGGAAAAGGCAGGGGTGTTAGGAACCGGCTCTTGGATGTCTTCCCGGTGAGGTGGATGGGGCACCTATGGTGGCTACCCCTGAACCCACTGAGGAGGGCATTGCCCCCTTGGTGACCAGCCAGAGCTTGCTGGAAGGAGGACCCACCAAGGAGAAGTTCTGTAGGGCATAGAGTGACTAACCAACTCTTGAAGGCATGAGACAACAGGCTGAAGCCCAAGCAGCAGGTGTGCCCTCTGCAATTCATTACATTTACTGGGAGGATAACCTCCTTTACTGTGAGCCTAAGGCTCCTGTGCATGGGACAACAAGGGCCCTGGTGGTACCCCAATGCTACAGGGCATTCGTACTGGAGTTAGCTAATGAAATTCTGTGTCTATTTTTATTGGCCTAGAATCAAAACTTCCTCAGATGCATTCTAGAGAACTTGTGTCTTGTGTTACCTGCCAGGGCAGTGCAAAGACAGGGTAGAGGTAAATTTAACACAAGACCAGAAACAACAAAAAATCCACAATACTGTAATTAAAATGGTAGAATTAACGTACTTCTCTTTAGATATTAAAATGCGACACTTTGAGTCCATGTACCTTAAGATGCGTAACGCTTCTACAACGAAAGTGTTGCAGGGATGGTGATGCAGTGGTTCCTTACACGCAAAGACGGTGATGCGTTGAAGATCCGGTGCAAAGAAACAAAGATGGCATCTTTATGATGCGGCACGCTCCTCTGATGTTGCAAGATGTCTCGACTCGATGCGACAACTACGGCGGCGACACCCTTGTTCAGTGATGCGGCGATAGCGACTTTGGCGGCGACACTCTTCTCTGACGATGCGAGACGCTTCCACTCGATGCAACAGATGCAGCGGCGACACCCTTGTTTAGTGATGCGACAACAGCGGCTGTGAAGGCGGCACGCTTCTCCGTGGATGTGAGGAGCTTCTGCGGTGCAATGCGTCAGCTACAGCGGTGACACCCTTGCTCAGTGATGCGGCAGCTGCGATGGCGACACGCTTCTTCGATGTTGCAAGACGTTTCTTGTAATGCAGTGCAATGCTACAGTTACAGCGGCGACACCCTTGTTCAGTGATGCGACGGCAGCGGCTGCGATGGCTACACGCTTCTTCTTCGTGAGTCGCGCTTCCAGCTCCTTGCGACATGCAGTCCCTTAGAAGGCCCAAAACAGCTGCAGGCACTTCCAAAGAACTCTTGGGGAGCTGGTGGTTGAAGTCTGTTGTCCCTGAGACTTCAGCAGGAGGCAAGCTCTTCTCTCAAGTCCTTGGAGATCCTTCACAAGTTGAATAAAGCACACAAAGTTACTTTCTCCTTCCTTTGGCAGTCAGGCAACCATTGCAGGCCAATCCCCCAAGCAGCACTTCAGCTTAGGGACAGTCTCTCCTCAGTCTCACTGGTTCCACTCCTCAGCAAAGGTTTCTTCTTGTTTCCAAAAGTGGTCTAAAGTTCTTGGTCCCGTCTGTTATACACAGTTTCTCTTTGTTCTCTGCAGGCAGAGAGGCCTTTGCCTAGTCCAAACCAGTTCTGGTCAGCCCTGGAGCACTCTGTTTACATGACTTCTTCTTTCCTTTCACAGTGCAGGGCAGAGACATCAGACGCACCACAGGGGGTGGAGCCGGCCTTGTGGAGGGAAGGCACAGCCCTATTCAGGTCCAAGGTGCAACTCCTCCCTCCCATCTAGATGCAGATCTCTCTATTCAGCACTGGGTTGACTCACCTTGTCTCCTGGAATCCCCCAGCCCCTGTCACTCAAACTCCAGACAAGGAATACACAACCTAGCAGAGGAAGGCTTGGATGGTTAGACAAGAAAATACCTACTTTCTAAAAGAGGGATTTTCAAACACAGAATGTTAAAACCAACTTCACTAAAAGATGTATTTTATCATTCTGAGTTCAGGCATCATAAACTCGAATTTCTACCTAGTTCCGTGAGTCAGTTCGGATAAGATGCCATAATCTAACTGCCATTTCTGGCCTAGGGGAAATAGGTAGCCTTGCAATAGCGAAAAACGAAAATGGCTGTAATTCACTATTAGGACATGCCACACACATCAAGGCTTGTCCTACCTTATACTTACAATGCACCCTGAACTTGGGCCTATCATAGGGGTGTCTGATATGAAGAAAAGGGAAGGTTTGGGGACTGTCAAGTGGGTACACATGACCAGTGAACATGGCAGTACCAGACTGCACACAGGCTCTGCAATGGCAGATCTGAGACACACTTTTACAGGCTGCTTCTGTGGGTGGCACAACCAGTGCTGCAAGCCCACCAGCAGCATTTGGTTTACAAGCCCTGGGCACACTCAGTGCACTGTACTAGGGTCTGACAAGTAAACAAAATCAGCCAATCATGGAGTCACTAATCCATACATCCATTTACATTAGGGAGAGCTTATGCACTTTAGCACTGATCAGCAGTGGTAAAGTGCCCGTGGCAATAAAACAGCCAACAACAGGTCAGAAAAAATATAGGAGGAAAGCAAAAAGTTGAGGGATGACCCTGCAACAAGGGCCAAGTCGAACAGCTACAGTCACTTGAGGGCATTCACCATTTAAACAAAAAAGTAGCATATGGAGACATGTTCTGATGCCAATCTGATGAAAACATTTTCAAAGCAAAGTCTTAGCCTCATTCGGAAGCTTAGGGCAATTTAATACAATGTGAGCCAAACTTTCCTTATGTTAATGACAAAGTCTGCACTTGGAAGAAAGAGGTTTCGACTACCATTTTGGCAGGCAGTCTAAAGTTTGACACAAGCCAAAGCGCAGGTGTAGCAACTTGGTTTTCCAAAAAAAATCTAAATAAAACTATTAAATATGACTGCGGACGGGGTTGTTTATAAAAACCATAACCATCCATGCATGACTTATTTTGCTAAAATCATTCTTATTCCTATTCCATGAGATTCTCTTTATCTAGTGATGTTTTATAGGGGGTATGTTATAGTGTCGATTCCCATAATTGTTATGTTATGTTATGTTATTATAAGCTTGTAGAGCGCTATATCACCCAGGGGTATCTAAGCGCTATCAACGGATACACAACATCAGTAGGTGAAAAAGCAGATCACAGAGGTCCCCACGCTCCACAAAAAGCACTGTCTTCAGCTTTTTCCTGAACAATAATAGGTTTGTTTCCTTCCTGAGTTCAACCGGAAGAAGGTTCCATGCCAGAGGGACCGTGCTAGAAAAGGCTCGGCCACCCTTAGATGTAAGATTGTACCGAGGGCAGAGAAGATTACATGCCTCCGCCGACCGGAGAGACCTAGTAGGTAGATACCTAGGGAGCCGATCTTTGATGTATTTGGGGGCTGAGCCGTAAACCCTTTTGTGTGCGATGCAGAGACTTTTAAATTTAATTCTTTGGGCAATGGGTAACCAATGTAAGCTGCGAAGAAGGGTCGTAGCACGAGTGTGCCTGGGTTTTTTTAAAATAAGTCTCGCCGCATCATTCATCACGACCTGTAGACGGGCCAGAAGGTAGTTTGGGAGACCATAGTAAAGGGAATTACCATAGTCCAGCCGTGCCAGAACTAAGGCGGAGACCGCCAGCCTCAAAGTGGAAGAGGATAGAAATGAGGAGAGTTTCCTCAGCTGGCGGATCAGACTCACACAGATGCCAACCACTGATGATACCTGCTGAGTCATAGAAAGTCGGGCATCAATTTTGATGCCAAGACTTTTGACTGCTGGCACTGGGGCTGGAAGTGGCCCCAATTCAGCCGGCCAGAACTGGTCGCACCAAGGATTGGCAGCTGTAGTGATTGCCAGGACTTCCGTTTTTTCTGGGTTTATTTTTAAAAAGTTGTTCGACATCCAGCTAGTTATGAATGTGAGAGTGTTCCGCATTCTCAAATGAGCCTGAGCATTGTCGTCAATCTGAATCAGGATTTGTGTATCATCTGCGTAATTGTAGACTCTACAGTCCAGCCTGTTCAGTGATGCGATCAGTGGCTGCAGATATATGTTAAAAAGTAAAGGTGACAGGGCCGAACCCTGGGGCACGCCGCAGGTCAGTTTTGCTGATTTGGAAACAAAATCAGCGAGCTGCACTTGTTGCGACCTGTCTTCAAGGAAGGATGTCAACCAGGCGAGGGCTGTGCCCCGAATCCCCAGGTCCTGTATCCGCGTTAGAAGTTGGCAATGATTGACGGTATCAAATGCCGCGGACAAGTCCAAAAGGATCAGGGCACTAGGTTTCTTTTTATCCGCCTTGAGTCTCAGGTCCTCCAGCACGGATAGCATCACTAATTCCGTGCTGTGGTGAGCTCTGAAACCTGCATGGTTAGGCTCAAGGAGATGGTTACTTTCCAGGAAGTGGGTGAGAGTATGTAGAACATGCTGCTCCAGGATCTTCGCAAGAAAGGGAAGCTGGGAAATAGGCCTGAAGTTCTTTAGGTTTTTTGGATCCGCACCAGCTTTCTTAAGTAGCGGGACCACCCTTGCCTCTTTAAAATTAGAGGGCACCAGTCCCTGCTTTATAGAGTGATTTAGCAGCGTAAGGACCTTGTCCTCCAATCCAGGCCAACCCAGCTTAAAAATCTGAGGGGGACAGGGGTCGGCAGGGGAACCTGATTTCACCCGGTTCAGTATAGTCGCTAGGCCCTCCTTTGTTAGAGCTGGTAGAACTGATAGCTTTTGCATGGTGGGTCTGGTGGGGGGGTAGGAGGGGTTCTATAGAACACGGGGGGATTGGAATCTGATTGATTTCTGAGACCAAGTTCTGAATTTTATTCATGAAGAAGTCTTGAAAGTCCTGACAATCTTTGGAGTCAAAAAAAGGTTTTGGCTCTTTGATAGTGCGTAGATCCTTCAGGACTTTAAAAACCTCTTTCTGGGGGTTAGTTGCCGTTAGTATGGCTGTTTCATAGAATTCGGCTTTCCTCAAATGAATGGCTTTTTTATAAAGTGCAAGCTGCGATGTATAAGCTTCATGTTCCGTGGATGCGCGGGACTTCCGCCAATCTCTTTCACGTTGGCGTAAAACCTGCTTTTGCAACCTGAGATCTTCGTTAAACCATCCTGCGGCTTTGCCCTTGTCTCTCATTCTGATTTTACGAGCAGGAGCAACAGCCTCAATCGCTTCTTTGAGGGAGGCCTGCAAGGCGGTGCTTACAATATTCACATTGTCATTTAATGACAAGGGAAGTATGGTATGTGAAAGGGCAGTAATTAACTCATCAGCTTTGACCTGCTTCTAGCTCCGAAGGAATTTCCACTGAGATTTTACTTCTTGTTGTCCTAGCACAAGAGGAAATTGGCCTTCGATCAGGTAGTGATCCGACCAAGGACAAGGGGAGATCACCGGGGGAGCTAGAAGAGGGCGGGAGGACCAGATCAGGTCCAACGTGTGGCCCTTCCGATGGGTTGGCTCCTCCACTACCTGTGTGAGTCCTAGCTGCATAAGGACTTCATCCAGTTGATTGGACTGATTATTCCTCGGGGTGATTTCCCAGTGGAAGTTGAAGTCCCCTAGAATCACCAACCCCTCATAGCGAGTGCGAAGGTCCTGGACCGTCTTCAAAAAAGGTTCCAGGAACTTAACAGTTGTATTTGGAGGGCGTAGACTAACAGGAAGGTTACACAGTCTGTGGGGGAACAGAATTTCACTCCCAGGACATCTGCACCTTCAATACACTCAGAGTATATAGTTTCCATCCTTAATATATCGTTAAAGAGGAAAGCTACACCACCCCCCAAGGCATTATTTGGCCGGTTGGCATATATGGCAGAGAAGTTTGGAGGGAGGGCTGCCACTAAGTCTGGGGTAGAGAAATCATTGAGCCAGGATTCGGTAATACATAGGATATCAATAGTGTCTTCCTGTAGGAGGGAGAAGACTTCGAGACAATGCTTCTGGAGGGATCGGGTATTGAGTAATGAGAACTTACATCCCTGCCTGCTAGTCTGTATCGGCACAGTATCCTGTAAAGGTGGTCCACTTACTGAGTTAAGGCCAACATTGGGTCTCAGGAGTCCTTCCCGATTGAGTTTAAGCATTACCCTCTCCGGTAGTTTGTGGACAGATGAGTTACAGCCTAGCAGAGACAGTCTAGAATAGACAATGCTAGAACCAGGGGTCCGCGCACGGACGGGCGCAGACGGGCTCGCCTTTGGCGCGCCCGCGGCGCGCGTCCGCTGCGCGACGGTGCCGCCATTCCCTTAAGTGAGGATGTCCCAGAGAAGGCCCGCCTGCAGCCCGCCCCCGGACGTACGTCACCAGGGGGAGCCCAATCAAGCCCAGCTATTGGTCCTAAGCCCTCCACTCAAGCGGCACCAGCCGTGGTGGAACGGGGCAATTGACCAGCGATAGGCAGCGAAATAAAGTGCAAGGTGAGCAAAAACACACAATTCAGTTGTAGTCACTAAAGTGCAAGACTCACAAACACATTAAAATGAGCATATAAAATTTTTAAAAATGAGCCAACAGAGGACTAAGAGGTGAGTGCAAAATATTGGAGAGCAGAGCGCTCCGTAAATCAGCTGTTAGCGCCTCACCGAGGAAGTGCGTCCGCTGCGCGACGGTGCCGCCATTCCCTTAAGTGAGGATGTCCCAGGGAAGGCCCGCCTGCAGCCCGCCCCCGGATGTACGTCACCAGTGGGAGCCCAATCAAGTCCAACTATTGGTCCTAAGCCCTCCACTCAAGCGGCACCAGCCGTGGTGGAACGGGGCAATTGACCAGCGATAGGCAGCGAAATAAAGTGCAAGGTGAGCAAATACACACAATTCAGTTGTAGTCACTAAAGTGCAAGACTCACTCAAAATTCATTTGCCTCTGAGTCATTCAAGGCCAACACAAAAGCCTGCGTTCAGCTGTTTGTTTTTGTTGGAGTAGCAGTTTGAATTTCTTTCGATACCCGGGAACTAATATGTCACCTGATCAGACAGTCTTAATAGTGACATGTACTTTAGTAAGGAGCCGAGCTGAGCTAGTACTTGATTCAGTAAGACTAATTCCAGTCGTATCTGGGCCAGGGATGTATTTTGGGGGAGTCGAAAGAGAAGGTAAAATGCCTTGTCTTCTGCACGATTGAGAGAGGGCCCAAATCTCCCTGGAAAAGCCTTAGTGCCAAAACTAATGGTTGGGATAAACTTGGCCTTTATCTCTGCAAGAAGAGGCGCCAGAGATAGACTTTGCAATTTGTGATGTAAGGGTTGTAGAGCTGCAATATAGGAGGCTGTCTTTGGCTTTAATGAATTAAGATCGAAAGGATAAGACAGTCAATCCTGCAGCCAGACACTAAGGTATTCATAGCAAGAGCTTCTTGATAGTGGCAGGCTGCGTAGGAGCCATCTCCTTTTCTTTTCAACCTTCCTTCCAGACACCGTGATATGGGTCTTTGTAAGAGACACAGCCATCTCATTTTCAACATCGAAAGTGCGGAGATGATTTAATAACCTCTGTAGTCCAATTTCAGTCAAGTTCATCAGAACTATATCATCAGCATACTGAGGTCACCTGACAGTGCCCCAGTCTTGGTGGATGTGATTTCTCTGTGTCCAAGAGTCCATAAATGGTGTGGCACTAGTTGCCATGGTAAACTCACAGATGGCAGCGTCCAGGTGCTGTAGCAGGTGAGTTGGAAGTATTTTGTGTCCCTGAGACTTCAGAAAACTGGAGGCATGCCAGCAAGCTTTGTAACTTTGTTCTAAGTTAGAAAGATGCAGGTCCAGGTCTTCTCATTACCAGGCAAGGAGGGCAGCAGGTCAGCACATTAGCACAGGTGTCCTTAAGAGTGACAGTCCTTTTGGCAGCACAGTAGTCCTTCTTCCTGGCAGAGTATCCACAGGTCCAACTGAAGTGGTGGTGTCTGAGGTCCAGTATTTATACTTTGGTGCCCTGATTATGGACGATGGGAGAAGCTTCTAGACAGTGGCTTTGAAGGGCAGAGTATCCCCTTCCATCCCTGCCTTGGCTCCAAGCTTTCTGGAGTGGCAACACAGGGTCATTTGGCCTATTGTGTGGGGACAGTGCACAACCTACTCAGGTGAACGTGCTTAGCTCCGCCACCCCATGAAGCCAGTTAATGGCTCATTAAGGCCCATAAAGTCACACCTAAGCTCCCTTTGTGTGTGGTTGTTGAGAGGGAATGTACAAGGCCCAGCTGTCACCCACCTCAGATGTGTATTCAAGACAGGCAGAAAGCACAGAATGGTTAAAGTAAGAAAGTGCCAGATTTCTAAAAGTGGCAATTTCAGACTAACAACTTAAAATCCAACTTTACTTAAGGTGTGATTTTAAAATGTGAGTCCAGAGACACCAAACCCGAAAAATCTATCTTGTCCGAATTAGAAATTACACACACATTCAATGTAATAAGGTAATCCCAAAGTGAACCTATAGGAGAGATATGCTGTGCAGTAGTGTTAAATAAATTTAAGAGTTTTTCACAACCTAGATTTGTTAAACTTAAAAGTACATGTCCAACTTTTTAAATACACTGCTTTTTGCCCATGGGGCTGGCTAAGGTCGATCTTAGGGGTGACTTATATGTATTTAAAAGGAAGGTTTGGGCCTGGCAAGAGGGTTAACTTGCCGGGTTTACATGAAAGTTTAAAAGTGTGCACACAGGCTCTGCAATGGCTGGCCTCAAATGTTGAAAGTGCTACTGAAGTGGGTGACACAATCAGTGCGGCAGGCCCACCAGTAAAATTTCATTTAAAGGCCCTGGGTACATGGAGTGTACTGTATGAGGGACTCACAAGTAAATTAAATATGCCAATTGTGGATACATCTATGTTACCATGCTTTAAGAAGAGAGTACATGCCCTTTAGCATTGATAAGCAGTGGTAAAGTACCCAGAATAGTAAAGTCAACACAAACAAATTCAGCAAAAAGGGGAGTAGGAAGGCAAAATGTTTGGGGGTATCCCTGCAGAAAGGGCCAAGTCTAACAGTCTCCAAAGGATAAAGACAGATCAGTGGCGGAAGTAATCCTGTCTCCCCAGTCATACTCCAGAACAGCAGATTGACTGCCACAAAGTGCTGGGGCAGCACTCCTCTCTGTTTTCCCTCATCCCTTGGACTACCCACCTGTGTCCCCATGATTAGGACACACAAGACAGCCTTTCTGTCAGCAACACATTGTACAGGTTTTCTGACAAGGTGAGGGCCAGCATTAAGGAAGAGGTTTCCAAAATACTGAGATTGGGGGTTATAGAACCCCCAGTAGCACCTGGTCCAGTCCTGTGGCACTGGCACCAAAAGCTGCCACACCAGGCACCATACCTGAACTCAGGTTCTATGTGGACTATAGGGGGCTCACCAAGACTGATGCTTTCAGAAACCAATCCTAGGATGCTTGATTCCAGTCCAGGGAAGACATGGCTTGGCAGTTCGGGCTGGACAGTTACCCTGAGGCACAGGATCAAGGCTGATTTGCATATGGCCATGTCTGAACTGGGGTGGTGTGGTGAGCAAAAAAATGATGGATTTAGGCCCATGTCTCTGTACTGGGGTGAATGTATGACATTGTTCTGCATTCTGTCCATCAACTGTTGTTTTTGCATTTGTCACCTCGAGTGGAACGGGTATGCTCAGACATTAGTCCCGTGCTCTCCACGCCACTGGAGTCAAGCTGTCCTGGCTGATGACGGCTGATAGCCAGAAACCGGTCCTAGGATGCTTGATTCCGGTCCAGGGAAGACATGGCTGGGCAGTTCGGGCTGGACTGTTCCCATGAGGCACAGGGTCAAGGCTGATTTGCATATGGCCATGTCTGAACTGGGGTGGTGTGGTGAGCAAAAAAACAATGGATTTAGGCCCAGATCTTTGTACTGCGGTGAATGTATGACATTGTTCTGCATTCTGTCCATAAACTGTTGTTTTTGCATTTGGCACCCCGAGTGGGACTGGTATGCTCAGACGTGAGTCCCGTGCTCTCCACGCCACTGGAGTCAAGCTATCCTGGCTGAAGACAGCTGATAGCCAGAAACCGGTCCTAGGATGCTTGATTCTGATCAAGGGAAGACATGGCTTGGCAGTTCGGGCTGGACTGTTACCATGAGGCACAGGGTCAAGGCTGATTGGCATATGTCCATGTCTGAACTGGGGTGAGCAAAAAACAATGGATTTAGGGCCAGATCTCTGTACTGGGGTGAATGTATGACATTGTTCTGCATTCTGTCCATCAACTGTTGTTTTTGCATTTGTCACCCTGAGTGGGACGGGTATGCTCAGACGTGAGTCTCGTGCTCTCCACGCCACTGGAGTCAAGCTATACTGGCTGATAGCCAGAAACCGGTCCTCGGTGCTTGATTCCGGTCCAGGGAAAACATGGCTTGGCAGTTCGGGCTGGACTGTTCCCATGAGGCACAGGGTCAAGGCTGATTTGCATATGGCCATGTCTGAACTGGGGTGGTGTGGTGAGCAAAAAAACAATGGATTTAGGCCCAGATCTCTGTACTGCGGTGAATGTATGACATGGTTCTGCATTCTGTCCATAAACTGTTGTTTTTGCATTTGTCCCCCCGAGTGGGACTGGTATGCTCAGACGTGAGTCCCGTGCTCTCCACGCCACTGGAGTGAAGCTATCCAGGCTGATGACGGCTGATAGCCAGAAACCGGTCCTAGGATGCTTGATTCCGGTCCAGGGAAGACATGGCTGGGCAGTTCTGGCTGGACTGTTCCCATGAGGCACAGGGTCAAGGCTGATTTGCATATGGCCATGTCTGACCTGGGGTGGTGTGGTGAGCAAAAAAACGATGGATTTAGGCCCAGATCTCTGTACTGCGGTGAATGTATGACATTGTTCTGCATTCTGTCCATCAACTGTTGTTTTTGTATTTGTCACCCCGAGTGGGACGGATATGCTCAGACGTGAGTCCCGTGCTCTCCACGCCACTGGAGTGAAGCTATCCTGGCTGATGACAGCAGATAGCCAGAAACCGGTGATAGGATGCTTGATTCCGGTCCAGGGAAGACATGGCTTGGCAGTTCGGGCTGGACTGTTCCCATGAGGCACCGGGTTAAGGCTCATTTGCATATGGCCATGTCTGAACTGGTGTGGTGTGGTGAGCAAAAAAACAATGGATTTAGGCCCAGATCTCTGTACTGCGGTGAATGTATGACATTGTTCTGCATTCTGTCCATAAACTGTTGTTTTTGCATTTGTCACCCCGAGTGGGACTGGTATGCTCAGACGTGAGTCCCGTGCTCTCCACGCCACTGGAGTCAAGCTATCCTGGCTGAAGACAGCTGATAGCCAGAAACCGGTCCTAGGATGCTTGATTCTGATCAAGGGAAGACATGGCTTGGCAGTTCGGGCTGGACTGTTCCCATGAGGCACAGGGTCAAGGCTGATTTGCATATGGCCATGTCTGAACTGAGGTGGTGGGGTGAGCAAAAAACGATGGATTCAGGGCCAGATCTCTGTACTGGGGTGAATGTATGACATTGTTCTGCATTCTGTCCATCAACTGTTGTTTTTGCATTTGTCACCCTGAGTGGGACGGGTATGCTCAGACATGAGTCTCGTGCTCTCCACGCCACTGGAGTCAAGCTATACTGGCTGATAGCCAGAAACCGGTCCTCGGATGCTTGATTCCGGCCCAGGGAAAACATGGGTTGGCAGTTCGGGCTGGACTGTTCCCATGAGGCACAGGGTCAAGGCTGATTTGCATATGGCCATGTCTGAACTGGGGTGATGTGGTGAGCAAAAAAACAATGGATTTAGGCCCAGATCTCTGTACTGGGGTGAATGTATGACATTGTTCTGCATTCTGTCCATAAACTGTTGTTTTTGCATTTGTCACCCCGAGTGGGACAGGTATGCTCAGACCTGAGTCCCGTGCGCTCCACGCCACTGGAGTCAAGATATCCTGGCTGATGACGGCTGATAGCCAGAATCTGGTCCTAGGATGCTTGATTCCGGTCCAGAGAAGACATGGCTTGGCAGTTCATGCTGGACTGTTCCCATAAGGCACAGGGTCAAGACTGATTTACTTATGACCATGTCTGAACTGGGGTGGTGTGGTGAGCAGCAAAAAAACAATGGATTTAGGCCCAGATCTCTGTACTGGGGTGAATGTATGACATTGTTCTGCATTCTGTCCATCAACAGTTGTTTTTGCATTTATTCCATCCCCCGGGCTTATAAGCTGAGTGACCGGCTAGGGGCTGCCCAGTACTTAAGTACCTTTGATCTTATATCAGGGTACAGGCAGATCACCCTAACAGAGGGAGTAAAGGAGAGGTCAGCCTTCTACACTCCAGAAGGCCACTAGCAATTTAGGGTGATGCCCTTTGGACTCCAGGATGCCCCTGCCACCTTCCAAAGGCTGGTGAACCAGGTTCTTGATGGAATGGAGGCCTTCAGTGCTGCATATCTGGATGACATAGCTGTCTTCAGTAGCAGCTGGAAGACCCCCTTTTTCACCTCCAAGAAGTGCTTCAGGCTCTGCAACAGGCATGCCTGACTATGAAGGCCAGTAAGTGCCATATAGGGCAGGGGACTGTGGTGTACTGGGGACACCTGGTGGGCAAGCGTAAGGTTCAGCTCCTACAGGCCAAAATAGAGACAATCATGGGCTGGGAGCCCCCCAAAATCCAGATAGAGGTCAAAGCATTATTAGGCCTCACTGGGTACTATAAGAGGCTTGTCAAGGGATATGGCACCATTGTTACCCCCTTGACAGAGCTGACGTCTAAGAAGCAGACAAAAAATGAGATTTGGACATAGGCATGCTAAAAAAGCATTTTACTCCATTAAGCAGGACATGTGCACAGCCCCTGTGCTCAAGGCCCTGACGTTTCCAGGGAATTTCCTGTTCATACAGATGCATCAGAGCATGGTATATGAGCAGTACTTTCACAACTTAATGTTGAGGGTCTACACCATTCTTTAACCCTCATTTATACCTGTTTGGGACTCATTTCCTGATTCAGACTGACCACAGGACCCTCAGGTGGCTCATGCAAATGAGGGGTGAGGATCGAAAATTGTTGAGGTGGTCCATTTCCCTATATGGTATGGACTTCAGAGTGGAACATAGACCAGGGGTAGACCACACCAATGCTGATTGTCTATCAAGGTTTTTTTGCCTTCGGTTTGTTTTGGGGGGGCGGGCAGTTTTATATAGCGCAAACTAGACCCAAAAGTATCTGAGCACTTTACATGAGCGCCAGTTGTGTTACAGATGGACACATACATTTTTTTGTTAGGCACAGGGAGATTAAGTGATTTGCCCAGAATCACAGGATGTTGTGGGTCCCTGCCGAGACACAAACCCAGTTCCCCAGCATCAAAGGCGACCCCCATTGCTGTTAGGCCACATCCTCTCCCCAGTGATTGGAACTCTCTAGAGGCTGGGTATCTCTCCCCATTTCAGCTGGAGAACACATGTTTTCGACCTATCTTCCTTAGTGTGTTCTTCCCCAAAACGTTGTTTTAGCTTGCTTCCTCCTTTTTACTGATTCTTTTTGTTGGCCTTAGTACTTTGAGCACTTTACCACTGCTGCCCAGTGCTAAAGTGCATGTGTTTCTCCCCTAAATATGTTAACATTGGTGTATACACAACTGGCAAATGTAATTTTCTTGTAAAGTAGTATGCCATATACACAGGACCTGTAAATTAAATCATACTAGTGGGCCTATAACACTGATTGTGCTACCCACAGAAGTAGCCCTTTAAACGTGTATCAGGCCTGCCACTGCAGAGCCTGTGTGTGCAGTTTTAATGTCACTTCAACTTGCCATTTAAAACCCTTTGCCAGGCTCTAAACTCCCCTTTAATTTCACAAAAATCACCCATATGGTAGGCTCTAGATAGCCCGTAGTGCAGGGTGATGTGTAAGTAAAAGGCAGGGCATGTACTTTTTAGTTTTTCTTGTTCTGGTAGTGAATACCACTTACATTTGTTTTGCACTATTGTGAGGTCTTCTCTTCTCATAGGTTAACATCGGGAATTCCTTAACATACTTTTAAGCTGTAATTCCTCATTAGAAAGGAGTAGCTATATCATGTTTTATATCTTTGGAATGGTAATGATAACTCCTCTTTACTGGTAAAGTTGGATTTTAAATTACTATTTTAGAAATGCAACTTTTACAAAGTTGACATGTATCTGTTCTTACAGCTTTGTGAGCATGTAGCCTTTCTCCAACACATCTGGGGTGGGTGACAGCTACACTTTGTGCATTCCCTCTAGACATTCACAAACACAGGAATGTTAGGTGTGTCTGCGTAGTCTTCTGCATTCTGATGGCTCTTCCTGGGCAGGAAGGGAGGGTGGAGCTGACACTTCCACCTGAATAGGCAGTGTTCTGTCCCAAAACAAAGGATAGAGTATCCTCTACAGCTAACCTGGAGCCAGGGCTGGGAAGGTCTTCTGTGCACCTCAACGACCCTTCTTTCAAGTCACTCCCACTTCAAAGGCACAACCGGGTATAAGTACTGGGTATCTGAACCCACCAAATCAGACACTTCTGACATTGTAACTGAACTACTGTGCTGCATCAATAACTGACACTCTGCTGGACTGCTTATCTGCAAGACCTGCTTCTCTGCTCTGCTGCCCTGCTGCCTGATGCTCTCTGACCCTGCTGGGGACTCTGCCTTGCAAGTGAAGTAATCTACAAGACGTGTTGGCTTGCCTCCTGTTGCTTGAGATTCAGATCTATCAAAGTTTCAACACCTGCCCCTATGCCTGCGTCATTGGAAGTAAACCCAGATACTTGCACGAGAGAAATTGGATCTTCTCCAGTCTGTATGTAGCAAAACCGGCACATCAAACCTTTTGTGGGACTAGAATCGGCGCATCGCTCTCAACACCAACGAATTGACTTGAGAACCCGACACTTCAGAACTGCGCATCGCTGCCTCAGCAGAATGGAGAGATTGACGCATCGCCTCGTGTCAGGTGCCTTGTACATCCACAGGAGCCGATGATGTACCCAATGCCCCTCCGCCTCAGCCACCACCCGAATAATGTATTCGAGGTAAACGTCTAAAGCAGGGGGGAAAGGGGAAGTGGAGAAAAAGAGAGACTGCCTTGGTTCTGTAGTATGGTGTCTGCTCTGTTGATGGTTATGGGTAACTTCTTAGGACTGCACCTGGACAAAGACACAATTGTAATTATGCACAAATGCTAAATAGACACTCTAAAACCTATTTACCCAGAGAATTGCATTTATCCTATTAAACCTAGGCCTTCGCTTCTCTCTCGTTGATGATTGTGATTTTCTCAGGCAACTTCGGTGCTAACGAAACAAATAGCTAGAGTTATACTATCTCCTAACGGAATGTATTCGTATCTTATATTGACCTTTTTAGACTTCTGTTTTACCTGGTCATTGTCTGAGTAATGCTTCAACTGAGTTTCATTCCAAAGTCCAAGAACTTTGGTTTTTGACTGAAGTAAATTGTTTCCTAACTTATCTACATGAGCTCTAATATGGAATTGCACTATGAATCTTTTACACGGAACAAGAACAGTTAACCTGACTTCGTAGTAGTACCCTAATTAGTAAATAATATATACTGACTTTGCTGCAGTTCGAAATCTTCAAGAAAATAAAGAAACACGCCTGACTGGATTATTTTCATCAAGTCTGCTGATTCTGCTCATCCCACGTTGCGCATGCAAAAACTCTTCACTGCTGGTTGGACGCTGCAGCACCTTCCGAATTCGTCCGTGTCCGTATTCTCATACTCCTCTGAATAACTGGTGCAGAGTTCAGTGAGAAGACGTGCTTCTCCAAGAGAAATCACAGTTGAAGTGCGCAGTTCTAATTACGAACGCACACCTTGTCCTCATTGATGGTCGCGTGCCGAGCAAACACTAGACCGCCAACTTGCTTTGGCAGAGTCTGCACCGCACTACCATTTTTGATTGTTTTGAATCCCTTATATTTTTCAGGCATTGTCTTAACATGAGCGTGGAGATTAGATATCTTTTCTTCCAATGCGGATATCAGGAATGTCTGCATAGGGGTCTGTTCTGCCTTCCTAAGGTTCTAGCTACAGATATCGTGACAGTAACTCCCTGCAAAGGGGTCCCTCCCAATTTGGGTTTTGTTGGGTGAGCCTTTTAGAATTGTTTTATCAGTCTTGGCGCATGTACATTAGAAGAGGGTTCCCATGACCTTTTCTCTGGTCCAAAACCCTTCCAATCCACTAAATAACACAATCGGTTTTTGGTGATTTTAGAGTCTAACATTCTACTGACTTCGAACTCTTCTCCTGACTCAATTGTAATTGGCAATGGTGTTTCTTTAAGTCTAGCATTGGCTGGGTTTTTCTTTAAGAGTGACATATGAAAAGTTGGGTGAATTTTTTGTGAGTTGGGAAGCTGTAATTTTACCACTACTGGATTAATGATTTTTTGAATCTTAAAAG
This sequence comes from Lissotriton helveticus, assembly GCF_964261635.1. NCBI lineage: Eukaryota > Metazoa > Chordata > Amphibia > Caudata > Salamandridae > Lissotriton > Lissotriton helveticus. The sequence continues at coordinate 799,346,076 of NC_136068.1, read as the reverse complement.
GGCCAATGAATCTCGGTTGGAATTTCCTATTCCTCTTTAATTTTAGATGTTTAGTGGACAACCAAACTTGATCTCCCACCTCAAACTGGGTTCCCAATCTCCTTTTCTTATCAGCTTGATTTTTGTATGACTCTTTTGCTTTTAACAAATTTTCTTGGCCCTTCCCGTACGAATTTTCTAATTCACTCACTACATCTGTGACTGCGGGCACCGTCTCATCTTTTTTCCCTAACATTAAACTAGGATGTCTTCCTGAGTTTAAATAAAAGGGTGTGTAACCAGTGGAGTTGTGCACAGCATTGCTGTAAGCGGACTCTGCAGTCCACAGTGATTCTGACCAATTACCCTCCTGTTCCATCAAATAAAGTCTCAGATATTGTTCTAATTCCTGATTGACTCTTTCGGTTTGACCATCTGTTTCTGGATGGTAACTGGTAGAATACAGGGAGCCAATACCCAAACTGTGCATGAATTTTTTCCAATATTTAGATACAAATTGAGTCCCTGGGCATGAATTACATGTTGATTAAATATTTGAACCAACTGTGGTGCAGTGGGTACTGATTTTAATGGAATAAAATGACTCATTTTGGAAAATGAATCTACCAACACCAATATGGCTGTGTATCCCTGGCTAGATGGAAGATCAACAATTAAGTCGAGGGACACGGTATGCCATGGGTGAGGTGCATTAGGCAGAGGTTGTAACAAACCTTGTGTAGCTTGCCAATTACGTTTTCCCTTGATACATAACGCACAAGTTGAAACATACTGTCTCACCTGAGCTGACATGCCCGGCCACCAAAAATATCTCTAGATTAACTCTAAGGTTTCCTTGGTGCCTTTGTGACCCGCTAGACGATCATCATGACATGTTCTCATAGCTTTTTCCTGCATTTCTTTAGTTGGAAGGTACAACTTGCCCTCATGATACGGAAGCCCTTCCACCAATTCTCTTTTGTTATCTTCTCCAACCCAATCCTTTAACTGTTTATCAGAATGAGTCCTCAGGATTTCTGTGGTAAATTCTTCTGAATGAATAGCCCCGATGATTTTATTTTGAGGAATAGTGGGTTCTTCTGAAGTCACCTTCACAGCATCAGATTAATTCATTCTAGATAACGCATCCGCTTTCCCATTCTTCACGCCTGGTTTGTACGTAATAACGAAGTCAAACTCTGAGAAGTACAATTACCATCTTAATTGTCAAGAAGTTAGCATCTTTGCTGATTTTAAAAATTGTAAGTTACGATGATCTGTGAATACTGTCACACAATGTCTGGCTCCCATTAAGTAGTGTCGCCAATCCTGAAATGCCTCTTTGACTGCTAATAAAATTTTGTCGGCAATGGAGTAATTGGTTTCAGGCTCCGACAGCTTCCTTGATCTATATGCCACTGGGTGAAGTTGCCCAGTCTGCTTGTTTCTCTGCGATAGAATTCCGCCTGTAGCAAAGTCAGATGCATCAGTTTCCACAAAGAAGGCCTGCTCTGGGTCAGGATGCATCAAGATTGGGGCAGTGACGAAAGCCTTCTTCAAAAACTGAAATGCTTCTTCAGCTTCAGCTTCTTGGGACCAATCAAACTTTTTACCCTTCTTCAATAGTTGAGTAATCGGTGAGACCAGGGCGGAGAAATTAGGAATAAATCTCCGATAAAAGTTGGCAAAGCCAAGAAAGCTTTGTATCTCCTTCACATTCCTTGGTGACGATCAATCCTGAATGACTTGTACTTTTGAAGGGTCCATAGCTACTCCTTCAGCAGATAGGACACACCCTAAGAATTCCACTTGATCGGTGTGAAAAATACACTTTTCGAGCTTAACGAATAGACCGCTGTCTAGTAGTTTTTGCAATATAGCTCTTACATGCTTCACGTGATCCTCCATGCAATCAGAAAAAATCTGTATATCGTCTATATAAACAACAGCAACTCGATCAAGCAAGGAATTCACTAAGCACGTCCTTAACCAGATGTTGAAAGGCTGCTGGCGCGTTGCTTAATCCGTATGGCATCACTTGATATTCGAATAGACCATATTTGGTCCTGAAGGCTGTTTTCCATTCGTCACCTTCAGCAACTCTCACCAAATGGTACGCCCTTCTTAGATCCAGCTAAGTATAAACCTTGGCTCCCTTGACTTGATTTAAAAGCTGTGATATGAGAGGTAACGGATATGTTTTTAATGGTCACTTGATTCAAGGCCCTATAGTCGATACAAGGAGGGCGCAGAGGACCATCCTTCTTGGGTCGAAAAAACAAAGGCGACGACACCGGAGATTGCGATGGCCTGATGAACCCGATCTTCAAATACTCATCTAAATATTCCTTCAGATGAATGTTCTCTGCCTCAGTTAAAGCGTATATGCGACTACAAGGTAATATCGCTCCCGGCTCCAATTCAATTTTGCAGTCGTATTCACGATGCGGAGGGAGTCTTTCTGCATTTGTTTTATCAAAAACACTGGCCAAATCTTGATATTCTTTGGGAATTTCTCTTGTTTCCAACACACAAACACTGTTTGTAAGCTGAGCTAATTCAGTGGCCGGAGATCCTTCTGACTTCTGACTGATTCACACAAAACAATTGTTCTTGCAATGTTCTGAATTCATTTTTACAGTTCTTCTATCCCAGTCTATGGTAGGGTTATGTTCGGACAACCACGGCAGTCCCAAAATTAATTAAACGGGGGGGGGGGGGCATCAATGAGGTTGAACCTTATATACTCACGATGACCCTGTAACCCTACTAGTGTCAAAGTTTCGGTTTCTTCAGTTATTGGACCTGAGGTAAGGTTGGTGCCGTCTACAGCCTTAACCACTTCGCAGTGTTTCTTCTTGACCGCCTTTATGCCAACTTCTTGGGCGTACCTTAAGTGTCAAAAATTTCCGGTAGCACCTGAATCTATCATGACAGAGCCTCCGTGGATTTCTTGTACTCCAAACCTTACTGTGAATGAAACTATCAAATGTGGGGCTGCAGATTGCAGAGTGTTGACTAATTGTTGGTGCTCAAGAGTTGGCTCCTCTGTACTTCCCACCAGGGCAACTCCGTTCACTGGTGGGATCTGTCTTTTAACCCCATATTGACTTTGGATCTTTTAGGGCGCTCTTTCACGAAGTGTCCTGAACCGCCACAATACATGCATACATTTTGGGTTTGTCTTTTTTCTCTTTCTTCTTTAGTGAGAGGACCTCTGATGGATCCAATTTGAATTGGTTCCTCTCCTGGGGCTAGATCAGACTTGCCACCTTCTGACTTGATACGATCTAATCTGGGAACAAAAGATCTAAACTCCTTCTTTTTTTCCGACTGTCTTTCAAACAATCGGTGACCAAACTGAAGAACTAAATCGATTAATTCAGAGATTTCCTGTGGTCTCTTTGGTATTCTTTTAATTCATCCTTTAGGCCTCGGTAAAATATGGCCGATCGTTTTGCCTCTGGCCAGTCGGTTTCCACAATCAATTTATTAAATTGTGCAATGTAGGCCACCTGGTCATGATTCCCCTGCTTAAGATCCAACAATTCGTTGTGAGTTGCTTGATTTGCAGTTCTTCTATTAAAGATCCTCAAAAACTCTTTTTTAAAGAGTTCAAAGCTGGGTAGTTTCAAGATAATAATGGCATTGACCAAGCGGCAGCGTCACCACTCAAGTAAGACAGCATGAAAGACCTTAGCCTGATCCTCTTTAAACACTACTGACCTGCACAGAAAGTGCAAAGAGCACTGGGTAAGAAATATCTGAGCCTTGTGTGGGTCCCCAGTGAACCTTTCGGGGTTGGCTAAAGGAACAATAGGAGCCACCAAATGTATTACCTGAGTAGCCACTTCAGCAGTTGATCTACGGCTTGGATCTAACCCTGGCAATGGAGTGGTACCAGCAAGAAGCTCATCCATTCTCAGTTTAACCTGATGAGTCTCCTGTTGGGATCTTTTTATTTCTTCCCTCAGACTTCTATTCTCCTCAGCGGACTGGGACAATTGACTCTGCAACCCTTCTAATATTCACACTAGGGTCTTCAAATCTAAACCCTCCGCCATCTCGACTCGGATGGATATATATTAAGGGCACTTGAATCTGTCAGGTGCCTTGTACATCCACAGGAGCCGATGATGTACCCAATGCCCCTCCGCCTCAGCCACCACCCGAATAATGTATTCGAGGTAAACGTCTAAAGCAGGGGGGGAAAGGGGAAGTGTAGAAAAAGAGAGACTGCCTTGGTTCTGTAGTATGATGTCTGCTCTGTTGATGGTTATGGGTAACTTCTTAGGACTGCACCTGGACAAAGACACAATTGTAATTATGCACAAATGCTAAATAGACACTCTAAAACCTATTTATCCAGAGAATTGCATTTACCCTATTAAACATAGGCCTTCGCTTCTCTCTCGTTGATGATTGTGATTTTCTCAGGCAACTTCGGTGCTAAGGAAACAAATAGCTAGGGTTATACTATCTCCTAACGGATTGGTGTGGCTCACTGGTTAGAGGCGGCAGACCCGTAAGCAGAGAACGGCCTGGGACCAGGGTTCGATTCCCGACGCGGCAGGGTCGTGGACCAGGGTCAGTGGGCTCGATAATTCTCGCCTCGGTGCCTACTCCAGTCAGGGACCACACTCGGCAACTCTGGGCATTAGCTTGCCTCATCTTCACAACGGCCCCCCAGACCGCCGGGGATGCTTGGTCGCACCTTAGAGATACCCATTAGGGACCATCTCTCAGGGTGAGCCAGGACGGGTTCCCCAGCGGTCGAAGCGCGGAGATACTCCTCCGGGAGTTGATTCTAGCGCTATATAAACCCACAATTAAATTAAATTAAATTAATTGTATACGTATTTTATATTGACCTTTTTAGACTTCTGTTTTACCTGGTCATTGTCTGAGTAAGCGTTAATGCTTCAACTGAGTCTCATTTCAAAGGCCAAGAACTATGGGTTTTGACTGAAGTAAATTGTTTCCTAACTTATCTACATGAGCTCTAATATGGAATTGCACTATGAATCTTTTACACGGAACAAGAACAGTTAACCTAACTTTGTAGTAGTACCCTAATTAGTAAATAATATATACTGACTTTGTTGCAGTTCAAAATCTTCAAGAAAATAAAGAAACAAGCCTGACAGGATTATTTTCATCAAGTCTGCTGATTCCGCTCATCCCACGTTACGCATGCGAAAACTCTTCACTGCTGGTTGGACGCTGCGGCGCCTCCCGAATTCTTCTGTGTCCGTATTCTCATACTCCTCTGAATAACTGATGCTGAGTTCAATGAGAAGACGTGCTTCTCCAAGAGAAATCCCAGTTGAAGTGCGCAGTTCTAATTATGAACATGCACCTTGTCCTCATTGACGGTCGCGTGCCCAGCAAACACCAGACCGCCAACTTACGTTGGCAGAGTCTGCACCCCACCACCATTTTTGATTGTTTTGAATCCCTTATATTTTTCAGGCCTTGTCTTAACATGAGCGTGGAGATTAGATATCTTTTCTTTCAACGCGGATATCTTGAATGTCTGCGTAGGGGTCTGTTCTGCCTTCCTAGGGTTCTAGCTACAGATATAGTGACACCTCGACTGTGTGTAGCAACCCAGCGCATTACACTTAGGAAGCAACGTATTTCGGCACTTCATCTTTGAAAGTGATGCATCACGCCCACTGTGTGGAGAAAATCAATGAATCACCTTGACTGCAACAATGTCTCAATCGAATTCAATTGGGCAACAGATATACTTGTATGTACGATACATTACAATAGATCTGGACATGGAAAGAGAGACTCACAAGTTTAGATTTTCGAACGTGCATATAGCATCATATATTTGGAAAGAAATATAGGCAAAAACAATTAGGGAAAATAACATAAAGTAATAAACAGCACTTGTGGCAAGTAATGCGGTGGCAAACCAAGGGGGCTTTGTGCATTACGTGATAGTGAGACAAAACAGTGGCGGCTCAAGTGACATAAGGGTGAAAAACAGCGAATCGGCGCAGACAAGAAAAATAAAACACAATATAACAGATTGTAGGTTCCTCCTTGGTAAATGGATTATGGTGATTAGTTTTTGAACCAAAGTCAGTAGTGCGCTATTGGGTTGCGCTACAGTGTGGGTCGACGGTGTTTCGATCCTATTGATTTAGGATCTTCATCAGGACCGGGTTGCCGAATACAAGAAGTGCTGTGGGGAAAGGAAGCAGTAGGTAAACGGTCTGGGGAGAGAAAGGTACGCGGGGGCAATATAACCGAGATAAGCGGGAAGGTAAGGTGAGGGAGGGTGATACAGTGGAGGAAGGGGTAGGTTTTGAAGAGGAGAGTGAGGAGAAAAGGGGGTTTGGGGGGAAGGGGAGTCATAGGAGGGAAGAACGGAGGACAAGGGAGGTTAGGGCGGCGGCGAGGGGAACAGACAGCCACAGGAGAGCGGGCGCTCACAGCGCAGGGTATGCTGTAGATCCAAATGTCACCAGGTAGGCAAGCAGGACAAAGTCTCCCGCTCCACCGAAGGAGCGCCGGTGTTTTCTGCGCCTCCGTGCGCGGAAGTGGGTGTGGGTGGGCGGGGATTGCCTCCCGGGATTCTGGGGGCTGTAGTCCCCCTACTCGGCGGCCGCAGATGGAGGTTAGGGCGGCGGCGAGGGGAACAGACAGCCACAGGAGAGCGTGCGCACACAGCGCAGGGTATGCTGTAGATCCAAATGTCACCAGGTAGGCAAGCAGGACAAAGTCTCCCCACTTACTTAACCATATACAGCGTATAGAAGGTGCTTTCCAAAGTTCTTCTCACAGCGCCAAATCCCAAATCCCCCAAAAAAACAACTTTCACAATGTCTGTGGGACCCTTTTACTGCTGATTTTGCTGCTGCCCTATCGACCACCCTCATCTATTGCTGCCATTGACCCCTTGAACCTGTGGAGGACTTAGCAACTCGCCGGACCCGTTTCGCGGGTCCCGCAGCGTCCCGCATCCACCCGGAGCTGTTGTTGGAGAGGAGCGGTAATTGTGGGGACATTGGGGTGCGTTGGAGTTGCCGGCAGGGCTGCGAGTCTTGAGGCAGGGACTCCATCTACCAGGAGTCCCTGCGAGCCCTATTGGTCACACCTGGGCTGCTCTCTCTGTTGGCCCCGCCCCCCCGCCCATCATTGTTTCTCACAGCATCAAAGGGAGGTCATTTGACCGCTGCGCGGGAGCGCGCGGGAGTGCGCCCGGGAGTGCGCCCGGGACAAGGCCGGGACCGTCTGTGGCCGTCCGGGGCTGAAGGTGGCCGGGCTGGGCCACCCCACTGACACTTACTGCATTTGTGTTGTACTGTTATCAATTATTTGTTGTATAGTTGTTGGGGGCTGTAAATAATGTCCTCAATATCAAATAGTACCACCGTGGTCTCTCCCCAGGCCGAGATTGGGCCAGCCTTTTTTGGCCCACTAGATAAATTTTTCTATCGCGCTGCTCAAGACATCGACAAGGAAATTTCCTTGGCAGAGAGACGCGTTGAACGTAGGATGTCCATTGAGCTTCTCAAAAATTCTGTGGAAAAAAGGCCACCGCAAGGCTTCCCGGCCTTGGTTACTCCTTTGTCGTCCATAACCCTGCCCGTTGTGTCCGAAACACCTTACGCCTTCCCCCCATTTTCGGAGCTGGAGGCTGGTTTGAATTTGGGATTTGAGGTTTCCACCATGCCCATAACTTCACTCATTAACCTTACTGACTCACCAACTTGTATAGCTGAGCCTAGTGTGTCAACTAGCGTGGCTCAACCGAAACTATGCTCAAAAAGAAAGAGGAGTACCGCCCCGAGGAAATGTTATTACCCCAAACCTCCAAACAAAGTCAGGAAAGTTGCAAAAATGTCACGCACCCATAAGGAAAATACTGGGGTTAGTCAAAGTGGAGAACTACTCGATGAGGGGGAAACTGTTGTTTTAGTGAGTCCAGGTCTCACTACCAATGACCCCCCGGCGACGGGGTTGGTCGAGAATTCATCCCCTATTCATTTATTGCTACCCGAGCTGGAAAAGCTGTTAAGGTCTCTCCTGACTCCTGTGGAGGAACAAGTTAATATGTTAGTTAATCGATTGGATCATTTTGAACAGGCTACCTTAGATAACTTTTTCTCCACTAAATCACTAATTAAATCCCAACATAGGAAGAGTGAGACTAGTAAGCTGCAGGAACCTATTGGACAGGCTAAAAATGTGCCTACTGTTGAAATACGACCTCCAGCAGGCAGAACCACAAGTGGGCTCCAGGGGAAGGGACTAGGACAACAGACTAACTCTGTAGTGCCTGCTTGCCCTGGCAGTAGTACTGGGAAAAAAATTACCAAGCTCGCGGATCCAGTGCCTAAGGCTAAGAATAAAGAATGCCCTCAAAGTAGCATTTTTGTTCCGAAAGATTCCCAGCCTCCACCAAGTATCTCAAACTCCAACCCTATTGTTGGAGTAGGGGGTAATAATGGTTCCAGAATAAATAATGCTGTACCCACTAGTTCCCAGCAACCACCAAATATTCCTATATTCCGCCCTGTTGCTCCAGCTATTAGACAACCAACGTCTTATTCAACGAAGCCCCCTCAAAAGATACCCCCTATGAATCTTACCCCAGACTCTTATCCCTATGTGGTGGTCCTTACCAACGTACCACCCCTTTCGGTTGGCCAAAGAGAAACCTTCCAGATGCTGAAAAACAAGGTAATGCACTGGTTAAGGGTAAACAGACCACTACCAGGGGAAGTAGATGGGCTGATAATAGGGGCAAGGAGGATAGATTGGATTGGTTGTACTCCCAAAAACTTGGGGGGGGGGCTGTATTGTCATCAATTTTCAAGACCCAAGGGTGGCAGGATGGATAACGAGACAGGGCTGGGGCACAAGTAGTGGTGGAATTGGTATTGTCGATCTTACCTTTTTCTACCCAAGACCAACAAGTACCCCAGCAGGTGTGTTTAGGAATTTAAACTGTCCAATCAATCCCCCCCGGTAGGGGTTGTTTCTTTTGCTGCACCATTGCAATGGCAAAACCATTGTAATGGTCCAAACTATAATTTGGACGGCATGCAGGGTTTGGGTTAGGGTTGTTGACCAAAGTCTGATTATTTGAGTAGTAGGTGAGGTACAACCTGTTGGAATTTATGTGGGAACCTTAATACTTCTGTTTTGAATACTAATGTGGTGACAAATGAAATAAATGCTGGTGAAAAGATTGTACTTGTGGATGATGCAAGCGAGGAGTTAACGCAAAACCAGGGGAGTGGGGAATTACCCACACCAAGCATTGCTGGTACTAAAGAAGTGGAGTACAATACTATGAGAAATGATCAAAATTGGGGAGGGCATGGTGGCAGCCCAGTCAACCTCCCTACCTCGTCCTTGATAAAAGCAGTATGTAGGGATGGTCCTATCGCAGGGAAGTTTATATCTTGGAATATTGCAGGATTGGGTAGCAAGCTGTTGTCACAAACCTGGATTGATTTTATTAATGGGTTTGAAGTGTGTTTTTTACAGGAGACATGGGCTTGCGATCCCATTTTTCTTCCAGGCTATTTAAATTTCTCTATTCCAGCAAACAGAGGTCCCAGGGGTAGGCCAATGGGAGGTCTTACAATTTGGATCAAGCAGAGTTTGGAAATTACAATAAAAGTGTGTGATTTGGGCTGTAGAGACATTTTAATGTTGCGAATGTCTTCAGAAAAGTGGGGTGCGATAGACTTGTATAATGTTTATGCCAGGGGCACCAATACTGGGAGTTCCCCCATTCTAGAGGCCCTGTCTACCTTTCTAGAAACAAAGTCCATTGGAAATAGAGTAATAGTAGCTGGGGATCTAAATAGGACCTTTGAACCCCTAGACAGCACTGATGATCCCCTGGGGCAGGAGGAGAATAATCTTTGGGGAGTCCCTACCTTAAATCTTGCACCTGTTAAACGCTGGACGAAGGACATACTTCTCTTAAATGCCATGTGTCTGGAATATGGGATGAGAGCCCTTAATGGGAGGACAAAGGGCGATAAGGAGGGTGCGTGCACATTTGACAATGGTCATAATAGAAGCAGGATAGACTACGTTATATGTAGTCTTAATCTTTGGCAGGGGGTTTGTGACTTGGAAATCAAGGGTAGGTTAGAAAGCGATCACAACCCCCTCTGTGTGACCCATACCTGGTGGACGGTCGCCCAGTACAACTTGCAGCCAATTGATGGTTTATTCCCTGACATGGCCAACGATATGCGCAGATTGAAATGGCCATGTGTGTTGGCGAATGCGGAATCCATGGACTTCATAAGTTCTGAGGTGGACTGTGCTCTTGCCTCTATGGAGTTAGTAAGTCCTGTAGTCCCAGGGTCTAGGGTAATTACTGACATCCACAACAATCTCTTTTCTCTTCTAAAACCACATTTTATGAGAACACACAAGTCAAATCATACACTACCTCCCAAACCTGCCAGGTGGTTTAACCAACAGTGCAGGGCTGCCAGATTAGCCCTGGGTAGTGCTATTAGGAGCAGGGATAGGGCTGCGATTAGTGCAGCAAGGAAGAACTATAACGCAAGCATATCCCTGGCTAGGAAAACGTGGGACGAGAAGTACTGGGTTGAATTACAGGAGGCCTCTGGAGCCAAGGATTCCAGGCTCTTCTGGAAGATAGTGAAGTGGGGTAGAGGTGGCATCCCAAATAAACCAGACAATAATGTTGCTGAGGCTGATTGGGTGAATTATTTTAGACCCCAATATGCAGAGACAAAGGAGGTGGTGGTGGGCGAAGTGATTCCAGCTGTATTTCCTACTGATAACTTGTTTTCCCCCAAAGAAGTTGAAATTGCAATAAGCTCCGTACAAGGGGGAAGGGCCCCGGGTTTAGACGGGATACCCTCGGATGTTTTTAAAAATGATAAACCAAGGTGGGTTAGGTATGTGCTCCTATTGGGGAATGCTATCGCAAAGGGCGTGCTAGTGCCAGAACAATGGAAGGGAGCAATTATCATACCGATCTATAAAAAAGGAGATCGGTCCCTCCCGGCCAATTACAGGCCAATAAGTTTGATTGCCACTATCCAAAAAGTGATAGGGAAGATGGTGGTAAACAAACTTATGGAATGGGTGGATGAGAATAATTCCCTCTCCCCTTACCAGGCAGGTTTTCGGCGGGCTACTAGCACTATTGATCAGGTGTTTCGTTTCACTATGCTACGGTGGGGGACGGTATTTCTAGGCAGGGGCAGCCTGTATGTCGCCTTTGTCGACTTGCGGGCTGCCTTTGACTTAGTCCCAAGGAGCAAGCTTTGGACGGTCTTGAACAAAATAGGTATCCCAGCAGCATTGCTTACTCTAATCATGAGGTTGCATGAGAGTAATTTCGCTAAAGTCCAGTGGGGCCTGAATGGTCAATCGACCGTCGACTTTCCGGTTGAACGGGGGGTTCGCCAGGGCTGTGCAATGGCACCCTTGCTTTTTTCATTATTTATTAATGGAATTGTAGGTAGGATGCTGGATGCTAGTGTGGACGCACCTTCGTTAGCGGGCCTCAGGATCCCGATCCTGATGTTCGCTGACGATACGTTAATTATGTCCAAGACCCCTTCTGGGCTACAACGTGCCTTAAATATTTTTGATGGGTTCTGCCTGGAGCATGGCCTCGAGGTTAATGTTGGCAAGACCAAGCTGATGGCTTTTTCCCCAAGATGTAAACCTCGCCCCAGCATTTACCTGAGTAATATCGAGCTTGAGGTGGTTAGGGAGTTTACCTATCTGGGGGTGCAAATAGCAAATAGCCAAGGTTGGTCCCATCATATAGAAAAAGCAGTCTTGAAACACCAGCAAATTTCGGGGGCACTACGGGTGGAGCACAAAAATTCAAAAACAAAACCCATAAAACCTGTGCTTGCCGTATATGATGCAAAGGCAATAGGGTCGGCCCTATATGGGGCAGAGCTGTGGGGCTTCGAAAAGCTTACTTCCCTACAGATAGCAGAGAACAGGTTCTTTAGGGGAATTACGGAACTTCCCCAGAGCACCCCACTAATTCCGCTTAGCCTTGATCTTGGGAGAAGATCTGTTATTGACCGAGTTCGATTGCGTCCCATTTTATACTGGAGACGTCTATGGACCACCCCCGAGATCAAGCACTATGCAGATGGGTTTCTTGCAATAATCAAAGTTGACACCTCCCACAAAATATCATGGCTGAAAAATCTAAGAGCTATGCTAGGTGAACTTGGCCTCTCCAACCTTTGGGACAATCCCGCGGGGGAAGTTTTTCCAAATAAAGATACCCTTAAGACTTTATACTGGGATTGGATAGATGGTAGGCTTTGGAGGGGTACAAAATCTGATAGGATGGGGGGTAGTTTTCTGGAAATTAAAATGTGTCCTGCGTTAAAACAGTATTGGGACAGTATAAGTGTCCCTATGGACAGGAAGTTATTTTTCTAGTTGAGATCAGGTTCTCTCCCCTTGAGATATCTAACAGGCAGATGGAGGAGTGTGAATACCCTGTGCTGCCCAGCATGTGGGGCAGCCAATGAAAGCATAGGCCACTTCCTATTTGTTTGTAATGCCTACGCCATCCCAAGGAGGGTGTGGCTAGCTCCAGTTTCTAAGAATATTGGGACATCTAGTGGTGCTGAGGCATTGAGAATCATTTGTACCTCCACTGACGAGTATATTGTTATGGGAATGGCTAGGTATTTGGGGTGGGCGTGGTCCATTAGGCGGAGGGTTCTTTCTATAAATGCAATTTGATTCCTGTTTTAAATATGTGTTAACTTTTATACTGATTAAGCTTGCACAACTGTTTTAGAAATATTGTACCTGTATAAATGTGATTCAAATGTTTATGTGATGAATTTTAAATGTATGTTGTGCTTTTATGAGTATATACCTCGAATAAAGCTTTCAACCACCACCAATGTCTTTCCATAGCACCAAAATCCCCCCAAAAAACGTCTTTCACAATGTCGGGGCAATCGGAGCAGTTATTAATTAGTGACCGTATACAGCGCAAAGTTCTTTCCACAACACCAAATCCCAAAAAAACGACTTTCACAATGTCGGGGCAGTCGGGGTAGTTATTAATTAGTAAAGCAGCTGTGCAGCACTCCAGAGCCACTTACTTGCCACTTTAGCCATGGAAAAAAGCGTTTTTCCTCCAGGGCATCAGAAAATGCGGATTGGTAGTATTCTCGCTCCCTTGCTGAGAGAGAGTTGCCTCTATACACTGTATCCCAGCAGAAATATCGCCGTAGACGTAGAAGTATCCAAATTGTATCCAGGTAGCTGAGTCCAGCCGAACACCGCAGCTCCCCGGCGTGCTCCGCCCACCACTCGCTCCGCGGTTTCTCTCAGCCTCACACCGCCAAGAGCCACGCCGGGAACCACGCCAATGCACTGACTTGCTGCTCCTTGCCGTTTAGAGCCCCCCGATGGCATTGGGGTACTACCGAAGCAAGCACCACGCAAGATCACCAAATGTCCCAGGAAAACTACTGGGATAACTGCCGCCGAGGGCCGCCACAGACGTCAGGTACAAAAACGCCGGGGTATCCAAGCGGAGCCTCTCACAGTGATTCCTTTCTCCAAGAAGACGTGCGCCACCTGGAACTCTTCCAATCTCTCACTCTCACATATACTCACTTATATACATCAATACTCACATATACTAGATTAAAAGATATGTAGTTACTCATAAAGATACTATTGAGACAGTCATTCACTCAGTAATACACCCATACACACACTCATCCACCCATACAGTCCTGCACACATGCTGTCTTCAAAACCCATACAAACAGTGAGTCAGTCATACATGCATCTATGCGCTAAGTAATACCCCCCACCAAACCATACGGACACTCATACTGATACTCAAAAAAACAACTAATAAACCATATACACACTCATGTAGCTACTCACCAACCCATGCAGCCACTTATACACAAAGTGAGACACTGATACATACATTTAAATATTTAAACATTACTCGCTAATATATGTATTCACTAAGATACACTTAATAAGTCAGTTAACAAATCAATTTTTCACAAAAAAACATCCATTTAGACACTTATTTACCCATTTATTCTTCCGTCGACCTTTAGATATACATATATTAAACATATGTATTTTTCAGAAAGACACACATTCACTGGATGGTGTCATCAGTGATGTCATCAGTGATGTCATTTGAGATGTCATCAGTGATGTCATGAGTGATGTCACTGACCATGTCATGAGTGATGTAATATGTGACATCATCAGCAGTGCATTGCGGGCGCGCGAGTTATAGTTAGCTGAACTAACTATAACGGGGGAATATCAATGGTTTTGTATGAGTGAAATGTCCAGCTAGCTATAACATGTGTGAAACCTATGGTTTTTTCAATAAATTTGCAAGGTTTTTTAAATGCTAATTCCTAACTATAACGTGTGTGAAACCTATGGTTTTTTCAGTGAATTTGCAAGGTTTTTTAAATGTTAATTCCTAACTATAACAGTGTGAAACCTATGTTTTTTTCAGTGAATATATATATATATATATATCAATCTGCCTTGAAGACTGCGTGGATGTATAAGTGCCTGAATGGAGGATTTAGTAGCAATGTGATTGACTGTTTAAGTGACTAATTTAAAGTGTCTCACTAAATATATGGGATAGTGATTAAACTGTGTGAATACCTGTATCACTCTATCTCTTGTTGTGTAAACTACTACATAAGTTGGTTACTAGCTATGTGAAAGTCTATATTAGTTATTAACTAGTTAAGTGAGTATTTGTATGGGATAGTGAATGTGTGTGTGGTTGAGTGGGAGGTGTGTGGCTGTCCAAAGATGTGTAAATAGTTGATTTACTAGATATATGAGGTTAAGACTATGTGGAAACAGTTGTTTGGAGTGAATCTCTTTATGGGTATGGTGAAGAGTAAATATATTTCTCAATGATAGATGTCTATCAAACTAGAAATATAAAAGGCAGTGTATGTGACAGTTGTATATAAATAAGTATACATAAGACTCAGTGAATGTATGAGTGACTATCGAAAACTGTAAACGTGTAATAGTAATTTGATAACACACTAAGTATGCGTTACTATCTATACGAATAAATAAAGTGGTGTTTGTATAAGTGTGTAGCTTAGTAAATGTAAGTATGATCAATTGTTTGCATAAGTGAGTAGAATGACTGCATAAGTGAATAGGATGCATGCTGGTGTGTAATGTCGATGTAGGTGTATAAGTATATTTAATAGTGTTCTATTGATCATTGACAGCATGTATGAGAGAATCTATAGGAAAGTGTTTAGATGTGTGGGTAGATGTAGGAATCACTTAGTGGGTTTTTAGAAATTGGTATTGGTGTGTCAATGGTTTCAAATATGGTACTCTGTATTTTACAGTGAGTGATGAAAGGTTATACTTGTGTATGATGAGGTGTATCAGATTGTCACGTGGATGATGTCATCAGTGATGTCATTTGAGATGTCATCAGTGATGTCACTGACCATGTCATGAATGATGCAATATGTAACATCATTAGCAGAACTAACTATAACGGAGGAATTTCTATGGTTTTGTATGAGTGAAATGGCCAACTAACTATAACACCCATGAAACCTATGTTTTTTTCTGTGACTTTCTAAGGTTTTTTAAATGTTAATTTCTAACGATAACGTCTCTGAAACCTATGTTTTTTTCAGTGAATTTCAAAGGTTTTTTAAATGCTAATTTTTAAGTGTGATAGTAGTTATACCTATTTTTTGTACTGATTTTCTACAGTTTTTTAGCTGTTTATTTATAAATATTTTATTCATTAAATAACATTATATACTTTTCTGAAAATTGCAAAAAAATTTAAAACAATTCAAACTGAAATATTGATAATTGTTTTGTTTTCATTTTTTATTTTAATATATTTATATTATTTTCTTTTTTTGAAAAAAAGTTCCCAATTTGTTTGGGAGTCGCGCACTCAAAGCGTACACATTACGGTGGGTGTGTGGATTCTAGACGCCATTTTAGAAAAGTCGTGAAGGATCCGCGTACGGTGTGCGAAGGCTGCGTGTTTTTCAGTTGCATTAAATACATTTAATATCACATGACATGCGCGATTGGTATGCGACCAGCCGCGACTCCTGCTCCCGCGCATTTGCGACACATGCGCATTACGGTAGGAGACGCTTGCACGGTGGCGGGTCCCGCGTGATGTCATATACATGCTGGGGCACGCTGGGTGTGCAACTCCCGCAAAAAAAATTACGTTCCAAAATTATATGTATGTGTTTTTAATATACATATTAGGGAAAGAGATTATCTAAGATATTCATAAAAATAATATATTTGTACTTAAAAAAAAATATTTTTAAATATATTTTCGAGAAGTCGGGTGCATGCATCGTGAGCGCAGAGAACCAGGTCAGCAGAGGTGCTGTAGAGCCAGAGAAACCAGGTGAGCAGAGCCGCTGTAGAGCCAGAGAACCAGGTCAGCAGAGATGCTCTAGAGCCTAAGAAGCAGGTCGGCAGAGCTGCTCTAGAATCAGAGACCCAGGTCAGCAGAGATGCTTTAGAGCCAGAGACCCAGGTCAGCAGAGCTGCTCTAGAGGCCGAGAACCAGGCCAGCAGAGCTGCTGTAGAGCCAGATAAACCAGGTCAGCAAAGATGCTTAAGAGGGAGAGAACCAGGTCAGCAGAACTGCTTTAGAGCCAGAGAACCAGGTCAGCAGAGCTGCTCTAGAGCCAGAGAACCAGGTCAGCAGAGCTGCTTTAGAGCCATAGAACCAGGTCAGCAGAGCTGCTTTAGAGGCAGAGAACCAGGTCGGCAGAACTGCTTTAGAGCCAGAGAACCAGGTCAGCAGAGCTGCTTTAGAGCCAGAGAACCAGGTCAGCGGAGCTCTTTAGAGGGAGAGAACCAGGTCAGCAGAGCTGCTTTAGAGCCAGAAAACCAGTCCAGCAGAGCTACTCTAGAGCCTAAGAAGCAGGTCGGCAGAGCTGCTCTAGAATCAGAGACCCAGGTCAGCAAAGATGCTTTAGAGCCAGAGACCCAGGTAAGCAGAGCTGCTCTAGAGGCCGAGAACCAGGCCAGCAGAGCTGCTGTAGAGCCAGATAAACCAGGTCAGCAAAGATGCTTAAGAGGGAGAGAACCAGGTCAGCAGAACTGCTTTAGAGCCAGAGAACCAGGTCAGCAGAGCTGCTCTAGAGCCAGAGAACCAGGTCAGCAGAGCTGCTTTAGAGCCAGAGAACCAGCTCAGTAGAGCTGCTTTAGAGCCAGAGAACCAGCTCAGTAGAGCTGCTTTAGAGCCAGAGAACCAGGTCAGCAGAGCTGCTCTAGAGACTAAGAACTAGGTCAGCAGAGCTGCTTTAGAGCCAGACAACCAGGTCAGCAGAGCTGCTCTAGAGACTAAGAACTAGGTCAGCAGAGCTGCTCTAGAGCCAGAGAACCAGGTCAGCAGAGCTGCTGTAGAGCCAGAGAAACGAGGTCAGCAGAGCTGATTTAGAAGGAGAGAGCCAGGTCAGCAGAGCTGCTCTATAGCCAGAGAACCAAGTCAGCAGAGCTGCTTTAGAACCAGAGAACCTGGTCAGCAGAGCTGCTTTAGAGCCAGAGAACCAGGTCAGCAGAGCTGCGTTAGAGCCAGAGAACCAGGTCAGCAGAGCTGCTCTAGAGCCTAAGAATCATGCCAGCAGAGCTGCTCTAGAGCCAGAGAACCAGGTCAGCAGAGCTGCTGTAGAGCCAGAGAAACCAGGTCAGTAGAGCTGCTTTAGAGGGAGAAAACCAGGTCAGCAGAGCTGCTCTAGAGGGAGAGAACCAGGTCAGCAGAGCTGCTCTAGAGCCAGAGAACCAGGTCAGCAGACCTGCTTTAGAGCCAGAGAACCAGGTCAGCAGAGCTGCTTTAGAGCCAGAGAATCAGGTCTGCAGAGCTGCTCTAGCTGACACTGACTGACTGACTGACAAAGACTGATTGACACTGACTGACACTGATTGACTGACACTGACACTGACTGACACTGACTGACACTGATTGACTGACACTGACTGACTGACACTGACTGACACTGATTGACTGACACTGACTGACTGACACTGACTGACTGACACTAATTGACTGACACTGACTGAATGACACTGACTGACACTGATTGACTGACACTGAAACTGACTGACTGTCACTAACTGACACTGACTGACTACTCTGCTACTCCACTACTCACTTTCTACTACTCTTTACTACTCTCTCTCTACTACTCACGCTCTACTACTCACTCTCTACTACTCACCCTCTACTACTCTTCTAATCTCTACTACCCACTCTCTACTACTCACTCTTTACTACTTTCTACTACTCACTCTCTACTACTCACTCTCTGCTACTCCCTCTCTACGACTCTCTCTCCATTACTCTCTACTATTCACTCTCTACTATTCACTCTCTACTACTCCCTAGTACTCTCTCTCTACTACTCACTCTCTACTACTCTACTACTCACTCTCTACTACTCTACTACTCTACTACTCTCTACTACTCACTCTCTACTACTCTCTCACTAGTACTCACTCTCTACTACTCACTCTCTACTATTCACTCTCTACTACTCACTCTTTACTACTCTCTACTACTCACTCACTACTACTCACTCTCTACCACTCTCTACTACTACTCTCTACTACTCACTCTCTACTACTCACTACTACTCTCTACCACACCCCCTCTACTACTCTACTACTTACTCTCTACTACTAGCTCTCTACTACTCTCTACTACTCTCTACTACTCACTCTCTACTACTCACTACTACTCTCTACTACTCTCTACCACACCCCTCTACTACTCTACTACTCACTCTCTACTACTAGCTCTCTACTACTCACTCTCTACTACTCTCTTTACCACTCTCTACTACTCACTCTCTACTATTCACTCTCTACTACTCACTCTCTACTACTCTCTACTACTCACTCTCCACTACTCAATCTCTACTACTCGTCCTCTACTACTCACTCTCTACTACTCTACTGTTCTCTACTACTCTCTCTACTACTCGCTCTCTACTACTAGCTCTCTACTACTCTCTACCACTCACTCTCTACTACTCTACTACTCACTCTCTACTACTCTCTCTCTACTTCTCTCTACTACTCACTCTCTACTACTCTCTCTCTACTACTTACTCTCTACTACTCACTCTCTACTACTCTCTACTTCTCACTCTCCACTACTCACTCTCTACTACTCGCTCTCTACTACTCTCTACTACTCACTCTCTACTACTCTCTCTACTGCTCACTCTCTACTACTCACTCTACTACTCTCTCTCTACTACTCTACTACTCACTCTTTACTACACACTCTACTACTTGCTCTGTACTACTCTCTACTACTCACTCTACTACTCAATCTCTACTACTCCCTACTACTCACTCTACTACTCACTCTCTACTACTCCACTACTCCTCATTCTCTAATACTCTACTACTCTCTACTACTCTCTCTACTACTCCCTCTCTACAACTCTCTACTACTCACTCTCTACTACTCTCTCTCTATCTACTACTCTCTACTACTCTCTACTACTCACTCTCTACTACTCACTCTACTACTCATTCTACTATTCACTCTCTACTACTCACTCTCTACTACTCTCTTCTAATACTCTCTACTACTCACTTTAATACTCACTCTCTACTACTCTACTACTCACTCTCTACTACTCACTTTACTACTTACTACTCTCTACTACTCACTCTCTGCTACTCTCTCTACTACTCTCTACTACTCACTCTCTACTCTCTAATACTCACTCTCTACTCTCTACCTCTCTCTACCTCTACCTCTCTACCTCTACATCTCTACCTCTACCCCTCTACCTCTCTACCTCTCTCTACCTCTCTCTACACGCACACATATGCACATATATATGCATATTTATATATATGTATGTGTGTGTATATATATATACATACATATATAAACATATATATAATATGCATATCTATATAAATACAAATATAAATGCATGCATACCTATATATATACACGCATACAAATGCATGTTATGTACATGAAAGTTTGAAAAACACTATTACAAGCAAAGCTAAAAAGCCACCTAATTTCAAACAGAATTGCATTAACTTAAACGAGGGCGAAACCTATTGCATTTTCAATGCTTGCTTACTTTGGTACCATCAAGAAGGCATTCAATTGTGTCACACATTTGCCATAAATTCGGAATGTTAGCACTCTAGTTGCTCATTAGATCACTGTAGTAAAGATACTGCTCACCAGGGAAGTCAGCTGCTGGTATTGAAAGTGCATTTTTCAGTCTGCATGTCAGAATTTTTTAATGAAATAGAAGAGGATTTGAGAAGTCAAAATGTGCCCTAATTTTTCTTTCTTCAGCACTAATCATAATTTCTGTGGCAAAATAAACCCCCTCATTTTGTTCCTTTGCAAATGAAGTGTTACCACTTTATTCCAATCAAGATGGCTTCAGGTGTGCCATACTTTTGTCATAAGTAAGACTGTTAGCGTTCTAGTTGTTCTTCAGAACACTCTGGGACATTCTGTCATTGGGCTATATTTGGGCTACATCTGGGTGAGATTTGTGCTACATTTGGGCTCTTTTGTCTCTGGTGGTCATCTTGGGAGACGTATTTGTTATGAAGTTTCCTAATTTCCTCATTTACTACAGTCTCCTCAGTAGGAAATACCTTTAGTTTTTTACTTTGATTCCATCAAGGAGGCATTCAGATGTGTCACACATTTGCCATGAATTCAGAATGTTAGCACTCTAGTTGCTTATTAGATCACTGTAGTAAAGCTACTGCTCACCAGGGAAGTCTGCTGCTGGTATTGAAAGTGCATGTTTCAGTCTGCATGTCAGAATTTCTTAATGAAATAGAAGAGGATTTGAGAAGTCACTCAAAATGTGCCCTAATTTTTCTTTCTGCAGCACCAATCATACTTTCTATGGCAAAATGAACCCCCTCATGTTGTTCCTTTTTAAATTAAATGTTTTAAGAGTTACAACTTTATTCCAATCAAGATGGCTTCAGGTGTGCCATACGTTTGTCATAAGTAGGACTGTTAGCGCTCTTGTTGTCCTTTAGAACACTCTGGGAAGCAGCAGTAGAACACAAAGGAATCAACTGACAGTCTCTGCTCTTGTTGGATGTACATGTTTTATTGAGAACTAGCAGCCCGTCCTGATGTTGTCCGGGTATGAAATAGAATGTGTGTAATGTTTGTATTTGGCAAGGGCAATTTATTTTAAAATCTCGCGGTAGACAACATTTTTTGTTTCATTAGAATAGGGACGGAGAAGGCCCAGCTGCAGCCCTGGTTGATGTTAGCAGGCGCGTGTAATTGGTGTAGCGATCCGCCACCTGAGCCCTGCTACAGCCCTGGTTGATGTTAGCAGGCGCGTGTAATGTCATTGAATGTGAGAGTTATCAGCCGCGGGTAAATCCGTTTAATGAGAGAGTCGAGTGACAGCGAGTAGGAGAGGCTGCAGTAATTGTCCCCGCAGACACGCTCATTTGCGCGTTCCCTCCCTGGAGGCCCAGATGCAGGCCTGTTTGATGTTAGCAGGCACGTGTTCCCCCGCTTGAGGCCCAGCTGCAGCCCTGGTTGATGTTATCAGGCGCATGTAATTAGTGTACTGATTCCCCGCCTGAGTCCGGCTAGAGCCCTGGTTGATGGTAGAAGGCGTGTGTAATTTCGTTGAGTGACAGAGTTCAGTAACAGGGCGTAGAAGAGGCTGCAGCATCGTTACTTATGAGGCCTCCAGGTGAACACGTTTGTCACACCCCCAGCACACGGCCACAGCAGACGATCTTCTGATTAATGTACGACTCACATGGCATGAAGGGCGGAACATAGCACAAGCCCCCATCGTTTCTCACGCCGCCAGCGTGCCCCTAGATAGGGCTCAATTGCGTTCACATCGCATGAAGGCCGGACAAAAGCCCCAGCGTTTCTCACGCCCCCAGCGTGTCACACCCCCAGCGTGTCACGCCCCCAGCGTGCCCCTTGATGCTGCGCAGCAACGTAATTGGTGCTTGTATGTACGACTCACATGGCATGAAGGGCGGACACATGCCCCCAGCGTTTGTCACACCCCCAGCATTTGTCACACCCACAGCACACTCCCACAGCCTACGATGTGATGGCCATACCACACGCCCCAGCCCACGCCCACAGCACAACTCAAACACGCCCACAAGGGACTACTTTGCTGGCATGGCTCTTTTACCTTTTAAATGTATAGAGGAGTTGGCCTAACGGCTAAGGCGCTCGACCTCGGACCTGGGGATCTGGGTTCGAGTCTTGGTAACGACGCCAAACATCCTGTGATTCTGGGCAAATCACTTAATCTCCTCGTGCCTAACAAAAATTAATGTGTGTCCTCATGTAATATAACTGGTGCTATGTAAAGCGCTCTGATACCTGATTCAGTTCGGGTCAAGTTCGCGCAATATAAGACTCTGCAAAAAATAAATATATTTATGGTGGCTGTCTGCATAGCCTATGTCCTTCTGCTGCAACTGCCCTTTCCAACGCTGTATTGGGTGTTGTGATTGGTGCTGTGGTTACTGAGATTATCCGCCTCAAAGGTTCGGGCTCTCTCTTTATAATATTAGTATGGATGTCAGACTTCATTCTCACATGACTGAGAAAGATAATGTGAATTTACAGAAAATATGCTCTCAGTTTAGCTTATAGATCACCTTCCAAACCTCTGTGGGAAAAGCATGAAAAAATAGTTTTCTCTAAAACATGATTCATGATATCCCAGCAGAAGGCTTTTTCACATGGTAAAATCACCTTAGAACACACCACAATTCCTAAAATGAGTATGGTACTATCAACAAATGATTTATAATGTAACTAAAGTCTTAAAACCTTCTATTAACTGCAATGTTTTTTAATAAGGTGCTATCATGTATATTGGTCCCAGGATGGCTGCCAACAATTCATGGTTTGGAGTGTTGACAGACAGTTGACAGCCAATCAGCATGCAGCTCGTGCTGCTCGGAATGCTATATATATATATATTTTTTCTTTTGATTTTCTCAGGAACTACTGGAGGGATTTACACCATTTAAGCAAAAGCGTGATCTGCGAATCAGACTCTACCATTTTGCCAAATTTCTTATAATTCCGTTCAGCATTTCGGGCCTTAGCCGTGTCTAATCGTCCTATGGAAAATAACATGGGGAAAACACGTTTTGGGACCCCCCTTTTTTCGCAGCCCCCACTTGACAAATCCCCCAAAAACTTTCAGGGAAGGAGCGGAGCGGGCCATCTTCTTTGAGAAATTCACGAAGATTCGACCACCGGCGCCAAAGTTATTCCAAATAGAATTTTGTGGATTTCCTACGGAAACTAGGTCCTAACTATAACTACCTACTGACGACCGCCAGTAGGTAATATATATATATATATATTTTACACACAGGTCCTCCACCGCCGTCGCTCCACAGCGTCCCTGGTGTTAAACGCCAGCGCAGGTGAGGCGCTTACGATGCAAACACAGAATCCAACCAGTTTTCGTCAGATAAGAACGGCCAGCACTCCGGTGTCAGATATTGAAAGTTTATTTAATCTCCAAACCCCCTTTCCACCCCCGACAGATGCGTTTCGCAGTTAAGCTTCGCCAACGAAGCGCACAAGCTGTATTCTAATTGGCTGTCAACACTCCAAATCAGGAAGTGTTGGCAGCCATCTTGAAACACCCTGACCCCCTAGGCCTGCTCCGGGGGTCCCACAAGGACCCCCAAGGCCCAAAAACAATGTGTATTTTTTTTAAAAAGGAAGGATGTGCGCAGGGGGGGCAAATCCCAGGGGCAATTGATTATATGTGAAGGGGGCCCAGGGACCACCACCCCCAGGGCTTATTAAAATTGGGTGGGGGGAGCTCTCAGGCCCCCCAGCCCCAGGGACCGCCACCCCCCCGGGTCTACAAAAAATTGGGTGTGGGGGTCTCTGAGGCCCCCAGCCCCGGGGACCGCCACCCCCAGGGCTTTATTACATTTTGTACGGGGGCTCTCAGGCCACTCCCCCAGCCCCGGCGACTGAAACCCCCGGGGCTAAAATAAATTGGGTGTTGGGGGGCTCTGAGACCCCCCAGCCCTGGGGACTACCACGCTTCTAAGAAATGTGGGAGGGGGGGCCGCGTGGACCCCTCCTGGAGCCCTTGATGGCCCTGGGGACCACCACCATCCAGGGCCGGCTCCTGCAGTGTCCCGGGGTGCCCATCCCCGGGACACTGCTGTTTGCAATGGCAGGGCGGGAGCCTCGTGGCTCCCATCTTGCCATTGCAAACTGCTTTGCTTTATTGAAGTGAGAGCAGGGAATCCTGCTCTCGCTTTAATGAAGCAAAGCAGATTGCTTTTCCATATGGGGAGCAGCATGTTAGCTGCTCTCCATGTGGAAAAGCAATGCCGGCTCTCGCAGGAGGTGGGGAGCTGGCTGGGACCGTGGGGGTATTGGGGAGCCCCCCATGGTCCCTAACAGAGTGGACTTGTAAGTAACAAGGACCCCCTGATAGTGGATAAAATTCCTGGGTCAGGGTAAAACAATTTATGACAAGTAACAAGCCCAGGCAATATATAATACGAAGCAATGTGAGCAAACAAAGAAAACAAATATGCACTATAAATTACAAAAATAGTAAATTTAATATATTTGACAAAAATTGAATAAAATAATTTTTAGTGTTTCCTAAAAAACAAATATCACTGTACACACAATCAAAACTGCATGTTATATATATATATGTCATATTATACAAGTTGATATAAAGAATTGACCAACGGAGTGGGCCATCCCCGAGGAATGGGGTCCCCCGGGCTATTAGTGGCTGGGAAGGGGGCCCCAAAATGAAATTTTTGAATTAAAAAAAAGGGCTGGCCCCGGGGATGGGGACCCCGGAGCCGTAAGTGGCCACAGGAGGGGGGCAAGGCAGCACCCTCCAAATAAAAAATTACAATTAAAAAAGGCCCATGCCCGGGTGGATGGGGTCCCTGGGGCAGATTATGGCCTCAGGAGGGGCCACATGGCCCCCTTCCAAATGTTTTAAATAAAACATTTAAAAAATGGGGGCAGGCCCTGAGGGATGGGGTCCTCAGGGCCTAAAAATTAGAAAAAGAAGGGGGGCTACACAACCCTCCTTCTAAAAAAAAAATATTTTAAAAAACGGGATCGCGGCCGGAGGCCATGCACCCTTATTGCACCACTCTGCAAACACGCCCCCTGGCGCATTTGTAGAGGGGGAACACATTCCCCTTGAATACTGGGGGTCCCTGGGGGCTAACTAGCCCACCAGGTACCTCCAGTATGCGCCTGGAAGCTACATTGCAGAGATGTGCTCTGAGGCCACGCTCCTTTTTACACCTCACAGCAACGCAGCTCTGTGGCGCTTACTGGAGGTAGCTGGTGGGCTACTTGCACCCCAGGTACCCTCAGTATTCAAGGGGAGTTAATCCCCCAACTTAACATGCGCCACGGGGTGCGTTTGCACAGTGGTGAAGGGTGGGAGCGGGACCTGTGATCACATGTGTGCAAACACGCCCTGTGGCGCGGTTTAAGTTGGGGAATTAATTTCTTGTCAATCCTGAGGGTCCCTGAGGGCGAAATAGCCCAACAGGTATCTCCAGTATGCACCAGGGAGCTGCATTGCAGACAGGTGTTCAGAGGCCATGCCCCTTTTTACACCTCTCTGCAACGCAGCTCTGTGGCGCTTACTGGAGGTACCTAGTGGGCTAGTTTGACCCTCGGGACCCTTAGTATCGAAGGGGACTTAATCTCTCAACTTAGAACGGTGACAGGGCGCGTTTACACAGTGGTGAAGGGAGGGGACGGGGCCTGACGTGATGTGTACAAACTGTGGCGCGTTTTAAGTTGGGGGGAAAATTCCACTTCAAACTTGAGGGATCATGGGGGCCCCGTAGACCACCAGGTGCTTCCAGGAAGCGCCACTGCACTGCGTTACAGAGAGGTGGTGCAGGCCGTGCCCCTTTTTACATCTCTCTGCTACGCAGCTCTGTATCGCTTACTGGATGTACTACGAATTCTGATTTACTCACCTGTTATCAGGAGACACCTCAGTGCTACATCTTTGAGCCCAGTACTGATTCTGAAAAGTAATTCTAACCATACTTACCAGTAACTTGAATTTCCTTCCACAGGCCTACATTGACTGGTTTTACTTGGAAATTCTTCCAAGTGTGGCGTTTTGGAACTTTAAAATATTCACCTAAAATCATCAGAACAACGAATTCCAATTTACTCACCTGTTATCAGGAGAGAACCCAGTGCTGCATCTTTTAGCCCAGCACTGACCCTGAAAAGTAATTGTAACCATACATACCAGTAACTTGTATTTTCTTCCATAAGAATCCATTGTCTGGTTTTCCCCAGAAAAGTTTCTGTCTATTTACACAAACTAAAAATATTCTTTAAAAATCGCCTGTATGACGTAAACACATTTTTTCAACTGTTTACAGGAGATGCACCAGTGCTGGATCCAGGATCCACCACTGAGTAACAAAAATTAACGATAACACTACTTACCTGCTAAGTGAATTTCCTCCCATAGGATAACATTGGTGATTCTAAATGAAAAAATGTCCGTCAACTTTTAAAATACAATAATATTCCTTAAAAATCACTACTTTAACCAAAACGCTTTTATTCAACTGTTTACTGGAGATGTCCAAGGTCTGCATCTAGGATCCAGTCCTGTGGTTAGAAAAGTAATCCATAAAGTAACTAATTGCATTTAACTTGAAATTCACATTGAGTTCAATGTTGCATTGTGTTTGAAATTGAATTGCCAATTGCAACAACTGTAACTACTGAACTTAAAAGTCTATTGCATATTTGCAAAGTATTTAAAGTAAAGTAATTCATTCTGAGAAAGTATATTTTGTAATGTAATGTATAATGTAATTTAAAAAATAAAATATCTAAAAATAAATAGTTTAAAAAATGTAGTAAATCAGTATCAAGCAAATAAATATAACAATTAATACATTTAAAAATTGTCATTTGAAAAACCTTTGATATTCACTGAAAACACCAAAGGTTTCAGATATGTTATAGTTAGGAATTAGCATTTAAAAAACCTTATAGTTACGTGGACATTTCACTCGTACAAAACCATTGAAATTCCTCCGTTGTAGTTAGTTGTACTAACTGTAACTCTCGCGCCCGCAATCCACTGCTGATGATGTCACATATTTCATCATTCATGACATGGTCAGTGACATCACTGATGACATCACTGATGACATCTCAAATGACATCACTGATGACATCATCCACGTGACAATCAGATGCACCTCATCATACACTAGTATAACCTTTCATCACTCAATGTAAAATACAGAGTACCATATTTGAATCCATTGACACACCAATACAAGTTTCTAAAAACCCACTCAATGATTCCTAGACCTACACACACATCTAATCAATAGAACACTATCAAATATATGTATACACCTATATCGACATTAGACACCAGCACACATCCTATTCACTTATGCAGTCATCCTACTCACTTATGCAAACAATGGATCATACTTACATTTACTCAGCTACACACTTATACATACACCACTTCATTTATTCATATAGAAAGTAACTCATACTTGGTGTGTTATAAAAACACTATTACAAGAATACAGTTATTAATACAGTCACTCATGCAATCACTGAGTCTTATGAATAATTATTTATGTACAACAAATGTCACATACACTGCCTTTTATTTTTCTAGTTTGTTGGACATGAACCATTGAGATATATATTTGCTCATCACCACACCCGTAAAGATAGTCACTCACCCAAACAACTGTTGTAACATGTAGTCTTAAACTCATATACCTACTGAATTAACTATTCACAGATCTTTGAGCAGTCACACACCCCTCACTGAACCACACACACATTCACTCTCTCATACAAATACTCAGTTAACTAATCAATAACAAATATAGACTTTCACGTAGCTACTAACCAACTGGTGCAGCATTTTACAGAGCAACTGACAAATGAATACAGATATTTACACAGTTTAGTTACTATCCAATATGTTTAGTGAGATACTATAAATTAGTCAAGTAAACAGTCAATCACACTGCTACTAAATCCTCCATCCAGATATTTATATATCCACTCATTCTTCAATGGAGATTGCTATATATATATTACATATTTAAATAACGAACCAAACCACATTCACTGGATGATGTCATCAGTGATGTCATCAGTGATGTCATTTGAGATGTCATCAAGTCATCAGTGATGTCACTGACCATGTCATGAATGATGTAATATGTGACATCATCAGCAGTGGATTGCAGGCGCGAGAGTTACAGTTAGTACAACTAACTATAACGGAGGAATTTCAATGGTTTTCTACGAGTGAAATGTCCAGCTAACTATAACACCCCTAAAACCTATGTTTTTTTCAGTGAATATATATATATATATATATATATATATATATATATATATATATATATATATATATATATTAAAGCTCCAGATACACCGGTATCGTGGGTCACTCTTGGTGTCGGGTGCCGTAAAACGCAGCGGTGTACCGCGTTTTCAAATTGCAGCTCCAGTCCTCCTTACCCATACCCAGCCGGGCCGGGAACGAAGACACAGCACTCACGGGCTCAAGTAATGCAGCAACGTTTTTATTCAAGCAAACGCGTTACGGGACAGCGTCCCTTCGTCAGTGGTTCAATAATGAGGAACGCGGCACCATTTTAAAAAAAATAAATAATTGGTCACAAAAATGAAAGATGGACTGTTCGCGACCACAATAATGTAGCGCCATCTTGGAGTGTCTGAAACGGCTTCAATGCCCACATTTGAGTGTACAATTCAAACGAGATTGCTTTCAGGTTTTAAATTTTTGACAAGACATTTCGCCGTATATCGGCAAGCACGACTCTAAAATTATGGTCGTAGCACAACTCCCTCATATATTGTGTGTCTCGAGGTGTGTTCGCTCGATTGGGCTCAGCAGTGTGAACTCGATATATAGATGTCATAATGACAGTCACAGTCTACAAACCACAACATTGGTTGTATTTTGTGAAACCTAATCAAGGTTCAATCTTGCCGTGGATCGGCAATTGCAGCCAAACGGCTGCATGGAGTCACACATGCTTCGTCCCTCTCAGAGGACACCCTCAATACCCATTATTTTGGTTAAGCCGTCACATGTTCAAAACCTCACAGACATCGATACCCACCACCACTTTTCAACATTTTTCTGTGTCATTGCTAATTTCATCTTACATCATTCCAAAAATCACATCATCAATTTTATATGCTTCTCAGTTTTAACAAAGAGAGAATATATCATCCCAAATGAGTTGCCATTTCCTCCCCCATATTAAGACCTCCTGGTGCCTTAGTTTCAAGGTCAACAATGTAACGAGATTCAAGTCTCCTGAGAGTTAAAAGTCTGTTCCCTCCCCTTGGACTTTCCGGGACACAGTCTAGAAAGAAAAACCTCAAAAGGTCTCTGTTGCTGTTGTGCTTGATCGCAAAATGTCGAGCGACAGGGTAGGTGAAATCTTTGTTCATAATCGCTCTCATATGCTCTAAGACTCTCAGTTTTACAGGGTTGATTGTACTGCCAATATATTTTAATTGGCAGGGACACACAAGGCAATAAACCGCATGGTCTGTCTGGCAGGACATGAACTTGCTGATCTTCCTTCCACCTCGACACCCTCTCACTTGATAAGTTAATGTGCGTTTACTGAAAGCGCAGGCTTTACACTTCCCGCAGGGGAAGAAACCCTTTACCTCCTTTAACGTACCTTTTGTGTTACGTACTGGCTTTAGATGGCTATGAACCATATGATCTCTTAAGGATCTTGCCTTCCTGAAGGTAAGTTGTGGGGTTGCAGGTATATCCGACCCCACAATGTGGTCTGTCTTCAGGATATGCCAGTGTTTGATCATGATTGCTCTAAGTTTAGAGGAGTTCGCCGAAAAGGTGGTTACCATGCGAAACTTCCCCTCTACAATAGGTCTTTCTTTCTTTTCGAACAATACATGGCGTGGCAATTTCTTCACGCGACTCAGAGTATCAAGTAAAAGGTTCGGTTTGTACCCCCTCTCTACAAATCTGTCCATACTTTCAGTAACTGCTAAGTTGAAGTCTTCCTCATGAGTGCAGTTTTGTTTCAACCTAAGAAACTCCCCATAGGGGATGCTGTTGGCCAGTTTACGCGGGTGACTACTTGTTGCAAACAGGACACTATTCCCAGCAGTTGGTTTGCGGTAAAAAGAAGTAGAGATTTTCCCTTCCTTTATTGTTACCTGTAGATCCAAGTAGTTAACTTGTGAATTACTCACATCCACCGTGAACCTGAGGTTGCAATCATTATGGTTTAACACCCCGACATACTCTCGTACCTCATCAATAGACCCATCCCATACCAGGAACAGGTCATCAATGTACCTGTACCAGGTCACTACTTTGCTGTTCCATGTGGCGTTTGCAGGGCCCCAGGCTTCCTGCTCCTCCCACCAGCCCACGAATAAATTTGCGTAGCTGGGGGCGAAGCAGGTACCCATAGCTGTGCCCGACATTTGTCTGTACAAGACCTCCTGAAAAAGAAAGATGTTATTATTTAAACAAAAGTTGACTAATTCAAGTAACATTTTGTTGTGCATTGCGAATTTTAGTGACCTCTTCCTCAGGAAATAATCAATAGCCTTAAGTCCTTGTCCATGCTCTATGCATGTGTATAGGCTCGTTATGTCAAGGGTTGCCATCACATAAGTTGGTTGCCACACCAGACTTTCAATTTTCTCAATAAAGTCTGTGGTGTCTCGAATATAAGACTTCAATTCTAAGACAAATTCGAAGAGATAGTGGTCTAAAAATTTGGAAAGGTTTTCTGTCAGTCCTCCAATGGAGGAAATGATTGGTCTCCCTGGGGGTTTTTCAATGTTCTTATGAACTTTTGGCAGATGGTAGAACGTGGGTACGATAGGGTTGGTGGTTTTCAAAAATAAGTACTCTTCTAGTTCTAACATCTGTTTACAATGCCACTTCCTCAAAAGTTCATGTAAAGTTTCAATGCTTGTCAAGTATTCCTTCTTGTCAATCTGTGCGTAACAATGTACATCCTGTAACTGGCGCATGGCTTCCTCCACATAATTCTCACGCGACATAATCACGATGTTGCCCCCTTTGTCGGAGGGTTTGCAAATGATAGACTTGTCGTCTGCCAATGTTCTTATCGCCATCCTCTGTTCCTTTGTGATGTTAAAGTCATCTGTTGACCTTATATTCGTTGCTCTCATGGCCATCAGATCCCTGATGACAGCGTCAGAGAATGTGTCAATGGCATCCGTTGTGGTTTGTGGCACAAATTTGGAAGGTAATTTGAAACCACTATTCGGAGCCTCCTGGTCAGCATCAACATTTGCTAGTCTCTGAGTGAGAGTGTTATTGGAAGCACTCATCTCACATTCATTGCCTTGCCGCAGATTTTCTAAGAGCTCACATGCCGTTAAATCATTGACACTTAAAAGATCAGTCCCCTTCTTATTGCCACGTAGATATTTTACCTCTTTAGCTGTAGGCTTCACTTTAAAATATTTGTGCAACTTGATCTTCCTAATAAATTTATAGAGGTCGATCCTTGTTTGGGTGTATTCCATGTGCACATTCGGGCACAATGTAAGTCCCAGTTTTAAAACAGACTCTTCACACGGGGATAGAACTCTTTTCGATAAATTGACAATAGTTAAGGAATCACTTTGTCTCACCATCTGTTTCCTCTCCTGCTTCTTGTTGTTCGCGACGCTGTACTGCTCTTTCCTTTGCCTCTTCCTTTTCCAGCCACCTCGTCTTGTTTGTCTGCCTCTTCCGGTGGCTTGTTTTTTCCATCCCTTAACCAACTGTGCCTGATGACATTGAACTCCTGATGAAAAGGAGTCTTCGTTGGTAAAACAGAAGGGCCTGCCGCTTCATCCCCAGAAACTTCACTCACATTAACATCAGAGTCAGAGGTTTCTATTCTTGGTTCAGGTGGCGCCCCTGGCATTAGATCTTTCTTTGCCAAGTCTTTTCATGGCTGGTCATATCTCTTGGCAAAGGTTAGTACTCTGCCCATCGCGTAATCACGCTCGTCCCGATCAAATTTCTCCTGCTTCCTCATTTTGATCTTCAACTCATATTTTTGTAGTCTCTTTTTCATGGCCGTACGTAATTGTTCTTGTTCATCCTTGTCTGGATTCTTAAGTAGTTCTTCTTCTATTGCCTCAATTTCCTTGACCGTCTTATCGCGGTCACTCAATGCAAATTGCACTAGGATTTCCAACATTCCTTTGCAGGATAGGGCAATGTGAGCAGCCCATGCTTCCAGCAGGAGGGGGTCGGGATTCTCATAAGCAGGGACGGTGAATATTCGCAATCCCCTGGGCACTCGCTGTACTTCGATATAACCCTGAAGTGATGTCCCCTCCCACCACTTCCGGAGTTCTCTTTCATAGAGCTTCTCTAATTTTTGGAATTGTGTAACCAAGGTACTTTTGACCTCCACAGTCACTTTAGATGGTAGTTTCGTTATGTCTGGGTTTTTATTTTTAAACATGTCCCCCGCTGCGTCTCTGCGCTCACTCATATTGAACATTTTATGATGCTTAGTGGAGTTAGGCGGTCCGATCCCGGAACCTCACCTTCCTCCTCTTGTTGCTGCTTCTATTAAATGAGCCCTCGACACACCGCCAATTAATTCACAGTTCTAGGATGCCGGACAGTAAATAGGAAGAGATCCTTGAGTGCTGGCTTAATGAGAAATAGCGCATTTCTTACTGATTAGTTTAACTTGCATTTATTTTTGATTTAAGGTGTGTGTTACCTGTTGTTGAAAGATCAACAAAATGGTTATAGAATATTGTATTGTTTAGCTGTGACTTTTCCTCCACCCTCAAACATTAGCCCCACTTGCACTGCATTCAGAGTCACAGTTGCCATACTTTTCTTTGATGCACTGAATGGAAGACAGGAAAATACCCAGATATAGATTTCAATTTTGTGGCAGACGTGAAACAAGTGCTGCCACTTACTGACAATGCAATCCCACACGTGACAATTAACTACACTGCTGCCTGCTAACAGTGCAATCCCAAAGGAGACATCAAAATACCTCACCCACGGCTCAATCTAATAGCAGATATGAAAAATGCTATGACAGAATTATAATGTAAACCTATAGTATGCATGAAAATACACTGACTTACAGTTCAGTCTTATGGCAGACATGAAATAAATGCTGCTGCAGACCTACAATGCAATCCCATGTGAGGGGTGAAGATACAGTGGCAAACAATGGAATCCTATGGGACTCACAAACAAATGCTGCCCCTGACTTACAATGCACTCCTATTGGAAATGTGAAGATATACTGCTACTGACTCCCAGTGCCATCTTACGTGGCACATGAACATAGTCAGCCACTGAAGTATAATGCCATCCTATGGTACACATGAAACTATGCTAGGAACAGAGCACAAAAAAATACACTGCCAGTGATTTACAGTGCAATCATAGTTCAGAAATGAAAGTACACTGCCATAATGTCATGATGCAATTATATGGGTGACATGAAAATACATTACCACTGTCTTATAATGAGACATTAAAATACACCACCACTGTCTTATAATGAGACAAGAAAATACAATGCCACTGTCTTATAATGAGACATGAGAATACACTGCCAGTGATTTACAGTGGAATCGTATTTCATCAATGAAAGTACACTGCCACTATCGGATGATACAATTCTATGGGAGATATGAACATACACTACCACAGTCCTATAATGAAACATTAAAATACACTGTCTTGAAATACAATTGTATTGGAGACAAGGCTTACAAAAATACACTTGCAGTGTAATCGTACTTCAGAAATGAAAGTACCCTTGCAACTGCCTCTTAATTCAATTATATGGGAGACATGAAAGTGCACTACCACTGTCTTATAATGAGACATTAAAATGCACTACCTTGTGCTAGACTTGTCACCCTTAGGGTGGTATTTCCCGCATGCTTTTGCCATTTGCCTCTTATTTTTGCTGAGTCCTTTTGTTGGCTTTGGGACTCTGAGCACTTTATCACTGCTAAAGTGCATGAGCTCCTCCCCTAAACATGATAGCATTGGTGTAAACCTAATTTGCATATTTGTTGTACTGGTAAGGCCCTTGTAAAGGGGTGTACCATATACTCAGGGCCTTACTTTGAATGCTACAAGTGAGCTGCAGCACTGATTGTGCCACCCACAGAAATGGCCTCTGAAACTCGTTGAAGGCCTGCAACTGAAGTGCCTATGTGTGCATTTTACTGCCACTTCGTCTTGGCATTTAAAACTACTTGCCAAACATTAAACTCTCCTTTTATTACATGTACATCACCCATAGGGTAGGCCCTAATTGATCTTAAGGTCAGGGTGCTATGTAAGTAAAAGGTAAGACATGGACTTATATGTTTGGCATGTCCTGGTAATGACAAACAGCCTATTTCATGTTTTACTACTGTGAGGCCTACCCCTCTCACAGGTCCAAATTGGGAATTCCTTAATGCAATTTTAAGTTGTAATTCTTATTCAGATAGGAGTAGCTTTTTTATGTTTCATATCTTCGGAATGTGACATGCAAGAATATTCCCTCACGACCTAAGCAAATTTGGAAATAACAATTTTTATACTTTGACAATTATTTTGACACAGGGTGACAGCATTAACTCATTTCATATTAAAAAAATTATTATTTTTTATATACGAAATATTTTCATCTTTTTTACTTTTTTCTTTTTTTACTTTCTAATTATCACAATCATTTGATAAAACATGCAGTACTTCATTAGAACAATAAAAACCATATCTGTACCATGCAGAGAAAGAGACAAGAACCTATTCAAATTTTGTCAAGAAAAACCTAATACCAACTATCTCACACACCCTACATTCACTCCTTATTCTGCGTCTGAGGGATCGCAAGTTGTAATGCGAAGTTGTTACGCAAAGTCGACGCGTTTCGGTGGTGTAAAAACCACCTTCCTCAGGACCTTCTAGCAGAACACTCAGATGTACACAAACGAATCATAACCACTGCATGGAATGGATATCCTGGTGTATCTGGTGGGGTAGAATACCGCTTCAAATATAGGTTCATCTCAGAGAATTTGTTGCCTAGGAATGTTCCAAGAAAATGGTCAACCCGATCATGAAATGATTTGGAGTACGGGGATTGTCCGGAGCTGGTAGCCCTTTGTAACAGGTACAGTTTACCTTTTTGTTCACTGTGGTAACCATAAGATGCTTTGTGCACTAACGTCGGCTGGGTTCTGTTACACAGTCCATTTGATTTAGATCCCTTATTCAGTGGCAATTGATTTTGTTTAATCTGACGCGCGGCGTAAATCGCTCCATCCGGCACTTCCTCGTACGACCCCGTAGGCTTGTCATATCTTCGGAATGGTAATGATTAATGAATCCCCCTTACAGGTGAAGTTGAATTTAACATTACTGTTTTTGAAATGCCACTTTTACATGGTGGACATTTCTCTGTAGTTACTGCTCTTGTGCATAACAGCCTGTCTCCAATAAGCGTCTGAGTTCGATGACAGCTAAACCTGGTGTATTCCCTCTAGACAGCCAAATACACAGGAAGGTGAGGCTTGTCTACATTTTAAGCACTCATCTGCATTCTGATGGGTCTTTCTGGGCAGGGATGAATAGGAGGGGCTGACACTGTACTTCAATGGGTAGTGTCCTGTCCACACACAAAGCACTGATTTACACCCCCCCCCCCCCCGCCCCCGGGTTTGCCTGGCAGACAGGACTGGGTTGAAAGGGATCCTTGTGTACTTCAGAGAGTTCCTTTGAAGTCACCCCTTACATCAAAGGCACTTTTGGTTATCAGTACTGGGTCTCTGACCCCCTAAAATCACACACCTCTTGTTCATGAACTGAACCTTTGTCAGAAGGACAGTTGTGCAGCTTAAAGGACTCAAATGGACTGCTGGTCTGGAAGCCTGTTTTTCTGCTTATTGTCCTGCTGCTTGCCGCTCCCTGACTCTGCTGGAAGGACTCTGCCTTCCCTCCAAGTGATCTCTAAGGGTTTGCAGGCTTGTCTTCTGTTTTCTAAGGTATCAGGGACACAAAAGACTTCCTATAAATCTGCTAGTGCTGCTGGACTCAGCCTTCTGTGAGCCCTACCCTGGTCTGAGATGCCCTCAGAAGTGGGTTCTGCAGCTGTTTTCATAAAAAACAATGCATTTACTGCATGATCAATTCTGCTGTATCACCCTTCAATGCTGACGCAGATGCTTCCAGATGACAGCGGTTTCACAGCCTGCACAGCTGCATTCACTTCAAATGAGGTTGACATGGGACCTTCTTTGCGCGGATTGACAACAACACAGTAGACTCTTGACGTCGACAAAAGCTCCATCCAAGTTACTTCTTCAGCAGGACCTTTCTGAGTCCTGTAGCTGGCCTGCTGTGGATTGCGATTGGCCTAAACTTTGAATTTGCACCAGTTTCTCAAGACCTCAAGTAACCGTTTGATTGCTCATGACCTCTAAGTAGTATTTCTGCATTTAATCTTTAAAAATTCATATCTAGACTTCTACTGATTGCATATTTATCATTTTGGCCTACTTTTGCTCCGATAAATATTCTCTATTTTTCTAAGTCTGTGTGGAGTCTTTTTGTGGTGTATTCATTGTGTTGCACAAATACTTTACACATTGCCTTTGTAAATAAGCCTGATTGCTCTGTGCCAAGCTACCAGAGGGTGGGCACAGGTTATTTTATTATGTATCTAGCTTACCCTGATTAGAGTGGTGGTTCCTGCCTGGCCTGGGTGCATACATCAGCCAACCAGCAATATCATTTCTAAAATGCTGTCATATAATGAGACATTGAAATACTCTGCCACTACTGTCTATTATAATGAGACATGAAAATACACTGTCAGTGACTTACAGTGCTATCCTACTTCAGAAATGAAAGTACACTGCCACTATCTCATTATGAAGTTTTATGGGAGACATGAAAATACACTGTAGCTGATTTACAATGTAGACTCCTGCAAGTTATAAAAACACACGTAAATGTCAGTCTTATACCAGTTACGATGCACAAGTTACCACAGACTTCCAATGTAGCCCCATGTGAAAACACACTTACTTAAAATGCAAGGCTAAGGAGACGTGTGAATATGTGCTGCCATTGTTTAACTTCTCACTTCCCTCTGCTGATCCAGCGCCATGACACCCAGATGCATATGTACATGAAAATGCTGGAGCGCAGAATGCAGTACACATAGAAAAAGCAAAAAATAAGGAGAAATGAATCATTTGTGCTCGTATCTCCATTCTAAGACCAGGTATTCCCTGGCCTTGTTTTCGGCCAAAAAGCACTGGGTGTTGGAGTGGAGCACCCTCAGCAACACCCAGTGCATGCCCCTTTCACACTAAGAGGTACGTGAAAAGGGGCTGAATTTACACAGCAGTGTTTAGCCACAAAAAGTGGCTTAATGCCGCTTTGCAAATGTGAAGAAGGGCATATCACCATCAGAATGTCACTAAAAGTGATATTCTGGTGGCACTATCCCCTTGTACATATGTCCCCGAGTCGGGTAACTATATCTTTATAAATGATGCATACATTCAATGTACAATGCAGTCTTGTTGGTGAGACAAATATACACTGCTGATGCCATATAATGTCATTTAAAGTTGTACATGGAAGTATTCACCCACTGATTTACATTGCCACTGACTCACAGTGCGATTGTATGGGATGCATGCAAATATGTTGCCACTGACGAATGTTACAGTGCGATGGGGAAAATGAAAATACTCTGCCATGAACAAAGCAGTTGAATTCCACTGGAGACATGAAAATACATTGCCTCTGAAGAATATTACACATCGGTGGGGAACTTGTCTGTGTGCGTCGGGGTGGATACAGGTTGTATCGGTCAATGCTTGTGTGTGTGAAGTGTGTGTGTGAGCGTGTGGTAGAGGGACGACTAATGATTGTGTAAGGAAGGAGATCACTTATATCTATGGCCCCACCCTCACTCATGACAATAGCCGACTCTTGCTCCTCCCTATTACTGATGTGATGTGTACACCAGCAGCTGTGTTTGTGTGTCCACTATTTCCATGGTAACCAGGCAGTGATTCTACAGGGAGGGCCCAGCAGCATGTGGCTCATTATGTTCCTGAGCAGCTGTCAGCGCAGCCCTCACCCTTTCACCACCGAGGGGCACCTTCTCTGCATGTCATGCAAGGTATCCCTGGGGTCAGTCTGACTGGCATTCTGCCCAACAGAAACAAAAAGTAAACACAAAGTATGTCTGGTTCATAAATGGAAAGAGGGAAGTGACCATTGAAGACTACCTTTTATTGGACAAGAACCATCACTCACCTGAAGATGACATGCTTCATTATTGGGTTCCTACTCACACCAACACTTCGGGGTACCTGGTGTGCGCTACGACTCTCCAATGGCGAGGAGCATTGGTGTTTTTGGTTAGAGGAGCAATATGTTCGGGTGAGGGACATAGTGTAACAAAAAGAGTGGTGTGAGTAAAGCTATCTTCTAGTGGACTGAATATCAGTTTTATCCTGATGCCCCCAATGTATAGGGCTAAACAAATGAGAAGTGACAGAGGGTTTGGAAAAATACTCCCTATGCGAGGTCAACATGTTTCTGCCCTGGAGTGACCCTACATGGGATTCAAGGGCATTGATCAGGACCAAAGTGGTATAGTCACTCTGCAGTAACAATTATAAAACCTTATCCCAGCCTCAAGAATGTAAGTTAGGTGATAGAGAAGATGGACCACAGTGTCTTAGTCACGGGTCAACCTTCATATTGCTACGTAAGGGTTCTGCTCTTGCGGGCACACCATTCAGGGACACACAGATGACTTTAAGCTCATTTGTCTAGGTGGCCTTTTGAGTCTCTTGATTGAGCAGAAGGAAGGCAAAAGTTTGTGGGTGACCCTGCAGAAAGGGCCAGAAACAACAATGGCCATTGGCTATAAGCAGCAGGGGTTGAAAATAGGTCCTGGCCATGCAGTCATAACACATTGTTGAGAGTAGGACCTGACCATATGAGGCATCTGCCTTGTCTATGCGCTTAGTTTATCCAGGCCCTGTTCTCAACTTCTTTGTGATCATAATCCACTACCATTTCTTTTGAGTGTATACAGGGGGGGCTCATAACGGGGCCTGTTTTTTTGTTGCACTGGCTCTATATGAACATTAATTCTGTAAATTGTGCTTCTATTACAGTCTTGAATACAAGTTTAAAGTTTTCATCTACACCCCTTTTCATCAAAATCTTGCTTCCGTGATGTGGTTTCAAATGGACTACACACACCTATTCAAAATAGTGATGTAGTGGGCATGTTGTGCACTATCCTGCAGTTTGTGCTTGACTGAAAGGATGTGTATTTATTGTGTGGCCTATGTGGGAAGTATTTTGGTGTTGGGCTTGAAGAACATATTAGTGCCCTTATATTGTGATATGTCACTGAGCTTGAACATCTAAAGGAGCAATGAGATTCACAGCACTCAAACTTTATGTTGTTAATGTGCTTGAATGAAAAGGTGTGAATTCTGGGTGTGGCCTTTGCAGAAAGTGTTATGAAGTTATGCATGACGAGTCGCTTGGGTTGAGTCACCTACGGTTCATACCTTCATGGTGTGGGAGATTGTATCTTTTATTCGGACAGTGCAAACTTGTATCATCGGTGTGAAAATAGCCTGGTGTACTGAATTCCAAGTGGTCTTGGATGTTTCTTGTCTTTGATGGGAGACAATTTCATAACTGTTCGTTTGGAAATGAGGACCCATTTATGCATATGTTCTTGCAGTACGGAATGATCAGCTGTGGTGCCAATTAAGTGCGAAGAGTATTTTCCGGGATTATCCTTGATATTTTACTTGAATGAAGATGAATCTGTGACATAGAAGGTCAGGCAGAGTACCTTGAAGAGTAACTCTAAGCCATGGGTATCCAGTGAAGCATGGGGTAGACTGGTGCAATGTGATCACATAGGCATAGGGGTCGGATTTGTCTACCTGCTGTATTTGGATTCTTTGAATTTTTCAGGCAAGTAATGGAGTCAGTTTGCTTAGTCTAGTCAAAACAGGAAAAGGTTAATAAGTAGCTCGTATATTCTATAGGACACCATGATATGGGATGAAAAGGGTTCACATGGTTTGGAACACACTTCTTTTGATTTTATTCACTTGCATAATGAGAGATAGCCCAAAGTCCATGATGATTCCAGTTTTCTTACTTCTGTTGATGTCAGTGATAAACCAAGTTGTTTTGTTCAAAGGTTGTTGGTGGTTTTGTGGTTCCTCAGCAGCAATTTTTTGAATGGTTTGTACAACTTAGTCTCAAGTATCCAGTTATAGTGGATTTTCAGCCTTCTGAATGAACTATATGGCATTGGCATAGTTATAACAGGTTAGGCTGAAAGGCATAATGAGGTTTGGAAGTTGTCTGTGGTTGATTTTGAACGAGAGAGCAGATATACTCAAACCTTGAGGAGTAGTAAGGTTAGTGCTCACAATAAATTATAGGAAAGATGGAAGTGATATGATGACTGATCTTTATGATGAAAAAATCTGATTCAGTGTAGGGTACTGTTAGAACTGGGGTTTCTGGCTGTCAGAGTATGCACCCTGTGCAAGAAGGAACCACCACTCTAGTCAGG
The DNA here is from genome assembly GCF_964261635.1 of Lissotriton helveticus. NCBI lineage: Eukaryota > Metazoa > Chordata > Amphibia > Caudata > Salamandridae > Lissotriton > Lissotriton helveticus. Next base: position 799,305,297 of record NC_136068.1, on the reverse strand, counting down.
GCAAACTAGATGCACTCTAAAGGATAACCTCTGCTTACCCTTTGGTAGCTTGGCACAGAGCAGTCAGGCTTATCTAAAGAGGTGATGTGTTACGTGTAGTATTTGTGCAACACTTGATATAGTAAAACAGCGAAAACACCGCAAAAAAGATACCACACCTGGTTACAAAAATAGAAGTTACTTTAATACATTAAACATCACACTAAACAGCAAAAATCCAAGAAGTAGATCCTGCGACATCAATTTTAAAGATGTAGGTGTAAATGGCACATAAAAGCACAAAGCGACAACTGTGGTTATCTCATCATGCGGGACCATAACAAAATCAAGAGTTTAGTCTGACCCCGATGCAGCGTGGGCCAGATACAGGGACCCACTTAGACCTGTTGAACACTGTACCTTAATTCTTGGTGCACAGTCTGCACGTCATTGTTTTGTGAGGCTTCACAGTGATACCGATGAGGACCCCAGAGGGCAGAGCACTGTAGGCCTGTAGGCCCACTTCCAAGGATCCAGAAACGGGGTGGTATCACTTGACAGGCAGACTCACAGATGGTGGAGTCCAGGTGCAGGAGCAGGTTGGTCGGAAGTCTTTTGTGTCATTGAGACTTCAGATGGGGCAAGCGTCAGCATGGAAGACTTGATGTGTAGGTACTACTTTGTGTAGTCGGGTCGAAACATCATCGTTGAGCCTCACAGTCAGTCCCCGTTAGGGTTGTACCCCATATGATGCAGGAGCTGCGTCGTCGTCGATCCTCGCATTCATGTCATGTGTCTATGGTGAGCCACACAGGGAAGTGAAGGCCACTGAGTACTTTCCAAGCGACACAAAATTATCACTGCATCAGTATTCAAGCAAAACAGCTGCAGGACCCACTTCCGAGGCCCCGGACTAGATTGGCACCTCAGGCTGTATAGGACTCAAAGATGGCAGAGTACAGCAGCACAGTTGTAGGTAGTCTTTGATGACACTCAGACCTCAGAAACAGGAGCAAGCCAGCAAGGCCTTGGAGTCACCCTGGGTTGGAGTGAGATAGATCCAGTCCTTGACTCAACACAGTAGAGGTCAGAGGCTGCAGGGCAGCTAGGGAAAGCAAAACACAATTCCTTTAGAGCAGCAGTCAAGCAAAGTGGCAATCCTTGTAGCATAGCAGTCTTCACTCCTGGAAAAGTTATTCTGCCTAGGTAGGGTCAGGGCCCAGTATGTGTTCCCAGTTGTTCCTTTAAAGCAGGGGTGACTTCAAAGCAGGCCTTTGAAGTGCACAGGCCCCCTTTCATTCTAGCCCTATCTGCCAGGCTATCTGTAAGGGGTAATCAGCACTTTGTGTGGGAAACAGGACACTGTCTATTTAGGTGTAAGTGTCAGCTCCCCTCTATATTTCTGCCCAGGAAGACCTATCAGAATGGTCCCTTTCACAGCCACCCTTCCTGTGTTTGTAGCTGTCTAGATGGAATGCACAAAGTGTAGTTGTCACCCACCCCAGACTTTTGTTGAAGACAGGCTGCAGGGCACGCACAGCAGTGCAGAGAAATGCCCACTTTCTAAAAGTGTCTAGCCAACGCTATATAAGACTCTTCAAATAAAATAAAATAAATAAAAAAGATATGAAACATAGTGTAACTACTCCTTTCTAATCAGGAATGACAGTTGAAAAGTGCTTTAAGGAATTCTCAATACTAGCTCATGAGAGGAGTAGGCCTCACAGCAGTGAAACACAAATATTGCTGTTTGTCGCTACCAGGACATGTGAAATTTAAAAGTACATGTCCTACCATTTAATGACACTGCACCCTGCCCTTAGGGCTACCTTGGGCCTACCTTAGAGATGCCTTATGTGTATTAATCATTTGCGTGCGCAAGACGGAACCACGCCATCATGACGGCGTGGTTCCGTCATGCGGCTGCAGCTCTGCCCACGCCGCAATAATTTCCCGCCTTTGGGGGCGAATTAATGAGTGGGCGGGCCGTGAAGGAACCACGCCGTCATGAGCACATGACGCCCGTGACTCATGATGGCATGGTTCCGTCATGAGCACGAAAGCGTTGCGCTTAACCCCCACCCCCTCCTGCACCGCGGCAAAATTAGTGCAGCGGCGAAGGGGTTAAAAGGGGAGTTTAAGGCTCGGCAAGTGGCATTAACTTCCAAGTCGATGTGACAGTAAACTGTACACACAGGCCTTGCAGTGGAAGTCCTGAGACAGGTTTCAAAGGCTACTTGTGTAGGTGGCACAACCAGTGCTGCAGACCCACTATTAACATTTAGATTTCAGGCCCTGACTAAATGGTATACCACTTTATAAGGGATTTATAAGTAAACTAAATATGCCAATCTTGTATGCACCAATGTCACTATATTTAGGGGTGAAGTATATGCACTTTAGCACTGGTTAGCAGTGGTAAAGTGCTCAGAGTCCTAAGGCCAGCAAAAAGATACAGCAAAAAGTGGAAGTAAGCAGGTAAATAAGTTTGGGGAAGGCCACCCTAAGGATGACAGGTCTAGCAGTTACTTCTTTGGGTTGCAAGTTTAGCAAGCCTGAATCTGAGTTTAGTCGTCTGTGTAAAGTTATTGGATAGGTGCATTAGATCTTCAACAGCTACTTCTTTCCTGATCACTGTTGTTTACAGGTCATTCCAGATGAAGATCAGGATAATGTTAATGCCTCTGCCTGGGGGGAATCCCAATTGATGGTAAGAAAGTTCAGTTTTCCAAAATACTAGCCATTGGAGATTGGTCTGTAGCTGGATGAGTCGGAAGAGTTGAGGTTCTTCTTGTTGATTGTTCTGATGTGAACGGCCTTCTTGTTGAGGGTGGTGCTCATTGGAAAGGCAGTGGCGAGTAAGATGTCCAAGAAGAAAGCACTTTATCAGTGAGGGGCTCCTCATGACATAAAAACCTTCCCTTTAAACTGCTTCGTCACTTGAGCCAGACTCATGCTTAATCAAATAGATGAAACAAAATAAATACTTTAATAAAAGAGATACATCTTCCGAGGAAGATGGATACATGCTATAGGTAGATAAAGCAATGCACTGATGTAAGAGAGTGATTGGTCTCTCCTAGATCCTTTTGTCTCTTTTCCCCCTTACTCTCCTTTCCTCTGTCACACAGTCAAAGCCTCACCTCATAGACTCTATGACTTCTCTGGGAGACGCATGGATTTGGGTAGATAGATATATAATGAATGGATGTTTCTGGGTGAATTCATGTCCACTGGCTGAGAAGCTAGGTGGATGACAATAGGAGTGTGTGTGTGTTTGTTTGGGGGGTATTTGTATGGTTGCCTCATAAACATCCGTACCATTTGATTTTTTATATTGCGCTAACTGAACCACCACAGCCATTCCTGCTGCAACATTTCTGAGGATTCATAGTAATTCGAAAAAAAGTTTTCAGTTGTTCTCCACAGCTCCATAATGTTGCTACTTATGTGCATAGATCATAATTACGAATTGGACGATTGCATGCAAGCAGTCCCATTTGACTAGTCTCTTTTTACTCCAATATGTTCTTCAGACTCCTTTCATATAGACACATTTTTAGGGACTGAATTTTGATTCTTTGTTCTCAGCCTGGAGGATGCCGAAACAAAGGTTTGTTTATTAATGTTTTTTAGTAACACAAACATCATTCTGGCATACACAGGCAGGTAATTACTAGTCAGTCAGTCAAAATACTTTATTGCGATAACTTAATATCATACAAAGACAATGGCAAAATACATATTACATTAAAACAAATACAAGAAATACGTACATTAAAAACAGTTAAAATACAACAAGATAAAAGTCATCATAGACCGTATTACAGTTCATATCAAGTAGGAAGTATAAAGTGCAAAGTGCTAATGTGCAAGGAGCCACAATTAAGAAAAAAATCCCCAGCAAGATGATCGTTACCGACACCAAATGTCCCTGTTACAATAGTTTTTATAGTTACAGTCCCAATGTAATTACAAAAAGCCTAATTAAAGTGCACAATCCGTGCTACAAAGGGAAGTAGACACTTTTTTAAATCTAATGTTCCTGCTCCTAATATCTCTCACCAGAAAACTATCCACATGAAACACAATCCTGGGAGTCTGTAACAGTTGTAAAAAAATTAGAGCAGGTTTAACTAGGATAAATCCAGCTTCCTTGAGTATAGGCACAAGGAACATTCTCCGAGCATCAATGTAGTGACTGCAAAACATTACAAAATGCATAGTATTTTGATCAGAGAAATGATCGCAAGAACATGGTGGCGCCTTTTCTGGGGTACTCCATACAGGATAAAAACCAAGATTAAAATGTATCAAATTAAAACGAAAACGAGTTAAAATAAGCCTGTGGTATGGATGGGTCACCATGTTCAGGTAACTTTCTGGGCCGTCAGGTATGGACAGTATTAAACTGGCCCTGACACAGGGTTTTTTCAATTCAGATTCTTCCCTCTCCAGGGATAGGAGCTCCTTCATTGCATGTTTTGTAGACACAATATCTTTGGATGTTATAGAATCAGTTACAGTATAAAGCTCAGGCCTTCCCAACCTCAAAAAAGTTTCCTTAATATAAGTCAACCACCTAATATTATTAGCTTTGTCCAAAGACAAACAGTCTCTCATTATAATATGGTTTAGAGGAATTTCTTTATTGAGCCACAACCTCAACCAAGCAACTAAAGGTGCAATTTTTATCAGGTCTGTGATGTAGCCTTCCCCTAATTCCATATGGACGGTGTAGGACGGGGTTGACTGTGGGACGCCAAGAACAGATCTAAAAAAATTGTTTTCTATTGTCTGTAAAGGTTCCACTCCCCTATATCCCCATAATGAACCACCATATGATGCCACTGAGATACATTTGGCCTTATAGATTTTAATAACAGCTGCGATTGGCCTACCCCCAAGTTTTTTAGAGAACCCCTGAAGGGCTGCAGATGTCCTAGCCAACATGGTTACTCTATTATTAACATGGGGACCCCAGTTACCCTGCTCATCAAAGGTAATCCCTAAGTAGGGAAAGGAGGTTACGCGAACAAGCTTTTCCTGTCCGCAAAGAAAGATTTTGTGAAAAGGTCTCCTGGCTGCCCTGCCCATAAGCATAACCTGTGATTTTTTAGCATTTATTTTCAGGTCAAGTGAACCTATAAAAGATTCAAAGGCGTCCAGGAGTCGTTGAAGCCCCACCCCGGTGCGCGCCAGAAGAACCGCGTCTTCCGCGTAAAGGAGAACAGGAACCCCCTGTTCCCCTGCACGCGGAATGTCGCGGGTCACGCCCCTGAGAGCAGGCTCCAAGGCGTTCACATATAATGTGAACAACAGGGGTGCCAATATGCACCCCTGTCTGACTCCTTTGTCAGAAGCAAAAGCGTCGGTACACCTTCCACTCGAGGAAACTCTAATTTTTGCAGTAAGGCCAGAATGAAGGTCAGCCAATAAATTAACAATAGTCCTATCCAGGCCCATTTCAAGTAATTTTGACCATAGCTTTGATCTGTTAACCAAATCAAAGGCAGAGGAGAGGTCCATGAAGCCTAGATACATGGACCCCTCCTTGGCCCTAGTATATTTTTCAATCAGCAAGTGGAGGTTAAGGCATTGATCCAGGGTACTTCTTTTAGGTCTAAAACCATATTGCACATTTGTCAAAATACTATTCTCTGTGACCCACTCATTCAATTTTACTAGTATAACTCTCCCTAATATCTTAACTGAAGAATCAATCATTGAGATTGGTCTATAACATGCAGGATCCTGCCTATTTCCCTTTTTAAAAACAGGGATAATTATAGATGTTTTCCATGTTTCGGGAATATTGTCATGGTTTAAGGCGTTAAAGACCCTGCAAAGTAATCTTGACCAGAAATTAGGGAAGCATTTAAAGGCGTCTGCAGGAACACCATCGGGTCCTGGCGCCTTTTTCTTCAGGGTACAGTCTATAGCATGTAATACTTCCTTTACTTCAATGTGCAATTGGTTCCCAATGGTGTTAACATCAACCTCCTGCACCCTGGGTTTTCCATTGGTATGACCTGAGTAGATGTCACTAAAGTGTTTAATCCAACCTTCGTCAGGGATGTTAGTTTCAAGGGGGGAATTTTCCTCCCCTGTGAATAGAGGTTGGTTGACAATCTTCCAAAATTCTCCACTATTTTTTAGTATTGCTGGATCTGAAATTTGTGTCCAGGCTTCATCTTTAATCTGTTTTTACCTGTCTGAAATGGCCTTTTTGTATAGGGCTCTACGGATGGTGATAAGTTCACGATTCTTCGGAACAGCTTTTAAAGCATTGAGCAATGCAGAATGTGTTTTTGAGCATCTGCGATCAAACCATCTTTTAGTGGGCATCAACTTGGGTTTAGAAGTCACAGAAAGCCTACAATTTATCTTTCTGCATATGCTACCAAATGCAAGTATCACCTCCCTATCATTGGACACACTGGATAGACACACACCGACCTCATCCTCAGCCTCAGAAAGTACCTCTTGTACAAAGGGTTCCGGGATTATGCTATCCCATTTCAGTCTGCGTCCCTAGTCCTTAACTTTAAATGCTGATTTATTATTACAGGGACCATGATTACGCCCTATAAAATCAGAGGTTACTAGGTCCAGGGAGACAGGATTGTGATCACTGAAAGCAGAAACCACAGTTTTATACATTAAAACCTTGACTAAAAAACATGCTGAGATAAAAATATAATCAATAATAGAGCCATTGTCTGTTCCCTTAAAAGTAGGGGCCCTTACCCCCCCCCCCCCCCTCCCCACAACTAGATTCGTACAAGTTCCATCTTGCTAGAAAATTCTCTAAACAAGCCCCCTGTTTGTTATGTTCAAGATGGACAGGCGCACAATTAGGAGGGGATTCTGAGTCATCGCAAACACACATTAGTGAACAAGGGTGTATGTTGAAATCACCCAAAAATATAATTTCAAAAGAGTTAACATCTTCACTGTAGACTGACAAAAAGTGATCCAATCTATCTAGGCTGTATGATGTACAGTCTGTTGCATTGGAATTATAAACATTTATAAATAAAATATTTGGAGATTCTACTGAAGAAAGTTCAACAATTAAACATTGCTCTAATCCCGAGTCACATTTCTTGAGGCTACCTTTAATGTCTAGTTTAAAGAAGCTTAGCAATCCTGCCTTGGCTCTTCCCGCTGCGCTAGACACTGCGGGAATACAGAAATAACTATAGCCATCTAGAGAAAAACTGTTATTTGTGTCCCAGGTTTCCTGCAATGCAATAATATCGAACTTAGTCATAAAATCTGTCCATGCCACATTACCTACTTTATCCCCGATACCCGCGATATTCCAAGTAAGCATACTGAGTACTGACACATTATTCTCTTCATGACTTATATGTTCGGGCAAAAGTCAGTCGTTTTGATCCAGAGAGGATAGGGGGGCATATCGGTTGGACAACAAAAGAGGTTGTGCAAAGGGATTCTGATGAACTGGGAGAGCTGGGTGGTTTACAATGTTTCGATGTTGATCACGGCCCCATCTTTTATTTGAATCCCAATTATTGTCCCATCCAAAGGCTGGAGTCTTAGGGTAGGTAACATTCTGCTGTTCTCCGTAAAAATTTTTTAAAGTTAATGGGACAACAGAACCCTGCCTGCGTTGGGGTGGGAGTAAATTAGTGAGGATGTTTGGCAAAACACCCGTTTGTGAGAAACTTACTGCCACACAATCCCCTTTAAATTTTTTGGGGCGATTTCCTAACCAGGAAACCCTTTTAGCTGTCTTAATCTCTTGGGCCAACTGTTGGCCCCCCCCGAGGCTAACCTCATGTTATTTGTAAGCCATTGCAACGCCTTATTAGACAAAGAGGAAGGAGATTCTACTATACCAGCTTCTAGGGGCGGTACATTAGCTAGTACTAGGACAACAGGTGAGGCTTCAACTATGAATTGTAGAGGGTCAATTAGCTGAGCTTGTGCCGGCGGAATCTCAACTGTTAAAGGACTATCCCCTCTACCATTTGTTTCATTAACTTTCAAAACCGGTATCTGGGTTGGGGGATTATTATGTAATAGTTCTTCTGTGTCCTCACCCTCCTGATCATCATGCTCTCCAATATTATTGTCCAAGTTTGCCACCAGCGTTGTAACGTTATCAACACCCTCCATTATTTTATTCAGCTAGCCACCTAACTTTTTAACCTCAGTTTGTAATTTGTCTATTTTGGTAATTAAAGGTTTAACAATGACTTTAATTTTACTTTCGATTAGCTCGGCAATTCTGACAAACAGTTCATCATCAACAATAACATTGGACTTAGCTCTTCCCTCTCCGTTTTCCTTCAGATTAGCCTTTGGGGTATTTACCCTCTTCCTTCTTGTCCCCGACCTTAAGCCTCCCCGTTTTGGCTGAGTTTTTGCCTTAGAGAAATCTGACCGAGAAGCTTGATCAGAAATAGAGTGGTCTTCTTCTGAGGGACCAACATGTATGTCCTGATCCAAATCACTGTCTACATTATTCACAGGGTCCACAATAAGTACCTCTGGTCCAGACAGAATATTTTCATTTAAAGTACCAATATCCTGATTAATAGAGCAATTAGAACAAGCTTCAGGATAAGTCTGCAGGGGTACAATATCATCAGTTAGGGGAAGTAGGGTAGGATTCAAACAACGTAAATCAGGTGATTGACTCAACCCCAAAGATTCTCTCCTCTGTGAGTTAATTTTTTTCACAGTTTGAACCATATAATTTTCCATCGTGTTTACTATGGGAGCAGTACCTTTTTTTGACATCCTGTCAGTAAATCCAAGGAACTAACTCCTCAGTCTCACTATTAGGTATAGTGTATGTACAACAATGTCTTACTTGGATAGTAGGTTATCTCTCGAGCTTCATGCAGGGTTTCTGGCCCTGTCCCTGTCGCCTCCTGCCGGTGAGGGCCGTAGAGGGCCCGCCCTTTGCCCGGGCTTAGCCCCGGGCGTCCCGCGACACGGGGGTGACTGCCAATTTAACGCGCCTCCTGGCGCTCCCTCCCCGCGTCTGTGTCGTCAGGGATGCGCCGCCGCGAGGCCTGCCGGGTGTTGAAGTCCCCGGAGCCGCGGCGCGATGTTGGAGTGCTTCCTGACTCTCGGCGGTGGCGGCTCGTTCTCCTGGCTGCTGTGGTGACTCTCGGCGGTGGCGGCAGGTAAGTAGTGCTTCCCCAATTACTATTTTGGTGGTTGAGTAATATTTTCCTGTCTGAGAGAACCAGTTACTTCTCTTGCTGTTGAATGTTTGAGGTTCTGGATGCCCGGCCAGCAAGGATTCACAGTAATCAACCTTCGAGAGCCCCCGGACCTGTCCATCCGTACAGGCTGTAATTCAACGAGAAACGGGTTTGTTCGTTTTACGAGTTTTAAACTGTAGTTTAAAAGTACAACCACTTGGTCACCTTGGCAATGAATCAATAATTTGACAACAAAATTGACTGAGAGTCTTTGCCTTATCCTATTGTAAAATAGTGCTTTTGTTGATGAAACTATTTTGACACAAATGTTTCTCTTCTTAAGTTTATGTAGGGAAGTAAGGACCGGAAATATGCGTGTTAATGGCAGCCTGACAGCTTACATATCTTTTGAGAGACGTATGTATAGTTATGAATAGACACCCCCTGGTTTTCTCTACTTTCTACAAAAAATTGCGTAGAACTATTGGCAGGCTAGGTTCAATAGCTTTAGTGTATTTACCATATGGGAGTGATCAAGAGTGTCAGAAACTGCTAATAGATGTATGAATGCCTGGGGGTAAATAGAATGATGGAAGACTGAGTGGGCATATCTTAATGCATGCATGTGGGTAGAAAGATGATTGCACATGTGCAGTTTGATGAATAATCGGATGTGTGTATGTAGATTGATGTCCAGGTGTATGGGTGGATACATGGATTTATAGGAAACAATGAGTAACATGAGAGGTCTCTCCCTTCACCTTTCACAGATCCCTTCGATTTGTCACTCTTTTTCTCTCGCTCACAATCACATAATCTCTTCAGAGAGAGAGAGAGAGAGAGAGGGAGAGAGTGCGAGAGAGAGAGAGAGAGAGACTGTGTGTGTGGGTGCGCACATATGTGTGTGTTTTGGGAGGATTGCAAGGACGTTAGTTACGGGTCATCAGGGGTCTCCGCTGTGACCCCCTGGCTTGCTCTCTGCAGCCCCTGGTACTGCCTTTGCAGCCCTTGGCCTCAGAGGTGGCAAGAGCAGTGCCAAGGACACAGGGGCGGCTCAGCATTCCTTATTTTCTGTTCGTATTTCATTATACTAATAGTGAATAATATTCTACTATTCACTATTAGTGTAATAAAGAATAACGCACACTTAGCTGGAACAGGACCTTTGGTGGAAGCTGTGGTAAGTAAAATTGGTTTCAAATGTATATTTTGTGCGTTTCCGGGTGGGAGTGTGTTTATGTGAGAGAGTGAGTGTATGTGTGAGCATGCGTGTCAGTGAAAGGGAGTGGTAGCCAGTGACAGGTAGTGAGAGAGATTTTATGAGATTGAGGCAGATTTATTATTCTTTGACACAAGAAAACGGTGCACCAAAGTTGCTTTGATATCTTGCATCAAAGTAAGAAAGAAAATGCACCATATCCAATAGTGCACTTTCCTCTCCATGTGTTCTGCTGCACTTTTGACAGCCACACACCAATGCACACACCCTTGTGCTATTAATGCAATGGTGTGTGCATTTTCTGAAGCATATGTTTGATAGGTTTTCCCCTTCCAGTTCAAAAACTATCCTTTAACACTTTTTCCACTTTGTATATGTGTTGTACAATGAAGCACACGTGCAAAGTTGGGAAAAAGAGGAGAATTTAAAGCATTTCTCCTCGTTACGTTTGGCTCAAGGAGTTGTAAGATTTTTGCAGTAATTCTGGTGTACAAATGTTTGCAGACAGGAATTTGTTTCAAAATCCATGCAAGGTTGCCTTACTTTGGGATACTATCCAGTGCAAATCAGGATTTACTGATGCTTAGTATATCTCACCCTAACACATCGCGCTCGGTTTGCATCACAAACATGATGTAAATAAAGTACAAAGGGTTAGTAAGCCTCAATAATTATGAGTGAGATTAAGAGTGAATATGTCTCTGTACAATGCAAGTAATTACATTGTGTGCTTTTACAATGCCGTTGTTACAACGACCGCGTTGTTACAATGCAGTAACATTACAGCACAAGTCGTTACAATGACTTGCTCTAGATGGCGCGCTGGATATAGGAATAGTATATTTTACTATTCCAACTCCAGTGTGTGTGCAACAGTAGGGAAGGTGTTGGAATAGTAAATGATGCTATTCCTTAGTTCAGAGCGCCATCTAGAGCAAGTCGTTGTAACGACTTGCGTTGTAATGGTACTGCGTTGTAACAAGTCGGTCATTGTAACAACCGTGTTGTAAAGGTATTGTGGTGTAATGACTGCATTGTAAAGGTCGTTTCCCTTAAGAGTGAATGCAAGTGAGATAGAATGAATATGAATAACATGCTTTCTTGGAAAAAATCAGGGTCAAGGGTCATATGATAACACTTCTAATGATCTCATTAAAGTCAAAGGGTATGTGATGTCACTTCTACTACCCCAGGCATTTTGGTAAATCGATGCCCATGGGAAACTGCTCTTGTGATGACCATGTGGAACCTGCTCTGGGAGTTTTACTAAAGCTTAGGGAAATCTTTTTCACTATAGAAAAAGTTGTATAAATGATCATTGTTTTCAGTACCTTTCTGCGAAATGAGGAATGGAACAATATGGACTCTGAAGTCCTATTCTAGGTTAGTCTATAATAAAATATTTGGAGATTCTACTGAAGAAAGTTCAACAATTAAACATTGCTCTAATCCCGAGTCACATTTCTTGAGGCTACCTTTAATGTCTAGTTTAAAGAGGCTTAGCAATCCTCCCTTGGCTCTTCCCGCTGCGCTAGACACTGCGGGAATACAGAAATAACTATAGCCATCTAGAGAAAAACTGTTATTTGTGTCCCGGGTTTCCTGCAATGCAATAATATCGAACTTAGTCATAAAATCTGTCCATGCCACATTACCTACTTTAGCCCTGATACCCGCGATATTCCAAGTAGGCATACTGAGTACTGACACATTATTCTCTTCATGACTTATATGTTCGGGCAAAAGTCAGTCGTTTTGATCCAGAGAGGACAGGGGGGCATATCGGTTGGACAACAAAAGAGGTTGTGCAAAAGGATTCTGATGAACTGGGAGAGCTGGGTGGTTTACAATGTTTCGATGTTGATCACGGCCCCATCTTTTATTTGAATCCCAATTATTGTCCCATCCAAAGGCTGGAGTCTTAGGGTAGGTAATATTCTGCTGTTCTCCGTAAAAATTTTTTTAAAGTTAATGGGACAACAGAACCCTGCCTGCGTTGGGGTGGGAGTAAATTAGTGAGGATGTTTGGCAAAACACCCGTTTGTGAGAAACTTACTGCCACACAATCCCCTTTAAATTTTTTGGGGCGATTTCCTAACCAGGAAACCCTTTTAGCTGTCTTAATCTCTTGGGCCAACTGTTGGCCCCCCCCGGGGCTAACCTCATGTTATTTGTAAGCCATTGCAACACCTTATTAGACAAAGAGGAAGGAGATTCTACTATACCAGCTTCTAGGGGCGGTACATTAGCTAGTACTAGGACAACAGGTGAGGCTTCAACTATGAATTGTAGAGGGTCAATTAGCTGAGCTTGTGCCGGCGGAATCTCAACTGTTAAAGGACTATCCCCTCTACCATTTGTTTCATTAACTTTCAAAACCGGTATCTGGGTTGGGGGAATATTATGAAATAGTTCTTCTGTGTCCTCACCCTCCTGATCATCATGCTCTCCAATATTATTGTCCAAGTTTGCCACCAGCGTTGTAACGTTATCAACACCCTCCATTATTTTATTCAGCTGGCCACCTAACTTTTTAACCTCAGTTTGTAATTTGTCTATTTTGGTAATTAAAGGTTTAACAATGACTTTAATTTTACTTTCGATTAGCTCGGCAATTCTGACAAACAGTTCATCATCAACAATAACATTGGACTTAGCTCTTCCCTCTCCGTTTTCCTTCAGATTAGCCTTTGGGGTATTTACCCTCTTCCTTCTTGTCCCCGACCTTAAGCCTCCCCGTTTTGGCTGAGTTTTTGCCTTAGAGAAATCTGACCGAGAAGCTTGATCAGAAATAGAGTGGTCTTCTTCTGAGGGACCAACATGTATGTCCTGATCCAAATCACTGTCTATATTATTCACAGGGTCCACAATAAGTACCTCTGGTCCAGACAGAATATTTTCATTTAAAGTACCAATATCCTGATTAATAGAGCAATTAGAACAAGCTTCAGGATAAGTCTGCAGGGGTACAATATCATCAGTTAGGGGAAGTAGGGTAGGATTCAAACAACGTAAATCAGGTGATTGACTCAACCCCAAAGATTCTCTCCTCTGTGAGTTAATTTTTTTCACAGTTTGAACCATATAATTTTCCATCGTGTTTACTATGGGAGCAGTACCTTTTTTTTACATCCTGTCAGTAAATCCAAGGAACTAACTCCTCAGTCTCACTATTAGGTATAGTGTATGTACAACAATGTCTTACTTGGATAGTAGGTTATCTCTCGAGCTTCATGCAGGGTTTCTGGCCCTGTCCCTGTCGCCTCCTGCCGGTGAGGGCCGTAGAGGGCCCGCCCTTTGCCCGGGCTTAGCCCCGGGTGTCCCGCGACGCGGGGGTGACTGCCAATTTAACGCGCCTCCTGGCGCTCCCTCCCCGCGTCTGTGTCGTCAGGGATGCGCCGCCGCGAGGCCTGCCGGGTGTTGAAGTCCCCGGAGCGGCGGCGCGATGTTGGAGTGCTTCCTGACTCCCGGCGGTGGCGGCTCGTTCTCCTGGCTGCTGTGGTGACTCTCGGCGGTGGCGGCAGGTAAGTAGTGCTTCCCCCGCTCCGCCGGGGTGACTGCCAATTTAACGTGCCTCCTGGCGCTCCCTCCCGGCGTCTGTGTCGTCAGGGACGCGCCGCCGCGAGGCCTGCCGGGTGTTGAAGTCCCCGGAGCGGCGGCGCGATGTTGGAGTGCTTCCTGACTCTCGGCGGTGGCGGCTCGTTCTCCTGGCTGCTGTGGTGACTCTCGGCGGTGGCGGCAGGTAAGTAGTGCTTCCCCAATTACTATTTTGGTGGTTGAGTAATATTTTCCTGTCTGAGAGAACCAGTTACTTCTCTTGCTGTTGAATGTTTGAGGTTCTGGATGCCCGGCCAGCAAGGATTCACAGTAATCAACCTTCGAGAGCCCCCGGACCTGTCCATCCGTACAGGCTGTAATTCAACGAGAAACGGGTTTGTTCGTTTTACGAGTTTTAAACTGTAGTTTAAAAGTACAACCACTTGGTTACCTTGGCAATGAATCAATAATTTGACACCAAAATTGACTGAGAGTCTTTGCCTTATCCTATTGTAAAATAGTGCTTTTGTTGATGGAAATATTTTGACAAAAATGTTTCTCTTCTTGAGTTTATGTAGGGAAGTAAGGACTGGAAATATGCGTGTTAATGGCAGCCTGACAGCTTACATATCTTTTGAGAGACGTATGTATAGTTATGAATAGACACCCCCTGGTTTTCTCTACTTTCTACAAAAAATTGCGTAGAACTATTGGCAGGCTAGGTTCAATACGCTTTAGTGTATTTACCATATGGGAGTGATCAAGAGTGTCAGAAACTGCTAATAGATGTATGAATGCCTGGGGGTAAATAGAATGATGGAAGACTGAGTGGGCATATCTTAATGCATGCATGTGGGTAGAAAGATGATTGCACATGTGCAGTTTGATGAATAATCGGATGTGTGTATGTAGATTGATGTCTAGGTGTATGGGTGGATACATGGATTTATAGGAAACAATGAGTAACATGAGAGGTCTCTCCCATCACCTTTCACAGATCCCTTCGATTTGTCACTCTTTTTCTCTCGCTCACAATCACATAATCTCTTCAGAGAGAGAGAGAGAGAGAGGGAGAGAGTGCGAGAGAGAGAGAGAGAGAGAGAGAGAGAGACTGTGTGTGTGGGTGCGCACATATGTGTGTGTGTTTGGGAGGATTGCAAGGACGTCCGTTACGGGTCATCAGGGGTCTCCGCTGTGACCCCCTGGCTTGCTCTCTGCAGCCCCTGGTACTGCCTTTGCAGCCCTTGGCCTCAGAGGTGGGAAGAGCAGTGCCAAGGACACAGGGGCGGCTCAGCATTCCTTATTTTCTGTTCGTATTTCATTATACTAATAGTGAATAATATTCTACTATTCACTATTAGTGTAATAAAGAATAACGCACACTTAGCTGGAACAGGACCTTTGGTGGAAGCTGTGGTAAGTAAAATTGGTTTCAAATGTATATTTTGTGCGTTTCCGGGTGGGAGTGTGTTTATGTGAGAGAGTGAGTGTATGTGTGAGCGTGCGTGTCAGTGAAAGGGAGTGGTAGCCAGTGACAGGTAGTGAGAGAGATTTTATGAGATTGAGGCAGATTTATTATTCTTTGACACAAGAAAACGGTGCACCAAAGTTGCTTTGATATCTTGCATCAAAGTAAGAAAGAAAATGCACCATATCCAATAGTGCACTTTCCTCTCCATGTGTTCTGCTGCACTTTTGACAGCCACACACCAATGCACACACCCTTGTGCTATTAATGCAATGGTGTGTGCATTTTCTGAAGCATATGTTTGATAGGTTTTCCCCTTCCAGTTCAAAAACTATCCTTTAACACTTTTTCCACTTTGTATATGTGTTGTACAATGAAGCACACATGCAAAGTTGGGAAAAAGAGGAGAATTTAAAGCATTTCTCCTCGTTACGTTTGGCTCAAGGAGTTGTAAGAATTTTTGCAGTAATTCTGGTGTACAAATGTTTGCAGACAGGAATTTGTTTCAAAATCCATGCAAGGTTGCATTACTTTGGGATACTATCCAGTGCAAATCAGGATTTACTGATGCTTAGTATATCTCACCCTAACACATCGCGCTCGGTTTGCATCACAAACATGATGTAAATAAAGTGCAAAGGGTTAGTAAGCCTCAATAATTATGAGTGAGATTAAGAGTGAATATGTCTCTGTACAATGCAAGTAATTACATTGTGTGCTTTTACAATGCCGTTGTTACAACGACCGCGTTGTTACAATGCAGTAACATTACAGCACAAGTCGTTACAATGACTTGCTCTAGATGGCGCGCTGGATATAGGAATAGTATATTTTACTATTCCAACTCCAGTGTGTGTGCAACAGTAGGGAAGGTGTTGGAATAGTAAATGATGCTATTCCTTAGTTCAGAGCGCCATGTAGAGCAAGTCGTTGTAACGACTTGCGTTGTAATGGTACTGCGTTGTAACAAGTCGGTCATTGTAACAACCGTGTTGTAAAGGTATTGTGGTGTAATGACTGCATTGTAAAGGTCGTTTCCCTTAAGAGTGAATGCAAGTGAGATAGAATGAATATGAATAACATGCTTTCTAGGAAAAAATCAGGGTCAAGGGTCATATGATAACACTTCTTATGATCTCATTAAAGTCAAAGGGTATGTGATGTCACTTCTACTACCCCAGGCATTTTGGTAAATCGATGCCCATGGGAAACTGCTCTTGTGATGACCATGTGGAACCTGCTCTGGGAGTTTTACTAAAGCTTAGGGAAATCTTTTTCACTATAGAAAAAGTTGTATAAATGATCATTGTTTTCAGTACCTTTCTGCGAAATGAGGAATGGAACAATATGGACTCTGAAGTCCTATTCTAGGTTAGTCTATAATATTAAGGACCTGAAGCTGATCCTTTTCAATGCTGAATGTAATACAGTGTTAGAAAATGAAAAGTTATAAAAGTATAAAAGAGTTATTGTGGCCAAGTGCACATAGAACTTCTCTAATATTCTAGTTATTTTCAATCTAGGTACACGGAATTTTTCTTATCCCCAAAAATGTTTCTCCCCTCCTAAAGCCCACTAAGCCATGCAGTTTCCTCTCATCATTGCAGTGGTCTCTTCTTTCCATCTCTCTTTTTCACGAACTATCAATTTTCCAGCGCCAGGCTTTGTACTAATACTTTTTCAAGGACCGCTTGTCATAAATTGGATATCATTATACGAGGTGAAAGTAGTAGGGGTCGCTATTACCGTATTTAAAGTTACCAGCATCAGAAGGACCAACGGTTCTGTTGGCTTTCATAAGTTAGCACTTCACTAGCTGAGTCATTTTGAGTGCGTTTCCAGCCATGTTTTAGTCATTGCTTATTTGTACGTTTCATTTAAAGTCATTTATACGCTGGATAGAGTTAAGACATGTGACTTCCGAATGCAACATTATCCAGTCAATAGCCCAGCAGCAAAAGTTACATAACTGAACTCGGTCAAAGAACTACCGCTTACGTTTATTTAAACCTAATTTCTAAGTGAATATTTGGTTTAAGGCTTCTATTGAGGATTTCATCAAAGAAAGATGTTCTCAAGGCCATTAGCTGCGAGAGTGCAACATCTGTTCTCCATCATGAACTATTTCCAGGCTTCCGACGAGATTTACAAGGAACACAATGGGCCCATTGAAGTTCAGCTCGCGGTGGAAGACATCTTGATATAAAAGATGCTTTGTCTTGCAACACAATTTTTCTTTTCATTGGATTGCTGTGAAGACGGCTCTGTCTCATCAATGTGTCAGAGTCAATTGGGCTTTCTGGGTGGTCCTCCAACCCCACATGACTACTAAACGATTCTGCAGATCCAACCATCAGCCTCTGCAATGTGTTCAGGTTGCTGATTGGTGGGTTGGGGTTAAAAGTGCACCATCTCGGTGCCCAGAGACACAGGCTCATCCGCGCACTCTAAATGAGACTTCTCATACAGTAGGTTTATTGTGCAGGGCTTGAAAAAAGGGCGTAATTATTTTCGTTTATTTAAGAGCTACTGCTTGCTTTTGAGTGCCTTTTCTTTCTGAGCCTTTCTTTGGCGGTCCTTACCCCTCTCCCTGTTTAGGCTTCTCTATACTAGTCTGTTGGACTCATATGACACATAGGGTGTGTAAATACACCCATACATGATCCTACTGTTCAGAGGTTGTTGAAATTCCATAAAATGTGTGTGGGCTTCTGCTTGACGTCATACAAATGCAAATAAAGTAGATTGTAAAAACAGACATATGCTCTACATACAGTAGTTATTCAACATCTGTAAAAGGTTACATTTGACAAAGAAACCACAGTGATATGGAGCAGAGAGTGAATGTATATTTAAGATGTAGGGCCATATGTAAGTACTATAAATGTGAGTTTCACTATTGAGCCTAGAGATCTGATCCCATCAGGATTAGGAAGACATGAAAATGCAACTCTTATGTAAAATGTTTTATTAAATTCTTAATACCCACAAAAATGAATGTCACTATGATTTTCTGAATATCAACAAAATGTAAATTGCCATGATAAAAGCGAAGAAAAGAGTGCAAGCACTGATACTTGTGGTTTACCACACCAGTCACTTCTCTCACCCCTTCCCTCAGGAGGAACACCAGTCACTGTAGCCCTTAGTCCCCGGTCACATTTGCAGCTCCTAAACCGGTTCATCACCATAAGACCATAACGGTGGTTGCTCAAACTATGGAATAGCTTTGTTGCAGGACAGTATGAAAAGCTTGTATGTGTTGATCTTTGTTAAGCTATCTATTGGTCTGTTGATCTAGTCATGTGCACCACATGGGAGTAACCGAAGGAAGCCAGGGGCACCAATCAGGGTGACCAAGAACACATCACAGCATCACATCATTTAGCGACACCCTAGCTAAAGAATGACACCAACCACACACAACCAAACACCCACAACCATTAAGGTAGTCTCATTCAATGTTAAAGGGCTCAATCATCCGGTCAAAAGGAGAAAAGCCATAGAATACCTAAGGAAAACCAAGGGTGATGTGTGCGTGCTCCAAGAAACTAAACTATCAGTAGAAAATGCACAACGATTGAAGGACCCAACTCAGAAGACAATGAATTCTGGAGTAATGTTGAGAACAGACTGGGTAAGCTTCCACAAGACGACCTCCTAATAGTAGCCGGCGACCTGAACCAAGCACTAGACAACACAATAGGCAGACACCAACAAAGAGCCAGCCACTGCTCGCCAGGACAAAACACCCTAGGGAATCTGCGCGCCAAGCTCAACCTAAAAGACCCATGGGGACTGCAACACCCAGACGAAAGAGACTACTCCTTCTACTCTCACCCACACAACTGCGTAGTTACATCGATTAAATGTAATCGATGTAACTACGCAGTTTTATGGTTTTAAAGCAATGGTTGCTAAACAATTGTTTCTTGTCTCTTGCCTTCTTTTCCTTATCTTTCAACAGGCTTGTATGTTTTAAATTCAGCCAATTAAATTTTCAGTCCTGATGATGATCCTTGTAATGTAGTGTAAAGGATCAAAACGCCGTCGACAGTTTATATAGTTACACACTAGATTTTCTATTGTGTTACCAAGTTTGTGTTGACTATATGAAGGAAGCCAGGTTTACTTTCATTTGATTACCAGCGTCCCCTCCTCATAGTTTGCCTGAAAATACCCCACCCCTCTTCATTACCTCCTGTTCATGTCTTATATGTTCATGTTTTATATGTACTGGATACAGGACTGTATCCCACTGTATATTTGTGCACTAAAATCCTTATGAATTCTTCTTATATTGATTAAATTAGTGCCCGGCTGGACACTTCTTTGCTATAGCACACATTGTTGTCTATAATTATTTTGTTCCTTGAATAATATGATAGGTTAAGGACCACTGTTGCCTTAAAAGAATCATTTATGTGACTGGGCCTAAGCCTGCAAAACAAAACACCCCAAAACGTGACTGGAGACATCACATTTCAATCAGGAAAACCAATGCTTGTCTGCCAACCAGGTTTTGGGCCCTAACTCAGCTTCCATGCAAGGAAACTTACCACATCCAGGTATTTCTGAAAACTAGAGGCCTCTGGGAGTCCAGGATGATGTGATGTGTGGTTCTCACAAGGTTTTTTTTTAACAAGAAGCCCTTCAAACTCAAACTGTGGCTAAAAGTACACATTTCGTTTACATTTGGATGAAGAAAAGTTTTAGACTCTGCTGGTATTTACACATTTATTTCCACTCAGCTGTCCCACACATCTCCAGCTAAAAAGGGTAATCCACTTACGCCATGGTACCTGCAATAGGAAAAGGAATACAACGCAACATGGACATATCAAGTTTTTCCACCTTTCAATTACATTTTGGGTAGCTATAAAGTGTGGGCCCTTCTTCAATTGAAACCCAGGGAAACTTACTAAACGCAGGCATTTCTGAAAACAACACACCCAGGGGAGTCCAAGGTGGTACGACATATGTGGATGTCAACAGTCTTTCTGACGTAGAAGCCCATGCAAATCCTCAAATTTGGTAAAAACAAAGATTGTCCTCAAAGGTCTGTGAAGGAAAGGTCCAGAACTGCAGGGCTTCATAAATGTCCTTCCACCTAGTATTCCCTCATGTTTCCCCATAAATATGGCACCCTAATTGTGTGGGGAGCCTCACGCCCATGATAGATAGTAGCCCAAAATGAAACATGGGCACATCAAATCTTTCCACTCAAAATCTACCCTCTTTTGTAATCTGGGTATCTGTAGATTTTGGGACCTAGCACATAAGGCACCCAGGGAAAGCTACCAAATTCAGATATTTCTGAAAACGAGACACCTAGGGGAGCCCAGGGTGGAACTCCTTGCATGGCCCCACATAGTTTTCTTGTCAAGAATGCTCTAAAATATCAAACTTTGCTAAAAATCATGATTTCTTTTCTTGCATTTATGTGATTTAATCTTTTGGAATGCACAGTTACCCTCAAAATTCCACACACTCTGCATTTCCTCATTTAACCCAATAAAAATGCTACCTCAATAGGCCTAGTTCCCATGACAGGAACAAATGAAACTAGGGTCAATGTGAGTTCCCATCAGACGTAGCCCAGTAGCCCAACCTGAAAATAGAAAAAGCAAACCCCTCTGGTCCAGCAGCAGAGGGATTCCCTTGGCACTTGGACGTGACCTTTATGTCCATAATGCCTGATTGAGAGTGCTCTGAAAGTGGAGGTCATGTCCATAGTGCCCAAGAGGTTAAGGGGTAGTAAATTGGCACTCATCAAAAATACCGAAAGTGTCCAAAAGAGTCCCGCTACATATTTGTATGTTGGTAGGCTTTTTTGTAGCTCTTCATATTGAGTTTAAGTTCAATTAATTAGTTTTGGATATGTGCCTAGGGCACTCATTCCTGGATACTGGTGAACGTAACATTGTGTGCATGAGGTTTACAGACACAAAAGATTCGTGTGAGTTTTATCAATGACCTGCATGCCGGTTGCACTGCAGGAAGCAGGGCCGGACTGGCCATAGCGGGCACCGGGCAATCACCCTGTGGGCCGCATGGGTGGGGTCCGGTTTTGGGCCCCTGGGGGCCGTTTTTGTTACGGGGCCGTTTTTACAGCATAGCTGCAAAATCGGCCCGGTACCAAAATCGGCTGAAAACCGGCCCCGGCAAAGAGATCGGCGGCACCCCCAACCCCCACGAGTGGGGAGGGGAGGGGGGGGCGGCCGAGCACTTTGCCAGGGCCGGTTGTTGTTCTCAGTCCGGCCCTGGCAGGAAGTTATAAGAACTGCCTGAATAGGGTGGCGATTTTCAATATATGAAATTCACATCTATGAGAGAGGAACAGAATTGGTATCCCTGTGTAACATCTCTGGATAATTAGTAAAGTAGTAAAAAGATAGAAATGCTGAATGGTTGGACTACATTTGAATCTAGTTATAAATGGTGTATACTAACCTGCTACGTATATGGTGATAAGCAGTTTTTTGCTGTTTTTTAACAACACCAATAATTATGGCATACACTCTCAATGTGATTTATTGTTTAAAAGCAGTTAAATATAGTGCCACTCATGTATAATATTTGACAGTATGTTAATATGAACCTATGTGTTCCATGACATGTTTTAACACATATTTGAGCTTTTAAGCATAAGGAATTGACTGAGTTATGTTAAAGCAAATGTACGTTATGGAGGTATTATCCTGAAAGACATCGGTACTTAGTATCAACTATGACATTTTATTTTTATACTTCACAAGGAGATACTATTATTATTAGTGAATAGGCAATATCTATTTGTACAATGGCAGTGTTACAGATTTCCAATTTTTAACTGATTGGTAGTGGTTACATACATCTATTCCTCATTTCTAGAGAATGATATGTGGAGCAATCTATAGTGCACAAATAAGTAAAAAGTAAAGATTAATTGAATACTAAGAATGTGTAAATATACCACTTCTGTGGTAAGTTTACAATATTTGTCTTTTCACTTTAAGTTAGTTTGTAATGGATATGCATAACTGATACAAATCAACGTTTATGGAGTCACAATATGCTATCTGTGGGCTATTGATAATTTTACATTAAAAAGATTTTCCCTTCCTATATAATCTTGGAGATGAAGTAATTGGTCAATATTAATAAACTATTGTTGTTTTATGGATTCATTGGGGATTAAATATGAACAGTTTTTATTCATAGTTTTATTACATGCAACATTACTTTTTGTCCTAATAAGGACATATGAACTTATTATAATTTCTGGAAGATTTCTGATGTTTGAAAGGTGCACTAAATTTGGTATGTCAATACCATTATTGAAGGATATATTTTTAAGATGCTCATTTTTTTCCAATCACATTTATTTTTAATGTGTATGAATTGGTGTATGGTACCCTTGGGGGAATTATTTTTGAATTATTTTTGAAATAGACGCATTGACTGCAAGCAGTTATATGACTACAAGAAATTATGTATTAGTTTAAGGGGGGGACAACATCAAATAATAATTACAATAACTATCAAAGTTAACCAATGAATTTACCAAATAAACAGGTGCTTAACCCTTAGTAGCTTGGCACAAAAGCAGTCCGGCTTAACTTAGAGACAAAGGGGCATATTTCTAGTAAAGTGACGAGGTGTGTCATCAAGCCAAGAAGGCTTATGACAAGTTCCGTCACTGTAGAAATGCAAGGCTGCACCATATTTACAAGAATATATGTGCAGCCCTGCATTTCCCATAGTGCAAGGGTGTCTGTGTTTCAGGGGAAGATTGTTTATGTGCAGGAAGGTGTTCCTTCCTGCACATAAACAATCTTTAAATGGTGTTTTCTAACTTCTATCGGTGCTGCTCAATGCAGCACACATAGAAGTTGAAAAACTTCATTTTTTATAAATAATTGTTTTTGTGCAGGAAGGGACACCTTCCTGCACATAAACAATCATTGACATTTTGCTGTTTCCGAGTGTGCTGCAGAACACAGCTCTTATGGAAACTGCAAGAAACGAGGAGAAATTAAACATTTCTCCTCATTTCGCCAGGGTAAGACCAGGGTTTCCCTGGTCTTAATTTTGGCACTATCCCATATTTATGCCACTCTTGTAAATATGGGACAGCGTCAAAATCAATGGGTGTTGCGGTGGAGAGCTCACAGCAACACCCATTGCCCCCCTTTCTCGCTAAGTATAGCATGAAAGTGTGTCTTATTTACATGGCAGCATTAAGCCACGTTAAGTGGCTTAAAGCTGCCTTGTAAATAAGAGAATCCCCTATCGCCACCACAATATCCTGAAAAGTGACGTTGTGGTGGCGTTGGGGGCTTGTAAATATGCTCCAATGTGGAAAGTATATATGCAGCAATCAAACAGCCCTTGGCAGTAAAGTTTTCTGTGTGCCCTACTGCAATTACTACTACAGTACACCTCTCTACCTAAAACGAAGATGGCAAAATCTGTCTGTCCCTGTGTAGAGCTTCTGTGCCCACCTCAGGGAAATACGCAAACCTTCCTTTGTGATTACTCTAAACCAGTTCTGGGAAAAGCTCCTTTATTTCTCATTCGGATTGTTGCCTGGCTGGCTGGAGGAACAAAGAAGGGCCTTGCCCAGGTGTCAGTTACATCTGCCTGTGACAGGGAAGGCCTCTGTGAAATTAATCAAGTTCATGGGCAATGCCCATATTGCCATCCTGCCAAAGGGACTGATGGGCCTCTAGAGGCTTTAAGGAGAGAAAAGGAAACTCTTTAAAAACATCTTTCCCAAAATATTGATTACAAATTCGATCAGTGAATTGGGCTTGCAATAAATATTTCAAAAATCCAAAAATGAGATTGCCATCTATTTCCCTGCCAGATGTAACATTAATGAATGTAATAGCATATCACAATGCTTTTTTATGGAACAGGCAATCCTGCTACATTGAAGGTAGCTTTTATGACCTTTTCACTATAAGGAAATGTTCAACATTAAACATTTACATGTTTTACTTTTAAACATCATGCACTCTGCCTTAAGGCCTACTTAGAGGTGACTTATTAATATATAAAAGGAAGGTTTAGCCTGGGAAAAAGGTGTTATTTTTGCAGGTCAAATTAGCAGTTCTAAAATTGCAGTCAGGCTACATAAGTTGGCCTGCAGTCATGTTGCATTACTGCTGCAGTGGGTGGCACAATGGGTTCTGCAGCCTACCGGTAGCATTCAACTTGCAGGCCCTCAGTACAATCATACCATGTACTATGGTGCATAGGTACATGTAATATGCCATTTAGGGGTATGCCAACATCAATATGTTGAAAGCGTGAGCACAGGCACTTTACAATTGGTTAGAAGTGGTAAAGTGCACAGTCAGCAAAGGGAGTCAAGTCAAAATCTGGGGGTACACCATATAAATGATGGTCATTACCAACAATCAGGATGAAGTTTAAAACAACTGAAGACTCAATTTAAAATTATAGAGTATAGAACCTGAAATGATTAGCTGTAGGGTAGAATGTGCATTTGAAACAGATAAATATCATACATACATTGTGTTATCTAAAGAAAGAGTGAGAATGAAAAAACAGGAAATGAAGAAAAGATATACACAAGATGAAGGTAATAGAGCAGATATTTAATATTTAACATTTAAAGGTTTCTCGGAGTATAAAAACAATGCAGCTATAAAATGCTGAATGCAAGATATTGTTTTACCAACATTAATTAAAAGCAAACTCACTTAGGGTTGCGTATGCTTTTATTTGGAAATGGTGGTCAAAGCAAGCCAAATTCCTGTGGTTACAGCAGATGGTGTTTAATATGACATGTTCACTTCTTCAAACTGGGCTATAAGTAGTTACTTTGGCCTTTACTCCTTTAAGGGAAAGAAAGAAAGAAAGAAAGAAAGAAAGAAAGAAAGAAAGAAAGAAAGAAAGAAAGAAAGAAAGAAAGAAAGAAAGAAAGAAAGAAAGAAAGAAAGAAAGAAAAGGGATTTTAAATATACAGATGGCATTTCATTGATGAAGATTCTAGGAATCATGGACCATATTGATCTCTAAAGCAGTTAGCTTAGAAATGTTTACTTCGATGCTACAATATGAATTTTTTATTGCTAGAAATAAAACAAATTGTTGAACTCTGCAAATTATCTCATATTATAGACACAGTAGAAAAATGCAATACAGAGCACCATGTTGTAGCAGTGAGCGTTATTAAATTGTTTTGCTACTAGACTTGGTAATAGTGAGAAATGACTAATATGAGTATCGCTAATATATTTCATAATTCACACTTTGGTAAATTTCATCAAATCTACTGAAGAGGGAAAGTCCCAGTGTAAGAAATTGGTTTATTGGTTGAGGGGGTGGAGGCAGCCCCACTCATGCAACGACCACAATCCTTTTCAGGTTGAACCACAAAGGCCACTAAATTAACCTGTGCTTAACCCTCTGGTAGTTTGGCATAAAAGCAGTAAAGCTTATCTTAGAGGCAATGTATTTATGCAGCACACAAACAGTCATAAAGTGAAACTCAAAGCGAGAACAATTCAAAACCAATTAAAAAAAATCAAGGACAGTTTAATAAATAAAATGGTGCCCGAACAACAAAAACCCACTCATTCCACGGAAATAGGATTTTAGATGTATAAGCAGAAATATAAACAAGATGTAAAAAGCCTCAACTGTGGGTATTTGGTTGTGCTGGACCAAGACAAAGTCACGAATTCAGGCTGACAGTGATGGTGAGCAGGTTGAGCACAGGACCTAGTATGAGCCGCTGAGGGTTCTACCTTACGTCCTTGGAGAGAGGTTTGTGCTGACCAGCTTTAAGAGGCTTTGTGTCCCTCGGTGTCTGTTCTGATGAGACTTTCAGCTGTGCGGAGAGGCTTTGTGGGGTTTTGCGTCACACAGGGTTGGTTCCAATGAAGCTTTCTGCTGTACAATCAACAATGCTTTGCTCAGTGTCAGTTCATTTGAAGCTTTTAGCTGTGGAGCGAGGCTTTGCAGGGCTTCTCTTCCAGCCGGATTCGGTGGAACCTTCAGTTGGGCAAGGAAGAGTTCTCTTTCATATACACCCATTGGTACAGGACCTTTGGAGGCACCTTTTAGGGCTCAGGACTCACTCCAGCAGACACCAGCAGTAGGGTTCAGGTAGGACCAGCTGCAGGTTCAGTCAGGTCTAGTAGCCAGGTGGGTATGTGCAGGAGGGTCTCTGGAGCTTGTTTTGTCCCTGTAGCTCACGCAGATTGGCCAACTGATCCTTGGAGTCACTCAGCTTAGCCTGGGGTGAAGGTAAGTGGGAACAGGTTTCCTTATAAGAAATCAAGGCAGTCCTCAGCAGCAGTCTTTCTTCTGTAACGTCCACAGGTACAGGAGTGTTCTGAGTGGCTCTGGAGGCCCAATATTATTACCTGGTCTAAGTCTTTGTGGGAGATGTAACTAACTCCCTGTCATACAACCACATCTGGTTCTGGATAGATCATCCCTTCCCATGTAAAGGCTCCAGACTGGTAAGGGTGACAAAAGGCTCCTTTGTGTGTGCTGCAGGGAAGCCCTCTGAAGTGCAAGTGGGGGAGGGCACAGTTCCGACCTCAGCCATTCTGACAGGATGGCGCATCCTGACCACACCTTCGTGTCACCTACTAGAAACAATACACAAACACCAACAGCAGAGCCATTCACAGTCAAGTGGTCCAGAAAACTGGCAGAAGGCACAAATGGTTAGGACAACAATGTGCCAACTTTTTAAAAGTGTCATTTTCTGAATTGTGTCTTACAATCCAACTTTTCCATTGAAGAGGATTAGACATTAAAATTCTTTTGAGTGTAAACAGTATACTTCTTTTTGCTTGCAATCCAAAATTATCACTTAATAAATGCAATAAGGAAACGCAGTGTTAGTCAATGGGAGAGACAGAACTTGCAACAATGTAAGATGACTTTAGGAGATTTTCACTGTTAGTACATGTAAAACTTAAACCCACATGTCTTTTTCACACAATGCGCTTTCCCTATGAGCCTTTAGGGCCTATACAAGGGATGACTTAAGTGTGTTAAAAAGGGAAGGTTTAGGTCTGGCAAAAGGTTTATATATGAATCAAAAGAGTAAGCAGTTCCCATCAGAAAAGGTGTGACAGAGAGGAGGTGTAATGTAAATCAAAAAATAACTAAGGACTTCTCCGGCTTCTTTAATCTGTGGGTCCCCTTGTTATGCTTAAAACAAGAAGCAGCTGGAAGTGGATGCAATGTTCCAATGTAGCTCAAAATAGAGTGTAGAATATAGTGGAGATGTTTCTTGCCAATTACTGTCATTGTGGATCATGGCAATTCACCAGGACCGGGAAATTAATCTACAAAGTATCTGGTGACTGAAAGTGTGTAAGTATGTGGGTTGCAACCAATTGTAATCATAACTGTATATATTTTTATACCTTATTTATAGAAATTAATCTTGAATGAGAGAGGACATATTATCAAGGTACAGGAAGCAAATAATGCCTGTATACACAGTATAGTATGATGTACTCAATGGAAAATACTCACACTGTGCAAAATTAGCTCTATAGTATGTTACATAAAACATAAATCCCTCAAAACCAAGGAAGTGACAACTCTTAGTTAGATAGGGCAAGCATTGGGCCCCCAGACACATTTGGGTGACTTCTGGAAAGTTCTAGCTCCCTTGGGGCTCTGTTCATACTGCCTCATTTGTCCTTTAGTTTTCAGCCCACTTAGTAGGTGTGGCCTCGGACATTAACCTATGGGGTTAACTACTTACCTCAACACAGTAATTCTCTATCATGTATATATACTGTCACTGCTGTCCCCTGATTTACGCATTGTGGTTTATTCACTAAGAGTTGTCACTTCCTTGGTTTTGTGTGATTTATGTTTTAAGTTACATACCATGGTTTTAAACTTGGAGATACAGCACCCTCACTACTAGGGGGTGATTTGCTCTGGCGTGAGAATTTTTCTCTGAGTACATTGTGCTATACTGTGTTTACAGGTGTTACTCCACTTCAAAACCACTTAAATAATAGATGACAAGAGGTGTTTGGAAAAACAGAAACAGTTTGTTTAATTAAACATTACTGTCGGGAGAACAGTTACAGGCACAAGATCTGAGGACTGTCACAATATACAATCAGTTTGTGTTATTCGTTTATTCAAAACATGATGGGTTTAAAAAGTTTCCAGGATACCATATATGGTGAGGAATTTTGGTTGCTGCCTTTGGAATCATAAATAAATTGTCTAATCGTTACCACAGGTGAGACTCAACCTCCTGGGCACACAATGTGGTCAGTGGAAAACGTGTCCTGATGTCTGCATGGAGAGCGCATGATCACTGCGTGTGCTAGATCCTGATTGGCTTTGTGTTCCCTACTCATGTGGCACCAGACTTTTTATGGTGTTTTAGGGCGCATACTGCCTCAGGCCATGTGTGCTCTATTAGGGCAGTCTCCCCTGACCCTTGCAATGTTGCTGTGCCTATCCGTGAAATTGATCAAGAATTTCCTGCCCAAGCATTTGCCTTCCAGTTAAGCACCCTCCCACCTGCAATCCCGTAACTTGGTCATAAGGCCTGCTTGACTACATATTTGCGAGTCGAGGTTGATGTGAAGTTCACAACAGGTGATTCTGATAATAAGGATGATATTTTATTTTGATCAATGAATGCATCAATTTCCTTAATAACACAGCCATTATTTTATTCCAGTACCTTGATTTCATGTCTTCTCTCATTCCAGGTCGGTTTTCTAGAAATAAGGTATACAAATATATACATTTGTGATTACGATTGGGTGCAACCCACATACTTATGCACTTTCAGTCATCCAATACTTTGTAGATTAGGTTTCTGGTTCTGACGAATTGCTTTGATCCACAATGACAGTAATTGGCAAGAAACAAGTTGACCATATTCTACTCTACCTTTTGAGCTGAGTTGGACTATTGCATCCACTACCAGCGCTTCTTGCTTTAACCATAACAAGACGACACACAGATTAAAACCGACAGGGTACTCTTTAGTTCTTTTTAGATTCACATTACACCAATCTACTTCTCATCACACATAGAGCACTACCTCGCATACTTTACATCGGCAAAATAAAAAGTATTCCGGCAAAGAGCCAACCTGAGGGGCCTGTTGAGCACTGTAGCGCCAGGCCAACGAGGAGATACCCGCTGATAAAGCATAACACCCATTTGGGTGTGTGAGGGTTATTTCCCCTAATCAGTCAGATCCCCCAATCTGGTTCCTCAGTTGGCTTCTGACATCCCCTCTGGCATACTCTTTTGATACACATAGCCTATTTGGGAGAATGTATTCTGGAACTTAATGTGGTTCTAGTCCCTCCTTGAACCACATTATAGATGAAATAGTTGGTCAACTAATTCATCTATGAATGGTAATATTTGTTTTCATCCATCCACACTCTGCTTTTAACATTGTCACCATGGTGACCGCCTGAATACAATTAGCCATTAGGCACCATGTTAGTCAATTTTAAATCACCACTTTTATTTAGTACACATTCTCTTTGAGCACTGCAACTTTTCATCTCCCACAGCTCATGATACACTGCTGTCTGACTTTCCATCACTGGCGGATCCTATACTAGAGTTTCCTCACAATCTTCCACGGTGAGGTACCTAGTGGATACCAGTTTGTATTCTAAAATCCCAGATGATGATGTTCCGCCAATGGGTGGGCTGATGGGTTTACTTTTCTTATTCTTTGTTCTTTGCTTTATCACACTTATAGTTTATACATACACTCATCCATCAGGAAACAGACACTTTCTAGCCACTACAGACCGATAGCACGCATTTGTGTTTCTTAATAGTTAGATTAAGGGGTTAGGGTGCATATAGGTCTCTAATCTCTTATTCCCCTGTAGACCCTCTATCCACTGTTGTTTTTTGTTAGCAGTAGTAAAGTGCATAAAGTCCTAAGGCAGTATAAAACAAAATAAGCAAAAACAGGAGATTAACGGTAAAACGGTTGAGTGAAAACCACTCCAAGGATGTCAGGTCCAACATGTGTCCCTCCCCCCAGCTGAAAGCAGAGAGAACTGCTCACCCTCACCTGCATTCTCGCTACTAAGGCAAAAGAAACTAGAGTGACCATAAACCTTGGCATGATCAGTTCCAGGCCGATAATCTACCATAAAGTCCATTCCATGTAGGAAAATGGACCACCTCAACAGTTTAACATTCTCACCCCTCCTTTACATTAGACATCTGATGGGTCTGTGGTCTATCTAAACTTGGAGGTGAGCCATAAACAAGTATGGTCTCAACTTCTCCAGTGCCCAGACCACTGCAAATGCTTTCCTTTCCAATGCCCTCCACCTCTGTTCCCTGAGACGTAACCTCCTGGTGGTGAAGGCTTGTGGTTCATCTAGGACCTCTTCATTTAGCTGTCAGAGCACTGCCCCTATGCCATTCTCTGAGGCATCTGTTGGCACTATGAACTCTTGGGAGAACTCAGGGGTCTTCTTCAAGGTGTCAGAACCGTTCTGGCATACCTTTGTCCAGATCACCTGTATCGGTGCTTCTTAGAAGTGAGCTTTGTGAAGGGAGTAACAATGGTGCCCTTGACAATTGGCCTGTAATACCTGGTGAGGCCCAGTAAGGCCTTCACCTCTTTTTAGGTGTTGGGGCTCCCAAACAAGAATGTTTTGAATTTTGGCTTGGAGGGGCTGTACCTTGCTCCCTCTACCTTGGTGACCCAAGGAGACCATAGAAGTCATCCCGATTTGGCATTTTCTGGCCTTGATAGTCAGGCCTGCTCTCTGCAGAGTTTGAGGCACTTCCCTGAAGTGGAACAGGTAGTCCATCTAGTTGGACCTGAAGAGCACAATGTGGTCTAGGTAGGTGGCACTGAATTTCTCCAACCAAGCCAGGACCTGATTGACCAACATTTGGAAGGTGGCAGGGCGTTCAACTTAAGGGTATCACCTTAGCCCAGTGGCGTAGCTAGGGATTACAGGGGGCAGCGTGCACAAGGTATGTTTTCTTTTTCTTAAATGTTATTCTCCCTCGGCATTGTCTCACCAACCCCACTCCTCATCATGTGTCGCCTCCACCCCCGCTCTTATCTGCACCGGCCGTCACTGGGTGGCAAACTTAGAGATCATGCCGGGCACTAAAATCTCTAGCTACGCCACTGCCTTTACCTCATCGGGCCCAGACCATCAGAATTGGGGGGCCCTGGGCTACATGGGTTTCCATCACTTAAACATTTTGGCCAGGCTAGAATCGAACAGAGTGGTCTTCTGGTAATACCAGAACTTTATAACCTCCTGGCTGGCTTACAGATTCTCCTTGGCCTTTTTCCAGAAGCGCTTCATCTGTGTGCGGAGGGCCAGCATAAAGCTGACAACATCCTGAGAGGCTTTCTTGGGAGCTTGGTCCCAACCCTCCTTTAGGAGGCTGAGAGGCCCTCTGACAGGGGGACCATACAGTAAAGGGGCCAAACTCAACTCCTTCTGCAGTACTTCCCTGTAAGCAAACAACCGGCATGGCAAAAGGACATCCCACCTCTGCCTCAAGGGCTCTGATTTGGGAATATCATGAGCCAGCTCCAGTAGGAAGGGTCTGTAGCACCATGGGACACTCCAGGCTCAGGAACATTAGGCTCGCTGTGCAGGAGACCATTCTCCCAGAAAATCAGAGGATCATCAGAGGTTTTGCTATCTGCCTGGGCCTCAGCCTGCCATATTAGGTCCTCCAGAGTAGGGTACTCTTTCTGCATTCTGAATAATTCCTCCCTGGTAGGACCTCCTTCCGTCTGCCCACTGGACAGTTAAGGTAGTTCCCCAGGGTGGCACTGTTCTCCCTTGTAAGTTTCAGGACGTTGCCCTCAGGCACAGGCCCCTTCTGGACCGTGGAAGTTTTTAGGAGCGGGTTTCTCACACTCCTTGTCCCTCCTCTTTTTGGCAGGTACATGGGCCATGCTTCCAGGCTCCAGATCCTCCTGACTACCCTCTCAAGTAGCCATGGACCGTTTAATCAGGGACAGCCACTCAGGTATCTCCAACATCTATGGGTGGTACCAGAGATCTAACTCTTTCTAGATAGAATTCTCCATATCATTACCAAGCAGACATTCCACAGGAATGGATGGACTCACAGCTGCCCTCAAGGAATCTGAGACTATACCAATTTAAAGGGAACCAGAGCCACTGGATATTGACTCTAGTGGTTTTCAGCTACTATAACCTGATGGCCTACATTAGGGATTACCTGTCCTGAGGACGTAAAATCACACCTGATGGTAGAAATACTGGCTCTGTGTCTCTCAGAGCCTCTACCCGCTAACCCCTGATTGTGACCCACTGCCTGTACTTTTAAGTAGTGCTAGGCATTTGGGATTTTGACACCATCTCTCCGTCACAAAAGGACAGTAGGGCAAACTCTGCATAAACTCCTCTCCAAGTGCTACGCTAGCCAGCCCCATTGTCTGACCACCATTTTGAGTTTGAGTTTGAGTTTGTAGACCGCATAAATCACCCGTAGGTCACCAAGGGTGGGCAGCACCCTCTTGGGACACTTGCCATCTCCTTTAAAGTGTCTGGGCCTTATGGTACTCATAGCACTGAGGACTTGTTAGGGAACTCATTCTTCTTCTGCTCAGGTGCTAAGTTTGCAACTTTTTGGCTGACATTCTTCTGGTGGGGTACCTGTCCACCCTTTTGGTGATCTCCCAGTTACCTTCTTGGACACTCTGGTGCTGACCCAGAGGTCAGCCTCTTTTGTATGCTTGCAGGGGTTCACACTGTAGGCATATGCTTCCAGAGACTTGCCCACCCCAATACTCCTCTGAGACCATGTGCCTCCTTAGGGCTACCTGATAGGCTAAGACTCCCTTGTCGATATCATTCCCCACCACACAACTAGGTACAATGTCTTTAGAAATGTGGACCTTGTTATCTCCATTGGACACTGCGATATCGCTGCCACCATTTTTGCTGGACTGTTCTTGCTTAGCTCTAATGTCTAGGTTTCTGAGACTTAACTCATGGGCCAGTCTCCTCACCTCCATGACTAGTCTCTTTTCCTGCAGAGATTTTACCATTTTTAGTTTGGCAATCAAAAGCCTAAACTCCCTTCCAGCATTACTCCGTGGACAGGCTTAGGGAAGACACACTGCTTTCTGCCCTGGGAGGGTGTTCTAATTCAAGGGACAAGTTATTCCCTTTTCCCTGTGCGCTGTACTTCAAAACGTGTGCCCTGGTCCCCCACTTGCTCCTACACATCATCCTCCCCCTCTGGTCATCCTGTGCTGACGCCTCTGATTGATGAACATCCACCCACATGCTCAGAGCCTTTGGGTGCTTGAGCTTCCTGGTGTTCATTTTTGCTGGAAGTCCTCTCTCCTTACAGAAATTCTTGACATCAACCACAGTGTAGTTATCCAGGTTGCAAGCATTCCTCCCATCACCTTTTGAGCTTTTGGTCAGTCCGGGCCTGACTGTACCCATAAGGAGCAGGGTCAAGACTGGTGGGTTGGGATGCTCCCCAGCGATTGCCAGTAGTTAGACAAATGTGTAATAATAACAGGGGGAACCCAATCAACCATAGGGCATCTGGGTGATTCAAAACTAACAAAATACAGGTGATGCCAAAGGTAATTCAAATTGAAACATGATTATTTAGGACACAGATACAGTCAATTATCTGTCTCCAACATATATATTTATACTGATTCAATCCAATGTTACATTTCTATGTTCATCTTATGGAAAGTTTAGAATAAGAAAAAGAAAGAAAAACCAAACACATAAATAATATATCGTCTTTATGTATTAATCCATTAAGAACCGTTTTCAAGTCTTCAATATTTCAATCATACAAATCAGAAAAAAACACAATATATTCTTATATCTATTAATTTTCAACAAGACATATATATACAAACTAATAATTAATCAAGTTCCACAATCCTTAACCCTTGTTCCATGGGTTATGTCTGCAGCCCAAAAGTTAATAGCAGAAGGAAATTGTAGGTAATTTCTTTTGGCAAACTTAATTCCTTTTTTGAACACCAAAAAGTTATATATAGGATTCAGTGAAGCACCACTAAACGTTTTTTTTGTGTGTGGCTCCCAAAGTCACTCTGAACTCCTGAGGAATATATCCGTTATTGTTTTTAAATCAAACAAAAGGTGTCGAAATCAAATAACGGCCATTTTCCATGGATGCTTGTTTCTGGTTCAGGGAGGAATTGGCCTGGCCGTTCGAGCCTGACTGTGCCCATGAGGAGAAGGGTCAAAACTGATTTGCATATGGCTGGGTCTGAACTGAAGTGACAAGGTGAGTAAAAGAACAATGGGTTGAGATGCTACCCTGAGCGATCCCCAGTGGTTAGACAACTTCCAAGCATTTCTCTCCTCACCTTTATGTTTCCATGCCCCGCCCTAAGTGGCATGGGTATTTTCAAATGTGGGTCCCATATTCAATGTGTCACTGGATTCAAGCTAGCCTGGCTAATATGGGGTGAAACCGCAAAACTGGTCACAGGACGCTTGTTTCCATTTCAGGGAGGATCTGGCCTGGCACTTCGGGCTGGACTGTTCCCATGAGGAGCAGGGTCAAGATTGATTTGCATATGGCTGGGTCCAAACTGAGGTGACATGGTGAGTAAAAGAACAATGGGATGCTACCCGAGATCGCCAGTGGTTAGACAAATCGCAAGCATTCCTCCCAGCACCTTTTGTGTTTTCCTGAACAGCAACTCTTCACAAAATGAAGGTGACTCCTGATACATAAAATGGCATCTCTTTCATCCAATCGTATTTGAGGAAAAGCTACAAATTTGATTGAGAGAATTCTAAACAGTAAAGATATTCAAAAGTGTTAACCATTTCAATACCCCTTGACAACTTTCTAAAATCCTAATATCTCAAAACCTACTGAATAGATTTACACCAAACTGATGAAAGAGCGCATTCTGAATAACGTTCTACTTTAATACCAAGCTTGGCATACATTCACGCAGTGGTTTGGGAATGAGGCAAGAGTAGAATTTGTGTTGGAAGCAACAAAGTTACAAAGACAAAACGCTTAGTTTTCCACCACTCCTTTCATTTTTTCTGTGTGAGTGTCTTCATAATACATTGCATGCTGAACCTTAGCTGACTAAGCTTGTGGTTTTCCAAATTGCATAGAAATTCCATTGCTGGGGTCAAAGGCCCCATGCATCTGTGAGTAATGGTTGGTAAAAACAAAACAGAGGTTTCAAAATCGGAAATTTAATTGGAAGGTCTTCTTAATCTGTTGGTGCATTGTCATACCACGATACACTCAGATTCTAACAGGCAAACTGCGTTCACTAACAATTCCAGGCACTACATACAATCAATGGGTGCCCTGTGGGTTGATCCAAAATGTGAATGACACCAGCAACCAAGGCAAATACTGCATGAGGCTGTGCATTTGCTCACTCAATATATGCTAACTGTGGCCTATTTATGAATATGAATGATAATTCTGGCAAGAATTTGCTGATAGTGGCAAACTGAACTCCCCTTTCAATGTATTTTGTTCTGTATTAATTATAAGACTGACAGCTACCATATACAAAAGACCTAAAAAGAACAATGATGATATCACAAGCTTCCCTGAGATCTTACTGTGGAGGAGAACCAGGATATATCTAAGTCCAGCTTCAAGATTTTAGCTTATTTTCATAAAAAGCTGTTATTTATTTGGAAGAGACTTAAATCAGACTATGTAATATTCAACTTGAATTTATTAACTACGGGATACTAAGTAGTTCAATGGATTATCAAGGCTTTGTACCTGAGATGACTGCTCTATTGAGTTGGCACAATATATTGCACCAGAAGTCTTTTTATATACATCAATTGGACATATGTAAAGTTCGTCTGTGGCAATGGTCAATTCATGTTCAATGTTTGCAAAATATGTATTTACCAACGAAATGTACTTGTTTATAATTTTACAGCATATCTGCTCAATGGCAGCAAGTTGAAGTTGAAGGTTGGGGATGCCTTAAAGAATTGGTGACCTCCCACAATTTTGTGAGTTTGTTGACATTCACTAAAAAAGGTCTATTCCAACCCTTGAATTTTAAAGCTCAATTACATTTTTGCACACCAAAACTAATATAGCATGTAAGTAACAATGGAATCCACAAAAGAAGATCTAGGAATCCGTTACTTGCGGAGTTGCAGGAGGACCTTTGGAATCCTATGTGATTTCCAAGGAAGGAAAATGTTCTTTAAAAGTATATGGGGACCAACAACAAGTCTATTTTTAATGAAGCTCTTGTATGTTTTAATGCACACAGTATAATCATGTTAGAAGTTGGTGTCTAATCAGTTTTCACAAACAGTCTGGTTTTGAAACGATAAGAACAGCACTAATTATAAGTAAATGACTGTAGTCGATTATGCTGCATTACATAAAAAGGAGGCTTTGAGGACACACATACATTTAACCAGTATTTGATAGAGTAACATCATTTTAGCACAGGAATTGAATGCATCTTAATCCAAAGAGTGGTTCTAATTTTAAATTAATTGCTTGTACTGCTGACATATAGTGATTTATTTATTTATAATATTTTTATCGGATTTTCATCTTTTTAAGCACAGCAACATTCTAGAATAATTATGCAGAAAACAAAAAAACATCTGAGATATACATAGTAGCACAGAAAAACGGACATCACAGTAATTACAGCCTTCAAAAAAAGGAAAAAGGATAAACTAAGAGATACATCTTATTTCTCCCCAACTTTAAAGTTAGTATTCACACTAAACATGGGAGTTAATTCTCCCAAATTATAGAGGAAGAGGCATAGCTTAAAGCTTTACAAATTCTCCTTCCAGCTTGAGAGGGGTTCCCAGATCCGTTTCCCCCATTTGCCCTTCCTTGCATAAATCCCCTTCTCGAGATTAAACACAGAGAGCAACCTAGCAAGCCATTGTTGAAAAGTTGGAGGTGCTGTATCTAGCCATGCCGTTGCAATACAAATATGCAAGACCGACATGGCCATAAATAGGAAATATTGCGAAAGACATTGCTTATCATCGCTATTTACCCCTAGTATTATCCAAGCTGTTGTGAGAGAGATCTTGATTCCTTGGTTACTATCCAGAAAAGATTCTTGAGGTCTCAACAGAAGCTGTAAGTGAGGACAAGATGTGAAACTGTGAACTATTTCTGCACTTGAACTATCACATCGCGGACATCTAGTGCCTGCGGTTCCTCCCCACTGAGCTATCCTTGCGGGTGTATAATACAAGGAGTAGATCGTTTTATATTGCTGGGCCTGTAGCCCTGCAGAGCACAAGATAGTCCGTCCTAACTCTAATGAGTCTCGAAAACAGTCTTGATCTACCCCAAGCTTATCTGCCCACTTATTCCCATATTTTGTCAGATCATCCTCTTTCATTTCAGACAGCTCAGAATAGAACCTTCATATAGTACAATCTATACCACCCTCAATAACATCCAATATCCTGTTTTTACCGAATCCAGCGGGACCACCCTGTTTATTCACTAAAAAGCTCCGAACTTGTAAATACTTAAAACAATTCTTTCTGTCAATACCGTAAGCACCCTGTATATCAGAAAACTGGAAAATTTCATTAGGACCCATCAGATCACCCAGTTTCCGGACTCCCCGTTGACCCCATTCTACCATTACTGAGTCTGCGAATATTTTCACTGGGAGAGTTGGATTACTAACTAACCGGGTATAGACATTAAACCTACCAAGGCCACTTTTTTTCCGGGATGACGCCCAGACTTTATACGCAGCCATCAAGATCTTAAACCTGTGGTTTTTTTTTAAGTAACTAGGATCAGTGTATTTAAGGAAGCAGTTCTCTGCCTCCCCACCAATCAATATAGAGTATATATCAATAGATCCTAGTTTGACCTGCCGATCAGACGCATCCCCCCTAACAGACCACACATATACTGCAGGGCTGCCGCCCAGTAGTACACCTTAAAATCGGGGACAGACCAACCTCCCCTAGCCCTGGATAAAGACATAAAACAAAGAGCCCTTATGGTTTACCCATGTGCCCAAATAAATCTATTAATTAAGTGCTCCAGCGCCGAAAACCATTTAGCCTCGAATACCAGTGGTATTGCCCTAAAAAGTTAAAGGGATTTGGGCAAAAGAATCATTTGTAATACATTGCACTGCCCTACTAAGGAGAGGTGGAGATTGTGCAAGTCTTTTTTGGCTTTGGATATTATAGGCTCAATGTTTCTATCAACAGTCTTATCGAGATCTGCTGAAATACTAATCCCTACCTAGGTATAATGCGGAGTCAACGACTTGTGTATCATCATGCACTGCCCCCTTGTTCTTAATTATCTGGGTCTTGGGCCCATTTAGTGCGTATCCTGAAACCTGACCAAATGCCTATAGCTATAGCGCTAGTGAGAAATGGGGTCACTATAGCAACGTCATCTGCGCAAGCCAAAGTTTTAAAATCTTGACCTTGAGCACATATAGGGGGAATTCTGTCATTTTCTTCCAGCTTCCGAATTAACAGATCAATATATACCGCAAATAATAGTGGCAAACATGGGCACCCTTGACGAGTGCCACGCTTAATTCTAGCGGGCTGTAGGAGATTTATAGAGATCAACGAAAAGAGAGAAGACCCCACAAGTTCCAGGGAACAGGGTACTTAAGACAATGTAAAGTCAAAGGGTTATCCCTGGAAGAGATAGTATGAAGGGAGACTATCTCGTTCACTCACAGTATGTACTCCAATTACTATTCAAATCACTGGTCACAAACTAGTTTATAACGTTCACAGTCTTTTTATTAAAAAACATATTTGTTAAAATTTCAGTATAGAGTCGATTAGATTCTACTGAAAACATATGAAATAAAAACATCTAAGTCTATACAATAGATTAAAAAGAAATTTGAAACATTTTCACATTTATACAGCCTATCAAAGGAAAACAGAATACATTCTCTAAGTCTTCAACTCAATCCTACCAATGACAAAGAAGAACTTTTATAAAAAGAATAAAAAAGGAAAAACCCCTACTATAAATGGAACACCTAATGTTGTTACAGATTGTCAGATTCAATAGCCTTCACAATAAATCATTCGGATTTCCAGTATTACAATATGCAAAATATCTGGAATCCCCTGGGCTTGAATTCTATTAGGAACAAAAGCGTCAACGCGTTTCAGTGTATCGGCCCGTGGATATGGTGACACCTTCATCAGGACAACTCAAATTCGTTTGGGGTCATCTGATTCATTTAACAGATATCCTTTCTGTGTGTTAGAGAAATATCAATCAGTATATTATAACTTTTGTGTTTCGACATCATCTTCTAACTTTATTACCACAGATCTGTAAGTTAATTTATAGCACTATATTAAGTATCTGTGTGCATTCAAATATACATTCCTCTTGCAGTATTGGCCTACTTATTCAAATGATTTCATCACACTTATTTTCTTTACCTTGATTTATCTCATTCTCTCTGAATTCTATATCATATTGCACATGTTCATTTACTGATCCCTCCGTTATAATATAGTCGGTGACCAGCTCTACTATATCTATACTGCCATTCCCTCAGGTATACTGACCTTTAATTAAGGATTGTGGCTTTCTCGTCTATGTGTTACACAATTTCCACATACAGTCAGACACTGGATTCGATCGATTCGATACTGGCTCAGATTTGATCTAATGAGAAAGTATGTAAATGTATGGATAACTATTAGTCTGGCCTCATATTGCCTAATTTTATATATATATGAGCATAATTTACGAATATTTGCATTACCGATATTTCTTAACCACTTGGCTGCTAAGGGGTGTGCGAGGGGTTCCATTGACTTTCCATTGAAATCAATGGAAAGTCCATGACGAGTTACCCTTGTCATTAGCGCTGAAGTGGTTAAAGTAGGTTTGTAGATGTAATTTCCTTGGTTCATTAGTTAAAAGCCGGTTATGGAGCTTCTGGGTAATATCCTCACTCTTTTTCAAAAGGGGAACCCCTGATAAAAAACAATATGGGCAAACATCTTTAGTTATATTTCATTATTTCAAACCTTTGTGAGCCCTAGATGTTTAGTCGATTCTATACATACCTCCTGTTGTTAAGGGTATTCCCTTCCCCATGATTTTTCTTCTGTTACTGGACCACCCCTCGCCTCTTGATAACGGTTTGTGGACACTCCAATGGATCTGTGGGGGAGGTGAGTCACATAGTTTACCGTTTCCGAGGAATCATTATGTCCCTCATCGGTATGAGACAACCGTCATGCTACTCTTATAAGTTGCCTGATATTGTGGAATTCTCATGTCAGTTATATTAGTTAAAGTCTAACGTTTTCTACTCCACCATGTGCCCTGCTAGACATTTTTATTTGCCGACAGGGTATTTTATTTTATTTTATGACATACCCACCCTTTTTCCCTTCCTCGATTATTATTGGCTTTGGGATCGATTTTTTCTTTTTTTACCGTTCTCTGGTCCATTTATTATTCACCCTTCGTATCTATTCCCCTCTATTCTAGTTTAAGGCATTTCGTTTATGATATATCGCTGTTGCTTGATCTTTTCAATGACTAAATCGCTCGTAACCATTAAACTAGTTTTCTTGGTTTTCGCACTTGGCCCCTACCCTATGTCACTCGTTATTCACTCGTTGTTTAGGCTTTAAGTTTTACTTATCCCCAAACCGCCCGTGGACCTAATATAATATTGTTATTAAATCAGTTCCCTTCTATACAGTATTCGTTTATCTAAGGGTTAGGGAAACCCCTATTTTCTCCTGCTTACCTCATGAATCTTCGTACTGTAACAGCCACGGGTACGCCCGGTCTCATAATTTTCCTTTGGTCAAATAGAACGTTACCCGGATTCTTATATATACACACACCCAAAGCTTAAAATGTCACAGCTGTGAAGCAGCAAAGTAGATACCTCACCGCGCATGCGTAAAAGAGAGGTCTCTTTCCCCTAAATATCACGGCCATTTTGAAAAGGTATATTTTACGATACCAAGATTGTGATGCTCGGGAGTGATCAATGGGAGGTTCATTTTGTTTGTTTATATTGGAGTACGAAAATTTCGAACCCTCAACATTCATATATTTATATGTGCAAACACTGCCCTGTATCTCATTTCGAGACGTTGCCTGATTGCACGCGTTTACTGCCGATGCATGCGCAGGAGAGGGGTATATACCCAGTAGACACGGCGGCCATTTTAAAGAAGGTTATTTTCTATTCAAAAAATCGTTATGCTGGGGGATGTCTCATTGAATTCACTAAAAAGTTCATCTTAAATTACAATTACGGTAGACCCGCCATATTTGTATATTTATGTACGTGGGCACTATATCAAAACATTTTTTCCCATTAGTTTCATCGAAGATTCTCTATGTCTATCAAATCCCTATTCTCTCACTGTGTCATATTTTAGTGTTCCCCCTCATAATATGGGGTTGTAGTGCAGTTTGTGGATGTAAATACTGCATCCATATAGTCAAGGAACCCCAGTGTCTCAAACTGAACGTACGGTTTATAGTTATTATTTAAAGGGGGATTCATATTGTAGGGCCAGTTATATAGAGAGCCTGAACTGCATGAATAAATCCCTCACCGATACCACACCACCTCAAGGCCATCCAAAGGTAGTCCCCCGAGACCCGATCAAATGGGTTTTCTGCATCCAGCAACATGACCGCCATGGGATCTCCTGAGACTTCCATGGCATCAAGAAGGGTGATAACTTTGCGGACATGCTGTGTGGTACCTCTCCCAGGGATAACACCATGCTGATTGGGACTAACCAATTCCCCCGTAACCTTACAAAGCCTAAGGGCCATTGCCTTGGAAATCTTTTTTGCATCAGAGTTCATAAGAGTTATTGGTCTATAAGTCCCTGGTTCTAAAGGTGATTTGCCTTTTTTTTTTTTAAATAATCACTATATCGGCGCCTGCCCAAGAACTTAGAACATAATTTTCTGATTGAGCCTGCAATACTGTATATATCAAATCTAGACTGATAACCTCCTGGAAAGTTTTATAAAATTCGATGGGGATCTGATCGGGGCCTGCAGCTTTACCCAATGGGAGACTGTTCAGCACTGTAAAAATCTCTTCAGGAGCCAAGGGTGCATCGAGGGCCTCCCTATCTCCTTCAGAAAGCAGAGGAGCCGAGATATTCCTAAGGTACCCTTGGATAGCCGATAGGTCCTTTGGTTGATCCATACTATACAATCCAACATAGAATTGCCTAAAAACCTCTCGCATCCCGTCAGGGTCGATAACTGTTCCCCCTTTTCCATCCGAGATCCCCTTAACTTCTCCTAAGGCCGCTTTCTGTCTTGTGCGCACCGCCAGAGTATGCCCAACACGCTCACTAAAATCATGACATTGCTCCTTTCTTGTAAAAAAAGTAGCAGCCGCTTTAGTAGCTATGCTCTCTATTGCTTCAGCCTTTGCCCATGTGACTTTAAGGAGCGCCTGATCCAAAGGTGCCCCTGAAACAATTGTTGAATTCAATTCCTCTTCTGCATCAGTAACTGCTTTAGACTGGTTCTTTGCTCTTAACTCATCCTGCTTTTGTCTATATAAGCGAAAACTAAGTGTCTCCCCGTGGATACCTGCCTTAAAAGCATCCCAAGTTATCCCTGAAGAAGTGCTACCTCTGTTGATATCCCAATAACCAACTATCCATTCCTTCATGTTTTTTAAATAGCTTTCACCTTTAAGTAATCCTCTCTCGAAGGTCCACATCCGCTCACACCTAGTCGCCCTCGTAACTTTTCATGTTAACACTATCGGGTTGTTGTCTGAAATAATCCGAGGCAATTTCTCGATCTGGCTTCTCGACAAAAGGCAATTTGAATAAAAAAAATAATCAAACCTAGCACTGACCTTATGTGGAGCGGAATAATAAGTACTACCCGGATCCTGGGGATTCAAACGTGACCATACATCTGTTAAGGAATTATTCCGAGCCAGGCTAAC
Organism: Lissotriton helveticus; assembly: GCF_964261635.1. Lineage (NCBI taxonomy): Eukaryota > Metazoa > Chordata > Amphibia > Caudata > Salamandridae > Lissotriton > Lissotriton helveticus. The sequence goes on along the minus strand of NC_136068.1, from coordinate 799,261,909 downwards.
AATTGCCTGACATGGTTGTTTCTTACGACCCACATAGCGATGTCCTGCTTCAACCCAAACACATTAACTGAGGCAATCCGTATCCTCATTAAAACACATCAAATACCTATCCCAACCAGTTGTCCAGTGAGTCAATACACAAATTCCTCTTTCTCCATTCTGGATTCCCCGTCACATTATTTTTGATCGCTTTGCTACACCTCATGTGTCCACCCACCAATCTCAGATGCCATGCTGTGCTGTACCAGGTGAACCCCCGAACCTCCCCCGAACCCCCCACCCCTCTGCTGCCTCCCCCATGCCCCTCTTACAGGCAAATAGGCCAATAATGACCTATGTGACAGATTGAGCCCGCAGCAAGTCACAACCCCATTCCCCTTGTATCCACTCTTTGTGCCCCTTTGTGCCCCCCTAAATCTCAAATGGCAATCTCCTGACTGAACCTGATTCCCGACAATACCCCACCCTTACATCCCCTTCTGCTCCTTCAGCTCTGCCAAATAAAGTTGGGCCTTAACTTCGGAAAAAAACATTCTGGCTTGCCCATTGGCTATAACTTTAAGCCGCGCCGGATACAATAAGTAGGCCTCACAGCCAAGTCCCTGAAATGGAGCAATCAGCTGTCTTAGCCTCCACCTCCTTCCCACAGTAACGTGGCAGAAGTGTGGATGGGCAAAAAATGAAGTACCATCAAATTCCTGTGTGGCACCAGGCTTTGCCTTGTCCATGATTTCCTGCCTGAGAAGGTAATTGCCAACATAGATGAGGATTGCCCTAGGTCTTTCAGCTTGAGACGCCCCTTGCACTTTCCTTTGGGTCAGAGGGAACCAGTGAGCTCTCTGCACCTCATTCTCCGAGTTCCAGGAATCCATCTCGGGAAAGGCTCCTTTCACCAATGTGATGACCAAAGACGTGACGTCCTGGCCTTCAACCCCTTCAGCCGCCCCCAGTAGCCTAATGTTGTTCCACCTCTGGCGGTACTCAAAATCCTCAAGTTTCCATTGGACATCCTCCACTGCCTTTGCTTGTGCCTCCTTGAATGTCTGCCACTTACTAAAATCATCCTCTATTCTTCCCGTTCTTTCCTCCACATGGGTAACCCTATCCGGCATATCCTCATATACTTTATTCGTCTTTCTGCGAGAGCCCTGTATTTTCTTTGTTGCCTGCTTTGCTCTCCAGCTCTCTGACCTTGCTTCTCCCTGCATTTGTTTCAAGGTAGTATAGAGGAGGTCCATTGAGGATGTCTGAGGTGGGCTGCTCTGATTATTCTGTCCCACCTGTACGTTTGTTCCACCATCTTCCTGGTATAACTGGGAGGTGGCTGAGTAAACCCAAAGAAGTTTCCTGGCAGCCTCAGTATTTAAAGGACTAGTTGTCGATTGGTATTTCGATTTGGGCCTGTTCTTTCGGTGAGAAGTCCTATGGGCACACTGGTGCCCTCTGCACCGATGAGCTCCCCACCGAATCTGAGTCGCTGGATAGACTTTCCTCACTTGAGAGAGAGGAGTCTGTGACATCATTGAGGGAGAAGAATTAATCCCCATCGGGTGAGCCACTAATTGCCTTAGACTGGATAAGGACTTGTGTCTGCTCTGGAATTGCCACCCCTAGAGCTACTGAAGGACTTACTGGAAGGGTTACTGGGGGGATTACTGCTTGATTACACAGCTTTGCACTCTCAGGGTCCTTCTCACCCCCGGCGGCCTCCCCAACGACAACCAGCTCTAAGCCCCCGACATTATTTTCCTCATTGTTTGTGTCCAACTCACCAAGAGCAGCGCTTCCTACCTCCAAGCTCGTGCATCCTGTGCTCTGTCTGTTACATCCATGAGCTCACCCCTCGGCTCCCTTTGTCTATCGGAAGACCCGGATTGAGGATGCAACACTGTAGCCTCACGTAGTAGAGTTTCAAGATTTCCGCGTTCTCAGGTGCAGAGGCTCCCGCAGACTCTGCCGACCTTGCGAAGAAGGATTCAAGCAAGGTAGGCTGCCGCCGTGTGTTTTCCCTAAATTTGTTGCCACCACCTTGTCCAATCTTAGTGGTTTTCCGAGTTATGCTGTCAGTATCTTTATTGCCGCCAGTGATAACAGTACTGCCGCTGCCAATGTCCTGTGACGCATCCAGCTTTTTAAGGATCAGTCTGCGGGGCTGCCCCGCACCTCGCAGGGAGGTAGCCAGTGCTGCCGCATCCTTCTGGGTATCCTTGGATTCGCCTGCATCCTTCTGGTCTTTCTGCTCCTTCTGCTGTTTGGGGTCCCTCTACGCCATACTGCCCTCGGGACTCCACCGCCGAAACAGCCTTAGTGCCCGGCCAATTCCACTGTGCACAAATATCGCCAATGGAGCGACCTGATGAGGCTGTAGTGTAGTTCCTATTATCCCAATAGGCTCTGCGCATTGGAATAATATCTTCAATAGTATGGACCTAGGGCAGAGGTTAACTAGGTCTTCTACCGACGATATTAGACTTAAAGTTTTGTGTTTGCCAGCTAGCTCAGAGTTCACTAGAAACTTTCTTGAATAGGCAAGGAGGATTTTAACCTCCCTGGATAGACAAGAAGGGATTTAGTTTCTGACAACCATAGAACATGACAACTTTGCTCTCCCCTAATCAAGAGTGTATCTCTAGAGTCGTGTGAAAACAATAGACAACTTATTTTACTCAGTCAGTACGTGCATTCTTAGTTTCACCAGTTTGTAGAGAAATAAGAGATGGGCGTGGTTCAATAAAAGATGTTATTTATTGATCAGTCTCTTTTCTCATACAAGAGAAATGAATCGCTATTATTGCAATACTTGTAGTTAAGTAAAGTGCATACAGTAGAGACAGAATTATAAAATAATACTGTAAAAGCATTGATATGGTTTCTGAGCCATATGATACTTTAAAATGGATAAAATAGATACATACATATATACATTTGACTAATCATACTCAACTGGTGCTTCTAACCACGCCTACCCCAGTGTACCTGACCTAAGCCTAATACGTGGGCGGGAGTAGATAAGTAGCAGTTTAAGTTAAGTTTGTTTTGCCAAGGGACTGATTCGAGAACTCTCTGCAAGGGGTTCTTCAGTTCTGTACCTGAGATCTAGAGTGATGGAGGGCTGGTATCTCTTATCCCAGGTCTTGATATTCCAGCTGCCTGCGAGGGCTGCTTGGAAGCACCGGAGCTGGATTTCTCGGCAGGAGAAAGGCAGCGTCTCGTTCTCAGCGCGTCAGAAAGGCGGGGCAGCGTCTGTGGGCTTCGCTCTCTGCTGGGCTCCTCAGCACGTCTCGCTGCTCCGATCTCGTCACCACCGCATGTGTTTGCTTAAGGCAATGTCGGTAATATTTATACCTGAAAGGTGCCGAGATTGACGTAAGGATGGACATATATACGTCAATAAGGATGTCATATGAACGGGCTCGTTCGCACATTCTTTGCTGAAGTTCTCGGTGAAATCAAAACAATGGCTATGGGAATTTCCCAGGTCGCTGTAGGTTTGATTTGTTTTGAGAACTCCGTATGCCTTATCAGGGGCTGGAGGAATATCGCTTGTCTAATTAGATGGCATGCGTTATGACCTAATCAGATAACGCGCTTCTGTGCCGTGGTGTGGCTTAATCAGATAACGGTTTTTGCACCGTTGGATGACTGCTAGTTAATTATTAACCGAACCAGGGTCAGGAATAGGGGAATCGATACAGTACCTATAGGAATACATCACACCCACTCCACGTAGACTATGTCCATATTTACAAATCTAGGAATAGTGAATATCAGTAGCGTTTGTGTATACCGTACCACCCCAAAATACATTTATATGCATTCCGAAAATTGGATTTTATAAAATATACGAAACACAATCACATGTACTGTCACGTATACTATAAGCACAAGCAGTCTAATAATGCTACTCATATGTTAAAAATTCAGCATAATCTAAATGCGAAAACCACACATGAAATTGCTCTTAATACAGAAAAAAGGTGCGAGACCATATCATCACAATCATAAATTTATGTATAACAGTGCTAGCATAGCGAATGTCTTGTGACTACCTAAAAATAGAAATTTAGTTCTCTAAGAATAACGTCTACTTTAAGCAGAAGATAAGTGTCCCAAAAATCGTAAATATTGTCGAATTGGGGAAAAAAGTTCTTGCAGTCTGAAAAAAAATTATGAGAATTTTTTTTTTCATATCGCTTTTCTTCAAAAAGTTGAAGGCCAAATTCAGCATGTAGGGAACTCCAAGTGCTAGTTTGCTCAAAGTTATTCCTGCTGCTCTGGTGAAAACATCATATTATTTAGACTGTTGAAAAAACTGTCAACAGCTTCTTGCATAAGTTCCACTAATTCGGAAAAGGTTGTTACCATGCATTCATGAGCCTGAGCATGTTTGCCTCCATTGATGTTTGGATCAGCATAGCTGACTGAAGGTCGTACCTGATCGATGCTGCTTTCATCTTGTACTTCACTACCCCTCAATCGTAGTGGTGAAGACTCCACGAATGCCGTCATCAGGATTGGTAGCCGCTGGGGACAGCACAATGCATGAGCCGTTACCGGACCCAACAAGGTATCTGCGTCCATTGGCACATCCGATTGTAGTGCCAGACAGGTGTCCAACACGCATTCTTCGCCGCATAGCAAGCACCTTAATACAGGCATAACACAACTTTGCCACATTGGTCGAAATTAAAGAAACCAAGTCATGTTCAGGTCTCTGAGCCGGGATAGTCCAAGGATTTTAGTTACCCGGTCCCGGTAGCCAATGGCTAGGATCATTTCTTCCCTTGTCGCAGGTGTTTTGTCTGTGACATGGTTTGCCATAGCGAAATAACAGGATCAAAAATAGAATACCCGCTACTAGTCCCAAAAGGAGTGGAAGTCCGCCAAAAATGGAATGGACAAAGTCTGGAAAAATACCCAGGATGGCTTTGAATGGAGTTAAAGCACCCGAAAACACTGCTTTAAATACACTGGAGATACCAGTGGTATCAGAAATATTTAAGATTTCGTTCAGTATCTCTGCGAAATGTATGGGGGAATTAGTTGATGATAATGAATGAATCTCTTCTGTTGTCCTTGCAACTTGGAGATCATACGTTTCTTTTGATGACGTGAGCCTTGTCGGCGTCTGTAGGAGCACAGTCTTCATTCTGCTTAAAGTATCTATTCGAATAGAAGCAATTTTCAAATCGGGCCATAACCTTGCCTCCCTGTCTGCAGACTCGCTGGGGAACAATACATGCTCACAGCACATGACCTTCCTAGTCACAGTTATGAGATAAGGTTTTCCGGGCAGCAAACTACAACATCTGCGATCTACTATTAGAATGTAACTCCCGTTCGAGAGTCTCCTAAAGAATGGTTCTATTCGTGTTGCAGGTGTGCCTAGCTGGTAACATGAAAGGTTATTTGAAGTCCCTTCACAGGCTCCGTGCAAACTAATACCCTGACACAGAAGTGTACCGCTCAGTGATCTTGCACAATTATCGCCACTGAGAAACACTTTCTGGCCTTTATTGCTGACACATTTGTGTGTATAGGGCAAGTTCCATATTGACTTAATGTATCCTTTACCCAACCTTTCATACTGGCCTGCCTGTATATATTTTTGGCAGAATTGAAACTGGAAAGTAGTTATCGGAATATTTATTATCCCATGTATTATCCATTCAATGACAGGTCGTTCTGACATTGTCAATGGTAATCTCTCAAGTTTTTCAATGCTCAGAATTGTATAGTCAGCACCCTTTTGTGCCAAACTGATTTGTTTATCAGTGAGGTTAAAGATATTAAATAATGACGTTGTGTTGATTAAACGCCAAGGCACATAGCCAGAACGCAAATTTTGTAACGTCCAGCCAAGCTGTACAATAGAACGCAATTGGGACTGACCGTATTGTAACATCAGTAAGTCTTGCGATATTATATCGATTGCTGAAGACACAATGCTGTCCAGAGAATATATTCTGGAGGACAGAGTCATTAACCCATTGTCCACCACAGAAAGTGATTTTTCCAAATTAATACGGTGAATTTCCGTATTTTTTCTGCTGTCTCAATTTGAGTTACTTTCCAGACTTCGTTATAAGCTGCATATATAGAGGCCGCTATGAAACGTTTTTGACGCTGTTTGCGTGGTCCCAATATGAAATCACGCAAGTCAGCACCTTCTGTAAGTAAAGTTAGGTGTTGCTTAATTTCAGCCAGTGTGGACGTTTGTAGCCATTGAAGGCAGAGCTTGCCCACGCTGTAGGTTGTTACTATCCCTGGATGTTGTCTTTGGGAATATCTAGGGTCTGGCCTAGTCAATGTGAACCCCTGTTCTTTGTTCAGGAATCTGTCTTGACAGTTATTTGTATCTGTGGGCCAGATCAACCATTTTTTCCATTCAGGATGTGTTCTGTTTTGGTTTAATATATGGTTTACGTCTATCTCAACATCTATAGAGCTATTACTGTTCACTGTTGGCTTTGGAATAGACGGTTTGTTCAAATCTTTGATTTTGGCTAAGCCAAGACAGGTAGTTTGTTGAATAGTGTTGTTCAAAAATATAATTTGTTCTGGGATCATGCAGGCTCTAAACAATGATTCTATACCTTGTACTTGCCAATCTCTTGTACCCCAAACAGTTTTTGCTTCAATATTATTGTTCCAGAAATCAAACCCAAATGTATTCATTTGTTCAAAGAATGAATCGGAATATATCAATTTTGTGTTTGTAAGCATGGTCTTCATACCTGTCTTATTTGACAATTTGAAATAACATGTTTCTGCATTACTTGTGTTAAACCCTGAAAAGTATGAATATTTATCATAAAATGTTTTTGAGCTATCTTTTGGAGGAGTAGCACAATGTTCCCATTGGTTATAATTTAAAACATTTCTAGGTTGAGCAGATTTATGTAGATAATGGTTACCATAATGGTTGTAGCAGAACATCTGATCATAATTAGACGAACCCTGCAAATAATCATGTTCTGTAAATTTAGCAGACATCACAAGATCAGACATCATATCATTAATACTTTCAATGTCCCAATCATCCGCAAATGAGCTTGGTTTTACAAAGTCACTCAATGAGATCTTGAATTGGTGTGGATACTTCAGGATTTCAACCGGACCATATATTTCATAATCAGTTTTGTCCCATGCTACACCGCCTGGTATAGGATTGGCTGTGAAGTTCACTGAAGAAAGTTCTCTTTTCTCGATGTGTGAAGATGTGTGTGGTTTAAGGACCAAGTTGATTTTCTGGCTTGCTGTGTCCATTTTTGCATATTTTCCTTCAATGAAATGTCCCAAGCATAGTACTAAGATGAGCCAAAGAATGAGGATAAATGCACCGAAGGCCACCCAAAATTCAATCCATGGAGAGATCAGATAGGTTTCTTTCAGCTGTTGAAAAAGTTCCTTAGCTTTGTCTTTAAAAGTTTTTGTTGATGGCTGTTTCTTTGTTTCACTCAGGTCTTCAGATGAATCATCGAAGTTGATGAAGTAGCCGGATGCTGTTCTGTCAATTGTTCCAATTGCTTTTGGATTTTGCTTTCTTTCATTAGCAAAGTCTGCAGTTACATCATCATAGGTTGTTGTTTCTTGATGAAAAGTTTTAATTTGGGTTTTAAGAGGTTCAAGTTCCATTGCTTTGTTGCATAGTCCTTGTTGATTTACTGTAGATTTCCCAAATGTGATCAGTCTTCCAGTTTGAGCCTCTGTATTCGTAGCAAACATTGGTGTTCTGCTACTTCTTGGGAGTCCACTTGGCCTACTGTTTGTTATCGGCCACATGATTGTGGTTTAACCAGGTCGATGGATACAACTCGGTTCTCCTTTTTACCAGCAAGGGGCGGTAGTACTATTGATCTTGTCCCGTTGACAGACAAGACAGGAACTGCTTTTCTGTAAGAAGGCCCAAATTCCTTCTTTACCGCGATCTTCTCTCTGACTAGATCCCCGACTTTTGGAATCCAGACAGGCCTTGCTGGGACAGGTGGTTTCTCTTCAGTGGTTGTTGGCTGTTGTTTCAACTTTATGTTGCTCAGGTCTTTTCTCGTTTCATTTAAGTCCTGTAAAATAGCCAAACGATCTTTGATATCAAAGCTTTTGTCCTTAACCACTGAAGTCTAACTATCAAGATCTTGGATCATCATTCTAGTCCCGAACAATAGTTCGTACGGACTGAACCCTTTCAGAGAATTCCTTGGCAGGTTATTTAGACTACGTTGGACACTTATTAGATGTTTGACCCACCCAGTACCCGAACCTAATACCTTTTCCGTTATAGATTGCTTTATGTCTTGGTTTTTTCTTTACACCATCCCGTATCCCTCAGGAAGGAAGTGAGAAGAGTCCCGCTATGCTATGCTCATTTGGCCATGCTTCCCCATAAGCTTGAAGGCTAAAAGGAATACATTAGTCAAAACGTAGCATGCTCCTAGCGTATATGCCATTATAGACTCGCAAATCCTTTTATAACAGTCCAGACGTCAGCCGAGCGCTGGGGTCTACATTATAAGTGAAAATTAGTCTTTTATGTTAATATAACGCTTATTTTTTTATTTTATTTTTTTGATGGGGCTTTGTTATTGTTGTTGTTTATCTGGAGTGAAATGCCATGGCAATAGTCCTCCCCGCTCGCCACTGCGATCTCTATTGCAGTCTGGGCAGTTTTTTACAAAAATGTGATGATGCAGACTCGATTCGATTCGAGCAAAAGGGACCGAGTTTGCATCGATTATGTATGTATAATTGAGTGGATAATTGATCGGTAGTGCTGAACAGTCGCCTTTTGATGACGTTTTCACCGCCAGCACAGTTTCACCGTCAATGTATTTTACTGCATGCTTCTTTGTAGCTACGGAAGCCGGTTTAGTTGCTCCCGCTGTGGCTGTCTCAGCCAATGAATTCCCTGCAACGTGAACGCCATCACGCTGATGACTCAGTGAATGTATCACGTGAGTTTTTGGTAGTTCTTTCTGTAAAAGAACTACTTGTTCCCAAAGCACTTTTTGCTTTATTGTTGCACCTGTGTCATCTTTGTAACCGTTTTGAATCCATTTCTTCAAATCGTTATTGTATGTTTTGACGCAGTTATACGAATCGCACACAATAAGTGTCGGGAATTCGCGATCGGCATTATCTAGCGCCATTTTTAATGAAATTATTTCCGTTTGTTGTTCTGAATTATTTTCCACTGAGTGTGTTTTTGTAAGTAGAGGTCTTAATTTACCTCCGCGCCACACTTCTTTTACAATTTCGCATGTGGCCTTGTAAGCCAGCTCTCCCCAAACTGAGGGTTGAGCATGCCCGTCTGTATGTATTACACAGGCGTACTGTCGTAAAGGCAGAATGTCGATTGGCAGAGGGTATTCTTTCTCATATTCTAGATATTTTAATTCTTTCATTTCCGGGTCAAAATAGTATTTTACTTTGTCTGTAGCAACAGAATTTACCCATTGTATCCATTCTGGATTTAGTGCAGTTGTCGGTAAATTACATGGTGTTGTTAATGCCTCAAAAGCTGATTCTGCTGTTCTGACTGTAACCTGTCTACCGTCTGCTTGGTATTTTTCTTTTCCTACAGCTGTTTGAACCGCATGAACAATGTTTTCCTTAATGCTGAACCTTTTTTCAGCTTCTGTGTACAAATGTGATTTATATGCTATTGGTACCTTCTCTCCCTCATTAGAGGTCAGGTATGTGAATCTGCATCTTCCTGGGATGACTCGAATCACAAGGTTGCGTGTGTTGTCACGTGTTTGTAATTTTGTTTTAATTAACATGTCTGTTTGTAAAGATCTCAAAATTTCTGTGTGTTTTTTAGTCCAATTGATTCTTTTAAAATCTGGTTTTATTAGATCATAAAGGGGTTTGACCCTTTCTGCATAATTTATAATATAAGTTCTTCCGAAATTCAGGAAGCCTAGAATTGATTGTAGGTTTTTTAGTGTTCTGGGTGCTTGGATTACAGCACATTTCTCTAGGAAATTGTCAGCCAGGCTTTTGCCTTCACTTGATAGTTCATATCCTAAAAACAGGACTGTTAGATGGGCAATTCTTGACTTTTTAAAGTTAAATTTGTAACCGTCTGCTGCGAACCCAAGTATTATGGTTTTCACTCTCTTCAAGTGAGTATCCAAGTCATCGTCTGTTAGATAGATGTCGTCGACATAAGATAATGCCTCGTCATCATAGGTTTGTAGTAACTCTGTTACCCTCGCTGAGAATAACCCTGGGCTGTTCTTGAACCCCTGGGGCAAACGACAGAAATTCTTTTGCGTGCCATTTATTGAGAACGCCGTCAAATATCTGCTCTCTGGTGCTATATTTTGACAAAAGAAACCGTTAGAAATGTCTAAGGTTGTTTTGTATTTTTTGCGCACTATGTTATTCATTAGTGCAGCACTGTGCGAGTTTTGTACTGCAAATGTTTTGCAACATGAGTTAAGGTGTCTGTAGTCCAAAACAAGACGATATGAATTGTCTGGCTTGGAGACAGGAAACAAAGGGTTGTTCATTTGTGAGGTGCAAGTTTCAATCACCCCCTCGTATTCAAGTTGATCTAGGATCTCTTTTACCTGTTTTTTAGCTTCTTGCTTAATCGGGTACTGCCTCTGTGCAGTAGGTTGTGATTTTAACTGGATTTTGTGAGGAGGAGAGTCCTCATCCCATCCCACATGATTTTTATATAAGGCAGGGGCTTGAGCTACTGCCCACTTTCTTGCAAGTGTATATTTTTTATGAATTGGAATATGGTTTGAGAAGGCAGGCATAATTATTTCTTCGCCATGTGGGCACTCCCTGACAAACTCTGGAGGCCAGTCTTGTTCAGCTAGAAGGATGTCATAGCCCTTGGACAGATTATCCCAAAATAGTCCCCTTATTTTTCTAGTCTTATCCCCCTCTATACGCAATGTTATTTCATATATTTTATGAGGTTTGCTAACTCTTGTATCTGCAGTTTCCACCTGAATGTATTCATTCGTGTCCACTGTCTCCAGATGATTCATAAGGACTTTGCGAGCTATGCTCTCTTCTGCTGCGCTGTCTAGCATTGTCTGAGCCCATTCTCCGTTTTTCAGCTGTGTCCTCAGTATTCTCGGCATTGTTGATTACTTTAATACTGGCTACCTTCTTTTTTGGAAATTGTAATTTTTTATTCAGATGAGCAGGTTCTTTGTCTTTGGACTTGACGTGCTCTTCCCTTTGTTCTGATCGTCCTCTTCTTTCCGATTTCTGCGAGGAAGTCTGAAAAGATTTAGAGGGACGTGTATCAATATCTTGATATCTATCAGGTTTCTTTATATTATCCCTATTTCTAAGGTTGTATTTTTTCACAGAGGGCTCCCGTTGGGGAGACTTGCGTCCTTGGTCGGGAGCTCTTTCTCTCTGCCAAGGAGACTTTCCTCTGGACTGGAATCTTTTTTCTTTAGGATTGGATTGTTTATTTCCATCCCAGCTCTTTTTTTGATTGTTTAAATTATTTTTTATAAATACCTTTTCAGGACTTTCAACTAGTTGGGGTTTCACTGGTATTCCACCCAAACTATCTCTTCCTAGTTCTTCATAGGATTTTTCTATGATTCTGGCAATTTCATATGGTTGGTCTGCTATATTTGTCTCTTTTAACCTCTGGCGAATCGCCACATTTGCTGCTTCTCCCTTTATGTTGGCTAATAATATTGCCGAGACCTGCTTGAAATCTTTCAGTAGTTTCATACCGAGAGTTAAAGCGGGTTCTGGACCGTATTCATCTTGAATCTGTTTTAGCACATCTGGTATTACTGACATGGATGGTACACCATGTGTTTTTGTGTAAATGGAAGCAAAGACTGTTCCCCAAGTTTCACAATCCTCCACATGTGGTGCGATTCCCATTGGGAGACAGATAGTCAGAATCCTATGTTTCTCAACAGGGGTGGTATCTGGAAACACCGCCTCTATTTGAGTGATTTTTTGTGCTAGCCAGAAAGGATTTCCCGTTTTGCGGGTACTTTACCTAGACAGGACTGTATGTTCTGAGGTGTAATTTTATTTGTGTTCCCCTGATGAGTGGTCAGCTGTGGAATTTTAATTGCTGGTTGGATTGTTGAAGTCCGCATTACATATTGGACTAATTGTCTATGTATTTTTATTAATTGTTTTAGCTGTGCTAAAAGCTCTGGTGCAGGCATTTCTTCAATGTCTGGATGTGGTGTATATCCGGCTAGGACCGGCCACGTTGCTCCTGGTCTACCTAGTGGACCGAGCCTGGTGATGTGATTATTATGTTTTAGGGCGCCATGAAACAAGAGCAGGTGCTCTTGGAATTTGAGTGGTATTTCCACTTCCTCGAAAGGAGTGTACTCACTAGGAGGTTCCTCTATTTTGTAATAGTGGAAGTCCTTTGTTACAGCGTTTGCTGCTGGAAAGTTTATCCATGAATAGAATACCTCTGTCTGCCGATATTCGTGTGCCTCAATTACGAATATGACTGTACCACCTCTTGGTGTCAGTCCATTTTCTATAAGTTTTAAGGTTATAGATTTCCTTATGTTGACCGGGATGAGTATTGCATTTGGGTCATTTTCCAGCAGAGTATTGTCTGCTTCTAGGAGTTCAGCTGCTAGTCTAACTGTCTCCCTTTCTTCTTCAGTTTCTGACATACTATTGTCAAGAAGGTTATTCTGTTTGTTTGCAGATCAGGTTTCTATGAAACAAAGATTAGATGCACAATATTTTGGAACAGTGTATCCTTCAACGTTGAATAAACCAAAAACCATACATAGGAGTCTCCTCCTGCGAGGTTTGGCAGATATGACCTTTCACCCACTCCAGACGTCTTTGGAGTATTATGGGAAAAAAGGGGTCTGTGTGAAAAAGCACCACTGAGTTACTCTAATGTCTTGCGTTAGTTTTATCGCCTATCCAAACGTTGGGCGCCATGTAGTGTAGTTCCTATTATCCCAACAGGCTCTGCGCATTGGAATAATATCTTCAATAGTATAGACCTAGGGCAGAGGTTAACTAGGTCTTCTACCGACGATATTAGACTTAAAGTTTTGTGTTTGCCAGCTAGCTCAGAGTTCACTAGAAACTTTCTCTAATAGGCAAGGAGGATTTTAACCTCCCTGGATAGACAAGAAGGGATTTAGTTTCTGACAACCATAGAACATGACAACTTTGCTCTCCCCTAATCAAGAGTGTATCTCTAGAGTCGTGTGAAAACAATAGACAACTTATTTTACTCAGTCAGTACGTGCATTCTTAGTTTCACCAGTTTGTAGAGAAATAAGAGATGGGCGTGGTTCAATAAAAGATGTTATTTATTGATCAGTCTCTTTTCTCATACAAGAGAAATGAATCGCTATTATTGCAATACTTGTAGTTAAGTAAAGTGCATACAGTAGAGACAGAATTATAAAATAATACTGTAAAAGCATTGATATGGTTTCTGAGCCATATGATACTTTAAAATGGATAAAATAGATACATACATATATACATTTGACTAATCATACTCAACTGGTGCTTCTAACCACGCCTACCCCAGAGTACCTGACCTAAGCCTAATACGTGGGCGGGAGTAGATAAGTAGCAGTTTAAGTTAAGTTTGTTTTGCCAAGGGACTGATTCGAGAATTCTCTGCAAGGGGTTATTCAGTTCTGTACCTGAGATCTAGAGTGATGGAGGGCTGGTATCTCTTATCCCAGGTCTTGATATTCCAGCTGCCTGCGAGGGCTGCTTGGAAGCGCCGGAGCTGGATTTCTCGGCAGGAGAAAGGCAGCGTCTCGTTCTCAGCGCGTCAGGAAGGCGGGGCAGCGTCTGTGGGCTTTGCTCTCTGCTGGGCTCCTCAGCACGTCTCGCTGCTCCAATCTCGTCACCACCACATGTGTTTGCTTAAGGCAATGTCGGTAATATTTATACCTGAAAGGTGCCGTGATTGACGTAAGGATGGACATATATACGTCAATAAGGATGTCATATGAACGGGCTCGTTCGCACATTCTTTGCTGAAGTTCTCGGTGAAATCAAAACAATGGCTATGGGAATTTCCCAGGTCGCTGTAGGTTTGATTTGTTTTGAGAACTCCGTATGCCTTATCAGGGGCTGGAGGAATATCGCTTGTCTAATTAGATGGCATGCGTTATGACCTAATCAGATAACGCGCTTCTGTGCCGTGGTGTGGCTTAATCAGATAACGGTTTTTGCACCGTTGGATGACTGCTAGTTAATTATTAACCGAACCAGGGTCAGGAATAGGGGAATCGATACAGTACCTATAGGAATACATCACAAGGCAACCACCGCCATAGGTCATGTTCATGTGTCCAGCCAGGCAATCGTTTTAGCCAAGTAGAGACAAACAACATCCTTTACATCACCACTAGATCAGAGGAAGGGGGAGAGAGATCTACGACTTCTTGCTACGGCCAATCAGCGGCCATCTTGTCTCGGTAATTCCCAGGATGTTGACATATAGTGATTTAAATGGAGTCTATCTGTTTATGAATTAGAGTGCTGACTCATCAGTAGAGTATAATTCTGATTTAAACACTGCTGCCTACCCTTGTTCTCCTGCTGAGATGGTATAGACTCTTATATACACTTCAAATGTTCTATGACACATTTAAATATCACACTGTTCCATCAACGCCATTATAACCTACATACACTCATAATGAAATGCATGTTTGTTAACCAATAAGAAGGAACCTAAACAACCAAGACAGTAGGAGAACCAAGGACATTCGTGGATGGTGGAAAGGGAATACATGAGGTGAAGCTTGCCCCAAGTTGTTTGAAATAACTGTTTCTTTTTTGCCATAGCCTGGGTTAGAGAAAACAATTTGGAGCAGACCACAGGACATTCATGATGGGGCCTAAATCTTGCCTTTGGCAGCAAGTTAAGGCAGTATTTGGTGCAAGCACCATTTACTAAGATATTATGAAAGTGGGAATCTGGAAGTGGCCATGCATACCAAAAATGTTTGTGCACATTTGTTGTGTGCCATTTTGTTGTGGCGGTGGTTGTGTATTCAGTAGTTGTTAGCGCTTCTGAGTTTTTGATAAATGGTTGCAATGAAATGTTATTGTGTTTTTAGTGTGTGTGTTGTGCTGCATTCTGTTTTGACTGTGTTTGGCTGTGCCCTGTTATAATATAATGATGTTCTTATGTTGTAGTTTGTATGGATTGTGTGCCATGTTGCTTAGTTTAGATATGAAAACAAATCCTCCTATATTTCTGTTAGACCTGTCAGTCTTAAGGTGGTCTACCCCAAACTTGTTGCCTTCTTCCTCCATTTTTGCTGATCTTATTTTTGCTGGCCTTATGACTTTGTGCACTTTATCACCACTAACCAGTGCGAATATGCATGTGCTCACTCCTTAAAACACGGAAACATTGACTTATCCACAATTGGCATATTTAATGTATTTAGTCCTTAGTAAAGTGGTAAAACATATAGCCGGCACCTATTAATTAAATGCTACAGCATTCCGTCCATCATTTGTTTGCTGTAACACTTTTCGCCCTAAGTGGGATGGGTATGCCTAGACGTGGGTCCCCTGCTCACTGTGCCACTGGATTTAAGCTAGCCTTGCTGAAGAAGGGTGACATACCCTGAAACCGGTCCCAGGATACTTGTTTCCGGTCCAAGGAGGATCTGGCTTAGCAGTTCGGTCTGGACTGTTCCCATGAGGCACAGGGTCAAGACCTATTTGCATATGGTTGGGTCCAAACTGGGCTAGCGTAGTGGGCAAAATAACTATGGATTTAACCCAGATTTTCTGACTGGGGGAGAATGTTTGCATTGTCAGCATTCCATCCATCATTTGTTTGCTGTAACACAAGTGGGTCTGCAGCACTCATTGTGCCACACCAATCAAGCAGCCCTTAAAACATGTCTCAGGTCGACCATTCTAGCCTTTCTGTGCAGTTTTAAACTGCTATGTCAAGCTGACAAAATAAACCTTTTGCCAGGCCCAAACCTTCCTTCTTAATGCATATACGGCAACCCTAGGGTAGGCCCTGAACAGCCCACAGGGTATGGTTCAATGTATTTAAAAAGCAGGAAACGTCATTTTAGGTTTTACAAGTCCTGGTAATGAAAAAGCCCTAGATTCCTTTTTTATTACTGTAAGGTCTACCAATCCTGTAGGATACCATTGGAGTTACCATATTACATTTAATCAGTGATAATTTCCAAATAAGAACAGGCAATTAGTTCATGTTTGTTGTCTTAGAAATTGTAATAAAATAATCCTCTCTTACGGTAAAATCGAATTTCAAATTACAATTTCAAGGTTCAGAGGTTCTTCATTTTGGCACTATCAGCATAGACCATAAAGGACATAGTATAAACAATAAAATACAATATATCAAGAGACAATTAGTTATTAAAATGAATGCTGTAATTGCATTAAAATTAACAATACAGATCCGGTAATCTTAAAAACATTCTTTCACTGATCCAGATTGCTTTACAAATACACAATAAAATACAATGGATCAGGAGATGATTAGCTATTAAAATGAACACTCTGAACACATACAAATACAGCAATCTTAAGACATTTTCCACCTAATACAGATTGCTTTACAAATAAACAATGCAACAATAAAACAGATTTTCGGAGATTCCATAATGTACAGAAAATGCATAGCAGCTTTATGGTCTCTGATGTTGTATGCAAAAACAATTGGTTTTAAAAATTGCTTACTTACATTTGAATAAAAGTGACAGAAAAGCATGGAATATAAAGTGCACTGTTTGAATTTCCATCACAAGGCACTGTCATTAGATCCCATTGATTTATGTTGGGAAAAGAAACAAGGCGGATTACATTACTCAACTACAGTCTAGTCAAAACATAACAGTTGATTTGTCACCCAGGTTAAATATGGTTGAAAGCCCATGGGTAGAGTATAGGACATATATGTCACCACCGTTCGTTTCATCTCATCGGCAGAGTCTCTCTTTCTTACCCTCACATCTAGCATGGCGTCCTCCATTGCAGACTTGTCCAACGTTAGAATCCAGGCTGGGTCTTCAAGCCTGAAGAAACAAAACATTGTTCTAAGGGTGTTATTGATAAAAGACAGGCATAACATGTTAAGGGCACGATCAAAGGTTAGACAGCCCTGTATAATTACCTTTGTTAGTTCAGTTTTAGGTTTGGCCCATATACATCGCCACAAGAAAATAGGTTAAGATGACAAGATATCTTCCTGATGGTTCAACCCTACTTTCCTATGCATAATGATGGACATTGCTTTGTGAGGGGTACACAACAGACGTCTTCAAAAGGTGCTTTCCTCAACCTGTATGACATTACTAGACCCATGGTCCCACACACACCCGCCATGGGCTGCAGACTAAACCTTTGCTTTATTGATAGTGTCCATCTCTTTAATGAGTCACCTGCCAAGGATACTATACATTCTAAACACTACCAAACACACACTTTTTTCATCTTAAACCAAGTATTATGAATATGATCAACCCAAGTTCCCTTTCCATAAAACAGCACGGCTAAGTAACAAAGGACTCAACCTTAGATATGTGAGTGCCCTCAAGATACATCTACATTCATCTACATACTGATAGTCTTCCTGGGCTGAGAGGGGGAGAAGTGGTTCACACTCATGTCTGAAAAGGGGCGTATCCTGCTCTCACACAAAGGGCTGATCTACCTTCCACTGGTAGTCTGGACCTTGGGCTGAGCTAAAAGGGACCCTTGTGCACTTCTGAAGGCTCTTTTGAAGTCACCTTTACATCAAAGCCATTTTGGGTAACAAGTATGTGGGCTCTGGCCCTATCAAGTTAGTGCACTAATGTACCTGGAAGAAACTACACCAGAGTAAAGTCTGATAATCTGACGGATTTCCATCTTGCTGCACTTGACTGTTCTAAGGGACTCCTGCTCTGTCTATATGGACTACACTTCTGCCTGCTGACCTTTGCCCTGCTACCAAAAGTAGACCACCAGAATTTCTCTTAGGGCTGTATGGCTTGTCCTCCCTGGTCCCAGGAACACCAAGAACCTCGCAAACTGCCCAAACCAAGCTGCTCGCACTCCATTAGCAACAACCTTCACGGTACAGGAGTACTGCGCATCATCAGCTGGTGCTGCAGCGCGATGTTCACTGCAGCTCAATCCCCTTCCTGCACCGCTATCTCTGTGAGAGCAATTCTTCCTATACCTATACTGAAGTCAGGTGCCTTCCCTTGTGAGGAACCTTTGCGGAGAACCAGCAGTGGCCACAAGTGCTGGTGCTGCAGTTGCTTGTCCTTGGAGGAGCTGCACGCTTGCCTGTGCACACTTTCACAGACTCTCACTGTGGGAAACTCCAGAGTCGCCCGCCCAACTGCCCTAACTGCCTTCATGTGCTGGACACCCCTTCACAATCACCCTGGGATCGGATTGTCCTGCGACCCCCACCGGGCCTTGCAGCAGCGTCGTTCCCTACCTAGCGGCTCTGAAGCAAATCTAAAGGCATTGTGGGTAAGGGTATGGGGTTAGCTTGCCTAATTTCTTCTCTTGCCCACCTGGTCCTGGGTGGCCACTGCATTAGATCCAGAGCCTAGCGGTCTCTGGGATTCAGCAAAACCCCTTAACAGACGGTTGCACTGCGAGGAAAAGCGCAGCTGGACATATTACTGTAATTGATAAAAAGGAAGCATGCTAGTCCTCCCTGGATTTCAGAGAGGCGTGGACGATAGAAATGCCTGAACCACTTCTATATTTAATACCGGTTCAAGTAAACTACCATATTTCTTGTGAAACAAACATGGCTGATTTAAATGCATTGCTTTAATATATGCACATGTTGAATGTATCTCAACTTCTACTGATTTGATTTTTGTCATTTTGGTCTTGTGTTTTACCAGATAAATATTCTCTATTTTTCCAAAACTGGGTGGAGTCTTTTTTGTGATGTTTTTATTGAGTTACTGTAATTTAAGTGTTAACAAATACTTTATGCATTGCCTCTTAAGTTAAGCCTAACTGCTCTGCGCCAAGCTACCAGAGGGTGAGTATAGGTTAATTTACCCCTGCCAACTAGAAACCCTATTTCTAACAAGGAGATAGGCAATATCCGTGGGAGCCCCATAAGAGAGCAAGGTGTGTGTCACAGTATAGAGTGATCTACTAGATCAAATGTGCTTGTGGGGTCTGTAAAACACAGATGAAGCAATCATGACTTAGCTCTTGTATATTTCCCTATCAAAAGTTCGAGATTTAGACATTACTACTCCATCCCAAGTCCCTTGTTGAATTCATACTGGACCTAAGACAAAATGGAGTTGTTGGTTGCCAAATCCTCTAGTCTACTTAGGATGACCCTGAAAATTAGAACAATTTTGAAAATGCCACTTTTAGAATGTTGACAGCTTAAGTGTGCCTGGATGGCCTAACACTGGAAGGATGGGAGGGTGGGGCGGGGCTGGGCACAGCCCTACTTACACTTTAATTTTTATTTATTTTATTTGAAAAGTTTTATAAAGCATTAACATGACCCGACAGGGTCTCAAAGCACTGTACATATAAGCAAAGCCTAAAAGAAGTTAAGCAGATATCAGGAGATCTTCATAGATATAAGGAAACAAAGCAAAACATGGTAAAAAGGTAGATCCAAGCTGCGAATCATGTTCTAAAAATTAGTTTGAACAACCCTTTGACATTTTTTTAATGAGACGGTCTTGAATTTATGTGGTTTCATTAGTAGAGTGTTTGAGCTTCCTAGGGTCTGATTCACACCAGATAATTCAAATAGTTTGCCAGGTACAAATTAGAGAGTTATAATGAAGTGCTTTGTGCATCAGGTAGGCTATCTTGAACTGGATCCTTGCTTTGAGGGTGAGCCAATTAAGTTGAGTTAGATCTGTGTGGTATGATCTCGCTTTCATGATCCCATGAAGAGTCTGGCTGCTGAGTTCAATGTAGATCTAAGGCAGGCCAGTAGGGCTTAAGGTAGCCCAGCCAAGGTTGCAATTCCGTAGTCTAGGCGGGAGGCGACTAGGGATTGGACTGCTACCTGCATGTCATCCTTCGCAGAAAAAGTTTTAGTTTCCTTAATGTGTTGAGTTGGTAACTGACTCCTCTGGTGGTTGCACTGATGTGGATTTGCATAGTCAGGTGTTTGACCAGGGTTATGCCTAGTGATTTAGCGAAATCCACCACATGAGGAGCGCAGTTGAGCACCATTGGCAGTTTGAGCCAGTCTTGAATGGGGGCAGAGCGATATTGGGGTGCAATCAGGAGGAATTCTGTCGTGAGCCTATTGAGCATAAGGTGATTGTGAGTTAGCCAATTTTGAGTCTTCATAAGAGCAGAGTTAAGAGTTTTGATGTCATCCGGTGATGAGATTTTTTGGTATAACTGAGTGTCATCAGCGTACATGTGGAATTGTATGTTTGCGCAGTTCAGAATTTTGGTGAGGGGTTCCTTGAGTGGCTTAAAAAGTGTGGTGCACTCCGATTGATACAGGAGTACTGTTAGAAAGAGTGTAGTTGATTTTGATTCTGTGCGTTCTGTTTGTGTAGGAATGAGACAAACCAAGCTAAAACTGGGGTGGATAGCCCCATCCTTTTTTTGAGGAGATAAATTAGATTGTTATGTTTGACAATGTCGAATGCTGATGAGAGATCGAGAAATAAAAGAAAGCAGAGTTCATTCTGGTCAAGTAGTCTCAAGGCATCATTGACAATGTGTGTTAGGGCAGTTTCGGTACTGTGTTCGGATCTGAAACTCGATTGGAATTGGTCTAGGAGTTAAAACTGTTCTATGTGATTGTAGAGTTGTTTGTGAACACGTTTCTCAAGTAGCTTGGCTAAGGTCATGCTATTGGATATTGGCCGGAAGTTGTTAGGATCAGATAAGACTGCATTAGGCTTCTTCGGGATGGGGTGACTTGTCTTATCTTGAGGCAGTCAGGAATCAGGTCCTGCATGCGAGATTCATGGACAATCTTAGACCAGAGTGGGAGCACAGAATATCTAAGCTCTTTGAAGCACTTGGCAGTCAGAGGATCATTGAAATGATTTAAGGGTTTCAGGGAGTAATAAGAGAACTTTTTACCTTTGGGGATTTAGAAGTTAGGCGTAGAGTGCTTGTTGGTTGAGTGGTTTTCTTGTTGTTTGATGATTTCAAAGAGTTTTTTTGGTCTGTTTTCTGCATTGTCAAGTTGTGATTTAAAGTGATTGGCTTTGGCACAACTGATGTGTTTGTGATAAGCACTTCTTGTCTTCCTCAACTGCTTGAGGTTTGTTATGGAGGGAGGGTTTCTCCGTGATCTCTCTGTATCCTTAGTTTGCTTCTTTCATTGTTAAAGGAGCAATTAAACCAGGGATTGGATTGTTTGCTGGGAATCCTTTTGAGCTGTTTTGGAATGATTTAGTCAAGCAAATTCATCACAGAGTGGAAGTAAAGTTTGGCAAGGTCATCAAGGGTAGTCATATTAGGGGCAGAGGAAAGAGGTTATTGCTAATGTGGGTAAGATCATTAACATTGATGTTCCTTAGATCTCTTTCCCATATTTTGCTTTTATTTTTATGACACTGTCTATTCAGCACCCTTTCCAAGATGAGAAAGGAGATTAGGTAGTGGTCAGACCAGTCACAAGGTGATATGTCATTTAGTTGTGTAACGTTGTCTTTGGCGAAGATTCAGTCGAGGGTGGCGCTCTTGTTGTGGGTAGACTGGGTGAAGTTTAGGTCAGAGAGGAAAGCCTTGAAAGTGCAGACTAGTGGGTCATTTGTATTGTTCGAGTGTAAGTTGAAATCCCCAAGGATGATATGGTTATGGTGTTGTTCAGAGTTTGAAGAAATGGTCTCTATTATTTGTTCGATAAAAAGAAGATTATCACGTGGGTGTTGGTAAATTGTGTGGAGCGTGCAGACTGTTTTGTCATTGTTTGAGATTTCAAAACCAAGGTAGACATCAATGCCATTTGTATACATCTCAGGGTGAGAGCAGAGAGAAAGGTGCATGTAATGCCGCCCCCGACTTTAACCATTCTACTCAGACTGATTATGTCATATTTGGAGGGAACTAAGATGTCCATAATTGGTGAGGAGGAGTTGTTGAGCCAAGTTTCGGTTAGGATCAGCAGGTCCAGTTTATGTGAAAGTATGAGGTCGGCAATATCAGCTGCATGCTTTACCACTGATTTGTCATTAAGCAGCATTGATTTGATGTGGAATTTAGTTACTGAGGTTTCTGGGTGTGATGTGGAGACAGGTAGTAAATTATGCTAGTTCATAGTACTGAGATTGACACTAGGTTCTCAAAGCAGTTGGAGGACTTAGTCTGGATCTTGAATGAATCATGTGATGAGTTATCACAGGAAGAATTGTACTATAGAAGGGAGTGAATAACTGCCTCTCTTTTAGATGGTCAGTAATTCTGTGGGGCCTGGATGGGTGATTGGGATAAGACTGCGATTTCCAGTATAATTTCCTAAGACTAACAATGGGCAAGATTTTGTTCCGGTTGTGTTTAGTCATTGTGGGATGGCACCGTTGATTAGACTTAGAGGTGGTATTCAGATTCCATAGCTTCTCCATTTTCATAGCAAAATGTAACAGGTTCTGAAGGCTCTCTTTTAAATAGTAGGAGATCATGCTTGAGGTTTGTCAGCTTTTCTTCGATGGATGGGGGTTGAAGGGAGGGTGGATGGGCTAGGATTAGCCGGTGAATGAAATTCTTTAGAAGAGGGAGTGGTGGTATGTGATATGCAATCTTTAGCTGTAAGGAGGTAAGTAGTAGGCAAGGTGGCAGGGAGTGAGAGGAGGTTGGTGGATGAAAAATAGGAGGAGGATAAAGGAAGGGGGGTAGGAGAAGGAATCCGATTGGACTCACCAGTGAGCCCTTTGTAGACTAGGGTAGTTGAGATCCATGTGTCAGGGCTAGCGGTGGATGAGTGAGGAGCACGTTGGGGTGAAGGAGATTAATAGGAAGGACAGCTGGAGGATATAGAGTTCCCCAGATTGTGGTTATTGAGATCGTTAGGGGAGAGATCATTGTGTTTCAATGACATGTGATGAGACATGAGAGTAGAGGGAGAGAGTGAGACCATCACGCTGGTAGTCATGCAATCTTTGATTCTGAAATAAGACTTAGAATCAGATACATTAGCTTTGTTATTAGTGCCACAGGGTGATTGGTCAAGCCAAGACAGTTGCAGTGAGGGGGAGAAGGAGGGGGTGGAGGATGTTGAGTGAGGTATTGGCGCAGCAGCAAGGCTTCAGTTAGATGGTGTAGATGGTACAGAGCTATCTAATGTATTTTTTAACCTCATAAAGATATTGTCAAATTGATCAAGATTACTGTTCAATGCTTGAATAAGGATATTTCCATTATTGTCGAGGGATATTGCGAGATCTGAAGTCTGGTGAGGGTATTACAATTATTTAAAAACCATGAGGAGTTTTCATTATAGGATTGCATCAAAGAAAGGAGATTAAGACTCTTCTCCATTGGGCTCTTCTGTTAGTCAAGAAGATTATGTTGTTAACCACAATACCTTTTGAAGCGCAAAAGTATGCATCAGACATACGTGCTTCGGGTGTTGTTTGAGTAAGTTATGTTTGAAAGTCTTAGCAGCGTTTTAGATAGGTTAGTGGGGTAGACAATTTAAAAAGCATTAAGGCCCACCTGTGACAGCAGGTTGTCGTTGGGGCAGGTGTCATTTGGAGCCATGTTGGTAAAAGGAGGCAAATGGTGTGAGAAGAATAAAGTTTTGAGTTTGAGGGTGAAATTTGCAGAGGACTACTATAGGGAGGGCTACCATATTTGAGTAGCAAAGAGTTGTAGTTCAATGAGAATTAACGGTCATTTCCATGATTAAAAGTATTCTTTGATAAAGGTTCATCTTTATGGGGTCTATTCCCATAAAACGTGTGAAAATTAGCATGGGACTCAAATGTGAGATGGTGCAGTAGGCAGATTGTGCATGTTAGAAGAAGAATCTAGGGCTGGGACGAGCAAGGGAGGGATACCATTACAAAATGGCTGCTCCATAGATGCAGCCTAGAATAGTCCTACCTTTCTTTTGATGAAGTGGTTAGATTCCCATAGTCCTGCTTTCCTTTCAGTGCCTGAGTTGCAGAACCAGTCTTGTGTCTATTTCAGATGAGCTGGTGGGGCACCATCTTGAGCAGGTGAGGTCTTTGTGCCCGGACAAGAGAGAGTCATCCTCCAAAATGACCTTTGACCCTTGGTCAAAAACAGTAGTGGACCAGAGCCACAAAGGAGCAGGCAAGATGGTCACTCGCCTGGGAGGGGGTGAAACAAAATTGCACAGACAGATGGGGAAGTTACTCTCTAGGTTGATCCACCAGTTGGGTAAAGGCAAGCACAACACCACCCTGTCACTCACCTCGGTCCAGGCCCCTACACAAGTGAGAGGTAGGGCACTGTCTCCACAAACCAACACATCTGAGGTCCTGCCCTCATCAGCTGGGGCTGCCATACCGTAACACATACAGGCGTGATCCAGCCCTCCCTGGCTGGGGCGACAATTGCCGGGACCAAACACCACAGCATTTTCACGGTCAAGTTAGGAAGCAGTTTAGGGTGGGGCGGTCCCCAGGAGGTCCAACTATGCAGGGAAAAGAACTAGGTAATGGCCAGGACAGCCAGGATCCTGAATGATGTGTTCCCAACAACATTCTGGCCCAGTGCAGCTGGCTACGGGAACACCTTCATATTGCAGGATTATTGCCAAAGATTATCCTGTCCCTCAGGAGCGCCTTTCTGATGCTCCTTTTCTGGTGGACATCGTGCATTGAAACGCTTCAATTAGGATATGTCCTGCCACCACAAAAAGGGCTCACACCCCCTGTAGTTAGTCTGAAGCCATGACAGGGAAGGCAAGATTCCTGGGGATGTCAAAGGGAAACCATTAGAAGCTTTGCCCAATTCAAAGGCAGAAATAGGTATCAAAATTGGACCTCAGACACCAGAGTACACTCTTGAGTATACTTCTGGACCTGTGGATACACTGCCAAAAGGAGGGACTGGTGTGCCAGTGAAAGAACTTCCCCTCTGCTGTAGTACTGTCTTGCTGGACTGCTGCCTAGAGGTGCTGACCTGCTGCCTTCTTACCTGGGTGAAAAGAACCGGACCTACATCTGTTAAAGCTAGGACTTCAAAGTGACTTTAATGGCTAGTTGGCAGGTTTCCTGCTACAGACCCAGGGACAGAAGACTCAAACAACTTTGAACCCAGCATCTGGACTTTGCCATCTGTGAGTCCTACCCTGCCAAGTGGTGCCACTCCAGTCCTGGAGTCTTTGAATTGGGCCTAAGGGTGCTCTGCCAGCTCCTCTGTGGACCCAACAGTACCAACGCATCTCCCCAGCGCAATCCCAAGCAGAATCCATGAATCATCTCTGCTGTGATGGTGGTCCTGATGAAATGATTCAGCATCGACCCTGCAGACCACATCAGAACCACTGGCTGTGCGAAGTTTTCCTTACACACCCCATATCATTTGTCTACAGCAGCCTCAATCACGGTCCAAGTTCTCGCAACGCACCCTCACAGCTCCTCGAAACTGATGCATTGCCTCGACTTTGCGATGCATTCTCAATGCAAGACATCACATCACAAGCCTTTGCTGACGAGATCCTCAATGAAGATTTAGAATCATGCATCACAGCTCTGCAGCACCAAGGAACCAACACATTACCTCAGCTGAGCAACGCATCCTTGGCCCCTGACCGCACAATGCTCCACTGCCAGGATCTACATACTCTTTTTCAGAGGATCTAACTGGGTCCCTCTAGCAGCTCAACTGCACTCAGCCTGAACTTGTTACTTTGTCCTGTACCAGCATGACCAGATATCAACAATTGCAACGTTGTTCTTTTTGGCACTATTTTCACTGAAACTTCAAAAACTGCATATGTCTGGTTCTACTGATTGATTTTTAGTCATTATTGGGCTGATTTATAAACCAAATCCTATATTGTTTCCAATCTGGTGTTTCATCATTTTGTGGTGTGTTTTCACTATGTTACTGTTTGAACTGTTGCACAAATACTCCACACATTGCCTCTGAGTTAAGCCTGACTGCTCTGTGCCAAGCTACCCAAAGGCTGAGCAAAGGTTAATTAAGGCTTTGCTTGTGCATTCACCCTGACAGGGATTGTGGTTTCTACTTGAGTAGGGTTTTACCCCTTCCCCCTCAATCAGCAACCAAATGTCTTACAGTTTCCAGCTAAAGACAGCACATAGCTTTCAAGATCCTATTGCAATCAACCATTTACCACTTTCAAAAGTGGTGAAATAGTGTTACTTAGCACTTGCAAAGTTCACTTTAGGTGCCATGTCACATATATTTTTGAGCAAATCACTTACTCTCCCTCTGTCTCAAATTGCAAATATATGCGATGTGAAAAATAACTGCCCTGACCCAATTATATGTTACTATCATATACTGGTTTCTGTAATTTGGTTTCAAATGGCAAGCATCCTAATTTTCTATGTTCAGAAACTTGGGCAATACCACAAAACATGTTTCACTACTGATATTACATCTAATCGGTAACAAGCAGGGTAATGCTTGGTGCAAACACCTTTTTCCCTCTGTATCATGAAAGCGATCTGTGTACATGATGATATGTGACAAGCACCACAATGGTGCATCTTTGTTTTGCTGAATGTTTTGTCTGGATTATGTGCTGTGTCCGTTTTTGTTCTGTTATGTTCATGTGGTACATCATTGCAGTGCTGTTTTGCCTCTTTTGTCCTCTAGTTCCCTGTTATGTCTGTTATTGTGTTTTGTTCTGTTCACGTTATTGTGTTTTGTTCTGTAACTTGTTTAGAGATGCCAGCTCATTCTGCTACGTTTCCAGGCAAAAGTGGCACTTTCCTTTAAAGTTGAAATTACAAACATTTACCACCTTTTCATGTGGTAAAATGCTGCTCCAGTTCTTCAAATATCTAAGGGTATTATTATGACTTTGACGGTGTGGGAGCGGGGCCACCATGCTGCCGCCCCGTTCCCACACCGCCTAAGCCAAAACAGACCGTCAGCCAGGTTATGAAGTCGCTGGTGGGTAGTTCCTTGGCAGTCCCATGGTGGGGTGCCTAAAATAGGCACCTCAGTGGAAACATCAAAGCATGTTCTTGTGTGGACCAAAATGCACAATGCTGTGCCTTTTTTTTTCCCCTGCAGGACCACGGGGGGCATGCAGACAGGGGGGGCACACCATCTGCCCCCCCTGCATGCACCCCATGGCACAGAGGCAGAAGGGAGCTCTGTAAGACCGACTTTGTTTCCTCACCGCCAAACTTTTCATGGCAGTCGCACCGCCATGAAAAGTGTGGTAGTGAGGAAACTCCTAATATGCTTGGCGGTGCCGCAGCAGCACCTCCAGCATATTAGGGACCTCAGACAGCTGCGCCACTGCCCGGGATCGTGGATTTCTGGTGGCAGCAGCTGTCCGGTGGCGTTCCAACCACCACACTCCTAATGTGGTGGGTGGACCGCCACTCTGGCGGTCCACAGACCGCCTCCACGGCTCCAGCGGTCCATTGGACTGCTGAACTCGTAATAAGATCCTGAGACCCCCTTGATTTCAAAACTCTGGCAGATCCCCGGAAGATAGTTTGCCCTTCCAATGTGCCAACTTTTTTTCTTTTATTTAAAGAACTTATCAATATTTTTAGCTTTAAATATATCAGTATGTAGCACTTCAGATTATATATACAAGGTACTTTGTGGAGGCTCCATTAGGTTGCAACTCTCATAGTCCATTTAATTCTGGGGAAAAAAAATTAAAGTAGTATATTTTAATAGTGACATTAGTGTAATTCAATGAATTTTTAAAAGGTATCATTTGTGTTTAACTCTGTAGTTTTTGTCTTCTGAATGTGCTTTTATGGTTGTCGCGAAACAATTGAATAAGCCATATTGATGTATTGATGCACCGAGCGAGGTGACCTCACATCTCGTTCCTCTATTGTGTATGGATACTACAAAAAGGTTGTAGGCATACTTGGACCTCTTATCCAGTGTCTAGGGGCCTAGGTGCACCATGAGGAAAGACCAAGGGCCTCATTTACTGTGTTTTGATGCACGGCAGTGCAGAAAGCTTTCCTATTGCTCTGCCGTACATGAAAATAAAAAGGCAGGAATGCTCAGTATCAACTAGATACCGTGCATTCCTGTCATTCTCCCCTGTGCTGTGCGCCAATGCATAGACACTTGCACCATGGTGCAAGGGTGCCTGCATTGCTGCGATTAATGTTGTTGTGCACCTTCCAGCTCACAAACAAAGATTGATGGTGTTTTGCTCCTTTTATGTGTGTGGCACAATGCAGTAGAGAGAGCAAAAAACGAGTCAAAATATAAGTATTTTGCCTCTTTGCGCCACTCCTACGCCTTGGGGAGGCATAGGATTCTGACGCAGTCCCAGGTTTACAACACTTTGTAAATCTGCGAATGTGTCTGGTTTCATCGATGTTTCATGAGAACACCCACAGCAAAACCTATGGAATGCCCCTAACAAACAAAGCAATGTGTGAAAAGGGCCCATATTTGCAAGGCCAAGAAAAGTCATGTATTTTGGCTTTATCCAGCCTTGAAAATATGGGCAGGCACACTGCACCACCTGTGCGTCAAAAAAAGTGATGCACCAGTGGCGCAATGGGATTGTAAGTGATGCCCCTCCCCCCCAAATTTTCACATTTGTGTGAATCTAATCCTTTCACAGACCTGTGTGTTCATGCTTCAGTATGGGTTCAAGCTCAAAAAGTCTAAAAGGAGCGGTGAAGGGTCTCTCTTAGCTGGTACATCCACCTGAACGTTGGTGTCCAACTCAGGCATTGTGGCCGCAATTAAGAACACATGGGTTTAGTTATAAGCTCCACAATGCTTAATGCACATTAGAGTCATATGTACTACTGCGCAGTGTGCGCACAGAGGGCAGGCCAAAGCCCTACTCGCGCTGTATGCAATTTCTTCCGAGCTACCCATCTGGGTCTTTCGTGGTCCTTCATAGCAGAAATACTAGCCACACTGCATCTTTCACGAGCTTCCTTACCTGTTTCAGGGTATTATTATGTTTAAAATGTTTAGATTTTCTTTATTTAGAAATGTGCGCAATATCTGTAAATACGTACATATGGTGGCTGTTAGGCGTTCTTTTATTTCCAAAAATCACACATTTTCTATTTTGTTTTACATTTATAAATCTATCTATATAATCTAGTTCTCTAACGTAAGGCAACTAACGTACAAATAGTGTACTCATCTCTTTTATGAAGCAAGTGCTAGCTTTGTTAGTTGTTTTTTTCTGTATTTTTTTTCCTTGATAATTATGGTATCTGTTTGTAATTGTGCAAATTGTATTGTGCAATATGCAATTTTTTGTCATTCATTAATCTTTTTTAATAGAGGAGCATATCCATGCACTTAGGCTATGTTGCCTATTACTTGAAGGTGAGTCATTTGAAAAAAATCGACTTTTTAGCCTCTCAAATACCTTTGTCAAAATGTCTTTCAATTCAGGCGGCTGCGTACATGGTAAGTGGAAAATTACAGGATCTTTCCCTTAAGGTTAAAATAAAAGACAGCTGCATGAACAAAAGCAAATAGACTGTGCACGCAGCACAACAGGAAATTAAACTGAAAGTCTTGGTTTTTGTCAGACAAGGGGGTTAACTGCAGCGAGAAAACATATTGATTTATAGACAAATACAAAATGTTCTGTTGGAAGAAAGTGGAAAAAATGATACCCGCTTAAAGAGTTATGTACAAACCAGGTGCACCACACATTTCATTGATCACTGGAGATTTTTCAACCTTCACAGAGTATCAACAGTCTTATGCAGCCGGTATATGCGATTTATGAAAAAGAAGGAGGGGCGGCGAGAGGTGGTGGCATGTAAAAATAATCGGAACCTTTGTAACCTCAGTTAAACGTGATTTCGACTCGTTATCATTTGCATTAATATCAGCATTATTATGATAATATACTAAGAGCCTGTTCACGAAGAGAAAGGGCTAACTACTAAGTAAAAGGTCACCCACCAGAACAGTTATTGTCGTGTGGATGGGACAATGTATGTAAAAGGGGCATACATGATAGGACTAGTCTAACGAGAGAAAATCTACTATGTGTATATATATGTATATAGAGATAACTCTAATCACTAGTATATGCAGTAGACCTTTGTACTCTCTACCATTCCTATGTGACTCTTAGAGTATATCCATTTGTATCCCTTCCTTATGCATATAGAGATAACTCTCATCACTAGTATATTCAGTAGACCTTTGTACTCTCTATCATTCCTATGTGACTCTTAGAGTATATCCATTCGTATCTCTTCCTTGAGTGACTTTACTACTTGTACATTTGCAATTTTCCTTTATGTTTGTATCTCCTCCTTGTGTGACTTTACATCTTGTACATTTGCATTTTTTTTCTGTTTGTATCTTTTATGTAACGCATGTAATTTTAAGTCCTTATGTTTTGCAACTGGTTCTTATGTTAAGCGCTCTGACACCTTCGGGTAAAGTTCGCGCTAAAAAAATCGCATTAAATAAGTAACAAGCATTGGAAACGGCTCTGGTGGTGCATGCACTCAGAGACACTGAACATTCATGCATATATTAACACAGATCACACATACATATTCTAAGATGGACTCATGAAGACGCGAATGAGCGAAGGAAATGAGAAGGGAAGTTTTCACACCTGCGACCGCCAGGATATACAACCCCAATCGGTTTCTGTTCTGCCTAGGATGAAATGTTATTTGCATATAATCTGTTTTACTCTAAAAATGATTAAGAACTACAAGACATGGATTGATTATAGAATGGGATGCTGAAATAAAATGTGGTCTCTAAAGTCAAACTTAAAAACAACTTATCAAGAAAAATATGGAACTAATCTAAAACAGGAATAAATGCAGGTCTGACCTTGACCCAAAGAACAGGATTTATATGGCATTCAACTGCTTTCACGTTCACGTCTCGTTTACAACTGTCTTCTTCAATGAACACACATGCCAAGGTTTGACTTACATAGAAAGGTCGTGGTATTCATTCGGTACGCAGCATGAAATGTACGCTAATATTGTTCAATATAATTATCAATAGACAAAAAAAATGTACTCTCGTGAACATTTTCACCAAGCCTTATACATTTTACATTTCTCTTTTGTAGCAAACAATGCGTTCCTTGATGTTTGCATATTTTACATGTTGCATTCATGCGGGGCATGCTTCACTAATGCAATTTCTTAAACATGTTTTGACAACTCTAAAACGCGTTTGGTGCTTAAATTGATACATTCTTGCTGTGACAGACACGCTGGCCTGTGACCTTTAGCTCCACAGATAGTCTCTGATTGATAGCCGCTAACATTTGCATATTCTCAGAGTTCTGTGGTGGCTCTGGTCTGAAAATGTCCAACTGTAGGAGTAATGACGGGCATTCAAACCCAAATTTGAAATGTATCAATATCCTGCACTTTGTCTGGCTTATCATAAGGGTGGGCGTAGTTCACGAAAGTAGCGCTACCCGAAGTGCACTTCGCACTACGCGAACTTCACGTAGCACTACGCGAGCTACGTAGTAGCATGTTCGCACTGTGCAAGATGCATTTTCAATGATTGCACAGTGCGAACAAGCATCCGGCACTGTGCAATCATTGAAAGCGGCATCTTGCACAGTGCGAGCTGTAGTTTTCTGCCGCTCGAGTAGATTTTTACTCGAGCGGCAGCTTTCTCAACGCGAAATGGTGCACGACCACTCGCAATGAGAAACCTGACCTCCCCGCGTTGAGAGTCTCGCCGGGATGTCATTTTGCTTTCTCGCGGTCGCGAACATGACGTTGAGGACCGCGAACAAGCATAAAAATTACCCCTGCACTACGCTACGTTGCGCTACGCATGTTCGCACTGTGCTACGTGCAGATCGCTTAGTGCGAAGTTGCGCACACTTCGCAAACTACGCGAGCGTAGCGTAGTGCTTCGCCCAGGTGTACTTATCAATTAAACAAAAAATCCTCGCCTAATTTGTGCCCACCATGTATCCACCCACCCCACCGGCATGGGCTTATCCTTGATTATTACTAGCTCGCAGCAGGTATATACATTATAGTCGCACAATCACCACCAGTAGCAAGGCACTGAGGAACAGGGGCAGTCCATCTATCAAGGAAGAGTCATCGAAGGGCCCACTAAAATGATAGGTGATGGCTGGGGGGGCAGCCCCTGCCACAAGCCTCACAGGAACCTAGCTCAGCCGCCTCCATAGCCGGGAGTGCACCCACGCCCAGCCTCCTAGTGGGGGCCCTCACCTTAATGTAGATGTGATGACCAGGCTTCCCTGCATCACAATAGTGCCCATAATTGTATCTCCCCCAAAGTGAGACTAGGTGCTCCAATCAGGTCCTCTGTGTACTCAGCGTCCAATAGCCCTGACGGGGCCGACCAGGGGCCCCCACAGGCAGGGCGGTGCTGCGCGGGCCATCTCTGGCATCTGTGATGAAGGGGATCAAAAACACACCCTCGGGTGCATGGTGCCCTGGTAGCGTGGCCCGCCCGTCGCCTCACCAGGTAAGTACCAGCGCACACAGCAACAGCCTTGCCGAGGCGACTGCTTGGAGGTCAGCCAGGGCCAAGAACCACGACCTATGACTCCTCTTGCCCTGCTTCCACAAATCAATTTGCCACAACTTTGTGGCTGCACACAGCAAGGCAGCTCCAGCCAGGGCCCCAACCAGAGCTCAAGCTGGGCTCACAGGCAGATAATGACTTGGGCAGCACCTGGTCCGACACTACCCTGCCCGTCCGGCAGCCCCGACGAGGCCTATCCGCAGGACCTCCAGAGCCACACCTCACTGACTCCTGGCTGCCTCCTCTTCGGCTTCCCGTGCACTCCAATCTCTGGAGTGCGAACTGGGCGATTTTGGTGTGAATTCGGCAGGATGTTGAAGGATCCTTATGTCGACTGCTAGAGCTCACCTAAAGCTTGTGTATCATGTTGGACCACTAGGCCATGGCCTGATGGTGTTTTTAAGAGCAATGCAATCATATAAAGGATTTTGGGTCTGATGTACCAAAACGTTTTTCTCAATCTTTTATGTCTATGGGGAAATAGGTTGATGCATAAGGGGCTTTGGTCCAAGGTGTAAATGCTTAGAGGGAATACAATAATGATTTGTAGGATGATGTACTATCCATGGTAATATGTTCAAAAAGCCAAACTTATAGCAGCAGTTCAATTGTGGAAGAGATTAAATGCCGAAAATAACAGCTTAAGAAGGTGTCGGTTGACACTTAAGCAGCCATGTTAGAAGAATCGCTAATGACTACTGATTATCACATCATACAAACCTTTGGTAGTGACCACCTGAACTATAAACAACTAGGAGCCTAAGGGGGAAGAAAAAGGGGCATAAACAGGTCACCCCCCACTCTACACCTTCTCAACAACAAGGGACCTGCCCCTAACTAATGTGGAGTCAATAATCTCCCATATATTGTTATAAAAAATACCTACTCAACAGTTGATATATATAAACCTTCCTGTCTCAATGTGCATAGACGAGTCACCGATTCAAAGATAAAAACGTGTGTGTGATGATATCGGGACAACCTGCCCCTCACTCTACCCTTCTAAGACAATCTCCTCCTGAGAAAAAAGAGTAAAAAAAGGGGGGAGGGGAGTTGGCAGAGCCTCACGGTAGCAACACCCGGGGAGGAATTAACAGACTGGTACTCGCCTGTGTCCTCGTTCTCATCATCAGCATCTGCCAACTTACAACATAAAGGTGATGACAAACTTTGCAGACAAGAAAAAAACATATAAGTGCTCTGTGTAAGTGACCCAGTGTGGATTGCCAAACTCTGTCGTCGAAATCTGGTCCGACCACCGTTTAAAAAGAGCTAGGCTACACTGGCTAGTCTAATTTTATTCCATGCTGTGTGTCCACTCTATTAAAAACCAACATGT
The DNA here is from genome assembly GCF_964261635.1 of Lissotriton helveticus. Classification (NCBI taxonomy): domain Eukaryota; kingdom Metazoa; phylum Chordata; class Amphibia; order Caudata; family Salamandridae; genus Lissotriton; species Lissotriton helveticus. The sequence continues at coordinate 799,227,945 of NC_136068.1, read as the reverse complement.
TTCATTGCCCAGTTGTATTTACCGGCAATTTCATCAGGGTTTTGGGTCTGCGCTATCTCTGCACGTTTTGATTCTCCATTTATTGTACCTGTGGTTGTACACAAATAAAATCACACACATACGTTAACTCACTGTATCTTGGTTGAGACCCCCAACAGAGGTTGAAATAAACCTGCTAGGTGTATCGTTTAATATTTACCAGGTGGCTGTTGTACTCACGCCTACCAGTGCCCCCGTAGAAGAATCGGGGTTGCCCGGAACCTGTTGCTTCTTTACTGGTTCAGGGAACTGCCCTCGGTCAGTTCTAAGGTAAACAAAAAGCAAAAAACACGCTTACTGCTCAAAAAGATGTTGGCCCACTCAGCCACTCATATCGTCTCGTTTCTTTTGAAACAGAGTAAGCACGCCCATGTGCCTTTGTCCCAAGCGCCTCTGCACCTGTGTCTTTTCTCGTGTCTTGCTACCAAACATGTGCAGCTGATATGGCGGTACAGCCACCTCTCGTAATTTTATTAAAAACATTTTGTTTTAAAAAGGAGGAAGAGAAAACAGGGGAAACGAAGCCTCTCACACTCCGCATCCCCAGCCTTCTTGCACCCTCTTGTAGGTTTGCGTTACAGATACATTTGCGCCCTTGTTTCTTTCATATCGGACGCACTACTGTCAGGCATCAATGATTAATATGCCTATGCAGTGCACTCGCGTAATCAAATCAAAATTACAGGCTCCTCTCCTGTCTGTGGCCTCTGCCCTCTCAATGATTCACATAGTCAGCCTTACCAGTGTTCATGCAGGAAGAATGACCTCCGCTCACCCCTCGTTGAGGTTTTCGAACCGGCTCCTGTCTTTAAGATGCTGTGCCGTGACCTCGTTGTTCCGGCGTTCGCCGGTACGCCCCCTTCTCGTGAGAGTTGGTGGACACCGGTTGAGCTTGTGCATGCCAAAAAGCGGGCGGCCATCTTAAGAAGGAGCGAATAGCCCTGTGTATGGCTCTAACCCTAATCAAAATTGCAGTGAGACCACTCACACATGCGGTGTATCATAGCAGAAATTACGCGCACCACCACTACGAGCCTGTTATCACCACCAGTCACGGACTCTACAATATGAGAGCAACTGCAGCTAAAATATGTAGCACTCATCTCCATAGCGCCTACCATGTGGCAGTATTCACTAGTGTTGTCTCGTGATTTTGTCGTGGTGATTATTAAGATGCTGAATGGTGGATGCTAATCTCGGCTACACTTAAGTTTGGCTTTGATTGCCCATACCTCAATTGTCGGAAGAATGACTGGCATAGATGTAGCTTGTTAGTGCCGAATGGAGGGCGGCCATCTTGAGCCGGAGTAGTAATGCATGTGTGGGAACGGAGAATAGGTGAGTGACCTCTACTGGATACCTGAAGAGATATCTTATTCCACTCAATCACATCATTCAGACCATTTTGATCCGTGCCCTCTTCAAAAATCCAGCGTGCCTCTTTCTTGAACAATCTACTCTCCATATTGAATTGGTCTCCCATCACTCTCTCCATCACCACCCACCGCAGGTCCCTCGGGAGGTGTTTGTGCGTGATGAAATGCTGCACCAATTTTGTGGTTAGTTTGTCTGCTTTTAACATGCTCAGATGTTCCTGGATTCTGGTTTTGATTTTTCTCGTCGTGAGGCCTATGTATTCCATCTCACACGGGCACGTTAGCCTATAGATAATATTATTGGTGTTACAATTGCTGAACATGTTTAGATGCCATATTTTGCCATTAGATCGGGTTATCGTCTTGGTTTTGCTTGTTAACGTGCATACTGTACACCCTCCACACAGGTAATGCCCGGGCGGAGTGCCTGATTCCTTGATCACCATCGGTGGTCGCGTGTGGACCAGTCGATCTCTAAGGTTAGTAGAGCGTTTGAAGGCAAATCTGGGCTGCGGCATTTGCATCGTGGTGGTACTCAGCAAATGCCAGTGCTTCCTTATTATCTGGAGGATCCTTGTTGAACAAGGGCCAAAAGTAGTGACCACCGGAATACATTCCTTCTGTTCTTTGTTGTTTCTTTCCAACAAGGCCTCCCTCGGGGTGTTAAGGGCTCGCTTGCGGGCTTGTTTTATTACTTTCCGTGGGTAGGCTCTAGAAGTTAGTTTAGTCGTGAGTTCCTCAGTTTGTTCGAGGTGACCACCTGAAGACAAATACTGTCGTTCTCGCCATGATCATCTTGCATCTGTGCATACAGACATTAGCAAAAAAGGAGATAGAGTGCAAGAAAATTGTATGACCAGCCAATACAAACCACAGAGCTGTGAGCAAGCCTCCTCCATTACAGCAGTAGTTTATGAAGAAAAACAGAGACAAGTGAACGGTATGGTAAAATCATGTTTCAACGATTACACATTTTCCATGGGCTACTGTAACACTGCTGTCAAATGGACAGATGTAATGAAAGAATGTCAGACCTGAAGAAATGTCCATACTGGCATGGAAAAGAATAATTTGAATGACTCTGAAAACCAAATCCTGAAATTACCTAACAATCTTACACCGATTTCTCTTTCTCGATCATCCATTTCTACAGAACACATGTTTGGCATTAACCTGTGCATATGTGTATATTTGCCCTTCATATGTAGTCCTCAATCTACTTGGAAATAAACCATAAATGAAATAAAGTATCTCCTGCTGTGCATCATAAGCATACAGCAAGTAACTAAGGAATACTGTGACCATATAGAGGAATAAGACTGAAGCCTGAGTTCTTTCATAGGGTCTTGAAACTCCAAGGAGACTTTTTATCATACAGCAGATAGTATGTAATTCCTTTTCATAGATGGTCACAACATCTTCTAGCCCACAAACCAACTAAATCCTTGGTGACTTGCTCTTTAATATGAAAGGGATAATGTAGTTGCGGCGTCACCCCAATGAATGAAAGGAAACATAAAATGATAATAACTATTGTTATTATCATTTAAAAAATTTCTATTTAAGTCAGTGGCTCTAAGTGTGGGCGGGGCTGGCAAGATCAGGGGGAGGACTCGTTGACTGGCCCTCTTGGGTCTGCCAAACAGCCCTGCACACTTTGCATCTTCCACACCAGGCTGCATTACACAGCCCAGTGAGAAACATGCAAAGCCTCCCATTCCCCGTCTGAGTGACAAACCACGGTGTTCAGACCAATCACAGTGCTGCATTGCAGCTTTTGATTGGCTATGGGGAGCTTGGGAGCCAGGTGCTTCCTGATGCCTGAACGGGACTGCAGGAAGAAGGAAGAAGACGGTGGACAGTGGAGAGGCGGTTACCAGCCGGCACAGGTAAGTGGTTTTTTTCCCTTCCTTTTTCGTCATCGATTCCTCCTTCCCCACCCGCCCTACCACCCGGGTCCATTGGCAGCCGCTACTGGTTGCAGACATGAAGATTACAAGCAGATTATGTTTGAACTCAAACAAGCCAAAAATCAATTAGTACTTTCTTGCAAAACATGTTAAAATCAGGTTAATGTAAATCAGATTTAAAAATAGGCAGTAGCTCAGAATGAGTAGTAACTATCAAGAGCAAACAATAAACATGTTGCAATAAAGCTCTTCTTTGTGGAATAATTGTTCATTTAAGAAAAGCAGGCCATATGAATGAAGTGTTTAAACTGCAGCTTTAATTGTGCTCCTTGAGCTGCCCTTCACATATCTGCAGGCTCTGGCAACAGGAACTATAACATCATGAATTGTTACAGTTGAGGAGCTATTTCATTTTCCTATTACAGGAGACTAGAGACTTCACACATTGGCAGTAAAAGGGAAATTGAAGATAATGGAGATGTTTTTCACCCAGACATTCAGAGCCACATCAAATAGATAACCAGAGTGAAGCTCAAGTTGCCTATGGTGTCACCCAGAACCCCAAGGTGCAAAACATGAATTATTCACTGTTACTCATATGTATATTTGTTATGTATGACCCACTCATATCATCTGCTCCTGCTTTCAAGTACTATGTATGGACAGAGCAGTAATGCGGGAACCATATACCACATGGTTTCTCCTCCCTTCTTTAAAAAAAGAAAATCTGGCCCCATGTCACCTACCCCTATCATTCATCCCCCTCATTACAATGTGCTCTCTCCTCTGCCAGCATTGCACTGACAGACTCTGAGAGAGATATGTCAGAGCAGATTGAAATTCCTTTATAACAGAGAAACAGTGGTTAACAGCTTTTGTTAACAACTCTTGCTACCTCATAGCAATAAATTTCCACATTTAGAATATGGTGTTCACACTAGTGGAACTCACCGAGAGCAATGTGTAACGTAGATTCATAGATGGCTAGCAGTGAATAATTAGGATTATTTTCACTGATGAGTTATGAGTGACATCACATAGATGCAAGAGACGCTTGAGTTGTCTAGATTGTCAGTCGGAACCCCGAGGAGAAAAACATCCCTGTTATCTCCTTTATACCCATCTATAATTTTATTTTATATAGGCCACTCTTCCCACCCAATTATCTGCATTTACTTTCATTATCTACGCAGCCGCTGAGGAGTAAAGGGAGAGACATACATAACATGACCTCTCCCCCAAGGATAAAAACATGTCCAGTACTGTGCAGTCAACCCTACAACCCTACCACCTTCACTGCCTTCACTCTCCATCCCCACCTGATGCTATGATCTCTGTTCTTCATAGAGCAGAGAGTAGATAGGCTTTCCGGGAACCGTCAGAGCAGCCTGGAATAACTTTATGACTTAGGAACAGTGAGAAACAACTATTTTTCCCTCTGTTTCTTAGTCACTTCAATGAATAATCATGTTTTGAATCTGGTATTCCCGATAAAGGCTTCCTATGGAAGCCATACTTAACAAATAGAATAAACAGTGTTTGATTGTTTGATGTATCTCCCTTCCTCTTCTTACGGCAAATGAAAAGTTGATAATTAAATAGAAAATTAAAATGTTGTATCTGAAAACAGTTTCATGTACTGACGTGCAATTGAATGAATGAAGCTTCAGTATACTTAAAAAACACAATAAATATATATATATCTGTTAGAATTGTCAGCCTAGTGTGGTCTTCCCTCAAACATTTTACCTTTGCTCTCCACGTTTTGCTGAAATTTATTTTGATTGGACTTAGGGCTCTGTGCAGTTTACCACTGCTAACCAGTGCCAAAGTGCTTATGCTCTGTCCCCTAAACACGGTAAAGTTGGCTTACAGCTGACTGGCATATTTAATTTATGTATAAGTCCTTTGTGGAGTGGTTTACCATATATCCAGGCCCTGTAAAATAAATGTTACTAGTGGGCCTGTATCACTTATTGTGCCATTCACTTAAGTAGCTCACCAAAACATGTCCCAGGACGACCATTGCAGCCTGAATGCAGTTGTAAACTGCCAATTCAACTTGGCAATATAATCGTCTTGCCAGGCCTTAAACTCCCTTTTTTTAGCATATAAGTCAACCCTAAGGTAGGCCTGAAGTAGCCGATAAGGTAGGATGCACTGTAATTAAAAGATCAGACATGTACTTTTAAGATTGACATGTCCTGGTTCTTAAAAACTCCTAAATTCATTTTTCACTACTGTGACGGCTACCTCTCCCATAAGTTGGCTTATTGCATTTAATAAGTGCTAACTTCTCATTGGGACCAGGCAAACGTTTCATGTTTGTTGTCAGAGAAATAATAATTAAAAATCCTCCCGAAAGTTAAAGTGGGATTTTTAGTTATAGTTTTGAAAATGCGACTATTAGAAAGTTGTCTATCATGACGGGGAGTGATCCTGTTATGGAAATAGGGGGCAGGATCAGTAAACAGCCAATATACAATGTCAGGCTCCCTATATCATGGATCTGTTAACACCTTAGGAGCTTCGTAAATATACCTCCCCAGTGCTGCGCTGTCCATTATCCAGTGCTGAATGGACGTCCAACGGTCGCACGCAGCACTGGGGAGGTAGTGCCCGTGACGACCGTTGGCCGACGGCAGCACTTAAAGGGTTAAAGAGTTACACAGGCTGTGTGATTATTTCGCTCCTGCTCTCACCAACAGGTGTTATTTATTGTTTAAATATTTCCTTTTATGTATTCTCACATGTCTGTACCTGCATCCTTACATTAAACACATATAAATCAAGACATTCTAGTAAATGTTAACCTGATTAACACAAAAACATTGAAAACAAGAAATGTTCTTTCTTCTGGACCTGTGGTCTGTCCATATAATGTTTTCCTTTTGATATACAACATGTAATGACACTATGACACTTTTGACTAGACAATCAAACGAGTGACATGACTTTCTGACATATACAGTTACATATTCAAATAGTGCGTTTGTATTTGTGTCAACAAAAATAAATGTTCAACATGCATATTCACATAATGCTTTTTTGACAAAGATAAGTGTCCAACACAGATATATTTTATCACATGGGATACATTATTATCTTTCTAGTGTGTGGTTTTGAGTATAACATGAGGCCCTCTGTGATTTTTAGAAAGCTGGCCTCTTCCTGCCCTTAGCTAATCAGTGCCTGTAGCCTTCCCTGGGTTACATGACTGGGTGTAATTGGCAGCTGGTCTTTGTTGGACTTTGTTTATTCTTCCCAGACAACCAAACTGTAGAGGGATTAGGTGTGCCGGGATGGATCATCAACTGGCAGGAGGAGAAGGGGAGAGCTGAGCACAGCTCCACTTGCAACTGAATAAGATGTGCTCTGCCTTCACACAAAAGACTTGTCACCATTGCATTGTTCATGCAGTAAGCTTGGCGCCAGGGCAGGGGAGTCATGAAACTTTGAGCACTTCAAAAGGGAATTCTCTAGAAAATTCTCCTACTTAAAAGAATGAACTATGTATAAAAAGGGGACCCTTAGAACCACTCTTCAGTTTACTTTCTGGACCTGCGGAAGGATTCTCAGAGGACTGCCTGCTGCGGTGCCCTGCTGTGTACACAAGACTGCTTTGCTGCACCTGGAAGGACTGTTTTACTGCTTTTAGCCTACCTTGAATTCTCAGAGGCCCGTCCTGCTGCTTGAGCCTGCTTCATCAACTGCACCCAGGACCACCAGTGTGACTCCAAGGGCTAGTTTGCTGACAAACCTGCCTTAGGGACAAAAAGGCTTACACCATCTTGAACCCATACCTAGACTCGGCCTGATTGATTACCACCTTAATGGTGGTGCTAAAGATGCCCAGATTGGACAAATCCCAAACTTGGGAATTAGAAAATATTCCAAGCTGCTTTTGGACCTAAGAGAATACAGGGACCAACCTGCTCATCTATCCGCCCAAGGTGCATCACCCATCTGCCTAACATTGCGGCAGCTCCCGCTACATTCTTCTCCACAGCAGTAAATCCTGTTCAGATGTCCTTTGCCATAGGGGTATCTGGCCACCTGGAATTCTCATCTGATACAGCCTCCTGCCTCATCCCACTGAAGATTTTTGACTTCCCAAAAAATAAGCATGTCTGAATTTAGAAATCTTCAGCGCGACTCAATATAGTGAGTCCCCAACATTAATGCTCCCTCTTTGGACACAGCCTGCAGCCTTGACCCTCTGAACATTACGTTCTCACAACATTTTCTTCAAAATTTCTTTTAAGTCTGAAGGTAAGCACCGATCGGGCCCAATCCTCTTCTTGTATCCGACACATGCTCCATTGTGGTCAGCTATATTTTTTTACTTTGTCTCGGTCTCGTAAGACAGGATGTCCGTGGTTGGTGCTTTGATCTTTTAGACGCAAGATTTCACCTTCAACTTTACAAATTTTACTGATTTTATTTTTGACCCCCACCCCTCCAAAAAGCAATTTTCTAACAATGTAAATTAAACACATGAGCATCCCACAATGCAGATTATCCCACCAATTCATTCATTAATAAACAGACAATCATAATTGTAGTAATAATTAAAACATTTTCTGTGATACTAGGCAGATTTAAAAACAAACAAACACTACAACACACTAAGGGAGTACTGAGATGTTGAAGATACAGCACAGCAGGCTTACATTTTACCAAGCTAATCCTCCTCAATACTGGAATTAAACATCTTTTGCTACATACACAACATAATCTGCAGGAAAAAAGTAAAGTGCAATACATGTTATACAGCGTGTGTGTATCGCAAGGACATATCATAATACTTGACCAATCAAACTGGCCCAGGGGGGAAAATCCAAACTCTGAAATTGGTCAGTAAGATCTGATCCCATGTATTAAACACCACATCAAGATATGGTTCCACACCCATAGATGCACAAATCCTTCCTTGCTCAATAATTGTTGTCAAAAGCAGTGGGGCAACACTCCTGCGCCGTGGAGGAGTCACCACTGAAGACAAGCAGTCATCAATGACCTTCTTGTTAAAAGTAGCCTGCAGGTTACACTTGATCAAACACCATACCAACAGAGGAGATAGGTTTATGTAATCTTCCACATATGCGAAACCCAACTACTTAAGAATGGCATATACAGGACAACTGACTGGGAGGCCTAAAATAGGTCTGCAAACCTTGTTTTCCTGGTCTATGGAACCCTCACATTCTTGTATCCCCACACTCCCGAGCCATAGGTTAAAATGGTAGATACCTTCTCTTGTAAACGTCTAGGAGGCTGACAGGTTTCCTTCCAATTGAGGATGCCAGCTTAAACAGAAACCCAGCAGCATTTGAAAATCTCGGTATCCCTTTTGTCAGACACAGTGCCCAGCACCGTGAAAGCCAAATGTTATGCCCAAATAGGGAAATACATGGATTCTGGCAATGGACTTACCCTGTATAACCAAACAGTAAGCCTTAAGATTTCTAGGTCCACACTCCATAACAAAAGTTTTTGTCATATTAGTTTCATATTCAGTTGGGCCATAAAGTCAACAACGGTATCCAAGACTTTAGGCTGAATAGAACTCTTGCCAGCAACACAGCGTAATCTGCATATAGTAATACGGGCACAGCCTTGTTCTCAACCATGAGCATATCCCTTTCCTGCCTGATTAAATATGCTTCAAGCCCATTAATGTGCAAAAGAAACAGCACAGGGATGAGCACACACCCTGCCAGACCCCTTGACACAGCAGACATGACTCTATACATTCAGCATTCTGCCCACATGTGAAAAAGATTTCAAGATTCTAATGAAAGGCAGCTATAAAAGTAACAATGCCCGTATCCATGCCCATAAACTCTAAACGTTTCCTAAAGCTTTGATCTCTCAACACTATTAAAAGCACAGGAGAGATCCATGAATGCCAGGTAGATAGAACTATGCTTAGCGATTGCTTAATCACGGATAAAATGATGTAAATTAAGACATTGATCCATAGTACCTAGACCTGTGAGGGAATTTAAAGTGCACCCTTGGTAAAACTTGATTCTCATCCATTGAGGTTTGTAGGAAATTGGGTTACTGGTAGCGGGGATTCGTAGGTGGCAAGAGCTTGTCAGGAAGAGGCCCGTTCACAGTTGCGAGGTGACCAACACCTTAGGATTTCTTCTTTCTTTGAAAGGGACGTTCAACTGGCACTACACCAAGAGTACAGGACCTGAGGGGCACCTCTTGAAGGTCAGGAACTGACTCCAGCAGAGACCAGCATGGAGCAGGCATGTCCAGTTACATGTCCAGCTGGGCAGTTGCAGGGAATCCTCGGGAGCTTGCTATGTCTCTGTGGCTCAGAATAGGAGGTCAGCCAGCTGACAGTTGGAGTCACTTCATCCTAGGATGAAGACTGAAGTTCCAGTCTTCCTTCTTAGTAAGCAGAGCAGCAAGCCACAGCAAGTAGCAGAGAAGCAGGGTAGCAGTCATTCTGACAGCAGAACAGCACAGCAGTCCTTCTTCTGTAGTATCCACAGGTCCAGTAGAGTACTGAAGATTTGCGTCTGAGGGTCCAATATGTATAGCTGGTGCACCCTTTGAAGTTGTTGAAGTTTCTAGAGCTAGAGGTTTCCACCCCAGAGGTGCTTGGAATGTAATGTCTCCCTGCTCTGGCCCCAGCTTTTCTGGAGTTACAAGACTGGTGTCAAAGGTAGAGGCTTTGTGATGTGCCAGTGTGGTAGATGACAGCTCCGTCCCCCATCATGTCAGAGATAGCACATCCTGCCTATATCTATTCCTCCTTTGTCTCACTGTCTGGCAGTGATACACAAAGACAAACTTCCATCTCTGCCTAGTCATAGTCATAAGACACAGGATACAGGCTGCAAGCGTCAAATGGTTAGGACAAGAAAATGCCTACTTTCTAAAAGTGTCAACTGCAGCATGTCCAGATTCAGCATCAGCAAAGCCATGATCTGCTTACCAGAAATCTCAAGTGATCACCTACTCAGTCGGGCTTTAGACAGACTTCTTTTTGTCTCTCCTGTCGTCTCTTCCCACATTCTCCCTCTATTTATGTCTCTCCTTCTCTCCTCTCTCAATGTATTGAGACTGAACTATTTTGTCTGATGCCCAATGGAGCTAGCTGGTTTAGCTATAGGGGAGATGGGCCGTGGATTCCCTCCTTGGTTGTCACCTACCCAGTCGATCTTTAGACAGACTTCCTATCGTCTCTCCTTGTTGTTCTCTTCCCTTATCCTCCCTTTCTCACCTCCCCTGCCCCATCCACTACTTTTCTCTCTCCTTTCTCTCCTCTCCTAATTGTATTGCCTATTTTTTTTATGTATTGTGTAATTGTTGATCTTTTTCTGTTACATTGTTGATTCTTATGTAAAGTGCCCTGATACCTTCGGGTCCAGCCAGCGCTATATGAAACTCTTTAAATAAATAAATAAATATGTGTAATCACGTTCTGATGATGACCTGAAACCAGACAGGTCGAAACACCATCAGCTGAAACACAGCGACTTTATGGCTGCCTTGGCACCTATCATGCTCCAAACTAACTGTAGTATCATTGTTCATGTTCTGTACCAATTGTAGTTACACCTTTTTTGCTGTCACCTTAGCACATGCCTTATTTGAGCCATTCACTCTTTCAGGTGCACTATGTGTGCACTTACTTGATTACGCCTGCATTAAGGATGTATTGCTTTCTGACAATTAATGTTTTCCAGCTATATGACCAATACAAACCATAATAGTTAAATAATGGTGTTGTTTTCAATATTTTGTTTTCTCATCATGTATCTATGCTTGATTAATTGTCTATCAAATATTACCTGTTGAGACATTGTTTCTTAGTACCATATTCCCCAGGTCTCATCTGGGTTTACGGAACGCCACCTGTTATATTTTCTGCTACTTTCTAACAGTGGCATTTTCACAATTGTGATTTAAAATCCAACTTTACCCCTAAAAATGTTTTTACATTACAGTTCTATAGACACCAAGCTCAATACTCCTATCTGCTCCCAATTACAAGTTACCACTTATTAAATTCAATAAGACAACCAAGTATTATCCTATGAGAGAGGTAGGCCTCACAATAGTGAAAAACGAATCTAGACGTTTTTCACTACCTGCACATGTAAAGCTTAGAAGAGCTTGACCAGCATTTTAATTACAATGCACCAAACTCTATGGGCTCTCTAGGGCCTACCTTAGAGGTTACTCATATGAATTGAAAAGGGAGTTTTAGGCTTGGCAAGGGGATTATTTTGCCTGCCCCCCCCCCCCAGGTTTGGCTGGAGTTGTGGGGACAGAATAGCAAATTAAGCCTTCATAGAAACATCAGAAGTTGCCCAGGCCTGCTGCATTAGGATGATATCATATGACTTAAAAAATGTAATCCAATTTTGAACACTCAATTAAAAAAAAAAACATTCAGCAGAAATCCTTAGTGCGTGTTATTGCACAAGGCTCTACACTGCGGCCCCTCATCCTGACAGCAGAAGGTTATGCGACTCAGTTCTGTGGCTGCTTTCCCATGCAGGGGGAATCCTAACTGTGCTACACAGTGTGATGTTCTCCTCCAGGAGCCCTCCTTCTCTGGCAGCTGACTGTTATGGGACTTTGTGTTCCCCGAAGTCTGTTGTGATTGCCTGTGCATTGGTAATCCTTAATTTGCGTTATAGTGTGATGTTCTCCTTCACAGTCTTCCTCCTCTGCCAGTGGATGGTTATGGAATTTAAATCCCCTAAAGTCTGTGGCTGCTTACCCACGCATCAGGAATCTTTAGTACGCTTTGTAACACAAGGCTCTCCTCCATGGCCTCCCCCCCTCTGGCAGCAGATGGTTATGGGACTTAGAGTCCTCCGAAGTCTGTGGCTGCTTTCCCACACAGCAGGAATCCTTAGTGTGCTTCGTAGCGCAAAGCTCTCCGGCACCGCCCCTCCTTGTGTGGCTGCTTTCTCGAAGCACGGGTCTAATTTTTAATATAATATAGGCAAAATTAACATAGAGTCAGGATGAAGAAATCACACACAAGAAACACAGACGGCGTGAAATAATGTGAAGTATTAGAAATGTGTGAACTATACAATGCCATAATTAAAACCTGTCCCTGTATGAAGGAGAGTGTCTTTTTGTAAACATTTCTGAAGCTCTAATCCACAAATGTTCAACTGATTGAAGAGGATGGCACACTAAATGTGAGATTAATGCAGTATACTTCATTGACAGTTCACCTCGGCAGAAAATAAAGTGATTGGTATTTTTGCATTGTGTTGTGAGCCTATGGCTCTGAAAATTAATTTCAATACACAGTGCTAAAGTGTAATCTCGACCTAGAATGTCAACAAACAAAACACATTTATTGGGATGTGTTATCTGATTTGAAGAACAGAGATCTGTTAGAAATCGCGGAGTGTTGGTTTTTCAAATGCAACCATCCCAGATTGCATACACCGGAATCCTTTGAATCCTCCTGGAAGACCTATTTTGTCTTCACAGTCTATCTTCCTTGAGATACTTCTAAGTACATTCACTTTTTCTACAGGTAATTGTCCATATTTTCCTTACATTAAGGACAATCCGATTTACTGGCTCATATTGCTGGTATTAGATGGGAAGATGATTTCCACATTACAATATTGGATGATAATGCCCTTCATACTAGCATTAATCATGATCAAGGTATGCAGGTTTGCAGAAATGTTCTTAGAGCGTAGCCTATTGTATATTTTCTACCTCAAGTTGTTGATGGATATGATTTAATTCTGTCTTTCATTTTGCATTCTAAAATGTACTAGCAAACACAGGAGACTGCATTGGTGGCCTGCTTCTCCTTTAGATATGCCAATCCGTTTATGTGCAGTGGGAGGAGCAGATGGCATGGGTCACGAGTAAGTAAAAGTACAATAGCCATGTAATAACATGTTTACAATATAGAAGGGATCTTTTTATCATAGCATCTGGAAGGGATCTCCACGCTAGAAGATTAATTTATTGACGTTTTTAATTGCATTGAATTGATGTATGGTTTACCATAGCCATTATTGACACTGTGATTGATTTTTTTAACATAATGGTTAGTGTTGTAGGCACTTCACTATTCACTAATTTGTATTGGAAACCTACATCAGGAAATAGCCCTCTCCATGACATGAGCAGCCAACGAGAAAATTGTAATAGAGCATCATTTACAGCCAACTCCTTAGGGCAAAGGGTAATGGTATTGACCTTGTTAATTTGTAAAAGAACCACATACCATGTCAATGCCATGTTAAAGAGAGTGGTATAATGTAGTGTTCGCCAGAAGGACGATAGGCACGCATTATGAAGTAAGTTAAACCTTTAATCCAACAGCTGATTTCTACAACTGACGAATCAACAGACCCCACATTCTAATTCTATTACATCATGTAATTCCAACATGGATTGAAATATTCATTCTAAAATGCCACAATTCTCCACCTCACAACAAACAGCAACAAAAGGATAATACACAAGAAAAAGGATCTCCCATAAATAACTACCATTTCTCTTTCTCTTTCAACACCCGAGAAATGCATTTGTATAAATGGTAAACATTATAAAACCTTTCTATAAAATATTCAAAAAGAAATGCGAAAAGAGCATACATACAGTAAACAATATAGGTTTAAAAAAAGAACTAACTTGATTACTGCAGTAGAAAATCCTTCAGATAGGGTATGTTTTTTGACTTCTCTGTCACTCTTCCTCTTCCTGTGTGTTACCACAGATGGTGTTTTGAATTCAAGCTGACCTCTTATCCTCTCATTTGACACCCTCTCTCTTCATGTTATGATTCATGATGAAGAGGGGTAGGCGAAAGATGGAGGACAGCCACCCTGTTTTTATTCTATATATGGCAATAATGTGTTTTAACTGTATTTTTGAATGTCTTTATCACTTCCAACATCATCGTGATTCTGGAAAACCCTGCACATTCCTTTGTTGCCTGTATTTTAAAAGTCTCCTTCTTTTCTATATTTCTCACATTTTTCTGTTTGTTATAACTCACCTTCCATTTCTTCTGTAAGTAATTTTATTTTTTCTCCACTCACCCAGGGCATTATCCACACAGCCTTTACTCCAAAACATCCAACGAGACACACTTTTGTGGAAGGAGCGCTACCTTTGATTAGTTTGAATGGTGATTTGCCTGTCGTAGATTGAGGAGATATACAGTATCCAGCTATTCTCCATGACAGCTCTACCTTCAAATCCAGGCCATTCGCTCTATTCAATTGTACTCCCTCCTTCAATATTTGTATTACCCTTTTAATGGCAGCATTTTTCTGTTAGTGATATAAAGCTGATGTTTTGTGTACAATACCACATCTTCTCAGGTAAATTGTACTCCGTTATCTGTGAGTAAGTAACGAGGATGACTCTCACTCTTAAATATGTTCTCTAGGAATCTAATGACTGCAGAAGAAGTAATGTCATGCAGGCATGATAGCTAAACCCATCTGGAATTCAAATCCATGAGAACCAACACATAAGGCGAGGCATTTTCTCCCCTTGCTGGTCCTAGAATATCCATTGTGACCTCTTCCCAGGGATACAATGTTAATTTCCTGCACACTATGGGAATACTAATCATCTTCAGGCCTTTGTCACATGTCACACATTCCACACAGTCTCTGGTCATACATTTGACTTCATGAGCAAATGACGGCCACCGGAAGTGTCTACAAAGTCTCCCTTTAGGTTTTACTATTCCCATGTGTCCCTCATGTGCGAGTTGTGACAATCTTTTCTGCAAAATCTCTGGTGGCACTAATCACCTCTCTCTTAGAAGTAACTTTTTGCCAACTGCAAGCTCATGTTTCAGTTTCCCCCACTGCCTTCATCCATTTACAATTCTTTCACATCTGATCTTTCAGTGCATAGCCAATGAATTGATTGTCTTTTTATGTTTGAAAGCTTTATTGAAAAGTATTGATCAAACAAGAAAATGACATCAGCAAATAAAAATAAAACAAAAACGTATCAATCATTTCTGAAGGTATAACATTACCAACGTCATAACAAGAAATAAAGCATTTTATGGGATTTTTGAAGGGAAGGGAAATGAGGGAAGGGAAAGGGATGACGAAAGTGGATTGTAATCAAATCATGTTATATAGAAAAACGGCAAAATAAATAATTGGTGCAAGCAATCATACACAATCTGTATCATAGAAAGAAACATTGCAATATAAGAGAATTATGAAACCTTTTGACCAGCACATTACCCTGAAAGCAGACCGGAGTGCAAACCGCCTGGCTGACCTTACTGCATATCGCCAGGTGTTCGAAAACTTCTGCCATAGCCGAACCGCCATAGGAGCAGCCCCGCCTCCCGTCGCATGCCTCCCGCTGGCCCAGGGAGACTGTCGCTGAGCGGAGAGCGAGGTCTGGGGAACTACATCCCCCAACAGGCACTGCGCCAAGCACCATCAGGAAGCGCCAGGAGGCGCATAAAAGTAGCGCACAGCCTGCAGAGCGGGGGAAACCTTTTGACCAGCACATTACCCTGAAAGCAGACCGGAGTGCAAACCGCCTGGCTGACCTTACTGCATATCGCCAGGTGTTCGAAAACTTCTGCCATAGCCGAACCGCCACAGGAGCAGCCCCGCCTCCCGCCGCACGCCTCCCGCTGGCCCAGGGAGACTGCCGCTGAGCGGAGAGCGGGGTCTGGGGAACTACATCCCCCAACAGGCACTGCGCCAAGCACCATCAGGAAGCGCCAGGAGGCGCATAAAAGTAGCGCACAGCCTCCCTCACGGGACGCCGGGGGAAGCCCGGGCCAAGGGTGGGCCCGTTTCAGCCCGTTCCAGACTGTTTCAGGCTGGGCTGGGCTAGCCCCCTTGGATCCCACTTACCAGACGTTGCCCCCATTTCCCAAGGGTATTGACTTTTTGACATTCGTGTGCTTTGTGTCCTTTGGAACTAGACCTCGAACATTCACAACAATGACCAGGGGTTCCAGAAGTAAGACTGCACTTAGAACTGCCTTGTTTACAGGTCCTATTGACCAGTTCATCTCAAAAACTATGAGGCAATTAATCAAAATATTTCTTTATTAGAACGCAGGGTGTCTCAGGACCTTGCGATTGCCCGGAGATCCTCAATGGGCCTCATAGCAGCGGCTTTAACCCCGCTTCCATCAGCGTCTCCTATCCCAATTCTAATACAGTCTGGTGCAACAGCCCAAGTTCATTTCATCCCAAATGCTGTTGACCTATCAGCCACCAACCTGTCGTCGGAATTAGACTCAACAGGGAACCTTGAGATTACCCCGGACCTTGGGCAGATTCTGTCTGAAGATCCTGAACAAGTATCCAGGCTCAAGGGGGTTAGAGAAGGTGCTGTTCCTAAGCAACCAGAACTCCAAAAAAAGGGGAATAACACCAAACACCATCATAAAGCCAATAAAAAGAAAGGGTTCATCGTACCACCATCCAAGAATGCCCCCCCTAGCAGTAATTCTGCACCACTTGGCTCATCTAACCTACAATGCCCCACATCGGACAATGATCAAGAGGGTGGCCTCAGTCTGATTGGCTGTGATACTCCGCAGCTTTTCGCTAGATTCAGGGACTTATTAAAATACCATCTCCAACCTCTGGAACGGAGTATCATGGCAATTGAAAAGCAACTTGCCATACTCCTCGTTAAATTACCCAACCAGACCAGGGCGGGAATTGTTAAATCTGGGGGGGCCTCGACAGTGGTCAATCCTGGGGTTATACCAGCTAACTCAGATAGACCGCCCGTTATGACCAAAACCCAGTCTAAAACAAAAGAGCCATCAACCCCCATACCACCAGCTTCAAAAAATTGTGCAAAATCTAAGTCAACAGCTAAAACCCCTTCTCAGTCACCTTCATCTAGTCAGCAAAATTCTTCCCTTCCCCCCCCTGTAGCCCCACTAATAGCTGCCAATCATACCGCGGCCAAGGTGTCCTCGCAGCCATCTCAAACCAAACCCCCGGTGCCCCCAAAATCACATCCTCCAGAGGGTAAGAGGGGGTTTAGACCCAGACGCCCAGTTCATCTGTCACCTGAGGTATCCCCATTTACTGTGATCCTAACGGGAGTACCCGAACTAACAGAAGGATTAGATGAACAACCCTGGTCCCTTCTGAATAAAATCCTTCAATGGCTTAGTATCAATAGGCCATTACAGCCCCCAAACACCAGTAGAATATCATCTGTACGTAGAGTACCATGGGTGGGGGTGAGCCCGAAGAGTATTCAGGGGGACTGCGTCATTGTTACTTGCGATGATGCGTCCACCATGAATCATATTTGCTCGTGGCCAGATCTGGAGAAGAAAGGGGGAATCAACGCCCATCGACTCTCCTTTTTCTACCCCCCGTATATAACTATCATCACCCAATACCACCACCAAACTGGGTTTTACCTCCAGAACAACCCTGGAATTATGGAGGTCCATGGCTGACCCAAAAGAGCAGGAGCAGGGAATGGGTACCTCGGCCCTGGTATTCCAACAAAGGCCATTTTATGGGCGACGGGTGGCGAGGTATTCACACTAACAATAAATTTGATTGTCTTGAGATGGTTGACTGACTTCATGCTTCACCATCATCAAGCCAGTCCGACATTAGGCAGTTAGGGTCGGACGTACGCATGCAACATGTCCACGCTAGCGATCGAGCAGTCTCTATCATGGATTGCGTACCCCCCAGTGGACATGCGGCCATACGGGAGGTTTCTGTTCAGGAAGGCAGCCCCATACAACCTCTCCCTCTCAAACCCTACCCCTGTAATAACCAAATTTCCGCCTGTAGTTATGTACCCTCGGAGAGGTGTTTCATGTATTAGTAATGAAGCGTGTGTGGTTCTCTGTGTCCCCAAGATTGCCCCATGCGAGAGTGCCAAGGAGGATAACTCGATCATAGCCCGCGCCTCTCAGCCGGAGCAGGTTATCTATGGTCCAACCGAGTTTGCAGGCCTTACCCTCATTTCCTGGAATATTGCCGGAATTGCAGGGAAACTAGACACCCCCTTCTGGCCTAAGTTTATAGAGAAGGATTTGATATAATCCTCCTTCAAGAAACCTGGTGCCAAGAGCAAATAAATATAGAAGGTTATTCATCCTATTGCCTCAACGCTACTAAATCCAGTTCAGGAAGGGCTAAGGGGGGCCTTCTGCTACTTCTGTCCAATAAGTTGTGTAACTGTAAAGTCAGAAGCAGCTCGATTGTGGGAACCCACAGCCAGGTAGTGAGGGTTGAATGTAGCATGGGAAATGATTTGGTCCTTGTTAATTTTTATAATAACATCTTTGACGCCTCCAGAGGGAAGATTCTATTCCCTTTGGAAAAGGAAATCGTAAGGGTTCTGGGCATCTCACACAGAAGGGCTGACATTCTATGGGCAGGGGACTTTAATCTGCAGCCATGTCAACTATCAATAGGGAATCCCTGTGGCTTTGGAACGGGGACGGTTAATCATAGGGGGGGTGTGGGTGAGAGTGAGGATTCCCTTCATTTCCCACATTGCCACTATGGTTCAATTTTAAACAAACCGTTAATCAAACTAGACCTATACCTGTTAAATTGTAATAAAAACAGTTTGAATGCCATTTGCCCCACTTTTACAGGGAGGGACGCAGGGACATTTATAGACCATATTCTGTTCTCCAGCACAGGAGACTTTGTAAACCTGTGTATCAGGGAGGAAAGTCTAAGTGATCACAACAGCATCTGCGTTACCCTACCGGGACGGGGTGCAAAACTAGTGACTGGAGAAACCTGTTCCACCGATATCGTTCCGATCAGACCAAATGGTCTGAGGATTAAATGGTCTGGAACCAGCTCCATGGCCAAACAGAGGGAGGTCATAGTTAGTTGTAAAATCAAAATCAGCTATTGTTTAAAAAAGGCCATTAACCCCGATTTCCTGTTGTCACAATTTATCAAGATCAACACTATCATTGAAGGTATTTTTACTAAGAAATCCCCATCCAACAGAGTTATAAAACGGGGATGGTTTAATAAACCCTGTACAGCAGCTCTACGGGAACTGAAGAAAGCTTTAGGTATCAAACCCCGAGACAGCAATGGAATAAAACAATTAAGGGTTAATTATAAAATGGCTGTTTCCAACAGGAAAAAGGTTTTACAAAGTGAAGCTTGGGATAAGCTGAAAGAAGCAGCTGAGACCAAAAATTGTAAACTTTATTGGGAAATAATTAACAGCCCTTTTCTAAACACTGATGGTATCCCGGAAATAACATCATACGTTGCATGCAACGAGTGGATTACCCACTTTACTAATATCTTTAACCCGGAAGGGAAACCCCTAACCGTATCAGTGACCGAGTCCTCCTCTTGGATACCTCTACCTCTGGGAGTAACCTTGGAGGAGGGTCTCGAAGGGCTTTCCAACAGCAAGGGGGGGAAGGCCCCGGGCCCGGATGGGGTCCCCATTGATTTACTAAAAGCAGAACCAAACTTGTGGGCTCCTATTCTGGTGAGGACCTTTAACTGCGCAGCAGAAGGTAACATTCCTCCCTCTTGGGGTCAATCAGTTATTATTCCCCTATTCAAAAAAGGCCGTAAATCTGAGGCTTCCAATTATCGTCCGATCTCTCTGTTGGACGCCTCAGTAAAGGTCATGAGTAGAATTTTGCTCAAAAGACTAGAAACTTGGGCTACAGACATGAACATTTTAACAAAAGTGCAATATGGCTTTAGGAAAGGTAGGGGCACTTTGGAGCAATGTGTAAATTTGGACCTCATTATCAATAAATATACTGTAGTCAAAAAGGGCAATCTTTTTTTATGTTTTGCTGACCTGAGCAGCGCGTTTGATTTAGTTGATCACGCTATTCTTTGGCAGGTTTTGCTGGAGTCAGGGGCACCGAAGGAAATTGTCCACTTTCTGGCCAGGCTTTACGAGAAACTATCCTGTAAGGTCCGTTATGGTACCCTAGGCGAATGTACGCCGTTTCTCAAAGTTTCACGGGGTATTCGCCAGGGATGCGTATTGGCCCCTCTTTTATTTTCCCTTTTTATTAATTATATTGATCGCATCTTGGCCGATACCCCAGCAGATGCTCCCCTGATTGGAGGCAAACCTGTCCCAATCTTACTATATGCGGACGACGCTGTTCTTTTATCCCGCACTCAGATTGGGTTACAGCGACTCTTTGACAGATTCATGCTGTTTATTCAAAACAGGAGGCTCCGCGTGAACAAAACTAAGACTTATGTAATGTTGTGCGGGCAGTCTGCAAATAAACTGAAGTACAGCTTTTTCTTGGATAGCGACAAGATGACACACGTTAAATCATTTTGTTATTTGGGAATCACCTACGCCAACGACGGGTCTTGGGTACCCGAGTTCGATAACATCAGGTTGAAAATTATGCGGTCTACCAGTAGTATATTCCGATTTGCATCCAAGCTCAGAACGAGAAGCATCTTAGATATGATTAACATATATAATATACGTTGTGTTTCTTCTGCACTGTACGGGGCGGGTGTGTGGGGTCAAATTGAGGGCTCTTCGCTCCAAAAAGATGAAAACAAGTTTTTAAAAAGACTGTTATGTGTCCCCCCCTCTGCCTCTGTCCAATTAATTCATGATGAGGTAGGGATCGAGTTTATTTCTGACTTAGCAGCTGTTCGGCCACTCTTATTGTGGCGTTCTATTTGGGCTAAGCCAGAGACTCGATTCACTCAAGAAATTATTCTTGATTGTATAGGCTTGGACTACTCATCACGCATCCAGTGGTTGAAATACATTCATTCCTGGTACAAAACTTTATTTGAAATTGATTTTCTCCTCGACCCCGAATTGGCGGTTGCAATCCCCAAAAAAGAAATCAAACAAACATTTTTAAATTTTAAAAAGAAAGGGCGAGATAAGGTGTATGGCAAGTTAGCCACCGTGAAGTTCTACAAGGAACTAAACTTAACTCCGGGTTTTCAAGCCTACCTTTCGAATGTCTCTCGTCCCTCCCACTAATTTGTACTAACCCGAGTCAGGTTGGGTATTGTACATCATCTTGTTGCATTCCCAGACCAGAAAACAAGATCTGAGACTCCCTGCCCGTGTGACATTACCTCACGCCAGAGCTGCTGTCATTTTTTACTTTTTTGTAAATTTTATCACTTTTTAAGGGTAAGGTATCTAAAACCTATCCTTTTAAAATACAACATTCGATCTTCAAAGAGCGCTCTAGAGTTACTATCTTCCCTAGAGAACGTGGATATCTGTTTCTTTGTTGCCACTTTTATATTAAAATGTACAGCTGCCAGGAAGAGCATAGTGCTGCTATAACTGTATATATTCCTGTCTGTACATATATGTCTCTTTTAACAGTATATCGTATTTTAATCATGTATTAGGCCCACTGTTTGTAAATGTATGGTCTTTTACATTTTTGTTCACATATGAATTAACCTCCCCGTGTTTGCCCGAGCCATATTGGAACCTTTGCTTCATAATGTACAGCTGCCAAGAAAAGCACTTTGTGTGATAATTATATTTATTCCTGTCTGTACATGCATGACCCTTTTTTAGCTAAATTATATCTTTAACTATGTATTGTTGCCCAGCGTACGCCAGTGTATGTTCTCTTCTTTTTTAATGAATTATTCTCGAGTTCACTTGAGTAACTTTGTTTTTAGAATAATTACGTATGCAATGAATTGTTTTTATATGTTTTATGCTTGTATGATTTGTATTTCTCAAATCGAATAAAAGCTTATGACTTGACTTGAAGAGAATCATGAACAACATTAAATAAACAAGAAGGAGAGAGTAAAATCCTTCAAGGAGGTTTAAAATGTTCTGAACTAACCTGAGGAGGTTTCTTTTGAGCTAAGTGATCAAGGTATGTGGTAAGATGTAACCAATAAAGATCTACATTACGAGTTGGTGTACAGGAAGAAGCGAAGGCAACATTACGCCTATGAAAATGGCATAAAGAATTCCACCAACTGCAGATGGAAATATTCGTAAGAGACTTCCAATTAGAAGATATGTGTTGAAATGCGAGTGCAAGCATGAGATCCAAGAGGCTTTGTGAATGTGGGGGAAGAACTAAGGAATCCGAAAGACTACCTAGAAAAAGAATAGGGAGTGAATATGGAATGGAGAATGTAAATATATGGGAGATATAAGACCAAATCTGTTTCCAGAAAGCAGACACGGCAGGGCAGAGAAAGAAGAGGTGTAGAAGGTCAGCATCGGGAGTACCACAAGTCCAGCAGTTAGAATCAGAAGAGGAGGTGAAACGAGATATAGAAAGGGGAGAAAGGTCAAGTCTATGGTATAGAAAAAAATAAAGATTGAGTAAGAGAGGCAGATTGAGAAGTTTTCAAGGTTTTGGACCAGAGTTTGTCCCAAAGAGCAGTGGACCTAGTACAATCCAAATCCCTCTCCCAAGAAAGTTCCAATTTGGATTTGGCACGATCAGGGTTAGGAGAGGAAAATAACTCATAAATAAGAGATGCTTTAGGGAGGGTAGAAAGTATCACAAGAAGATGAGAAGGAGAAGTTGGTGAAGACGAGGAAGAAAGAGAATAGTAACGTTCAAGAATTATTTCCATAAGAATAGTATATTTTTGTAAAAAGGAATGACAGCGAAATTGGAGCTGAAATTGGGGAAACAAGCGAGGTAGCACACCATCAAAGAGGTGATTGACCCATATGATACCTTTTAGTCTCCAAGATGTCCAAGAAATAGGCCTGTTATTTAAAAGAATAAGTGAATTATACCAGACGGGTGTATGAAGAAAAGATTCGCGTGAGATGACCAACGGAAAGATCAAAGGTTTTAGTAGAGAAGAAGTATGTTTAAATAAAGGAAGTGAAGTATAAGGGGATTTAGTGGAAAAACGTAAAACTTCCTTAAAGGAAAAAGGTAGTAATACAGCTTGTTCAATATGGAGCCAAAGAGGAGAAAAGGGGGAAGATTCCGACGACAGCCATCGTGACGCTTGACGTAGAGAAAAGGACTTGTGATATAGACGGAAATCAGGAAAATTAACACCACCATTCGATTTAGCTTTACGAAGAGCTTGAAGAGAAATTCTAGATTTCTTATTCATCCAAAGGAATTTTGAAAGAGAAGAATCAATACGTTTAAAATAAAGGGCAGGGACATGCACGGGTAACATGGAAAAGATATAGATAAGAATCGGGGCAATCATCATTTTGATCGAATCCAGACGACCCCACCAGGAGAGAAAGAGAGGGTTCCAAGAGAAGAATAACTGATCAATTCGAGATAGAACTGCAGACATATTTTATTTAATAGAATTGGAAAACCAAATACCAAGATATTTGATTTTCGTACTATTCCAAGCAAAGCCCGTTGAAGAGAATAAATGAGGAAAACAAAATTTAGTCAAAGAAAGAATTTCTGTCATATCAGAGTTAATCTTGTATCCTGAGACAAGGGAAAATGCTTCAAATTCAGACAATAAAGAAGGGATAGATACTTCAGGTTCTGAAATAAACAAAAGAATATCGTCTGCATTCGCAGAAAGTTTTAATTGATTATCACCATATGGGAAACCAAAAATGGAAGAGTTATTATGGATGGAGGATAGAAAAGGCTCAAGAGCTAATACAAAAAGAAGTGGACAATGAGGGCAGCCTTGACGTACTCCCCTTTGAAGGGTGAAGGAGGAGGAAAGTTGACCATTCACTAGAACTGAAGCTTTGGGTGAGGAGTATAACAAAGATATGAGAGAAATAAATTTGGGACCAAAACCATGCCACCTTAGTAAAGCAAACAAAAACGACCAGTCAACTCTGTCAAAGGCTTTTTCAGCATCAACAGAAATAGCAGCTAAAGGGATCGACAGAGAAGAAGCCTTATTTAAGATATTTAAAAAGAGTTGAGAATTATCAGAGGTGAGACCCCCTTTAATAAAACCACACTGTTCTTTCCCAATAATATGAGGCATAAATGGGTCTAAACGTAAAGCAAGTAATTTAGCAAAAAGTTTATAATCAACATTAACTAATGAAATTGGACGATAGTTTTTACAAAATTTGGGATCACCACTATCTTTTGGAATAAGACAAATGGTGGCATCCTGAAAGGTACCATCCGCTTTGCCACAAGAATAAAATGATTGAAAAAGAGAGAGGAGTTTGGGTAATAGGAGGTCAGAAAAATGTAAATAAAATTCAACCGGAAAACCATCAGGGCCAGGTGTTTTACCTTTAGTGAGAGAAGATAAAGCTGTAGAGAGTTCGTGCAATGAAAGATCAAGTTCAAGGTCTAGAAAATTAAGATGAGATGTAGAGGGTTTGGGTAATTTCCCAAAATAAGATTGAATAAGAGAAGGAGTTGGAGGAGATTCTGGGGTATACAAATGTTGGTAAAAAAATTGGATCTGATTAAGTATGTCTTGGTGTGTATGGAGAAGAGTATTGTCAGAGGAATATATAGAAACAATAGAGGTGTGTTCCTTACGGGACTTGAGATAGTTAGCTAAGAGTTTACCAGATTTATTGCGACCACCATAATAACACGCACTTCTACGAAGGGGAATCGAAGAAGCATTATCAGTGGTGAGTTTGCTAAAAGCAATTTTCGCTCTTAAAAGCTCTGGTGACATGCATTTGTCTGAAGAAGTGTAGAATTGATGCTAAAAAAATTTAATATGTGATGCGGAAGAAATACGTTTCTTTTTCCTAGAAACATAATCAATGATAAATCCTCTCGCAGTGGCCTTAAATGAATCCCAGAGATTATGGGAAGGAGTGTTAGGATCGGAATTGAATAGGAAGAAATCATTAGTAAAGGAGCGAAAAGAGGAGGAAAGATTAGGGTCAGTAAGAAGTGCAGAGTTAAAGCGCCAACGAGATGGTTTAGGATGAGTTGGAAGTAAGTCAATGTCAATGTCCGTTAGAATGGGGGCATTATCTGATATAACAATGGGTTCAATAGAGGAAGAAAATAAATTTTGAGATAAAGATTGAGAAAGAAAGATATTGTCTAGTCGAGAGAAAGAAGCATGAGGAGGAGAGAAAAGGGAGTAGTCCAAAGTGTCTGGATGTGTGAGTCTCCATGTGTCAGAGAGATGTGCTTGTAAAATGGTGTCTAAAAATAGTTTGTGAGACTTGTGAGGGACAAAGCGAACAGTGGATTTGCGATCAAGGAATGGATCCATAATCTGGTTACAGTCTCCTCCTAAATTAAAGAAATCATCTTTGTGTTGAATACATTTGCTTGTAATTAAGGGCCAAAAGGAACAGTCAGGTTGAGTGGGACTATACATATTAAAAACAGTTAAAGGGATGGAATCAATTAAAAGTTTAGCCAAAATCCATCTACCATCAGAATCTTTTTCTTCTAACAACACTTTACATGTCAATTTTTTATGAATTAAAATAGCAACTCAATTTTTTTTATTATTAGATGGGAAAAACAACTGTACCAACCCAATTGCTTTTTAATTTAAGAGATTCAAGGTCAGTAAGGTGGGTTTCTTGTAGAAGGACGATATCAGGGTTATAGGTAGATAAATGGGAAAGTACTCTCTGCCATTTGATGGGATTAAAAAAACCTTTTAAATTCCAAGTAACAACTCTAAATTTATAAACGAAATAAGAATAATAACATCACAAAGTGCAAAAATGCATGCGAACATCAAATAGCCAAAAAAGGAAAGAAATAAGAAATCCAAGAATAGAGAATAAAAACCAGCAGACAGAAAGAAGGGGAAGGAAGAGAAAAGAAAGGGAGGAAAGAGAGGAACGGAAGAAGAGACAGTACACATCCAAAGGATGACTGAAATTAACATACCTGAGAGAAACAAATACAAGGAAGGTGGGGAAATGGTGACACACAACAAGACGAATCAGGCAAAGGGGGTAATCCAAACCACACCAGGACAAAAGAAGTGAAGATGCCACACACACGGACTCAGGAAATATCATCATGAACCTATGTAGGGAGAGAAATAGACAAATAACAATTGGGAAATAACAATGTCAGCATACAAAGCAAAAAATTCTATATAACAGATAGAATAATTAAGTAAAAGAAATATGCAATAAGAAAGGAGATAAGAATGACGACAAAAGTTTAAGAGGGAAAAACTTGAAAATGGAACAACAGCAACAATCTATAAGAAATAATCAAACATAGACAAAGCGAAAAAGATGAAATGATTAGCCGTTACAAGAGTTTGAAGTATCAGCCACTAGAAGAGTTTGAAGTATCCATGGCGACACCGGAGTGAAGATGAATAACGTTTTTACGTTCTCCAGGGTCTTGAAAGGTCCAAGTTTTGTTTTGGTAAGTAACCTTGAAAATACAAGGATAAAACAAACCATATCGAACACCGAGAGATCATAGAGGAGCACGAAGATTCAGAAACTCCTTTCTTCTGGACGCTGTGGCATTGGAGAAATCCTGAGATAAGAACACTCTCTGACCCATCCAGGCAATTTGACATTTGGATCTAGCTGCAGAAAGAACTGAAAGGAGATCCATAAATTTCAAAAAGAGAATAATAACACCTCGTGGCTTTGGGGAATCAGATGAACATGGACCACGTCTATGAGCTCTCTGGGTGCTAATGGAAGTGGTAGGAGGCATATCTAATAGTTTTGGAATGAAGGAAGTAAAGAACGTAACCAGAATATCCCCTTCCAGAGATTCTGGTAGACCATAAATGCGAAGGTTGTTCCTTCTATTCCTATTTTCTAAATCTTCAGTATGTTGCTGGAGAGCGAGGACCGACTTCTCCAAAGAAGAGATGCGCTGAGAGTTAGATTGTACTGCCGAAACTTGTTGTTCTACAGAAGTAATTCTGGTATCCATAGATGCCCAGTTTTTTTTCAGAATTTGCATGTCTTTGCTAGTTTCTTCAACAAAAGGGCAGAGGGCACGTATCTCCTCTAAAAGTAACTCCATTGAGATTGGAGAGGTAGGTTTATCCGGTGAGGGAGGATCTTGTTTCAGACGTTTAGAAGAAGTATTAGGAGGTGATTTAGTTGATGAAGACTGGGTTGAAGAAGATTGGTGAGGGGCAAGACCAGCCCTTTGATCCACCGTTGTAGAAACACCAGAAGAATCTGAAGTGGATGACCCTTGATGAGATTTAGAAAAGACAAAAACAAACTTTGGTTGACGCAACTTGTCCGTGCACAAACGATTATTGCAGCAGTTGGCCAGCTGATTGATTACTGCAGCATATTGAAACACAGCTTCCCAAAAATGGAGATAGGAGAATTCCCTTAGCTTGTAGATCCAACTTGCATTAAAGAACTGCTGCTGTACTTCATGAGAAAAATTCACGCCTCAAAAATGACATCTGCTGCCAGTTCCAATACTCAAAGATGCCAACAATAGGTGTTTCATTGGTAAATATACTTGCATAAGGAAAGCATTAGAAGACACCAACAGAACGGGACAAGTATATGCGTAAATTTAAATGAAGACTTGTAAAAAACGCGGCAGGTAACCAAATAAATGGTTAATTATAAAGGCCCGCTTTCAAATGAGGAATATAAAACATCATAGTATGGCAGCAGCAAGAAGGCATGTGTGAGAGGAACTGTTTATGAATAAATTCCATAAGTGCCGTTAAATAATCAGTCAGTCAGTCAAACAAAACTTTATTTGGTTTGTTAAAACCTTAAAAGTACATTTACCACATTCCGTGAAAAGGAGAAAGAACAGCAGCATAACATGACAGTATACAACATAGAGAGAGAACAGCAGCATAACATGACAGTATTGAAACAGCAATTACACCTCAAGATACGTGTAGTTTAACTTCTCTTGTTCCTTTTAAAATTGAGTATTATAACATTTATTTTATTAAAATCGCTAAAATCTTACCTATACATAACTCCTTCCGCATGCAGCTCTTACTACTGTTATACCTTAGTATCTCTACCTTTATTCAGTGGTAAGGGCTGCACTATACGTGCTCTTCTGCGCACTTGAGGAATGCCTTGACTTTATTCATATATTTCCCCAACGCACAGGCTATATCTAAATTCTCCATTTCCACCAAAAGAGTAGTGGCTTGCATTCTGTGCGTAATCTTATATTTTTTAAAAATCGGACATAAAAACTCCTTTCGAAAGTCTAAAAATCTCATACAATCTAATAAAATATGTAAAATATCACAGGTAGTTCCGAAAGTGCAAGTGCATTTCCCATTACATCCTATCATTAGGTTTCGAACCCTGTATTCGCATAACCTGGGTTTATACCAATTCGTATTTTCAAGACTTCCCGCCTCAGACTATGGCTGGGTAGCCGATCCACATAGGGGAAGTGTTGGCTGCTCTCCCAAGCCACTTTCATGTGTGCTACTGAGGACTTTTGAGCAAGGTAGTCCCGATCATAGCTACGGGACATATTGGCCCCTTGAATCTTTAATTCTTTTTTCCCAAATATTATGGGGTCTTGCGGCAAGCATAGCTTCAAATCTAGCACCCCATAAGCCGTGCTTATTGAAGCTCTCACCTCTTTTGCCCAGGGGAGCTCACTAATGGTAATTTCCTCTTTAGCCCATTGGGAGATTTTAGTAAGTTCCCCTGCTCCCAACCGCTGCCAGAAGCGTACAAGGCTCATACAAGCAGTTATAGCCCAGGAGGTAATTCCCAGCTCCAATCGTACTGCCTGCACCATAGATGATTTAGGCAGCGGGAATAAGCTTTTTAGTATATTTCCCTCCTCTCTATCCCAGGAGGTCTTGCCACTGAGGTAAAGAACCTCGGCTCCATACATAAATTGTGGGGGAACCATTGCTTGATAGGCTTTTAAGACCGGCCTATCTGACCTTTCACCATAGGTATTATTAAATCTTTTTAGGCCTTTAACCAACGCCAATGCCCTTATTTTTAATGCTTGCAGGTGTGTGTGCCATTTCAAGTTACCTGAGAACCACATTCCCAAATATCTGTAGTCGGTCACCCTGTCAAGCAAGACTGTGCCAAGATACCACGAGAACTTCGCTTTCCTTCTCCCAAAGCATACAATTTTAGTCTTATCCATATTTACCACTAATTTTTTACTCGTACAGTATTCTTTAAACCTATTTAGTTTTCTCTGGAGGCCTATCTCCGTCTGGTCCATAATCACTAGGTCGTCGGCATAAAGGAGGCACGATATGTGGTTTCCTCCCAATTTCGGGTTCGCCCCTCTGACATCTCTTAATACTTGGGGTAGGTCAGCTAAAAACAGGGCGAACAGCAGGGGGGCTAGAACGCACCCCTGCCTTAGACCATTCCCAATTGGGAATCTCCCAGTCAGTCCTCCGTCCATATCCAATATTATCTGTGCCCAATTTTCTGTATGCAGAGCGTGGATGAGGACCAGCAGGTCATCCTGTAGTTCATATCCTACTAGTGTTGACCACAGCTGCTCCCTGTCCACAAGATCAAAGGCCGCACAGAAGTCAACGAAATAGCAGAATAAATTACCCCTCTGATCAATTGACTTCCGTGCAATGGAGCAAAGAGCAAAACAATGGTCAATCGTTGAGTGGCCTTCTTTGAACCCCCCCTGCTCTGGGGGTATTATCTGTGTATCTTCCACCCACTCCTTTAGTAGCCCTAGAATTACCTTGGAAAATACCTTTTCGCCTATATCCAGAAGGTTTATTAAGCGGTAATTTTTGGGGGAGTTTGCATCTCCTTTTTTATGAATTGGCCTAACAATAGCCCCTTTCCAATTTGCAGGGAATTCACCAGTGTTTAGGATCCCTAGAAACATATTTGAAAAGAACTCTGCCCACCATTCTATGTTTGTTTTTATTATGACAGCTGGCAGGTTATCAGGGCCAGCTGCCCGTGTTAGGTTTAGCCTAGTTATTATGTCTCTAATTCGGTCTGGGGAAAAGTGGATTTTTAATTCTTAACTTATTCCTGGCCAAACATTTGCCATTATTCCCTCCCTCGTTGGCCATTTACCATAAATTTCCTCTAGGTAGGTCAGCCACTTGTCCTTAGGCACTGAACACTGCATGGTCCCTTGTACTTTTCCCGTACAGTCCTGTATTAACCTCCAAAAGCCTTTCACATTTTTATCTTCAATTACCTCGAGTAAGTTCTCCCAACATTTGTCCTTAAAACTCATTTTTTTATCTCTGATAACTGTCTTATATTTTAACTTCAATTTTCTAAGTTCTAATACCATTTCCTCACTATAGTTACCTCTGAGGCATCTTTCTTGTTTCTTAATACCGGCCTTTAGTTTCCGGCATTCTGCATCAAACCAATGTTTGGTATTGTTAGGGTGTAATGTCGCATTATTTACTGATTTGTGATTATTACACTTTAATTTAATCCGGAGGCATTCCACCAGTTGCCTTATTATACCCTCGTACCAGACTATGCTCTCTCCTGGTACAAGGTTACCCAAATTCACAGTTAACTGATATGCACTTAGTTTCTGTATATATTCATCGGTGATTCGTGTTGTTAGTCGCCTGGGGTATTCTACATCTACTAATAGCACTTTTTGTCTTTGCGGGGGGCTATTTACCTGGAGTTCTACCTGCAGTGGATAGTGGTCACTACCCTCCACCCCCAGAATTTCAAAACTGTTTGATAAGATGGAAATGCCAGGCCTGTGTGAATACGTAATCTATGGGGCAAAATTGTTGCCCTACCTTAAAAGTACGCTTCGCAGGCCTGTCCGCTTTCTTTCTACCGTTGGAGCATACAAATCCCATAACCCCCAAAAGTTGCCCCAGCTCATCATCTTTAGTTGAAGTATCACAGCAGGGAAATTGCGCCCGCTCTATTTTATATGCATCCAACAAATCCTTCAACCAGGAGTCCATTATTTTGGGGTTCAATTTATGGTTGAAGTCTCCCAATATTATGAACACATCCCTTGGATAACGGTCACACACCTCTTCCAGGTCAGTTTTTAAACGTTCCAAGTCCGCCTTATACTCGTTTGCTTTCCCTTTCTGAATATACACATTTATAATGCATAGGCTTTCACCCCCCAACATAATATTTGTTGTTCGCACTCTATTGCCCAATGCCCAGTTGCACTTTAGTTCCAGGGGTTCAATGTCTTTGGCTATCCTTGTTGAAACCAACGTCATCAGACCCCCTGAATGTCTACCCACTATGTTCCTTTTAGCTGCTTTTACATAATGAGTAAAACCTACGGTAGCAGGGATTTAATAATCATTCCCCTTTGATGATTAGAAAGGTGCCAGGAGCCATGGTGCATTAAAGTGGAAAAAACGCATGTAAAATAACAAATTACACGCTCCCTGTGCACATTGGAAATGAAAACCGCATTTGGGAGATGAGGATATTCACGGAGAGAGCCCACCTGAAGAGACGTCCGACCTTGTTGATGAGCTCGCTCCGTGAGGTAAAGAATTGGCTTGGTAGTTTGGTCTGCCCTGTTCCCATGATGCATTGGGCCAGGGACAGACTAATTTGCATGTTGCCAGGTTCTGAACTGGGATGGTGCAGTGAGCTAAAAAACGGTGATGGATCAAGCCCTGATCTCTTGACTGGGTAGGAGTGTTCTGATTAACTCAGATACTCTGTCCATCACCACCCCCTTTTTGAAACATTGTAAATAGGGCGCATTGTTTGCGCCGCCTTTGCGTCAAACACAGTGTCGCAATTGCGGCGCAAAGAGGCGCAAGGGCCTCATAAATCTGCCCCTCTGTATTTTACAGTGAGTGATGAAAGGTTATACTAGTGTATGATGAGGTGTATCAGATTGTCACGTGGATGATGTCATCAGTGATGTCATTTGAGATGTCATCAGTTATGTCATCAGTGATGTCACTGACCATGTCATGAATGATGCAATATGTGACATCATCAGCAGTGCATTGCGGGTGCGCGAGTTATAGTTAGCAGAACTAACTATAACAGAGGAATTTCCATGTTTTTGTACGAGTGAAATGGCCAGCTAACTATAACACCCCTGAAATCTATGTTTTTTTCTGTGAATTTCTAAGGTTTTTCAAATGCTAATTTCTAACTATAACGACTCTAAAACCTATGTTTTTTTCAGTGCATTTCAAAGTATTTTTAAATGTTAATTTCTAACTATAACGTCTCTGAAACCTATGGTTTTTTTCAGTGAATTTCAAAGGTTTTTTAAATGCTAATTTTTAAGTGTGATAGTAGTTATACCTATTTTTTGTACAGATTTTCTACAGTTTTTTAACTGTTTTTTATAAATATATCATTCATTAAATAACTATATATTTATCTGAAAATTGCGAAAAAAATGTAAAATAAATTCAAACTGAAATATTGATTACTTTGTTTGTTTTCATTTTTTATTTTCATATATTTATATTATTTTCTTTAAAAAAAGAAATTTCCCAATTTTTTTTCGGAGTCGCGCACTCAAACGTACACATTAAAGTGGGTGAGCGGATTCTAGCCACCATTTTAGAAAAGTCGTGAAGGATCCGCGTATGGTGTGTGACGGCTGCGTACTTTTCAGTTACATCATATACATTTAATATTATGTGATGTGCGCGATTGGTATGCGACCAGTCCACGATGGTGGCAGGTCCCGCGTGACGTCATATACATGCTGGGGGGCGCTGGGTGCGCGACTCCCGCAAAAAAAATGTATGTTCCAAAATGATATGTATGTGTCTTTAATATACATATTAGGGCAAGAGATTATCTAAGATATTGATAAAATAATATATTTGTACTTATAATAAACTTATATTATTTTTAAATATATTTTCGCGAAGTCGGGTGCGTGCATCATCAGCACAGAGAACCAGGTCAGCAGAGATGCTGTAGAGCCAAAGAAACCAGGTCAGCAGAGTTGTTGTAGAGCCAAAGAACTAGGTCAGCAGAGCTGCTCTACAGCCTAAGAAGCAGGTCAGCAGAGCTGCTCTAGAACCAGAGACCCAGGTCAGCAGAGCTGCTCTAGAACCAGAGACCCAGGTCAGCAGAGCTGCTCTAGAGGCCGAGAACCAAGTCAGCAGACCTGCTGTAGAGCCAGAGAAACCAGGTCAGCAGAGTTGCTTTAGAGGGAGAGAACCAGGTCAGCAGAACTGCTTTAGAGCCAGAGAACCAGGTCAGCAGAGCTGCTTTAGAGCCATAGAACCAGGTCAGCAGAGCCGCTCAAGAGGCAGAGAACCAGGTCAGCAGAAATGCTTTAGAGCCAGAAAACCAGGTCAGCAGAGCTCTTTAGAGGGAGAGAACCAGGTCAACATAGCTGCTTTAGAGCCAATGTATCAGGTCAGCAGAGCTGCTCTAGAGCCAGAGAACCAGGTCAGCAGAGCTGCTTTAGAGCCAGAGAACCAGATCAGCAGAGCTTCTCTAGAGGCAGAGAACCAGGTCAGCAGAGCTGCTTTAGAGGGAGAGAACCAGGTCAGCGGAGCTGCTTTAGAGCCAGAGAACCAGGTCAGCAGAGCGGGTCTAGAGCCAGAGAAACCAGGTCAGCAGAGCTGCTTTAGAGGGAGAGAACCAGGTCAGCAGAGCTGCTTTAGAGCTAGAGAACCAGGTCAGCAGAGCTGCTCTAGAGCCAGAGAACCAGGCCAACAGAGCTGCTTTAGAGCCATAGAACCAGGTCCGCAGAGGTGCTCTAGAGGCAGAGAACCAGGTCAGCAGAGCTGATTTAGAGGGAGTGAACCAGGTCAGCAGAGCTGCTTTATAGCCAGAGAACCAGGTCAGCAGAGCTGCTCTAGAGCCAGAGAACCAGGTCAGCAGAACTGCTTTAGAGCCACAGAGCAGGTCAGCAGAGCTGTTTTAGAGCCAGAGAACCAGGTCAGCACAGCTGCTCTAGAACCTAAGAACTAGGTCAGCAGAGCTGCTCTAGAGCCAGAGAACCAGGTCAGCAGAGCTGCTGTAGAGCCAGAGAAACCAGATAAGTAGAGCAGCTTTAGAGCGAGAGAACCAGGTCAGCTGAGCTGTTCTAGAGCCAGAGAACCAGGTCAGCAGAACTGCTTTAGAGCCATAGAACCGAGTCAGCAGAGCTGCTTTAGAGCCAGAGAGCTAGGCCAGAGGAGCTGTTGTAGAGCCATAGAACCAGGTCAGCAGAGCTGCTGTAGAGCCAGAGAAACCAGGTCAGCAGAGCTGCTTTAGAGGGAGAGAACCAGGTCAGCAGAGCTGCTTTAGAGCCAGAGAACCAGGCCAGCAGAGCTGCTTTAGAGCCAGAGAACCAGGTCAGCAGAGCTGCTTTAGAGCCAGAGAACCAGGTCAGCAAAGCTTATCTAGAGCCAGAGAACCAATTCAGCAGAGCTGCTTTAGAGCTATGGAACCAGGTCAGTAGAGCTGCTTTACTACTCACTGCTACTCACTCTACTACTCACTCTCTACTACTCACTCTACTACTCACTCTACTACTCACTATCTACTACTCCACTACTCTCTACTACTCTCTCTCTACTACTCACTCTCTACTACTACTCCCTACTACTGTCTCTCTGCTACTCTCTACTACTCCCTCTGTACTACTCTCTACTACTCACTCTCTACTACTCCCTCTCTACTACTCTCTACTACTCACTCTCTACTACTCACTCTACTACTCACTCTACTACTCACTCTCTACTACTCACTCTCTACTACTCTCTCTCTAGCACTCTCAACTACTCACTCTCTACTACTATCTCTCTGCTACTCACTCTCTACTAATTACTCTCTACTACTCTCTACTACTTACTCTCTACTACTCACTCTACTACTCACTCTCTACTACTCTCTACTACTCACTCTCTACTACTCTCTGCTACTCACTCTCTACTACTCACTCTCTACCACTCACTCTACTACTCTCTACTACTCACTCTCTACTCTCTATTACCCACTATCTAGTCTCCACCTCTCTCTACCTCTCTCTCTACTACTCTCTACCTCTACCTCTATACCTCTACCTCTCTACCTCAACACCTCTACCTCTACACCTCTACCTCTCTACTTCTCTCTACCTCTCTCTACACGCACACATAGGCACATATATATATATATATGCATGTATATGCATTTGTATATATGTATGTATATATAACTTTATAAATAAATACATACATATATAAACATATATATAATCTGTATATCTATATGAATACAAATATAAATGCATGCATACATATGCATATACATATATGCATACATATGCATGTTATGTACATACAGAATTGCTTTAACTTAAACAAGGGCGAGACCTATTGCATTTTCAATGCTTGTTTACTTTGGTCCCTTCAAGAAGGCATTCAGACTGTTAGCATTCTAGTTGTTCTTTAGAATACTCTGGGACATTCTGTCATTGGGTTATACTTGGGCTACATCTGGGTGATATTTGTGCTACATTTGGGCTCTTTTGTCTCTGGTGGCCATTTTGGGAGACTTATTTGTTAGGAAGTTTCCTAATGTCCTCATTTACTACAGTCTCCTCAGTAGGAAATACTTTCAGGTTTTTTACGGTGATTCCATCAAGAAGGCAATCAGATGTGTCACACATTTGCCATAAATTCAGAATGTTAGCACTCTAGTTGCTTATTAGATCACTGTATTAAAGCTACTGCTCGCCAGGGAAGTCTGCTGCTGGTATTGAAAGTGCATGTTTCAGTCTGCATGTCAGAACTTTTTAATGAAATAGAAGAGGATTTGAGAAGTCACTCAAAATGTGCCCTAATTTTTCTTTCTGCAGCACTAATCATACTTTCTATGGCAAAATGAACCCCCTCATTTTGCTCCTTTTTAAAATAAATGTTTTAAGAGTTACCACTTTATGACTGTAAGCGCTCTAGTCTTTCTTTAGAACACTCTGGGAAGCTGCAGTAGAACACAAAGGAATCAACTGACAGTCTCTGCCCTTGTTGGATGTTCGTGTTTTACTGAGAATGTCAGACTTCATTCTCACATGACTGAGAAAGATAATGTGAATTTACAGAAACTATGCTCTCAGTTTAGCTTATGGATCACCTTCCAAACCTCTGTGAGAAAAGCATGAGAAAATAGCTTTCTCTCAAACATGATTCGGGATATCCCAGCAGAAGGCTTTTTCACATGGTAAAATTACCTTAGAACACACCACAATTCCTAAAACGAGTATGGTACCATCAACAAATGATTTATAATGTAACTATAGTCTTAAAACCTTCTATTAACTGCAATGCTTTTTAATGAGGTGCTATCATGTATATTACTTTTCCCAAGATGGCTGCCAACACTTCTTGGATGAAGTGCTAATAGCCAATCAGATCTCATGATGAGATGTGTGGTTAGGCTCTGCCCAGAAGTTCTATATGCATTTTTTTCCTTTACTATCTAAGAAACTACTGAACAGATTTACACCATTTAACAAAAAGGCATGACTCTCAACCAAATGTAAATGTAAATGTACAGGAATTTATATAGCGCAAATCACCAAGCGGTTTCTAAGCGCTTGCTTAGGGAACCCGTCCTGGTATTCCCCTGTGAGATAACCCCGGCAGGGTATCCGCAAGGTGAAAGCCAGGCATCCCGCCGCGAGGGGCCGTTGTGGAGATTAAGCAAGCTATTGCCCAGAGTCGCAGAGTGTGAACCCGTGAATCGAGTAGGCACCGGAGCGAGAATTGTCGAGTCCATGGACATTTTAGGACTCAAGACCCCGCCGAGCCGGGAATTGAACCCTGGTCCCGGGCTGACATCTGCTTCCAGGTCTGCCTCCTCTAACCAGTGAGCCACACTTCTCCAAGATCTACCTTTCTGCCAAATTTGGTGTAATTCCGTTCAGCAGTTCAGGCTGTAGCTGCGATTAAAGGTTCCTATGGAAAATTGCATGGGGAAAACACGTTTTGGGATCACCCTTTTTTCTCGGCCCCCGCTTGACAAATCACCCCGAGACTTTCAAGATAGGAGCGGACCGGAGCGCTCCACCAGTTTTGAACATTTCGCGAAGATTTGTTAACCGGCGCTAAAGTTATTCCAAAAAGAATGTTGCGGATTTCCTATGGAAAATAGGTTCTAACTATAACTACCTACTGGAGACCGCCAGTAGGTAATATATATATGTATATATATATATATATATATATATATATATATATATATATATATATATATATATATATATATATATATATATATCTTTCACCAAAAAATGAATATTGTCTGCACACGTCCAATTGCTTCTTTAAAGGGTTTTATTCAAGGTGAATGGGGCTCCTTGAGTCTCTTGAATAAAACCCTTTAAAGAAGCAATTGGACGTGTGCAGACAATATTCATTTTTTGGTGAAAGATTGTTTGTGGGGAAACGTTCATCCCCGCTGTCTGGCACCGACCGACATATAGCGTGCACCTTCTAAGGAACGTATTGGTGGCAAAATATATATATATATATATATATATATATTACCTACTGGCGGTCGCCAGTAGGTATATATAGTTAGGATTTTTTCTCTATGGGTTTTTTGAAAATTCTATGTCTAATAACTTTGCCGTTTGTGGACGGAATTGGCTGAAATTTTCAGGAAAATGGCACATTTTGTTTCTGAGCAGCCTTTGAAAATTTGGGGGGGGTTCGTCAAGGGGGGGCCGAGAAAAAAGGGGGGTCCCAAAACGCGTTTTTCCCATGTTAATTTCCATAGGGCGGTTGGCCTCACTTTTAGCCCGAACGGCTGAATGGATTTGCACGAAACGTGGCAAAATTGTAGGGACTGGTAGCCCGATGTGCCTTTTGTAGGTCTCAATATATGTGCTCCAGTGGATTTTGAGAAATTAACGTTTAAAAAAAGATATATATCTGTAAGCGCGGACCAGGCAGCGGTCTGGTTCGCGGACTTTTCGCGCAACGGAGCTTTGTGAAGCGAAGCTGATTGGTTCTCCGGCGTCTGTCAACATTCCAAACAGTCCGTAGCGGCCGCCATCTTGTCTCTCGGTAGGATCGAGAGACAAGAGGAGGCGAAAGCGAAGGGGCAAATGACCATAAGGGGGAATAGTAGATCCTCGCTGACCCCCTAGGTTTGATGTGGAGGTTTTAAAACGGCCCCGCGGGGCAAAAAAAAAAATAATAATAATAATCGAACGGCTGAATGGATTTGCACGAAACTTGGCAAAATTGTAGGGACTGGTAGCCCGATGTGCCTTTGCTAGGTCTCAATATATGTGCTCCAGTGGATTTTGAGAAATTAACGTTCAAAAAAAGATATATATCTGTAACAGCGCTCCGCTTCGCGTACTTTTCGCGTTACGGAGGTTTGCGAAGCTGATTGGTTTTTCGGCGTCTGTAAACATTCCAAACAGTCCGTAGCGGCCGCCATCTTGTCTCTCGGTAGGATCGAGAGACAAGAGGAGGCCAAAGCGAAGGGGCAAATGACCATAAGGGGGCATAGTAGATCGTCCCTGACCCCCTAGGTTTGATGTGGAGGCTTTGAAAGGTTCTCGCAGGGCAAACAAATATATACCGTTTTTTTAGTTTTTTTGCGTGGAGTGCGCTCGGTTCGCGAACCGGGAAGCGTTCTGGGGAGCGTACTTTCTTGAAAATTAGTGAAAAAAGTTAGAGTACAATAATAATTGTGAGTGATCAGATGTAGGGTAGCTCTGAGAAGAGGTTTTGGGTTTATGGTACATTTAGGTACTTATAAGTAGGTACCAATGCACATTCTTAAATTCAGAGTGAAAACTCTGTTGCCCTCATCTGAGAAGTGAACTCCATCTCCTCTGTAGATATCTTGCATGTAGTAACGCAAGTTATTGTTGTACAGGGAGCCCATTCCATGGTCTCTCATGTAAGCTGAAACAGATTTGTTTACATGCTTCCTCGATTTCTCAATTTGTGGACAAAATTGGTTCGACCACCTCCATTTCTGTCTTTGGCATATATTTGAATATACCAAGGCAGTCTGAGGAAAAAGTGCCATCAATTGCTCAAAGGTGTCCTTTAAAAGCATTTCCAGACCTACCCCAGTCAAAGTGCCCAAATCATTACCTCCACAGTGCACAATTAACAGGTCAGGTTTTGGCAAATGCATAAAGGTTTTCACCAATGGTATCAATTGGTGACATTTTAATCCTCTGTGGCCAAACCACTTAATTTCCACATCTTGTAAATTGAGGTTAGGTAAATTCCTGTTTTCAGCGTACCTTTGAGCCCAATAGATGTAGCTATGTCCAACAATCCAGACAGAAAACATGGCGAGAGAAGGTTCTCCTGCAGTCAGATGAAGTGTGGCAATGAAATGGCAGTTGAAAAAATGAGAGTGTAAAATGAAAAAAACTGAGGAGTTTCTGTGTTAATGAAGCAGTAAGAGTGATTGGTGGATTTTGATTGCTGAAAACAGAAAGTTAGTGTGCATGGATGAGTTCGTTGAAAGATGTATTTTGAGTGGCGAAGAAAAAATCATTAAATGAAAGAATGCTTTGGATATGCAGGTGCACTGAGAGTTCAGAGTTCAATTGCAACATTGTTGTGTGAGAGGTCTTGCAAGAGGTGGTTGCTATGCAGAAAAAGCAGAGAGGGGGCAGAGGGGGGAAGGGTTTTGCTTTGAAAAAAAGTGAGGGAAGAGTTTTGATTGGGTGACATGAGAGATCTGTGTGAGGAATTACAGCATTTCTGTGCTTTTGATAGCTGCAGACTCTGGAGTGCATACCTTTTGCTCTGCTGAAGACAAATTGGTGTGTTTCTGAGACTGTTTTGAAACTCAAAGTATTTGCTAAGGTGAGAAAAAATTTCTTTAATTTAGATAGAAAATAGTGTGCTTTAAGGAGAAAATTATGAAGAAAGTTGTGTTTTTCAAATGTTGCTTTGTCTCAAGTGTTTCACAAATAGATTTTGTTTGTTTGAGAAATTGTAATTGGAGAAAATGTGAAGTATTAGTACTGACAGGGCTTTTATGTGCATAGGAGCTGTGGAGTGTTTTCAAATTATGACTTGTAAATCGTTTTTGAGAAAAAGCAATGGTTTTAATATTGATGAGAAGGACATAATGGTGTCTGCTTCTTTATAAGGTAATTGAGAGTCTTTCCCATTTCAATGTAAGAAGTTTGTCTGTGGAGCAAATTGCTTGTAAATATGCTCCCACCTGTGCATGGCAAATTTAGATTTTGAATGTTTCCGTTACATAGGCATGTTAAAGGTGACTGAAACATGCTGCAAAGGCAATCAAAAAATGCTTTTATGTGTCTTAAGGACATTTTAAGTCATTTCCCCATGTGCAGTGTTTTCAAATTATGAGTTGAAAATCGTTTTTGAGGTAAAGGAATGTTTTCAAAATTTATGTGCGCCATATGACCCCAAATTTTTTTTTCAGGGATGCAGCAGGGTGTTCTTGAGATACCCCTGCACCGTCGGAAAAATTCGTAATTTGCGATGAGGTAATTGCTAATCGCAAATTGCACCTTCATTCCTATGGGCCTCCTGCTGCATGGAAATGAATGGGTAATCTTGCTGAAATGCAAAGTCGAATCTGTATTTAAAAGGGTCTGCACCTCTGTACGGGTGTTCGCTATGTGAAGCACGAAAGTTTCACGGGCCGAACTCAAGGCCACCTCTCTCTGAGACAAAAGAGCTCTTATTCTTGCCATGCTGTTGAAATGTGCTCCCAAGGTTGGTATTTGTGGCCAGATTGAAAACTCCCTATGTTCATGTGTGGGAGGAAATAGAACATTTCTGCAGCAAATAACCCGTTCATTTACTGTTACGATAAAATGAATACTTTTAATTAACCCAGAACAATCTTCATTATTGAGCATCAAATAACTACCATTTTCCAAGAACTTGAACGTGGGGATGATAGCAGGAACTGGCGTGCCTTGCAACACGCAAGCCATATTTGGTCGGTGTTTGTTGCATGAACCGTGTAACTGTCTGTGCCTACACATTAGTGAATGATCTGGCGTCTCAGTGCATTCCTCTCCATTCAGATAAAGTTCTTGATCATCTTTGAAAATCTGTATGTGTATGGAAGCGACCAGACTTGATGAAGAAAACCACTACCTAAAGGTTAATAACGACCTATTGGTATATATTTCATACAATTTGAAAACTTATATAAAGCAAAAGGCAGCGTTATTAAACCGTGGATAAGGCACGTTGCCAAAGCAGTCAACCTTTTGGATTTATACTGGAAATGTTAAAGGAAGAATTACGGAGTAGGGCCTGTAAATCTTTAATAGACAACGAGTAAAATTACTCCAACCATCGTATTCCTCTAACTCCGGGATAGTAGGGGTGTTTAATTTTTTAGAAGTAGCCAATCCAAAGCATTTGGTCTGGGAAATTGTTTCATTCACAAACAACATATGTTTTGGGATGAGACATGCACGGTGGAAAGCCTCAGTGCCTTGTACCTGCCAGGTTCGTGAACCCCAAACTGATGTAGATCCTGGATATTTTTACTCTGTATTACGTTAGCATGGTCTCATTACTGGTTTAAACGCCATTTTTCCTTTTTTGTAACTTCTGCACACGACACTTAGTTGTTGCTTTAGCTTTCAGCCTACCTGCGTCAAGATCTATGCCTGCTTCAAGCAGGCGCAGGGTTTTGATGTAGCTTTGTCCTATCTGATTGTAAATGCGGCACACCGTGGGTGGCAGAGCAGCGGTGCACGTTAACTGGTGCATCCCTGGGGATGTGCTAGTTAATATAAATCTGCCCCTTTACATTTAATTATGTGCAGGGGACACAGAGTAGGTGAGGTTTATCCAAGGTTAAGAAGAGATGAGTCCTGTTCAGTGAAAAATTGGAGATAGGCTTCAGTATATTATATACTTAAGTAGTGTGTTAAGTTTTTGATGACTGTTATTAATTTACTGTTGGGTAATAGTGGTTAATAACATTTTTTATTATATTTTACCACAGATTCAACTGCAGATTATTTCAAGATTTTAGGATGCCTAGCAAAGAAAGAGTAAGAAAGGCTGGAAAACGTCAAAGACAGCAGGAGCATGGAATATTGCAGCAGTCCTCTAACAAAAAGATTTGTCAAGTCACCAAGAAAGCACCGGGTAAGAGTCGAAAAACAGTCATAAGAAATATGTGTAGTAAAAAAAATATTACTACAGAAAATGTTTCACTCCAGAAAAGGAGACAGAATTCAAATGGTAAGGAAAGGCCAATGAGAAATGTTACTGCTAGAGTAAGAGAGAACTCTATGCATGAAAGTAGAAGGAAACAACAGTTTAGGGATATTCGTAAACGAATGTTCCGCAACAGGATAATTGGGAATTTGTTAAAAAATATTAAGAAAGGTCAGCAGAAAGTGGTTTTTTATAAGAGAAAAAAAATAGTTGAGAAAGTTATTGATCAGGCATTTGAAATTAAACGTAAGTTATTTATTTTGACAATCAATAGAATTAGGAAGCTAAACAAGGTAATTTATGATTTCAAAAGAAATAGTAGATGGAAGAGAATAGTTAATCGTAGTAATTTTTGTGAAGTTTTTTCTGGAGAATGGATGCATAGTTCAAGCTCTGAGGCATTTTTTAATGAGGAGAGTTATTTCCAGGATAATGATTTGGTGCATGCAGTTGACACCAGTGGTCGAGCTTATGAAGTGAAAGATGGTTGTCCAGTTGAAAAAGAAAAACTTGTGAGAACAGAGATAGAAGAGGTGTTAGGTAATGAGGTTTTAGGGAGACGTCCTAAGGGTCCTGTGTACACCTGGAAGTGTAGTAGTATTTGCAGTGTACGACAGGATTCCATCAATTTGCTTTGTGATTTTATACGGTCATTTAGTAAGAAAAGTTTGAAGCAGAAAATGAAGTTGTTGCAAGAATTAGATCCTTGCAGAGTGAGAGAAGTGATAGGTTTGCATGGTCATTCACTGGCTTGTCTTTCCAGGAGAGTATGCCAGAGTGTTTTTCATCATTTCAGGATGCTAGCAGTGCATCATAATAAAGTGAGGAAATTAGTTAGAATGTTGTATTATGCTAAGAGTCCAGCAATTATGCTAAAACAATTATGCGCTGCTCTTTTGCATGGTTCTGAAATAGATGTGAAGAATATATGTGAAGAAATTGAGTTTTGTTACTTTGGAAGTAAAGAGGAGAATGTTGAAATTGACCAAGAAGAAGAGAGTAATGTGGAAGATAGTGTACAGGTTTCCAGTACAGATAATTTCCAGAGGGAAATTGCGACGTTTGAGGTGAAATCAAGTGAGAGGCCAAATTTCACTTGTGTGTGTTGTCGACGCACTTATTATAAGAATCAGACTAAGTTAGTGGATTTATATGGAAAAAGTGAAAGGGAAAATAATAGTGAATGGAAGGATTTTACAACATACTTGATGGTAGAAAATTGTTTTGATTTGGGATTGGATCAACGTGTGTGTACTTATTGTTGTAACAAATTAAATGAAAACCAGATGCCTGCTAGAGCAGTTCATAATAATCTGGAATTGGTTGAAATTCCTTCTGAATTGAAGGATTTAAATACTTATGAATCTATTTTGATTCAAAGTATCCATCCCTTTCAGGCTATTGTAAGAATGGAGCCAAAGACAGGGAAATTGCCTCCATCAGATTTACAGAGAGGATTAAAGGGAAGAGTTGTTTATTTGCCTCTAGATTTGAAGAAAAACATTAACACAATTGGAGTAGAAAAAGTGGAAGAGGAACCTCTGGTTATCTTAGTTAATGGGGTTCCGACAAAGAATAAGAAAATATGGCAAGATTTAGTAGATGTTAGGAAAGTCAAAAGGGCAACATTGTATTTGAAAAAATATAATAAATACTATAAAAATGTATATGTTGCAGAAGAGGAAGTAAGTGAGGAAGAGGATAGCGATTTGTGTGCTGGTCAAATTGAGAAAGTAGAACCCTGTACTAGTGAAGAAATATATGAACATTATAGTGTTCATCCTTTGCATTCCAAGGAAGTCATGGGGAATGCTATTGAGTTGTTTCAAATGAAACAAGCGAAAGGGAGTCCCATTAGTGTTTGGGAGGAAAGTTTGGAAGCTCGGTGTTTCCCACAGCTTTTTCCAACAGGTCAGGGAGGAAGATATGATGAGCGACCTCATCAAATTCCTGCTTCTGAATACCGGACTTTGCGATTGTATGCAGGAGATCCTAGGTTTCGACAATGCATTCCTTATTTGTTTCATCTCCTGTTTGAAAGCGATCTGTCTGGACTGTCATATGCAGTGAACCACATCTTGAAAAGTGGTATACACATGCAAAA
The DNA here is from genome assembly GCF_964261635.1 of Lissotriton helveticus. Lineage (NCBI taxonomy): Eukaryota > Metazoa > Chordata > Amphibia > Caudata > Salamandridae > Lissotriton > Lissotriton helveticus. The sequence goes on along the minus strand of NC_136068.1, from coordinate 799,183,541 downwards.
CATCTCGGCAAGTGACTTTATGGATAAAGTCAATGTCCAAGACAGTATTTTGGATTCTCACCTGATTAATCTCATGGCGTGTCAGCGTGGTACTAATGAGTACTGGTACCGTCGTCATGGTGATTTAAAATGTATGCTGAGGAACTTAGGAACTCCCACATGGTTCCTCACTTTGAGCTGTGCTGAGTATGGCTGGGAAGACTTACTTGAATTTCTACGAGAGGCAAATGCTAACGTAGAAAACATCGAATTCAAGACACCCGGAGAACTGTGCTCTTTGGATCCAGTCAATGTATGTAGGTACTTCAATCATAGATTTGAAGGTATGATGTCTTTCATCATGAATAAGAAGAATCCACCTCTTGGAGAGGTGTTGGATTTCTTCTGGAGGAAGGAGTACCAAGCAAGAGGTGCTCCTCATATACATATGTTGCTGTGGATCAAGGATGCACCTAAATTTGGAACGGATGCAGACGACTCAGTGATGAGTTTCATAGAACAGTATTCTACGTGTGCTGTTCCAAACGCAAAGGAGAAAAAAAGCCTAAGAGAAAAAGTTCTACGTTTCCAAAGCCATCGATGTGGAAAGTACTGTCGTCGTAAATTCCGGAACAAAGACAAGTTCTACACCAAATGTCGTTTCGGCTTTCCACGATCGGTGATTTCTAAAGGAAGAGTGAACAGTTTGATGTCTTCGCTGCGACATAATGTGATGAAGAAATCACCTAAAAACACATACAATTTGAAGAGGAACGAAGAGTCTAAGTACATCAACGACTACAACCCGGTGATTTTGTCAATGTGGAATGCTAACATGGATATACAGTTTGTGGCTGATAACTGTATGGCTGTGGCTAGGTATGTGACATCTTACATCACCAAAAAAGAGAAGACAGAATTGAAGGATATGTGGGAGGACATTTCCCATGAAAAGAGCCTCAGCAAGAAGTTGTACAGTTTCAGTCTGAAGATGTTGTCGCATCGAGAAATCGGAGCTTACGAATGTTCTGACCGGTTGTCTTCAGCAAGTCTCTATGCCAAGTCCAGGAGTATCGTTTGGGCGAGTGTTGGTCTTGCTGCAACGCGTAATCGAGTTCTGAAACCTGTGCGGGAAATTGAGTATTTGGCGGAAAAGGAGCCAAACAGTACCGACATTTTGAAGAGCAACATGTTGGATACATATTATCCAAATCGAAGCAGTCACCTCGAGAATGTTTGTCTGTATGAGGTTCTGCAAAATTACATATTCAAGAGGAACATCAAAGAAGATACTGAGAAAGGAGTGTATGCTGTAATAGGAAGTGAGGGATGTCTGGTCAAGCAAAGAAAATGCCACTTGATAAACCATCGAAAATTGAGTGGCGAATCTCCTGAAAAAAAGGAGTTTTTCTATTTAGCACTTTTGCAACTTTTTAAGCCTTGGCGTGCAGAAGAGGAACTGCTTGGAGATTTCCTCTGTTACGAAGACTCTTTCAATGCTGCCAAGGAGACCATAGAATGTCCTGCTTTTCCCAAATATGTAGAAATGTTGAATGTGGAAATTGAGCAGGAAGCAACGATTGCAGCCGAGATTGCCAGAGACAGTTCTCAGGACAGTCAGAGTTCTGCTTCATTGAGTCAGGATCCACTAGGAGGACCTCTTATCGAAAATGAAGCTGCCACTGCTATGAATGAAGTGGAAAGAGCCATGGCACATGCTCAGGAGGATGCGGTTAACTTAGAAGAGTTGGAAAGACAACTCAACGTTGAGCAGAGGAAAATATATGACGAACTTACCATGCAAATTGATCATGGATTAAGTCATGATAAGAAAGAGTGCTCATGTACGTCGTTGAAGCCTGTCCGACTGTACGTGAGTGGAGAAGCGGGAACTGGAAAAAGTTTCCTTATTAAAGCAATTTCATGTTATTTGCAGGAAAGGACAGAGTCATCGCTGTCTTGTGTTGTCACCGCTCCAACTGGACTGGCAGCACATAACATTAAAGGGATTACTTTACATCGTTTACTGATGCTGCCAGTGGAGCATGACAACAAATTAGAATATCACAAGCTATCTGGAGATGCTTGTTTTGAAGTTTCAAGAGTCTTGAGGAAAATGAAACTTCTTATCATTGACGAAGTAAGCATGGTTTCCAATGTTATGCTTGCCTTTGTGCATTTGAGAATGCAAGAAGTTCTCAAAACAGAGTATGATGTGTTATTTGGTGGCAAACACATCATTGTTTTTGGAGATCTTCTGCAGCTGACACCAGTGAAAGGGCAACCTGTGTTCAAAATGCTCACGCATGAAGATACCAGGAAGTGCTTAGGGAGTATTGGCAACGTCAATATATGGTTAAACTTCAATTATGCTGAACTGCATGAAAATATGCGTCAGGCAAAGGATGAAGTTTACAAGACTATTCTACAAGATGTTAGAATTGGAAAAGTGACCGAGCATGGGAAAGAAGCTTTACATGCACGATTACTGACAAATTTATATCCAGACGAAGATGTTGTGCCTGAGAATATTTTTCAGAAAGTTACTGAGAAAAAATCTGGAATATGTTTGATGCCAACTCTTGCAGAATGTGCCAAATTCAACAACAAAATGTTGCATTTAGAAAAGCAAGAGATTGTGAAATTGGAAGCTATTGACAGAGTAGAGCATATGGGATCAACAATTATTTTGTCTGAGAATCTGAAAACAAAATTGGATTCATTAGAGAAGAGTATATCTAAAACTGCGGGTTTTGAAAAGACTCTGAATGTGTGCTTGAACTGCCGTATAATTTTAAGAAGGAATTTACATGTTGAAAGAGGTCTGGTAAATGGATCAATGGGTAATGTTGTTGATTTTGTGAAATACAGAAATAGAGATGGAATTGAATTTTTAAAAATTAAATTTGATGGCATTGAGGAAGTACAGCTAATTGCTCGTTGTTCTGCTAGATTTTTGCTTGTAAAAGACTTATATGTTCGTCGTAAGCAGTTTCCTGTTTGCTTGGCATATGCGGTGACAATCCATAAATCGCAAGGTTTAAGTGTAGACTGTGCATTGGTGAATATTGGCAGTTCTGTGTTCAAGGAGGGTATGGCATATGTGGCATTGTCACGAGTTAGGACTTTATCGGGATTGTACTTGATTGAGTGTGATGTCACAAACATTTGTGCGGATCTAGATTGTGTTAAGGAATACAATAGGTTGAGAAGAGAGTATGCGCCACATTTGCCTCAGTATCCTTTGTTTGAGAAACGTGTGGTAGGCCGGAAACGAAGAAATGTGACCAATACTGGGGAGGTTGTAGCAAAAAGACGAAAAGTTGATGAACCTGAAATTATAAGCAGAAACAAAAAGGATTCTGTTGAAGATGTTGTTGGTTTTCAATTTGAAAACAGTTCTGGTGTCAACTGCTATGCTAATGTAGTGGTTAATGTTGTCTTTTCTCTAGAAACTTTAAAAGAACAGATTGTGGTCAATTCGGATCAAAGATTTTGCAGTTTGTTAAATTCTGTGTTAGAGAAATGTAGCACTGATAGAACAAACATAGAAAGTGTGTCTGAAATTCGAAATCTGTTAGACAGATGTTCAGGCCAAACACAATTCTCTCAAAATAGTCAGCAAGATTGTCAGGAGTTTTTAATGTATATGCTTGATGTATTGCATGATGAAGGTGTAGATGTAGATCACCTGTTTGGGCTTTCTTATCAATGGCAGCATGACTGCGAGAACTGTAGGGTATCAGCTACTACTAGTGTAGACTCAGAAAGATTTATATATTTAACTTTGCCAGACAGTAAATCAGTCTCTTTTAATAAGCTAGTAAAAGCAGCTGATCACAACATGGAGTGTAGCCAATGTAAATCTGAAATGATGTCCACTTTATTTATACGAACATATGGCCAGTATGTCATTTTAATGTTCCAACGATGTAGGCCTGATGGAACAAAATTGACAACTTTAATTAAAAATTTTGTGGCTTCACAGTTGTCAATATCAGGAAGGACTTTTGTAACTGTAGCAATTATATATCATGATGGTCCTTCAATAACATCAGGACATTATACAGCTTATTTAAAGTGTAGAAATGGCTGGTCATTCTGCAATGATTCTGTTTTAATTTTCAAAAAAAAATTGCCATATGACCTTAAAAACTCTTACCTGATGTTTTTAAAACCAAAATTTTAGGGAAAGAATCTCGGGATGTGCTCTGAGGAATTTCAAGAAGTTCTCATGGCTCCTACACTATTTGGCCTTGAGGATAAGTGTAGTACAGAGACATAACTTTTTACCATAACACTGGACGTTATTGAGAAATACGTGCACTTTGAATGAGTTCAGAAAAACTATTTCTTTTTATAAGCTAATTGAAGCAGTGAATCAAAACATGGAGTAGAGGGAATGTAAGTCTGCAATGCTGTTTACTGTTTTACATTGCTTTGTGATTAAAAGTGATGTAGAGAATTAAATAATTGTACTAGTCATAAAGGTAGTGTAAGTCTGCTTCATAGTAAGCAGTATCAGTGTGATAGGAAATGTAGAACATGATTGAGCAAGAAGGGGAAGATATTACTAGTCCAGGATTGTGTAAATGATCTTCAACATTTTAATTCTGAAAGTTGCGGAAATGCGAAAAGACGGGATTGGCTTACAAGAAATCCAAGAGTTATACATGGCTCTGACACGATTTGGCCTTGTGGAATCGTGTGGTAGAGAGCGAGAAGTCATTTATTGTATGTAACATGTTTTTGAAAACGATGGAGGTTTTCTTTCAGAAAGTGGCGGGTTGAAAGTAATAACAGCACAACAGAGTGTAAGCTGTTCATAGGACATCCTTGGCCGTCATGGAAAGTAAGTTAACTTTAAGGAGTTCTGAATTCTGATTTGTAATGTATGGGTTTTTTAAACACAATCATTTTGATTGTGTTTTTTTTTCCCCGCTGTTATATGATGAATACCTTCAAGTCACTGTTTTAGTGAAATTTGATACATTCTGAGAACAGCAAAAATAAACCATTTAACATGTATAATTAATTCTGTTCTGTTTGCATTTATGATGTACATGTAGAACTGTGTAGGAGGCATGGAGAAGGTGAGGCTTCTGTCAGTGTCAAAGTTGTTGCATACAGTGCTCATATTCTACGTAGTCTTTTATATTTCATTACTTTCACTGTTTCTGACAGATCTAAAAAAATTTTTTTTAAAAGAACAGTAAGTATAAGGGAAGGAAACAGACAGTTATGTTAAAAGAAACACAGCTATAGGGAATAAACTAGGGATACTGTTACCCGCAATCCTCTGCTGATGATGTCACTGAGCATGTCATGAATGATGTAATATGTGACATCATCAGCAGTGGATTACGGGTAATAGTATCTCTAGTTTACTCCCCTATAGCTGTCTTTCTTTTAACATAACTGTCTGTTTCCTTCCCTTATACTTACTGTTCTTTTTTATAAAAAAATTTTTTTGGTTTGCTTCCGGTTCGCGTACCGGGGAGCGAACTGGGAAGCGAACTAAGAGAAATAGAGGTTGGCACAGTTGCAAATATTGTACCAATTTTTTTATAACGGGGAGGTAGTTCTGAAAAGAACTTTTTTTTAAATTGTTTTTGTTGTTTTATATTTTTTTTATTATTTTTCTGAACATTTTTTTACTTTTTTTGAATTTTTCTGAACAGTTTTATATTTTTTTTGTTTTTTTTTCGGAGGGGGCAACGAAAACGATTCATTGTAAAGGGCTCAACAGGAGGAAGAAAACAAAAAAAAGAATTTATTGTTTGGGGAGTTTCGGACAAACATGAGCATGATTGTTAATAGCTCTGTTGATCAGAGTGATGCTACTTTCTGCGTAGCAAATGATTCCACTGCAATGTACGCAGACTTGTTTTACTTCACGAAATCTCGTTTGTATATTTGGCACCATCTCCCTGCCCTCTGGTCCCGTTACTTCCGGTACAACAGATCTTCTGGCCATAATAGGGAGATTATCTAGGTCGTCCTGTTCCTCTTCTTCCTCTTCTTGCTGAATTATAACTTTAGCAGGTGGTCCACTCTTCCTTGGATGTGGTGGAGGTGGTGGGGAAGCACCAGCTGAAGCTAGTAAAGAAGCCATTGCTCACTGGTAACAAAGGGTCTTTCTCTCACAATGATGAAAGTCAGAGTGAGGAAAGAAGGAGGGATTTTCACCATTTGGGAAAAAAAATAGTTCTCAACCAATGAAAAGTGTTCATTTTAGATCATATGACCTAGTCTTACATCATTAGGAAACCGAAAGTGAAATGAACCAATGAAAAGTGTTATTACCAAGTCACATGACCTGCTGTGTTTACGTTACGCGCTTTGCAGGGCCTCCCGGTTTGCTTCCAGAAACCTGTGCTTTGCGACTCGGTAAGCGTACGAGTTCGCTAACGTAGCACGTCATATGACGTATCACGCGACAACGCGAAACGTCATGCGGACGGGAGGCGTCACGATGTTGTTTTCTAACGCGGCAGTTGCGGTAAAGAAACGTTTACCGGCTCGCGGTCTATTTCGCGGCATCAAGGTCAGCTAACGGGAAGCTTCCCGATTCGCGAAGCGGGAACGAAGAAAAAAAAATATTTAAAAAAAAAAATTATTCATAAACATATAAAATATATTTTTGGATTTAAAGAAGAATACATTTTACAGCTACAGATATTAGCTGTTAAAAAACCAATGAAATTCACAGAAAAAACCATAGGTTATAGACCATATATAGTTAGGAATTAGCATTTACAAAACCTTGAAAATTCACTGAAAAAACCATAGGTTATAGACCATATATAGTTAGGAATTAGCATTTAAAAAACCTTATTTTACTCACACAAAACCATTGAAATTCCATATATAGTTAGTTGCACTAACTATATATCGCGCACCCGTAATCCACTGCTGATGATGTCACATATTACATCATTCATGACATGGTCAGTGACATCACTGATGACATCACTGATGACATCTCAAATGACATCACTGATGATATCTCATTTGACATCAATGGTCACATCAATGATGATATCATTAATGTGACAATACAATGCATCTCCTCACACTTTAATATAACCTCTGTTACACCCAGTGTTAAATACAGAGTATAATTTTTGAAACCATTGACACACCAATACTAGTTACTACATACCCACTCACTGATTCCTACGTCTACACACACATTCACTCATTCACCCATACAATCATTCATACATACAATCACTCATCTTTACAACACTATCATATGCACTCATACACCTATACAGACACTCACACTCTGCCACTCATCCATGGAGTTACTCACACACCTAGTCAGTCCTGTAAAGAATCAATCACAGTTCCATTTTCTAATCTACACAGTTAAACATAGAGTACCTTACATTTTAAAACATATACTAACACATACTTACTCTCTTATAGAATCACTGATACAAGTACACATTGATCTGCACAGAGTCACCCACCTCCCAGCCAGTCATACACACACTCAGTCTCCCATACAAATACTTGTGCAACCAATCAATAACCCATATAGCTACTTATATAGCTACTGATCAACACATGCAGCAGCTTGCACAACAACAGACATGCTGATGCACACTTTCAGACAGTTTAGTCACTAACCCGTGCATTTAGTAAGACGCATTTAATCACTCACTCATACAGTCAATCACGCACCTACTAAAACCTTCATTCAGACACTTATACATCCACTCATTCTTCAATATGTAAAACATATTTAAACTTTACAGAAACACATAATCACTGGATGTTGTCATCAGTGATGTCATTTGAGATGTCATCAGTGATGTCATCAGTGATGTCACTGACCATGTCATGAATGATGTAATATGTGACATCATCAGCAGTGGATTACGGGTGCGCGATATATAGTTAGTGCAACTAACTATATATGGAATTTCAATGGTTTTGTGTGAGTAAAATAAGGTTTTTTAAATGCTAATTCCTAACTATATATGGTCTATAACCTATGGTTTTTTCAGTGAATTTTCAAGGTTTTGTAAATGCTACTTCCTAACTATATATGGTCTATAACCTATGGTTTTTTCTGTGAATATATATATATATATATATATATGTATATATATATATATATATATATATTGTAAACAATGACCCTCGATTCAAAGACGCACTCCAAACCTGCATTCAGTGTGCAAGGCAGCATTTCTTTATTGGAGTCAATTTCTCGGCCTTACGCGTTTCAGGGCATCGCGCCCCTTGATCACAGGCATTCGGCATGTAACGGCAGTTGAATTTAATTAAAGCACTTTCCCCCGGCATGTGATTATTACAGCCCACCAATAGGCATCAAGTAAATTCCATTAATATGGCATGCTGGGAATCGAAGTACATGATTAATTTATTTACATAGATTGTTCAGGTGCCTTATATCCTTTGTTCATATAGTAGGCCCGTCCGGCCGAGAAATTGACTTCAATAAAGAAATGCTGCCTTGCACACTGAATGTAGGTTTGGAGTGCGTCTTTGAATCGAGGGTCATTGTTTACAATATATATATATACATATATATATATATTCACTGAAAAAACCATAGGTTTCAGGCCTTATATAGTTAGGAATTAGCATTTAAAAAAACCTTTGAAATTCACTGAAAAAACCATAGGTTTCAGGAGTTATATAGTTAGGAATTAGCTTTTAAAAAACCTTTGAAATTCACTCAAAAAACTATAAGTTTTAGTGGTGTTATAGTTAGCTGGACAATTTGCAAGGTTTTTTAAATGCTAATTCCTAAGTATATAAGGCCTGAAACCTATGTTTTTTTTCAGTGAATTTGCAAGGTTTTTTTAAATGCTAAATTCCTAACTATATAAGGCCTGAAACCTATGTTTTTTTCAGTGAATTTCAAAGGTTTTTTAAATGCTAATTCCTAACTATATAAGGCCTGAAACCTATGGTTTTTTCAGTGAACTCGCAAGGTTTTTTAAATGCTAATTCCTAACTATATGAGGCCTGACACCTATGGTTTTTTCAGTGAATTTCAAAGGTTTTTTAAATTCTAATTCCTAAATATATAAGGCCTGAAACCTATGGTTTTTTCAGTGAATTTCAAAGGTTTTTTAAATGCTAATTCTATTAGCGGATAACGTTTAAATATATTAATATCCTAGTGGGACCACCTGAGCAGCCCTAAGGGGTCAGGGTGTTTCTACCCTGTCCCCTTTTTGTGTTCTACACATTTGTTTTTCTGCTTCCTTGTGCCTAATTCCTAACTATGTAAGGCCTGAAACCTATGTTTTTTTTCAGTGAATTTGCAAGGTTTTTTAAATGCTAATTCCTAACTATATAAGGCCTGAAACCTATGGTTTTTTCAGTGAATTTGCAAGGTTTTTTAAATGCTAATTCCTAACTATATAAGGCCTGAAACCTATGTTTTTTTCAGTGAATTTGCAAGGTTTTTTTAAATGCTAATTCCTAACTATATAAGGCCTGAAACCTATGTTTTTTTCAGTGAATTTCAAAGGTTTTTTAAATGCTAATTCCTAACTATATAAGGCCTGAAACCTATGGTTTTTTCAGTGAACTCGCAAGGTTTTTTAAATGCTAATTCCTAACTATATGAGGCCTGACACCTATGTTTTTTTCAGTGAATTTCAAAGGTTTTTTAAATGCTAATTCCTAACTATATAAGGCCTGAAACCTATGGTTTTTTCAGTGAATTTCAAAGGTTTTTTAAATGCTAATTCTATTAGCGGATAACGTTTAAATATATTAATATCCTAGTGGGACCACCTGAGCAGCCCTAAGGGGTCAGGGTGTTTCTACCCTGCCCCCTTTTTGTGTTCTACACGTTTGTTTTTCTGCTTTCTTGTGCCTCAGTCTACTAAGACCCAAGATGGATGCCAACACTTCCTGACTAGAAGTGTTGACAGCCAATGAGCATGCAGCTTTCTCGGGAAGGCATGCTGATTGGCCGTCACTGTCTGTCAACACTAGCACAAGATGGATGCCAACACCTCCTGGTTAGAAGTGTTGACAGCTTATGACCATGCAGCTTTCTCGGGAAGGCATGCTGATTGGCTGCAACTGTCTGTCAACCCTCAAAACCAGGAAGTGTTGGCAGCCATCTTGTGCCTTGTTAGAACCAAGGCACAAGAAAGCAGTGAAACAAAGGTGTGAAACTCGCAAAGGGGCCAGAGTAGAAGCACCCTGACCCCCTAGGCCTGCTCAGGGGGTCCAACAAGGACCCCCAAGGCAAAAAAATATATATAATTTTTTTTTAAAAAGTCGCGGGGTACAAAACAACAATAAGAATAAAAAAACAGTTCGTTTCAGAACTACCTCCAATTTATATAAAAATGCTACATTTTTAAAAAACTCTGTCTTTCTTTTTTTCTCCAGGGTACGCGTACCAGTACGTGTACCGATACGTGTACCGGGGCGCGCACCCCCTCAAAAAAAAAAAAAAAAAAAATGAGTGTGTGTGTGTGTGGTGTGTGTGTTGGGGGGGGTGGGGGTGGGGTGTATGTGTGGGGGGGTATGTGTGTGGGGTCTGTGTGTGTAGGATGTGTGGGTGTGTGTGTGGGGTGTGTGTGTGGGTGTGTGTGTGTGGGGGTGTGTGTGGGTGTGTGTGTGTGTGAGGAGTGTGTGTGTGGGTGTGTGTGTGAGGTGTGGGTGTGGTGTGTGTGTGTGTGTGGGGGGTGTGTGTGTCAGAGGTGTGTGTGTGGGGGGGTGAGGTGTGTGTGGGGGATGGGTGGGGTGTGTCTGTGAGGTGTGTGTGTGTGTGGGGGCGGAGTGAGGTGTGTGTGGGTGGAGGTGGGTGGGGTGTGTGGGTGTAGGTGGGGGTGTGGGTGTGTAAGGTGTGTGTGTGGGTGTGGGTGTGTGGGGTGTTTGGGTGTGGGTGGAGGTGTGGGTGTGTGAGGTATGTGTGGGGGGTGTGTGTGGGGGGGTGTGTGTGGGGTGTGTGTGTGTGGGGTATGTGTGTGGGGTGTGTGTGTGTATGAGTAAAATATTCAGCTAACTATAACTGGTGTCAAACCTATAGTTTTTTCAGTGAATTTAATAGGTTTTTTAAATGCTAATTCCTAACTATAACTGGTGTGAAACCCTTGGTTGTTTCAGAGAATTTCATAGGTTTTTTAAATGCTAATTCCTAACTATAACTGGTGTGAAACCTATGGTTTTTTCAGTGAATTTCAAAGGTTTTTTAAATGATAATTCCTAACTATATAAGGCCTGAAACCTTTGGTTTTTTCAGTGAACTCGCAAGGTTTTTTAAATGCTAATTCTATTAGTGGATAACGTTTATATATGTTAAAATCCGTATGGGACCACCTGAACAGCCCTAGGGGGGTCCGGGTGTTTCTACAAGGCCCCCAAATCTTTTCTTTTTTCTTTTAAAAAAATTAGGTACGCGTACCGTGCGCGTACCGTACGCGCACCGTAAGCGTACCCCGCAACTTTCTGAAATGTTTTTTTTTGTTGTTTGGGCCTTGGGGGTCCTTGTGGGACCCCCTGAGCAGGCCTAGGGGGTCAGGATGCTTCTACCCTGCCCCCTTTTTGAGTTCTACACGTTTGTTTTTCTGATTTCCTGTACCTCAGTCTACCGAGGCACAAGATGGCTGCCAACAGTTTCTGTTTTGGAGTGTTGACAGACATTGGCAGCCAATTATAATGCAGCTCGCGCACTAGAGGTACGCGTACGGTACGTGTACGTGCGCGTACGGTACGCGTACGGTAAGCGTACCGTAAGTGTACGGGTGAGCTCACGGGTAAGTTGCTATAGATATATATATTTTTTTGAACCTAAATTACTCAAAATGCACTGGAGCACATATCTTGAGACATAGCAAAGGCACATCGAGCTACCAGTCCCTACAATTTTGCCAAGTTTGGTGGAAAACCATTCAGCCGTTCGGGCTAAAAGTGAGTCCAACCGCCCTATGGAAATTAACATGGGGAAAACATGTTTTGGGACCCCCCTTTATCTCGGCCCCCGCTTGACGAATCCCCCCCAAACTTTCAGGGAAGGACCGGAGCGCCACGAGGCAAAGTTAAGGAAAATTTCAGGAAGATTTCTAAACCGGCGCCAAAGTTATTCTCAATAGAATGTTGCGATTTCCCTATGGAAAACAATCCTAACTATATATACCTACTGGCTATCGCCAGTAGGTAATATATATATATACATACACATATATATATTTCCACAATTCCCCCTTTGCAGGGAGAATAAAGGGACAAACTCGCGTGCTCGATTTTACTCTTTTTATTTAATTTTTAGCCTTCAGATAGAATCTTGGCAGACAAACAAATAAACACTGATCTACGCGTTTCGGGAGAGCCTCTCCCTTGCTAACAGCCCTGCCCGCTCATTTGTTACAATGTGTTTCTTCTATGCGAAGCTGTTAAACATTGCAAGCGACAAACATACATAATCGCCATTTAGAATTGTGTATAGCGGAGATCGTCGACTTGTAATTTTGACTGCATAAATGCATATTAGTTTTTGACTGAAAGACATATACAACTCAATTTTTACTGCATAAATGCGAATATGCGATATAGGTGCCAGTAATCCAACTTTTAAAATATATTACGCATGGATTATAATCTATATACACGTTACAAAAATATTATTATAAAAATATTTTTGTGTTTATGACTGCATAAATGCAAATTTTACTGATTAACACATCGTTAAAACACCCTGAATTTCGTGTAATATCTTATAATCAATTTATACTACTCCTAATACATTAATATATGTCATCATTGTAAATTAACACCCCTGCTGCTCGTGTCAAATATAAATGTCAGGCTGAAACATTAATTGAAACCATTAATTGCATTTGAACTATGGACATGGATTGACCTGTGTATATAGAAATAAGTGACTTTAAAACGTGATACCCTCCAATTAATATCTACAGCGGTCAATTAATTCAAACCGTGAAATATTTCTATTTCACCTACTAGACTACTCAGACCAGTGTACACTTATCCTCGTAAAAGGAACCAGAAAAAATATGTTATAATTAAATATAGTGTATATACACTTATTTACATGTGTTAAAGCAAAAGCAAAAAAGCAAAATTCGTAACTATATACATATGGTCTGTTATATATCGGGATAATTATCTCAGCTTCATCACTAACGATGATAATGATTTAATCATTTGTTGCTTGATTCAAGATAATGCACCGGGTTACTCAGCAGCTGTAATGATCTTCCCCATTAGGCCTAGTTGTGCTTCGGGTCTTGTTCTGAATAAACATTAGTAGCAGGGACAAGAAGGAGAGCTAAAATACCAAATAGATTTGCACTTTAGTTTATAGGAAGTTGTGCAGATCTTAAGTGGTATTAAGTCCGTTTGGGTATTTACTATATAACTCCACTATGTAATAAGTTTCCCTTTTTCTCAGTGTTTTCTCCCTATCGCCTCCCCTCCGGAGGGGGGCCACTGCGTCAATTGTCTCTTATAGAAGTGCTAACATTGGAAAAAGGGGTTTTAAAATGTGTGGTGTTAGTGCCAAATTTGCAAGCTCGACACGTCGAGCATTTGAAAAATCCGTCTTTTAATTTGAGCCAGGTACTGCCACTACCCAACTCAGGACTTGTCTTAACTATCCTATTGTGCATACTGTTGGCTCTCCTGTATGTGATGGTGGGGGTGTCAGGTAATCTCTCTCTTAGGACACTATCTGTCATGACAATTGGCCAGTGTTTGATAACAATGGATTTAATTTTTCTCTCCTGTTTCCTAAAAGATAAAATCAAGCTCGGAGCTTCACTGCCATCTGTCACCTAAGGGAGCTTAAGTTTTAATAAGGATTCCCTGGTTCTTTCTTTGCTTTTGGACAGAGCCCTTTGTAATTTAGCCTCACTGTACCCTCTAGCTCTTAGTCGTGCCACCATCTGTTGAGCTCCCAACTCGAATTTCTCAGGGGTACTACAAATTCTCTTGAGACGTAAAAGCTCCCCATATCATCTTTGCTGATATTAGAAGTGAAGAATAGATTGAATTGATTCTTATTTAATGAATTGAGGTACTCATGAGCACTGGTTTCGTCTCCTTCCCACACACAAAACACTATAAAGCGCATTCCAATACTTTACATGATTAAAACCGGGCATGACGATGAGATCCCGCTCCTCCCACCAGCCTACGTGTCAACATGCATAGCTGGGGGAGAAGCAGGATCCCATCGCCACACCCCTGACTTGTTTCCAGATATCCTTACCGAACAGGAAAAAGTTGTTATGCAGGCACCAATTCACCAATTCACATAACATTATATTGTGGCCGTAATATTCGAAGGATATGCGTCCAAGATAGTGCTTAATAGCTTCAACTCCTTTGGAATGATCGATACAAGTATACAATGACTCTATATCTAAAGTCATAATGCACCAATCATCCTGCCACTGAATTTGATATAGTTTGTTTAAAAAAATCGCCAGTATCTTATATATTCACAGAAAAAAACATAGGTTTGAGACCATATATAGTTACGTATTTGCATTTACAAAACCTTGAAAATTCAATGAAAAAACCATAAGTTTGAGACCATATATAGTTAGGTGAATATTTTAATCATACAAAACCAATGAAATTCCATATATAGTTAGTTGCACTAACTATATATTTCGCGCACCCGCAATCCACTGCTGATGATGTCACATATTACATCATTCATGACATGGTCAGTGACATCACTGATGACATCACTGATGACATCTCAAATGACATCACTGATGACATCACTGATGTCTCAAACCTATGGTTTTTTCTGTGAATTTCAAAGGTTTTTTGAATGCTAATTCCTAACTATGTAAGGCCCGAAACCTATGGTTTTTTCAGTGAATTTGCAAGGTTTTTTAAATGCTAATTCTATTAGCGGATAACGTTTTTATATATTCAAACGTTTTTTTAATGCTAATTCCTAACTATATAAGGCCTGAAACCTATGGTTTTTTTCAGTGAATTTCAAAGGTTTTTTAAATGCTAATTCCTAACTATATAAGGCCTGAAACCTATGGTTTTTTTAGTGAATTCGCAAGGATTTTTAAATACTAATTCTTAACTATATAAGGCCTGAAACCTATGGTTTTTTCAGTAAATTTCAAAGGTTTTTTAAATGCTAATTCCTAACAATATAAGGCCTGAAACCTATGTTTTTTTCTTTGAATTTCAAAGGTTTGTTAAATGCTAATTCCATTAGCGGATAACATTTAAATGTATTAATATCCTAGTGGGACCACCTGAGCAGCCCTAAGGGGTCAGGGTGTTTCTACCCTGCCCCCTTTTTGTGTTCTACACGTTTTTTTTCTGCTTTCTTGTGCCTCAGTCTACTAAGACCCAAGATGGATGCCAACACCTCCTGGTTAGAAGTGTTGACAGCCAATGAGCATGCAGCTTTCTCGGGAAGGCATGCTGATTGGCTGTCACTGTCTGTCAACACTAGCACAAGATAGATACCAACACCTCCTGGTTAGAAGTGGTGACAGCCAATGACCATGCAGATTTCTCGGGAAGGCATGCTGATTGGCTGCCACTGTCTGTCAACACTCAAAACCAGGAAGTGTTGGCAGCCATCTTGTGCCTTGTTAGAACCAAGGCACAAGAAAGCAGTGAAACAAAGGTGTGAAACTCGCAAAGGGGCAAGAGTAGAATCACCCTGACCCCCTAGGCCTGCTCAGGGGGTCCCACAAAGACCCCAAAGGCAAAAAATATATTTTTTATTTTTTTGTAAAAATCGGGGTACGCGTACTGTGCGCGTACGGTATGCGTACCCCGCGACTTTAAAAAAAATATATAAATATATTTTTGCCTTCGGGGTCCTTGTGGGACCCCCTGAGCAGGTCTAGGGGGTCAGGGTGCTTCTACCCTGCCCCCTTTTTGAGTTCTACACGTTTGTTTTTCTGCTTTCCTGTGCCTCAGTCTACCGAGGCACAAGATGGCTGTCAACAGTTTCTGTTTTGGAGTGTTGACAGACATTGGCAGCCAATCAGCATGCAGCTCATGCGCTTGAGGTACGCTTACCGTACGCGTACGTGCACGTACCGTAAGCGCACCGGTAAGCTCACGGGTAAGCTGCTATAGATATATATATTTTTTTGAACCTTAATTTCTCAAAATCCACTGGACCGCATATCTTGAGACCTAGCAAAGGCACATCAGGCTAACAGTCCCTACAATTTTGCCAAGTTTGGTGGAAATCCATTCAGCCGTTCGGACTAAAAGTGAGTCCAACCGCCCTATGGAAAATTGCATGGGGAAAACACATTTTGGGACCCCCCTTTTTTCTCAGCCCCCCCTTGACGAATCCCCCCCAAACTTTCAGGGAAGGACGGAGAGTAAATGTGCCATTTTCAGGAAAATTTCAGCCAATTCCGTCCATCAACGCCAAAGTTATTCAACATAGAATTTTGAAAAATCCCATAGGAAAAAAATCCTAACTATATATACCTACTGGCGACCGCCAGTAGGTAATATATATATATATATATATATATTCACTGAAAAAACCATAGGTTATAGACCATATATAGTTAGGAATTAGCATTTACAAAACCTTGAAAATTCACTGAAAAAACCATAGGTTATAGACCATATATAGTTAGGAATTAGCATTTAAAAAACCTTATTTTACTCACACAAAACCATTGAAATTCCATATATAGTTAGTTGCACTAACTATATATCGCGCACCCGCAATCCACTGCTGATCATGTCACATATTACATCATTCATGACATGGTCAGTGACATCACTGATGACATCACTGATGACATCTCAAATGACATCACTGATGACATCACTGATGACATCTCAAATGACATCACTGATGACATCACTGATGACATCTCAAATGACATCACTGATGACATCTCATTTGACATTACTGATCACATCACTGATGACATCATTCATGTGATAATACGATGAACCTCTTCAGACTCTAATATAACCTTAGATACACTCAGTGTAAACAGACACTCATAGACTGTCACTCATCCATGGAGTTACTCAGACACTTAGTCAGTCATGCAAAGAATCAATCACACCTCCATTTCCTCAACTATACAGTTATACACACCTTACTTATTCAAATATATACTAAAACATATTTACTCACTTATACAATCCTGGATACAAGTTCACAATGATCCATACAGCCACTCACACATTCACTGGCTCTTATGTACAGTTATTTATATATGTCAACTCTCACATGTACTGTGTTTTACATATGTACTTACTTTGACATGTAGCACTGAGATATCCATTCACTCACCAATACACTCATGCACACAGTCAACCCCCCATACAGCTGTTTCCACATGCACTTTTGAACCCATACATCTAGTGAATCAACTGCTCACACATCTATGCACAGAGTCATACACCTACCAGACATCCACACACACACTCAGTCTCCCATACAAATACATGGGCAACCAATCAATAACCCATATAGTTACTCATATAGCTACTGATCAACACATGCATCAGTTTACAGAACAAAAGATATAATGATGCAGAAATTAAGACAGTTTAGTCACTAACCCATGCACTCAGTGAGACACATTTAATCACTCACTCATACAGTCAGTCATGCACCTACTAAATCCTTCATCCAGACACTTATAAATCCACTCATTCTTCAATATGTAAGACATATTTTAACTTTACAGAAACATACAGTCACTGGATGTTGTCATCAGTGATGTCATCTGTGATGTCATTTGAGATGTCATCAGTGATGTCATTTGAGATGTCATCAGTGATGTCATCAGTGATGTCATTTGAGATGTCATCAGTGATGTCATCAGTGATGTCACTGACCATGTCATGAATGATGTAATATGTGACATGATCAGCAGTGGATTGCGGGTGCGCGATATATAGTTAGTGCAACTAACTATATATGGAATTTCAATGGTTTTGTGTGAGTAAAATAAGGTTTTTTAAATGCTAATTCCTAACTATATATGGTCTATAACCTATGGTTTTTTCAGTGAATTTTCAAGGTTTTGTAAATGCTAATTCCTAACTATATATGGTCTATAACCTATGGTTTTTTCAGTGAATTTCATTGGTTTTTTAATAGCTAATATCAAAACCTTTACAATGTATTATTCTTTAAATAGAAAAATATTTTTTACATATTTTTAATACAATTTTTTTTTTATTATTTTTTTTGTTACGCTCCCGGTACGCGAACCGGTTAGCTTCCCGTTAGCTCAATCCGGAGGCGCGACCCGGTCCGCGAACCGGTAAACGTTCCTTTTGCGCACATCTCGCGTTAGAAAACAACATCGTGACGCTTCGCGTCAGCATGACGTTTCGCGTTCTCGCGTAATACGTCATATTACGTGCTACGTTCGCGTACCCGGAAGCGTAGCGGTACGCGAACCGGAAGCGATCCGCGGCGCGGCGCCGACCGCGTAACGTAAACACAGCAGGTCATGTGACTCGGTAATAACACTTTTCATTGGTTCATTTCACTTTTGGTTTCCTAATGATGTAATACTAGGTCATGTGATCTAAAATGAACACTTTTCATTGGTTTAGAACTTTTGCTTTTCCCAAATGATGAAAACCCCTCCTTCTTTCCTCACTCTGACTTTCATCTTGGTGAGAGAAAGACCCTTTATTTACACTTTGACATGGCTTCATTAGTAGCTTTAGCTGGTGCTAACCCACCACCTCCACCAAATCCAAGAAAGAGAGGACCACCTGCAGAAGTAATTTTGCAAGAAGAGGAAGAACAGGAAGAGGAGGAAGAGGAGGAAGAGCCAAGGTTTTTGCCAGAGGAGCCCAGGAGGTACAATCGAAAGGAGAATTACATTTGGCAATTCTATAGAATTCCTGAGGGGCAAAAAAAAGTGAATGCACGCTACGTGTTTTGCCGTATATGCGGTGATAGATTGTCAAGGGGAACTGATAAAAAATACAGTTACGGCAATCACACTATGCATCGGCATATGAGTAGGTGGCACCCAAATAATTATAGTGCTGCCCAGCTACGTGATGAGCAACAAAATCCCCTCCCAATGGCAAGAAGATCGGTTGTTCCAGAGGTGTCGGGACCAGAGGCGAGGGAGATGATCGCAAACATCCAAATGTTGTTTGGGCACGTAAAGCAAGTGTGCGTGGAATGTGGCGATTTCATCTGCTACAGGGAAAGTAGCATCACTTTGATTTTGCGAGCAATTCAAAATCATGTTAATGTTTGTACGAAACGCCCCAAAAAATAAATTCTTTTTTTGTTGTTGCTCTTGTTGAGCCCTTTACAATGGATCGTTTTTGTTTCCCCCCCCCAAAAAAACCAAAAAAATTTTAAAAACGTTCAGAAAATACAAAAAAAGTAAAAAAAAATTCAAAAAATACTAAAAAAAATATAAAACAACAAAAACATTAAAAAAAAAGTTCTTTTCAGAACTATCTCCCCATTATAAAAAAATTGGTAGAATATTTAGAACTCTGCCAACCTCTATTTCTCTTAGTTCGCTCCCCGGAGCGCTACCCGGTACGCGTACCGGAAGCTAACCAAAAAAAATATTTTTTTTAAAAAAGAACAGTAAGTATAAGGT
This sequence comes from Lissotriton helveticus, assembly GCF_964261635.1. Classification (NCBI taxonomy): domain Eukaryota; kingdom Metazoa; phylum Chordata; class Amphibia; order Caudata; family Salamandridae; genus Lissotriton; species Lissotriton helveticus. The sequence goes on along the minus strand of NC_136068.1, from coordinate 799,163,961 downwards.
AAGCAAACAGACAGTTATGTGAAAAGAAAGACAGCGCTAGGGAGTAAACAAGAGATACTGTTACCTACAATCCACTGCTGATGATGTCACATATTACATCATTCATGACATGGTCAGTAACATCAACAGCAGTGGATTGTAGGTAACAGTATCCTTAGTTTACTCCCTATAGCTGTCTTTCTTTTAACATAACTGTCTGTTTCCTTCCCTTATAGTTACTGTTCTTTTTTAAAAAAAATGTTTTTGATCAGTCATAAACAGTGACATTAATAGAAACAGAGAGAGTGAACAAGACTGAAGAACTATGGTCCTCCTCAGCCACCCTCAGAAAACCAAGGGGGTCAAGATACATCTACCGTGCCCCCTTCTACCCATTCTGAACATTATTTGCCCTCCATCTTGTATCTTGATTCGACCGAAACACAAAATGGTGGACTCCCATAACGCTGCTGGTTTGCGAACCGGGCCACTTCCCGGGAAGCGGTCCAAAAAAAAAGGTGGGAAAGTAATTCACAGACACTAAGAGTAATAGAGATGGAGTGAGTGAACAAGACTGAGGAACTATGAGAACAGAGGGACTGAGAAAAAGAGTGGAAGGAGTTGAGTAAGTAGGTAATAGAGAAAGGAATGAGGAAAGTAGCAAAGGCAGGAAACTGAGGGTTAAAGAAGTGAAGCAGTGGATCTAATAGTAGGTGAATGTTATAGAAATGTAACGAAAAGAGTACAACTATTTACCTTATAATTGCCGTTAAATTAATCACTTTTTATTTTTATATTTTCAATCTGTGAAAGAGAGAACCAACATTTGAAAAATATTAAAACATGTATTTAAAAATTACAAAAGACAAGGGAAAAGATTGAAGGACAAATAGTTTTTCAACAACTTTGACACTGACAGAAGCTTCTGCTTCTCCAGGTCCCCTACACAATCCTAAAGATATACATTTTAAACTAACAGTATCTTGATGTAGATGAAGTGAGGCCTATCTTAAAACATGGTGCATCTTTTGCATTGCTCTTGTTTCAGAAAAGTGTCGCTTCAGGATGCCAATAACATGTCTCCTATCCAGAGATTTGTTTGAGGTGAGGCCTACTCAGAGTTAAAGATGAGATTTACACTTGTTGAAGTGCACAGAGGAGATAATATCTGTGAAAGTCTACCAATGAAGTGATTCATGTCCACTGCACTCTTCAACAAAGTAGAAACCTCCTATGTTTCCCTGGACAGAACTAAACTTGATCTGCACAATGTGATTCATAATGATAGGAAACACAGGTGATGTAATTGAAATATGTGCAATTTATTTTGCTCATTTCACAATCACATCACTTGTGTTTCCTTTGCTTAGGTATCTCATTGTGCAGATGTAGTCCAGCATATGAAAGAATACGTAGAAGTGCAGCACTGCATGCAATAAATTTAACACTTACAGAAAACTCACCTTCTCCATGCCTCCTACACAGTTCTACATATACATCATAAATGCAAACAGTACAGAATTAATTATACATGTTAAATGGTTTATTTTTGCTGTTCTCAGAATGTATCAAAATTCACTAAAAACAGTGACTTGAAGGTATTCATCATGTAACAGCGGGGAAAAAAAAACACAATCAAAATGATTGTGTTTAAAAAACCCAAACAACATCAGAAATCAAAATTCAGAACTCCTTAAAGTTAACTTACTTTCCATGACGTCCAAGGATGTCCTATGAACAGCTTACACTCTTTTGTGCTGTTATTACTTTCAGCCCGCCACTTTCTGAAAGAAAACCTCCATCGTTTTTAAAAACACGTTACATGCAATAAATGACTTCTTGCTCTCTACCACTATTTTCCACAAGGCCAAATCTAGTCAGAGCTATTTATAACTCTTGGATTTCTTGTAAGCCAATCCCATCATTTGGCATTTCCGCAACTTTCACAATTAAAATGTTGAAGATCATTTTCACAATCCTGGAATAGTAATATCTTTCCCTTCTTGCTCAGTCATGTTCTACATTTCCTATGACACTGATACTGCTTAATATGAAGCAGACTTACACTACCTCTATGACTACTACAATTATTTAATTCTCTACATCACTTTTAATCACAAAGCAATGTAAAACAGTAGACAGCATTGCAGACTTACATTCCCTCTACTCCATGTTTTGATTGGCTGCTTCAATTAGCTTATAAAAAGAAACAGTTTTTCTGAACTCATTCAAAGTGCACATATATCTCCATGATGTCCAGTCCTATGATTAGAAGTTATGTCTCTGAACTACACTTATCCTCAAGGCCAAATTGTGTAGGAGCCATTAGAACTTCTTGAAATTCCACAGAGCACATCCCGAGATTATTTCCCTAAAATTTTGGTTTTAAAAACACCAGGTAAGAGTTTTTAAGGTCATACGGCAATTTTTTTTTGAAAACTAAAACAGAATCATTGCAGAATGACCAGCCATTTCTAGACTTTAAATAAGCTGTGTAATGTCCTGATGTTATTGAAGGGCCGTCATGATATATAATTGCTGTAGTTACAAAAGTCCTTCCTGATATTGACAACTGCGAAGCTACAATTTTTAGGTTTCGACCTGGCGAGGGGCACGAAGTGCCACTCCCAGATCGAAAACTATTGTCTACAGTAGGGATGTTGGCACCGCCTCTGCCTCTCATTGGCTAGCTCCATAAATGGAGGCTAGCCATTGGGAGGCAGAGGCTGTCAATCGCGCTTTCTCTTGAAAACGCGATTCGGGGGCGTTTCTGGTGCTTTTTTTAAGCCCCGCCCCTTTGTCCCGGGCCGCGCTGCGATTGGCTGCCGGCCCGGGACACCCCCGTGACGTCATTCCCGGGCCGCGCTGTGATTGGCTGCCGGCCCGGGACACCCCCGTGACGTCAGCCAATCACAGCGCGGCCCGGGACCTGACTTGTTTTTTATGTCCTCCCTAAACTAAGACGAAACTGACATACTGCATTCAAAGATGGCCTCTTAGGTTTTCAGGTTACAGAGAAGAAAGGGACGCGGCGAAGAGTTCATGTCTTATTCAGTAGTGAATAGTATAAATGAAGCAGTTATGTATGACTTTCTGTTTTTCGAGCGAAAAGTTATGAAAGCTCTATATAATTGTTTTTTTTATCACACCAAAATTGTTGTGCGTTGAAATATGCCTTAGAATGTTCTCGGCGTATTGGTTTTGAAACAAAAGATTTTAACAATCAAGATAGAAAATGTTAAACGTACGAATCGAGTATCTCTTTTAATAATTTGTAGTACAACTTATAGACCCTACCTCTGTAAGATGGCCGCTTCCGTGCAGGAAAGACAGTCTACAGTTTATCGTCCGTCTTTTTGGTTTCTTCCGAGGGCGGGAGGCTCGAGCAGCTACTCTGCAGTTGACATCTGCGGGTGACTGTGGAGCCGTACAACAGGAGGTAAGAAAGGATACCAAGTGACATGAACCCGAGTTGGCGCATCCTACAAGGATGCACAGGACAGCTGGCAGGGAATTCTCACCCATGGCATCTTCAGTGATATATGTTTTGGCAGTAACTCGTTTCCATGTTATCACGTAGCGCCCCTCCCATCATGCTTAATGCTCTGATGAGAAGTGAAGAAGATGAGAAGACAGAGCTCATTAAGTCTAGTGGCTGGAAGTTGCGTAAATCCGAACACTTAATTTTAGCCTTATTGCCTAACCTAGTTACTGCCACACAGTTTACCCTAGCAAAATTGCAGCACATATTTATTGTAACACTGATGCGTTGATGTACTGCATATGTCCATTAGGTTGAATACCACGGGGAAACGTATTTTTCAAATGTATTTATTTTGGTATCCAGGTGCCAACTTATGAAAATAAAATGTTTGTAAAAAATGGGCTAACCCGAGAAGAAACATTGAGTTCAATGACATATGAACAACTGTAAAAGGTGCCGTAATTGCATTCTTAATAAGGGTTCTTGTGTATTTCTGCTTTTTTCCTATCTCAGACTGCCGATCTGAATGTTCTGCGATGTATCCTGAAAGTCTGTTTGTCCTCTATGAGGATGATTCGGTAGAAGTGCAGTATTCGGATGGTTCTCACTTGCAGCTGTCGCCGTGTGGTTGTGAATTTTTGTTTGAAAAATCTCTTCCTGCTTCAGCACATCCCTTACAGCAGCCTGAAAGAATTCGTCAAAGGACACAGTTTGCCGTTAGCAGTTACAGGGTATGTGGAAAAAGTAGATTCCAAAGTAATTTGTAGCGTGTGAATAGAGCAAAGTTCCTTCCTGTTTGCGTGTGCAGTAGATCTAGATTTTTAGAGCGCTTGGCTACTTTTTTGCACACTGAAGTATGGAAAAATGTGATGAATGGAAAGCTTGAATAAATCTCAGCCACTGGTAATTACTCGGGGCTGCATCCCAGTCCATTGTTATGTCGTATGGTTCATACTTTCTCAGTATTTCTCATGCCTGTCAAATGCCGGCAGGTTTGGATTATATTATACATATGTGTGCAGATCCAATGCCCCCGTGCACTCTGCTACTTAGATACTCTGTTATTATTATTACAATGTATAATGTCTACTCCTAGCAAATATATGTAGGGGCGGGTGTTAATTACAAATATGTGTCTGCATAGAAGTGTAGCCTGCTCCATCTGTACTTTAATTAAACCGCATCTATTGTGTTGGGTTTTAAAGGGCCTGGGGCATCTCTTCCATTAGAAGCAGCGTGTAAACCTTCCCTTGCACCCGAGCATGCACTCAGGCTGTGGCTTTCGAGACAATGGAGGGAGGACGGTGGCTCCTGGCCCCCTCGGGTGCTGCTCCGCATTTTATGCAAAGCTTAATCTGGTAAAACTATAAACGCAGGGGCCCGGAGCCGTTCCCAGGAGCCTGCTGCTAGTTCTGCTGAATGTCCGCATCCACCAACACTGAGACAACCTCGTCTTAATCCCATCTCGGGGCTCTTTTTTTCACCTGCTCTTCCTCTCTCTCTATCTTACTCGCTGCTGGTTCTTATTCATACCTGCTTTCTCCCTTTCTCCAATATTTCTCTTCCTCCTCTCCCCCCCCCCTCTTTGCTTCCTTTCTCATTCTTGTTCTGGGTCAAAATCTGAGGGTTAAAAATAAGTGCGGATCACCAAACGTCAGAGCATGCACCTAACCACCGGCACAAATTAAGCAGTGTTTGTATGAATGGAAAGCCCAATTCATGCAGTTTCTCACAGCACTTTAATTAAAGGGCATGCGACGTAAGTGATCTGATTGGCTGCTGTGACCCACCATCCATTCCCCGCCCGTTCCAGCATCTGCAAAATGATGAATGCCCCCTTTCTTGTATAGCGCTGCTGGCTCGGCGCTTTATACCGCCGTTATCGAAGTAGTACAAACGTGCATACCCGAGCGAGCTGTCCTGAGTGCCCTCAACAAAATCCGGCAGAATAATAAAAAAAAATTATAATCGGTATAACCATGGTAATAATGATGACAACGATAACAATGATGGCAATCATAATTGCGATTTAGATAAGAGGTTTTTTTTTTTCACTCACACACTCAAGGTGCCTCGCCCTGCAATGAGTATGATTGAGTAGCCACTCGAGGTGCCAGATCGCAGCCACTGCCCCTCATTGCAGGGGAGCGGCTGCATCTCTGTTAACATGGTTACTGTGCAAGCATCTCCTGAGTGGTTCTCTGTACAGTGCGCTGACACCTTCCTGGCAGAGTTATGATTAATAAAACTGGCAAAATAAATTCGCTGGTTGTAGTGTCAACACAGTTCTGACACATAGGTACCATTGACTATTTCCGAACAATGCTTGTTTATTTCTGCCGTCCCCATAGTACTGCATCGCAGTTAGGGGCACAGAGAGGTCAGGTTTTTACGTTGAAGTTAGTAAAATTAGCATCTTTAAAACTTCTAACATTATCACGCTAACTACACTACTTAGAAATAACATTAGTGCGTTATGAAGCGCTATTTGAAAACATATTGATGCTTTCAGCAGAACACGGTGGCAGCGTTGCTAAGTAAGGCCTCGTTTCCCTCCAGGCTGGCCTTCATCTCCCGCAGCAGTGCACACCCCCTTTCCCTCCCCCATGTCTGAGCTGTAGCTGATGCTCACGGTCCCCCCTCCTATCCCCGGATTGTAGCGTTATTCTTTCAGCTTAAGGGAAGCAATTCATTATCCTTCTTATAGTCGTGATTGTGATGACCACGACAGACTATAGACAGTGGACACTAGGACCCTATGGGTCACAGGGTGGTGACCAGGTCACCGGACACCACTTCCTGTCCAGGGACAGGAAAGGACAGAGTATAGTAGGAAGAGGACGAGGACAGACGTGCCCTGACGGACTGCTCAGCAAAGATAAATAAAGAAGTACCTCTATAACATCACCAGCGTCCTGAGTGATTATTGCCTGCCGCAAGTAAGACTACACGACATCTGGCGACGAGGATCCGATCCCTGCGTGCAGGAGGCTTTGAGGCAATACCCCAAACCCTCCATTTGGATATTGGTTCATTGCATTTTGTTTCAGCCCTTGCGGGAAGCTGGCGAGGGGCGTCCTGCGGGTTTGTACACTGCTGTCCACCTTCTTTGAACCCCTCACAGGGTGCTTAGTGCTTCTTCGAGTATCCTGAACGAGCACCAGGGGGGTGGGAGAAGTCGCTGGTGTCCCCAGCTGACAGTGTCTCTTTGTCGTTCTCACACTGGGGGCCAGTGTTTCTTAAAAATGATACGAGCCTAGAATATCATTGGGGCGCTGTAGAGACCCTTTTAGTAAGAGGGCGGACTGTCTGGTCACCATGAGATGGATCCACGTGAAGCCTTCATCTCGCGCGTTGGAATCCAGCTCTTAGCTCAGCCTTTCATCCTTCCGAGGTCGGTAATATAAGTACCGTTTATTTAGGTACTGAAAGAACAAAGTAGTGGCAGAAAGCTCCATATAAGAGTGTCCACTGTTGATGTTCTTGTTTTCCTTCCCCTCTAATAGTGGCATTCTTACTACTACTGTTGGAAAGTCTATACACTTACGCTGCCTTCTGGCCGCTCTCGGTGCTAGCTCTGTGTGTGCGTGTGAGGCTCTGCCTTTCACAAGAGAGCGCTCAGTCCGAGTCTTCTCTATCAGAGGCTGTCAACTAAGCTGTCTGATTTCTCCTGTCTTCACAAACCTAGCTTGCTTGGAAGTTAAACTGCTGAAAGAAACAATATATAAAATCAGGGTCCTTAACTCTTTCCACGCAGACATAATCGGTGTAGGACCTGTCCTGCTTATTTTATTGTGAATTGCACCTGCCTATCCTATTATGGGCACGCCCCCAGGCCAAGTCTGGTGGGTTGCAAGTGACGGAAGGACACAATTGCTTCTAGAGTCATGCTGACAATCATGAGAAGCCCAATAAACACAAATTTTTTCACATATTCCAATGCACTTTTCTGTTTGTTAACTATTCTATATCGATTACGTGTTGAGTGCAGTGCATGCATGTATAGAAAATCGGCCTCTGTAATTGATTGTTGTGATTGTTGTTCCAGTGCAGGTATTAGCATCTGAAACCATAACCCCGCAGATAATGAACAGCCAGTAGCTGCCATTTGCTGGGCACCAGTAGAGCCTTTATCCCTGCTGCAAACATCCCGTGTGGTCATTAATACAAGTCGCCTCTTGCGTTCGGCTTGTCCTACATGAGCAAGACCAGGAGAGAAAAGAGGCACTAAACATTATTTTCTAAGCCAGTCCTTTTGTTAGGATCGGATATGGAGCCAAGGAGGGAGTAAGCCAACTGGGCATGTTGTTTAACTACAAATTATTAGGTTTATAATTGCATCGTAATTCTGTTTTTGGCATGAGCAGTGCCCAGCCTCCCTGAACAAGGTGGTTAGTGGAGCTGCCCCTGTACATTGGATGTTGGCATAAAATAGCCCTCCTGTTGCTTTCAAGTGATACCCAAATATTGCCGACCCTGCAGGCCTTGCTGTCCGTACATTTGAATAGTGTTTGGTACAGAAAACTAATGAGTTTCAGGGCCTTGTCGGAGAAAGAAGCACTATATATTGGTGTAGCGAGATACCCATCTGCTAATGAGCTTCACCGCTTTGTCAGGGTAATGAAGTGTTGTCACAATATTGCACGAGACAGCTGCCTGACACACACTTCTTCACCCCCTTTGGTAGGTGGTGCACGCCGACGTAACTTTAGGCGATGCCCATTGTCTCTGGAGAATAACTCTGTCCAAAGTAGCTGATACCTGTGAGAGCTTCAGCAGTGTACATAGACCTGCATTTTGTACATTACTGGGCTGTTGAGCACCATGTTTAATATTCAATATTCACTGAACATCGAAGAGTCAGTGAGGTTTCAGGAGACAACTGGTTGTTTTCCATAATTAGGTAGTCTCCCTTCAACAACACAAAACTAAAAAAAACAGTTATGATTTTACTCCCATGTTTCTTTCATTTCTTTCTCTTTCATCGCTATAACGTGGGTAATTAAGGCATCAAAGATAGAAAATAGCTAATTATCGGCAGGACGGCGTTTGATTTCAATTTGTAAAACGTAAACCTCTGAACCAGAGTGCTATTTGAGCAGCAGCCCCTTTTCGGCGCTTCTGTGTCTTAAAATGTATAGAAACACATTCAAAAGAGCACATGAAATGGTGTCGAACTTCCTTTCAATGCTCATTCGAAGTCAAATATTGGTGTACACCTAGAAATACCACTCTCATGGAAAAAGAAAATTGTGTTTTTTAACACAAAAAGTGCCTGAACAGGTGTGTGTGGCTCTGAGTGTGTGTGTGTGTGTGGCTCTGAGTGTGTGTGTGTGTCTCTGAGTGTGTGTGTGTGTCTCTGAGTGTGTGTGTGTGTCTCTGAGTGTGTGTGTGTGTGTCTCTGAGTGTGTGTGTGTGGCTCTGAGTGTGTGTGTGTGTGGCTCTGTGTATGTGTGGCTCTGTGTATGTGTGGCTCTGTGTATGTGTGGCTCAGTGTGTGTGCGTGGCTCTGTGTGTGTGTGTGTGTGGCTCTGTGTGTGTGTGTGTGTGTGCAAATGCAATAGATCTCGCATTTGCGAGAGAATAAGCTATTGGCATTTTAAATGACAATGCCATTTATTTATCTGTTTTCAAAACCAACACATAAATAAAAATGTTGTCATTAACAATGCCAATAGCTCTAACTTTTGCAAAGGCGAAACCGTTGCATTGTAAATGCTTGTTTTTATTAAAGTTGTCAATTTTGTTCCATCAGTCCTACATCGTTGGAACATTAAAATGACGTACTGGCCATATGTTCGTATAAATAATGTGGACATCATTTCAGATTTACATTGGCTACACTCCATGTTGTGATTAGCAGCTTTTACTAGCTTATTAAAGGAGACTGATTTACTGTCTGGCAAAGTTAAATATATAAATCTTTCTGAGTCTACACTAGTAGTACTTGATACCATACAGTTCTCGCAGTCATGCTGCCATTGATAAGAAAGCCCAAACAGCTGATCTACATCTACACCTTCAGCATGTAATACATCAAGCATATACATTAAAAACTCCTGACAATCTTGCTGAATATTTTGAGAGAATTGTGTTTGGCCTGAACATCTATCTAACAGATTTCGAATTTCAGACACACTTTCTATGTTTCTTCTATCAGTGGTACATTTCTCTAACACAGAATTTAACAAACTGCAAAATCTTTGATCAGAATTGACCACAATCTCTTCTTTTACATTTTTTAGAGAAAACAAAACATTAATTACTACATTAGCATAGCAGTTGACACCAGAACTGTTTTCAAACTGAAAACCAACAACATCTTCAACAGAATCCTTTTTGTTTCTGCTTGTAATTTTAGGTTCATTCACTTTTTGTCTTTTTGCTACAACCTCCCCAGTATTGTTCTCATTTCTTCGTTTCCGGCCTACCAGACGTTTCTCAAACAAAGGAAACTGAGGCAAATGTGGCGCATACTCTCTTCTTAACCTATTGTATTCCTTAACACAATCTAGATCTGCACAAATGTTTGTGACATCACACTCAATCAAGTACAATCCCGATAAAGTTCTAACTCGTGACAATGCCACATATGCCATACCCTCCTTGAACCCAGAACTGCCAATATTCACCAATGCACTGTCTACACTTAAACCTTGCGATTTATGGATTGTCACCGCATATGCCAAGCAAACAGGGAACTGCTTACGGCGAACATATAAGTCTTTTACAAGCAAAAATCTAGCAGAACAACGAGCAATTAGCTGTACTTCCTCAATGCCATCAAATTTAATTTTTAAAAATTAAATTCCATCTCTATTTCTGTATTTCACAAAATCAACAACATTACCCATTGATCCATTTACCAGACCTCTTTCAACATGTAAATTCCTTCTTAAAATTATACGGCAGTTCAAGCACACATTCAGAGTCTTTTCAAAACCTGCAGTTTTAGATATACTCTTCTCTAATGAATCCAATTTAGTTTTCAGATTCTCAGACAAAATAATTGTTGATCCCATATGCTCTACTCTATCAATAGCTTCCAGTTTCACAATCTCTTGCTTTTCTAAATGCAACATTTTGTTGTTAAATTTGGCACATTCTGCAAGAGTTGGCATCAAACATATTCCAGATTTCTTTTCAGTAATTTTCTGAAAAATATTCTCAGGCACAACATCTTGTTCTGGATATAAATTTGACAGTAATCGTGCATTTAAAACTTCTTTCCCATGCTCAGTCACTTTTCCAATTCTAACATCTTGTAGAATAGTCTTGTAAACTTCATCCTTCGCCTGACGCATATTTTCATGCAGTTCAGCATAATTGAAGTTTAACCATATATTGACGTTGCCAATGCTGCCTAGGCACTTCCTGGTATCTTCATGCGTGAGCATTTTGAACACAGGTTGCCCTTTCACTGGTGTCAGCTGCAGAAGATCTCCGAAAACAATGATGTGTTTGCCACCAAAGAACACATCATACTCTGTTTTGAGAACTTCTTGCATCCTCAAATGCACAAAGGCAAGCATGACATTGGAAACCATGCTTACTTCGTCAATGATAAGAAGTTTCATTTTCCTCAAGATTCTTGAAACTTCAAAACAAGCATCTCCAGATAGCTTGTGATATTCTAATTTGTTGTCATGCTCCACTGGCAGCATCAGTAAACGATGTAAAGTAATCCCTTTAATATTATGTGCTGCCAGTCCAGTTGGAGCAGTGACAACACAAGACAGCGATGACTCTGTCCTTTCCTGCAAATAGCATGAAATTGCTTTAATGAGGAAACCTTTTCCAGTTCCCGCTTCTCCACTCACGTACAGTCGGACAGGCTTCAACGACGTACATGAGCACTCTTTCTTATCATGACTTAATCCATGATCAATTTGCATGGTAACTTCGTCATATATTTTCCTCTGCTCAACGTTGAGTTGCCTTTCCAACTCTTCTAAGTTAACTGCATCCTCTTGAGCATGTGCCATGGCTCTTTCCACTTCATTCATAGCAGTGGCAGCTTCATTTTCAATAAGAGGTCCTCCTAGTGGATCCTGACTCAATGAAGCAGAACTCTGACTGTCCTGAGAACTGTCTCTGGCAATCTCGGCTGCAATCGTTGCTTCCTGCTCAATTTCCGCATTCAACATTTCTACATATTTGGGAAAAGCAGGACATTCTATGGTCTCCTTGGCGGCATTGAAAGAGTCTTCGTAACAGAGGAAATCTCCAAGCAGTTCCTCTTCTGCACGCCAAGGCTTGAAAAGTTGCAAAAGTGCTAAATAGAAAAACTCCTTTTTTTCAGGAGATTCGCCACTCAATTTTCGATGGTTTATCAAGTGGCATTTTCTTTGCTTGACCAGACATCCCTCACTTCCTATTACAGCATACACTCCTTTCTCAGTATCTTCTTTGATGTTCCTCTTGAATATGTAATTTTGCAGAACCTCATAGAGACAAACATTCTCGAGGTGACTGCTTCGATTTGGATAATATGTATCTAACATGTTTGTCTTCAAAATGTCGGTACTGTTTGGCTCCTTTTCCGCCAAATACTCAATTTCCCGCACAGGTTTGAGAACTCGATTACGCGTTGCAGCAAGACCAAGACTCGCCCAAACGATACTCCTGGACTTGGCATAGAGACTTGCTGAAGACAACCGGTCAGAACATTCGTACGCTCCGATTTCTCGATGCGACAACATCTTCAGACTGAAACTGTACAACTTCTTGCTGAGGCTCTTTTCATGGGAAATATCCTCCCACATATCCTTCAATTCTGTCTTCTCTTTTTTGGTGATGTAAGATGTCACATACCGAGCCACAGCCATACAGTTATCAGCCACAAACTGTATATCCATGTTAGCATTCCACATGGACAAAATCACCGGGTTGTAATCGTTGATGTACTTGGACTCTTCGTTCCTCTTCAAATTGTATGTGTTTTTAGGTGATTTCTTCATCACATTATGTCGCAGCGAAGACATCAAACTGTTTACTCTTCCTTTAGAAATCACCGGTCGTGGAAAGCCGAAACGACATTTGGTGTAGAACTTGTCTTTGTTTCGGAATTTACGACGGCAGTACTTTCCACATCGATGGCTTTGGAAACGCAGAACTTTTTCTCTTAGGCTTTTCTTCTCCTTTGCGTTTGGAACAGCACACGTAGAATACTGTTGGATGAAACTCATCACTGAGTCTTCTGGATCCGTTCCAAATTTAGGTGCATCCTTGATCCACAGCAACATATGTATATGAGGAGCACCTCTTGCTTGGTACTCCTTTCTCCAGAAGAAATCCAACACCTCTCCAAGAGGTGGATTCTTCTTATTCATGATGAAAGACATCATAGCTTCAAATCTATGATTGAAGTACCTACATACATTGACTGGATCCAAAGAGCACAGTTCTCCGGGTGTCTTGAATTCGATGTTATCTACGTTAGCATTTGCCTCTCGTAGAAATTGAAGTAAGTCTTCCCAGCCATACTCGGCACAACTCAGAGTGAGGAACCATGTGGGAGTACCTAAGTTCCTCAGCATACATTTTAAATCACCATGACGACGGTACCAGTACTCATTAGTACCACGCTGACACGCCATGAGATTAATCAGGTGAGAATCCAAAATACTATCTTGGACATTCACTTTATCCATAAAATCACTTGCCGAGATGTTTTGCATGTGTATACCACTTTTCAAGATGTGGTTCACTGCATATGACAGTCCAGACAGATCGCTTTCAAACAGGAGATGAAACAAATAAGGAATGCATTGTCGAAACCTAGCATCTCCTGCATACAATCGCAAAGTCCGGTATTCAGAAGCAGGAATTTGATGAGGTCGCTCATCATATCTTCCTCCTTGACCTGTTGGAAAAAGCTGTGGGAAACACCGAGCTTCCAAACTTTCCTCCCAAACACTAATGGGACTCCCTTTGGCTTGTTTCATTTGAAACAACTCAATAGCATTCCCCACGACTTCCTTGGAATGCAAAGGATGAACACTATAATGTTCATATATTTCTTCGCTAGTAGAGGGTTCTACTTTCTCAATTTGACCAGCACACAAATCGCTATCCTCTTCCTCACTTACTTCCTCTTCTGCAACATATACATTCTTATAGTATTTATTATTTTTTTTCAAATACAATGTTGCCTTTTTAACTTTCCTAACATCTACTAAATCTTGCCATATTTTCTTATTCTTTGTCGGAACCCCATTAACTAAGATAACCAGAGGTTCCTCGTCCACTTTTTCTACTCCAATTGTGTTAATGTTTTTCTTCAAATCTAGAGGCAAATAAACAACTCTTCCCTTTAATCCTCTCTGTAAATCTGATGGAGGCAATTTCCCTGTCTTTGGCTCCATTCTTACAATAGCCTGAAAGGGATGGATACTTTGAATCAAAATAGATTCATAAGTATTTAAGTCCTTCAATTCAGAAGGAATCTCAACCAATTCCAGATTATTATGAACTGCTCTAGCAGGCATCTGGTTTTGTTTTAATTTGTTACAACAATAAGTACACACACGTTGATCCAATCCCAAATCAAAACAATTTTCTACCATCAAGTATGTTGCAAAATCCTTCCATTCACTATTATTTTCCCTTTCACTTTTTGCATATAAATCCACTAACTTAGTCTGATTCTTATAATAAGTGCGTCTACAACACACACAAGTGAAATTAGGCCTCTCACTTGATTTCACGTCAAACGTCGCAATTTCCCTCTGGAAATTATCTGTACTGGAAACATGTACACTATCTTCCAAATGACCCTCTACTTCTTGCTCAATTTCAACATTCTCCTCTTTACTTCCAAAGTAACAAAACTCAATTTCTTCACATATATTCTTCACATCTATTTCAGAACCATGCAAAAGAGCAGCGCATAATTGTTTCAGCATAATTGCTGGACTCTTAGCATAATACAACATTCTAACTAATTTCCTCACTTTGTTATGATGCACTGCTAGCATCCTGAAATGATGAAAAACACTCTGGCATACTCTCCTGGAAAGACAAGCCAGTGAATGACCATGCAAACCTGTCACTTCTCTTACTCTGCAAGGATCTAATTCTTGCAAGAACCTCATTTTCTGCTTCAAACTTTTTTTGTTAAATGACCGTACAAAATCACAAAGCAAATTGATGGAATTCTGTCGCACACTGCAAATACTACTACACTTCCAGGTGTACACAGGACCCTTAGCACGTCTTCCTAAAACCTCATTACCTAACAACTCTTCTGCCTCTGTTGTCACAAGTTTTTCTTTTTCAACTGGACAACCATCTTTCACTTCATAAGCACGACCACTGGTGTCAACTGCATGCACCAAATCATTATCCTGGAAATAACTCTCTTCATTAAAAAATGCCTCACAGCTTGAACTATGCATCCATTCTCCAGAAAAAACTTCACAAAAATTACTACGATTAACTATTCTCTTCCATCTACTATTTCCTTTGAAATCAAAAATTGCCTTGTTTAGCTTCCTAATTCTATTGATTATCAAAATAAATAACTTACGTTTAATTTCAAATGCCTGATCAATAACTTTCTCAACTTTTTTTTTTCTCTTATAAAAAACTAGTTTCTGTTGACCTTTCTTAATATTTTTTAACAAATTGCCAATTATCCTGTTGCGGAACATTCGTTTACGAATCTCCCTAAACTGTTGTTTCCTTCTACTATCATGCACAGATTTATCTCTTGCTCTAGCAGTAACATTTTTTATTGTCCTTTTCTTTCCATTTGATTTCCTTCTCGTGTTATGGACTGAAACATTTTCTGTAGTAATATTTTTTTTATTACAAATATTTCTTATGAAATATTTAGAGCTCTTACCCGGTGCTTTCTTCGTGGCTTGAGAAATCTTTTTGTTAGAGGACTGCTGCGTTTTTTTTTTCTCCTGCTGTCTTTGACGTTTTGCAGCCTTTATCTGTCTTTGTATTGTAGGCATATTAAAATCTTGAAATGATCTGCAGTTGAATCTGAGGAAAAATATAATAAAAAATGTTAATAAACATTATTATCAAACAGTAAATCAGTAATAGTGATCAAAAACATAACACACTACTTGACATTTTAATTTGAAGATTTTTTAGTCATTGGCAATTTTACAATACAGAAATACCAGAAAAGAAATGACATTTATATTTATGTTACCTATGCTATTTTATATGTGAATCTGATCTAATTTTATGAGCATATTTTAATATTTTATTGAAGACACTACACATAACCTGTTTTTGAAGGTGTCTTTATTTTTAAATTAAACGGTTTACCTTTTTACTTTTTATTGATTATAAATTTTAAAAATAAATGTTTATAATTCCAAAGGCTCAAGCAGGTCAGCTTCCCATCCTATATCATATAATTCGGACAAATCTGCATCCTCATCACGCTCTTCTTCATCCTCAGGATTTAAATCATCCAAAGGATCAACATCCACTGATGTTTCAATTACAAGTTCAATGATGAGGTCAAAATCAACTGATTGCAGATTGTCGCTCATGTTGAGGTTGTCTTTATCTTTAAAGAAAGATAACAACAATGAGATGTTGCAGAGTAAGAAACAAATCTCAGAGATTATAATAGTAAAATTGTTTAACAAGATTAACATTTTGCAGCTATTATTTAGCCATGTCCAGCAATGCTGAGCAGGTGAAGCCTATGTCTAATTTTTCACTGAACAGGACTCATCTCTTCTTAACCTTGGATAAGCCTCAACGACTCTGTGTCCCCTGCACATACTTAAATGTTAAAGGGCAGATTTATATTAAATGGCACATCCCCAGGCATGCACCAGTTAATGTGCACCCCTGCTTTACCACCCATGGTGTGCCGCATTTACAATCAGATAGGAGAAAGCTGCGTCAAAACCCTGCGCCTGCTTGAAGCTGGCATAGGTCTTGACGCAGCATTGTGGAGATGGGGCACCCCTGAGCCTTGCTGGAGCTGCATCGCACTTGCGATACAACTCCAGCAATGCACCACCTTTACGGCACAGATGCGTCACGCATCTGTGCCGTTTTTGCCCCATGCTGCGCCGCATTGTAAATGCAGCACAACATGGGTGGCGGAACAGTGGCGCAGGATGACTGTCACATCCCTGGTGATGCGCCAGTCATCATAAATCTATCCCTAAGCTTCTTATCTTGTTACAGATGAACTGCCATATGTATCATCAAAATATTTTACATTTTCTAAATAGCGAATTTTAAGGAATAAATAGCGATTCTTTACCATTCCTAATTTGCGATGAGCAAATTGCTAATTGCAAGTTACCCATTCATTTCCATGGCCTAGGAGGCTAATATGAATGAAGGTTTAATTTGCGATTAGCAATTTGCTCATCACAAAGTAGGAATTTTTCCAAGGGTGCAGGGGTGTCTCAAGAACACCTGCTGCACCCCTGAAAAACAAATTTGGGGGCATATATCACATATACATGCTCTAAGGGCATGTGTTGGCGTCATATGGCACCTTTTGATTTTTTGAAAAAAAGCTTTTTGAAAAGAATTCACAAATTACCACTAATTTACCACAATAGTTTCCAAATCCTTAATGTCATTTTTTACATAGTTTTTGTTTGATACATTGCATTTAAGTGGTCACAAAATTTGCAAATGCTTCAGTGCAATCGCAAAATAAGAAATAGCAAATTTTGCTACTCCTTATTTTGCATCAAAGTTGTTTGATACATACCATTTGTCTAATTAACATTCGCAAAGGCCGAAATTCATAGAATTTTGATCTTTGCAAATGCTAATTAGCTTGATACATATGGCCCCAAGTGAGGCCTGTCTTGCGACATGGTGCATCTTTTGCATCACTGCTGCTTGGGTTTTATGTGGTACGTTTTTTTTTACACCATGACATATCTGCCTAAATGCATCAATTTTTAATGTTGTCACATCATAGCAAATCTTTTGCACCACCGCTGCATCATAAAAGTGACGCACAGTGGCACAAAAAAGGCATACACCTATCATAAATCTGTCCCTAGCATTTTAAATGATTAATCCAGGATGACAATAAAGTGTGTCGTATCCAGAGGTTTGTTTAAGGTGAGGCCTACTCAGGATTGCAGATTAAAGTTACGCTTGATGAAGAATACAGAGGAGATAATACATATAAAGGACTACCAATGAAGTAAGTAATGTGCACTTTATTGCGCCAGTCATCATAAATGTATCCCTAAGCTTCTTATCTTGTTACAGATGAACCACCATATGTACCATCAAACTATTTTGCATTTCCTAAATAGCAAATTTTAAGGAATAAATAGCAATTCTTTACTATTCCTAATTTGCAATGAGCAAATTGCTAATTGCAAATTACCCATTCATTTCCATGGGCTAGGAGGCTCATAGGAATGAAGGTTGCAATTTGTGATTAGCAATTAGCTCATCACAAAATAGGATTTTTTTCAAGCGTGCAGGGGTATCTCAAGAACACCCTGCTGCACCCCTGAAAAAGAAATTTGGGAGCATATGGCAAACCTACATGCCCTAATGGCATGTATGGGCGTCATATGGGACCTTTTTTTTTTGTTGAAAAAAATGCTTTTTGAAAAGAATTCGCAAATTACCACAAACTAGAAGTTGGTGGTAGTTTCCAAATCCTTAATATCATTTTTTACATATTTTTTTTTTGATACATTGCATTTAAGGAATCGCAAATTTTGAATTATTGACATTTTAAGTCATTTCCACATGTGCAGTGTTTTCAAAATATAATTTGAAAATCGTTTTTGGGGAAAAGTAATGGTTTGCAAATTTATGACAAGGACATAATGGTGTATGCTTCTCTATAAGGCATTTCAGTGTCTCTGATGTCATTTTTCCCATATTACATTATAAGACCTTTCCCCATGAAGCACATTCCTTGTAAATATGCTCCCACCTGTGCATTGCGAATTTAGATTTTGACTGTTTCAGTCACATAGCCATGTAGAAAGTGACCCAAAAAAATTGCAAACGTTTTAAAATAACACATTCATGTGTCTTAAGGACATTTTAAGTCATTTCCCCATGGACAATGTTTTCTAAGTGGCACAAAAGAGGTATACACCTATCATAAATCTGTCCCTAGCATTTTAAATGATTAATACAGGATAACAATAAGATGTAGCCTATCCAGAGGTTTGTTTAAAGTGAGGCCTACTCAGGATTGCAGATTAAATTTACGCTTGATGAAGAATACAGAGGAGATAATATATGTAAAGCTCTACCAATGAAGTAAGTGATGTCTACTTCATTGCGCCAGTCACCATAAATGAATCCATAAGCTTCTTATCTTGTTAGAGATCAACCGCCATATGTATCATCAAACTACTTTGCATTTC
Organism: Lissotriton helveticus; assembly: GCF_964261635.1. Classification (NCBI taxonomy): domain Eukaryota; kingdom Metazoa; phylum Chordata; class Amphibia; order Caudata; family Salamandridae; genus Lissotriton; species Lissotriton helveticus. The sequence goes on along the minus strand of NC_136068.1, from coordinate 799,145,145 downwards.
CTAAATAGCGAATTTTAAGGAATAAATAGCAATTCTTTACCATTCCTAATTTGCAATGAGCAAATTGCTAATTGCTATTTTACCCATTCATTTCCATGGGCTAGGAGGCTCATATAAATGAAGGTGCAATTTGCGATTAACAATTTGCTCATTACAAATTAGGAATTTATTCCAAAGGTGCAGGGGTGTCTCAAGAACACCCTGCTGCAACCCTAAAAAAGAAATGTGGGGGCATATGGCGCACATAAATTTTAACAACATTCCTTTACCTCAACAACGATTTTCAAATCATAACTTCAAAACACTACACATGGGAAAATTACATAAATTGTCCTTAAGACACATAAAAGCGTTTTTTGATTGGCTTTCCTGCATGGTAGGGTCACTTTTAACATGGCTATGTAACACAAACATTCAAAATCAAAATTTTCCATGCACAGGTGGGAGCATATTTACAAGCAATTTGCGCCACAGAGAAAGTTCTTATATTTAAATGGGAAAAATAACATCAGGGACAGTCAATTGCCTTATAAAGAACCATACACCATTATGTCCTTGTCATGAATTTAAAAACAATTCCTTTTCCCCAAAAACGATTTTCAAATCATAATTTCAAAACACTGCACATGAGAAAATGACTTAAAATGTCATTAAAACACATGAAAGCGTTTTTTGATTGCCTTTCCAGCATGGTTGGGTCACTTTTAACATGGCTATGTAACACAAACATTCAAAATCTAAATTTTCCATGCACATGTGAGAGCATATTTACAAGCAATTTGCGCCACAGAGAAAGGTCTTACACTAAAATGAGAAAAATAACATCAGGGACAGTCAATTGCCTTATAAAGAACCATACACCATTATGTCCTTGTCATGAATTTAAAAACAATTCCTTTTCCCCAAAAACGATTTTCAAATCATAATTTCTAAACACTGCACATGGGAAAATGACTTAAAATGTCATTAAAACACATGAAATCATTTTTTGATTGGCTTTCCAGCATGGTTGGGTCACTTTTAACATGGCTATGTAACACAAACATTCAAAATCAAAATTTTCCATACACATGTGAGAGCATATTTACAAGCAATTTGCGCCACATAAATCATAATTTTCTCCTTAAAGCACACTATTCTCTATCTAAAGTAAAGAAATATTTTCTCACCTTAGCAAATACTTTGATTTTGAAAACAGTCTAAGAAACACACCAATTTGTCTTCAGCAGAGCAAAAGGTATGCACTCCAGAGTCTGCAGCTATCAAAAGCACAGAAATGCTGTAATTCTTCACACATATTTCTCATGTCACCCAATCAAAACTCTTCCCTCACTTTTTTTCAAATGAAAACCCTTCCTCCTCTGCCCTTTCTGCCTATTTTCCATAGCAACCACCTCTTGGAAAAACTGTGGTGTTTGCAAGTTCACACAACAATGTTGCAATTGAACTCTGAACTCTCAGTGCACCTGCATATCCAGTGCATTCTTTCATTTAATGATTTTTTATTGACCACTCAAAATACATCTTTCAAAGAACACATCTCTGCACCCTAACTTTCTGTTTTCATCAATCAAAATCCACCAATCACTGTTACTGCTTCATGAACACAGAAACTCCACAGTTTTTTTTTCATTTTACACTCTCATTTTTTCAACTGCCATTTCATTGCCACACTTCATCTGACTGCAGGAGAACCTTCTCTCACCATGTTTTCTGTCTGGATTGTTGGTCATAGTTATATTCACTGGGCTCAAAGGTACGTTGAAAGCAGGAATTTACCTAACCTCAATTTACAAGATGTGGAAATTAAGTGGTTTGGCCACAGAGGATTAAAATGTCACCAATTGATACCATTGGTGAAAACCTTTATGCATTTGCCAAAACCTGACCTGTTAATTGTGCACTGTGGAGGTAATGACTTGGGCACTTTGACTGGTGTAGGTCTGGAAATGCTTTTAAAGGACACCTTTGAGCAATTAATGGCACTTTTTCCTCAGACTGCCTTGGTATATTCAAATATATGCCAAAGACAGAAATGGAGGTGGTCAAACCAATTTTGTCCACAAATTGAGAAGTCGAGGAAGCATGTAAACAAATCTGTTTCAGCTTACATGAGAGACCATGGAATGGGCTCCCTGTACAACAATAACTTGCGTTACTACATGCAAGATATCTACAGAGGAGATGGAGTTCACTTCTCAGATGAGGGCAACAGAGTTTTCACTCTGAATTTAAGAATGTGCATTGGTACCTACTTATAAGTACCTAAATGTACCATAAACCCAAAAGCTCTTCTCAGAGCTACCCTACATCTAATCACTCACAATTATTATTTTACTCTAACTTTTTTCACTAATTTCAACAAAGTACGCTCCCTGGGGCGCTACCCGGTACGCGTACCGGGAGCTAACCTGGCGAAATTTTTTTTAAAAAATGTTTTTTTTTCGCACATATAAACCTCCTCAGCCACCCTCAGAAAACCTAGGGGGTTAAGATAACTCTACCGTGCCCCCTTCTACCCATTCCGAAAATTAATTGCCCTCCATCTTGTATCTTAATTCGACCGAAACACAAAATGGTGGACTCCCGGAACGCTTAAGGTCCGCGAACCGAGGCGCTCAACGGTTCGCGTACCTGGTCACTCCCTGGGAAGATAAAGGAAATAAAAAATTATTAAAAAATCCAACAATCAATTAACATACAGCATTTGAAAAGACTATCATTCATTTTTCATTGTAGTACGCTCCCCAGAACGCTTCCCGGTTCGCGGACCGAGCGCTAACCACGAAAAAAAACAAAAAAAAATTCTTTTTTTTTTTTGCCCTGCGGGGCCCCTTTAAAACCTCCACATTAAACCTAGGGGGTCAGCGAGAATCTACTATGCCCCTTTATAGTTATTTCCCCTTTTTTTTTTGGCCTCCTCTTGTCTCTCGATCCTACCGAGAGACAAGATGGCGGCCGCTCCGGACTGTTTAGAATGTTGACAGACACCGGAGAGCCAATCAGCTTCGCTACGCGAAGTTACGATACGCGTAAGGTACGCGAACCGGGGCGCTGCCTGGTCCGCGCTTACAGATATATATCTTTTTTTGAACGTTAATTTCTCAAAATCCACTGCAGCACATATAATGAGACCTACAAAAGGCACATCGGGCTACCAGTCCCTACAATTTTGCCAAGTTTCGTGCAAATCCATTCAGCCATTCGGGCTAAAAGTGAGGCTAACCGCCCTATGGAAAACTCAATGTTAAAAACACGTTTTGGGACCCCGCTTTTTTCTCGGCCCCCCCTTGACAAACCCCCCCCAAATTTTCAGGGGCTCCTCAGAAACAAAATGTTCCATTTTCCAGAAAATTTCAGCCAATTCCGTCCACAAACGCCAAAGTTATTAGACATAGAATTTTCAAAAATCCCATAGGGAAAAAATCCTAACTATATATACCTACTGGCGACCGCCAGTAGGTTATATATATATATATTATTTGTAAATTATTATGTATCCCCCATATGAGCATTGCTACCTATCCAAGGTTTGATAGAGGGTTAAGATTTACATTTTAGCCATTGTGGTATTATGTATATAACTGACCATTCTAAGATGGCGCTCACTGGGTGATCTGCAGTCCTCTGTCGATGTCGACTGAGAGGTGTTCCCTTTATACTTTGCAAGGTATATGTATGACCGGTTAACGTGTGCAAAACACATACACACTGACGAAGGCCAAGTGCTGAAACGCGTCTGTGGCGAGCTTGTAGTTAATAAACTACTGTGTGACGAGTATCCCTCGAGTGCTGTCTTTTCTTTTCCTGGAATTGGATTTGAACGAGCGTGATATATATATATATATATATATATACACATATATATATATATATATATATATATATATATATGTATATATATGTATATATATATATAAAATTTCTATGGCAAAATGAAACCCCTCATTTTGTTCCTTTTCAAATTAAATGTATTAAGTGTTACCACTTTATTCCAATCAAGATGACTTCAGGTGTGCCATACTTTTGTCATAAGTAAGACTGTTAGCGCTCTAGTTGGATTTGCACGAAACTTGGCAAAATTGTAGGGACTGGTAGCCCGATGTGCCTTTTGTAGGTCTCAATATATGTGCTACAGTGGATTTTGAGAAATTAACGTTTAAAAAAAGATATATATCTGTAACAGCGGACCGGGCAGCGCTCCAGGGCGCGTACTTTTCGCGCAACGGAGCTTTGTGAAGCGAAGCTGATTGGTTCTCCGGCGTCTGTCAACATTCCAAACAGTCCGTAGCGGCCGCCATCTTGTCTCTTGGTAGGATCGAGAGACAAGAGGAGGCCAAAGCGAAGGGGCAAATGACCATAAGGTGGAATAGTAGATCCTCGCTGACCCCCTACGTTTGATGTGGAGGTTTTAAAAGGGCCCCGCGGGGCAAAAAAAATAAAAATAATAATAATCGAACTGCTGAATGGATTTGCACGAAACTTGGCAAAATATTAGGGACTGGTAGCCCGATGTGCCTTTGCTAGGTCTCAATATATGTGCTCCAGTGAATTTTGAGAAATTAACGTTCAAAAAAAGATATATATCTGTAACAGCGCTCCGCTTCGCGTACTTTTCGCGTTACGGAGCTTTGCGAAGCTGATTGGTTCTCCGGCGTCTGTCAACATTCCAAACAGTCCGTAGCGGCCGCCATCTTGTCTCTCGGTAGGATTGAGAGACAAGAGGAGGCCAAAGCGAAGGGGGAAATGACCATAAGGGGGCATAGTAGATCCTTCCTGACCTCTTAGGTTTGATGTACCATTTTGCCAAGTTTGGTGTAATTCCGTTCAGCCATTCAGGCTGTAGACGTATGTAAATGTCCTATGGAAAATTGCATGGGGAAAACACATTTGAAAGTGTTGAAATTTAGAACCAATTAAAATGTTACTTTGGTTTTGTATTTGTGTGTGATGAAAGTTAATTGGTTATGTATATATGTCAAATGAGAGGAAACCACAGCCATTTTGTGATACTACTGTCTGAGGTACATTTGTGAGGAATTTTTGGTGGTGAATTTCTGGTGTTTGATTTACACAGTACTAACACTTCTCCTACTTTTAAAAAGGTGAGTTGTTAATTTGTAAGGGGAACTATGTTGTACACTTGAAGATAATTTGAAAAATGTTTTCTGTTATTTATTTGCAATCCTTCTGTTATACTAAATACTTGATAAAGTTAGTTTTATATTATGTATTACTAAAAACGATAAATGAAAGTGATTATTTTTTTCTGCAATTTACAGCAAGCAATTTCAAAATAAAATGGCTCACAATAAAGAGACCGTGGCAATTTCTTTTGAATTGTCCACTACATTGATTGAAATTGAGAGCACCAATAATGAAATATTGTCACAAGGAGGAGATGACTTGTATGATTCCATTAGATTGATTGAAATGGACAGCACCAATAATGAAATATTGGCACAAGGAGATGACTTGAATGATTCCACTACATTGATTGAAATTGAGAGCACCAATAATGAAATATTGTCACAAGGAGGAGATGACTTGTATGATTCCATTAGATTGATTGAAATGGACAGCACCAATAATGAAATATTGTCACAAGGAGGAGATGACTTGAATGATTCCACTACATTGATTGAAATTGAGAGCACCAATAATGAAATATTGTCACAAGGAGATGACTTGAATGATTCCACTACATTGATTGAAATTGACAGCACCAATAATTAAATATTGTCACAAGGAGGAGATGACTTGAATGATTTTTTTTATCAATCTCTTGATGGCGGATTTATCGAATGTTTGGAGACCATAGAGTTACAAGAATCATCATTGCAGACTTTTTATGAGGACATTGCTGATGAGGACATGTTACTAGTTCTTTCAAATTTAGAAAATTCTGAAGAATAAATTTATATTTAGAAATCAAAAATTGTTTGAGACATTATTCATTTTTATTTTTAATTTATGAGGTTGTAGCGAAGTGATTGTAGTATAAAATGAGACTTATAGTATAGAGTGCAACATTTTTATGTTACATGGTAAGTTTACTCATATTTACTTCCCTTCTGCCACTATATTATCTCCAATGTGTATTTGACATCTCTTCTTCATCTCCGGCCTCCTTTCTCTCACTGTGTGTCTCCGATGCATCTTATCGCTGCTATTTTGTGTAATTACAGAAGAGAGTAAAATAAAATAGTTCGGAACGTGAAAAGGGGGCAAAGTAGAGTACTCCTCACCCCCTAGGCCTTTTTAGGCGGTCCCAAAAGGATCAGTTTCTGCTTTCCTGAGAGATTATGGTATGAGTTCCATATACCACAATAACTTGCATTACAACATGCAAGATATCTATCTCCTTTTGGAGATATTCGCGCTAAGCGCGAATATCTCCAAAAAGTAACACCTGCCCTGAGCAGTTCTTAGCCATGTTATCCAATGGGAGGTGAATAACATGGCTAAGAGCATTAGCTCGGTAATGCATGAATATCGCTGAGTTTTTAGCGATATTGATGCATTGCGGCCGTTTATTATCGCATTTGCGATAAACCTTGATAATAGCAAGGTTTATCTTCGATAATTTCTGACGATGCTTAGCGGTAAAAAATTCGTTGTTAAGCATCGTTAGCGATAAATATCGCATAACTTTGGTAATATGCCCCAACGTCTGTTAACGTTCGATTCGAAGGAAATGAGGAAGTGTTGAAAAACATTGTTTGCGCCATCTTGCCTTTTTTGAAATACCACACTTTTGTGGTGCACGGCAGCCATTTTAGATGTCTTGACCAGACCCACTCTCTGCACGCTGTCGATTCGTAGCATGGCTCCTCACCCTCGCAAGCATCTTCCACAGGCACTGGTCACCCCCGCTCTCTGTCTTATGCATGGGCAATAAACCTCCCCCCATCTGCGCTGCTCTTCCCTGAGAATCACACTCTGTGCCCGCCCGACACCTCCCTTTCGCCCTATTCACTACCGCACCCTCTGACACTCCTCTTCCTCTGTGTCCGATTGTCCAGGCTATCAGCTAGCCCTGCAGATGTAGTTTATGGCCCCAGCTGTAAAGAATCACCCCTCTTCAAAGGAGTTATAGTAGATCAAGGCCCACACCCGATGAGATCCGTCACACCACACGTGTTCCTACTATCTGAAAACCATCCTGTATTGTGATTGGGGAGGGGACCGAGCCTGAAGCGGAAGATTCCAGGAATGACTCTTGGTACATCAAAGTTTTTACAATTATGTGTCACATTAAAAATATGTAGCACTCCAACAAAGTAGTAGGAATATAAAACTTTAATAACATATAAATATATACAACAAAACAAAAACATTTAAACAACGAAGAGACCGTGGCAATTTCTTTTGAATTATCCAATAGATTTATTGAAATTGACAGCACCAATAATGAAATATTCTTGTCAGTAGCGGTCTGTTGTGCGAATAGTTCCAAGGCAGCAGAACGCGCTGAAATCTAGATGGCACAAAGGTGATGTCTAGTAAGTTGCCGCCCAGCAAATAACGGCGTGGGGCGCCGCGGGGGTGAGTGAGTCCAGTAGGCACCACAGCTATTCTTACCGGCATCGCAGAATTACTGCTGGGGACAATGCCTGTGCTGTAGCAGGGTCACAGCAGAAACAAAAAGGATTTTGTTGAAGATGTTGTTGGTTTTAAATTTGAAAACAGTTCTGGTGTCAACTGCTATGCTAATGTAGTGGTTAATGTTTTGTTTTCTCTAGAAAATGTAAAAGAGGGGGAGGCAGTCCAAAGTTCTGTTAAAAGGGCAAAGGAAAGGATCGGTGGTTTGAACTATCAGTGAAAAAGGGGAGGGGGTGCAACAATTTTTCCTACCGGGTCACACTGTGCTTTCACCGGAACTGAGGTCTGCAGGATTCTAGTAATTCAAAGTGCAACTAACTATATATGGAATTTCATTGGTTTTATGTCAATAAAATGTCCAGCTAACTATATATGGTCTCTAACCTATGGTTTTTGCAGTGAATTTTCAAGGTTTTGTAAATGCTAATTCCTAACTATATATGGTCTATAACCTATGGTTTTTTCAGTGAATATATATATATATATATATATATATATATATATATATATATATATATATATATATATATTCATTGAAAAAACTATAGGTTTTACAGACGTTATAGTTAGAAATTAGCATTTAAAAAACCTTTAAAATTCACTAAAAAACCATATGTTTCAGGGACATTATGTTTAGTTGAACATTTGACTCATATAAAACCAGAGAAATTCGCTTGTCATAGTTAGTTTAGCTAACTATAACTTGTGCACCCGCAATGCACTGCTGATGATGTCACATATTACATCACTCATGACATGGTCAGTGACATCACTAATGACATCTCAAATGACATCACTGATGACATCTTAAAAAAAAGCATTTGATTGGTTCATAACATTTCCCATTTTAACAGTTGGACGACCCCCCCATTTTACTCATTCTCTCTACAGTGTTTGATGAGCGACACCTCTTCTGCTTAGAAAGCTTTTTTGAAAAGTGTTTTCCTGTATACACATATCTTATACTACGCACAACATGCAACGATCATCTTGATCAATATTCATGCTCTGTACATTAGCCTTCCACGTGTGATTGTCATGCATTTCAAACGGTCCATCAAAAAATAAATATGTGTTACATGATGCCCCTGGTGTGTGTGTGATCACATTATTGTGCTACCTTTCGGCCTGGGTATTGGTGGCTCTAAGAAGTATCATAAGCCACAGGCGGACTGCACATCCTAGATCACATGCCATCTCATTAACGATAGTTTCCGCCTTCCCGACACATGCTACACTAATCTGAATTGCACACTCGGTGAGGTCAACACTACAAAAGAAACACACATAAGTACACTTCCTGGCCAGACAAGATTTAAACGCCCAGGTCCCCGGAATAATTTTTCACACTCCTCGCTAGCCTCTGCGTATGTATAAATGGGATAACCACAACCCTCTTCTTCCACTCTTCTTCCACACTACCTCAAATGATATGCCGTATCCACCTCGCATATCACAATGCGCAATAAAAAAAAGAAATGGATCCATGAGGTGCACACCATCCTGGCAATTAACACGGGCTCTAAATTGTGAGCCCTACTGCCCATCGTCTATGAAAGGGATCCATGTGGTGTACACTCTCTTGCAATCAACACTCCATCTGAATTGTGAGCACTGCTGCCCGTAGAGTTTGCTCGCAAAACAATCCAAAAATAATAGAGAGAGTGGCCCACCAACCAAGGGACTGGGTACCAACAAGATCAACAAAAGGAAAACATCCCTTGGTTTAATGTCACTAATGGTTGCCCTAGTTCAATCCACACTTCATTCACACCAGTGTCAAAAATCAGAGAGCCCCAAAGTTATACACACAAAAACCATTACAGCAGTAAAAACTAAATCTTAACAAGATCTGGTCCAATTTATTGATCAATCAATGAAAATTGTTAAAAACACAATAATAAAAAGGTTTTCTTATACATTCTTAATGCTCGAAATAGACAGACAAAATATTTAAAAGTACAAAAAGAGACAAAATTGAAGTGAATCATTTAAAAACATCATGAATCATTAATTTGTTAGGAATCTATATACCATGTCAGGCTAGTATCAGCAGAAGACACCCAAATAGTTCCTCGAATTTAATTTAAAAAAATGTTTTGCGTCAACACATTTCGGTGTTGTAGCGTGATACGCACCAACTTTTTCAAGACAGAGTGATAGATTGGCTTTTTTTCAAGTTAAAATAACTCCTAAATTGAGTCAATAAGGCTCAATTCTCAATGTGAGTCCTCCGGAGACTACCTCGTTTTTTCTGTTGTAGGACCTATGTACGTTTTCTACGATAGTTTACTCAAAAGGCTGATCTCATGGAATGGATTTCATATTTCACAATCGTGGGTATACCTTAAGTCAGAAAGGTGATCTTATTATATAGTCTTTGCTCGTATATTGCTCTGAATCAATAATGGCTCAGCCGAATCAGGTCAATGGAGTCTAATATTAAAAAAACAGTGTCAGCGCTGTGCTGTATAGCCGTCACAATTCTGCTTCGTTGTGTGGTTCCCAAGTACGGCGAACCTGTTATTCTTACGAGCGGCGTGCGCTGCTCACACAACATGATGTGATCTCTGACCTCATTCAGTCTCATCTCTGTCTCATTTTATAGACATGCTGGACCGTAGGCCTGAGCCAGCAGGCAGCGCTGCCATACAGACACCTCTTGAGCGCGGTACTGCGGGAGCAGTGGGATTCATCAGTCAGAGTGCGCACGTGCGAATAAGCGATATTGCCATGTGTTATGATGTGATCTCTGACCTCATTCAGTCACATCGCTGTCTAATTTTAAAGACCTGCTGCACCATAAGGTAGGCCTGAGCCTACGGGCAGCGCTGCCCCAAAGACACCTGTTGATCGCGATGCTGCGGGAAGGGTGGGGTGCATCACCCTGAGTGCACACGTGCGAAAAAGTGATGTTGCAGTGCGTAATGATGTGATCTCTGACCTCATTCAGTCACATCGGTCTCATTTTAAGGACCTGCTGGACCATACTGTAGGCCTGAGTCAGCGGGCAGTGCTGCCCTACAGACATGTGGCGTTGGTTTTTAGGACACTGTAGTTAGCTCCTTGCTAAGTGTACATGCACACAGGCTCCCGCCACTGCATTACACGCGCAGATTATGCTTCTAGCATGCGCTCTGTTCCTTTGTATGTGAACATTGGTATAACATAATATTATCTAACCTTGTGTATTCTCGTGCACTCCAACTCCTCTTTAAACCACGATTACCACTAACAGTTGGTAGATCGTACTTCAAAAACGAAGGATGCACTCAAATCCTATTTTCTATCAAGCTTGAAATAAACCTTCATTTACCTCCAGACGTTTCCACCATTAAATTATTTCTCCCTTTTCAGACATTTCATTGATTGCCTCAAGAAGGGCGGAGCGGGAGCTGACCCCGCAATGATGCTCTGGCATTCTGACACCTTCCATCGTGGTATCAAGACACCGTCGCCGACCGGAGAACTGGTCTATTGTACAAACATATCCCGGACTAGGAGCTTGCACCAACACGTCGTGGGACACACCAGTGGTGGCAGGTGAGCAGTGAAGCCTCGGTGTGCAACCTACAATTGAGCTCAGTGCGGGGGAAGGGGTTGGGGTGCAGCACCCTGGGTGCACAGGTGCATGCAAGCGATTTTCCCATAGCTAATAATTTAGAACTATATTATCAAGAACGGCGATAACATTATCACCACTTTAGCGGCAAGAAACTGCCGCTAAGCAGCGATAAGGGGTTGATAATACATAAGGCCAGAGATTATGGGCCATATTAACAAGGAAAGGCAATAACATTATCGGCACGGGAAGTTGACATATTATCAACCCCTTATCACCGCTTTAGCGGCAGCTTCCAGTGCCGATAATGTTATTGCCTTTCCTTGTTAATATGGCCCATAATCTCTGGCCTTATGTATTTAATTTTAAGGACTTGCTGAACCACACTCTTTCCCAGCGTCCTAGACAAATGGGTGACGGGAGGGTAAACACTAAGGGCTGGGTGAAAAACGCAGTTGCTCTGTCTCCTCCTCCCTCTCTTCTTTTGAGTCTCCCTCCCCTTCTCCCTTCCACCTACTCCCCCTCCCTTCCATTCTCACTATAGTCCTTTCATTCTGACTACCTTTATTTACCTCTTCCAAATAGCAAACATACTTATGTTTCATTTTTGTGTTGCAGTGTTCCTACGCTGTTTCCAGTGGAGTCCAACCCACTTTTTTTATTATTCGGTTTCTTCTATTAAAGTTACATTTCTATGTATTTGTTTTAATATAGGTTACTTTTTTTCAAATAAATAACTGAGTGTATAGGTCTTATTTACACTTGTCTATTATTTATTGTGAAAATCATCTGTTTATAGGAGATTTTAAGGACAACATTATGTATTATTAGAGTGCACCTACCAAACATAATCTAACTGACTATTAGACAAATGAAGCCTGGGTAATTGTACAACTGCAAGAGTTCAATGAGTGTATCACTTTATAACACCATAAGTACTGCCCGTGTGATTACAGAACAAATAAGGCACTGCCTAGGACCACCGAGGCTTCAGGGACTGCCGAGGCCCACCCTACATATTTAAATAAAGACCCGGAGTGTGGCGATCCGCGGACTTCAGTTGGCCTCAAACCCCCTGAACAATTAGTAAACAATACCCGAGAAGTTGGCGCTCTCCTAGGCTGCAAAACGTCTCTGTGTCCTTCTGTGCCTAATTTACATGTGACATTAAGATCCCCAGTCCTACAGAGACCCCGCAATATAATAATTTAATTGGCCATGGAACATTACCCACCAAGGGCCTCATTTAAAAGAGCGGGTGAGACCCCGCTTTTTTTTCTGTTTCTTCTTTTCTCTCCATTTTTACCAACCGCATCCCCTCTATTACAGCGATACAAGGTTTTCCTCCTCTCGCTTCAAGTAGTCAAACAAGTATTTGCTATCACAGGGTGGAAGCCATGCACCACCCTCTAATAGCAAACACAAATGTCCCACGAATGCACACCCCGGGACATTGTATGAGATGCACCTGAGAGGTCGCCCTCCCTAGGACCATGATGCATTTAGTAGTATAAACGCATACTAACCCTACTTAGACACATGTAGTACAGCGTCCAGAATGTAGTGAAGAAGCAGAGGAAGCGCAAAATCTAAAATTATAAATCCTACCAGAAGTCGGATGACAGCGTTCAATGAGCCGACGACCCTGGCATGAGTAGAAACAGCTACACAAAGAAAACGGGTCTTCAGCACAAAGCAAGCAATTTTAAAATATTGGTGAGTGGTGCCTTCTTTTTGCCTTCTCCCGCTCGTTGCCAAATTTATGTAGTGAAGAGGCAGACACAGTAGATCCAATAAGTAGATTTATTACAAGAAAACAAGACACCTGAAACAACCACCAACAGGAGCAGACATCAAAGCAACCGTCTAATCCAGCACCGTGTACGAACTGCGCAAGGTTCCCCTCATGAAAGCCCTACATTCTAACATTACATACTTAGATTCTAGTAGAATTACATACTAATATTCTACTATGACTTACATTAGAATACTACACAGAGCATATGACTTTACAGCAATGAGCTCATGGTTTCATCCACAAGTCTTGAGACCGGTAAGGGTAAGTATTTCGTTTCCCACTCCCTATATTGTATAAACGTAAACTAACACTTCTTCCGCAGGTATACTACAGCGCCCAGAGCACATCACTTTACAGCAATGAGCTCACAATTTAGGCTCACGGTTTAATCCCTGAGTCTTCACACCAGTAGGGGTGAGTAGTTCACTTCCCACTCCCTATATATTATAAACGCATATTAACACTACTTACATACTTATACTACAGCGGCTAGTATCCTACAGCGCCGAGAGCCCATCACTTTACAGCAATCAGCTCGGTTTCATTCCCAAGTCTTCACTCCTGTAGGCGTAACTACTTTGCTTCCCGCTTCCAGTATACTATCAACACACAGTAGCAGTCAGTAGTTTGCTTCCCACTCCCTGTATGGTATAAATGCCTACTAACACTACTTGCACACATATGCTACAAACACCAGACCACATCACTTTACAGCAATGACCTCACGGTTTAGACTCCCGGTTTCATACCCAAGTGTAGCACTATATCATATCAGCACCATGCCTCTCTGAGCAGCACCGCACTTTCAGACCGTTAACAGTGATAACTACCTACTGGCGACCGCCAGTAGGTAATCAAGAAGAAATTACAATAGTTCCTTGATTCTTTTAGCTTTCAAAACGTCTCTCAATTACTGTCTTTCTACTTTTCCATATAAATGTTTTTTTAAATATTCAAGTACACATCGAAGTCAGAAATGCAACGTATTCTATCAACACACTTTCAGGAACATTCTACAACACGTGGAGGTTAAAAGTTCATCAATTTTTTTAAACCTAACAAGATTTTTTTGCAACATTAAAAGTTCACGATTGTTTTAAGTCCGAACAGTGCCTTCCAAATGCAAGTAGCAGGTGTAGAGTTGAGCAAATTTTACCCTATAATATGTACTCCACATGCAAATTGCTTTTTCTTGACCAATCACAAAGATACTTTTCCAAAAAACGAATGTGCACCCTACTTTTAAAAAACAATGCTTTTCATCTCCCAATCAGGTACCGTTGTGTATGCGAAAATAAACTAGTTCCCCATCTTTAAACATATCTCTTATTCTATGAAGGAACTACATGAGCTACAGACATCTTTCCATACCTTCCAGCCATACCTTCAAAATGCTAATGTAGATCATATGACTAAGCATGGGCGTGAAATCCGTTCCGTTCGCGGAATTTGCGGATTTTCTGCAATTTCGCAGTCCGCGAATCTCGGGAAATCGCAGAAAGATCCGCGAAATCCCGTGCGGGACTGATTTTCAAAAATTTAAGTACAGGAAGCACTTACACAGTTACAGCAGGTGCCCAAGTTGAAGCTGGTTACAAAGAAATTAACTTCAACTTGGGCACCTGCCGTAACCCTGTTAGTGGTTCCTGAGCGGCGCCTCCAAAGTTGTTGCCTACTTGCAACTATTCTCTGACCCTGCTCTGACCCTCTAAGCAGGGTCAGAGAATAGTTACAAGTATGGCACAATGCTCCAGGCTGTCACAAAAATTAAACCACAACAGGAAGCACTTACAGATAAGGAAGCAGGTGCCGGACTTGAAGCTCAAATTCAGTAACACATTAACCAGCCCCCAGTTGAGGCTGGGCAGGTGTGCTTTCTCCCCATAATTTACAGTGGTGAACCAGAGGGTGCTGTGATGAACCAGAAGGTGCAGTTGTGAACCAGAGGGTGCTGTGATGAACCAGAGGGTGGCAGTGGTGAACCAGAGGGTGGCAGTGGTGAACCAGAGGGTGAGAGTGATGAACCGGAGGGTGACAGTGGTGAACCAGAGGGTGGCAGTGATGAACCAGAGGGTGGCAGTGGTGAACCAGAGGGTGGCAGTGATGAACCAGAGGGTGGCAGTGGTGAATCAGAGGGTGGCAGTAATGAACCAGAGGGTGACAGTGATGAACCAGAGGGTGACAGTGATGAACCAGAGGGTATCAGTGGTGAACCAGAGGGTGGCAGTGATGAACCAGAGGGTGGCAGTGGTGAACCAGAGGGTGACAGTGATGAACCAGAGGGTGGCAGTGGTGAACCAGAGGGTGGCAGTGATGAACCAGAGGGTGGCAGTGGTGAACCAGAGGGTGGCAGTGATGAACCAGAGGGTGGCAGTAATGAACCAGATGGTGGCAGTGGTGAACCAGAGGGTGGCAGTGGTGAACCAGAGGGTGCTATGATGAACCAGATGGTGGCAGGGGTGAACCAGAGGGTGGCAGTGGCGAGCCAGATGGTGGCAGTGGTGAACCAGGGGGTGATTTGATGAACCAGAGGGTGGCAGTGGTGAACCAGAGGGTGGCAGTGATGAACCAGAGGGTGACAGTGATAAACCAGAGGGTGGCAGTGGTGAAGCAGAGGGTGGCAGTGATGAACCAGAGGGTGGCAGTGGTGAACCAGAGGTTGACAGTGATGAACCAGAGGGTGACAGTGATGAACCAGAGGGTGGCAGTGGTGAACCAGAGGGTAGCAGTGATGAACCAGAGGGTGGCAGTGGTGAACCAGAGGGTGACAGTGATGAACCAGAGGGTGGCAGTGGTGAACCAGAGGGTGGCAGTGATGAACCAGAGGGTGGTAGTGATGAACAAGATGGTGGCAGTGGTGAACCAGAGGGTGGCAGTGGTGAACCAGAGGGTGGCAGTGATGAACCAGAGGGTGGCAGTGATGAACCAGAGGGTGACAGTGGTGAACCAGAGGGTGACAGTGGTGAACTAGAGGGTGCTGTGATGAACCAGATGGTGACAGGGGTGAACCAGAGGGTGGCAGTGGTGAACCAGATTGTGGCAGTGGTGAACCAGAGGGTGGCAGTGGTGAACCAGAGGATGGCAGTGGTGAACCAGAGGGTGGCAGTGATAAACCAGAGGGTGAGAGTGATGAACCAAAGGGTGGCAGTGGTGAAGCAGAGGGTGGCAGTGATGAACCAGAGGGTGACATTGATGAACCAGAGAGTGGCAGTGGTGAACCAGAGGGTGGCAGTGATGAACCAGAGGGTGACAGTGGTGAACCAGAGGGTGGCAGTGGTGAACCAGAGGGTGGCAGTGGTGAACCAGAGGGTGGCAGTGATGAACCGGAGGGTGGCAGTGGTGAACCAGAGGGTGGCAGTGATAAACCAGAGGGTGGCAGTGATGAACCAGAGGGTGGGAGTGGTGAACCAGAGGGTGGCAGTGATAAACCAGAGGGTGGCAGTGATGAACCAGAGGGTGGCGCTGCTAAACTGCCCGGGAGCCCTGTGGGTGTGAGCCCCCACGCTGCTGAGCTGCCATGGGGTTGTGAGCCCACGTGCTACTGAACTGCCCCAGGGCCCAGTGGGCGTGAGCCCCCATGCTGCTGAACTGCCCCGGAGCCCTCTCAGTGTGAAAATCATTTGTGCTCAATTGCCTGGGAGGCCTCTGGGTGTGAGCACACATTGTGCTAAGTGCCCCCTGCCCCCAGTACATATATACCCGTACCGCACAGCACCATTATCTTCTTGCACCATGAAGTCTGGTGCCTGGATGCTCCTGATCCGTGTAGGTGGTACCATCGTCTGGTGCAGTCAAAATGTAAAGTCATAACTTGCTACACAGCACCAATAAACACGTGTCCCCCCTGGCACCGGTATGCGCATGTACCAGGCGTAGAGCACCCGCATGCCACTGCACCCTACTGCTCAGCGCCAGCATATGCCTGCACGGGGCAGTTAGTATGAGATGGGACATTGTCCAGCAGCAGGTGCAGCAGAGCTTTCTTGGACATCTGAAGGATTCTGGGTCCTGTGCCAAATGTATTTTTGCATCCATGAGTTTCCCGAGCGCCATCCCCGTGTAGCTCCTGTGACTAGGAGGCTGCTTTCTCCTCATCTGCTGCTATGCTCGGTCTCTGACCCTTTATAAACAAGATGCATGTGAACTCTCATAGAAGCCCCGCCCGTTTGGCCCCGTCCACCACACACTAGCAGTATGAAACGTCTTCCCGCCCGTCCCCACTATAATGGCCAGCTCACTCAAGGGACCTCGGCGCCTTTTGGCGCGCTCACAAAGTTACAGGTACCCGTGGTCACATATTTGTGCAAATGGCACAAAAATCCGCGAGTTTGCAGGAAAATTCGCGAACTCGCGGATTTTTTTGCCATTTCGCACAAATTCGCCGACCGCGAATTCGCAAATTTCGCCCATACTTACGTAGGACATACCTATGTTTTCTGGTGCAAGAGGCATATTGACTTAGACCTAGAATTACAAAATGTGGACATTAAATGGTTTGGACAGAGAGGATTGAAGTGGCACCAATTGTTGCCGTTGTTTAAAACCTGTTTGCATCGCCAACACCTTAACCTCATGATTGTGCACTGTGGTGGAAACGACCAAGGCACATTGACTTGGGTAGGTTTGGAAATGCTTATGAAGGACACCTTTGGACAATTGATGTTACTTTTGCCTCAAACTGTCTTTGTATATTCCTATATATTCCAAAGACAGAAGTGGAAATGGTCCAAACAATGTTGTCCTCAGATTGAAAAATCTCGGAAAAAAGTCAACAAAGCTGTATCTGCATACCTTATAGACCACAAAATGGGCTCCATCTACAACAACAACATATGTTTTGATATGGCAGATATATACAGAAGTGATGGAGTACACTTCACAGATCAGGGAAACCGAGTTTTCCTGAATAACTTGAAGCTGTGCATCCGCACTTATATGTAGCTCCAACTAATGAACACAAGGGCTCTTTTTAGAGCCACCCTATAACTTACAACTTAGGCCCACTATTTTAGGGCCATATAACCCTGACTCCCGCACCCTCGCCAAAATGTATTCTCCACACAGCTGTGGCGCAGCTGCCAGACCATCTCACTTTGCAGCACAGACCTCTAGCTTTGATCCCCAGCTCTACTCACCCATAGGGGAGAGTAGTTTGCACTATGCAAATACCGTATTGATTTACCTTCGCACTCCCTATACAACACCACCTAAGCACCACAAGCTACAATGTTCTAAACAAAAGTTCATCCAAGCAGCTTATAACTACATGCTGACACTACTTGCACAGATGTGGCATCTCCTACACCAGCGACATCCAACTTATCTTTACCCTCTCTGAAAAAACATCCAGGACCTGGAATAACTTCACTTCCTGTGTGTCCAAAGTTGCCAGTTGGATGAACATCAACTGTCTAAAACTCAGCAGAGAGTATGATACTATTCAGCAAGGACACCTCACTATTGAACTTCACTTGGTAGTCAGCATACCTTGGAATAACACTCCACCCTGCCACCTAAGCCAAGAACCTAGGTATAGTCAAAGCGGCTGACCCCTATTTATTTATTCTGTGTTTTCTATAGTGCAAACATGACCCAGTTGGGTATTAGAGCGCTTCACAACTTATATAGCATCAACACTTGTGACAACAATGTAAAAAAAGGCATTGAAACATAAAGAAAGCAGGTAAGCAGGTAAACAGATAAACATGAGACAAACAGTTCATTCTCATTATAACATATGGACTGAATGAATCTAAGAATGTATATCCTGAGTTCACTAAAACAATAGTTATAAAGGTCTGTTGCTATACATATTAGATTCATATTGGGTCCTAAGCATCTGTCAGATCACTAGTAAACTAACTGACTGCTAGGCGGCGAAGTCTATTAAGAAACATCTTGTGACTACTCTGGAGGGATCTGATTTCACACCCAGATGGTCTAGTAGACATGTTAGCTATCAGAGCGCCATGTATTTACTCTGCAGTTGATTATGGCAAGAATTTTCTCATACAAAAGATCTTTGCTTCTCTGTTGAAGACTGTTGTGGCCGAGATTCTTCTAATATTTGGATGAAGCGAATTCGAGACTCTAGGGGCGGTTCCGGAGAATGCTCTGGCATACGTTTTCTTCTTCTGAAATATAGGAGGTTTCAGCTCCATGTCTCTGGTGCTCTGAGAGGATCTGGCTCCTCTCAATATCGAGATTTTCTGAGCTAGGTACATCAGAGTTTTGTAGTGAATCGCTTTGTGAGTAATACATCGCTTGTTCAGGTTGAATTCTGGCTTCATATGGTAACCAGTTAAGAGCCTTCAGGTGAGGAGATATGTGTTTGTATTTTCTTGATCTGTTTATGAGTGTAGTGGCTGCATTCAGTCAGGCTTTTAAGGAAGCTGTAGAGATCTTGGGTAAACCTTTTAGAGTTGTATAGTCATATTCGATCATTGAGATTACTATGGACCGTACTGCCAATTTAGGGTCTGAGTTTGTGATGAATGGTTTAAATGTTCTAAGGTAGCTCAGGTGAAAGCGGGCACTCTTTGCCATAGCGATGATGTGGATTGCATGTTTAGGTTGTTGTCAAGCTTAATTCCAAGAGATATGGTTGAATCAACTAGGACTGGAGTGCAGTTTAGAGCAGTGATCAGTTTTGTCCATTCCCTGACATCTGAGGAGCTCTGGGGAGGGAATATTAATAGCAATTTCATAGTTAACCATGGTAGTGTCACCTTTAATGCTTCATTCATTCTGGTTCCATCCAGCCTTCTAGAGAGTGGTTTCCAGCACGGGGATACACCAGTTGGTGTAACCATGCACTTTATAAGTGGTTCATTTTTATTATTATTCTCTTCCAAAGAGGACATTTTAATGTAGTGCTGGGTGTCATGTGACATGTGAAAGGCAATGTTAGCTTGCTGTAGAATTTCAGTTAGTCGTTGGACATAAATATTTAAATAGAGATGGAGATAGTGTTGAGCCTTGTGGGACTCCAATCGAGTTAGGGGATTGTGATGATAGTTCCTGGTTAACTAGGAATCTTTGTGTTCTGTACTGCAAGTAGGATTTTAATAATTTTAGCACAGGCCCCGATGGCCCCATCCTATTCTCTAAATGGACCAACAATTTTTCACGGTTTACCATGTCAAAAGCAGAAGACAGATCAAGAAGAACTAATAAAAATGTTTCATTATGATCCAGTGCCCGTAGGGCATCATCCATTATATGAAGTATCGCTGTTTTAGTGCTGTGATCAGGTCTGAACCCAGATTGGCAGTAGTCAAGTAGAGTAAATTTAGCAATATGATGGCTCAGTTGTTGTTGCACACATTTTTCTAGGAATTTGGCTAATAGCGGAATATTGGTCACTGGACGAACATTATTAGGGTTGGAATGGCCTCCTATCAGTTTTTTGATGATGGTAAGGTGAGGAAAATTTAATTTTGCCTTGTCATGTGTGCCTACGTGTTCCCCATCCTATGTAATATGTGCATGACTAATATGCATATACCCCCCTATGACCGAATAAAGACGCCATTATAGTTGTGTCCAACGTTAGTATGTCAGTTATCCAGTCCCCGTGAAAGCAACGTGAATTAGGCTTCTAGGCCTATGTTGCCACCCTTTTGCATTATGCACGTTAATTCATCGAATTGTCCCCGTTTCTAGGCCTCAAAGGGCCTGAACACCAGATTCAAGCTCCAGTCTCCTGAAACCACTCCGAGGAGCGATGCAGCCCCTCCCGCATCCCTGACCCTTCGCTTACTTTCTGCCAAGCAACGCGGTGCCCGGCCTGGCCCGGCCTGCCTGCCTGTCTGCCAAGAATATGTTATGCCTCTAGTTATCAGTTCAGCTCTCCGTCTTCACATTCCTAAGCTAACGAACCGCATAAACATCTTCAGCTATAGTCTAGTCTTTCTGTCTCCATGCAAGTGAATTATTGTATTAATATCCATAGAAGATTCATAGCACACGCAATACATGTAGAATATATGCATGCACCAGCCTTAGTGTCAAGTAGCCTTTGCTCTGATGACATTTAGATTCTATCAACATGCACTCCAAACACAAGATACCAGATATGCTATAGGTATATGTCGTCCTGACATCCCAGACTTTAGTCTCCTCTTCTAGCATAGAAGTCAGAGCCCCCAGCTCTCCCCAGATACACGTCATGGTCCGTTTGCGCGCACCACTAGGTTAAAGGTTCCAGCTGCCCAGGTAGCCCCCTCCATGTATCCACCCATTTGTGACACTTCTGTGACGTTCTCATCACATGTCTTCGTGCACGCCCTGTGCACGCCTTCTTTGAACGCCCATGTGTTCTTATCTTACGTTTGTCACTTGTTACGCCTACTGTATTCAATGCAATTGTAACGTTTTACTATATATACTATGTACTGTTAATGAGACGTTGCAGATTCCATTCCATTCTGTTACAGGCTGTTCCGATCCTGTCCCTTCCCTTGTGCCTGATTAAAGCCTGTTCAACTCAGATACCCCGGATCCTGCCTCTTATTTATTGAGCTATCTGTTTTAGTTAATGTATAGAAAAATAGTACCGGTAATTAATTATTTATTTACCACATAATGGCGCCCGAACAGGGACGAGCCCCTTCCCCACACGCCGGAGATGTAACGCAGGCCCCCTGACCCTTCTACAGCCGTGACGGAACTCTACCGTGCACGTGCAGATATTTCTGCTTCATCAAGTCTCCCTCAGGCCCACGGAGGAGACGGAGACTGCGGTCCGGCATCCAGACGAGGCGGTGAGGAATTCGGTTCGTCCCGACCAGAGCCCAAGCCAAGAGAGCAAGGTCCGAGGTATCCGGAGGCCCACCTGTAACCGAAGCCCGAAGTTCGAAGCGCATGCGTAGTAACCAGACGTCATAGCAGTCCAGTCCAGTCCGAGGCCTTCAGTTCTGCTTCCCGGTGAGTACCGTTGCTGGGGGAGTATCTAGACGGGGTCATTAGTTTGTCTCCGGTCCGATGGGTTTGGGTACGCAGATCCAGTCCGACGTGTCCATCTAGGTGGATACGGTATGACGTGTCTCTTTATGAGACCGGTATGTTCTGTACTGTTTTAGCAGTGCATCCAGTAATTCTAGTAAGTCCGTTCTCGAGAAATTCAAGCGTTATGTCTTCAGTGTATCAGGTAGTATTCTGTTCGAACTGTTATTAATGTATTTCTATGTCGTGGTATGAGTGATTTGTTTGCCATTTCATTACTGTGATTATTGTGTATTGTGTTCCAGTCTAAGTTCAAGTAAGACTCAAATATGCCTCTGTTTTCAAAGTTACGTCAGATAAAAACCAGAAAAGGGTTACTCGAAGAAGCAGTTCCTGTCCCTCCTAGGGACAGTCCTGGTCACTTTATGTATCACAAGCATGGCTTAGATGCCATATTATATCTAGACTTATGGGTGGATTATACAAAGAATCTTGAAGAGAAATATAGATGGCCTGTATCAGGTACATGGGATGCCGAGTGCATCATGCGAGTAGAAGAAGCATTATGGAAAAGGAAAGCCAGACAATCCCAGAAAGATGCCATAGAATTATGGCGTAAAGAATCCCATAAAAGATCTGAAAAAGATTTCAGAAAAGCAGAATTAAGTAGGGAATCCTCAGAAAAAGCCCAAGAAAGGGAACTTCTAGAAGAAGGTGAACGAGTTAGAGCAGAACAGTCAGACAGACAGAGAAATGCCCTTATTAAAGGTATGTATCCTCTTCTTGCCGAGGGCCTGCCGAAGGCAACCCCGGAAGTACCCTGTAATTTACCGCCACCATTGGTCCCGACTAAGCTACGTCATAAACCGACTGCAGCTGAAATTTTCCTTTCGTCCTATTTGGACGATACAGTCCCCGAATATGCAAATCCTATTCCGCCTGCTCATCAGCACCCTGTTAATAATGTAATTCCTGTTCCTCCAGCCACTGGTCCCGGGAACCCCGTTAATGTGCCAGTACCCCCGGACCAGCCCACATTACGTGTGCCCGTTTTGCCAGTCACTTTACCAGCACATTCAGTATTAACTGACGATTCTAGTTCAGGAGGAGCGGGGGGGAGGTGCTCCTACCACCCCGCCTCAAGTAAAACGACTGACGCTGAGAGACGCAGCGTTACAACGCACGCCAAAGGTGTCTACACACGCAGCCCTCAAGCAATACCTTACAGACTGCATATATGATTCAGTACCAGGCGAAGATCACATGATATTATATTCCGTACGTTTAAGACGAGTTGCCAACTTTTTGGCCACCCTGCCCGAGATGAAGGAACATCTAGACAGAATATATCATTTTATCCGAACAGGGGAGAATCCAGAGAGTATTCACGAAGCTATGACACACAGAAAGGTCGAGATTCAAAGTATGATTTTACAGTTCTTGATTAACTGTTTAATAAGAGAGCAGGATTATCCTGATAAAGTCAAAGACGAGATGAAAGCCCTGACAAGGTGGAGTGACAATATAGCCGAGGGAAAACATAAGACACAAAATAGTATAGAAAGTATGTACAGGAAAATTCGTAAAGAAATTCTAAGTATACACGAGAAGGAGAAAGCAATAAGAGCAACCGAGAAAGAGAATGACTCTTCAAGTGAAGACATAGACAGCGAGAATCCTGCCAGAATAGCGTATGTAGGTAGAACTAGATTTTCCGACCGACATGCACGCCTAGATTACAAGAAAGCTTTTCCTCCTCCCGTACCAGAACAGTGTTCTCTTGAACAAGTATTCCAGGCCACCGATAAAATTCTGAAACTACGAATAGGTTATAGTGAGCTTAGAACCATGCATGAACAAGAACTAGCCCGATCAGCAGTTCGATGGACTAGTGATTCTACCACGTTTTCAGACGAAATAGTGGCCCAAACGTTTCTGAAGCTGCCCCCAGCCGAGCAGCGTCTGGTGGGTATGTATATGATCCAGCACCTCATTACACTGTATAAGGATCAACAGTCTGATCCAGGTCCTTTGTATGATGTACTGAACGAGTTACTCCTAAACAGATGGAAAGGTCTAGGTACCGATTTAATTAGTGTCATTTTAGAACAGCGCCACAAATACAGAACGTTCCTGAATCCACATTTTGTTCCTGTTCCACCCCCAGTAAGAAAATCATTCTACATAGACAGACAGAATCCGTTGCGAGAAGTACATCCAGTTAAGGGAGAGGGGGGTGAGCTCGAACGAGTATTTGTTTACACCCCTATCACGAAAATAGAACTTCTAGAAATGAAAAAGTTAATACCCTGTCACGATAAAGATCCAGCAGGGTTCCACCGTGAATTAAAAGACATGCTCCGTATGGGAGAATACACGTATCCCGATATCATTAAAATGTTAAAGGTCCTGTTGCCTGCGGGCATATATGAAAAACTCAAAGAAAAAGAATGGGAGGTGGGAGAGAAAAAGATTGATTGGACCGCATTAGAGACTGAAGATAACACACGAGTTCCAGGTACCGGTCTTGGGGAAAAAGCTAAAGCATTGCCCGAACTGTTAATACAAGTCTTGCCAAGATTACTAGCTACGAAAAAGGAAGACTGGGATGCCATCTCAGCCTGTAAACAGAAACAAGACGAAGACACTAGTGATTTTTATTCTAGATTTGAGAAATGTTTCATTATTAATAGCGGCCTGAAAACAAGTAGTGAATCGTATCCACATCTTTTTGTTACCAAACTAGTTGAGAATTCTTTACCACAAGTTAAAAATCGAGTACTGAAAGTCGAAAGTACCTGGCAAGCTAATAGTCCGTCACAAATGCTCCAGATGCTACAGTATCACCAGAACAGAATCAGGGAGGAGCAGGAACATGAAAGGAGACGTATGAAAGACACGAAAATGAAAGTACTGGTTGCACAGTCTGTTCCACAAGATAGTCAGAAGAGGGGTCCGAATCAGACTAGTCACTCTACAGCTCCCGTTAAAGGGACCTGCAATTACTGTAAACAGCCAGGTCATTATATAAACGAATGTGCAGTTCTGAAGCACAACATAGCTACTGGTAAAACGAAAGAGAGACCACGTCCTCCTAGACAAGAACATGTTCCGCAGAATGCCCAGCCACCGCAGAACGCACAACAGACAGTTACCGTACCGCAGCCTATAGCTGCCACACAACACGTTACACAGCAGATGTACCAGTACGCACAGTCAGATTATCCAGAATATCAGCAGTATTCATGAAACAGCCTAGAGAGGGAGGTTGGCTTGCCTCTCATCGAGATTCCTGTAGATCAAGAGGGTCCCTATGTACACAGTCAAGTATTAGGGAAAGACAGAAAGTTTCTGATTGATACAGGGGCAAGTAGGACTACCATCAGTCATGACGAGGTTCCAGGGGCTCCGCTCTCAGGCTCTAGAAATGTTTCCCTTGGATTTTCAGGAAAGCCTATTGTTAATGAAATATCGAAACAAGTTTCCCTAGAAGTTGGTCCATTGTCCCGAACTACTGACTTGTTACTTACGAAATCATGTCCAGAAAACTTACTAGGTATCAAAACACTGAAAGAATTAGGAGCAGTCATATGCTGCTCCCCAGAAGGAGTGAGATTGTTTTTACGTGATTTTAAAGGTCATTATGTATTACGTGATTTTGATCCAAGATTATTGAATGTACCACAGCATTTATGGG
Organism: Lissotriton helveticus; assembly: GCF_964261635.1. Lineage (NCBI taxonomy): Eukaryota > Metazoa > Chordata > Amphibia > Caudata > Salamandridae > Lissotriton > Lissotriton helveticus. Next base: position 799,119,537 of record NC_136068.1, on the reverse strand, counting down.
CGCAAGGTCCAACTGATGTAGGTTGTATGCACATTACACCATATCGTGTCACTCTGAAGCAAGGTGTTGTATTACCACGAATCCGACAGTATAAATTGCCACCTGAGGCTGTAGCAGCCTTATCAAAAATTATTGACGAGCTCATTGCTCAAGGAGTAGTTGTAGAAACTGACTCCAATGTATGTAATTCTCCTATCATTCCGATTCTTAAACGTACTGATCCAAATGCACCTCCAGTTTATTGATTAGTGATTGACCTTCGAGAACTTAATAAATGTATCATACCCCAGTACCCAGTGGTTCCAGATATCTCTTCCCTATTGACAGCCATTGATTCTGAAGCTACGTTCTTTACTGTCATTGATCTCAAGAACGCATTCTTTAGTGTCCCCATTCATCCAGACAGCCAGTTTCTTTTCGGATTCTGTTTAAATGGAAGAAGCTATAAATTCACACGAGCTCCTCAAGGCTTCACAGAAAGTCCTAGTATTTACAGTCAAGCACTTAAAAGACAACTAGACAATACTCATATGCCAACTGACACTGCCCTGCTCCAGTATGTCGATGATCTATTGATCACAGCCCGTTCTGAACGTGACTGCGAACGTGCGTCACTTACAGTCTTGTATTTTCTGGCAGACATGGGGCACAAGGTGTCCCCTTCGAAACTGCAAGTTTGTGTCCAGCAAGTGGTGTACCTTGGACACTTACTGTCCAAGAGGGGTAGGCAGTTGACACCAGACCGTATCCAGTTAATAGCACATCTTCCACAGCCCAAGACTCAGAAGGAGGTACGAGCTTTTATCGGCCTCACTTCTTACTGCAGACAATGGATTCCTCAGTACGCATATCTAGCCAAGCCACTGATACAGTTAACGACACAGGAGGCAGCCACATTGACTGTCCTCCCTTGGACCCAAGAACATACACTTGTTTTCAATGAGTTAAAGAAAGCTTTATGCCAAGCACCTGTGTTAGCGACACCAAACTACAGTAAGCCTTTTACACTTTTTGTCACTGAACGTGATGGTACAGCATTGTCTGTTCTCACACAAGATCAAGCAGGACAACACAAGCCTTGTGCTTATTTTTCTAGCACATTAGATCCGGTGGCCCAGGCTTTGCCTGCGTGCCTCAAGTCAGTTGCAGCCACAGCCCTAGCTATCAGACAGAGTGATTCCATAGTGTTAGGACACTCCCTGACAGTACAAGTTCCACACTCCGTGGAAGTTCTTTTAAACCGAACACAGACTCAGCACTTGACAATCGCGCGTTTAACAGGATATGAACTGACATTGTTTCAGCCGCACATAGAAATCAGACGCTGCAACATTTTAAATCCTGCTACACTGTTACCCTCAGTTACTTCAAATCCTGCCACACATGACTGTGTGGAAGTTGTTAACACCATGACAAAGCCAAGACAAGACTTGACAGACATTGCATTGCCTGATCCCGACCTGACGCTTTATGTGGATGGTTCATGTATGAGAACAAGTACAGGAGAGTTAGTAGCCGCGTATGCAGTGACTACTGAAACTGAAGTTATAGAAACACATCGTATTGACACCCTGTCTGCTCAAGCAGCAGAGCTCGTCGCTCTGACCCAAGCCTGCATACGAGCCAAGAACCTGAAAGTAAACATATACACAGATTCACGTTATGCATTCGGAGTCGTACACGACTTTGGAGTGCTCTGGCAAGAGAGAGGTTTCATGACTTCTCATGGAACCAAGATTCAGCATGGCCCCCTCATTCAAGCTCTGTTAGATGCAATACATTTACCGACAGCTATCGCCATTATGAAGTGCAAGGCACATACGAGAGTCACTGACATCATTTCCCAGGGTAACGACCTGGCAGATCGAACAGCCAAGCTTACAGCTCAGACTCCAGACATCCCAGTTAACACGACACAGACAGACGTCCCAGTTCAGACGACTTGTATGACAGTTAAGGACCCTACACAAGACGTACTAGATATACAGTCACATGCTACTCCCGATGAAATCAAGAAATGGTCTGAACAAAGAGGGGTCCAGACAGATCAGGGATGGTTGACGAAGGGAAAAGCCACATGGTTTCTCCCCGACTCTATGGTTCAAGTCATTATTAACACCGCACATAGCCCAGCACACTTAGGAGAAAAAGCCATGTTAGACAGCATTCAGAACCTCTGGTTTAACAAACATTTACGAGCAGCAGCCAAGCAGAAAGTGCGTACCTGCATGATCTGTTGTCAGTTCAATCCAGGTAAAGGTGTCCCGGTGTAACAAGGTGGATTCCATCCTCCTGACCCCCCTTTTGAAGTCCTCCAGATGGATTATATTCAGATGGATCGATGTCGAGGTTTCAAGTATGTCCTCGTAGTTGTATGCGCTTTGTCCAGGTGGACAGAAGCATATCCAGTTCCAGATTATACTGCCGCGACCACTGCCAGGCAGTTGGTTCGTGAGTACTTCCCCCGCTATGGATTACCGAGGGTCGTGTATTCAGATAACGGCCAGCCATTCTCCTCCGAACTCATGAAACAAGTATCCCTTCTGTTAGGGTACCAGTGGAAGTTCCACTGTGTACGACATCCCGAAGCAGCTGGTCTCGTCGAGAGACATAATCAGACCCTGAAAATCCGCATTGCAAAGGTATGCGCAGAGAAAGGCGTAGATTGGATGGTAGCACTGCCAGTCGCCCTTTTTTACATGAGACTGGTCGCTCACTCCCGTTCAGGTCTGTCCCCTTACGAGGTAGTTTTCGGTCGTCCCCCAAACATGTGGGGTACACCTAGGCCCCGTAAAATAACTGATGTTGACAGTAATATGCTGACAGATTACCTGGCTTCCTTGATGTCTGCACTACTCTCTTGTCGTTCACAGGTCGCCGCTGCCTTTCCAGACAACACTCAAGTGAAACCGCACGAGGTCCTACCAGGCGACCTCGTTTTGATTAGAAATTTTGATCGTTCAAGTCCGCTGGAGCCCCGCTGGAAAGAACCAAAGCTCGTTCTGATGACAACAAGGACTGCGATTAAGGTGGAGGGCCGTAAGGGGTGGTTGCACTCCAGCCACGTGAAACGATTTCATGGACTCCGTCCAAAGACTTTTTTCAAAGACTGCCCCGTTCTCAAGGACTGCCCAGATACTGATTCTAAACTTCCCCTGTTAGAGAAAACTCCGCAGCAGGAGTATAAATAAAAATTAAGGTCTAGTAAGTCAGCCAGTTTAATTGTCTAAGTCCCTCTCGGGTGAAACGGTTAGACAGGTTCCTGACATGTATGAGATAGACCCTCATAGTGAGAGAGTTAGTCGAAACTCTAAGAGAATACGTTATCACAAAGCTCTCCGAAGCCGATGCATTGTTACTCTTTTAATTTTATTATTTCTGAGTTTTGCGATTACAGGCATAAGTTATGTTTTATATGTATATTTTCCTCCTATCGTTTCACATGTACATTTTTCCTCTAATGTTACAGTAGAGCACACATTTAGTGAACTGCCTCCTAACGAGTTATCCTATCGTCTTGCCATGCGCAATAATACTTTTATCCGAATGTTACACTATTCACACCAGACCAGCAATGCCACAAATTGTTGGGTGTGTGGTCGACTCCCCCCTTTCCAGACACCGAAGGGAGTTCTGCCACTCTTTCCCTATCCGTTTTCACACAATGGTTCGTGTGGAGCATGGTCCACGTTAACGTCATCCTCAAGCGATATGTCCCTTCTGAATAGAACATGTTTCCCAGACAAGGAAGGTCTTTCCCATAGAACAGGGTTAGATCTAGAAAATGAAGTATATGATCTAGGTAATTATTCCTCGAATTTCATGGTTTTGAATGTTCAGTCCGAGACTACTCCAGATTTGCCTGCTATTACAGTTCTACCAGTGAAAGGTGAATTATGTGTCAGAAAGAATGGTTCAGTACATCTAGGACACAGTGATTGTACTACTGTGGTCGAGTATCGTGACAGTGGGAAATCTACTTTCAAAGCCTCACGTCATTCGTATTTTGTGTGTGGTCAGACCGTATATGTACGTCTGCCCCAAGATTGGGATGGAACATGTTACATTGCCTTCCTACTGCCACCAGTTTTCCTAGCCCCATCCGATTATCACAGAAACACACATCTAGTACACGTTAGACATAGAAGGGAGATTGAGTCCCCAATTGTCGATCAGACTGAAACTGCCTAAGAACAGTATCAAGACTTCAATAAAGGTTTCTTTTTCTTCATAGGTCCTGTCCAGAATAGTAAGTTGATACGTAGGCTAACCAGAACCCTTGAAGCAGTAGTGAATGAGACTACTTCCGCTCTAGGTAACTTAACCGAGGAACAATCTGCTATGAGATTTGTTGTCCTTCAAAACCGGCTTGTCCTTGACGTCATACTGGCCGATAGGGGCGGAGCTTGTAGAGTCATCGGATCTAGTTGCTGCATTTTCATTCCTAATAACGCACCGTCTGTTTATTCAGCCATAACTAGACTTCATAAAATAGCCCATCAGTTACACCAGAATCCAGGCACCTGGACATGGTCCGGTTGGCTCTGGAGTATAATATCTGCCTGGGGATGGAAAGTACTGTCATTCCTGGGTATAGCAGTAATGATCATATTCAGTTGCTGTCTCTGTTTACAATGTGGCCCTGCGATTTGCGGCTTGTGCGCTACATCTTGTATTCCAAGTCCAAAGTCCCGTTCCAAGAAGATTCGAGACGAGCAAATGATGCTGTATGAAATGATAGATGGTATCATGAATATTGATGTTTCCTGATGGAAACTTAGGGCACAAGGAGGGAATGAGGAAAATTGAATTTTGCCTTGTCATGTGTGCCTACGTGTTCCCCATCCTATGTAATATGTGCATGACTAATATGCATATATCCCCCTATGACCGAATAAAGACGCCATTATAGTTGTGTCCAACGTTAGTATGTCAGTTATCCAGTCCCCGTGAAAGCAACGTGAATTAGGCTTCTAGGCCTATGTTGCCACCCTTTTGCATTATGCACGTTAATTCATCGAATTGTCCCCGTTTCTAGGCCTCAAAGGGCCTGAACACCAGATTCAAGCTCCAGTCTCCTGAAACCACTCCGAGGAGCGATGCAGCCCCTCCCGCATCCCTGACCCTCCGCTTACTTTCTGCCAAGCATTGCGGTGCCCGGCCTGGCCCGGCCTGCCTGCCTGTCTGCCAAGAATATGTTATGCCTCTAGTTATCAGTTCAGCTCTCCGTCTTCACATTCCTAAGCTAACGAACCGCATAAACATCTTCAGCTATAGTCTAGTCTTTCTGTCTCCATGCAAGTGAATTATTGTATTAATATCCATAGAAGATTCATAGCACACGCAATACATGTAGAATATATGCATGCACCAGCCTTAGTGTCAAGTAGCCTTTGCTCTGATGACATTTAGATTCTATCAACATGTACTCCAAACACAAGATACCAGATATGCTATAGGTACATGTCGTCCTGACATCCCAGACTTTAGTCTCCTCTTCTAGCATAGAAGTCAGAGCCCCCAGCTCTCCCCAGATACACGTCATGGTCCGTTTGCGCGCACCACTAGGTTAAAGGTTCCAGCTGCCCAGGTAGCCCCCTCCATGTATCCACCCATTTGTGACACTTCTGTGACGTTCTCATCACATGTCTTCGTGCACGCCCTGTGCACGCCTTCTTTGAACGCCCATGTGTTCTTATCTTACGTTTGTCACTTGTTACGCCTACTGTATTCAATGCAATTGTAACGTTTTACTATATATACTATGTACTGTCAATGAGACGTTGCAGCTGCCATTCCATTCCATTCTGTTACAGGCTGTTCCGATCCTGTCCCTTCCCTTGTGCCTGATTAAAGCCTGTTCAACTCAGATACCCCGGATCCTGCCTCTTATTTATTGAGCTATCTGTTTTAGTTAATGTATAGAAAAATAGTACCGGTAATTAATTATTTATTTACCACAAAGGGCTTGACCAGCTTTTTAGGTAGTCTAGCATGGAACCTTGTGACAAAGAAGCATTGATTATTGTTGTCCAAATGGGGACGACAAGTTGATTGATCATCATCAAGCATTTTGAGGGGAGAGAATCATTGTAGTGGTTGTTCGGTTTTACAGCCAAGAGACTTTTGGCAATATCATTGTTGTCATATAGCTTGAAGGTCGACCACTGTGCATTCATTTGGGGCTTTGTCTGTGAGGTGTGTATGGGTTCATCATTTTGGCATGGCAAACGGCCAGTGAGGTTATCTGTGGCTTTCCTGAGCTTATTTTCCAAAGAGTTGGCTTTGGTTGCAAAGCAGGTTGAGGATTCCTCACAGCTCAGTTGGGATTTTAGTGATTCTTGGGAGGATTTGGCCACTTTATTACATTATTGTTTTTTCATTTCGAATAGTTTACGAGGCCTGTTTTTAGCATTATCCAGCTCAGTTCCACTGCTTTCACACCCTTCAGAGCCTAACAAAACATTTGAATAGCATATGATCAACACCTATTGAGCCATCATGCAGGCCTTCATCCCCAGCAAGCTGGACTATGGCACTGTGCCAATTTCGGCATCTGCCCAACTGCCCTGAAGACTTCAGACCATGAAAAACGTAGCCGCCAGATTCACACTCAAGTTCCCACTGCGCACACACATAACCGTGCATCTCAGAGACCTTCACTGGCTCCCCATTCATAAATGTACACTCTTTAAGCTCCTAACACACACATACAATCTATGCACAACCTAGGTCCCTCATATCTCAACAACTGCATCAACTTTTACACCCCGACCAGGGCCACACGCAAAGCTAGAGTTGATGGCTGCACCTTCTAATACCTCGCTCCCAAAGCCTGGGACAACCTACTCCTCCACATCAGAGCCACCTCTGCAGTCCTTGAGTTCAGCAATAAAACTTCTTCACCTTCACTTCAGACTCTACCAGTACAGTCCCCTCTTAATTAACGGATTGCTCTACAGAGTGAGTGGAACATTCTTCAAGTAACATACATAACATCACATAGCATAACATAACATAACAAAATAACATAACATAACATAATAGCATAACACAGCATAGCACAGCATAGGATAACATAACATAGCATTGCATACCATACCAGAACATAATATAACATAACATAACATTGTCCAGCAGGTTAGTTCAAAGCCTGAATCTCATTAAGGACTGACTTGGCAAAATATTGCAACATCCAGTGTACAGAGACTGCAAATAAGAATAATATAATATATAAAAAGAGATTTTAATATTTTCTCTAGGGTGAGCCAAAGCAATGTTTATATGTTGGTGCTGCTTTCTCCTACAGTGTGAATACAGTAACGGACTAGAGCAAAGCACTAAAGATTCACAGTAAAGCAGTGAAGACTCACATCATAGTTTTAAAAAGTGGGTATTTATTTAAATGCACAACTAAGGTCTGTCCAGGCCATGATTAATTTATTAAAGTTCTCGTCAGTGGCATGCTACTTGTGCACAGGTACTGGACCGAGTTACACTGTAGCTACACTTGCTCAACACATGGAGGAGCACACCAAGTCAAGTCAAGTCAAGTTAAAATTTGCATAGCGCACTACTCACCCAGAGGGTCTCAAGGCGCTCGAGGGAGGGGGGAGCATTACTTATCAAACATCCAAGTTTTTAGTTGTTTTCTGAAGGAGAGGTGGTTCTGTGTAAGGCGGAGGTGGGTGGGGTGGGAATTCCAGGTCTTGGCCGCTAAGTAGGAGAAGGATCTTCCTCCCATGGTGGTTCTTTGGATGCGTGGAATTGCGGCGAGAGCTTGATTGGACGATCGAAGTTGGCGGGTGGGGGTGTAGAAGGACAGGCGCGTGTTGAGGTATTCGGGTCCTAGGTCGTAGAGGGCTTTGTGTGCGATGGTGAGGAGGCGGAACGTTATTCTCTTGTTGACGGGGAGCCAGTGGAGGTCTTTCAGGTGACCGGAAATGTGAGCTTGGCGTGGGATGTCTAGGATGAGTCTGGCTGAGGCGTTTTGGATGCGTTGGAGTTTTTTCTGTAGTTTGGCTGTGGTGCCGGCGTAAAGGGTGTTTCCGTAGTCCAGTCGGCTTGTGACCAGTGCATGGGTGACCGTCTTTCTTGTTTCGGTGGGGATCCAGCGGAAGATTTTTTTGAGCATACGTAGGATGTTGAAGCATGATGATGAGACAGCGTTGACTTGTCTGGTCATTGATAGGGAGGAGTCCAGGATGAAGCCCAGGTTACGTGCGTGGTTCGTTGGTATGGGTGCGGTTCCCAGGGCCGGTGGCCACCATGAGTCGTCCCAGGCGGAGGGGGATGATCCTAAGATGAGGACTTCCGTTTTGTCTGAGTTTAGTTTTAAACGGCTGTTCTTCATCCACTCGGCTACTTCTTTCATCCCTTCGTGTAGGTTGGTTTTGGCGGTGTTTGGGTCTTTGGTGATGGATAGGATCAGCTGAGTGTCGTCTGCGTAAGAGATAATGTTGAGGTTGTGTTGGCGCGCAATGGATGCGAGGGGACTCATGTATACGTTGAAAAGGGTGGGACTGAGTGAAGATCCTTGGGGTACGCCGCAGATGATTTCGGAGGCCTCTGATCTAAAAGGGGGGAGGCGGACTCTCTGGGTTCTTCCGGAGAGGAACGAGATTATCCAGTCCAAGGCTTTTCCTTGTATTCCGACGTTGCTGAGGCGTTGTATAAGGGTGCTATGACAGACTGTGTCCAAGGCTGCGGAGGGGTCAAGTAGGATGAGGGCAGCAGTTTCTCCGTTGTCCAGTAGAGTTCGAATGTCATCTGTTGCTGAGATGAGGGCGGTCTCGGTGCTGTGTTTGGCTCGGAAGCCGGATTGTGAAGGGTCGAGGGATATGTTGGATTCGAGGAAGGCGGCAAGTTGACTGTTGACGGCTTTCTCAGTGACTTTGGCAGGGAATGGGAGGAGCGAAATGGGGCGGTAGTTCTTGAGTTCGGTGGGGTCTGCTGTAGGTTTCTTCAGGAGGGCGCTGAGTTCGGCGTGTTTCCAGCTTTCCGGGAAGGTGGCGGAGTCGAGGGAGCAGTTGATGACGTCTCGGAGATGGGGTGCGATAATGGAGTGGTGCGTATGTGTTCACCTGTGATCAGCACCATGCCTCTAACTCCAGCTGTGCAGAAGCAGACCTTATTTTCTAAAGGCAGGCACTGGTGATTAGCACTTGAATACATTGGACAAGAGCTGACACTGAAGGAGACACAGTAAGACCCACTCAAAGCAGAGATCCAAAAAGTTGGTGGCCCTAAGTCAAAACTTCTATGGGGTTAAAGATTGGATTTCTTTCTAAAGGTGCATTAATGACAACAACAACTGCATTATAATGAAAATGTGTCGGGACTGCATTCCATCCCAGAAATATGATAATCACAGCTCACCAAATTAGAAAGCCAGAACTTTCACTTGAAAGATTGGCTGTCCGTTACTTTTATAACTGCAAAATGAAACGGCATATGACTGCCTCAATCATTAATTATCAACGCAAAACATAAATATGGGTTTCCTTCTGAGGACTAGAATTGTATGTAAATAGTATGTATTCGTAGGAGAGTGCTGTATCAAACTGGACCGGACCCAGAAACGATACAAGACTGTGTACATTAATTTAGGATTCTACATTTTTAATTGCACAATGACATGAGTACACTTCTTCCACCCTACTTGAAAATAACCAAAATTCACCACTTGCTTATCGTCCCACTATCTATCTGTATTTAGAAATTAGGAATCAATGGACTTCATAAACATCCAGTATGACTGTTTTTACATCAGTGTGTTTTTATAAAAGGCAAGCACTGGATTCTGATTACCGATATAAAGTGGTGAAGATAATCGCTGTTTGGAGACATCTTTGCACACTGTTTTTCTAATTGAACATTACTCTACAGCACACCAAGCACTTTGTGTTGTGTCCCAAAATGCTTCACCCTGTTCTAGAATAGTGTTAAGGGAATGATTGAGACTTAAACTAATGTGTTCTCTTGGAAGGTTTGCGCTCAGCTTTGCTGCACTCTTCCGTACTCTGGTCACACTTTGGAATGGTATGAACAGCGGCATATGTCATGTTTCCTTGAAGGCAGAAGTGCTACTGCAAGAGGCAGAACTTCCAGCAACCGAGGAATACCCCTGAGCTGCAAAGGGCTAATATCCGACCCATTCTGCAACCCTTCCGGCTGCCATGCATCACAGTCTAACACATTTTTCAGTTTTCACCACTTGCTTTGGTATGTGCTCGCTGAGGGTGCTGATGTCAACCCTAGCTCGTTTAATCCGCGGCTGTGGTAATGACATTGTTGACAACATGTGGGTGCTGCTTGGGTCATCGCTGATTCAAAGTCTCACCCAGAGCCGGTCCTAGGCCTTCTGAGGCCCCGGGCGAAAGGGAAGATGTGAGGCCCCTCTAACAGCCAGATTCATCAAGTGAAATTGCGCTCGCAAAAGGGCCAGATTCTGAGAATCTGGCCCTTTGCGAGTGCAATTTTTGCATTTGGGATTCATCATCCCAAATGCAAAAATCGCTAATAAAGAATTCGCAAATATGCGAGGATTAGCATTTAAGGAATCTCTATTAGAGATTCCTTAAATGCTATTCATGAAACATTTAAAAATTGCGAATTCGCAATTTAGGACCGCTATTTACCACGAAGTCAAACCTCGTGGTAAATAGCGAAAACTTAGAAAAATGCATTTTAATGCATTTTTCTAAGTTGCATGTTACACACACACATGTCCTTTGGACATGTGTGTGCACAACATCAGCGTAAATTCACATTTCAGGGGTGCTACAGGGTGTCCTTTGGACACCCCTGCACCCTTGAAATCGCATCCTTATTTGCGATTAGCAAATTGCTAATCGCAAATAAGGAACATGTAGGAATCGCAATATTTTTTGCAATTCCTACATGAATCCCGTTTTGCAAGTCCTTAATAGCGATTCCTTATGAATCGCTATTAAAGCCTCGCAAAACGGGTCTTTGATGAATCAGTGTGTTAGTGCCTTACTGTCTGCGCGAGTGCGCGCAGCGCTTTTCCTGCATTTCATATCGGGCCCCCGGCTCTGTGGTCTACTCTGTGGGGCCGGCGACGGGGCCCCCTGAGCGCGAGGCCCTGGGCAGCTGCCCATACCGCCCATGCCTAGGACCGGCCCTGGTCTCACCTTACTCTGGCCGGGGCACTCCTGGCATCAGGGTCAGCAGTCTGTGTGATCAGAGCAGCAGCACTGATTACCTTGATCACCTGATGCTACTCAGTGCACAGTCTTCTTCTGGCCATGCTTTGGGATTGGTTGAACGGCGGGGTCAGTGGAAGGAAGTTTGCAATCTTAGGCAAAGTGACAATTTGCCCCAGAATCCCCTGCTGCTTGTAAATAAAGTATTTGTTCTTTATTTACAATGGTCCTAGCATCCTATCATGTCTAGTATTTAATTGCCCCTTAAACTGGCTGATATTATGAGCGATGCTCTGGCTATGAAGGTCTGAAATGGTCTAAAGTTAATCATGAAAGCGTATTATCCTTAGCAAGACCTCATGGGGGTTCTGTAAGATCTGCAGCGCATCATTGGCATCATAGACACTTATGTGATTTAGTACTTGTATTGTACTCATTAATCACTTGAACCATCAAATGCATAATGCCAACATTTTAAGATTGGAAAGAAAGAGATTTTAAAAACAAATTGGTGGTCCTGTATTTTCCTCATTGACCTTCATTGAAACTGATGCAATTTCGGGCAGGGCACTGCTAAAATAAAGCCGTTATTAACATTAAAAAATTGTGCGAGCCTCCCACCTGAAACGGGTCTGTTGGCATGTTTGGAATGGACATAGAGCACTACCATAGTATTTAAAAAAGCCTGGCTTGCTCTGCATGACCAGTGCAACAGCCCTTGCGGTTCCTGCGCTCAGGATGCAAAGGGCAGCAAAGGAATAGAGGAAGAAGGACACTTTCGTCTGAAAATAAAAGCAGCTTCAAGATTTCAACAGCAGTTGCTCCTGGGTGCTCTTGCTGGAGTCAGGCCACTGTTGAAACTTGCAACAGTTTAAATGTGTCCCATCAGCTAAAGGTTTGCTAAAGTGTTGCCTAGCAACACACCTTTCAAAGCGAAAGACTTTACCAGGTTGGAACGTTCCTACAGGCTCTAGCTTGGAGTGGACAACATTGAGAAGGAATAACAAGGATTCCTGTCAGTAGTTAGTTTGCAGCTGGCCATTTTTTAACGACTAGAAATTCGGTATTCTTTTCCTTCTGAAACATAAACCTAAAAGGGCAAACTCATAAATAAATCAGTTAAAATATATTTGACAGGTGTCTAAACGTTTCAGAGTGATTAATAAATGCCATTTAAGAAAAGAAACTTGATAATACTACAAAAATTCTTCTTCACCTCCCCAACCGGTATTTTTTTCTAGGAAAGGTAGCAACCTAGTCTGTGCCGGTCTTCATATACAGCTGGATCTCATCTGCTCCTTTGGTCCAGTGTGCTGTTCTGCCATGAGCCTTGCACGGTGGGTGCTTTCATTTACAAAAGCTGCTAAGTTTTGAAAGTGCTAATAATGTGTGACATGTCAATATTTTCTTTAACTTTTTGTGTATTTTCATTGTTTTGTGTATGACACTCTGAGTGCTTTTTATTACAATTAAGACGAGGAGCAATGCCGTGGCAATTTCAAGAATTATCCCCCTGCTCTTTCTCACCCTTTTATGCAGTTTTGGGTAGCAAGTTGTTTTCTGGGGCTGGTAGTCTTCTTTTTATATGAGTTGTAGGGTTAGAAAGCCTGAACTTGCTGAAATTGTGTCACATTTAGCATACTTCAATAAATCAATCAGGTGCTTTGTAAAGCGCGATTATTCACCCATAAGGGTCTCAAGTCGCTGGGGTCGGGGGAGCTGCTGGTTCGTCAAAGACGCTGTGGTCCAGTCAAAGAGCCAGGTCTTGAGATCCTTCCTGAATTTAGGCAGTGACAGTGATTGCCTGAGATGGAGAGTCAGGGAGTTCCAGGTCATTGCTGCGAGGTAGGAGAAGGATCTTCCTTGGGCTGTGGTCTTGAGGATACGTTGGACGGTAGCCAGGGCCAGTTGGGTGGAGCGGAGGTCTCTGGTGGGTGCATGGAATGCAACACCGTGGTTGAGGTACGCATGTCCCATGTCATGTAGTGCTTTTTATGCATGTGTGAGCAGCTCGAAGGTGATTCTTTTGCTGCAAGGAGCCAGAGGAGGTCTCCCAGGTACTGGTGATGTGGCCAGGAGATGTTGAGGATTAGTCTAGCAGAGGCATTCTGAATGTTCTGCAGTTTCTTGAGGAGTTTCTGGGTGAGGCTGGCGTAGAGTGTGTTGCCGTAGTCGATTCTGCTGCTGATGAGTCTGTGGGTGGCTGTTTTCTGTACTCTGTGGGGATCCACTTGCAGATTTTTCGGAAAAGGCATAACGTGTGGAAGCAGGATGAAGCAACAGCGTTGATCTGGCAGTTCATGGTGAGCAGGGAGTCTAGGATCACGCTGAGGTTTTGTGCATGGTCAGTGGGTTTAGGGGAGTTCGAAGTGCTGAGGGCCAACAGGAGTTGTTCCAGGAAGAGGCGTGGAGCTCAATATGAGGACTTTGTCTGCGTTCTTCATCCAGGTGGCAACAGTCTTCATCCCGTTGTTGAAGTTGTTCTTGTCGACTGTAGGTTTGTTGGTGAGAGAGAGAATCAGCTGGGTGTCATCAGTGTAGGAGACAATGTTGAGTCTGTGGTTCCTGACGATGGCTGCCTACGTGGTCATGTATCTGTTGAAGAGAGTGGAGCTCAGGGAGGAGCCTTGTTGCACTCTGCAGCTGATCTTTGTGGGTTTCAAGTGGAGCGGTGGTAGTCTGACTCTCTGTGTTTGACTAGGTGAGGAAAGAGCGGATCCATTCCAGGGCTTTGTCAAGGATGCTGGCATCCTGGAGTCTTGTGCATTGGGTGCGGTGAGAGACATTATCGAAGGAAGGTGAGACGTTCAGGAGGATGAGGGCTGCAGTTTCGTCGAGGAGGGTGCAGATGTTGTCTGTGGTGGTGAAGAGGGCTGCCTTGGTGCTCTGGTTGCTTCTGCAGCTGGATTGGGAGAGGTCCAGGATGTGGTTTGCTTCGATGAACTCGAAAAGTTGGACATCGATGGCCTTCTTGATGACCTTGGCTGGGAAGGGGAGAAGAGAGATGAGTCTGAAGGTTTTGAGGTCTGTCGGGTCAGCAGAGGGTTTCTTCTGCAAGGGGTGGATCTCTGCGTGTTTTCACTCTTCCGGGAAGGTGGTGAAGTTGATGGAGCAGTTGATGGTGCGGCAGAGTTCAGGGGGGATGGTGGTGCTGGCTCTGTTGAAGTCATGGTGCAGGCAGGGGTCCAAGGGTGCTCCAGAGTGGATGCTCTCATGATCTTGAGGGTGTCATCAGCGGTGACGGGAGTCCCGCTGAGAAGGGTCTGTTGTGGTCGGTACCATAGGGTGCAGTGGCTGCGGGTGCAGTAGGAGGGTCTTGGGTATCGAGGCTGTTGCAGAAGTTGTATAGTTCCTAAATCTTGCAGTGGAAGTAGGAGCCGAGGTCGTTTAAGAGGTCTTGGGAGGGTGTGATGTCTGTTGTCTCTGTAATGGGTCTGATGAATTCTTTGACCATGGCTAAAAGCTCTTTACTATTGAGTGCATTGGTGTTGATTCTTTTTTGTAGGGTGACTTTCTTTGTTGCTCTGATGAGGTGGTGGTACGCAGTGACAGTGGTTTTAAAGGCTGAGTGGTCTTCTGGGGTCCTGTCGCTCCTCCATCTCTTCTCGAGCCATCTACAGGTGTGTCTGTACTTATAAAAGGCAGGAGAGAACCAGCTGGTTTTGTTTGCTTGGGGATTTCTTCACCGGAGCCAGCGTGTCAGCTTAGTCAGAGATCCATCAGTGGAGCTTGTGTGCAGAGAAAATAAGCGTCTGTGGATGTCGGAGCAGGAGTTTTACCAAGGGAGGGGAAGAGCTATCTTTGGTGACCTTGTTCCAACTTCTATGAGAGTAGCAGTGGATGTGGTGGTGTATGGTGGGTTTGGTGAAAGAGAAGTAGATGCCATGTTGGTCGGTCCACAGGAGCTCATGGTGTGGCTGAAGGTGATGCTGTTGCTGGTGGAAAAGATGGGATCGGGTGTGTGTCCTGCTGAGTGGGTTTGGGAGGTGAACCGTTGTTTGAGTTAAACGGTGGTGAGGTTCTCCAGCAGGGACAACGAAATTGAAGTTGTCCAGGTGAAAGTTGAGGTTGCTGAGGAAGATGTAGTCCTTGGAGGAGATGAAGTTGATGAAGGAATCACTGAAGGGTGGACGGGGTCCGGGGATCTGTAGATGAGGGTACCATGGAGGGGGGTGTTTGGGTTGGTCTGGACCTGGAAGTGGAGGTGCCCAATATTGGTCGAGTGGTCGTCTGTGTGGGTGGTGAGGTGGAAGGTGCTTTTGTGTATGAAGGCGATGCCTCCCCCTGGTTTGTGGGCCTTGTGAAAAAGCTTGTTGCCATCCAGGATGGCGGTGGTGATGTCCAGGTGTCTGTGAGGAGTCGAGCAGGTCCCATACCTCCACAATGTGCTTGTGGAGGGAAGATGTGTTGATAAGGATGCAGTTGAGACAGTCAGGTCTGGTATTTGTCGATCAATGCTGTGGATGGGGCTGGTATGCGATGGCAACCGAATGTGCGGCTGAAGGTCTGGCAGAAAAAAGGGCCCTCGGTATCCTTCGGTGATGCCTGGGCACAGGCGGTATGGTGACTGGTGTTAAGGGTCTGAAGGGTGCTGTCATTGTAGCGGTGGATGGTCCAAGAGCCAGGGTCCGTGGTGTTGGGTGCGATCCAGGCAGGGAAAGGCACAGACGGACTTGCCTTTGGAGCACCAGTGGCATGCCCACCATGCAGCCACCATAAGTAGTGTGAGTGGAGGGCTGGGCAGCTGGGTGGTGGCATAGCGAGAAGCATTGCTGAAGGGGGGCTGGGCCTCAGGGGACAAGCAACGGCTAGGACACAGAGGGAAATAGGAACATAAAGTGGCGAAAAAGTGAAAAAAGCACGGAAAAAATAAAGGAAGGAAAAAGATCAGAAAGGCAAAAGGCAGAGAGACAGAGGGCAAAGCAGCGGCAGAGCAGAGAAACTCTCCATTGGACCACCAGGGATGAAGTGCCTGGGGATGCCTGTGGGTGGAGGAGGGCCCCAAACCCATAACCCAGATCAGGTGCAGGTGGAGATGTGCGGAAACATCACAAGACAAGGTTAGTGAGATTGCTCCTTTAATCATGCAGCAGCCACCATAAGTAGGGGGAGGGTAGGGCTGGACAGTTGAGAGGCAGGAAAGTGAGAAATGGTGCAGGAGGTGAAGGCCGTAGGGGATAAGCAGCGACTGGGACATGGAGGAATAAATGCACAAAAGGAGGCAAGAGAGAAGAAACAGTGAAGAAAGAGTAAAAAAGTGAAAAAGTACAGAAAAAAAATAAAGGAAGGAAAAATGAGTTCAAAAAGGCAGAAGGCAGAGAGACAAAGGGCAGAGCAGCGGCAGAGAAGCTCCCCAATAGACCACCAGGTTTATGAGCCTGTGTGTGGAGGAGGGCCTCAAACTCAGACTAACAGGGGGCAGGGGCAGCAGCTACAGGCAGAACTGTACAGGAAGGGAAGCAGTTCACTGACAATGTCAGTGAGATTGCTCCATTCACTGCACAGTGCCTGCCATAAGTAGTGTGGAGAGGAGGGAAGGACAGCTGGGAGGCAGGAAAGTGGGAAGCAGCGCTTGAGGGGGGTAGGGTCACGGGGTGGAACAGTGGCTGGGACACGGAGGGAAAAAGGTGCAAAAAGTGTCAAGAGGCAAGAGAGAAGAAACAGTAAAGTTAGGGGGAAAAAGTGATAAAAGCGGAGAACAAAATAAAGGACGAAAATAGAGATCAGAAAGGTAGAGAGGCAGAGGGCAGAGCGCTGAGCAGTGGCAGAGCAGAGAAGCGCCCCACTGGACGAACAGGGATGAGGCACAGGCGGGTGCCAGCGGGTGGAGGAGGGACTCGAACGCAGACCAGCAAGAGTCAGGGGAGCAGTTACAGGAAGAGGTGATTAGTTTAATGACTGAATTTTCTCTGTTCTTCCTTTAATGTGATAACATCAGAAAATCCCTTTCTTTCCTGTTAATTGATTCGCTTGCTATTTCTAACAGGTCTTGTGAATAACCCCACTGTCTGAATCAAGTTGTCATTTCCTTTTGACACAATGACATTTCTTGCTCGTGGCTGCAATTTCACCTAATTCATACCATCTTCCCAAATGGAATGCTAGCCTTCAGATGTTTGGGGTGTGAACTTGTCCCATGGTGAGTTTGCACTCCTGCAGTCTCCGTTTTTCCTCCCTCAATGAAAACGTCTATATCTAAGAAGGTCACTCTGGTTTGACTTATCTGCAGTGACGGCTCACGTAGGGTGTGCTTTAGAGCAGTGGGGTGGGTCGGGGAGGGGCAGGGTGGGGGGTAGTAAACTCAGATATACTACGAAACGGACAAACGTAATAATTACTTTCCTCCATTCTGTTGTATGTCTGAGTTTACTACCCCCCCACCCTGTCCCTGTCCCTTACCTGTCCTGCCCCACCGCCACGCCGCATGCCCTATGCGAGCCATCACTGCTTATCTGGCTCATGATTTGTAGATTCAAAGCATTACTGGTAATATTTTTTACAAATAAATTTGTACTTTACACTGAGCCCCTCCAAATAACAAATACATCATCAATACATTGTGTCCAAAGTCATGCATGCTTATTCAAATCCACTTTGTGATTGCCGAGAATCACCTTGTCCTCCTACCAGCCCATTTGCAGACAAGCATACCTGGGTGCAAAGCAGGTGCCCATTGACATTCCCCTTAACTGGTGGAATAAGTATTTATTAGGCATCACTGAATCATTGATAATAACATTTGTGTGTGTTTGTACAAACTAAGAGGTAGTCCCTTGGGAAAATGTCCCACTGCATGTAACCCACCTTTATGGCTTATGCTTGTATATAGCATAGTCACATCAAAAGTCAATAATACATAATCATCTTGCCACAGGATGTCATATATTCTCTTGAGGAAATCCCCACTGTCCTTTTATGTATAAATATAACCTACTCGCTTAGTCTTGGAAAACAACATCAATATATTTGGCCATGTTTTCCAATACGCTATCTCTTGCAGAAACAATAGGTCTTCTGGAGGCTGCAGGTTTTTTTTTTAATTCATCCTGAATGACAAGCCAGCATTTCACCACTCAATCATTTCACTATGGTATAAGATCCTAGCTTTCCCAACCTCACTTCGGTTACATTTGGCGTACCATGCTGTGTTCTAGTTTCAACCTTGTACATATCCATTGGCCAGATAACAATATTACCCCCACTTTCTAATGACCAGCTCTTTTTCTACTTGCAACTTCCTCATCAGATGATTGATGTACTGTTTTTGACTGGAATTTGGTCTCATCTGTACTTTGCTTGTTTCACTATGTCGTTTTTTAACACCTTCAATATTCAGAGCATTAAACCTATGAATAGAATCTCTTGATGTTATTGGGCGAAAAGTTGACACTGGTTTAAATGGAGTGTTGGCTTCCCAAATACATTTAGCTGCATCAATTCAATAATATCTTGATTCGTCAAAGATTCCTTCATTCCTAAAGATTAATTTCCAACCTCTTTTAACTCCATCAGTTGAATATCAGAGGTTTTGAGATATTGCTGATCAGCATCACATGTTGCTTCTTGCGTATTGACAGGTTAATGTAGAAACAATTATCTCTCAATCAGTGCCAGAAGGAGGAGATAAGACTGCACAGTTGCTCCCTATTAAAATATGAGCCTCAGATTTAATGCACTGAATCCTGCATAGCCAGGACACAACCTCAGGCTGATGTCAGCTATAGCTCATTTAATCCACACAACAGTGTTAACAACATGTGGGTGCTGCTTGGGTCATCAGTGATTCAAAGTCTCACCTTACTCTGGCTACAGCTGGGACACCCCTGGCTCACTCTAGCAATCTGTGTAATCTGTGTATCTGGGTCATCAGTGATTCAAAGTCTCACCTTACTCTGGCTACAGCTGGGACACTCCTGGCTCACTCTAGCACTCTGTGTAATCTGTGTATCTGGGTCATCAGTGATTCAAAGTCTCACCTTACTTTGGCTATAGCTGGGACACTCCTGGCTTACTCCAGCAATCTGTGTAATCTGAACAGCAGCACTGATAACCTTGACCACCAGATGCTACTCAATGCACAGTCTGACAGAGGCACTTACTCAGAGTTTGGCTCCCTCTGCATGACTGACAGCAAGAGCAAAGCCAAACAGCAGATGGTGGGCACCAGTGGTAATGTGTTCCCTCATCTGATAATACTGAGTTAGCTGCTATTTAACGCCAGTTGGAGGCGAGCGGGTCACGGGTAATGAAAGAAAACCTAAAAACGTACTTGTGTACCTCCGTCACCTCTCGGGCCTCTTTGCCCACTTCCAGAATAGGAAGCAGGAACAGGAAACATCCAATGAAGCATTGTGATTGGTCTGAGCACTGTCATTCAGCGCTCAGATGGAGACAGGGAGCCAGGGCATGTTCTGCTCCCAGGCTGTGATGCAGCCTGGGTGGAGAACATGCAACGTGTGCATGACGGTTTGGCCGGCCAGGTACGGCCGGCCAAACCGTCATGTGCACTTAAGACAGTGCAAACTACTCCTTCTCCAGCTCCTCTATGAGAGCCTAGCCCAGCACCACCAGGCCCAACCCAGCTGAGCAACAACAGGAAAATAAAATGATAATAACAATGTTATGTTATGTTAAATTAGTTTTGTAAGGCGCACAGCTACCCAACAAGGGTTTCCCAGCGGCAGCCTGAAGGAGATGGAGGAAGAACCCAGGTTTATTGATTGAACAACCTAGTTTCTAAACATTTACAAAAGTTACCGTAAATAGTTTCGTTGCGGAGCGACGCAGGGAGGGAATTCCACTGGGATAATGAGTTATTATCATGTTTTTTTTTCCCTTTTTGACGTGCTCAGTGGGGCGATGCTCCGAGGAGCTGCCCCTGGAACAGACTTTTTTTTCTCCCTTCATTAGACAAGGTTGGGGAGCCACAGGACAGACATGGGTTGCTGGGTCCCAAACCATGATGTCTGAGATCCGTTACGACTGATGTCCTATATCTGTGCAAACTAGGCCAAGTAAACTGTTTTTGCACTTAACTTTCAGGGTAGCATGAGCAAGCAGTTGCAGGCTTCTCAGGGAGGTAGTGTGGCAAACAAGTGCTCAGAAAACAACAATCAACAAATAGACACAATCATTTAATGTTCAGCCCAGTGCTTATCTTTTTGGAAAAGAAAGTCATTTTAATAACACAGCAGAGTTAAATACTAATTAATCAAGCCTGCAAATACGGGGTCATACCCCCAATAACAATCAACACTGTACGGGCTATACTCCTTCTCTCTGTAAGTACGCTCTCCCAACTGAGCAACCCAGTTTGCTATTCTCCCAGGAGTCTTTGACAAAGTCATGAGTTAGGGTCAGGTGCAGATTATGATCTCCACTGGTTCAAGTACCCAATCATTCACTTGGTTTGTACCTCAATATTATTGTGAGCAGAAACAGTCTTAAGTGCTTGTTCTTGCCTCAGGGCACTGCAGAATCTCTATTCCAACTGCAGTAGTAGTCCCGCTGTACTCACATGTTTATTCTGTAGCACTTGCAGCAGAGGTTGTATTCCTCAGATGGATCCTACCACAAAAAAGTTGCAATCCACACTGGACTGATGGATTAATGTGTGTGAGTTCTCCTGGCAGGTACAGCCTTGCTAGGTCAAATGGCCCCTCCTCACCAACGTCAAAGCTTCTCACCCTGTTGGCAGTACCAAATAAAGTCCCACAACAGCAACTGGTGAAGGAGCACATGGATGATGGAAATTTTAGCAGCCTTTAACCCGTTCCGTGCACGGGAGCACTACCTGACTGATGCTACAAACGACCGTTGGCCGACGCAGTCCCACCCGTTTTTCGAACATTCCGCACTGGCGCGGAACATTCGAAGCAGCTAAGGTGTTAAGTGCAGTTCTGGATGAGAACTGCAGAGCGATACCAGGAAACCCACTTGCAGGACAGGTCACTCCAGGCTTCACTATCTCAGGCAGTCTGCTTTCTCTGGATGTTCTTCCTGTCAGAAGCACAGTGCGCTTCTCATGGGCAGTCTCTCCTATGGTAGGGCCTGGGAGACTCTTTCCCTCTCTCAGCAGGCAATCAGGCTCCTATGCACTATGCAGACTCTTAGTTTCTCCAGCGGAAAGTGTTGTATTCAGTTGATGCCCTTTCACCTCCAGAAGACAGGCAGTCAATCAGACAGTAGCCCTGTCCACACAACTACTTTGTGGAACCCTCCTTCACTTGGTCATAAACAGTGTGGAACAGAAACAAAGTGTGGTTGTTGGGATCCCAATTTTATATACGTTCACCAGACAGGGGATTTGGAACCACTGTTTCTACCTTCTGAACTGGTTTGGGTTAATTCTTTTCAACTGTCCTTCTCCATATGCTCTCCAGACAAAGCCTTGGTGTAAACCGAAGATTTCCACAGCAGGAGCACCTGGGCACAATGAATTGTGATTTGTCTGCACCTGACTGTCATCAGACTTTCAGAAGCCTTAATCAGGGACAGACAATTAAGTGAGCCTGACTCAGCAATTTCCTCACTGTGCAACAGACATTACAGTCCCACCCCACACTCCTACCATCAACCAAATGACAATGCATGGGAAGAACCGCTGTTTGGTTGAAAATTTGCTAGCAAAGTATAATGAAACTTATAAAAGAAGCCCTGTCTTCATCCTGTTCAATTCAGTGTATAGATCTAATACCTCCAGCAACAGTGACTGAAGAAACTGTCCTCATCATCCATCTTGCGCCATGCTTAACCGGGGCATCCAAAATGGATCCAAATGGCTTCAGTATTTAGACCTATACACACAAAGAATCTTACTAATGCACCTGTCCTACACGCATAGTACACAGGTACACACACTCAACATACACACAAGATGTCAGGACACTTGGAGGGAGGAAGAATTCAACATGGCATATGCCACCCATCCACTATCTCTGGTCCGGGTGTAATTTTAAAAGAGTTCACGGACTGGATATAGGATACATTTCAGCCCGGATTAGAAATCCAGCCGAAGCAGTATGCCAGATTTCTGAGATCTTTAGCCATATATTAAAGGGGTGGATGAGGTCAAAGCTAATCAAAATGAGACGTCTCTGAGTGGTGGGCCAAGAAGCAGATGCAACCCACCTTTACCAGGGTGGGACCCTGGGGCCAGGTGGAGCAGGGTGGAACGAGAGCAGCAGCCTAGAACTGCAGCATATTCCCTTACGGCCAGTCTGGAACAAAACATAAAAATCAGACACCCTGATCTCCTGACTCTCTTCTCCCTGAAGTCAGACACAGAGCAAATGTCAAAGGACTATTTTTGAGGTGTCACTGATTGACATGTCAACAGCCACAAGTATGACTTTTGATTTCATATCCAAGTAAGCTAGTGCACCAGTGGAAAATATTCTCTTTTTGCTGTAGAAACAAAATGCAGCCACATGACCAGTGCATCTAGATAATGTCCGCGATTTAGAGAATGTCAGAGGTGGATTGATTGAAAATGTAATCCGCATTCCATTATATAGTTCCTTCCACAATTCAAATTATGTTTTTCTTGCTAATTAATTATCTTTGTAGTTATGTTGATTCATGCTTTCAGTTCCCATAAATTGTCTTTAATACATATTAATGATATCTGACAAGAGTTTTGATGGCCTGTACATCCGCAACATGCATATGAAAAAACTTCAGTGTCAATTCATCCTATGCTATGTGTGGCATCATAGACAATTTTTGGTTCTTTAGCTAACTTATAATTGGTCTTCGAGACGTATCGTGTAACCTTTAGGTATGAAGTACGCAACGTGCTGTTGACTGAAAAAACAAGACTATCTAAAGTGTCTCACGTGACAGGACTAGCTAAAGTGTCCCACACTTGGCAGGTATGAAAGAGAGTACATTCCTTACTCTATGCCATGACACTGTTTTAGTGGGAGATGAGAAGGGTATTATTATTTCAGTTTTTTTAGATATTTTACTTCAGCTCCTTCCAGAGTGATCACATGATATAGCATCTTATATCTATTCCTCTATAGATATTCCTGTAGGTTCCATATAGGATTGCTGCTTTTTGTTTTGTCTGGTGCTTCAACACAGGTTACCCAAGCACATTCTGCTCCTCACTTACAAAAAAAGTGATGCAGTGCCACGCCGCAAGCCATATTGCTGTGCCGAGCTGTGTAATTTTAAAAGCACCGCGATGCAGCAAATTATTATCAATACAACACATCTGTGTGCATCCGCTGCGCTGGTGTACAATTGGCTGCCATGCGCCAGCGCAGGCACTATTGTGTCATGTTGCAAGGGTGCCTTTGTAGGGCGGGGATGATTGTTTTTGTGTAGGAAGGGACACCTTCCTGTAAAATATCACTCATTGATGGCATTTTCCTCTTTCTATGCATAGAAAGAGTTAAAAACGAGGAGAAATAAAAGTATTTCTCCTAGTTGGGTCATTGATTCTAATCCATTCCCAGCTTTACAAAACTTTGTAAATCTGGGAATGTGTCAGGTTCCATGGATGTTGCATGGGAAGGCCTACAGCAACACCCATGGAACGCCCTTTCACGCAAAAAAATGCATGAAAGGCGCCCATATTTACATGGCTATGAAAAGTCATGCACTTACGTGGCTTTGCAAATATGGACAGGCAGGCTGCGTTGCCAGTGCGTCAAAAAAAGTATCATTGCGGTCAGAAGGGCTGTCATTATACAATGTGCATCGACCATACAAAAGTTAATGCCCTACAGTATCATAGATATATTTGGTTGTTATTTGTAAGTGAATAAATGTGATTCCTGGACACAGAGTAAAGTATCACAAACAGTATTAAAGGTTCACTGACAAAATACAGAGAAAAAAATATACAACGCCAAAAAATATTGACTTAAACAGTTGAGTACAAAAATATCGGGAAAAAATATTGATGTTAAACATGTAGTTGCACAAAATATCGATTTATATATATATATATATATATATATATATATATATATATATATATATATTACCTACTGGCGGTCGCCAGTAGGTATATATAGTTAGGATTTTTTCCCTATGGGATTTTTGAAAATTCTATGTCTAATAACTTTGGCGTTTGTGGACGGAATTGGCTGAAATTTTCTGGAAAATGGAACATTTTGTTTCTGAGCAGCCCCTGGATATTTGGGGGGGGTTCGTCAAGGGGGGGCTGAGAAAAAAGGGGGGTCCCAAAACGTGTTTTTAACATTGAGTTTTCCATAGGGCGGTTGGCCTCACTTTTAGCCCGAACGGCTGAATGGATTTCCACAAAACTTGGCAAAATTGTAGGGACTGGTAGCCCGATGTGCCTTTGCTAGGTCTCAATATATGTGCTTCAGTGGATTTTGAGAAATTAACGTTCAAAAAAAGATATATATCTGTAACAGTGGACCGGGCAGCGCTCCGGTTCGCGGACTTTACGCGTAACGGAACTTCGCGTAGCGAAGCTGATTGGCTCTCCGGTGTCTGTCAACATTCTAAACAGTCCGGAGCGGCCGCCATCTTGTCTCTCGGTAGGATTGAGAGACAAGAGGAGGCCAAAACAAAGAGGGAAATGACCATAAGGGGGCATAGTAGATCCTCCCTGACCCCCTAGGTTTAATGTGGAGGCTTTAAAAGGGCCCCGCGGGGCAAAAAAAATAAAAAAAATTTTTTGTTTTTTTGCGTGGGTAGCGCCCGGTTCGCGAACCGGGAAGCGTTCTGGGCAGCGTACTATAAGGAAAAAAGAATGATAGACTTTTCAAATACTGTATGTTAATTGATTGTTGGTTTTGTTGATTATTTTAAATTTTTTTTATTTTTTAAGCAATTATTTATTATTGTGATTGTGTTTGAAAATGTAATAACATTTCTAACATTTAACTAGTTTATGAATTACATATAAAAATGATTAAAGACTCAAACAATTTTTTAATATTACATACAATTTTATTTTTCGGATTGTTTTTCAAAATTTAATAGAACGTCTAGCATTTGACTGTCCGGTATGTCCTCTTGTTGAGTGAACATAAGTTCCCACATTTGACCGTCATCATAATGAAGTAAATGATCCACAGATTCTACACATTGAACTAATTCATGGTCCCGTGATTCATCCATGAAATCTGAGTCATCATTGTCCTCAATATCTTTTTCTGTGTTGTTCTCCAGAACAATTTCGAAGGAAACATTCTGCTCACCTTCCATTTTATTGCTGTAATTTGCATAAAAAATAAATATATCAGTAGAGATAGGGCACTGTTGGGTTTAAGTTCAGACAGGTACTTGTGAGTTTATAACAGAGAAGTAATCTATGGGCACTGTATGGTTTCAGGCGTGAAGTAGTACTATTAAAAAGTGCCTGTGAAGAAGCCTAAGTAAATTCATAATTATACCACAGAAACCTAAATCAATCCATAATTAAAATAAAGAAGCCTTTCTCAATGTCTAACTCTTACAGAGGGATAGTATATAACTATCTGAAAATGTTTTAAAATTTATAAAATAATATCTCACCTTCTAAAAACAAGTTTAAGTTGTGAGTGAAAATGATCTTGCTATGTAGTTCAGGAAGTAGTAGTCAAAATGGCTGTGTTTCTCTCTCTTCCTTTATATATATTCAGGTACATAACCAATCAAATGTCAGGTAAAAAAAGTAGAAAATGAAAGTAACATTTTCATTGGTTGTCAATTCCAACACTTCAGATGTGTTTTGTGAAGTAATTTACCTCAGGGTATTTAGAGAGGTCTACAGGCTAAATGACTAAATGGAATTCCAATCAAATTTGTGAAAATGGTAGGGATTGGTATGTAGTATGAGCTAATCTATATTTGGTGAAATTGTCTCCAGTGGCTTTTCTGTGAACTACTTTCCCACTTTTTTTGATGGTGCGCTTCCCAGGGAGCGACCCGGTACGCGAACCGTTGAGCGCCTCGGTTCGCGGACCTTAAGCGTTCCGGGAGTCCACCATTTTGTTTTTCGGTCGAATTAAGATACAAGATGGAGGGTAAATAATGTTCAGAATGGGTAGAAGGGGGCACGGTAGAGTTATCTTGACCCCCTAGGTTTTGTGAGGGTGGCTGAGGAGGCTTATATGTGCGAAAAAAAAACATTTTTTAAAAAAAATTCGCGAGGTTAGCTCCCGGTTCGCGTACCGGGTAGCGCCCCAGGGAGCGTACTTTGTTGAAAATTAGTGAAAAATTTTAGAGTAAAATAATAATTGTGAGTGATTACATGTAGGGTAGCTCTGAGAAGAGCTTTTGGGTTTATGGTACATTTAGGTACTTATAAGTAGGTACCAATGCACATTCTTAAATTCAGAGTGAAAATTCTGTTGCCCTCATCTGAGAAGTGAACTCCATCTCCTCTGTAGATATCTTGCATGTAGTAACGCAAGTTATTGTTGTACAGGGAGCCCATTCCATGGTCTCTCATGTAAGCTGAAACAGATTTGTTTACATGCTTCCTCGACTTCTCAATTTGTGGACTAAATTGCTTGGACCACCTCCATTTCTGTCTTTGGCATATATTTGAATATACCAAGGCAGTCTGAGGAAAAAGTGCCATTAATTGCTCAAAGGTGTCCTTTAAAAGCATTTCCAGACCTACACCAGTCAAAGTGCCCAAGTCATTACCTCCACAGTGCACAATTAACAGGTCAGGTTTGGGCAAATGCATAAAGGTTTTCACCAATGGTAACAATTGGTGACATTTTAATCCTCTGTGGCCAAACCACTTAATTTCCACATCTTGTAAATTGAGGTTAGGTAATTTCCTGTTTTCAACGTACCTTTGAGCCCAGTGAATATAACTATGTCCAACAATCCAGACAGAAAACATGGTGAGAGAAGGTTCTCCTGCAGTCAGATGAAGTGTGGCAATGAAATGGCAGTTGAAAAAATGAGAGTGTAAAATGAAAAAAAACTGTGGAGTTTCTGTGTTCATGAAGCAGTAACAGTGATTGGTGGATTTTGATTGCTGAAAACAGAAAGTTAGGGTGCACAGATGTGTTCTTTGAAAGATGTATTTTGAGTGGTCAATAAAAAATCATTAAATGAAAGAATGCACTGGATATGCAGGTGCACTGAGAGTTCAGAGTTCAATTGCAACATTGTTGTGTGAACTTGCAAACAACAGAGATCTTCCAAGAGGTGGTTGCCATGCAGATAAGGCAGAAATGGCAGAGGGGGGATGGGTTTTCATTTGAAAAAAAGTGAGGGAAGACTTTTGATTGGGTGACATGAGAGATATGTGTGAAGAATTACAGCATTTCTGTGCTTTTGATAGCTGCAGACTCTGGAGTGCATACCTTTTGCTCTGCTGAAGACAAATTGGTGTGTTTCTGAGACTGTTTTCAAACTCAAAGTATTTGCTAAGGTGAGAAAATATTTCTTTAATTTAGATAGAGAATAGTGTGCTTTAAGGAGAAAATTATGAATTATGTGGCGCAAATTGCTTGTAAATATGCTCCCACCTGTGCATGGAAAATTTAGATTTTGAATGTTTGTGTTACATAGCCATGTTAAAAGTGATACAAACATGCTGCAAAGGCAATCAAAAAACGCTTTCATGTGTCTTAAGGACATTTTAAGTCATTTTCCCATGTGCAGTGTTTTGAAATTATGATTTGAAAATCGTTTTTGGGGAAAAGGAATTGTTTTTAAATTTATGACAAGGACATAATGGTGTATGCTTCTTTATAAGGCAATTGACTGTCCCTGATGTTATTTTTCCCATTTTAATGTAAGACCTTTCTCTGTGGCGCAAATTGCTTGTAAATATGCTCCCACCTGTGCATGGTAAATTTAGATTTTAAATGTTTGTGTTACATAGCCATGTTAAAAGTGACCCAACCATGCTGGAAAGGTAATCAAAAACGCTTTCATGTGTCTTAAGGACATTTTAAGTCACTTTCCCATGTGCAGTGTTTTGAAATTATGATTTGAAAATCGTTTTGGGGGAAAATGAATTGTTTTTAAATTTATGAGAAGGACATAATGGTGTATGCTTCTTTATAAGGCAATTGACTGTCCCTGATGGTATTATTCCCATTTTAATGTAAGACCTTTCTCTGTGGCGCAAATTGCTTGTAAATATGCTCCCATCTGTGCATGGCAAATTTAGATTTTGAATGTTTGTGTTACATAGCCATGTTAAAAGTGATACAAACATGCTGCAAAGGCAATCAAAAAACGCTTTTATGTGTCTTAAGGACATTTTAAGTAATTTTCCCATGTGCAGTGTTTTGAAATTATGATTTGAAAATCGTTTTTGAGGTAAAGGAATGTTGTTAAAATTTATGTGCGCCATATGCCCCCAAATTTCTTTTTCAGCGGTGCAGCAGGGTGTTATTGAGACACCCCTGCACCTTTGGAAAAATTCCTATTTTGTGATGAGCTAATTGCTAATCGCAAATTGCAACCTTCATTCCTATGAGCGTCCTAGCCCATGGAAATGAATGGGTAATTTGCAATTAGCAATTTGCTCATCGCAAAATTGGAATGGTAAAGAATCGCTATTTATTCCTTAAAATTCGCTATTTTGGAAATGCAAAATAGTTATATGATACATATGGCGGTTGATGTCTAACAAGATAAGAAGCTTAGGGATACATTTATGATGACTGGCGCAATAAAGTGGACATTACTTACTTCATTGGTAGGCCTTTACATGTATTATCTCCTCTGTATTCTTCATCAAGCGTAACTTTAATCTGCAATCCTGAGTAGGCCTCACCTTAAACAAACCTCTGGATAGGCCACATCTTATCGTCATCCTGGATTAATCATTTAAAATGCTAGGGACAGATTTATGATAGGTGTATGCCTCTTTTGTGCCACTGTGCGTCACTTTTATGATGCAGCGGCGGTGCAAAAGATTTGCTATGAGGCGACAAAATTACAAATTGATGCATTTAGGCAGATGTGTCATGGTGTAAAAAAAACGTACCACATGAAACCAATGCAGCAGTGATGCAAAAGATGCACCATGTCGCAAGACAGGCCTCACTTGGGGCCATATGTATCAAGCTAATTAGCATTCGCAAAGATCAAAATTCTACGAATTTCGGCCTTTGCAAATGTAAATTAGACAAATGGTATGTATCAAACAAGTTTGATGCAAAATAAGGAGTAGCAAAATTTGCTATTCCTTATTTTGCAATTGCACTGAAGGATTTGCAAATTTTGTGACTACTTAAATGCAATGTATCAAACAAAAAATATGTAAAAATGACATTAAGGATTTGGAAACTATTGTGGTAAATTGGTGGTAATTTGTGAATTCTTTTCAAAAAGCTTTTTTTAAAAAAAACAAAAGGTCCCATATGACGCCAACACATGCCCTTAGGGCATGTATGTGTGCCATATGCCCCCAAATTTCTTTTTCAGGGGTGCAGCAGGGTGTTCTTGAGACACCCCTGCACCCTTGGAAAAATTCCTAATTTGTGATGAGCAAATTGCTAATCGCAAATTAAACCTTCATTCCTATGAGCCTCCTAGCCCATGGAAATGAATGGGTAACTTGCAATTAGCAATTTGCTCATCGCAAATTAGGAATGGTAAAGAATCGCTATTTATTCCTTAAAATTCGCTATTTAGGAAATGCAAAATATTTTGAAGATCACTGGTATTGTTTTACTGTTTGGTAATAATGGTTAATAACATTTTTTAATATATTTTACCACAGATTCAACTGCAGATTATTTCAAGATTTCATCATGCCTACAATAGAAAGACAGAGAAAGGCTGCAAAACGTCAAAGACAGCAGGTGAAAAAAAATAAGCAGCAGTCCTCTAACAAAAAGATTTGTCAAGTCACGAAGAAAGCACCGGGTAAGAGCACAAAACAATTCATAAGAAATATGTGTAGTAAAAAAAATATTACTACAGAAAATGTTTCAGTCCATAAAACGAGAAGGAAATCAAATGGAAAGGAAAGACCAATGAAAAATGTTACTGCTAGAGCAAGAGATAACTCTGTGCATGATAGTAGAAGGAAACAACAGTTTAGGGAGATTCGTAAACGAATGTTCCGCAACAGGATAATTGGCAATTTGTTAAAAAATATTAAGAAACGTCAACAGAAACTGGTTTTTTATAAGAGAAAAAAAAAAGTTGAGAAAGTTATTGATCAGGCATTTGAAATTAAACGTAAGTTATTTATTTTGATAATCAATAGAATTAGGAAGCTAAACAAGGCAATTTATGATTTCAAAAGAAATAGTAGATGGAAGAGAATAGTTAATCGTAGTAATTTTTGTGAAGTTTTTTCTGGAGAATGGATGCATAGTTCAAGCTGTGAGGCATTTTTTAATGAGGAGAGTTATTTCCAGGATAATGATTTGGTGCATGCAGTTGACACCAGTGGTCGTGCTTATGAAGTGAAAGATGGTTGTCCAGTTGAAAAAGAAAAACTTGTGACAACAGAGGCAGAAGAGGTGTTAGGTAATGAGGTTTTAGGAAGACGTGCTAAGGGTCCTGTGTACACCTGGAAGTGTAGTAGTATTTGCAGTGTGCGACAGGATTCCATCAATTTGCTTTGTGATTTTGTACGGTCATTTAATAAGAAAAGTTTGAAGCAGAAAATAAGGTTGTTGCAAGAATTAGATCCTTGCAGAGTGAGAGAAGTGACAGGTTTGCATGGTCATTCACTGGCTTGTCTTTCCAGGAGAGTATGCCAGAGTGTTTTTCATCATTTCAGGATGCTAGCAGTGCATCATAATAAAGTGAGGAAATTAGTTAGAATGTTGTATTATGCTAAGAGTCCAGCAATTATGCTTAAAAAATTATGCGCTGCTCTTTTGCATGGTTCTGAAATAGATGTGAAGAATATATGTGAAGAAATTGAGTTTTGTTACTTTGGAAGTAAAGAGGAGAATGTTGAAATTGAGCAAGAAGAAGAGGGTCATGTGGGAGATAGTGTACAGGTTTCCAGTACAGATAATTTCCAGAGGGAAATTGCGACATTTGAGGTGAAATCAAGTGAGAGGCCTAATTTCACTTGTGTGTGTTGTCGACGCACTTATTATAAGAATCAGACTAAGTTAGTGGATTTATATGCAAAAAGTGAAAGGGAAAATAATAGTGAATGGAAGGATTTTGCAACATACGTGATGGTAGAAAATTGTTTTGATTTGGGATTGGATCAACGTGTGTGTACTTATTGTTGTTGCAAATTAAATCAAAACCAGATGCCTGCTAGAGCAGTTCATAATAATCTGGAATTGGTTGAGATTCCTTCTGAATTGAAGGATTTAAATACTTATGAATCTATTTTGATTCAAAGTATCCATCCCTTTCAGGCTATTGTAAGAATGGAGCCAAAGACAGGGAAATTGCCTCCATCAGATTTACAGAGAGGATTAAAGGGAAGAGTTGTTTATTTGCCTCTAGATTTGAAGAAAAACATTAACACAATTGGAGTAGAAAAAGTGGAAGAGGAACCTCTGGTTATCTTAGTTAATGGGGTTCCGACAAAGAATAAGAAAATATGGCAAGATTTAGTAGATGTTAGGAAAGTTAAAAAGGCAACATTGTATTTGAAAAAAAATAATAAATACTATAAGAATGTATATGTTGCAGAAGAGGAAGTAAGTGAGGAAGAGGATAGCGATTTGTGTGCTGGTCAAATTGAGAAAGTAGAACCCTCTACTAGTGAAGAAATATATGAACATTATAGTGTTCATCCTTTGCATTCCAAGGAAGTCATGGGGAATGCTATTGAGTTGTTTCAAATGAAACAAGCCAAAGGGAGTCCCATTAGTGTTTGGGAGGAAAGTTTGGAAGCTCGGTGTTTCCCACAGCTTTTTCCAACAGGTCAGGGAGGAAGATATGATGAGCGACCTCATCAAATTCCTGCTTCTGAATACCGGACTTTGCGATTGTATGCAGGAGATGCTAGGTTTCGACAATGCATTCCTTATTTGTTTCATCTCCTGTTTGAAAGCGATCTGTCTGGACTGTCATATGCAGTGAACCACATCTTGAAAAGTGGTATACACATGCAAAACATCTCGGCAAGTGACTTTATGGATAAAGTCAATGTCCAAGACAGTATTTTGGATTCTCACCTAATTAATCTCATGGCGTGTCAGCGTGGTACTAATGAGTACTGGTACCGTCGTCATGGTGATTTAAAATGTATGCTGAGGAACTTAGGTACTCCCACATGGTTCCTCACTCTGAGCTGTGCCGAGTATGGCTGGGAAGACTTACTTGAATTTCTACGAGAGGCAAATGCTAACGTAGATAACATCGAATTCAAGACACCCGGAGAACTGTGCTCTTTGGATCCAGTCAATGTATGTAGGTACTTCAATCATAGATTTGAAGCTATGATGTCTTTCATCATGAATAAGAAGAATCCACCTCTTGGAGAGGTGTTGGATTTCTTCTGGAGAAAGGAGTACCAAGCAAGAGGTGCTCCTCATATACATATGTTGCTGTGGATCAAGGATGCACCTAAATTTGGAACGGATCCAGAAGACTCAGTGATGAGTTTCATCCAACAGTATTCTACGTGTGCTGTTCCAAACGCAAAGGAGAAGAAAAGCCTAAGAGAAAAAGTTCTGCGTTTCCAAAGCCATCGATGTGGAAAGTACTGCAGTCGTAAATTCCGAAACAAGGACAAGTTCTACACTAAATGTCGTTTCGGCTTTCCACGACCGGTGATTTCTAAAGGAAGAGTAAACAGTTTGATGTCTTCGCTGCGACACAATGTCATGAAGAAATCACCTAAAAACACTTACAATTTGAAGAGGAACGAAGAGTCCAAGTACATCAACGACTACAACCCGGTGATTTTGTCCATGTGGAATGCTAACATGGATATACAGTTTGTGGCTGATAACTGTATGGCTGTGGCTCGGTATGTGACGTCTTACATCACCAAAAAAGAGAAGACAGAATTGAAGGATATGTGGGAGGACATTTCCCATGAAAAGAGCCTCAGCAAGAAGTTGTACAGTTTCAGTCTGAAGATGTTGTCACATCGAGAAATCGGAGCGTACGAATGTTCTGACCGGTTGTCTTCAGCAAGTCTCTATGCCAAGTCCAGGAGTATTATTTGGGCGAGTCTTGGTCTTGCAGCAACACGTAATCGAGTTCTCAAACCTGTGCGGGAAATTGAGTATTTGGCGGAAAAGGAGCCAAACAGTACCGACATTTTGAAGACAAACATGTTGGATACATATTATCCAAATCGAAGCAGTCACCTCGAGAATGTTTGTCTGTATGAGGTTCTTCAAAATTACATATTCAAGAGGAACATCAAAGAAGATACTGAGAAAGGAGTGTATGCTGTAATAGGAAGTGAGGGATGTCTGGTCAAGCAAAGAAAATGCCACTTGGTAAACCATCGAAAATTGAGTGGCGAATCTCCTGAAAAAAAGGAGTTTTTCTATTTAGCACTTTTGCAACTTTTCAAGCCTTGGCGTGCAGAAGAGGAACTGCTTGGAGATTTCCTCTGTTACGAAGACTCTTTCAATGCCGCCAAGGAGACCATAGAATGTCCTGCTTTTCCCAAATATGTAGAAATGTTGAATGCGGAAATTGAGCAGGAAGCAACGATTGCAGCCGAGATTGCCAGAGACAGTTCTCAGGACAGTCAGAGTTCTGCTTCATTGAGTCAGGATCCACTAGGAGGACCTGTTATCAAAAATGAAGCTGCCACTGCTATGAATGAAGTGGAAAGAGCCATGGCACATGCTCAAGAGGATGCGGTTAACTTAGAAGAGTTGGAAAGACAACTCAACGTTGAGCAGAGGAAAATATATGACGAAGTTACCATGCAAATTGATCATGGATTAAGTCATGATAAGAAAGAGTGTTCATGTACGTCGTTGAAGCCTGTCCGACTGTACGTGAGTGGAGAAGCGGGAACTGGAAAAAGTTTCCTCATTAAAGCAATTTCATGCTATTTGCAGGAAAGGACAGAGTCATCGCTGTCTTGTGTTGTCACTGCTCCAACTGGACTGGCAGCACATAATATTAAAGGGATTACTTTACATCGTTTACTGATGCTGCCAGTGGAGCATGACAACAAATTACAATATCACAAGCTATCTGGAGATGCTTGTTTTGAAGTTTCAAGAATCTTGAGGAAAATGAAACTTCTTATCATTGACGAAGTAAGCATGGTTTCCAATGTCATGCTTGCCTTTGTGCATTTGAGGATGCAAGAAGTTCTCAAAACAGAGTATGATGTGTTATTTGGTGGCAAACACATCATTGTTTTCGGAGATCTTCTGCAGCTGACACCAGTGAAAGGGCAACCTGTGTTCAAAATGCTCACGCATGAAGATACCAGGAAGTGCCTAGGCAGCATTGGCAACGTCAATATATGGTTAAACTTCAATTATGCTGAACTGCATGAAAATATGCGTCAGGCGAAGGATGAAGTTTACAAGACTATTCTACAAGATGTTAGAATTGGAAAAGTGACCGAGCATGGGAAAGAAGCTTTACATGCACGATTACTGTCAAATTTATATCCAGAACAAGATGTTGTGCCTGAGAATATTTTTCAGAAAATTACTGAGAAGAAATCTGGAATATGTTTGATGCCAACTCTTGCAGAATGTGCCAAATTTAACAACAAAATGTTGCATTTAGAAAAGCAAGAGATTGTGAAACTGGAAGCTATTGATAGAGTAGAGCATATGGGATCAACAATTATTTTGTCTGAGAATCTGAAAACAAAATTGGATTCATTAGAGAAGAGTATATCTAAAACTGCAGGTTTTGAAAAGACTCTGAATGTGTGCTTGAACTGCCGTATAATTTTAAGAAGGAATTTACATGTTGAAAGAGGTCTGGTAAATGGATCAATGGGTAATGTTGTTGATTTTGTGAAATACAGAAATAGAGATGGAATTGAATTTTTAAAAATTAAATTTGATGGCATTGAGGAAGTACAGCTAATTGGTCGTTGTTCTGCTAGATTTTTGCTTGTAAAAGACTTATATGTTCGCCGTAAGCAGTTTCCTGTTTGCTTGGCATATGCGGTGACAATCCATAAATCGCAAGGTTTAAGTGTAGACAGTGCATTGGTGAATATTGGCAGTTCTGTGTTCAAGGAGGGTATGGCATATGTGGCATTGTCACGAGTTAGAACTTTATCGGGATTGTACTTGATTGAGTGTGATGTCACAAACATTTGTGCGGATCTAGATTGTGTTAAGGAATACAATAGGTTAAGAAGAGAGTATGCGCCACATTTGCCTCAGTATCCTTTGTTTGAGAAACGTGTGGTAGGCCGGAAACGAAGAAATGAGAACAATACTGGGGAGGTTGTAGCAAAAAGACAAAAAGTCAATGAACCTAAAATTACAAGCAGAAACAAAAAGGATTCTGTTGAAGATGTTGTTGGTTTTCAGTTTGAAAACAGTTCTGGTGTCAACTGCTATGCTAATGTAGTGGTTAATGTTTTGTTTTCTCTAAAAAATGTAAAAGAAGAGATTGTGGTCAATTCTGATCAAAGATTTTGCAGTTTGTTAAATTCTGTGTTAGAGAAATGTAGCACTGATAGAAGAAACATAGAAAGTGTGTCTGAAATTCGAAATCTGTTAGACAGATGTTCAGGCCAAACACAATTCTCTCAAAATATTCAGCAAGATTGTCAGGAGTTTTTAATGTATATGCTTGATGTATTGCATGCTGAAGGTGTAGATGTAGATCACCTGTTTGGGCTTTCTTATCAATGGCAGCATGACTGCGAGAACTGTATGGTATCAAGTACTACTAGTGTAGACTCAGAAAGATTTATATATTTAACTTTGCCAGACAGTAAATCAGTCTCCTTTAATAAGCTAGTAAAAGCAGCTGATCACAACATGGAGTGTAGCCAATGTAAATCTGAAATGATGTCCACATTATTTATACGAACATATGGCCAGTATGTCATTTTAATGTTCCAACGATGTAGGCCTGATGGAACAAAATTGACAACTTTAATAAAAAATGTTGTAGCTTCGCAGTTGTCAATATCAGGAAGGACTTTTGTAACTGCAGCAATTATATATCATGATGGCCCTTCAATAACATCAGGACATTACACAGCTTATTTAAAGTGTAGAAATGGCTGGTCATTCTGCAATGATTCTGTTTTAATTTAAAAAAAAAAATTGCCGTATGACCTTAAAAACTCTTACCTGGTGTTTTTAAAACCAAAATTTTAGGGAAATAATCTCGGGATGTGCTCTGTGGAATTTCAAGAAGTTCTAATGGCTCCTACACAATTTGGCCTTAAGGATAAGTGTAGTTCAGAGACATAACTTCTAACCATAGGACTGGACGTCATGAAGAAATATGTGCACTTTCAATGAGTTCAGAAAAACTGTTTCTTTTTATAAGCTAATTGAAGCAGCCAATCAAAACATGGAGTAGAGGGAATGTAAGTCTGCAATGCTGTCTACTGTTTTACATTGCTTTGTGATTAAAAGTGATGTAGAGAATTAAATAATTGTAGTAGTCATAGAGGTAGTGTAAGTCTGCTTCATAGTAAGCAGTATCAGTGTCATAGGAAATGTAGAACATGACTGAGCAAGAAGGGGAAGATATTACTATTCCAGGATTGTGAAAATTATCTTCAACATTTTAATTCTGAAAGTTGCGGAAATGCCAAATGACGGGATTGGCTTACAAGAAATCCAAGAGTTATAAATGGCTCTGACCAGATTTGGCCTTGTGGAAAATTGTGGTAGAGAGCAAGAAGTCATTTATTGCATGTAACGTGTTTTTAAAAACGATGGAGATTTTCTTTCAGAAAGTGGCGGGCTGAAAGTAATAACAGCACAAAAGAGTGTAAGCTGTTCATAGGACATCCTTGGACGTCATGGAAAGTAAGTTAACTTTAAGGAGTTCTGAATTTTGATTTCTGATGTTGTATGGGTTTTTTAAACACAATCATTTTGATTGTGTTTTTTTTTCCCCGCTGTTACATGATGAATACCTTCAAGTCACTGTTTTTAGTGAAATTTGATACATTCTGAGAACAGCAAAAATAAACCATTTAACATGTATAATTAATGTTCTACTTTTTGTACTTATGATATACATTTAGAAATGTGAGGTAGATATGGAGAAACTGAGGCTTCTGTAAGTGTCAAAGTTAATGCTTACAGTGCTGCACTTCTGGGTACTGTTTTTTTTTTGAAAACTGAATAGGCCTCACCTTAAAGAAACCTCTTGAAAGGACACATCTTATTTGTATCCTGAAAGAATCATTTAAAATGTTAGACACAATTTTATGATGGCTTTACATCTTTTTTGCGCTGCTATTGCATCACTATTGTGAGACATCAGCAGTGCAAAAGATGCACCATGTTCCAAAATAGGCCTCACTTCATCAGCATCAAGATACTGTTTGTTTAAAATATATATCTTTAGCATTGTGTAGGGGACGTATAGCAGCAGAGGCTTCTGTAAATCTCAAAGTTTTTGAAAAACTGTTCTTCTTGAACCTTTTCCCTTGTCTTTTCAAATTTTTAAATACATGTTTTAATATTTTTGAAATGTTTCTTCTCTCTTTTACAGATTGAAAGTATGAAAAAATATTTGAAAAAGTTAACAAGAATTATAAGGTAAATGTTTTCTACTCTTTTAACTCGCAATCCACTGCTGATGATGTCATTGACTATGTCATGAATGATGTAATAAGTGGACATGACTTACTTCATTGGTAGGCCTTCACATGTATTAATGCATACACTGCTGCACTTCTGTGTACTGTTTCATATGCTGAACTACATCTGCACTATGAGATACCTAAGCAAAGGCAACACAGGTGATGTGATTTTGAAATGAGCAAAAGAAACTCCACGTTTTTCAATTACATTACTTGTGTTTTCTAAGTTTACGGATGACATTGTGCAGATGAACTTTAGGTCTGTCTATGGACACAGAAGAGGTCTGGCCGTTGTTCAAGAGTGAAGTGGACATGTTTTACTTCAATGGTAGGCCTTCACATGTATTATCTCCTCTGTATTCTCAAACAAGCATAAATTTGATATGCAACCCTAAGTAGGCCTCATCTTAAACAAAATTTTGGAGAGGACACACCTTATCGTCATACTGAATCAATCATTTAATCTATCACATTTAACATCTATTAGTTCTACTGCTTCATTTCTTTAATCCTTACTTTCCTGCGTTTGCTACTTCTCTCATTCCTTTCTCTATTACTTAATTATTCTACTCCTTCCAGTATTTTTCTCAGTCCCTCTCTTCTCATACTTCTTCATTATTATTCACTCATTCTGTCTCTATTAATGTTACTGTTTCTGAATGATCTCAAAAAAATTTTAAAACAAGAACTGTAAGTATAAGGATAGGAAACAGACATTTATGTTACAAGAAAGACAGCTATAGGAAGTAAACAAAAGATACTGTTACTTGCAATCCACTGCTGATGATGTCACTGACCATGTCAAGAATGATATAATATGTGACATGATCAGAAGTGGATTGCGGGTAACAGTATGTTTTCTTTACTCCCTGTAGCTGTCTTTCTTTTAACATAACTGTCTGTTTCCTTCCCTTATACTTACTGTTCTTTTTTTAAAAAATTTTTTTTTGGTTCGCTCCTGGTTCGCGTACCGGAGTGCGAACTGGAAGCGAACTATAAGAAATAGAGATTGGCAGAGTTTCAAAAATTCTACCAATTTTTTTTATAATGGGGAGGTAGTTCTGAAAAGAACTTTTTTTTGGTTTTTGTTGTTTTAAATTTTTTTTATTATTTTTCTGAACATTTTGTATATTTTTTTTGTTTTTTCTGAACATTTTGTAATTTTTTTGTTTTTTTGTGGGGGAGGGGGGAAACAAAAATGATTCATTGAGAAGGGCTCAACAAGAGCAACGAAAAAAAGAAGAATTTATTTTTTGGGGCGTTTCGGGCAATCATGATTTCTGATAGCTCTCATTATAAGAATAATGCTTCTTTCTCCGTTGCAAAGTGTTTGGCCGCACCACACGCACACTTGCCTTACTTCCCCCATGTCTATTTGAATGTTCGGGATCACCTCCCTCGCCTCTGGTCCCGATATTTCTTTCACAGCAGATGTTCTCACCATTGCCAGGGGATTTTGTTGTTCATCACGAAGCTGGGCAGCACTATAATTATTTGGGTGCCACCTACTCATATGCCTGTGCATCGTATAATTGCCGAAGCTGTACTTCTTGTCAGTGCCCCTTGACAGTCGATCTTTGCAAATACGGCAAAACACATATCTTGCGTTAACTTTTTTTTGCCCAGCTGGAAATGTAAAAAATTGCCAGATGTAATTTTCTTTTCTATTGTACCTCCTGGGCTCCTCTGGCAAAAACTCAGGCTCTTCCTCCTCTTCCTCCTCTTCTTGATCTTCCTCAAACATTGGTTGAGCAGGTGGTCCTTTCTTCCCTTGAGGAGGTGGGGGTGGTGGTGGGGGAACACTACCTGAAGCAACAATGGAAGCCATTTCTCAATAAAGTAAAAGGGTCTTTCTCTCACCAAGATGAAAGTCAGAGTGAGGAAAGAAGGAGGGGTTTTCATCATTTGGGAAAAGCAAAAGTTCTCAACCAATGAAAAGTGTTATTTTTAGGTCACCTGACCTAGCCTTCCATTATTATGAAACCAAAAGTGAAATGAACCAATGAAAAGTTTTATTACCAAGTCACATGACCTCTCACGCTCATGTTACGCGCTGCGGAACGCTCCCCGGTTAGCTTCCGGTTCGCTGCGCTTCGCGCCTCGGTCCGCGCCCCGGGACACTTCCGGGTGCGCTAACGCGATACGTCACAAGACGCATTACGCGGCAACGCGATACGTCGCGCTTTCGCGACGCGCCGCGGATCGCTTCCGGGTCGCTGCGCTTCGCGCCTCGGTCCGCGCCCCGGGGCACTTCCGGGTGCGCTAACGCGATACGTCACAAGACGCATTTCGCGGCAACGCGATACCGTCACTATGTTGATTTCTTACTGGTTCGTGGACCGGGTCGCGGCATCTATTTGAGCTAACGGAAAGCTTCCCGGTTCGCGGACCGGGAGCGAAACAAAAAAAATATTTAAAAAAAATTATTAATAAACATATAAAATATATTTTTATATTTAAAGAAGAATACATTTTACAGCTATAGATATTAGCTTTTAAAAAACCAATGAAATTCATTGAAAAAACCATAGGTTATAGACCATATATAGTTAGGAATTTGCATTTACAAAACCTTGAAAATTCACTGAAAAAACCATAGGTTATACACCATATATAGTTAGGAATTAGCATTTATAAAACCTTATTTTACTCACACAAAACCAATGAAATTCCATATATAGTTAGTGGTACTAACTATATATCACGCACCCGCAATCCACTGCTGATCATGTCACATATGACATCATTCATGACATGGTCAGTGACATCACTGATGACATCACTGATGACATCTCAAATGACATCACTGATGACATCACTGAATATATATATATATATATACATATATATATATATATATATATATATATATATATATATATATATATATATATATATATATATATATATATATTACCTACTGGCGGTCGCCAGTAGGTATATATAGTTAGGATTTTTTCTCTATGGGATTTTTGAAAATACTATGTCTAATAACTTTGGCGTTTGTGGACGGAATTGGCTGAAATTTTCAGGAAAATGGAACATTTTGTTTCTGAGCAGCCACTGAAAATTTGGGGGGGTTCGTCAAGGGGGGGCCAAGAAAAAAGGGGGTCCCAAAACGCGTTTTTCCCATGTTAATTTCCATAGGGCGGTTGGCCTCACTTTTAGCCCGAACGGCTGAATGGATTTGCACGAAACTTGGCAAAATTGTAGGGACTGGTAGCCCGATGTGCCTTTGCTAGGTCTCAATATATGTGCTCCAGTGGATTTTGAGAAATTAACGTTCAAAAAAATATATATATCTGTAAGCGCGCTCCGGGCAGCGCCCCGGTTCGCGTACCTGACGCGTAACGGAACTTCGCGAAGCGAAGCTGATTGGCTCTCCGGTGTCTGTCAACATTCTAAACAGTCCGGAGCGGCCGGCATCTTGTCTCTCGGTAGGATCGAGAGACAAGAGGAGGCCAAAACAAAGGGGGAAATGAAAATAAGGGGGCATAGTAGATCCTCCCTGACCCCCTAGGTTTGATGTAGAGGCTTTAAAAGGGCCCCGCTGGCAAAAAAAAAATTATTTTTTTTTGCGTGGGGAGCGCCCGGTACGCGCACCGGGAAGCGGTCCGGGGAGCGTACTATAAGGAAAAAAGAATGATAGACTGTGATATTTTGAAATATTGTATGTTTATTGATTGTTCTTTTTGTTGTTTTTTTTAATTTTTTTATTTAAGTAGCAGTATTAATGATTATTAAATATAAATGTATTTTTGGAATTGTGCACAGTATACTATAAGTATGAATTTACATTATAATCAATTTGGTACTAGTTTATGAATTACATATAAAAATGATTAAAGACTCAAACAATTTTTTAATATTAAATATAATTTTATTTTTCGGATTGTTTTTCAAAATTTAATAGAACGTCTAACATTTGACTGTCCGATATGTCCTCTTGTTGAGTGAACATAACTTCCCACATTTGACCGTCATCATAATGAAGTAAATAATCCACAGATTCTACACATTGTAGAAGTTCATGGTCTCGTGATTCATCCATGAATTCCAAGTCAATGGGTTCAATTATTTCCTCATTGTTCATGTCTAGGACAATTTCAAAGGAAACGTTCTGTTCTCCTTGCATTTTTGTGCTGAAATTTGAATAAAAAATAAATATATCAGTAGAGATAGGGCACTGTTGGGTTTAAGTTCAGACAGGTACTTTTGAGGCATGAAGTAGTACTATTAAAAAGTGCCTGTGAAAAAGCCTATGTAAATCCATAATTATACCACAGAAACCTAAATCAATCCATAATTATAATAAACAAGCCTTTCTCAATGTCTAACTCTTACAGAGGGATAGTATATAACTATCTGAAAATGTTTTCAAATTTATAAAATAATATCTTACCTTTTAAAAACAAGTTTAAGCTGTGAGTGAAAATGATCTTGCAATGTAGTTCAGGAAGTAGTAGTCAAAATGGCTGTGTTTTTCTCTCTTTTTTTATATATATTCAGGTATATAACCAATCAAATGTCAGGTAAAAAAAGTAGAAAATGAAAGTAACATTTTAATTGGTTGTCAATTCCAACACTTCAGATGTGTTTTGTGAAGTAATTTACCTCAGGGTATTTAGAGAGGTCTACAGGCTAAATGGCTAAATGGTATTCCAACCAAATTTGTGAAAATGGTAGGGATTGGTATGTAGTATGAGTTAATCTATATTTGGTGACATTTTCTCCAGGGTTTTTTCTGTAAATTACTTTCCCACCTTTTTTAATGGAGCGCTTCCCGGTGAGCGCCCCGGTACGCGAACCGGCAGCTTACGGGAGTCCACCATTTTGTGTTTCGGTCGAATTAAGATACAAGATGGAGGGCAAATAATGTTCAGAATGGGTAGAAGGGGGCACGGTAGACGTATCCTGACCCCCTAGGTTTTCTGAGGGTGGCTGAGGAGGCCCATATGTGCGGAAAAAAAAAGCGTACTTTGGTGAAAATTAGTGAAAAAAGTTAGAGTAAAATAATAATTGTGAGTGATCAGATGTAGGGTAGCTCTGAAAAGAGCTTTTGGGTCCTGTGGCTGATGTAGGTACCTACAAGTAGGTACCAATGCACAGTCTTAAATTGAGGATGAAAATTCTGTTCCCCTCATCTGAGAAGTGAACTCCAT
The DNA here is from genome assembly GCF_964261635.1 of Lissotriton helveticus. Lineage (NCBI taxonomy): Eukaryota > Metazoa > Chordata > Amphibia > Caudata > Salamandridae > Lissotriton > Lissotriton helveticus. The sequence goes on along the minus strand of NC_136068.1, from coordinate 799,076,596 downwards.
CTGCTCTGTAGATATCTTGCATGTAGTAACGCAAGTTATTGTTGTACATGGAGCCCATTCCATGGTCTCTCATGTAAGCTGAAACAGACTTATTTACATGCTTCCTCGATTTCTCAATTTGTGGACAAAATTGGTTCGACCACCTCCATTTCTGTCTTTGGCATATATTTGAATATACCAAGGCAGTTTGAGGAAAAAGTGCCATCAATTGCTCAAAGGTGTCCTTTAAAAGCATTTCCAGACCTACCCCAGTCAAAGTGCCCAAATCATTACATCCACAGTGCACAATTAACAGGTCAGGTTTTGGCAAATGCAAAAAGGTTTTCACCAATGGTATCAATTGGTGACATTTTAATCCTCTGTGGGCAATCCACTTGATTTCCACATTTTGTAAATTGAGGTTAGGTAAATTTCTATCAGCATACCTTTGAGCCCAGTAGATGTAACTATGTCCAACAATCCAGACAGAAAACATGGTGAGAGGAGGTTCTGCTGCAGTCAGATGAAGTTTGGCAATGAAATGGCAGTTGAAAAAATAAGAGTTTAAAAAGAAAAAAACTGTGGAGGTTCTGTGTTAATGAAGTGGTAGCAGTGATTGGTGGATTTTGATTGCTGAAAACAGAAAGTTAGGGTGCATGGATGAGTTCTTTGAAAGATGTAATTTGAATGGTCAAGAAAAAATCATTTTATGAAAGATTGCACTGGATATGCAGGTGTACTGAGAGTTCAGAGTTCAATTGAAACATTGTTGTGTGAACTTGCAAACATCAGAGGTCTTTCAGGAGGTGGTTGCTATGCAAAAAAGGCAGAAAGGGCAGAGGGGGGAAGGGTGTTGATTTGAAAAAAGTGAGGGAAGAGTTTTGATTGGGTGACATGAGAGATATGTGTGATGAATTACAGCATTTCTGTGCTTTTTATGGCTGCAGCCTCTGGAGTGCATACCTTTTGCTCTGCTAAAGACAAATTGGTGTGTTTCTGAGACTGTTTTGAAACTCATAAAGTATTTGCTAAGGTGAGAAAAGATTCATTTAATTTAGATAGAGAATAGTATGGTTTAGGGAGAAAATTATGAAGAAAGTTGTGTATTTAAAATGTTGCTTTGTGTCAAGTGTTTTACAAATAGATTTTGTTTCTTTGTGTTACATAGCCATGTTAAAAGTGACGCAAAAATAGTGCAAGGGTCTTACAAAAATGCTTTCATATGCCTTAGGGTATTTTAACTCACTTCCCCATGAATGTATGATTATAATTTGTTTACAAGATGTGTTTAAAAAAGTTTTTGGAAATCAATTAGGTTTCTTGATATGTACTGCTAGAGTTTCATAGGTTGCTTGGGGCATATTTTCAAGGCTTTTGAGTTCCTTTGATGTAATTTTTCCCATTTTAATTTAAGACCTTTCCCCGTGGTGCAAGGTCCTTGTAAATATGCCCCCATCTGTGCTTGGCAAATTTAGATTTTAATTCTTTGACTAACATAGCCATGTTAAAAGTGACTCAAAAATGTTGCAAGGGCCTTAAAAAAACGCTTTCATGTGTCTTAGGCCATTTTAAGTCATTTCCCCTTGAATGTAGGTATATAATTGATTTAGATGATGTGTTTAAAAACGATTTTTGAAAACAATTAGGTTTCTTGATATGTACTGCTAGAGCTTCATAGGTTGCTTGGGGCATATTTATAAGGCCTTTGAGTCTCTCTGATGTTATTTTTCCCATTTTAATTTAAGACCTTTCCCTGTGGTGCAAGGTCCTTGTAAATACGCCCCCATCTGTGCTTGGCAAATTTAGATCTTGATTATTTGATTTACATAGCCATGTTAAAAGTGATCCAAAAATGGAGCAAGGGCTTAAAAAAACGCTTTCATGTGTCTTAGGGCATTTTAAGTCACTTCCCGATGAATGTAGGTATATAATTGATTTAGATGATGTGTTTTAAAACTTTTTTGACATCAATTAAGTTTCTGGATATGTAGTGCTAGAGTTTCATAGGTTGCTTGGGGCATATTTATAAGGCATTTGAGTCTCTCTGATGTTATTTTTCCCATTTTAATTTAAGACCTTTCCCCGTGGTGCAAGTTCCTTGTAAATATGCCCCCATCTGTGCTTGGCAAATTTAGATTTTAATTCTTTGACTAACATAGCCATGTTAAAAGCGACCCAAAAATGGTGCCAGGGCCTTAAAAAAACGCTTTCATGTGTCTTAGGCCATTTTAAGTCATTTCCCCTTGAATGTAGGTATATAATTGATTTAGATGATGTGTTTAAAAACGATTTTTGAAATCAATTAGGTTTCTTGATATGTAGTGCTAGAGTTTCATAGGTTGCTTGGGGTATATTTAAAAGGCATTTGAGTCCCTTTGATGTTATTTTTCCCATTTTAATTAAAGACATTTCCCCGTGGTGGAAGGTCCTTGTAAATACACCCCCATGTGTGCTTGGCAAATTTAGATTTTGATTATTTGACTTACATAGCCATGTTCCATACAGTTCTCACCTTCTGCGTAGTCTTTGATATGCTAGACTCCATCTGCACTATCAGATACCTAAGCAAAGGAAACACAGGTGATGTGATTGTGAAATGAGGAAAAGAAATTCCACATTTTTCAATTACATCACCTGTGTTTCCTAAGTTTACAAATGACATTGTGCAGATGAGGTTTAGGCCTATCCACGGACACAGAAGAGGTCTGGCCTTTGTTCAAGAGTGAAGTGGACATGACTTACTTCATTGGTAGGCCTTCACATGTATTATCTCCTCTGTACTCTTCAACAAGCGTAAATTTCATCTGCAACCCTGAGTAGGCCTCACCTTAAACAAACCTCTGGATAGGCCACACCTTATCGTCATCCTGAATCAATCATTTAAAATGTTAGGGACAGATTTATGATAGGTGTATGCCTCTTTTGCGTCACTGTGCGTCACTTTTGTGATGCAGCGGCGGTGCAAAAGATTTGCTATGTGTCGACATATTTACAACTTGATGCATCTAGGCAGATGTGTCATGCTGTAAAGTCCCATGCCACATGAAACCGATGCAGCAGTGATGCAAAAGATGCACCATGTTGCAAGACAGGCCTCACTTCATCTCCAACAAGATAAGAAGCTGAATCTTCTGTAAATGTCAAAATTGTTGTATACACTGCTGAACTTCTGTGTACTCTTTGATATGCTAGACTCCATCTGCACTATGAGATACCTAAGCAAAGGAAACACAGGTGATGTGATTGTGTAATGAGGAAAAGAAACTCCACATTTTTCAATTACATCACCTGTGTTTCCTAAGTTTACGAATGACATGGTGCAGATGAGGTTTAGGCCTGTCCACAGACACAGAAGAGGTCTGGCCTTTGTTCAAGAGTGAAGTGGACATGACTTATTTCATTGGTAGGCCTTCACATGTATTATCTCCTCTGTACTCTTCAACAAGCGTAAATTTCATCTAAAACCCTGAGTAGGCCTCACCTTATACAAACCTCTGGATAGGCCACACCTTATCATCATCCTGAATCAATCATTTAAAATGTTAGGGACAGATTTATGATAGGTGTATGCCTCTTTTGCGTCCCTGTGCGTCACTTTTGTGACGCAGCGGCGGTGCAAAAGATTTGCTATGTGGCGACATATTTACAACTTGATGCATCTAGGCAGATGTGTCATGCTGTAAAGTCCCGTGCCACATGAAACCGATGCAGCAGTGATGCAAAAGATGCACCAAGTTGCAAGAGAGGCCTCACTTCATCTCCAACAAGATAAGAAGCTGAATCTTCTGTAAATGTCAAAATTGTTGTATACACTGCTGAACTTCTGTGTACTCTTTGATATGCTAGACTCCATCTGCACTATGAGATACCTAAGCAAAGGAAACACAGGTGATGTGATTGTGAAATGAGGAAAAGAAACTCCACATGTTTTAATTACATCACCTGTGTTTTCTAACTTTACGAATGACATTGTGCAGATGAGCTTTAGGCCTGTCCACGGACACAGAAGAGGTCTGGCCTTTGTTCAAGAGTGAAGTGGACATGAATCACTTCATTGGTAGGCCTGGACATGTATTATCTCCTCTGTATTCTTCAACAAGCCTAAATTTCATCTGCAACCCTGAGTAGGCCTCACCTCAAACAAACCTCTGGATAGGCCACACCTTATCGGCATCCTGAATCAATCATTTAAAATGTTAGGGACAGATTTATGATAGGTGTATGCCTCTTTTGCGCCGCTGTGCGTCACTTTTGTGACGCAGCGGCGGTGCAAAAGATTTGCTATGTGGCGACATATTTACAACTAGATGCATCTAGGCAGATGTGTCATGCTGTAAAGTCCTGTGCCACATGAAACCTGCGTCAGTTTTCATATAGGTGTTTTGTTGCAGGGTATGCATTTATTTTTATGAAAGCCCTGTAAAACTAACACAGTGAAATTTAGAAGATTTCACTGAGTCAGCTTTATAGCATTGCTGAATCAAATCCTCCTCAGCATCGCTGGACATGGCTAAATAATAGCTGCAAAATGTTACTCTTGTTAAACAATTTTACTATTATAATCTCTGAGATTTGTCTCTTACTCTGCAACATCTCATTGTTGTTCTCTTACTTTAAAGATAACGACAACATAAACCATGAGTGATAATGAGCAATCAGTTGATCTCGACCTTATCATTGAACTTGTAATTGAAACGTCAGTGGAAGTAGATCCCTTGGATGATTTAAATCCTGAGGATGATGAAGAACATGATGAGGATGCCGATTTGTCAGAATTGTATGATATAGGGTGGGAAGCTGACCTGCTTGAGCCTATGGAACTATAAACATTTATTTTTAAAATTTAACGGAAATAAAAAGTAAAAATGTAAACCGTTTAATTTAAAATTAAACACAACTTCAAAAACAGGTTATGTGTAGTGTCTTTAATGAAATAGTAAAATATGCTCATAAAATTAGATCAGATTCACATATAAAACAGCACAGGTAAAATGTAGAAGCATTCCATTTCTTTGCTACTATTTGTGATTTCTAAATTTGCCAATGCACTAAAAATTATTCTATGTAAAAAAAAAAAGTAGTGTGTTAAATTTTTGATGACTGTTATTGATTTACTGTTTGCTAATAGTGGTTAATAACATTTTTTATTATATTTTACCACAGATTCAACTGCAGATCATTTCAAAATTAAAGAATGCCTTCGAAGGACAGAAGGCGAAAGGCTACCAAACATCAAAGACAGCAGCTTAAAAAATTATTGCAGCAGACCTCTACAATAAAAACTTGTCAAGTCACCAAGAAAGGTCCGGGTAAGATAAAGAAATCATTCATAAGAAACATTTGTAGAAAAAAAAGTAGTACTACAGAAAATGTTTTAGTCCAGAAAAAGAGAAGCAATTTAAACGGAAAGGGAAGGCCAATCAAAAATGTTACTGCTAGAGCAGGAGATAACAGTTTAGGGACATTCGTAGACGAATGTTCCGCAACAGGATAATTGGCAATTTGTTAAAAAATATTAAGAAAGGTCAGCAGAAAGTGGTTTTTTATAAGAGAAAAAAAAATTGAGAAAGTTATTGATCAGGCACTTAAAATTAAGCGAAAGTTATTTATTTTGATAATCAATAGAATTAGGAAGCTAAACAAGGCAATTTATGATTTCAAAACAAATAGTAGATGGAAGAGAACAGTTAATCGTAGTAATTTTTGTAAAGTTTTTTCAGGAGAATGGATGCATAGTTCAAGTTGTGAGGCATTTTTTAATGAGGAGAGTTATTTCCAGGATAATGATTAGGTGCATGCAGTTGACACCAGTGGTCGAGCTTATGAGGTGAAAGATGGTTGTCCAGTTGAAAAAGAAAAACTTGTGACAACAGAGGCAGAAGAGGTGTTAGGTAATGAGGTTTTAGGAAGACGTCCTAAGGGACCTGTGTACACCTGGAAGTGTAGTAGTATTTGCAGTGTGCGACAGGATTCCATCAATTTGCTTTGTGATTTTGTACGGACATTTCATAAGAAAAGTTTGAAGCAGAAAATGAAGTTGTTGCAAGAATTAGATCCTTGCAGAGTGAGAGAAGTGACAGGTTTGCATGGTCATTAACTGGCTTGTCTTTCCAGGAGAGTATGCCAGAGTGTTTTTCATCATTTCAGGATGCTAGCAGTGCATCATAATAAAGTGAGGAAATTAGTTAGAATGTTGTATTATGCTAAGAGTCCAGCAGTTATGCTTAAACAATTATGCACTGCTCTTTTGCATGGTTCTGAAATAGATGTGAAGAATATTTGTGAAGAAATTGAGTTTTGTTACTTTGGAAGTAAAGAGGAGAATGTTGAAATTGACCCAGAGGAAGAGGGTAATGTGGAAGATAGTGTACAGGTTTCCAGTACAGATAATTTTCAGAAGGAAATTGCCACATTTCAGGTGAAATCAAGTGAGAGGCCTAATTTCACTTGTGTGTGTTGTCGACGCACTTATTATAAGAATCAGACTAATTTAGTGGATTTATATGCAAAAAGTGAAAGGGAAAATAATAGTGAATGGAAGGATTTCGCAACATACTTGATGGTAGAAAATTGTTTTGATTTGGGATTGGATCAACGTGTGTGTACTTATTGTTGTAACAAATTAAATCAAAACCGGATGCCTGCTAGAGCGGTTCATAATAATCTGGAATTGGTTGAGATTCCTTCTGAATTGAAGGATTTAAATACTTATGAATCTATTTTGATTCAAAGTATCCATCCCTTTCAGGCTATTGTAAGAATGGAGCCAAAGACAGGGAAATTGCCTCCATCAGATTTACAGAGAGGATTAAAGGGAAGAGTTGTTTATTTGCCTCTAGATTTGAAGAAAAACATTAATACAATTGGAGTAGAAAAAGTGGAAGAGGAACCTCTGGTTATCTTAGTTAATGGGGTTCCGACAAAGAGTAAGAAAATATGGCAAGATTTAGTGGATGTTAGGAAAGTCAAAAAGGCAACATTGTATTTGAAAAAAAACAATAAGTACTATAAGAATGTATATGTTGCAGAAGAGGAAGTAAGTGAAGAAGAGGATAGCAATTTGTGTGCTGGTCAAATTGAGAAAGTAGAACCCTCTAAAAGTGAAGAAATATATGAACATTATAGTGTTCATCCTTTGCATTCCAAGGAAGTCATGGGGAATGCTATTGAGTTGTTTCAAATGAAACAAGCCAAAGGGAGTCCCATTAGTGTTTGGGAGGAAAGTTTGGAAGCTCGGTGTTTCCCACAGCTATTTCCAACAGGTCAAGGAGGAAGATATGATGAGCGACCTCATCAAATTCCTGCTTCTGAATACCGGACTTTACGATTGTATGCAGAAGATCCTAGGTTTCGACAATGCATTCCCTATTTGTTTCATCTCCTGTTTGAAAGCGATCTGTCTGGACTGTCATATGCAGTGAACCACATCTTGAAAAGTGGTATACAGATGCAAAACATCTCGGCAAGTGACTTTATGGATAAAGTCAATGTGCAAGACAGTATTTTGGATTCTCACCTGATTAATCTCATGGCGTGTCAGCGTGGTACTAATGAGTACTGGTACCGTCGTCATGGTGATTTAAAATGTATGCTGAGGAACTTAGGAACTCCCACATGGTTCCTCACTCTCAGCTGTGCCGAGTATGGCTGGGAAGACTTACCTGAATTTCTACGAGAGGCAAATGGAAACATTGAAAATATCGAATTCAAGACACCCGGAGAACTGTGCTCTTTGGATCCAGTGAATGTATGCAGGTACTTCAATCATAGATTTGAAGCTATGATGTCTTTCATCATGAACAAGAGAAATCCACCTCTTGGAGAGGTGTTGGATTTCTTCTGGAGAAAGGAGTACCAAGCAAGAGGTGCTCCTCATATACATATGCTGCTGTGGATCAAGGATGCACCTAAATTTGGAACAGATCCAGAAGACTTAGTGATGAGTTTCATAGAACAGTATTCTACATGTGCTGTTCCAAACGCAAAGGAGGACAAAAGCCTAAGAGAACAAGTTCTACGCTTCCAAAGCCATCGTTGCAGAAAGTACTGTCGTCGTAAATTCAGAAACAAGGACAAGTTCTACACCAAATGTCGTTTCGCCTTTCCACGACCGGTGATTTCTAAAGGAAGAGTGAACAGTTTGATGTCTTCGCTGCGACATAATGTGATGAAGAAATCACCTAAAAACACATACAATTTGAAAAGGAACGAAGAGTCCAAGTACATCAACGACTACAACCCAGTGACTTTGTCCATGTGGAATGCTAACATGGATATACAGTTTGTGGCTTATAACTGTATGGCTGTGGCTCGGTATGTGACATCTTACATCACCAAAAAAGAAAAGACAGAATTGAGGGATATGTGGGAGGACATTTCCCATGAAAAGAGCCTCAGCAAGAAGTTGTACAGTTTCAGTCTGAAGATGTTGTCACATCGAGAAATCAGAGCTTATGAATGTTCTGACCGGTTGTCTTCAGCAAGTCTCTATGCCAAATGCAGGAGTATCGTTTGGGCGAGTCTTGGTCTTGCTGCAACGCGTAATCGAGTTCTGAAACCTGTGCGGGAAATTGAGTATTTGGCGGAAAAGGAGCCGAACAGTACCGATATTTTGAAGACCAACATGTTGGATACATATTATCCAAATCGAAGCAGTCACCTCGAGAATGTTTGTCTGTATGAGGTTCTACAAAATTACATATTCAAGAGGAACATCAAAGAAGATATTGATAAAAGAGTGTATGCTGTAATTGGAAGTGAGGTATGTCTGGTCAAGCAAAGAAAATGCCACTTGGTAAACCATCGAAAATTGAGTGACGAATCTCCTGAAAAAAAGGAGTTTTTCTATTTAGCACTTTTGCAACTTTTTAAGCCTTGGCGTGCAGAAGAGGAACTGCTTGGAGATTTCCTCTGTTACGAAGACTCTTTCACTGCCGCCAAGGAGACCATAGAATGTCCTATTTTTCCCAAATATCTAGAAATGTTGAATGCGGAAATCGAGCAGGAAGCAACGATTGCAGCCGAGATTGCCAGAGACAGTTCTCAGGACAGTCAGAGTTCTGTTTCATTGAGTCAGGCTCCACTAGGAGGACCTGTTATCGAAAATGAAGCTGCCACTGCCATGAATGAAGTGGAAAGAGCCATGGCACATGCTCAGGAGGATGCGGTTAACTTAGAAGACTTGGAAAGACAACTCAACGTTGAGCAGAGGAAAATATATGACGAAGTTACCAACCAAATTGATCATGGATTAAGTCATGAGAAGAAAGAGTGCTCATGTACGTCGTTGAAGCCTGTCCGACTGTACGTGAGTGGAGAAGCGGGAACTGGAAAAAGTTTCCTCATTAAAGCAATTTCATGTTATTTGCAGGAAAGGACTGAGTCATCGCTGTCTTGTGTTGTCACCGCTCCAACTGGACTGGCAGCACATAACATTAAAGGTATTACTTTGCATCGTCTACTGATGCTGCCAGTGGAGCATGATAACAAATTACAATACCACAAGTTATCTGGAGATGCTTGTTGTGAAGTTTCAAGAGTCTTGAAGAAAATGAAACTTCTTATCATTGACGAAGTAAGCATGGTTTCAAATGTCATGCTTGCCTTTGTGCATTTGAGAATGCAAGAAGTTCTTAAAACAGAGTATGATGTGTTATTTGGTGGCAAACACATCATTGTTTTCGGAGATCTTCTGCAGCTGACACTAGTGAAAGGACAACCTGTGTTCAAAATGCTCACGCATGAAGATACCAGGAAGTGCCTAGGGAGCATTGGCAACGTCAATATATGGTTAAACTTCAATTATGCTGAACTGCATGAAAATATGTGTCAGGCGAAGGATGAAGATTACAAGAATATTCTACAAGATGTTAGAATTGGAAAAGTGACCGAGCATGGGAAAGAAGCTTTACATGCACGATTACTGTCAAATTTATATCCAGAACAAGACGTTGTGCCTGAGAATATTTTTCAGAAAATTACTGAGAAGAAATCTGGAATATGTTTGATGCCAACTCTTGCAGAATGTGCCATCTTCAACAACAAAATGTTGCATTTAGAAAACCAAGAGATTGTGAAACTGGAAGCTATTGACAGAGTAGAGCATATGGGATCAACAATTATTTTGTCTGAGAATTTGAAATCAAAATTGGATTCATTAGAAAAGAGTATATCTAAAACTGCGGGTTTTGAAAAGACTCTGAATGTGTGCTTAAATTGCCGTATAATTTTAAGAAGGAATTTACATGTTGAAAGAGGTCTGGTAAATGGATCAATGGGTAATGTTGTTGATTTTGTGAAATACAGAAATAGGGATGAAATTGAATTTTTAAAAATTAAATTTGATGGCATTGAGGAAGTACAGCTAATTGGTCGTTGCTCTGCTAGGTTTTTGCTTGTGAAAGACTTATATGTTCGCCGTAAGCAGTTTCCTGTTTGCTTGGCATATGCTGTGACAATCCATAAATCGCAAGGTTTAAGTGTAGACAGTGCATTGGTGAATATTGGAAGTTCTGTGTTCAAGGAGGGTATGGCATATGTGGCATTGTCACGAGTTAGAACTTTATCGGGATTGTACTTGATTGAGTGTGATGTCACAAACATTTGTGCGGATCTAGATTGTGTTAAGGAATACAGTAGGTTAAGAAGAGAGTATGCGCCACATTTGCCTCAATATCCTTTGTTTGAGAAACGTGTGGTAGGCCGGAAACGAAGAAATGTGACCAATACTAGGGAGGTTGTAGCAAAAAGACGAAAAGTCGATGAACCTGAAATTATAAGCAGAAAGAAAAAGGATTCTGTTGAAGATGTTGTTGGTTTTCAATTTGAAAACAGTTCTGGTGTCAACTGCTATGCTAATGTAGTGGTTAATGTTTTGTTTTCTCTAGAAAATGTAAAAGAAGAGATTGTGGTCAATTCGGATCAAAGATTTTGCAGTTTGTTAAATTCTGTGTTAGAGAAATGTAGCACTGATAGAAAAAAATAGAAAGTGTGTCTGAAATTCGAAATCTGTTAGACAGATGTTCAGGTCAAACACAATTCTCTCAAAATATTCAGGAAGATTGTCAGGAGTTTTTAATGTATATGCTTGATGTATTGCATGCTGAAGGTGTAGATGTAGATCACCTGTTTGGGCTTTCTTATCAATGGCAGCTTGACTGCGAGAACTGTAGGGTATCAAGTACTACTAGTGTAGACTCAGAAAGATTTATATATTTAACTTTGCCAGACAGTAAATCAGTGTCCTTTAATAAGCTAGTAAAAGCAGCTGATCACAACATGGAGTGTAGCCAATGTAAATCTGAAATGATGTCAACATTATTTATACGAACATATGGCCAGTATGTCATTTTAATGTTCCAACGATGTAGGCCTGATGGAACAAAATTGACAACTTTAATTAAAAATGTTGTGGCTTCGCAGTTGTCAATATCAGGAAGGACTTTTGTAACTGCAGCAATTATATATCATGACGGTCCTTCAATAACATCAGGACATTACACAGCTTATTTAAAGTCTAGAAATGGCTGGTCATTCTGCAACGATTCTGTTTTAACTTTCAAAAAAAAATTGCCTTTTGACCTTAAAAATTCTTACCTGGTGTTTTTAAAACCAAAATTTTAGAGAAGGAATCTCAGGATTTGCTCTGAGGAATTTCAAGAGGTTCTAATGGCTCCTACACGATTTGGCCTTGAGGATAAGTGTAGTACAGAGTCAAAAGTTATTTTTGAGTTTTAAATAGTTCCTGGAAAAAAAGAAGATTTTCTTACAGAAAGTGGTGGGCACAGATTAGTTGAAGGACAACAGAGTATGTCCCAAAGCAAACGGTGTTCTTACCATAACACTTGACGTCATGGAAAAATAACTGCACTTTGAATGAGTTCAGAAAAACTGTTTCTTTTTATAAGCTAATTCAAGCAGCCAATCAAAACATGGAGTAGAGGTAATGTAAGTCTGCAATGCTGTCTAGATTATTTGTCCAAACTTTTGATTATAATGTCATTTTAAAAATCCAACTATATAAACCTGATGAAAGTAAGTCTTCAACTTTAATTACAAATGTTGTGGCTACACAGTCGTTGATTTTAGGAAGAACATTTGTAACTGCAGCTATTATATGGCATGATGGTCATTTGACAAGATCTGCTTATTACACAGCTTATTGAAAATGTAAAAAAATTTGCTGTTTCGGAAATTATTCCCATTTGACTACGATACAATGTTGCCTTTTTACTAAAAAATATTCTTACTTTCTGTTTTCAGAAAAGAGAATTTAGGGTAGGTAACTGGCGTATAATGATTGTAGGGGTTGATATAATTTTATCTACTGTTTTATATTGCTTTGTGATTAAAAGTGATGCAGAGAATTAAATAATTGTAGTAGTCATAGAGGTAGTGTAAGTCTGCTTCATAGTAAGCAGTATCAGTGTCATAGGAAATGTAGAACATGAGTGAGCAAGAAGGGTAAGATATTACTAGTCCAGGATTGTGAAAGTGATCTTGAACGTTTTCTTTCTGAAAGTTGCGGAAATACAAAATGACGGGATTTGCTTACAAGAATTCCAAGAGTTATAAATGGCTCTTACATGATTTGGCCTTGTGGAAACGTGTGGTAGAGAGCGAGAAGTCATTTATTGTATGTAACATATTTTTCAAAACAATGGAGGTTTTCTTTCAGAAAGTGGCGGGCTGAAAATAAAAACAGCACAACAGAGTGTAAGCTGTTCATAGGACATCCTTCGACGTCATGGAAAGTAAGTTACTTTTGAGGAGTTCTGATTTCTGATTGGTTATGTTATATGGGTTTTTTAAACACAATCATTTTGATTGTGTTTTTTTTTCCCCGCTGGTATATGATGAATACCTTCAAGTCACTGTTTTTAGTGAAATTTGATACATTCTGAGAACAGCAAAAATAAACCATTTAACATGTATAATTAATTCTGTACTTTTTGTATTTATGATGTACATTTAGAACTGTGTAGGAGGTATGGAGAAGCTGAGGCTTCTGTAAGTGTCAAAGTTGTTGCATACAGTGCTCACATTCTACGTAGTCTTTCATATGATAGACTACATTTCCACAATGAGATACCTAAGCAAAGGAAACACAGGTGATGTGATTGTGGAATGAGCAAAAAAAATTGCACGTTTTTCAATTATATTACCTGTGTTTCCTAACATTACACATCACATTGTGTAGATGAGGTTTAGGCCTGTTCCAGGAGACAGAGGAGGTCTGACATTTGTTCAAGAGTGCAGTGGACATAACTCACTTCGTTGGTAGGCCTGCACATGTATTATCTCCTCTATACTCTTCAACAAGCCTAAATTTCATCGGCAACCCTGAGTAGGACTTACCTGAAACAAATCTGTGGATAGGTTACACCTTATCAGCATCTAGAAACAATCATTTAAAATGTTAAGGGCAGTTTTATGAAGGCTGTGTGCCTCTTTTGCGCCGCTGTTCCGTCACTTTTGTGTAAAAGATGCACCATGTTGCAAGATAGGCCTCAGTTCATTTCCAGCAAGATACCGTCAGTTTAAAATGTATATAATTAGGACTGTGTAGGGGGCATGGCGAAGCTGAGGCTTCAGTAAGTGTCAAAGTTGTTGCATGCAGTGCGTACTCTTTCATATGCTGGACTACATCTGCACAATGAGATACCTAACCAAAGGAAACACAAGTGATGTGATTGTGAAATGAGCAAAAGAAATTGCACGTTTTTCAAATACATTACCTGTGTTTCCTAACATTACGAATCACATTGTGCAGATGAAGTTTAGGCCTGTCCAGGGAAACAGAGGAGGTCTGAACTTTATTGGTAGGCCTGCACATGTATTATCTCCTCTGTACTCTTCAACAAGCCTAAATTTCATCTGCAACCCTGAGTAGGCCTCACCTGAAACCAACGTCTGGATAGGACACACCTTATTGCCATCCTGAAACAATCATTTAAAATGTTAGGAACAGTTTTATGATGATTGTGCATCTCTTTTGCGCTGCCATTGCGTCACTTTTGTGAGACAACAGCAGTGCAAAAGATGCACCATGTTCCAAGATAGGCCTCACTTCATCTGCATCAAGATACTGTTAGTTTAAAATGTATATCTTTAGGACTGTGTAGGGGGCCTGGAGAAGCAGAGGCTTCTGTAAGTGTCAAAGTTGTTGAAAAACTGTTTGTCCTTCAATCTTTTCCCTTGTCTTTTCTAATTTTTTTAAATACATGTTTTAATATTTTTTAAATGTTTGTTCTCTCTTTCACAGATTGAAAGTATAAAAATAACAAGTGACTTAGTTAACGACAATTATAAGGTAAATGTTTTGTACTCTTTTCATTACATTTCTATCACATTTAACTACTATTAGTTCCACTGCTTCATTTCTTTAACCCTCACTTTCCTGCCTTTGCTACTTCCCTCATTCCTTTCTCTATTACTTACTTACTCTACTCCTTCCACTCCTTTTCTCAGTCCCTCTCTTCTCATAGTTCCTCACTCTTGTTCACTCACTCCGTCTCTATTACTCTTAGTGTCTCTGACTGATCACTGTTTCACTACTTGTTCATTATGCTTTCTCTGTGTAGTTGAAGCACACTAAGGGGCATATTATGAACACAGCCAATAAAATTATTGCTGTTTTTATCGGCAGAAAATTGCTGCAAAAGCGGTTTTAGCTGCAGTTTTCTGCCGCAAAAGCGGCTTTAGCGACACATTTCTGCCGATAAAAGCTGCAAAACTTTTATTGCCTATGTTGATAATATGCCCCTATGTTATTTACATTTCTTTGCTGTTTCAATTGTTCCTTTTCTGTTACTTCTTCTTTTCTGCTTTCTGTTTTTTCTCTCTGTTATTCCACATGTTTTAATCTTATTTTGAACATTCACTCATATTCTCTAAGAAACTCTTCTTTGTTATTCTTCTGCTCTCCTTTTTTTCTTTCACTTCCTTATCTATTTTGTTTTTCACAGTTATACCCTCTTCCATCTTTTCTTCGGTAAATAGATCTATTAAACAGTATCTCTGGTTTAGTCCCTATAGCTGTCTTTCTTTTAACATTACTCTCTGTTTACTTCCCTTATACTTACTCTTCTTTTTTTTTAAAACATTTTTTGGTTCGCTCCCGGTTCGCGTACCGGGGAGCGAACCGGGAAGCGAACCAAAAGAAATAGAGGTTGCCAGAGTGCTAAACATTCTAGCAATTTTTTTTATAAAGGGGAGGTAGTTCTGAAAAGAACTTTTTTTTTAATGTTTTTGTTGTTTTATATTTTTTTTTTATTTTTCTGAACATTTTTTGTTTTTTTTGTATTTTTTGAACAATTTTATGTTTTTTTGTTTTTTTGGGGGGGAAACAACGAAAAACAGGCATCAGAAAGGGCTCAACAGGAGCACAAAAAAAAGATTTGGGGGCGTTTTGAGCATTTGTGGTTTTCATATTCTCTGTTTATCAAATGAATACTCATATTGGCACATGAGAGTAGGTTACCACAATAAAGACACACTATCTTCATGTGCACAAAATTTTCTTGAATGTTTGGCACTGTTTCCCGTGCCTCTGGCCCCGACAGAGTTACCTGTGCCGATGTCCTGGCCACAGGAGTTGGTGGGTTGTCTTGGAGGTCACGCATCTCTGCCATGCTGTAATTCAGTGGATGCCACCTCTGCACAGTGCATAGTATAGTTGCCGAAACTATACTTTTTATCTGTGCCTCTAGATAAATCTTCTTTGCATATGAGGCATGTCACATAGCGAGCATTCACTTTTTTTTGTCCTTGAGGAAAAGAAAAAAACTGCCAAATAAAACTATTTTTGCGGTGAGATATCCGGGGCTCCTCACGTAAAAACTGTCTTGGCTGTACTTCCTCTTCCTCTTCTTCGTCCTCTTCCTCCTCTGTGTTGGGAAGGAACTGTGGAGGTGGTCCTCTCTTCCTTGGTGGTGGTGGTGGTGGTGGGGGTGCACCAGCTGCAGCTACTACTGAAGACATTTTCTACTCAGCAAAATAGGTCTTCCTTTCACAAAGTTGAAAGTCAGAGTGAGAAATAAGGTGGGGGCTTTCATCATTTTGGAAAAAAAATAGTTCTAAACCAATGAAAAGTGTTATTTTTAGGTCACGTGACCTAGCCTTACATCATTAGGAAACCAAAAGTGAAATGAACCAATGAAAAGTTTTATTAACAAGTCACATGACCTGTTACGCTTATGTTACGCGCTGCGGGTGCTTGCTGGCGAGCACTCAATAAAGAAAAGTGAGCTTCATTAAGGTTCGTGTGGCCTATGACTATTCCCACTCCAATGAGTGTAACAGTAGGGAAAGTGTTGGATAGCGAAGGGGTAAAACTTACTATTCCCACTCCAGTGAGTGCAACAGAAGGGAAAGTGTTGGATAGAGGAGGAATAAAATGTACGATTCCCACTCCAGTCTGTGCAACAGTAGGGAAAGTGTTAGACAGCAGAGGGGTAAAAAATACTATTCCCACTCTAGTGAGTACAACAATAGGGAAAGTGTTGGATAGCGGAGGGGTAAAAATTACTATTACCACTCCAATGAGTACAACAGTCGGGAAAGTGTTGGATAGCGGAGGAGTAAACATTATTATTCCCACTCCAGTGAGTGCAACGCTAGAGAAATTGCTGGATTGCGGAGAAATACATTTTACTATTCTCTCTCCAATATTTGTAACAGTAGGGAAAGTGTTGGGTAGCGGAGGGGTAAAAATAACTATTCTCACTCCAAATGAGTGCAACAGTTGGGGACGTGTTGAATAGCAGAGGGGTAAAAATTACTATTCCAACTCCAGTGAGTGCAACAGTAGGGAAAGTGTTGGATAGTGGCAGGCAAAAATGTACTATTCCCACTTCAATCAGTGCGGGAAATGTTGGATTGCCGAGGCGTATCAATTAATATTCTCACTCCAGTCAGTTCAAAATTAAAAATAAACAAATTATTAACAACAAAAATATTTAAAAAACAAAATAAATAGAAAATATATAAATATGTTAAAAATTTCAATACACATATATTTAATATTACAAATGTATAAAAAAATATTATAATGTTAAATGCATATGACACACACCTACAAATATTATTTTAAATACAATAAAAAATTATTTTCAAACATAAATATGTTTAATTAGAAATTATTTAGAAACACAAATGTTAATTATTACATAAACTAACTTTTTTTATTTCCTACCCTATACCACTGTTTTAGAGTTAGGTGACCACCCTTGCATAAATAGATAACTAATTGGTTTTAAGATTGTTTGAAGAGGTTAACTCAGATACTAATTCAAATTCGAAATTCGACCTGGGAAAACGTGATTCTTGCCAAAGAGTCAACACGGTTCTGATGAAAAAAAGGACAGTGCTTCCCTGTGATATAAGTGAAAACATCTCCAGTTGTAAGACTCACAAAAAATATCTTCCCTGTGATTTTTCAGCTGAATGTTTAAATTGCTTTTTGATTGACACTTGCAGATTATTACCAACGCAGAAAAAATGTACGGATGGAAATTGCATGACTTTTTGACCTTTCGCCACTGATTACATTTTTTGATGGAAGCCTTCAGTGTCGCCAGCTCCTATTCACGTACATTACGCAATAAAATAAACACTTTACTATGTTTGTGTATTTTAGGGAAGTAAACCATTTTTTCATAATACAGTGCTTTCTACAAACTTGAATAAATTGTGTTCTTTTTGATGTATTGCATTTATAAAGAAAATAAGTTGAGGCACAAAGGTTCCTTGATTTACTACTTTTTACAGCAGTATTGATGTAGGGCAAATTTCACACGAGCACAAGGACAGCATGAATTACGTATAACACCAAGGATAAGCTATCTATAGTTTGAACTTGACTTCAAGACTGCATTTGACCTTTTGTTAATTTGTATATTTCTTCTGCTAAATAACAGTAGTAAAACAGCCTCTGAGAAAATGGGTGAACAAATTAAGATATACTACACCCTTTCTGTAGTGTATTTTATTGATTCAATCTTATTTTGTAACGACCATGTTTCCCAAAATGCAGTTTTTTTTTTTAAATGAAAGATGTCTAAGAGGCTCCCTTACGCGCAATGATGGAAGGCCTAATATTTGGTGTAGGCTGCGTACAATCAGATGCGACTACAATCCTCATACTGACTTGGATATTTGTGAAACATGCATTACACGTCTGATAAATGTTGACTCCTTATCCAAACTGCCCTGAAAAGCACATTATTTTCACAAAGCCACTTAAATCATGCAAAACTCGTTTTATATTCAATCCATGTTTTGGCACAACATCAAAAGATGGTTAATTCGTGCTTATTCATTTCAAAGCAAATAGTATTAAAGTGTTTGCTGCACGATGAACTGTTTGATATCCTGTCGGATGTTTTAGCATGTTGACTATTTAGCTTTTAACTGTCAAGCACTGCGCCCTTTGGTTTGCCATTAATTGTTTTTCTTATTTTTATTTGTATTTACTTTCTTACAAGGAAGAGCAACCAGCTACAATTTAGCTAATCAAATTACAATCCACCGTTTTCACCTAAACCTATCTTGTGCATAAGATACCTTTCTTATCATACATGGAGAAAATGCTAATGGTGATTTTCCTCCATATCAGCTTCTCGAGAGCAAGACATTCAGGGCCTTATTTGTGAGGTTTTGCCATTGTGCAGCACAGCAGGCCTTCCTGCTGCACTGCCCTACGGCGGAAGAAAAGGGCAGGATACAGATACAGCGCATTCCTGCCCTTTTCCCCTGAGTTAGTGCTCAATGGGCTGCTGTGCGCCAACGCAGGCCTCTTTGCACCATGGTAACCTTCCTGTACAAAAATAATCACATGAGGCTTTTTCCTCTTTCTACGTGTGCTGCAGAGTGCAGCACACATAGAAAAAGGAAAAGCGAGGAGAAATAAAGATATTTTGCCTTGTTGTGCCTCCCTTACGCCTCCCCTGGTGAGGTGTAAAATGTTGGCGCTGCCTCAGATTTACAATGTCTCATAAATCTGGGGCAGTGTCAAAAAGCCATGGATGTTGCTAGGAACGCCCCCAACAACACCCATTGCATGCCCCTTTAAAGCAGAAAACTGAGTTAAAGTAACCGATATTTATCAGGCAGCAATAAGCCAAAAAAGTGACTTAGTGCTGCCTGATAAATATCACAGAGGCTTCTGTGCCAGGGAACATCACAAAAAGTGACATTCCGGCGGTGCAAGGAGCCTCATAAATGAGGCCATCACTGAGTAAACAAATACACTTGCAAGGCTTTCATCCACCAAAGTGCCAGGGATAAGGGAAGTGGCATCACATGTTTGTGGGCCCTTTGATGGCATCACAGAAAGTTATATCACATGACCTCTGTATCCTTTGTGACATCTCTGAAAGTGATCAGGCAGTGGTCTTAGGAAGTGATCTCAGATAACCTCCAACATTGATACCAACACTGGAAGTTATAAAAACACTACTCGTATTGCATGACTTATTGAAAAAAACAGTAAAAATATTTCATTTATCACCACCATGTTATTTACGGTGGTGCCGAGATATGTCAAGAAATGTCAGGGTGGTTCCGTGATGTGCCTAGCATACCAAAACCAAGTGACAGCTTTCAAACCCATTTGCACAATTTTAGAAATGGGGCTTCAGGTTGTCAGAGTATGCACTTGGTGCAAGCAGGAACCACCGCTCTAGTCAGGGTAAGCAAGACACACACACTAAAAGATAACCAGTGCTTACTCTCTTGTAGCTCGGCACAGAGCAATCAGGCTTATCTAAAGAGGCAATGTGCAAAGTATTTGTGCAACACACACACACACAAAAGAAACACAATGCAAATATCACAAAGAGAATCCACACAGGGTTAGAAAAATAGTTTTATGAGTAAAACAAGACAAAAATGTCAAAAGTCCAATAAGTAATGCTAAAATTAAGAATTTTCAAAGATGAAATCAAATTATAGAGCATAGAGTCAAAATGTGCCAATCGGGGACAACTGGTAGTGCTAGACTGGGGTAAATCCAATGTTCAGGCTGACACCGAAAGAGGGCAGCGCAGCTGCAGGACTCACACAGGCCCTGCTGAAAGTCCACCTTGGATGGAGAAAACATCAGAGACTCGATGCGAGCAGCATAGGATGCAATGCATCGGTTCTGATCCATGCTGTCAATGAAGGCTTCATCAACTAAACCCTTTATGAAGCAGGTTATGTGTTGGCATTGAGCAGCCCATCATCGTCAAGCAGTGCAGTCTTTCACAGCGATGTAGACTTCATAACAGGGGACAAGCCAGCAAGCCCTTGCAGCCACTCTGGGTTCATATGAGATGGGTCCAGTCCTTGTCCGCAGCAGGGCAGAGGTCAGCAAGCAGCAGGGCAGCACAGCAAAGCAGAAAAGCAGTTCTTCCAGAGCAGCAGTCAAGCCAAATGGCAATCCTTGTAGCACAGCAGTCTTTACTCCAGGCAGAGTTCTTCACAGGTCAGGTAGTTTACCGTCTTGGTAGGGTCAGTGTCCCAGTACTTATAACCAATTGTGCTTTTGATGTGGGGGTGACTTCTAGGAAGGGTCTTTGAACTGCACAAAGGTCCTTCGTTCCCGGCCATGGCTCGAGAGTATCAGTGGGGGATAATCAGCCCTTTGTGTGGGAAACAGTGCCCTGCCTATTCAGGTGTCAGCTCCCTTCTCTCTTCCTGCCCAGGGAGAGGTATCAGAATGCATATGAATGCAGATGAGTTCTTTGTCACATCTACCCTTCCTGTGTTTCTCAGGCTGAAGGCACACAGAGCAGTATGAGCAAAGAAATCAAACTTTGCCATTAAAAAGGATTTATCATTACCATTTCAAAGATATAAAACATGTAGCAGCCACTCCTTTCTAAGCAGGAATTGCAGTTTAAATGTGTATTAAGGAATTCCCAATGTTAACCTATGAGGGGAGTAGGCCTCACAGTAGTGAAAAAAGTATTTGGGTGTTTATCACTACTAGGACATGCAATACTTAACAGTACTTGTTCTACCTTTAATTTACACAGCACCATGCCCTATGGGCTACCTAGGACCTACCTTAGGGGGGATGTATTTGTAATCAAAGGGGAGTTAAAGACTCAGCAAATATTTTAAATGCCAAGTCGAAGTGGCAGTAAACTACGCACAAAGGTCTTGAAATGTGAAATTTTAGTAGGGTTTCAGTGTGATCCTCTATTTCCGGACTCTTAGATTCCTGCAACAGATATGTGCTGCTGATAAGAAATGTGGCTTGTTCCTCTTTCCTTGTCCTGGAAACCAAATCCTTGTCAGCTACCAACCAACAAGCAATGGCAATACCAATAGGTCTAGCTAATGAATGCACTGTCAAGCCAGACCTACAAAATTCGTGTAGGTTAATGGGCAGCCCTTCTGTCATCTGTGCTGCTCCCAGAGAAAAACACCATAAATTATCTAGTTATCTAAGTCACTTTAATAGTATTACAATGTCATGTGCATTCCACTGTTTGTGCTACATTATCAGCAGTGAGTTCACTACGGAGAGTATGTGCCTTGTGTGCTGAAATAAACACTTCATTGATTAACCACATGCATGCTACAGCGATTTTTGCGCTGTGCTGCATTTATCAAAAACCCATTTTACATGACGAGCTCACCTTGTCATGAGTGTACCAGAGGTACACCTCATGACGAGCTGAGCTCTTCATTAGCGTCGAAGGGGTTAATAAACTGACTACCGCCAGCCCATTACCACTTAACTTATCAAGGCAAGCGGGCAACCTGCCACCACCAAGCGCCTTCTATCATCGGTGTGTGGTGGTCATAAACAATAATAATTGCAGATGGCCATGCACTAGTCACTGAGTGCCCTATCTGGAATCAGGGGGAGGAGGGAGGCCCCTTGCCTGTGTTGTTCTCTGGCAAGGTGCCCAGCCCACTGGGAACATGCAGTGGTGATTTTATGGTAAAACTGGGGAGGACAGTGGTTGGTGGGGGTGATCTGAGGGGCAAGATGTGCCCATACTTATTTAATTTTAGAAAAACAGTTCCCCTCCTGTATGTCAAAAGACAACCATCCCTGGCGGTTAATTTTGACAATTGTAATGCTTCAGCTGAAATGAGAGTTTCCTGTGCTGTGAAACTGAGAGAGGTGCACACAGATAAACAAGCCCACCTGGGAGGGTGCCTGCTTGTCTGAAAGAAGTGTATATCTGCACAGCTGGTCAATCTTCAAATGTAAAGAGTGCCTGGAAACCGGTATTGGCTTTAATTGATGGAATCACTTGAAGCTTCCTCATTGACAGCTTTATTGGACTTCAGGCGAACTGTAAGGTAGCTGCCAGCTAAGATGTGTAGTGTGTGCTTTTAAAGGACAGTTACCCCCAAAAATGCTTCCTAATGACACACATTTAAACTTTTTAGGGGTAAGCTGTGAAGTGTGTACTTTTAAATGACAGTTAAAAAAAAAACTGCAATCCATTCAGTCTGCAGAAAAATATATATATGCTGGAAACACTTTTTATCTTAAACCTTAATGCGCATTCTGTAGCAGCCTATCTTATACTATGTGTAATGCAAGTTTAAAATGATAACTTGCTTGTTCACAGTGCTTCCTGTCACAGACAGGGACCTCATTGCACTAAACATACACAAGTCACTATTCTCCACTGCACCAACTAATAGAGGTTTCATAATTTACGATAGTGCATTTCCATCTGATTAGCATAACTTGTTTTTAATTTACATTTAAGGTGTTCGTTAATATTATATAAAGGTACCGGAAGGTGAAAGACTGAAAGAAGTTACAGAATATTTCGTTTTTTTAGCCACACACACACACGCTCACTCACCCTGCCCCCTTACGCACTGCAGTACAGTTCCCATACTTTTTAGGTAGAGCATTCCAGACCTCTTGTATATACTTTAATATATACTTTATGTGTATGTATTTTTTTTGGATCTGGAGATCAGCCCTAGGACTTGTCTGCTTCCGATTAGGGACTTTGGGGCATATTATCAAGCAGGACGTTAAAAATTATCGCCGTCTTAGTGACAGAAAACTGCCACTAAAGCTGTGATAATGAGCTTGATAATATGGCCTTGGGAATTCCAATAGAAACCCATGTTCTGGTGTGAACATGGGCTTCTATTGGAATTCTCCAGGGCATATTATCAAGCCCATTATCGCCGCTTTGGCAACAGTTTTCTGCCGCTAAAACGGCTAAAATTTTAACGCCCTGCTTGATAATATGCCCCTCGTTTTTCTGTTCAACTGTCTCTATTTAACTGTCTTGATAGAAAACGACCAGTAGAGGTCAGTAAAATACCAGAATTGCTTACTGCTGAGGGACCCTTTTTTAGTTTTCTGGCAACTGCCTCTATTTAACTTTCTTTATAGAAAACGACCAGCAGAGGTCAGTAAAATACCAGAATCACTTCAGCATTCTCTAGATACCAGTCCATGGAAATAGTCTTCCACAAACACCTGTAGACAATAGTATTTTATTCAAATCTTGTATTTTCAGTGATATGACCACCGAAGGCCCTGATTTTACATTAAAAACATAGCTTTGGACTATACCAGTTCTAGCTGAAAGGCAATATTACTCTCCATTTGTTCCCATACCTGGCGTGTTACACAGTTTGGGGCTTACTTTCCCTCCATGTTAAAGAACAGTAGATGTTTCAGCACCCAGGCTAATGTGCTGCTTAGCTAATTACATATCAGGTCCCAAAGGCGAGACCAATTGCATTGCAAATGCTTGTTTAATGCACTTTTGGCCACTGGGCGAGGCACACACTCATGCAGTAGATTAGCCTTGTTGAAGCAGCTGAGGCTGGAGCTAAAGCCGTCAGCTGGTGATAAATACACAAGAAAACAATTTACAATAAACTCATGTGTGGTACCAACATTTATGTCTCACTATAAGCTATCGTGGAAATTGACTTTCTATTTCTTTACTCAAAAATGCGTTCCTTCCCTCCACATCTTTTAACCCACATGATCGAAGACACGCCTTATGGCAAAACACTAGGGGGCAGATTTATGAAGGCCTTGCGCCGCCGGTGCGTCATTTTTAACATGGGAAAAAGTGACGCACTGGCGGCGCAAGGCCTTCATAAATCTGCCCCTAGGAACATAACGTAACATTTGAAGAGGACTCTGAGAGGCCTCGAAGAGGTGTCACCGGCCAGAGAGAGCCAGGAAGAAGAGTTACGAGGGTCGGGGCAAAGGGGAAACAACAGGTTCATAAAAGGAGATCTTGCAAACAGGAGGGGTCGGATCTCAGCCACCTTTAGAGATGCATATAGAAGAGTGCCTCCCATATAAAAAGCAATTAACCAGCGGCTCAAGGAGCTTGTAAATAAGCCCCCGAGGACTTAGCAAACAACAAATATAGCTTACTGAGGAGCTGTCTGCGAGAGCAGCCTACATTCGCATTACTGCCATCAGATCAGGCACATAAAATGCTGCTTCTGACCCCAGAGTTAGTTTGTGCACCAGGGGCCAAACTGCCCAAACTCGGGCCACATAATGTAAAGCTCTACACTAGCAACTTCCTTGAAAAGCCCGGCAAACAGTCCCACTGAGCACATTTGTGAGCAGCAGTAATGTAGTATGAGCAGCATCTGTGATGTCCCACAGATCTGAGAAGGGAGGCAAGAGTGGTAAGAGGAGCAGAGAGGGGCAGGTAACCTATGTTCAGTAAAAATAAGCAGATTTACAAGCCAGTCGTGTCATCGTCGCCGAATGAGTCACTTTTTGTGATGCAGCAGTGGCGTACAAATGCTGCCTATTTATAACGTAATGCATCTAAGGAGATGCGTCACATTGTAAAGCCTTGCATCACATTATACCTGCGTCAGATATAATGTATGCAGGGTGAGATTTCCCACGCAAAAAAGCCTCCTAGAACTGACAAGATTTCACTTCGTCACTCTAGGGCGCCACTGCTTCAAAAGCTGATGCCTGCTTGGGGCAGGAGTGACGCAGCACAATGAGGATAGACCTCCCCATGCATTGCTGGTGTTGCGTCGTGCTTGCGACATGACGTCAGCAATGTGTGACTTTTGAGGCAACAGATGAGTCAGAATTTCTGATGCATCTGCCAATCCTTGCGCCATGGTGCGCTGTATTGCAAATACGGCGCATCCATGGTGGTGCAAGGGTTTCTCAGGGTGGGGCAGGGAAAGTGACATATCTCTTCCATGTGAACCACTTTCTTGTAAATTTGCCCCCAGGGATGGTTAGGGACTTAAAAACTTCTGGAACATTGCATCTGTATTAAGGCAGGTTCAAGCTCGTCACATATTAATCACACAAAATGACCCTTCCTGATAGCACCTTATTACATGAAAATAACTGCGTTCTTGAACTCGCTATAACATGTCACTCAAGGGGGCGTGGCTAACGCGCCGGCGAGCACGGACGGAATCCCCGTGAGCTCCGAGGTGCTGAGACCCGCGGATGCCCTGAATTCCGGACTACGGCGTTGCTGAACTGACTTCTTGTCACCACTGCTGGCGGAAGGTGTGAGGCTCATGTTTTGACTGTCGGCGGCTGACTTAATGCCGTTTTTCACCATCTTTTCATGAGCACTATTTCTCGACGTCGGAAGACGCGGGTGGCCGCCATTTTGTGCCGCCGCTCCCGTGTCCTGCAATGCTCTTGAGGTGAGCTGTAACGCTTTGGCAATTTTATTGCATTTTCCCCAGAGAGGAAAGCGCTGCCGTTTTTTCCATCATGTCTCTCTGCCAAGGTTGCTTTTTTCTCTTCATTTCACCCTGAGATTCGTCTTTCAAGTGCTCTCACCTCACACTTCTTTTTGCTACGGCCGCCATTTTAGGTGTGCTTCACCTATCATGCCTTCCTGCCTTACCGGTGCCCTTTCTTCATAATGCAGCTTTTTGTGGATGTTGTTACCATATTCTGCTTATAGAAAGTGTTGGCCCATGAAGACGACTATATTACAGGACCTGCTCTTTATGCTGTGACGCATTAACCAGTTCCTCATGCTGTAACGCTTCAACCACTCAATTTACGCCACTGCTCTTACGCATATTCAGGTACTTTGCCTTCTGTTCTATCGCTATCTGCCTGTGCTGGGCTCTCGCGCCCCTGTGACTGCCTTGGCTTCTTGGTGACTGTGTGGAACACCCTAGCACTATACGTTGTGTCCACTTCAGAGTCTTTTACTTTTTTTTTTTTTGTGTACTACAACATCAGTATAATGGCAAATGTCTCACCTACACCAAAAGTATCCCAGACTGGAACTAAACCGAAGAGACTCAAAAATGATCCTCCTTCTCCCATCCAACCTTCTGCTAACCCGGTCTTGGACTCCATTTTGGAAGAGGTTCGTGGTCTACAACCATTTATGTCTGCCACCAATGAGAAGCTTAGGCAGATAGAGGAGCGTTGGGTCGTTATGGAAGGTAAAGTGTTGAACTTAGAACAGAGTATCAGTGATATCAAGGATATTTCTACCAAAATCCCTCAGTTGGAACAAGAGATCCACAAGCTAAAATTGCACACCGAGGACCTTGAAAATCGCAATCGTAGGAACAATCTACGCGTTTATGGTGTTCCAGAGAACGTGGAGGGTCCAGACATGGTGTCTTTCATTCGTAAGCTCCTACAGGAACGTTTGGATCTTCAGCCTTCCTCTCATCCCCTAAACATACAAAGTATATGCAACAGTGGTCCCATGCATTCCAAAAATACAAACAAAAAAATGAATATAGACAGAGTCAATCTAGTTCACAAATTCTGTACAATTGAATTGAAAACAGAAAACGTCTTTTGCCTTAAAAAGCCCTTCTTCGCTTTCTATATCTACCTTCTGTACCCGATCTGTTAGTGCTGGGCACAGGCTTGTGTACCACACTGGTTGTACTGTGGAAGGTATTTCTCGTGTTTTAACTAAGTGTTTATTGAGTAAACTTGGAAGACCGCTGTCCGGCTGGACATGTCACTCACAATATAGATTGACTCTGTCTATATTCATTTTTTTGTTTGTATTTTTGGAATGCATGGGACCACTGTTGCATATACAAAGTACATTCCCGAGGTCCCTGCTGACTGATTTGGGGTCCCTTGTTGTTGCTAACATACCTAAACATACAAAGAGCACATCGTTTAGGTCGTCTGAATTCCTGCTCTTCTAAGCCTCGTGGCATTATCATGCTTTTCCTTGAATTTACTGAACTAAGGTCTGTTTTGAAGGCAGCGAGGCTTAAACGTCGCCTCCAATGGTCTGGTCATAACATTTTTATATCACAGGATCTTTCATCTGCCACGAATGCCCGACGCAAGGAATTCTTAAATCTTCGTCCTCTGATGAGACAATTGAACATTCAATATGGCATCCTGCATCCTTGCTTCTGCAAAATAACACCTAATGGCCGTACCCGCTCCTTCGACGATCCACAAAAGCTTCATTCCTTTCTACAGAGTGTCTCACCTTCCAACATGGACACTGCTACTTAATTTCTACCTTCTTATGGCCTTCATCTGTATGTCTCTTGTCTTCTCACTTCATTCTGTTGACTTTTTCCTCTAGTTATTGCTATCTTTCCTGTCGTTCAGTCTTTGTAGTCTATATGTCTTTCTTCTTATATATGTCCTTACATTGGTAGCACGCGGGGATCTGTCCCCTCTCTGGTGTATCCTTGCCCCTGTTGTCTTGGTTGCTTTTTTCTCTTTGGATCAGGCCCCTTTGCCTTGATCTGTATGATCTTTTCTTTTTCTTCCTTATCTGTCTTTCTGTCTTTTCTCCTCTCTTCTATTTTCTCTCTCTTTGGCTTGTTTACCTAGTCATTTGTATCTCCTGTTTCTATCGTCATGACCGGACTTTCTTTTGTTTTTTGTTCTGGGTGTTGTTATTTTTCTTATTTCAAGTTGTATTGTCTTTCAGTGTTATGAGCTTCTTGGGAGTGTCATTCTTATGTTTAATGATTGTTTTCTGCTTCCCTTTTTCTAGTTACCTCCTTGCAGTGTGTCTACTCCATTTGTCGCCCATCCTCCCCTCCTACCATAGTGTGTAACTTTGTGTCGTGGAATGTACGAGGTCTTGGTCATCCTGTCAAGCGTCAAAAGGTACTGTCTCACTTGTCTAAACTTAATTCGCAGGTTGTTTTTCTCCAGGAAACGCATTGTTCTGCTGTTGAATCTCTTAAATTGAAGCGGCAGTGGGAGGGGCAAGTTGTATTCTCTCCTGCTGTTAGTAAAAAAGGGGGGTTGCTATTTTATTTCACAAAGCGTTAAATGATCAAATTGTTTCCTCCCAAACTGATGATGAAGGACGTTGGGCATTGGCGAAGGTTGTAATCCAAAATAAAACATTGGTTTTACTAAATATTTATGGCCCGACCCGATCGGAACCCAAATTTTGGAAAGATATTAAAGTCCTCATATCGTCTATTGATTGTCCTGACCTTGTAATTGCAGGTGATTTTAACCAAGGGTTAGACCCTTTTTCAGATAGATTGTCCTCCAGTAAGTTTCAACCTGATAAATCCCATAAGAGGTTTCAATCTGCCATCGCCTCTCGTCCTTCATTTGACTCATGGAAAATGTATAATCCTGATTTACTGGAATATACTTTTTTTTCTAATGTACACCATACCCGCTCCAGAATTGATTACATTATGGTTAGTAAATCTCTCCTTCCCTCTCTTCAGAAATCTGTGATTGGTTCCATATTTATATCCGACCACGCTCCTGTTTATACTCCCCTTGACCTCTCCCTTATTTCCTCTAAATTTAGTCGCTGGAAGTTTAATTCGTTTCTTTTATCTGACACTGTCTTTTTGAAAGAAATTGAAGGGTTTTTACTGACTTTTTTTTAAACAAAGACCCTTTGGATACCTCTATCCCCAATAATTGGGATGCTTTTAAAGCTGCATTCCGGGCCTTTACTATATCCTATGTATCTAAGAAAAAGAGGCTCAACAGGAGGAAATATGAGGACCATCTTCTGAAAATTAAAGGGCTGGAGCACTCTTACGTTACTTCCAAATCCCAGTCTGCACTCCAGGAATTGATCCATGCTAAAACTGACCTGAATAAAATTATCACTAACGAAGCCTGTAATACCCTTATTAAAATAAAGTCCAAATTCCATGGTGGTCAAAATAAAGCGGGGAAAATGCTGGCAAATTATTTAAAAATTAAGTCAGAACGTAAAAGTATAGGCCCTATCTATAATGATTCCATCAATAAATTGGTTTCATCAGATGAGGACATCGCTGATGTGTTTCATCGATATTACCAATCTCTATATACTGATGATACAAACCCTTCTGAGACTAACTTGTCATCCTTTGTTGACAACCTTCCCTCACCCCCTTCCCTCCCTGCTGAATTTGAGCTACTTGAGAGGGAGATTACTATCCAGGAAGTCACTCGGGCCATTGCTTCACTTAAACGATCTAAAGCACCTGGTCCTGATGGACTTCCTGTAGAATTTTACTCT
This sequence comes from Lissotriton helveticus, assembly GCF_964261635.1. NCBI lineage: Eukaryota > Metazoa > Chordata > Amphibia > Caudata > Salamandridae > Lissotriton > Lissotriton helveticus. The sequence goes on along the minus strand of NC_136068.1, from coordinate 799,047,167 downwards.
GCCTTTCATGCCTTTTTTGCCCCAAAACGTTTGCAATTGTTTAATTCCTTTATTGCTGATGCTAAGGCTTCTGGCTCATTTCTCGATGCCCTCATCATCATAATACCTAAACCTGATAAAGACCATTCACAATGCAAAAAATGTCGCCCTATTTCATTAATTAATTATGACTGCAAAATATTTGCTAAAATCCTAGCTTCACGCCTAGATTCCGTTATTCCCTATTTAATCAAAACTGACCAGGTTGGGTTTGTGAAGGGTAGACTTGCTGCTGATAATGCCCGTATGTTTTCCAATATTATTGCTCATAGTAAAACTCTTAAAACCCCAATGGCACCTTTGTCCCTAGACGCGGAAAAAGCGTTTGACCTCATTAATTGGCAATTTATGTTCCACACCCTTAAATGGTTTGGCTTTGGTCCCTCTTTCATTTCCCTGGTTAAACTTCTATATTCATCCCCACGGGCCAGTATTTTTGTTAATAATCAATTTTCTAAGTTCTTCTCTCTATCTAGGGGTACCCGGCAAGGATGCCTTCTCTCCCCTTTATTATTTATTTTATGTCTGGAACCCTTTTTAGAATGTATTCGCTCCAATCCCAATATTGTTGGCTTTAAATCTCCTTCTTCAGAGATTAAATTGTCTGCTTATGCGGATGATGTATTGGTGTATATGGCTGACCCTACCTCATCCCTCCCACACTTTTTGGATGAAGTGCGTTAGTATTCCTCCATTTCGGGCTATAAGCTCAATTTATCCAAAACGGAAGTCTCACCTCTGAATGCAACCTGCTATCAGTACATGTTTAGTGACACTGAATTTGCTTGGTGTCCCTCTAAACTTAAGTACCTTGGTATATGGTTCTCATCGTCTTTAGTTGATACACTTAAATTTACCTTTGATTCCCTGCTAAAGAAACTCCAATCTCTCCTTCAAATTTGGTCCCCCTTATTCCTTTCCTGGTGGGGTAGATTGGACACGATTAAAATGATGATTACCCCTCATGTTCTTTATACTGTCTCTATGCTCCCCTTCAAAATCTTCAATTCATATTTTTCCCGCATTAACTCGATATGTACAAAATTTTTGTGGAATGACAAGCATCCCCGTATTGCTTTACATAAACTAACCCGCCCTAAAAATGAGGGTGGCGTTCGTTTCCCCAATTTTAAATCATATCATTCTGCTTTCTTGATTAAACAGTCCTTTTCCTTAGCCTATGATTTTGCGAATAATCCTGTACCTAAATGGGTTCTCTTGGAGCGTTCCCTTTTAAAAGGTTTTTCATTCCAGCATATTGTTTTTATGACAAATTGCTCTTTTCTAACTAAATTCCCTATTTTAAAATACTCACAAGCACTGCTTTATAATGCATTCTCCTCTACCCTCTCTCCTCTCCAACGCTTTTTATCCTCCCTTGTGTGGTATAACAAATTTCTTAAATATAAAGGTAAATCGTTTTAATTTAAATATTGGAAAGAGAAGGATATTTTGTTTGTCCATCAATTCTTTGATGGTAATGCTATTATTCCCTTTCATGTACTGCAAAATATGTATCGCCTTCCTTCTTTGTCTCTTACTGAATACTCTATTATAACATCTGCCATTCAATCATTCATAGCCTCTCGTTCGCTTCCTGATGCATTTCCCATTTCAACACCCACCACTCAACTGTATCCGTTATTTTCAACTCAACTGCCTAAGGCTGCTCTTGTTTATACCATTTTGTTATCTAATGTTACGGAGCGCCTTAAATCTAAAGTAGAGATTGCTTGGGAACAGGATCTTACCATCTCCCTTCCTGTTTCGTTGTGGGATCGTATATGGTCCAAGTTATTTAAAGTATCAATTTCTGCTCGTATTACCCAGTCTTTGTTCTTTATTTATAATAGAGTTGTTATTACTCCTGTTAGTATTAATACGTTCTCCCCTACTTCCTCTCCATTATGTTGGTCATGCTCTAAGGCATAGGAGGTACCCCCAGGGTCTGCCCTAGGTGTCCCAGGGGTGGGTGGTCAGGTATCTATAAGGTAGACCCTTATGAAATGAGTTTTATATGCCCTGGGTAAAGTGAAATTGCACATTTCTCTCCCCACATTGTGATAAAGTGCTGCCCCAAATCAACTTTGGTGGTAGGAACACTGTGTAGGGAGGATCTGCAATATCTTTACATATTCAGAACCCCTAAAGTCTCACCTCGGTGTTCCTGGGGTGGGGGGTCCTGTAGATATATGTAGCCTACTTATAAAATATGTTTTTATAAGCCCAAGTGCTGGAAAAATGGCCCAAGTCAGTTTTCCCATTGTAAATTCCATGCCATAGGTTAACATTGGAAAAGATTATTACTTAATAACTGGAGAAAGAAAAGCCATAAAACTAGGATTAAAGCATTCAGTAGAATGGTAATGATAAATCCAACAATATGGTATTGTTGAATTTATTGTAAAATGTACAGACAAGAAGCTATACGTCTGTAAGCCAAAATTCAACCCTGTACTGCTCTGCCCTGATTGGCCGGAGATACTTGGGTGAGCCTGGCTGCTTTGAAGAGGCGATAAATAACCCCTGGGGTTAGGAAGCCTCTCTGGGAGAAGTGGTTGCTGGACATAGGAATGCTAGAGCAGGGGGAGGAGTCATAAACCATGGGCTTCAAGAGTAAAGTGAAGACCTCAGTGTCATTTACAACCCTCCTCTTTGACCCAAGGCAGATGCTAGGCTTATGAAAGGAATGAGTTGATGCATGGGGAGTGACTATGGAGATAAGCCATCCTAGGGGTGTATTAAGGCAGCTCTTTTCACCCTGCTGAAGATTCTGGCATATTGAATTTTGGAAGAATAGTGGTTTCTGGGTTAGCATTGTGCCATACTCTACAGGAAGTGGTCAGACCTTTGGGTGGAACCCTGCATCTCATTGGACAGGAGTGCCCTCCTGCCTAACCCAAGAGAACACTGAATAAGCATCTGAGAGGGGCGGTGCAGAACTTTAGAGAATCCGAAGGGTCTGCGCTGAAGAGTTTGATGTACATTTCCAAAGGTATAAACAAGAAGAGAGGGGCTCTTAGTTACCCAGAGGGAAATGGAGCGCCAATATACTGTTAAGTAAAACAAGGGGTTTTCCCACTGGGAAGTATTATAACCTGTTACTAGATCAGGATTCAAACTCACAACCATCAATCACAACATTCATTTTGTGGAACTAGAACACTTACCAAGAAGGAACATATACAAACAGAAATATAAAAAAGTTGCAATTTATTAAAAAGATATTGGTTACACAATTTATCGACAAAGATATCAGTTAAAAACATATAAAAGACAAAAATACCTCAAATCTATACAATTTATAAAAATACAATCAGAGCCACCTAACGTGGACGTGGAGAAATATCAGAAAGACAATACTATCTGTCTTATTCATTTCATTTCGGACACCTAGTTTGTCAACAATGGAAGGAATGTTGTTCCTTTGAACCAGGATTGTTGTTGGCAACGCCGAATATGAATTAAAATTATAGCGTCGACGCGTTTCGGAAGCTTCAACTTGATAACGGCTTCCTTCCTCAGGACCAATTTATATTTTTATTCTCCACAACGTGAACGAGTTACTCCTAATGCACAAAAATATACAATACAATGCAACTGTTATACTAACATGTGGTGTATCATGGATTAAATTTTTTTATTTTCCGTTTTGTTTCCTATTCCACAAGATTGTAACCTTCTGGTTGTGTTGTCCACCTGTTTTTGTCCCATACATAGCCACACACAAATATCATTCATACCAATAAATTTGTATTGAGCACTGACCAGAGTGGTTCTGTTGCTCGTAGAAGGCTACCCAAGGTGTAGCTCCTTATAGCTTGTGAAGTCATCAAACTTTGGTCAGTGCTCAATACAAATTTAAGGTTACATTTTGAGTATTGTTGCAATAGTAAAGGTAATAGACCACTATGTTATATATAGGGCCATGTAGACATTTTTAATGTGTTGTATTGATAAACAAGTGCACTGCCAGTTTTTTTATATATATAGAAAAAAGAGAGAAACAAATGTCCAGAACATGGTTGGGCCAGGATTTATGGTTCTATTAAAAACCTCTCGTTAAGACCTAATGGCAGAGTTTGAATAAATCTTGTGGAATAGGAAACAAAACGGAAAATAAAAAAATGTCATCACTCCCAATCACGTATTGATTACCTTTTTCTCAGCAAACCATTAGCTCAACTTGCCATTCATTCAGATATAGGCTCCATCCTAATTTCGGACCACGCTCCCGTATTTGTAGACATTGATCTTATTCCCTACTCCCCTCATTCAGGCCGTTGGAGATTTAATAATTCCCTACTTCTTGATTCTAAGTTTTGCACCCAATTTAAGCAATTTTCCACTGAATTTTTTACACACAACCATCTTCCTGAATCCCCCTTTGTTATGATTTGGGACTCGTTTAAGGCAGCTGCACGAGGTTTTATCATTAATTTTGTTTCCCAAAAGAAAAAACAATCAATCTCTAAGTCAACTCAACTCTTGGATAAAATTAAGAAGTTGGAATATGCATATTATAACTCAAATTCTGAATCTTCTCTACGTGAATTAATCGCAGCCAAATTTGACTTCAATAAATTCACCACCAATGCCGCCTCTAACTCTCTTTTAAAATGCAATTCCCGTTACTACGGCGGACAAAACAAGATGGGCAAGCTCCTGGCTAACTACCTTAAGATACGTAAAGAACGTACAAAAATTGAATCCTTGCAAAACCCAAATGGAATATCTTTCTTTAAAGATAAAGACATACTTGATCAATTTGTTTCCTTTTACCAAACTCTCTACACCCCAGAATCCATTCCCGATCCTCAGGATCTTCTTTCATATTTTCAAAACATCCCTCCTCCAGAAGCTTCCCATCTTGACTTTCAATCATTGGACATGGACATTAGCCAATCGGAAATTTCTCATGCAATTTCTATTCTCCGTCGAGGTAAAGCCCCAGGGCCCGATGGTTTTACCATTGAATTCTATAATCACTTCTCCTCCCTTCTTCTCCCAAAATTGCACTCCCTATTCCAATCTTTTGCGGTCTCCGGATCCTCTCAAGGAACCTTTCAAGAAGCATTGATTTGCTTAATACCTAAACCAGATAAAGATCACACCCTTTGTAAGAACTATCGCCCCATATCACTAGTCAACACTGACTATAAAATTTTCGCTAAAATTATAGCTCTCCGACTAGATCCCTTATTACCAGATCTTATAGGTCCTGAACAATCCGGTTTCGTTAAGGGTCGCCTATCCTCAGATAATTCCCGTGTCTTCTTTAATATCTTGAATAAAGCTCCATCCCTTTCCTCCCCCCTTGCTGCTATCTCCCTTGACGCTGAAAAAGCATTCGACAGAATTGGTTGGGACTTTATGTTCCAAGCTCTCCATTGGTTTGGCTTCCCCCCTAAATTCATATCTTTAATCTCTCTACTATACTCAAGCCCCCATGCTTCAATTTTTGCAAATGGTATGATTTCCGATTACTTTCCTCTCCAAAGAGGGGTTCGTCAAGGATGCCCTCTATCTCCTTTATTGTTTATTATAGCCTTAGAACCCTTTTTAACAAAGATTAGACTTGATGACACAATTACTGGTTTCAAATATGGTACTCACCAACAAGCTAAACTATCTGTATACGCAGATGACATTTTATTTTATTGCTCAAATCCTCAAACTACTCTTCCTTCCTTCCTTAGTCAAGTTTCTTCTTTCTCTTCCGTCTCCGGATATCGTCTTAACATTGATAAATGCGAAATCTTACCTTTAAACCTCTTATGCCACAAACATCTTTTTGACTCTTCTGGTTTTTCCTGGCAACCCATAAAGATTAAATACTTAGGTATCTGGTTTGCTCCCCGTATTCCGGACACTCTTAAATTTAATTTCGATTCTCTTTCTAACAAAATCAGTACATCTATAACACGATGGAATCCTCTCTTCCTTTCTTGGTGGGGTCGACTTGATTCCATTAAAATGATGTTAGCACCCCTAGTCCTCTATTCTATTTCCATGATTCCCATCCGTATTCCAGATCATTACTTTAAAACGATAGACTCCCTTCTATTAAAATTTTTATGGAAAGGCAAAAAATCTCGGATTGCACTCTCTTCCCTGAAAAAAGACAAATCCCTTGGTGGTGTCAAGTTCCCCCACTTTAAGTCATATCATAACGCATTTTCATTAAAACAATCTATGAAATGGCTCTCTTCAGATCTTCCTCCAATTCCTCCGTTATGGCTCACATTAGAATCTTCTCTTCTACATCCTTACGATTTTCGAGAAGTCCTATCCTTTACCTCTAAGTTGTCCTCCATAGGTTCCCCCGTCTTTTCTCACTCTTGCTCTCTTCTTCGTCCATATTTAATATCCACCTACCCATCTGCCTCCTCCACCCACGCTCAACCTATCTGGCATAATAAATTCCTCAAAATTCGCAATCGTTCCATATATTGGAAATCCTGGCATTCCCTTGGTCTAAAATGGATCTCACAACTTCTCTCGGATAATCAGCCTCTTTCATTCCAAGATCTTCGAAATAACATTTTAAAACTGCAAACACAGGCTCTGCAATGTTTAAAGGGCTGCTGGATGGGGGGGCATGATCAGTGCTGCAGGACCACTAGTAGCATTTAATTTACATGCCCAGGGCACATACAGTGCACATTACTAGAGACTAACAAGCAAATTAAATATGCCAATTGTGGATAAGCCAATGTTACCAATTTTACATTACAGAGCATATGCACTTTAGCACTAGTTAGCAATGGTAAAGTGCACTAAGCCAGCAATAAAGAACTCAGCAAAACAGTAGGTAAGGAGGGGAAAAGTTGGGGGAAATCATGCCAAGGATGCCATATCTAACAGAACAGCTAATAACATTTTTTGCCATGAAACAGAGGAAATATATAAACTGTCATAACCTTCAGGGTGTGTTACTGTGATGAATGTATTGTCAATGTGTTTCTGCCATTTACCATGCAAATAAATGCCTCTAATATAATCCGAACCTCTCAGAGGTATACAAGTGCACAGATATATGGATGGGAAGTGATTTAGTTAGAATGGAGCAAAAACTCACTTTGTTCCCACCTCTAATATTGATCTGACTTATCTACCATTTAACCGAGACTTTGTAGGAGCACCCTGTCTTTTGAGAAATGAGAATGCTGGGTCCTATTACTATGAACCATCTCTACATTATCTTAATGTAATTGGCAAAATAAATACACTTATTGCAGAACTAAATATTCTACAGAGTTTCTTTACTTCATGATTGCTGTGGAAGTCTAAGGCTACACGTGCCCCATTGGGACCACCTTTTTGAAAATAATTGTCCGGCCCAGGTCCTTGGGTTGCTGGGTTGCCCCGTTTCTCTAATAATGAATAGAATCTTCAGCTTGAAACAACTGGACAAGACAAAAAGTGCAGTGAGACCTCACTAGTGGTAGAAATTATGCAAATACCATTTACAATCAAAATAGTTGGGTTACTTATGAAGAGGTGCTGTGGTAGGATAAACATTCTTACTTGAAATCCTGGATATATATATTAATATACAATTAAATCTTAGCTGCAGCATGTTTTCCCTCACAGTGACCTCATACATTCCAAATCTGTTACTAGTACATCCTTACTCCTGCAGAGACACCTTGCTTTGGGCAGTTGTGTAACACAAATGTTGACCGACCCAAGATGTTGAAGGTCCTTGGCTCTGCTCAGTCATAATTATGCAACCTCCCTGTCCAACAACAAAGCCTTAGTATTCATGACAACAGGGCTCTGCCCAGTTAGGTCCCTCGATTTTGATGCCAACAGCTTCTGACTTGCTGTCTGTGTCCTTATTTTTATTGCATCAAACCTGATGGTTTCAATGATAATCTTGGATCTAGCCTATTAACAATAAGCTTTATTGCCTTAAATTGTGATTTCAGTCAAATATTTCAGGAATGTGAGCCTGAAACCTCACAAATTCTCGAGGAGCAATCTTGCGTGCCCTTTTGCTTTTTTCTATCTTTCCTTCTATGATGTATATCAAGAATTGCATCCCGGGCATCTAGCATTTATGATAGTGGCTCTGGTGTGCCGCAATCTCTGCTGCCCAAAGTTTTGATGACAATGAGGTTCTGGCCTACTTCTAGTACTTGGAATTATGATATTAATAATATGGGTGGAATTCTTATCTACTTCCTGAGCAGGCCCGGACTGGCAGTAGCGGGCACCGGGCAATTCCCCGGTGCGCCGCACGGGTGGGGGCCGGTTTTGGGCCCCTGGGGGCCGTTTTTGTTACAGGGCAGTATCGGCCCTGTAACAAAATCGGCCGAAAACCGGCCCCGGCAAAGAGCTGGGCGGCACCTCCAAACCCCCACGGGGGGAGGGTGGCCAGCCGAGCACTTTGCCAGGGCCGGTTTTGGTTCCCAGTCCGGCCCTGTTCCTGAGTGGAGGGGAATGGTTAAATACAACTAGAGCAGTATATCCCAAACTTTAGATGCGACCCACTAGTGGTTTGTGAGCTGATTCTGGTGTGTTGCAAACGTTCAAGCAATAAATAAAGATACATTCAAATTCTGTACCTTGTCACAGTTGCTATGCTTTAATGACAGAGGTCAAGTGTCAGGCTGTCTTCTGACAAATTAATGCTTATATTTTTAACATGGGGATTGGTGTTTAATAACGCCTCTTAGTTTGCAGTCAGAGAAAGAAAAATAAAGTGACTTTTGTGAAAATCTTGCTGGGGTACAGCTAGTGTGAAAGGAAAGGCTGTAGGATAAACAAATTTGTAACAAGCAACAACATGTAAATAACTGCAAATGAAGTGTACACATTCAGCAGTAAGGGAAGCTAAAATTAAGCTTTTTTTGTAGTTCTGAAGTTTGAGGGAAACAAAGAATTTAATAGGATCAAAACAAATCAAGACACTTAACTTGGTGAAGCACCTTGAAAAAATCACCTGCATATTGTCCACTAAAGGAGTGTAGGCTGTGAAAGATTGTTCTATGAATTGGGTGGTGGTTCCAAAACGAATTGGGAACCACTGCACCAGGATGATTCCAGCTGTCTGGGATACTCGTTTTAATGGCTGTTGGGTTCTAGCATGCTCCAAGAGGGTAGATTCCTGAGAAGAAACTAGTATGTGAGGTCCCCATGAGGACACAGGGCTGCAAGAACAAGAAATGGAACAAAGATTCAGGAACGAAAGAACACAAGCAGCGAATGCACAACAGGGTATTTTTAATCAGTAAATAACATTGGAGGTGTTGCAATACAGACTGTCTAGAACAGGTTTCTCCAATGAGTAGCTGGTGAGCTACTAGTAGCTCTCCAGCTACCTGGAAGTAGGTCTCCTCTGTGCAGCCCAGCAGACTAAATTAGAAGATTTTTTATGGTTGAATGAATCTAGGTATGTCAAAATTGGTACGCATATGAATACATTTTAAGAACTCATAAGCTGATGTGCGTACCGAAATTAATGAATTTCCGAAATATATTGAAAGCTATTAGAGTGATGAATCAAGCAGTGTTGGGGAGATTTAGTAATAATATTTTTAGGGCTCAGGGAGTGGTAACATTAAGTGGTGGAAAAGGGAGTGTAGTGAAGGTAGTATTATGGTTTTTTTTTTAGGATTCAGGGAAGGCTAGCAATAAAGCGTACTATTTTAGGGTTGAGGGATTGAAGTGTAAAAGGGAACTAGGGAGGTTTTAGCGTTCAGGAAAGTGTAGTGTTTAATGATAGTAAGGGGTTTTGTAGGATTTAGGGAAGGATAGCATTAAGGGATGTAAGTACTTTGTAGGGTTCAGACAATTTAGCATTAATGCCTAGTTAGAGGCCATTATGATTCAGTGAAGGGAAACATTAAGTGATAGCAAAGGTTTTTATGGTTCAGGGAAGACTAGCATAATGGGATAGTGTTAGAAAAGACTTCCTTGGCGTGGTTTCCTCCTAACATTTTGGCTTCAGACCTCCTGTTTTTGCTGTCCTTAGGGATCTGCTCACTTTACCACTCTAACCAGTGCTAAAGTGCTTGTGCTCTCTGCTTAAAAGATGGCAACAATGGCTTGTACCCAATTGTTATATTTAACTTAAATATAAGTCCCTGGTAGGTTTTGCATGTCCTGTTAGTGAACATTTCTTAAATTAGTTTTTCACTACTGCGAAGCCTAAATCTACCATAGAATAACATTGGAGTTACCGTATTACATTTTATAAATGTAATCTTGTTGGACTTGGCCCTGCTTGCAGGGTCATCCTGGAACTTTTTGCCTTCCGCCTAGCCTTTTTGCTGTTATTGTATTGGTGATTTACATACTCTGAGCACTTCGGCACTGGAGTTTGGTGTAAAGTGCCCGTGCTCTCTGCCCTCCATAGGCTAGCATTGGGAACTTCCCCCCTGATGGATAACTCCTAAATTAAACAAAATAAATATATGAAGAATCTGTGGCGCCATTGCTCCTCCGGTGTGCATCATTTCCGCGATACACACAGGAGGAGCAATGACGGCGGCGTATCTGGCCATTTGAATCGGGAGCGTTAATTCTCTGCGCTCCACTTTCTGGTACTCACCAGTCTCCAATACAGTTTTTCGTCTACTACATTATCTGGATTTTACTACAGCCAGGACGGAAATAAAACCAGAGGAGAGCTTCTGTCTACATTTCGTTAAGCTGCCCGTTAGAGCCCTGATGAAGTCTAGGGTAACTCCCTGACAAAACACGTGTTGGCTGGGCACCAATAATAAACCTTAACTGGAAGATTACTTCAATCAACATTTCTGATTGTGCTTTTGTCTTGTGATTTTCAATTACGTACAGTATTTATACTATCAACCAAAGAACGTGTGCACAGATTCTTCGTATTTATTGCTTGTGGACTACGGTCTTTTTTGGAGGTTGTGGGTTTTCCTCTTTTCTGTGGCACCGTTCCAAATATTGTTCTTTCAAGAATCACGTTGACCTCTGGAGGCGCCACGACTTATCGCAATAATAATAACCCTTCCATTGTGTTTAAACAAAATAGAAATGTTATGTTTGGTGTGGTTGACCTGAAAATAAAAAATACTGTTTGAGAAAGGTCACTTTTAACAGTCGCCAATTCTGTGTGCTTGAGGCCTGCCGGTTTCCCCAGAGACCCTTCCAGAAGCTTCTTGCCCTTTAAGGTAGGTGGGGTGAGGGGTGTATATATAGAGGAGCTGAGTCTCCATGGGGGTGTGCTTGGACTTTAGGGGACACTCTTCCAGGAGGTTCCGCTGCAAGGGCCTGAGTGTTGGCCCCTGTGCCCATCTGTACCACTCTGCTGTCCACAGGACCAGTGAGAGGCCTTTGCTGGGGTGAAGACTGCTGTGCCAGGAGGAGTGCCACATTATGGGGGTTGACTGTTCCAAGGAATTGCTGTCCTGTTCTGATGAGCTGCCCTACTGCCTGCTGATCTTGCTCAGCATTGACTGTGCTCTTCTGCTTTCCTAACCCCAGCACCGTGTGAGCGCTATAACTTTAATCCAGCTCCACCTGCTTCCTAGCACCCTGTGAGCGCTTTGTTTGCCCAGGAGAAGAGGAGCTGACGCCTGCAGCGCTGTGCTGCCAAAGCGCTACAAGGGAATCCCGGCGTGTGTGATTCCCCCCTTCCTGCTTGCTAGAAAGCGTGAGCCCACCCCACATTGTGGGACCCTGGAGCTGTGAGGACCCTAACGCTTGGTGAGCGTGGTATTTTAATCCCCCAGAGGGGAGGAGAGCGGGGATCTGGCAGCGCTGTGCTCTCAGTGTGCTACGAGGGGATCCCGGCGTGTGGGATTCTCCCCTGGGCTGCCTGCAGAAGAGCGGGTGCCCACCCGCCTTTATAGCCTGCTAATCAGCGGATGCCCACCAGCGTGCTGCCAGGGAGAGTCGCCTCTTTGAAAATACCGTGGGAGCCTACCTCGCACCTTGCCGATTTTGGCGGGAGCCTACCCCGCATTTGTGGACCTTTGGCGGTTGCCTACCCCGCGTCTGCCTTTGAATTAAGGCGGGTGCCCACCCCGCTTGATACTTTAATTTAAGAGAGTGCCTACCCGAGTCCCGGCGCACCAGAAGCTGTTGTCGAAGATCACCGCCGCCGGCCCGGGAGGCTTAGGAATCCCGCGCGGGCTTCCCCGCTGATGTCAGAGGGGAGCCGCACTGGTATTGGAGCAGGTGCCGGGAGTTGCCTGGCAACAGAAGCATCGGAAGGAGAATCCAGGCGGGAGCCCACCCTGCCTCCACAAGTGGAGAACCAGAAGTCCTGGGTCCCACGTAGAGGGGGCCCGGGTGGAGAGAGGCCACCGAGGCACCCGCAGCCTCGAGAGGTCAGGAGAGGTTCTGGTGGGGTAGGGACTGCCTAGGCAGATTGTCGGTGCCTTCCCTGCCTGCAGAGATGTCCGGAGCCTGCCCCGAGAGCCGGTGAGTGGGGGGCTCCTGGCAGCGTCGAGGGTGCCGGGGGCCATTTCCATGAAGGTCGGAGCAGCCCCACCTGTCCTCCATGACTCACGATACGGCTGGCTGCTCCGAGTGGTAGAGGGCAGCCGTGATCCTTTTGGTGAGGCATTTGGGGCATTTCCTTAACTTAGAATCCCCAAAGGGGGGCTCCAACAGGCCCAGAACGGACTTTATTATTCAAGACGGCCCCGCTGGACAGTGGGCCGCTGCCGCGTGTGGCAAATTCTGTGGTTTAGAGTCTCAGAAGAGGGGCTCCCTAGGCGCAGTGGCGCCAGAGATCAATCTGCAGCGTGGTGGGCAATGATTTTAGGTGTTACTATGGCTGCACTACTATGCTGATGTTAGGCATGATGTTTTTCTGCTTACTCATGATGATGCCCACATGCTCAGCAGATTATGCCCTACGCTAATATGATTAGGCCTAATGTTACGCATAATGTGATTTATACTCCTGGTTTGTGTCCCATCTGAATGTGACTATGCATAATGTCTTTTTATGCTTATAAGGATGACTAACGTCAGGTGGTGATGTCCTAGGGGTTATCATGTTTGCCCTGCTGATGTTAAGTAGGATGCACAGTTGCTGATGTACCTCATGCCTAATGTTTTCATGCTAACGAGATGCCACAATCTAATGTGTTTATGCCCAATGTGACTACTGATATGATGCCTAATGTATTTATATGCCTAAGGTTGATCACTAATGTTTTTCCCCTAATGCTTACATTGTTGGTTTCCGGCATAATGTGCTCATACCTGATCTAAGGTGGCTTATTCCTAATCTAATGTGGTCTACACCTAATGTTTTTGCTGATGATGCCTCGATGCTCACATGTTTATGTATAGTGTGATCCATGCTAATGAGGTTATATCCCCAGGTTCATGCCTAACCCCAAGTTATGATGCTTTATGTTCCTGCCTTATGCTAATGTGATGTTACTAAGTGCATGGTCTTGCCAGTAGATACTGGCTGTCACACATTTATTGCTGATGGTCTTACATTTATCCCCTGTAATGGTTCAGGCAGCGGCCCGATTGTCCCTGCCTTGTACATAATCCCCCTGTAAACTGCTAGCTGGTGCCGGTTGGCACATTTTATATGCACCTGTGATGGTTCTACAATGTGTTTTACCTAATACACAAGTTATTTTTACACATTTTGGTGTGGAGTCTCCTCTTTAGTGTGCCTAGTGTGTCAAATGTGAGTGTGGGCTGCGCAGATGCTTTACACATTGCTCCGGAGTTTAACCCACCCGCTCTGTGCCAAGCTACCCCGTTTTGACCAAATCTCCAAATGGGAATAAATAACCCATTCATGCTTGGTATCTTTGGAACTTAATTTAAAATCCTAACTTATGGTGAAGTCGGATTTTTGATTATAATTCTGAAAATGCAATTTTTAGAAAGTTGGCATTTTCTTACCTTGGTGCCTGCAGTCGGTCTCTAGGTCACATAACTGGGTGTAGCTGACAGTTGGGGTTGTGTATTCCTCCTAGACAGACACACACAATGGGGAGATTAGATGTGACTGGATGGGTCATCTCTGGCTGTATGGGTGCGAGGAGCTGGCCCCAGCCATTTACACTTGAATATACTGTGTCCTGTATCCACACAAAGGGCTGCACACCGTCTGCAGTTAGTCTGGAGCCGGGGCCAGAAAAACAGGGCATCTGTGTACTTCAAAGGCCTGCCTCTAGAAGCCTCTCCTCTTTTCAAAGATAAAAATGTGTGTATATATACTGGATCTCAGACACCACCACTTCAGTGCATGTCTGGACCTGTGTATCCGCTGCTAGGAAGAAGGACTGTTGTGCTGCTGAAAGGATTGTCACTATGCTGGACTGCTATTCTGAAGGAGCTACTGCCCTCTTGCCGTGGGAGGAAGAACTCAACCTGCAACTTCATCTTGAACCCAGAAGCGACTCCAAGGGCTAGGCTGCTGGCCCCCTGGTTTGTGCTCCAGGGACATAAAAGGCTCATCAAACAGCTCCTGGATACAGCTGCAGCGAGGTCCTGACCCCCAAGTTTTGTCTCCCAGGTCCTGGACCCTTGGTATGGCTCACAGACTCTCAAATCAGGATTATGGGCACTTCACGACCACAAATGCCCATTTGCACTGAGGCCACACTGATCGCACCAAAAATTAGCACAAACCACCATCAGTCCATTTATTAACATTGCTGCTTCGATCCATGATGCCCAGCCTGTTCGTAGCGCCAGCCTGACAGCCTCCCATGACATACTTGTTGTTCCTTGCCACCCTCTCCAATACGAACAGGACTCTTGGGACAAATTTGATTTGAGAAGAAAAAACTTCAGTGGGACTAATCAGGGACTGTATCTGAACAATGCTCCATTGCAATCGGCCTGAACTTTTGACTTTGGACTAGACCAGCATGACCAGGCAGCCACAGTTGTCACTTTATGCTTTTAAATGCTATTTTACACTTCATTCTTTAAGAATTCATAACTCCGGTACTATTGATTGAATTCTTCTCTGTTGTTCTCACCTGTTGTGGGATACTTGGTTTGTGGTGTTTCCTCTGTTTTACTGTTTGAAGTGTTGCACAAATACTTTACACATTACCCATACGTTAAGTCTGACTGCTCTGTACTAAGCTACCAGGGGGTCAGCACAGGTTAATTTGGGGTATGATTGTGCCATACCCTGACAGTGATTGTGGTTGCTGTTTGACCAGGGCTCACACCCCAGTCAACCAACAACCCAGTTTCTCACAGAGAGTTTGGAGTTTTCATGGAATTTAAGTGTTTCAGAGATGGAAATCGTTGAGGGGTGCAAAGGGGTAATAAAATACGGTCCAAAAAATTAAAGAGTTCATGTAATAAAAACGTATGAAATTATTTTATTTTTTATCAATAAAGGCAATAATGAAGGGTACAACAATATCACCTGGACATTTCAAATAGACTTTAAAGAAGCCTACATTTATAAGCTGTCTTTATTATAGGCAGCCTGCTCAGTAACTGGAAGATGGGCAAAATAGATGGATGGTAACAGTCCCCACCACATCTAGCCTAAGCACCACAAAACATGACAGAACTCTGGTAGCATGTATTTTACCGATACTAAGCGCAAATATGTACTTCACCACAGGGCCTGCAGGTGCTTGTGGCATGGTGTTTAGGATATTCAGATATTGGGGTCATTATGGTTGGGTGTAAATTACTGCTGCAAAGAAAGTGTGGCGGGTACGCCCAGACGTGGGTCCCGTGCTCACTGTGCCACTTGAACCAATCTATACCTCACTGATGAGCCCTAATCAGGGTGAAACTGGTTCTGGGTTTCTTATGTTCAGGTTCAAGGTGAAACCGGTCCTGGGTTGCTTGTATTACAGTTCAGGGCAGACTTGGCCTGGCATTTTAGGCTGAACTGTTCCTATTGGTGCAGGGTCGATACTGATTTGTATGTAGCTGGGTTCAGACTGAGGCGACATTGTGGATGAAAAACGATGGACTGGAATATGGCCCGAGTAATTACCAGTTGCTAGGATTAATTTAAGCATTTCATCCATCACCTTGGTGTGGTGGCAGCTGCTGATTAGCACAAATAGCAATTGCTCTGAAGTGCCAGTGATGTTTGTGACTGATTTGGATCCAGGTGTAAAATCACATGGACTAAGACAGTAATTATGCCTTTTCTGCGTGCTTTGTTGCCCCTAGTGCCCTAGGTTATGTGAGCAATTACCACCTACTAGGACCTGCTTATATTTGCCACAAATGCACAATTTGTTCTCATCTCCTGGTAAAACGGATTTTGCAAATAATCTTATTCTCAATATCACTCTAGCAGCTAGTTCGATATAAAGCTAACAATGTTGCCTGCAGTTCTTCTGAATTCAAAAGTTGTGCAGTTTTTACCCACTCACATTTGCTCACTCGCATGATCATTTTAGTATTTTCTCTGCACTCGTTTCAGGAGGTCTGTCGAATGGGGAACTGTTGGAAAGCCTCCTCCACAGGGAACACACATACAGTTGCCTCAAGCAGCTAGCGAACACGTGCGGATTAAGGGTAAATTGAGATCTTACCGCAAAGTTTCAGGTTGTATATAAAATAATTAAGACATCAGCGTGAGGCATCAAAGACGCGAGATGATGTAATTGCCCTTCAGACATTCACTTCACCTTCCCTGCAGCTCATGAACGTGTCTGTCTCAGCCTGTTGATCAGAGACAAAACCGCATTGAGCTTGAACATTGGAGGCTGGCTGCCGTCGGAGGAGCTGTACGGGAAGACCTCTGTGGGATTCTGTGATCTTGCAAAGCCTTCATGTAATTAAATTGCTTTAACATTGCACACTGCTTGGCTGTGAGTGGGATCGTTTTTAAGAAGGCCCGAGGGGATGCAAATCAAGGTATGGATTACTTAGCGTGCCAAATGCTTTAACTGAAAGCAATATTCTCATTGCACAAGAGTAAATCTCTGTGTAAAAATATTTCTCAAGCCTGGAGCAGAGAGATACACTTTCTAGGCGTTGGTTTTTTCCTGCCCTTTAATTGTGGAAAAGATTTGAGCCTGGAAGGTTAGCAACAGCATGGAGAGAATTTCCAGTGGAAGGTAGAGTTTAAGTGAGCTACACCTAAGAGGGTGCTCGATTAGGGTCAGAATAAACTGCCCTGCAGCACAACAGACTGCTGTCCTTGTCCCTCAGCAGTGGACACCGTAGGGGTTGCGGTGTTTGTGGCACGGTGGATAAAACAGTATGGACTGGGATGTAGCTCGAGTAAATAACCAATGACTGAGATCAATTTCAGCATTCCACCCATCACTTTTTTTTTATCTCAGTGTGACATGATAAGTGCTGTAGGTATGCTCAGGCGTGGGTCCTGTGCTCACTGTTCTAGATCAGAGAGGGCCTGGCTTGGCAGTTCGGGATCGACTTTTCCACTGGACCAGGACAAAGGCTGATTAGCATGTGGCTGGATCTAATCTAAGGTGGCGTTATGTGCACAAAATGATGGACTGGGATGCAGTACGATTAATTACCAATGGCTGGGATTAAGTCAAGCATTCCACCCATCATTTTTTTTTGTTTATTTCAATGAGACCTCTTAGGTATAATGAGAAAGTTCTGGTGTGGGTCCTTCCTGTGCTCAAGTGCCACTAAAACAAAGCTGCACCTGACTGAAGATCACCAACTATGGTGAAACCTTTCTTGGGTCGCTTGCCTCTTGGTTCAGAGAGGCCCTGGCATGGTAATTGAGGTTGGACTGTGGGGCAGGACCAAGACTGATCTGCATCTGGCTTGGTCTAATCTGAGGTGGCAATCAATCAATCAATCATGGACATTTATATAGCGCACTACTTACCCGGAGGGTCTCAAGGCGCTTGGGGGGGGGGGTGCTGCTACTGCTCGAACAGCCAGGTCTTGAGCTTCTTCCTGAAGGAAAGGTGGTCTTGGGTCAGGCGCAGGTCGGTCGGGAGGGAGTTCCAGGTCTTGGCGGCCAGGTGGGAGAAGGACCTTCCTCCTGTTGTCGATCTTCGGATGCGGGGTACGGCGGCGAGGGCGTGACTGGCTGATCGGAGGTGGCGTTTGGGAGCGTAGAAGTTGATGCGGTTGTTGAGGTAGCTCGGGCCTTGGTCGTATAGGGCTTTGTGTGCGTGGGTGAGGAGACGGAAGGTGATTCTCTTGTTGACGGGGAGCCAGTGCAGGTCTCTCAGATGTCCGGAGATGTGGCTGCGTCGGGGGATGTCGAGGATGAGTCTGGCTGAGGCGTTCTGGATCCGCTGGAGTCTCTTCTGGAGCTTGGCGGTGGTTCCGGCGTAGAGGGCGTTGCCGTAGTCCAGTCGGCTGGTGACGAGGGCCTGGGTGACCGTCTTCCTGGTCTCGGTGGGGATCCACCGGAAGATCTTTCGTAGCATGCGCAGGATGTTGAAGCATGACGAGGAGACGGCGTTGACTTGCCTGGTCATGGAGAGGGAGGAGTCCAGGATGAAGCCCAGGTTGCGTGCGTGGTCTGTCGGTGTGGGTGCGGAGCCCAGGGCGGGGGGCCACCAGGAGTCGTCCCAGGCGGAGGGCGAGGAGCCCAGGATGAGGACTTCCGTCTTGTCTGAGTTCAGTTTCAGGCGGCTGGTCGTCATCCATTCGGCTACAGCTTTCATCCCTTCGTGAAGGTTGGCTCTGGAAGCGGCGGGGTCGTTGGTCAGTGAGAGGATCAGCTGGGTGTCGTCGGCGTAGGAGATGATGTTCAGGTTGTGTTGGCGTGCGATGGGCGCGAGGGGGCTCATGTAGACGTTGAAGAGGGTGGGGCTCAGCGAGGATCCTTGAGGGACGCCGCAGATGACTTCGGTGGCCTCTGACTTGTACGGTGGTAGACAGACTCTCTGTGTTCTTCCGTCGAGGAAGGAGACGATCCATTCCAGTGCCTTCTCTTGAATTCCGACGTTGCTGAGGCGTTGCACTAGGGTGCGGTGGCAGACCGTGTCGAATGCGGCGGAGAGGTCTAGGAGGATGAGGGCCGCTGTTTCTCCGTTGTCCATCAGGGCTCGGATGTCATCGGTGGCCGCGATGAGGGCGGTCTCGGTGCTGTGGTTGGCTCGGAAGCCAGACTGTGAAGGGTCGAGGGATCCGTTCGTCTCGAGGAAGGCGGCCAGCTGTTTGTTGACGGTCTTCTCGATGACTTTGGCTGGAAACGGGAGGAGCGAGATGGGGCGGTAGTTCTTGAGTTCGGTGGGGTCCGCTGTTGGTTTCTTTAGTAGAGCGCTGAGTTCGGCGTGCTTCCAGCTCTCCGGGAAGGTGGCGGTGTCGAAGGAGGTGTTGATGATGTCCCGCAGGTGGGGTGCGATGACAGTGTCGGCCTTGTTGAAGACGTGGTGAGGGCAGGGGTCGGTCGGAGATCCGGAGTGGATGGAGTTCATCATGCGGACGATGTCATCGGTGCTGATCGGAGTCCAGGCGCGGAGGTTGGTGGTGGGTGGCGTTGCTGCGGTCGTTGTGTGCGATGGTTGACTGCTGAAGCTGTTGTGTATGTCCGCGATCTTGTTGTGGAAGTAGGAGGCGAGGGAGTTGCAGAGGTCTTGCGATGGGGTGATGTCGTTGTTTCCTGCGTTGGGGTTGGAGAGCTCTTTCACGATGTTGAAGAGTTCCTTGCAGTTGTGTGCGTTGTTGTCCAGTCGGTCCTTGAATGCAGTTTTCTTGGTGGCACAGTGGGCGAAATGAATCATGAAGCAGGATGCAGTCTTGAGTAATTACCAGTGGTGGGGATTGATGCAAGCATTCTACCCATAATGTTTTTCTTTACTTTAGAGGCATATTTACAGGAAAGTGGCAAAGGATGTCGTTAGGTCAAGAAGGCTAACGACATGCGCCGTCACTTTACAAATGCAAGGCTGCACCATATTTACAAGAATGTGGTGCAGCCCTGCGTTTCCCTCTGCGCTGGCACTGAAGTTAGATGCCTAGCGCCAACACAGGCACCCTTGCACCATAGTACAAGGCTGCCTGCATTGAGGGGAGTGATTGTTTGCGTACATTAAGGTGCACATAAACAATCTTTAAATGACGTTTTGAAACTTCTATGTGTGCTGCTTAATGCAGAACACATAGAAGTGGCAAAACATAATTTTAAAAAAATTATTTTTTATCTGGAGAAAGGGACACCTTCCTGCACATAAACAATCAATTGCCTTTTGCTGTTCAAATGTGTGCTGCACAACACAGCACACATGGAAACAACAAAAATGAGGAGAAATTAAACATTTCTCCTCATTGCACCCTTTTAAGGCCAGGTTTTCCCTGGTCTCAATGTTGGCGCTGCCCCATATTTACACCACCCTTATAAATATAGGGCAGCATCAAAATCCATGAGTGTGGCAGTGGAATGCCCACAGCAGCACCCATTGCCCTCCTCTTTCACGCTAAATATAGTGCACGAGGGTGCCTTATTCACAAGGCGGCGTTAAGCCACGTTAAGTAGCTTAACAAGGCCTTGTAAATAAGGCGAAACCCCTATCGCCACGTCATGGAAAGTGATGTAGTGGTGGTGAAAGAGGCCTGTAAATATGCCCCTTAGTGTGTTTACATCCTTGGCAGCTTCATGCTTCAGGACTGCAAGGACCTCAACGAACAAGACACCTGAACACAAGGCCAGACCTTTTTCAGTATTGCCCTGATTAAATAGGTTTATACATAGCCCATCTATCCTGGGCTTACCTGGGATTCAACACACTTTATCCTCACAATAAGAGGTCAGAAATACAAGCTCGGACCTTCAATATAAATCCTATTTTTAATGTTATTCTCAACTGAGCACTTATTGTGGGCTGATACAGCAAAGGACAGCAACGTTTTGTAGTGGGACTCTGGCCTTAGCACAATATTAGACGTTAGCCTCTGCTGTATTGGTATATGACATTGGCTTTATCATTATGGGAGTAATGTCTTACTACATAAGTAATATATTACTGCCACCCCTAACTATACCGTCACTTGAACCTTTGTCTTTTCAGTGAATTTATAGGGTTTTTGTAAACATAAAGTAAAATATTACTAACATACCTAACTGTTTGAAGTACACCTTTGGCTACGTAAGGAGGCTTGAGTATGTGAGGGACGTGAATTTTCCATGACGAGCTGAACAGAGAGCTGACCTCTGTGTGGTTGTAGCTTGTCCATCTACTGGGGCTGAGGTGTCTGGAGAAAGTGGGCTCTCCATTATGAGTGGTTCAGAGAACGCAGGGTGTGCATAGTAGGGACGTGCTCCCCTTAAGGGGCTTTGGTGCTTGGAGTGAGTGAGCTCTTTGCACAGTCTGCACACTGAGTGCAGACTCTATAGTTAGGGCTTGGATCTCTGGAGGGAGTGGGGCCTACACACAATCTGAGCACTGAACACAGACTATCTTTGTGTACATAACAAGACGTGGCTTTCAGGTGGGAGTAGGCTCTAGGCACAGCCTGAGCACTAAGTGCTGACTGTGCATAGTAAGGGCTTGCCCACCTAATGGTGATTGGATCTCTGCAGTAAGTAGGCACTGCACACAGTCTTATGCAGAGTTATAACTATGTGTAGAACAGGCTTACCCACCAAATGCATTTGCCTGTACAGAGGGAGTGAGCTCAATGCACAGTCTGCGCAACACGCGCTCATTCTGCACACTAGGGGCTTGCCAACCTAATGTTGTTTGGGTCTCTGGAGGGAGCGAGCTCTATGCACAACCTGCACACTGAATGCAGAATGCGCGTAGTAGGGACTTGCCCACTAATAGTTTTGTGTGTCTATAGGTAATAGTCTCCACATACAGTCTGCATAATGAACATTGACCATGTATAGTAGTGTCAGACCTCACAAGTAGGGGACATATGATCAGAGATCTTGGACTGCGTGACGATCCTAGGGTCCAAGTCTTAATTATATTTGTCTGCCAGAGATATGGGCGACCCCTTCCAGCAGCCACAATGCCTCTGACACATATAGGGCCTAAGCAGGTAGTGCCTTCCGGAAGGGGCACCAGGAAGAAAAACCCCAAAGGGAGAAAACCTCTGGGGAAGGTGGTATAACTCCAGATGACAAGGGCTGAGACAAGGAACCCAGCATACAGTACTGGACACAAGAGTGCTACAGGCACTGAGGAAGACAGCAAAGGAGGAGAGAAGAACTAATCAGGAGCAAGGAACCAGCAGAAGTGAGGAAACCCCCAGCAGGGACAAAGACTCAACAGAAGCAGTGAATCACATCAGCAGGAGCAAAGAATCAACAGGAATGAGGAAACTCACCAGCAAAGAATTACCAGGAGCATGGAAAAACACCAGCAGGAGCGAAGAAGTGCTGCAAAGTAAGGAAATTGAGAAAACAACCCTTATATACTTCCTGAACAGTAATTCACATTAGAAACTACTGCTTTCATCCCAAGACGACTATGGTGTCCTCCTCAAGGCCCCAAGAAGAGGACTGCCAGAGACTATACCAGTGAGGTAGCAGCCATAAAGGAATGCCCTTTGGCTTGTGCAGCAACACGTCGGCAGCACTACTGCCCCACAGGTAAGAGATAAATGCATCCTGCACAATACAGTGGGACGCAAGGAAAGCCGTTGGGAAGCGCACAATGTAACAAGTCCTAATGGCACTTGAGTGGAGAGCTCCAAGGAGTACAGCAAGCCCCATCAACATTAAAAAAACATAGTAGTTTTCCTGATTCATTGAATCCATGATCCCAGGAGAGATTACCATAATTTTTCAAAGCACTCCGAGTTGCAGATATACTCTCTTC
Organism: Lissotriton helveticus; assembly: GCF_964261635.1. Classification (NCBI taxonomy): domain Eukaryota; kingdom Metazoa; phylum Chordata; class Amphibia; order Caudata; family Salamandridae; genus Lissotriton; species Lissotriton helveticus. Next base: position 799,024,458 of record NC_136068.1, on the reverse strand, counting down.
AAATGGAGAGCAGGTACTTCTTGTAGTTGGTTCTATGGCTTCATTTTGTGGCCTGAAATTAAAAAAAAAAAAGACCCAAAGACTTGTGATGTTTTTTTTAAAAAGCTTGAAAAAATATTTCAGAACAATCACTTTTGTAAAATTTATTTTTATTCAGATTTTGCAGGAAAAGGAAAAGAGAGGAAAGTGAAAGAAAGAAAAAAGAGTCATACAAGCGACAATTCCGCCAGATGTCCCTCACAGGGGAAGCTGTAGAGAGCACTCAAAGAAACAAATGGGAGGTTGCAGGGTGGGGTGGCATGACATGATAACAGAGTTCAGTTCGTAAGTCCAATGCATGCCAAGGAGTTCTAGGCGTAAATCCGTGCGTGGCCTGGTGGCCCGCAGAGGAAAGAGCGCTGCAAATGATTCAGGAGTCTAACATCCCCCATAGGCTAAGTAGCGTCGCAACAATTAACAAACCCCGTTCCCAACTAGTTCCACCCCTCCCCCCCCCCCCGGTGGTGGCAACAACAACACTCTCGTGCAATACAAAGCTCCACAGTTACGCAATCTGATTAAACCTGGAACAGGTGAAGTGCGCGGAACGTAGGTAGGCCACGTGACAAGAAGCGGACCAGAGGACCCCATCGGAACAGAAAGTTTTTAAAGTTGCCCAGGAAGATGTCCGCCATTCTCTCCATGCTCAGTATACCCCAAAGTCTCGCATGCCACAGTGATGAGGCTGGGGCATGTGGCTTCTTCCATGCTGCCTCCAACGTAAGCTTGGCAGCCCCCAAGCAAAGCCACAAGATGCGTTTATCCGCTTTAGTTTGATGTTCTAACATCTGATCACGGAGTCCCAACAGGACATGAGCCATTGAGTCCGAGATCGGATACCCCAAGATATCCTTGATGTGGGAAAGAATTTCAGCCCAGAAAGGGCGAATGATCGGGCAGTCCCACCAGATGTGGCGGAAATCCCCCAGTAGGCCACAACCCCTCCAACACCTATCCGAAGAAGCTGGAAATATTCGGTGGAGCTTGGACGGGTAAAGATACCAATCGTGCATGGTCTTTAAGTGGGCTTCCCTAAGATTCACCGAGTGATTGTGCGTCATGATGTCACTCCAAAGATGCTTCCATTCGTCGTCAGAGACGTCACGGCCCAGAAGGACCTCCCAGTGTTCCATGTAGCGGGGGCGTGGAGAGACCGTAGTGGCCAGCAGCAGCCCGTATAAGAAAGAGATCGTCCCCTTCATAGTGGAGGTGCGGAGAAGAAAGGACTCGAATGGAGAAAGCGGCCGGGTAGCGGCCTCGCTCACACCCGTTGACGTAGCCCAGTGGAGAAGTTGGTTGTGGCGAAAGCGCTCAGTGACCGGAACCCCATAGTCACGCATGCAGTTGTGAAACGTGAGTGGAGCCACCCCATGAAACAGATGCGTGAGCGCCCTACAGCCTCCCTCTCTCCACAGCCTGAAGGGTCCCTCCTGCAGTGCCGGCGGAAAGGCCGGGTTGAAGTGAATGGGGGTGAAGGGGAATGGAAACGTGGTCCAGCGGTCATCGCCGGTGACCGTGTCCCACACCTTCAGGACTGTGCTAGTAGGAGTGCTAATGTAGGCATCCTTAGGCCGGTCTACTTTGGGTTTCCAGATCAAGTCCCAGATCGACCTCCCAGCCACACTCCTATCCATATGTAGCCAGTGCTTCTCTGAAAGCTGCTGGGACCATTCCACTATCACACGTAGCTGCGCGGCCTTATAATATAAGAGCTTGTCAGGGAACCCCACTCCACCTTCCTTACTCGGTCGTCGCAGCGTCGTGAAAGGGATACGTGCCCGTCCACCCTGCCAGACAAATCTCAGCATCAAGGTTTTTAAGCGCTGAAAAAAGTCCATCTCTATAGGAACGGGAAGGGCCTGGAAGAGATAAAGAAACTTAAGTAGGAGGACCATCTTAAGGGCATGGATCCTGCCAAGCCATGAAAGGAATTTCGGTTTCCACCGGTCCAGGTCTGCTCGTATCGCAGCTAGCATTGGGGGGAAGTTAGCCGCGAATAAGGACCCTACGGTAGGTGTCAGGCGTACTCCCAGGTATAACAAGGAGGCAGATGCCCACGGTAAAGCCGTGAGCAAGCGTAATCGCTCCACTTCCGCTGGGGGGAGAGTCAGGTTTAGTATGTACGACTTGTCAAAGTTGACCTTGAACCCTGCCACCGCCTCAAAGTGGGAGAGCACCTCCTGAACATGCAGCAAGGAGTGGGCTGATCCCCCAGTGACAATAGCACATCGTCCGCAAAGAGGGAAATTTTGCGCTGCTCACCCGTAAAGGGAAGGCCCTTGATCTGTTCCCTCTCCCGTATCGCAAGCGCCAGGGGCTCGATACTCAAGGCAAAGAGGAGAGGGGAGAGGGGACAACCCTGCCTCGTACCCCGGGAGTGAGGGGAGCAAGCAGACCGATGTCCGTTAATCAGCACCCTCGAGCTAGGGCTGCTGTAATTAGCCCGAATCATTGTGAGGAACTACTGCGAAAAGCCAAAGGCGGTCAGGGTGCGAAACAGGAACCCCCAATCGACACGATCTAACGCTTTCTCCGCATCCAGCCCCACCAGTATCGCCGGAATGCGAAATCTGGTGGCATTCTCTATCAAGTGCATCACTCGCCGCAAGTTGTCATGTGTTTGCCGCCCCTTAATGAATCCGGACTGGTCCGGATGGATAATGGCCGGCATCAAATCCTGGAGCCGGCGGGCAACGATAGAGGAGTACAATTTAGCATCCACATTCAGGAGGGCTATCGGGCGGTACGACGCGCACTTGGAGGGGTCCTTCCCTTGTTTGGGGATCACGGTTATCATGGCCTCGGCCATAGTCCCAGAGGTCTTCCCAGTGGTCGCCATTTCGTTGAAAAGGGAGACCAGGCAGTCAACCAGTTCAGTCGCAAACGATTGGTAGAAGAGAGCAGTATAGCCGTCCGGTCCAGGAGCCTTGTTAGGCTTCAGGGCCTTAATAGCCTCTAGTACCTCTGCTCTGGAAAAGGGGGCCGTCAACCGCTCATTCCACTCTCTAGAGACCTGCGGAATGGGGAGGTCTGTTAGGAACGCGTCCTGGGCACCCTGATCCAGGGAGTCACCCTCGTATAGTGCAGCATAGAACCGGCCAAAGACGTCCGCTTTATCCTCGTCCCGATGCCGATGCGTCCTGGATCCCCCCTATATATTCCTTCTCTCTTTTTTCACGGAGTTGACGGGCTAAATGCCGTCCTACCTTGTTCCCTTGCGAGTATGATACGCGCCGTAATCTCAGAAGGGTGAACTCAGCACGATTGCCGTAATGGGCCTTCAATTTCCCCCTGACAGCCGTCAGCGGCCGGAGTGTCGCTCGAGAGGGGTTCAACTTGTGCGCCCGTTCTAAGCTGTCGAGTTCTGCCTCCAATTTCTCCCGTTCCTCCCTCCTCAAATCGATTAAGGTTCGCATTGAGGGCTATGCAAGTGCCCCTCAGTGAGGCCTTGCAAGCGTCCCATGTATTGAACACAGACGTGTCCGAAGCCGGGTTGAGAGTCAGGAACTCCCTGATAGTCTTTCTAAGCTCCCTACAAGAGGTATCATCCCTGATAAGCGCCGCTGGAAAGTACCATTTCCGAAAGCCATCCCCCCTCACCGACCACTGCAGCATGAGGACCAGTAGGCTATGATCTGAGACAGAGAGCGGAAAAATCTTGGAATCACGGACATCCCCCTTGAGTGCCTGGCTCAAAAAAATATGGTCTATGCGGGAGTAGGATTGGTGAACGTGGGAGAAGAATGTATAATCATGGGCCTGGGTGTGTACGGTGCGCCAGCCATCGATCAGCCTCAATTCGCCCACCCGATCTTTCGTTGCAGTGGAGAAGACACCGGAGTCCGTCCTCTGGGCACGAGAGCTGTCTAAGGTTTTGTCCCAGACCATATTGAAATCACCCAAGACAAACAAGTGTCCCTCCACAAAGTCCCCCACCTTATCTAACAAGCCCTGAAGGAAGCTGTTCTGCTGAGCGTTGGGAACATACACCACCACAAACGTACACAAACGGCCATAAAGCAACCCCTTAACCATCAACCATCGGCCTTCCTTATCACAACTCACCCCCATAGGTTGGAATTGGAGGGAGGCCCGGAAAAGAAGAGCTACCCCCCTGTGCTTGGTAGAGGCAGAAGATCTATAGATGAGGGGGAATTGCCTGTGTCGGAGCCGGAGCTCATCTCTGCGCGTCAGGTGGTTCTCCTGGAGACCCACCACATCTAGGTGATAGTCTAACAAGTATTTCCAAATCTTTTGGCGTTTCTGCGGGGAGTTGAGACCCTTCACGTTCCACGCGTCAATGCTAAGAGGCATGAGGAAACTTCAGGCCCCACCGCTTCACAGTCGCTAAAGCAACACACCTTCGCCTCTCCACACCGCAAACATCCAATCCCCCCCTCCCCATCAGGCCCTCTTCGCATACACCCGACCAGTCTCTCCCCTCCCCGTCGTCCGCTCCCGCTCCTAGTCCCATGAATCCAACAGACCCGGACCCACAGCAGATAGGGGGAGCTCTCAATCGGGTTACCACACCCTAGAGTGCTATGAGTAAGGAGCACATTATTCAAACGCCAGTGAGCCGTTCCCCCAGGGGAAGCAAGATTTGCAGCAAGCATCCAGCAGTCACCACCACCACACAACCCCCCCCGCCCCACACCCCAACTACCCCCCCGCAACCCCCCCTCAGGCCAACCCCCCCACCCCAACATGCCAGAAACCCATAGAATGAAACAAAACAGTCCCAGAGGAAACAATCCCTGAGTGTAGTAGTCTGAAGGACTTCCCATGGGCTGGGGTCGGGAACCCATCATAGGGTCACCCAGGGCCAAGGACCGGGGTGTCTTCTCAAAAAGTACAAACATAACCTCGGTACCTGAGTTCACGCGCCCCTCCGGCACCATATGCCCAGCAGCCCGAGGATCAGGCTGCCCCGGAGCTCTGCTGGGAAGACATCAACGTCGCTGAAGCCACGGACGCCACCGCGTCCCCTCTCTCCTGCAGGCTAGTCGTGCGGTCAGGCCGTCTGCGACCCGTCTCCGAGCCCACTCTGTGCCATGAGGAGGATCATCGCCGTCTCCGCGAGGACGGGCTGCCAGCTTCAGGTGCAGGAGTCGTGTCATCAATGCCCAGAAGCTCCTTCGCCTCCTGGAGAGAACGGATCTGCGCCAGCCTGTTTTGCCACCTAAAGACAATGCGAAAGGGATGACCCCATGAGTAGGAAATGTTATGTTCTCGCAGGTAGGCGGTTACCGGTCGGAACTCGCGTCTCTTTTGGAGTGTCGTAGCTGCCAGGTCCTGGTAAAGTTGAGGACGGTGCTCGCGGAATTGCAGGGATGGAATGTCCCGCGCTTTTCTCAGGATTCGCTCCTTTAGCTGGAAGTCATGCACGCAGACTAGTATGTCTGGGGGTGGTCCACCGCCTCGCCTGGGCAGCCCCACCCTGTGGACCCTGTCCATCCTGATTTCTTGCAGGTCCTCCTTGTCCAGTATCTGCAAGAAAAGTGCCTGCACATAGCCTCGGAGGTCGCCCGCTTCGCCGTCCCACGGCACCGCCCGTATGCAGATGTTGTTCATACGGGAACGGTTCTCCAGATCTTCCGCGTGGGCCTGTAGGTCTAAGTTCTGCTCCGTAAGCCGAAGCATGTCCTGCTGCAGTTGGTGGACATCGTTTGCCATGCTCAGGTCGTGATCCTCCAAGGTAGCCACACGCTCTCCGATTCCGTCGACATCCCTTCGCACCTCGCGGAGATCCGACGCCAGTTGAGTGCGGAGCTCAGAGATATCCTCCTTTATAGATGCAAAGAGTTCCGTCATGAAAGCCTTGGTTGCAGGGGCCTCATCATCCTTCTGCCCGGGCGAGGCACTAGGGCCAGGAGACGCTGGTGGCTGGGAACCCTTGGACGGACCCTCCTTACCGGGCTTCCCTTTGCGCTGCGAGGAGGACATCGCTGCCGCTCTACTCCGTCAGGAAGGCAAGGCGGGAAATCACTGTTCAATAAAACGGAACTCCGTCGATATGACCGTAGTCCGTCGCAAGCGAGGACGCCGCCCCAGTGTCCACAGGCTATTCCAACGATCCTTTAATAGACGTGGAGGATCCAGGCGGTATATGTCGTCACCACTCCGTGTCCCCAGTATGTAGTCGGGCCGGACCCCGGAGAAGGCAGATCCTCGTATCCAGACACGAATCCCAGGCCTCAGCCGCACAACCAACCAGGCTGCCACAAAGCGTCGATGCAGGGAGATATGCAAGGGTCAAAGACCCTCCGTTCCTCTCGGGGTCACCAGCTCAGGCTCAAACCTCCGCCGGGACGAGGTCCCGATCCTGTAGCCGCACAATCACCTCTTGCCGGACACCGCAGCCCCGCACTGTCCGTCTCCCCAAAGCGCATCGCCCCAGCGCTCAATCCAGTTCTCCTCCTTCAGCTGGGGGGGGGGACAAGGCTTACCACTGGAGGCCGACCGGTCTCTGGCCGCCCAGCACGTGGTCCGGGGATTCCTCGGGAGGGCACTCACGCTTCTAGCCATACCACCTCCGTGTGCCCGGTAAAGCTCCTCGCCGGTCCCTGGCCGCCCACCACGTGGTCCTGGGATTCCCGGGGGGCACTCACGCCTCTAGGTGCACCACCTCCGTGCGCCTTGCAGAGCTCCTCGCCCAGTCACTGCCACCAATACACTGGTGGTGCAGGGATCCCAGGGGTACGGCTGTCCTCAGGGCACTCTCCTCTCCCCATGCGGCACCCAGGGTGCTGTGCTCCCCCTCGTGCAGGTTGTGAGGCTGGGCGTCGCGGCCCCCTCCGCCTTGGGCCGTGCCCCCCTCACTCCTCCAGGGATTGCTGATCAGTCCCAGGTAGGACTCCGCCGCACCGGCAGCAGCAAGCGCTTCCAGCGCGATCCTCAGCAGCTCGGCCCGCCTTCCGTGACTAGGCCGCAAGCCTCGGTGTTGCGTAGGCTGCAGGCCGGGAGTCGCCCTTTCCGTGTTGCCAAAGCCCCGCCTCTGCTCCGACGCCGGAGGCCGGCGCTGCGATGGCCACTGCAAAAGGGGGACACCTCGCCGTCCGCTGGATCCCGGTCAGCACTCCAGGCCCGCCGCGGCCCACAGCACCCCTCAGTGTGGCCGGAACTCCCCGTGGCCGCTCAGCGCTGCCGACCGGCCTCTCGGCACGTCCGCTCCAGTCTCAGCGTCGTTCTCGGACACTTCCACCGCTTGCTCGGGGCCAGCCGTCGGACACGACCCCCAGGGGATGCAAGGACGTCCAGAAAGCCGTACAGGAGCCCGGGTACAGGTGCTGGACAAGGCTATGAACGGCTCGGCGCCGGAGGGACTTAAAACACGTCCTACTCCGCCGCCATCTTGGCCACGCCCTTCAGAACAATCACTTTTATTAAACAAAGGCATGGGTGGAATAATAAAATATACATTTGATTATGGTTATTGGTAACTTGTTGACAAAGACAAAAGGTATGCTTTATATATGTTGGTTTGCTGGCCCTCTTTGTATATATTGGTGTTCTGACCCTTTGACAAAGTCAGTAGGTCTGCCTTACTTAAAGTGAAATCCTGCACATTGTTACATAAGATAGTCAGACCTGCACCCCCATGGGGATTCTCCAGGTCCTGCGCCCAACCACACACTTTCTTGTTGGCTTTTTGGGACTCTGCGTACTTTACCACTGCTAACCAGTGCTAAAGTGCTTGCTCTCGTTCCTTTAGATATGGTGAAATTGTCTTACATTTAATTTACTTTACTAATAAAGTGGTAACACATGTACCCAGGGCCTGTAAATTAAATGCTGCTAGTGGCACCCACTTACATAGCCCTTTACAATTGTTTCAGGCCTGCCAATGGAACCTGTGTGTGCAGTTTTAAATTGCCATTTCAATTTACAAAAAAACAAACTTTTGCCACGCATAAACCTTCCTTTTTAAAACATATAAATCACAGGGAGACCCTGAACTTCTCATAGAGTATCGTGAGTTGTATTTAAAAAGTTGGACATGTACTTTTATATTTTGCATGTCCTGGTAGTGAAAGATTCCTAAATTTGTTTTTCTCTACTGCAAGCCCTACCTCTACTATTGGATAGCATTGACTTATCTTATTACATTTATTAAGTGATAACTTTCAATTGGGAGCAGGTAGGAAGGTCAGATTTGGTGCCTAAATAATCATAAGCAAACTTTTAGAAAGTTGGCATTTTCTTGTCTCAACTATTTGGTGCCTGCAGCCTGTATCCTCGATCACATGACTAAGGTAGTGGATATTTGTGTATTGCTTCCGGGCATAAGACAACGAGGGAATAGGTGTTGGCAGGATAGATCATCTCTGACTTGATAAGGGGTGGAGCTGTAACCTACCACACTTGCACATCACAAAGACTTTGTCTCAGCACCCTTACAAAGGGTTTCACTCCAGGGTGCCACCAGACAAGCTTCGAGCAGGGCAAGGAGGCAGAATATTCCAAGAACCTCTAGAAACCTCTTGAAGCTTCTCCTACTTCGAAGCATTGCACCAGGTAAATATATTGGACCCTGAGTAAAATGTAAATGTAAATTGATACTTGTATAGCGCACTACTCACCCGCAAGGGTCTCAAGGCGCTTGTACGAATACCGCTGTGGAACCCATCCTGGCTTTCCCTGTGAGGTGTCCACACCTGGGCACCCCCAAGGTGGAGGCCAGGCATCCTTAGCGTTGTGGGACCGTTGTGGAGATTAAGCAAGCTATTGCCCAGAGTTGCAGAGTGGGACTCCATGATTGGAATAGGCACCGAGGCGAGAATTATCAGGTCCGTGGAATTTTTTGAGCTCAAGACCTGCCGAGGCGGGGAATTGAACCCTGGTCCCGGGCTAGAACTCTGCATCAGGGTCTGCTGCTCCAACCATTGAGCCACACTTCTCCACTGAGTACACTCCTAGACCTGTGATACCAGGTTGAAGTGACTCCAAGGGTCAGCTGAATGACCTCCTATTACAGGGACATAACACGCTCCAGAGGCCTCCCTGCATCTGCCCAGCTGGCTTGCTGTCTGGACCTGCAACTGGATCTGTCTGAGCTAAGCGGGCTTCAGCTGGAATGAGTTCCGAATCCCCAAGAAGTGCCCCTGAGGTCCTGTACTCTGGATGGGCCATCAGTTGAACTCCTTATCTAAGGAAAGGAGAAATCCTGACGTCCTGGGGTCTTCGTGACTGGGCCTGTTAACACCACATTCTTGCTACCTGTGCTGACTGCCAACCATCAAAGTGAAGCTCCGGTGAACCCGCAACCTGAGGTCTGCACTTCATGCTACAGCATCAACAGCTCATGCTGGCTGCCAACACGAATACCCAGCAATGACCGTCTGCAACCTTCCACAGGATCTTTGCGATACAGCGGCAACTGTCCACATTGCCTGGCCTGCTCTTCCTTCTACAGCGTGGACCATGAGCGATACTTTCCTTGCCCCTCGTGGCTTCCTCCACTGCAAACTAGACTCTTCACACAAGACTTTTGAAGGTAACTCTTTCATCAGGACTAGTCTTGCTCCTGTATCTGACCCACCTCACAACCTGACAGTCATCAGTGGTGCTTTGTGCCTTTAGGTGCTATACTTACCAAAATGTTTAAATGACGTTGCAATGCACCATGTGATTATTGTTACTGTTGTTGTATAGTTAACCCACAAAGTAAGGAACAGACCCCGCAAATACTTAATGTTGCCCAAATTAAGGCTGAATTTGAAGAATTTGTTAAAGGTAATGTAGGGTTGGATGTTCTAGGACATTACAATGAGAGCAAATTGCTTTTCATTAATAAGGAAGCCGCGAAGGCGGCACAAAAAGTATATGTGAAACTGGAGAGAGTGCCAGATAGATGTGGATTTGATTTAACACAAAGAAAAAAGTTGTGATAAAATGTCAGGAAGATGATGTATGTCAAGGGATTCAAGCTTTTAAAACTGAGACAATTAAAAATGCTTGTGAGAGAGTTGATGAAGCCCATCACTGCAGCAGGACCAGGCACAGGCACTTTCGTTGGGGGACTCCAATCCCCATCCAGGATCGAGGCAGTAGCCACCCTCACCCGCGACCCTTGACCAGCCAGGAGGCGCTTAAGATCGGCTCGGGGCTCCCATGGGACGTGCATGGACGCGCTCGGGCAAACCCCGGGCCAACGGCGGGCCCGTCTGCACCCGTCAGAACCCAGAGGAGGCTGGGCTAAGCCCACTCTGTGGGCTCTCGACTAAGCGAGCATGACGGCTCACGTTACTCTTACAACAGCAGGAGCCTGGGATGCGTAGCAAGGCGACCTGTCTGCAGCTGGGCAAAGTGCTCACATTGTATGACCAGAAGACTAAGGTAAAAGGGGAAGCCGGTCTCATAAGTCCTACGAACTTTCGCCATTAAATTTGTCTTAGGTCGTATTTGTACTGGAATAAAAATATATAGTGGTACTTATACCCTAAAGACCTGAGACTTGATCGTGAGACACAGGGAGTACAGGGGCATCGAAGTGATACATATACCAGGAAGCCTGTACTGTCTATCTTGCCGCCAGGGGCCACCACCCTGAAGCTGCCATCAGGGGACTTCAATCTACATAGTTCCGAGCGCCGGGGGGCGCCAACACATTCTTTCATGCCAGGAGGCGCTCAAAAGGGGTCTTGGGCTCCCACAGCCTGGAACGCACGCGGGCATGCCCGGGTCGTGCCCAGGCCATGCCCGGGCTAAGGGTAAGCCAGTCTACACCCATCAAAGCCCGCATGAGGCTGGGCTGGGCCTCCCCCCTGTCAAGTCTCATGCAGAACCTGGGATTCAGCAAGAATACGTGGTGAGTGTTGTTGTATTCACCCCCTGAAAAGCCCACAGGCTAGCCTGGCATTTCCCATTTTTGAAATTGGTTCTTAAGTTGCCATAATGGTAAAGTATACCACGATACCACCTGCATGCCCGATATCTGGCAGTATCATTAGCATGCTCGAGAGGGTGGGTAATATTGTCTAGGGTGAAATTGAACTTATGAACCGCGCATGTCATTAGGCATTGAGGGGTGAGCAGATATTGTCGAATTTAGAGGTGCTTCTAATATCTGTGCCTAAGACTCACCATAGCCACAGCCTCAGGGATCTGGCACGCACAATTGTTATAAATCTCCTACTGAAAGCAGGAACGTATGTGGGCCCGATACTGCTGAGGCACGGGCACATGATCAGTCTGATTTAGATATTGTCACACCTGTGGTAATCCCAGCTTTCAAACAGAAGAGTAAGAGTGGGAAGCCTATTTGCACTAAAAGGAAACAGCCCACTCGCACCGGTCCCTCTTGCACCTACCTTTCTGCTTGGATACAGCCACCCCCAAGTACTGGCACCTCTGGAATCCTCAAGCCCCCTGTGACAGCTCCTAATACGAATTTGAGTTGCTCAATCGGCACACAGACTGATGTGACATTGGACCTTGAGAACCTTGGGGACTCTATTGTTAATGCTACTGCTGAGAGGGTGACTAAACAAATCAATGAACTTTTAGATATAAAATGTGCCCTCCTACAGGACGTTTACAGAATTTTGATTCACTTATAGGGGATTCTGGTCAACCTTGTCAATCAATAGGGACCGCACAAATTGCCATAGACAGAGGGGTTGGGAGAAGGGGAAGGTCTCTTGCCAAGTGTTTTAATTAGTGACACCCAGTCCCCTACCGATAGAGTCCCTGCAAGTATTTTGAGCACCAACTGTGGGCAAACCAGGGGATCTTCCCAACTGCCTCTTAATGTTCAGGGTAATACATCTAACATAGGCTTGGTCATCACTTCACAGCCCAATTCCATCTTGGGCAGTGTTAACAGACCCAATGGCTCAGACCAGAACCTATTGGCTGGAAAATTGAGCAGCACTGCTCTAGCCACTCAGAGTAGAAGTCTCCCGAAAGCAAATAGGAATGCTCTGAGCTTGCCACCTGCTGCCTGTCCCTATGTGTTAGTTTTAGCTGGTGTACCAACCCTAAAAAGAGATCAGAATGAGTCATGGGACCAATTACACAACAAATGTGTAAATTGGCTATCAAGGAATAGCAGGTTTCACCCATCCGATATAAATGAAATTATTGTGGCACGCAGAGTTGGGTGGGTTGGTTCTTCCTCAAAGAATATTGAAGGGGACTGTATCGTGATTAATTTTCGCAGACCTTCCTTGGTGAGATTTTTATTAAGAGCATGTGAGTCTACAACTTTTCACAACACTAACATCTGTTTATTACCATTAGGCTATTTTTACAAGCCAAATTATGGGCCCCACCCCAAAGAGATCCCCCACTCAAAACTACAAATAGGTTCTTGGCTTTCTCCGGGTTGGATGCCTAGGATCAACTATCAACACCTGCAAAACTTCCTGGCCTAGATGCTGGACCACCATCTCCTCCCTTAGCAGCTGAGCTCATTAGTCCAGTCATACCACCTAATGTTGTAGCCAACTCAGATCTTCGTATCCTAAATTTGAATGTTGCGGGCTGCATTCAAAGTTACACCAACCGGATTGGTTAAAATTCCACAAGAGAGCCAGATATTCTCCTGTTTTAAGGAACCAGGGCTACTCAAAATATATTCATTGATGGATTTGAATGTCATAACATTTTAGCAACAACATCTAAACATGGCCGACCTGCCGGGGGATTATCGATTCGGATTAAGATTGCCACAAGTGGCTACATTAAAATCATAAGCACTAATAACAATAACTTTCAAGCCACATTCTTTAAAAGGGGGATTTCCTTCTTCTTAATCCATTTTTATAATAATAATTTTCATTCCATACCTAATGGAAATTTTATAAATCTATTCAATTTTATTGTGTCTATCCAAAAATCCAAAGACTGTTTGAAGACAACTGGTATTTGCCTAGGAGGTGATTTTAATGTTAAAGTACCACAACTCTGGCCAAGTAAACATCCATGCAGTGGTGGATATAACTGCCATAGTGGGTAGGAATTAGTGGACCACTTAAACAATCATAACTCAATTAATGCTATGGAGATTGCAGCCATAACAACAGATAATGCTCCCCTGGAGCCGACATTTAGAGCGAGGGGTCTCTCATCCACAGATGATTATGTTTTTATCTCCCCTATCCTAGAGGACAGCCTGTTGAAAGCGGATACCATTGCCTATACTTTTGGGGATCACAACCCAATCCAAATAGTGCTAAGATTATTCCCTGGCCCAACACCTAACATAAAATGTGGAGCTACGAATGCATTACCCTCTACGGATAATCTAAGATTATCGGGGTGATAAGATTTGCGATCTATTCAGCACAATGGTCAGGGAAATTTGAGCTTCACTAATTTTTGCTTGCTGGACCTAGACCCTCATCCTGAGGTAATTCATGCCTTTTCTATACTCCGAGGAGCTTTCAAATCCCTGTTGTCCAAACCTATTATTATAGCGCAACGTGAACCTAGATGGTTCAACCACGAGTGCTCAGAGGCCAATAGCCAGCTACGCAAGGCCCTGCTACAGAGCCCAAGGAGCAATTCTTTGGCTAAGTTGTCATGGCAGAGGTATAAGTCCGCCACTGCGAAAAGGAAGGAAGAATTATTAAATGAGCACTGGGATGCGCTTATTAATGCTTCTAGTTTAAAACATGGGAATATATTTTGGACTGCTGTTAAAAGTCTAAAAACAAAGGGGCAGCCATTAACTCCCATAGCTGCAACATAACCAGTGCAACCTGGGAAAGCCACTTTTCCACAAACTATTTAGCTCACGCTCTGGAACTCGACCCCTTTAAGAATAGGACTCCATCGAGGGTTCTAATTTTGATAACAGAGGTTGAGGAGGCCATATCTCAGAGCATGTGCAATAAAGGCCCTGGTCCTGATGGGCTACTCATCGACCTCCTTAAATACAAACCAGACTTTTGGGCCCCTTTGTTTTCAAACGTTTTTAATAACATAACCAATGCTCCATTGCCAAAATCACGGTCCACTAGTATTATCGTCCCAATTTTTAAAAAGGGAGATCGTATACAATCTTGCTGCTATAGGCCGATCTCCCTAATAGACAACACCCTCAAAATTTTAGGAAGAGGTTTATTCACCAAAATTTAACGTTGGCTGAGGACAATCAAATTTTAGAGCACTGTCAATTAGGTTTTAGAAGTAAAGTGGGTACAAATGAGCAGTGTTTGAATCTTAATCTGATCATCGGAAAATAAAATATAGCACAGCACTCGCCACTTTATCTAGTTTTCATGGACTTGACCTCCGCCTTCGATTTTTGTTAACAGATCCCGCTTATGGTCCATCCTCCTGGCATACTGCTTGGATGAGGCCATTGTACAATTTTGGGCCTACCTGCATACAGATTTTTAGCACGGGTCAGGATTGGTGGCGGGGGTGAGGTGTCCAATTACATCAATGTCGGTAGAGGGGTTAGGTAAGGGTGCGTTATAGTCTATCTCCTCTTTATCATTTATATTAAAATCTGTTTAAATCATTGATTACATTCACCGACGATGTTCCTAGATTTAAAGGCAAAACACTTCCGGTGCTTTTATACGCGGATGATGTGGTTTTAATTGTGTATGATTGACAGCAGTGTAACCCGTAGACCAATTCTGGACTGGGTAGGTAGGATGCAACATAAACACAGTGTCCTGAAAGGTAGGAGTCGGTAGACAATTATAAATAGCATGAACATAGCATTACTTTGGAAGAAAAGAAGGAGAGTACTCGTTTTTATATCAAAAGATAGTTATTCATCTTTATATAGTATCATTAGTTCCAAGGTCGGAGGTATACAGTTAAGAACAGCACTGCATAATTTGAATTAGTGACAACCACATGGAACTTGGTGCAAAAACGTGTACAAAAGTGCAAGTGGCGACGCAAGTGAAAAGTGAACAGCGTTGGTGGCGCACTGTGCATAAGGTGCAAATAATTTATAGTGAGTGGCTTATCGGCGCATGTGACATTGTGATATCACAGCAGGCACGGGTAATATTATTACATGTAGGGCCACAAGAAGGGGTGCGCCTATTATTTAGGCTGTTAGGTCGACGGCGTTTCGATCTGGGTTAGTTCAGATCATCTTCAGGACTTGGTTGTCTGGATGAAGGAGTGCTGGGTTGGGATCCTGGGTGAGTTGAAACCTCTTAAAAGCAAGCTGTCCTGGGAGAGATGTCAGAGTAACTTGAGGAGCCCCAGAGTTGGATCGTCTGTGGGCTGCAGGAAGGTGCTCCAGGATCCCAACCCAGCACCCAGGTCAGCACTATATGCACATTACAGCGCAGAAAGGTCTGAGAGGGAATTAAAGAAACAAACCATTGCTAATGTTGTACTCATTGAGCGAATTGAGCTTTCCCTTGCCCAGCTTTATCATATTACCAATGTCAACTTGGGAGAGAGGACTTCTTTTTCCTTTACGGGCTGGGACTGTAAAATATTTGCTCTGCTTTCCCCTTGGGTACAATGCTAAACTTGATTCCCTACCATGTCCATGGGCGAGCATGGACAAAATCTCTTACACTCTTTATTTGTCTCTAAGTACTATACTAAATATTCACAATGGCTGTTAATACAATTTAAAAACAAATCACCTATTCTGGATGAGGTCAGCAGTATACTTAAATTGGAAAATAAGGAATTGATTATGCGTTTTGGTACTTTCTTACGAATAGCCACAGCAGCTCGCAAATCAATGTGCCACCCATGAAGTCTATTTGCACCAGGGTCCTAATATCACAATCTTTTTATCATGCATCTGTAATTGTTTTTATTGTGTGCCTCCTTTGTTACTTGCTTCATAAACTATGAATTCTGATCATGCTAATTAATTGTTCATTGTGTTTTTAATCTTGTATGTGCTCTACTTTTATGTATACAGTGTTATCTGAATAAAGTCTTTTGGATTGGATTTAATTTGGATTAGATTGGATTGGATTGGATTGGATACATATACCGGCTGAGCGATGGGGAAAAGAAAGGCATCAACCAAACACTTATTGCCACTGTCAAAGACTGGGAGGGGTCCGTGCCTTTCGTTAAGGAACTATATGACCAGGGCAATGGGGGCCATTGAAAGGCAGATTAAGTCTGTAGAAGAGTCTCTGCATTTAGAAAAAGCGTGAACTGTATCTGTGACTAATCATGACCTTTTTCTGAACACACTACACCGCCAGGGCACGTAAGGGGTAACCATACTGAGAATGGTTGTATACAGAATATATCAGAGCACATATCCGTTAGCGATCAAGCGTACGAAACTAGACGTTCATGTGGGGACCGGACAAAAAAGCCGGAACCTGTCCTTGTACTCAAACTACGAACTCCTCTAATGAAATTGGAAATTTAACCACCTTAGGGGAGAATTTAGATATCTTTTTAAGAGACTCACTAACAAGTCTAAATAACAATGTTGTCCTGATCGAAGAGAAATTAAATACCTACCAGAGACTTGATAGGAAGGACAAATGTGAAGCTAGTAGTAGTGAGAGAACTTGTAACCCTATTAACCCTCAGAGTCCCATAATTGTGAATGACAGCATAGGGACCCACTGTCCAGGATGTCATGGAAAAGCAGCCTTAAAGGCCCCCATTAGAATTAGCGAAGAACATCTTGCTTCCTAGTTATCAAGAAGTTCAAAGGGATAACACTACATAGGGCTTTAACAAATGATCCTCTAGCCCAAACCATTCAAGTAATAATAATCCCAACGTAGGTGGACCTGGGCAAATATCTCTATCCGACCTGACCTGTTTGGACTTACCCCGAGCTGCCACTACTTACACTGTCGTCTTAGCCAATGTCTGAAAACTAAAAACCCAGGAAGTCGAGCCTTGGGAATCTCTGAGAAATAAGGCCCTACACTGGTTAGGAGGAAAAAACCAGCAAGGTTTAACCACTTTTTCATGGAGTTCAAAATGTCAAGGAGGGTGAGCTGGCTCGGCAGAGATCGTAGCATTTGGGGAGGTGATTGTGTCTTGTTAATCTTTAAAACTTCACAATTGGTGGAAACCATCTTAAGGAGAGCAGGTAACCACATAATAGAGAACCAGGGCATTAATGTACTGCCATTGGGGTACTTTTACCAGCCGCCACCCAACTTAGGGTGAATATCTTTAGGAGAGACAGACACAATACTGGTCCCTATATTTATAATGTGCTGGTTAAAAATTGGTTTGTCACCCTCCCAAACCTGGATGAAATAGACTGACAAAAATGATCAAGAACAACAGATAAACCTGAATACATAGTTGAGACATGATAGGATAAACCCCAAGCATGAAATAAACATAGGCAGTAGTATAATTTTAGACCTCCGAGAAACATTGGCACTCATCCTAAACGCAAATACAGATCCTCCTGTAGCTTCAGCGATCACCAGATTAAGGTTATATTATCGAACCCACTGGACAGTATTTGTAAGGTCGATAACTTCGGTGTAGTCTTCTGGAACATCACAGGTTTACGCACAAAGAATACAAACCCTGTATGGCATGAGTTTACAGAAAGATTTGACCTCCTTTGCTTTCAGGAGACCTGGGTGTGGACGCAACCCATATTAACGGTTATAAGACCTTCCATGTCCCAGCTGAGCCCTCTCTACATGGGAGAGCTAAGGGAGGTCTAAGTACATATATTTCAAATCTTGTGAACGCTACTAACATAACCATTCTGATATCCAAGACCTATTATCAATTTGTTACCATACACATTGATAAATTGTTTTGTGTTACATTGAACAGCATCAAATCTGGCTTTCCACGCGATCCGGTACTGGCCAAAATCTTAAAACAATTGGACCTGAGCTCTCGCTGTGTCCTAATGAAGCTTCTCAACTCTTCTTTGTCTGAGTCCCATGTCCCACAGGATTGGAAACACGCGATGGTCATTCCCTTATTGAAAAAGGTCGGAGCTGACGTGACAAATTTATCTAATTTTAGACCTATTTCGTTGCTCCCCGTCCTTTCTAAGATCCTGGAAAGGCATATTAATACTCAACTAACTCACCTTGTTGAGAGTCTGGGATTTTTACATCCATCCCAGTCAGGTTTCAAGGCACATCATTCAACCGAAACCACACTCCTAGGAGTTACCGAGAGTTTGCAACACGGTATCGACCGCGGAGACACATCGGCACTCATCTTACTTGATTTGAGTGCGGCGTTCGATACCGTGTCTCATTCTATCCTGCTTGAGACTCTTCGCTCCCTGGGAGTGGAGGGCCCTGCTTTGACCAGGATAGCTTCCTTCTTAAGTGACCGCACTTTTCAGGTCTTCTATGCCAAAGCTTCCTCTACAGTTTGTCCATCAGCGTACGGCGTTCCCCAGGGGTCTATACTTAGACCATTGCTATTTAACATCTACGTTAGACCCCTGGCCACTATTGTGGAGGAAGCTGGACTTACGTTATACTCTTACGCTGATGACACCCAGATTATTTTTTCTCTTTCCAACAAGGAGTGCAATAAAATCTCAACGCTGAAATCAGGGCTGACCCGTGTGTCCCAATGGATGAAAAGTAATTTTCTTAATTTAACGGGGACAAAACCGAGGTGGTGATACTGGGCAAGGGCAAAGATCTGTGGGGCCCCCACCATTGGCCTATGGACATGGGACCCACCCCTCATCCCGTCACACAAGTTCGAAACCTCGGATTCCCATTAGACGAAAATCTTACTATGAGGCAACAGGCAGCCAAGGTGGCGTCCATCTGTTTTGCCACCTTGAGATGGCTTCAGAAAATTTTGTGGATGCTGCCTCTTTCCACACAGAGAACCGTAGTGCAGGCATTGGTTGTTTCCCGCCTGGACTACGGCAACATTCTCTATCTTGGAGCAGATTCCGCAACGATAAATAGGCTCCAAGTGGTCCAGAACGCGGCTGCTCGGCTCCTGTGTAATGTTCCGCGAAGAACATCTGCTCCCCTTGCTCTTCCAGACCATGATTGGCTCAGGATCTCGAATCAAATTAAATTTAAAGCCCTTTGCCATGTTTTCAGGATTAAACTAGGCTCAGCTCCGAAATACCTTCAGGGCTTAATACAGTCATATAAGCCAACCCGTAATTTGAGATCCTCCGGAAGTGGTTACTTTGTGGTCCCCCGGTTCAGGCTAGTGAAAATGGGTGGTCGTTCCTTTTCTCATTTGGGTCCAAAAATTTGGAACGTCCTTCCCGTGTCCCTAAAGACGGAGACCTCTCTTCTTCGTTTCCGTAAGGGACTCAAAACTTGGCTCTTTCAGCAGTGAGTAGAAGGTTTTTGTCCAAGAAGTCCAGCCTGCTAGTCCTTTTCTTCTTGAGTCTGTCCTTTGGCGCCGGGAAACCCACTGCGGGTAGCTGTGCGCCTTACAAGTTTAATAAATAATAATAATAATTATAATTGATAAACTTTTATAATAATGCTCCGTCTGATCAAATTGTATACATATAGAAACGATTAACCAACGATCTTAACAAATTCCATATTGGCACTGCAAAGGATGTACTTGTGGTATGGAGTGGGGATTTTAATACTACCTTATGCCCATGGATTTGAAGGAAAAACTGTGGATTAACAGATGATAGAACTTCTCCTCATTTACCCCATACTAATTTAGGGGACTGTTTAAATGAGATATTATTTTGATATGACTTGGGATTTGCTAACAGTCTATGTATTCCACCCGTTGCTTTTGGTAAGACATTCAATGGGAGAGGTATGATCTCAATTATTGATTTTATCATTTTATCCACCAAACATGCCTCACGGCTTACAGATCAGAAAATACACAAAAATGCACTGAGTGATAATTTCCCAATGAGTGTGTCTCTCTCCCTTCTAAAAAATGCCTTAAACACCAAGGTTAATTCACCACAACAGCTACAAAACATAGCATTGGATAAAACTAATGGGTATTCTCTGAGTTGGTCAAAGATAGAACCAACTGAGTTCATCAAGAAAATTATGATTAAGTGTCAGGAATCCTTTTTAACCTGTTTAGATGAGATAGCTGCCTATGATGTGATCTTAGCTTCATATGCCCAAATTACCTGCGAAATCAAGAATTCATTAAGGGTGGAGAACAAAAGAGCTTATGACAGCAAGCAGGGTTGGATTAACTCAAGGTGTACAACGGCTTACACATATCTGAAACGTGTTCTACATAAAACAACAAAAAATAGCCAGGAAATAAAAAAACTGTTGAAGAATCTATAATCAGGAACTGAAGGCCCGTAAAGATGAATTGAAGGATCAGGCATGGACCGATTTGCATGAAGCTATGATGACGAGAGATAACACAGCATTCAGGCAAGGGGTAAAAGCTCAATTTCTCATAGCCCAAGATACAACTGCTATTGAGATAGCTATAGATGAAAGTCAATGGGTGAGTTATTTTTCAAAAGTGTACAAACAGGTAACAGACATGAACCCCCTGAATACGCTATCTCTGCCATATGGGACAACCAAACCTTTGAAATATCCCTTCGACCTCTGTCTCACATCAGACGAGGTTAACTGTGCAATAAAGGCAAGCAAGGGCAGGAAAGCACCCGTTCCAGATGGCATCCCCAAAGATCTTTTTAAATCAGATCAATTACTGTTGGGGCCCCTACTAACACAGGTTTTAGCAGCCTGTTTCTCCACGGGGTTCATAGGGACATGGTTGGAATAAATATTGGTCCCAATATTTAAAAAAGGTGACGTCACCATCCCGCCTCCTACCGACCAATTTCGTTGTTAGACTCTTTGGTGAAGGTGGCAGGGCGTATAGTGCTGAATCAACTCCAGGACTCGGCAGAAGAAAATAACTTACTATCCAAATTGCAGTTCGGATTTCGATAGAGTCTTGGCACAGTTGAGCAAGGATTAAACCTTATTATTTTAGTGGGGAAGTACACACTGACCAAACAGGAGAAATTATTCCTGACCTTCGTAAAACTTACTGCAGCCTTTGATAGCGTAATCCATGTCAAATTATGGAACATATTAGCTGAAATGGGGGTGTAAGCCCTATTAATACACTTTCTGCGACAACTTTACAGCAAACCAAAAGTTAGGGTCTGCTGCGGGGCGAAGGGTGAATGCACTGCATCATTCAGCATGGCGAGGGGGGTTAGACAGGGCTGTGTCCTAGTGCCGCTCATATTTACCCTCTACACCAATGGTTTGGGTCAGGACTTGGTGGAGCGGTGCCAGGACCTGGCTCATCTAAATAAATGGCCTATACCTGCCCATTTGAACGCGGATGACACAGTTCTTATGGCCCGCGCACAACTGGGGCTCCAAAGGCTGCTGAGAAATTATAATGTATACATAGAACATTTGGGCCTTAAAGTGAATATTTCGAAAACCTTCAATATGAAGTGCGGGAAAGGCAGCTCATAATGGAGGGACATACAAAAGGTAGAGTCGACTAAGACGCTCCCCTATCTGGGCATTTTATTTGTCTACAGTGAGACATGGTGGCAGGCAGTTAAAGCTAGGAAGCTATTATTTATGAAGACCACGGCTGATCTAGCAAACTTTGCAAAGAAATTGGGTAGAAGACCTCTGGTGGAGCTCATACATATTTATAAAGCCAAATGTGTCACTGTGGCTGTGTACAGGGCACTTGTGTGGGGCTACTGTGATCCTAAGCCCATACAGTTGGTCGAGAACACCTTTTTAAAGTCTGTTCTGGAGCTCCCGGGCATCTCCTCAACCTACGTTTGCCATTCTGAAATAGGGCTACCCTACATAACAGAGCTAATAATAATCCAACTGGTCCTATTGTGGCATAGGTTATGGACGTCTGCCAACACTTCTCTTAATCGGGAAAGGCCTGGGCGTAGCTCGTGGAGTTTTGCTACTCGGAACTTCGCAAAGTTACTAAAAAACTCCACGAAGTTCCACGAGTGGCGGAGTGCAGTCCGAACTGCAGTTTGTGCTGGTATTCCTGCAGCTTGGGTAGAAATTCTACCCGAGCTGCAGCTTGCGCTCACGAACTTTCCGTTTGCAATTGCAAACTTACCGTTTGCGATCGCGAACGGGGAAAAAACTCCTGCACATTCACGGAGCGGAGTTTTATACACTCAGCGAGCTCTGCAGAGTGTAGAAAACTCTGCAAACTCCGCGAACGGAGCAAAATTCACTACCCAGACCTAAATCGAGACATCATAAAAGACAGCCTTAAGTTAGAAAGGGCATTGGACATCCCATGGTTAAAATACATAAAGACTTTCATGAATAACCTCGGTCATCCTAAATATTTTGACGATCCAGCCTATATAACCCCCATTGGCAGAAAAGATTTTTAAGTAAACTGCATGACGCACCTGGAGATAAGTAGATTTACAGCAGAGGCATTAAAACCATCGGTACAGTCCAATCAATTGGTACTTCCCACTTATTGTTTGCAGCCATATCTAAAATTTACATTGAGTGGTTATGAAGGACTGGTTTTGACTCGCTTCAGACTCTGGATATTCACACATTTAGTAAGTTTACCAGTAATAAATGACTGGTCCAAAACAATGTGCAACTGCCGATGGGACAACAATTCCTTGCAGTTGACAATGTATGTAACCGTACTCTGTAACTGTTATGTATTATAAAGGAAAAGATGTATTTTACCAATTTTAAGGGTACTGGGTATGAGACAGTGTCGCCCAGCATTTTTACTATTGCAATTTTTAGAGAATGAATGCTTAACTAGACCAATCGCATCCTTTTTAAAGAGTGTAATTAAATGCAGAAAGTTTATTATGGTATGAAATCACAGAAAAGCACTGTGTTATTTTAAATGTAATTTGTTTCTTATGGGGAAATCTGAAAGTAACGCTGTTTTTATCTATTGAAGGTTAGATACATGAAATTACATGTGTTCTTAATTATATATGCTTTTATGATTCAGCAAAAATCGAATAAACCTTTCTGTTGATTGATTGATTATGAATATTAAGGACTGAAGTAAAACCAAGTTCATGGAGTTGTGGTCCAAGAAGGAAAAGGACAAGGTGAAACGGAAGAAAAAAGTAGCGAAGAAAGACGAGAGAGATGTTACAGAGGAAATGATAAAGGAATACCCTTTCAGGAAAGTACAGGGAGCAATATATGTACATATCCCATGTCCAGGGCAGATCTCTTCCATTTCACAAATTCTCTCCACAGTTGAGGGAGAATCCTGACAAGCGTTACAAGCAAATTGAGTACATAGTGACCATTTCAAAGGTGTTGTGGGAGGATTTGGATGTTATTGAACCGGAGATCCCCAAAGGACCTATGGGCAGAATGTAAAAGAGCAGTAAAATGGCCAACACAGAAATTCCCTAGGGTAGCTGGTATAAATGCACATTCGCCCTTGGTCAAGAACAAATATGATGGAGTCATTAAGCACTTAAAGCACTTAAAGACTAAGGTACCCCAAAAGGAAATCAATTGGCCCAAGAATTTACTGAACATCACAAGAAACCAAGGAATGTGTACATGCATATTTTGAAAGGTTAATGCAGGTGTACAGGGAATATAGCAGTTTAAATTACCCGCTTGGAGACATTATGGGAGGGTTTCTCGCCTCCTTTATGCAAGAGCTGAAACCTGAAATTAGCAATCGAATCATACAAGGAGTTCTTTGCTGGCAGAGTAAACCCATAAATGAAATCCTACATTATGCATAATATTGCAGTGATATGCTAGAAGCAAAACGTAAGGGATTGAAGAAAAGTCTATGATCACCCAGACCCATTTGGCACACAATGGCAGTGTAAAAGGGTCGAAATTGCCCATTTAACCCCTTGAGCACTCCCTCCCTGGTGCTGCGAACGGCCAACGGCCGTCGCAGCCCCGCCCATCTTTTAGAACGCCCACACCGCAGCGGAATTCCTGCCACGGTTAAGGCGTTATAGACTTGAAATTGATCCCATTGCAGGAATAAACATGCAGGGAGTCTCCAAGGCATATGGAGAGAATGCACATGGGGTAGGAAGAGGTTGAGGAATTATGACCAGAAGCAGTATGAGCACCATAAAAAGGTTACCCCTTGTCACATTTGTGGCAAGAGTGGGCATTGCAAACAAGAATGTTGTTATAATCCAGATAGAGCAATGATTGATGAATAAGCCACCAACTTTGAAGTGCAGGGAGAGCTTTCCCCAGTACCCAGACACCTATGCCAACCCCAAAGATCCAAAAATCAGTCATATCACAAAATCCCCTTGGACCTATGCAGCTGCAAGGAGAGATTCTCTATTTTTAACCAAGCAACAATGCCCCTCATAACCCATTCACATCCCAGACTGCCCTGATTCCCATAATGTTTGAGAACTCCACAGATATTGAAAGGGAACAATGACGGTGCCTGAGGGGGTTGGAGGTGTGCATACTTGGCGCAGTCCTAGAAGTGTATCAGTGTAGTACATACATAGATGGTGAGCTTAAGCGACACCCTGTATCTTCCTTTATCAACACACTCATTCCACTGTTAGACCAGTTGAGGTCCCAAACATATCCCTCTAAGGAAAAGAATTCCAAGTTGTTAGCATTACATAATAGCAGCGTACAAATCAGGACACTTCCAAAATTCTAGTAAAATCCGGGGGCATCAAAGTACAACAACACCAGTTTGTCATGCACGATTCGAGCCCTGCAAACTTGCTAGGGAGGGATCTTCTCTGTAAACCCAATTGTGTCATATACTGTATGCAAGATGGAGTGGGTTTACCAGATGCAGAGCTTAAATTACAGAAACCGGAACTTGTCATCAGGTTGTATCTGGTCATTTCTAAGGAGGGCTTGCCAATCGATTTGAAGGAGACAGAGAAGATGTTTGGTATTTCACTGGTAGAGAGATTGGGTTGAATAAGGGTTCCAAACTTCTAAAGATAATCCTTCAGCCCAATGCAGTTTTCTCTAAAAGTCGCCATAACAAGATGACCTCGGAAGGCATTGCAGGGATAACAGCTATCACCGAGACTAAGATAGATCAAGTCATTCTAAAGTCATCTGGAGTCGATGTAGGTCTCCGACTATGGCATTGCAAAAAGCCAATAAAAAGTGGAGGATAGTGCAGGATTTAAGAAGCATAAACCAAATAATCATTCCTTGCTATCCTGTGGTACCAAACACGGCCCTGATCTTGTTCCAATTTCTACCAGAAGCGGAGTGGTTCACTGTCCTTGGTCTTTGGCAAGCATTTTTTCTCCATTCCCTTTCATTAAGAGGATTAAATTCTCTTCCCATTTTGGTTCCAAGAGAAGACTCTTGTGTGGTGTTGAAAACTTCAAAGTTCTACAGAGAGCCCATACTATTTTATCAGATACTTGGAAAATAATCTAGAAACCCTGCAATTGTCCTGTAGCTTCACCCTGATTCCATATATCAATGATTTACTTATTGCATTGATGACAAAAGAACCTTGTAGGCAAGACACTAGTGCTCTGGTCAACCACTTGGCTGAGAACGGGCATAAGGTTTTCTCTGAAAAGTTGCAGTACTGTTGGAAGGTAATCTACCTGGGATTTGAGATCGAGAAGGGAATCAGGCGAGTGTCTCACAAATCCACATTAAAACAGTCCTTAAAATGAAGTTTCCAACCACACAGAGAAAAGTAAGAATGTTCCTGGGCATGGTTGGCTACTGCCGACAGTGGATCCCAAACCTTACCTTTATCCCAAATCCTCTGCTGAAGCTGAAGCACACTGATGTCAATGACCCAGTACCAAGGGATGATAAAACAATCAAAGTATTCCAGGAGCTCAGAAATCTACTTTGCACTGCACCCACTTCTGGAATAGCAGGCTACACCAAAGAGCTTGTACTCTTTTGACATGAGCAAGACAGGCGTGCTTCGTCTGTGTTGACACAGACCCATGGGGAACGAAAGCATCCCCAAGGCTACTTCCCACCTACTCTTGATCCAGTAGCCTCATCATTACCTGATTGTCTCAAGGCGGTTGCAGCGGTAAGCCTTAGCATCCAGCAAACTGAAGTGAGAGTAGTTTATTATCCACTCGTTCACAAACCTCAATGAGCCCAAACCTGAACAACAAGAGGGGCTCAAGTTCTATGGTGCAGCAATGATGCAAAAGTATACTTGTAGTTTACGCAGTTGACATTTCTGTTTCTATGGTTGGGTGGATGTGAATATGGTACATTGCAAAGCAATGTATTACATCGCGTTCTTTTACAACGCGGTCGACCACGTTGTTAGTACGCGATGCATTTACATCACAAGTCATTACAACGACTTGCACTAGAGGGGGCTCTGGACTTAGGAATAGTATTAATTACTATTCCTACTCCAGTTTGTGCAACAGTAGTGAAGGTGTTGGAATTCATTTCCAACACCACAGCGCCCCCTAGTGCAAGTTGTTGTAATGACTTGCGATGTAAATGCATTGTGTACTAACAACTCGGTCGTTGTAACAACCGCGTTGTAATGGTACAGCGATGTAATGACAGCGTTGTAAACACTGTTTCCCGTGGATGCTAGCGGTCCATCTGCTGGGAGGAAATGTCTCTCATACTCCCGTGCCCACAACAATTAAATATGTTGTTCGTAAAACAAGAGCATAAAGGCGAAGTCGCACAGGTTTCTCATCCTGAAAGCTTTCATAGCTATAACTTTTACTTCTAATGCTGCTTATGTGAAAATCATGCAGGCAGCAAATTGTTATATCTGCTTTTATCTTCCAGCTTTTGAAACTGAGGGAGCAGCCTATTTTTATGTACCTTTGTCTTACTCCTTCTCATGCATTGTTTTCCCTGACCTGTTCCAGCTTCAAACTTCAATTAATCTTTTTCAATACCCACTATGACAAACCTTTAGAACATGTAACAATTGTGATTGATGTGCATATGTATTTGTGGTCAACTAAATGTGCTCAGCATTTTTCTATGGCTTTTGAGCTAAGGGATCAGCATGAGTATATGATACAAATATTTATTCCTGTGACTACATGAGCGCTGCAAAACAAAGCATGCCTGACTTGTAAAATTAGCAAAGACGAGAAAGTTTTTGTAGATGAACTGAATGAAAGAATAAGACTAGGTGAAAAGAAGGGGAACAAGACAAAAACTGGAAATTTTGAAGGAGCCACGAACAATAATATGGAATTGACATTGCCAAGAAGGAAATTTTGTGCAGAATAAGGAAAAAAAAGGGAGCCAGACTATTGAAATGGGGGGTTGGGGTGAACGTGAGCATAGCTATTTAATAAAAGTTAGACCTTTGATGAAATAGAGGTGAGTATCAAGGTTATTTACTACATACATGGTAAATCAGCTTATTTCTAGTTACCACAATAAGGGGTAGGTAGTTGTTATGTAGCTTTAGTCTTTCAATCTATCACACTAACCAGCTATATTCGCCAATTGACCACTATTTAAAATGGAGCATGCATGTCCTCAAGCAGATACTCAGTGATATCTTTGGAGCATTGATACCCTCAGTGGGAGTTACCTTTAATGACGTTAAGATTACAAAGCTATCGACTTTAGTAGACAGGCTTGCTACTTATTGTGCAGGCAACTTGTAATTTAATAATAAAGAGTTGCTTGCTATGAGAGTTATGATTATGCAAAATTGACTTGTGTTAGATTTGCTTCTAGTGACGGAACACAGATTCTGTGAGGCAATTCACGCTAGAGAGTGTTGTGCATACATCCAGAAAATAGATAACCAGATTAAAAGTTATGTCACTAACATCACAATTATTATGCATGAACTAACTGAAATGGAGGAGACAGGAGTTAGGGAAGGAATAGGTTCAATAGTCAGATCTACTGAAAAGAGTTTGCTAGGATAGGTGAATGGTTAGGGAGCATAGACAGAAGAATACTGAAATTACTTCAAACCCCTCTGTTGATCATACTAATTGGCATTGTATGAATCCTTTTCTCCCTAAATTCTGTAAAGGAATTTCATCCAGCAATGGGTTAAATTGTGGGATTAGGAAGCTGTCAGAAACAAGTGGAAGAAAGTGAATGACAATTGATATAAACACTGTAGAGATGCAGAGGCAACTCTATGATACCATGAATAATTTGGGAGAATCCAAACAAAAGAACACCAAGTTGATGAAAGCTGTGTTGTAATAAAGATGTAGATGTGATGATTTAGTAACGATTGGTGGGTGGTTGTGGACTCTGTTTTACCTTTTCTTAGCTTCTGATGTATTAGAAATTGAGCTTGTGCTAACTTGAACCGAAATTGTGCTTCCTTCTATTTTGAAATGACATTACAGTACACCACATGATCGTTATTGCTGTTGTTGTTTTCTTACTACAATAAAGAATTGTGAGCTTTGCACTGGGAGACACGGAACCATCCCGGTCTTCTGATCATGACGTATCTAATTAAGGACATCTTATCTGTATACAGTGTTTCAATTCACATTATCTCAATAGACTTTGAGAACCTCTGAATCCAATGTAATAATATTATAAGAGAATCTTTTGATGTTTTCTGTAGTAAATTGTTTCTTCTTGCTTGTTTCCCCATTGGTGCATATCCTGAGAACCCATGTACTTGTGTAGTAATGTGTTAAATCTGCTGAAAGTCCTATAAAAGGACTCATTTTCCTTCTATTTAGTGGATTTTCATTTCCCATTCAGGACAGGCTACATCTTCTGCAAGCACCTCCAGGCAAGCGCTGACCTGGAACTTTCAAGGGAAAATGAAAAGACAACGGCCAAGAAACATCTGGCACCAATGTCTCATGGCTGACTGCAAGGTGATGGGTTACATCTGGAGTCAGACTGAAAGAAAATCCGAGGACAGAGATGACTGGAGAGTCCTGGGTGATGGGCTATACCTCTGGAGGGAGGAGAGGTAGTAGACATAAGTAAGTTAATTCCACAGTTTTTACAATTACTTAATTGATTCTGGGCTATTTCTAGGCATTGTAGACTATCCAATTTCTTATTAGTCATTATGTTGACCCTGGAAATCTATATATTATTACAAATTCTATTCTTTCTAAATGTTGTACAATCCCCATTAGTGCCTTATTTACCAAACTCAAAAGAATGAAAAGCTAAATTGTCTGTGTCGGGATTCAAGGTTGTGATCTGTAGATAATTTTGGGCATTCATAGTGATGTCTTAACTCACTGATTAATCTTGTTAACCTTCAAATATATTCTATGAATCTCACAGTAATGGGCAGCATTTACAAATCCAAAAGGTCTGGTATGCCTTTTGAGGCCCACTTAAAACTTGAAAAATTACTATTGAACTGAATAAAGAACACAAGAAGTTATTGTTTTATGATTAGATTTCATCTATGAGATAAATATTGTAATGTGCTATGATACAGTGTACTTGTGGGATGTAACATAGCCCCTCGAGCATTACAAAAAGAGCACTGCAAGAATGTGGAATGATACACCAAATCGCCAGTAGCATGAAGTATAAGAAAAATACTTCTATGGGTGAAACTAACTTTAACTATGTATATTTTGAGTAGTTGGTAACAAGAGGTCATGCAGATAGCTGTCATTTTAGGTATTCTCTATGCTATGTCCCAAAGTATGCACTGTACTATTAAAAATAATGTTCAGGCATGTTGCTACACAAGAGTAATCTCCCCATGTCAATTTAACCCGCAGAAAAATTGGGGTTCTCTGTAATTGTGGCAAAAGCAATGCATCCTTGCTTCCTACATAGTTTTACAAGCAGTATTCCAGGATTTAGATAACATATTTAGGTTAAACAAAAGTCTAAATATGCACACAATAATTGCAAGAGCTATCAAAAAAGAATTCTTTATATTAATCAAACACCTGACACAATAGTTGTACATTTCCTCCAAAAACAATTGTACCCCTACTTAAGGTTTTACTATTATACCAGTGTTTCAATATCTGTGCATTCAAACCGGCACCATTGTTTCAAAAAATGTTCTTTCATTATACAATCATTGTCCATGGATGTATGCTGAATCAACAGGTCATTGGGAAAGCAGTCCTTATTGCACACAATAAAATCTAACTCACTCTGGTTTGGAATTTATTGCTTCTATAAATTGCAGCTACTCCACGTTTTTACGGATTAGCATGCATATTTAGTCACAGTAAATACTGTACTATTTTCTCCTGTTAAATCTGGGCAGGTTTGGCTTCCCAAAATGTATTAAAGGGTGTGAACTTATTAACACTTGCTAATTACAAGTGTTGTATGGCGTTTTAGGAGCCGAAGTGAATTTTCCCGATTCATGCCCTTGTATAGGTATCATTCACATTGCCCTAATATAGGCATAGAAATCATTCCCTTATTTAGACATAGCCCATGCAGTCCAAATACAGGCATGACTACTTCCACCCGTACCAAAACGTCACAACGATTTCTTGGAAAATCGGCTTAAGCAGTCAGGGACCTCCCCTTGCTTGAATATTGATTTGTCCAAGAACTCATGTACTTTACAAAGAACTACTATTCCCTTGGAGTTCTTTACTGATGTTATTCTGCCCGACTTTGAGTCAAACTAGGCACCTTTAAGGTATAAATATGCCATCACTTGCTCTAGCAAGACACGGTGGTTCAGAGCAGTTCGACTATCTACTTGCCCGACGCAGCTCGCTTCAGCAAGTACTGAATGAAGCCGACCCTCCAGCTGACGCACTGATCGAGAGGCTGCATTTCTCTCACCGAGAATCCAGCCCCAGAGTTTCCAAGCTCACCTTGCGGGGTGTTGGGAATTCGAGTCCCGAGACTGAGATACCAGACCTAGTTCATTCTAAACTAAGGTATGGAGCTGATTAGAACCTAGAGAAATCGTGGATAGATTCTTGGCAAAGAAAAACTAAACCTATGCTACACAATACTTACTCCTTCCCGCGTACTAGACTTAGGCTAGGTACATTGGGTTAGGCGTATTTTAGAAGCACCAGTTGAGTAGTTTTAGCCATTGTTCTTTATGTATGTATTTATATATGGTTTAGAAACCATACAATGCTCTTACAGTATTATTTTATAACATTGTTCTCGCGGTACACATTATACTTTGCAGTCTGCATTCTGATTGTATCAGTTCACTTTACTTGCATGAGAAAGAAGACTGTTCAATAAAACCTTTTATTGAACACGCCCGTCTCTCTATTTCTCTGCACCTCTATAGAAACTAAGCATGTACGAGTGACTGAGTGAAACACTTATTTATTGTTTCCATGACTCTGAAGATATGTTTTTATTCTTGGGGAAACAAAGTTGTCATGTTTATGCGGTTGTCAGAAACTAATCCCTTCTTGTGAATTTGAGAAAGTTTCTAGTGACCTCTGAGCTAGCTGACACTCACTATTAAGTTTAATATATTCGATAGAGACCTAGTCGACCTCAGTCCTACGTCTAATCTATAGGATATATTATTCCAATGCGCAGAGCCTATTGGGAATATAGGAACTACACTACACAAGGAGTGGTCATTTCTCCACTGCTTGAAATTCTGGCCGATCATTATCAGAGTTGTTGTCTCATGGGTTCAGAATACACAATTTAACTGCCAGAAGAATGGTACAACCTTTATACATGTACGCCATAAGACAGGTATATAAGGAAATCAATATCTCTGATTAGCTCTGTTCTCAGGCCTCTTAAACAACCATTTCCAGGTTTCCTTTAATGGTTAAAACTAACATGGGACGTCCGTTTTTAGTAAATTAAATGAACAATAGAGTATTCCACAAACTAGGTATGTTGCCTCTTGGTTGTCTGGTGGAAAACTAGATAAAGCAAAATAAAAAGTGATTTGTAGTTCTTCATGCTGCCTTACCCCACTAAATGACCGAGAACAAAAAATCACATCCTTATTAAGTGTCAAATATGTTCTAATAATGCAATGCAGCGTTGTTATTATGTGGGCCCAAGAAAGCTGATATTCAGTGGCCGCTGGTAGGTTCAGGCATACTAAACTCAAATTTCTACCATGTTCCCGAGTCATTAGGATTGTAGGGATGTAACAATCTTCACTGCCCAGTCTAATCAATGAGAACAGGTAGCCTTCAATAGTGAAAAACGAAATTGGCTGTCATTTACTACTAGAGCATGCTACACACATCAGAGCATGTCCTATCTTATACTTACAATGCACCCTCCCCTTGGGCCTACCATAGGGGTGTCTAATATGAAGCAAAGGGAAGGTTTAGGGACTGGCAAGTGGGTGCACTTGGCCAAGTCGACATGGTAGCCACAGACTACACATAGGCCTTGCAATGGCAGGCCTGAGACACACTTTACAAGCTGCTTCTGTGGGTGGCACAACCAGTGCTGCAACCCCACCAGCAGCATTTGCTCTACAAGCCCTGGGCACACATGGTGCACTGTACTAGGGGCTGACAGTAGATCAAATAAGCCAATCATGGAATCCAATTAGTATATCAATTTAATATAGGGAGCACTTGCACTGTGGCACTGATTAGCAGTGGCACAGAACCCAAAACACACAACCAGCAAAAATATGTCAAAACAGAGGAGGCAATCAGTCAAAAATGGAAGGGAGACTCACGCCAATGATGTCAGGTCAAACACGTGTCCCCTCCAGCTGAAATGTGGGGAGAACTACCCTTCCCCTTGGGAGTTCTCTTCACTAAGGTGGAAAAATCTGGACAGACCATCAGTGTTGGCGTGTTCTGTACCAGGGCGGTGTTCCACCGTAAAGTCCATACCCTGTAGGGAGATGTACCACCTCAACAACTTTGGGTTCTCACATTCATCTGAAGCGTCCGTCTGTACAATGAATTCTTTTGAGAAGTTGGGTGCCTGAAACACGGGTGCTGTGCACATGGCAGTCTTCAGGGCATCAAATGCTTTCTGATAGGTGTCAGTCCAGTTCACTTTCTTGGGCTGCTTCCTGGAGGTCAGCTCAGTCAAAGGTGCAACAATGTTGCCATAACCTTTGACAAACCTCCTGTAGTACCCCGTGAGTCCTAAAAAGGCTCTCACCTGTGTCTGAGTCTTTGGGGGATCGCATGCCAGGATGGTATAAATCATACGGGCGCCACCTGGCCGCTTCCTACCTGGTGACCCAAGTACACAACGGAGCCCTGCCCGATCTGACACTTACTTGCCTTGAGGCCTGCCTTGCGCAGTGCCATCAACACTTCTCAGAGGTGCTGCAAGTGTTCCTCCCAACTAGCACTGAAAACTGCAATGTCATCCAGGTAGGCGGCACTGAAATCCTCCAGTCCAGCCAACACCTGGTTGACCAACCTCTGAAAGGTGGCAGGGGCATTCTTCATCCCAAAGGGCATAACCCGAAATTGGTCGTGCCCATCTGGTGTGGAGAATGCTGACCTCTCCTTAGCCCCATCGGTCAAGGTGATCTGCCAGTACCCAGACGTACCCAGACGTCAAATCAAACGTGCTGAGGTACCGTGCAGCTCCTAGCCGATCAATGAGCTCATCAGCTCTGGGGATGGGGTGTGCGTCAGTCCTGATGACTGAATTGAGCCCCCTGTAATCCACACAGAACCGGAGTTCAGGTGTGGTACCCGGCGAGGCAGCCTTTGGGACCAAGACCACTGGGCTGGCCCAAGGACTATTGGAAGACTCAATGACCCCTAATGACCCCTAAAGCAAACTACTTGGAGATTTCCTCCTTAATGTAAGCTCTAACCTTGTCAGTCACTGTGTAAGCCTTGTGCTTCACAGGAGGACTGTCACCAGTGTCCACATCATGGACGCACCAATCTGTGACACCAGGAACCAAGGAAAATAGATCAGAGAATTGCCCCAACAGTTGGCGACAATCTTGCTGCTGATCAGGGGTCAGTGTGGCAGAGAGGCTGACACCATCCACTGAACCATCTTGCTCTGTTGCAGACAGGTCAGGAAGAGGCTCGGTCTCCTCCTCCATTCCATCATCCGGCTTCAGGCTGTTAACAGGGAGAACCCTCAAAGGGTTCCTTGGAGACCGCAAGTTCACCAGATAGGTGACATCACTCCTGTGCTCCACCACCTCATATGGACCAGTCCACCTGTCTTGGAGCGCACAAGGCTCCACAGGGGCCATGACCCAAACTTTCTGTCCAGGCTGAAGCTCAATCAGAGTGGCATTCTGATCGTACCACCGCTTCTGGCTGGCTTCCAGATTCACCTGAGCGAGATCCCTGAAAACGCCTGGTTTGGTTTCTGAAGGCCAGCATGTAGCTATATACATCCTGGGGAGGTTTCCTGGGAGATTGCTCCCAGCCTTCCTTTACCAAACTCAAAGGTCCTTTTACCGGGTGACCATACAAAAGCTCAAAGGGGCTGAACCCTAGAGACTTCTGCGGCACCTCTCAGTAGGCAAACAGAAGGCATGGCAAGAGGACATCCCACTTACGCCTCATTGGTTCTTCAGGATCCATGATCATGCCCTTAAGGGTCCGGTTAAATCTTTCAACCAGCCCATTACCTTGTGGGTGGTACGGAGTGGTGAACTTCTAGGTAACACCACACTCCTTCCACAGAGACTTCATATAATTGGAAATGAAGTTTGTACCTCGGTCAGAAACAACCTCTCTGGGGAACCCCACACGGGAGAAAATCCCCATCAGTGCACGTCCCACCACGGGGGCCGTCACTGTCCTGAGTGGAATGACTTCTGGGTACCGGGTAGCATGGTCCACCAAGACCAGGATAAACCTGTTGCCCATGGCTGTTTTGGGGTCCTATGGCCCCACGATGTCAATGCCCACCCGTTCAAAGGGGGTACTGACTATGGGAAAAGGTTGGAGAGGGGCCTTGCGCCTCCTTCCACTTTTCCCACTTGCCTGGCAAGTTTGACAAGTCCTACAATGAGTAGTAGTAGTAAAAACAAAGTTTATTTAGACGATAGTCTATAAACCATACACAAGACCATGGATCCACTTTAGCAATGTAAATTTTACACCATAATTCATTTTAACATTCTATATACATTTAAAACCATAAAAACACATTGACATTCTCCGTATTTTTAAATCTTAATGTCTTAAAATTACCCAACTTCCTTGGATGCCTCTGTTACAGCTCTCTTGTTGCTTTAAAAAATTCCCCAACGCAATTGTGATATCTAAAAACGACATTTCTGTAAGGAGAGCAACCGCCTCCGATCGTGAGTTCAGCTTGTATTTTAAAAATATTGGACGTAAAAACATTTTTCGCAC
This sequence comes from Lissotriton helveticus, assembly GCF_964261635.1. Lineage (NCBI taxonomy): Eukaryota > Metazoa > Chordata > Amphibia > Caudata > Salamandridae > Lissotriton > Lissotriton helveticus. Next base: position 798,989,360 of record NC_136068.1, on the reverse strand, counting down.
TGTTAAAATCAATGTACAGTCCAATAGTATATGTAAAATGTCATTCTTTATACCTAGGCCACATTTACAAATACCATCAGGTTGGATCAGGGCTACTTTTAATTTATTATCGATCATCCATGGGTTTAAGCCTACCCGAACCTTCATAATTTCGTACCTTAACCATTTACTGGGTAGCACATCCAAATATGGAAACCGGACCTCCTTTTCACATTCATTCCTTACCCAGTTCACTGATTTTTTTAGCTTCAGGTACTCCAGGTCTTGTGATCTGGAATGTTCGTGCCCTCGGTCCCTAAGCATTTTCTTAGTAAAAACTAAATACAATGATGGTTGTTCGAGGGTCAACTTTAATTGCGCAGTTACTAGCTGAAGGGTTTTCCTCACTTCCCGTTCCCAATATAAGCTACTTGCTTGTATTTCCTTTCTGCACCAAATTGACACCTTCTGTTCATCACCGGGCATCTGGCGGTTCCAAAATCTCAGCAATGACATTTGTGCCTTTACCTCCCATGCTGTCAAACCTACCTTCAATCTAATTGCTTGCAACATGGAATCGTTAGGTAGGGACAACAACATTTGAATAATCTTTCCTTCCTCCCGGTCCCACCCCCTTTTACCATTCAGATAGAGCACTTCAGCGCCATAGAGAACTTGTGGGGTATCATAGCTTCATATGCTTTTAGTAACGGTCTGTGTGACATGTCACCATAGTCCTTATTAAATTTTTTCAATCCACAGACCGATGAGGACGCCTTGGAAGTTTGTGCCGCCACGTGGGTATTCCACTCTAATGCACTGTCAAACCAAAGGCCTAGATATTTATATTCACTTACTACCTCTAATTTGTCTGAACCTAAAAACCATTTAACATTTTTTACCCTCTTCCCAAATCATAGGATCTTTGTTTTCTCCATTATTGCCGTTAGAAACTTTTTACCTCAAAATGTTTTAAAAGCGTTTAATTTCCTTTGGAGGCCCATTGCAGTTTGGTCTACGATCACTAGGTCATCAGCATATAAAAGGCATGCAACTTTATTACTATTCATGCGCGGGCTTGCGCTCTTATCAACTTCCAAAACCATGAGAAGATCTGCTAGGAAGATTGAAAAGAGCAAGGGTGCCAAGACGCACCCTTGTCTCAAGCCATTCTTTACAGGAATTTTCTGCGTTAATGAGCCCTTTGAATCTCTAATGCCATGGGCCCAATTGTCACTATGTAATTCTTTTAGAATATTTAATATGCCCTCCGGCAATGCATAGTTTTCTAGCACTTCCCAAAGGCTACTTCTATCTACTGAATTAAAGGCCGCTCGGAAATCGACGAAACAGCAACATAATTTGCCGTTTTGTTCCGTCGATTTCGTAGCTAAAGCCCACAGGGCAAAACAGTGATCAATCGTGGAGTGGCCTTCTTTAAACCCACCCTGTTCCACTGGCACGATTGACCGAAGTTCCGCCCACGCTTTTAGCTTACCGAGTATGATCTTAGCAAAAATCTTTTCTCCTATATCTAGTAGGATAATTAGCTTGTAGTTCTTAGGGGCATATACATCCCCTTACTTATGCAGTGGCCTTATTATTGCACCCTTCCAGTTTGCAGGTACTACCCCTTGCTCTAGTATTAACGTAAACATTTTTGAGAAGAATTCCGCCCACCAGAGCTGGTTTGAATTTAATATCAGAGCAGGCATATCATCCGGGCCCGCCGCTCTTGTTAAATTTAAAGTCCTAATAATCCTAAGGACATTTATTACTGAGCAATCAAGTTTGAGATCCTCTACTAGATCTCTCACCAGCTTTGGTGCCAAATTCTCCGACAACCTCCCCGGGGCATACAATTTCTGAATGTACTCAGCCCATGCATCTTCCTCCACTACACAGGTCATTGGGGCAATCAAAGTCAAGTCAAGTCAAGTCAAAAGATTTGTATAGCGCGCTACATACCCCGAGGGTCTCAAGGCGCTTGAAGAAGGGTGGGGAGTTACTTGTCGAATATCCATGTTTTGAGTTGCTTTCTGAATGCTAGGTGGTTCTGGGTAAGGCGGAGGTGAGTGGGAAGTGAGTTCCAAGTTTTAGCTGCTAGGTAGGAGAAGGATCTACCTCCCATGGTGGTTTTGTTGATGCGAGGTACAGTGGCAAGGGCTTGGTTGGAGGATCGTAGCTGGCGGGAGGGGGTGTAGAAGGATAGTCGTGTGTTGAGGCATTCGGGTCCTATTTCGTAGAGTGCTTTGTGTGCGTGGGTTAGGAGCCGGAAAGTGATCCTCTTGTTGACGGGGAGCCAGTGGAGGTTTTTCAGGTGATCAGAGATGTGTTCTTTACGCGGGATGTCTAATATGAGCCTGGCTGAGGCGTTCTGGATGCGTTGTAGTTTTTTCTGGAGTTTTGCGGTGGTGCCGGCGTAGAGGGTGTTTCCGTAGTCCAGTCGGCTCGTGACCAGAGCGTGGGTGACTGTTTTTCTAGTTTCGGTAGGGATCCAGCGAAATGTTTTTTTGAGCATGCGAAGAATGTTGAAGCAAGATGAAGAAACGGCGTTGACTTGTCTGTTCATCGAGAGTGCGGAATCCAGGATGACGCCCAGGTTCCGTGCGTGGTCCGTCGGGATGGGTGCTTTTCCAAGGGCCTCTGGCCACCAAGAATCGTCCCAGGCGGAGGTACCTAAGATGAGGACTTCTGTTTTGTCTGAGTTCAGTTTCAGACGGCTGTGCTTCATCCATTCGGCTACTTCTTTCATTCCTTCGTGTAGGTTGGTTTTGGCCGTGTTAGGGTCTCTGGTGAGTGATAGGATCAGTTGAGTGTCGTCGGCGTAGGAGATGATGTTGAGGTTATGTTGGCGTGCGATGGCCGCGAGGGGGCTCATGTACACGTTGAAGAGGGTGGGACTGAGTGAGGACCCTTGAGGTACGCCACAGATGACTTCAGTAGCCTCTGACTTGAATGGTGGAAGGCGGACTCTCTGGGTTCTTCCGGAGAGGAACGAGGTGATCCATTCCAGTGCTTTTCCTTGGATTCCGATGTTTTTGAGGCGCTGTAGAAGGGTGCTATGGCAGACTGTGTCGAAGGCTGCGGAGAGGTCGAGGAGGATGAGGGCGACTGTGTCTCCACTGTCCAGTAGAGTTCGAATGTCGTCTGTAGCTGCGATGAGGGCTGTTTCGGTGCTGTGCTTGGCCCGGAAGCCAGACTGTGAGGAGTCGAGGGATTTGTTGGTTTCGAGGAATGCAGCGAGCTGGTTGTTGACAGCTTTCTCGATGACTTTGGCCGGGAAAGGAAGGAGTGAGATAGGGCGATAGTTTTTGAGTTCGGTGGGGTCAGCTGTGGGTTTCTTCAGGAGGGCGCTGAGTTCGGCATGTTTCCAGCTTTCCGGAAAGGTTGCGGAGTTGAGGGAGCAGTTGATGACGTCTCGGAGGTGCGGTGCAATAATGGAGTCTGCTTTGTTAAAGATGTGGTGAGGGCAAGTGTCAGTGGGGGATCCTGAGTGGATAGAGTTCATCAGACGGATGGTGTCCTCAGTGGAGATTGGTTTCCAGTCATTGAGGATGTTCTGGGGGGGTGGGGGTCCTGCAGGGGATTGGGTGGGTTGGTCTCCGGGTTGGTTGTCGAAGCTGTTGTGGATGTCTGCAATTTTGTTGTGGAAGAATGAGGCTAGGGAGTCACAGAGGGCTTGAGAGGGGGTGATGTCGTTGGAGTTGGCTGAGGGGTTGGTAAATTCCTTGACGATGTTGAATAATTCCTTGCTGTTGTGGGCGTTGTTATCAAGACGGTCCTTGAAGGCTGTTTTCTTGGCATTTCGGATTAGTTGGTGGTGTATGCGGGTGGCGTTTTTGAAGGCGTCCTTGGTGCTGGCGGTTGGGTCTTTTTTCCAGGCCTTCTCGAGGGAGCGACAGAGTTTTTTGGATTTCTTAAGGTCATCGTTGAACCAGGAGGCCTTCTTGCTGCCTAGTTTGATTTGTCGTTTTTTCAGTGGTGCTAGGATGTCGGCGCTGTTGGATAACCATTGGGTGAGGTTGGTGGCTGCTTGGTCTGGGTTTGAGGAGTGGGTGGGGGGATTTTGAAGAAGCGATGAGGAGATCTGGTCGATGGTGATTTTGTTCCAGTTTCTTTGCAGAGTGGGTTGGGGGTGGTTGTTGGATGTGGGCTTGTTGTAGGTGAAGTGAACGCAGCTGTGGTCAGTCCAAAGGAGAGCTGTGGTGTGGCTGAAGGAAACATGCTTGCTGGAGGTGAAGATAGGGTCGAGTGTGTGACCTGCGATGTGGGTGGGGGTAGTGACAAGTTGTTTAAGTCCGAGGTTTGCGAGGTTGTCCAAAAGGGTGGTGGTGTTGCGGTCGTTGTTCTTTTCAAGGTGAAAGTTGAGGTCTCCCAGAAGGATGTTGTCCTCGGAGGGGAGCGCGTGTGGAGTGATAAAGTCGGTGATGTCTTCACTAAATTGAGCGCGGGGTCCTGGTGGCCTGTAAAGGAGGGTGCCTCTGAGTGTGGTCTTGGGTCGATGTGGATCTGGAAGTGAAGGTGTTCAGAGTTGGCGAGATTGACGTCTGAGCTGGTTGAGATGCGGATGGATTTCTTATGGACGATAGCGATGCCTCCTCCTGTGTGGCCGGTACGATCCTTGCGAATGATCTTATAGTCTTCCGGGATGGCAATGGTGATGTCTGGGGCTGAAGAGGCATTCATCCATGTTTCTGTTAGGAAGGCGACGTCCGGAGAAATGGTGTCGAGTAGATTCCAGAGGTCAATGGCGTGTCTGTGGACCGAGCGGGTGTTGAGCAGGATACATTGTAGGTGGTTGGGATCGGATATCTGTAGGGAGTTCGTAGATGAGGAGTTGTTCTTGGTGCCGTCGAACTTGCAGGAGTAGCAGGAAAAGGGTCCATGGGTGTGTCCAGGAGCGGCTTGGGCGCAGTTGAGGGAGCGGCCGGGGTTGAGGGCTAGGAGGGTGGTGGCATTGTAAGTAATGCGGGAGGGATGGACTTTACGAGGACCAGGGGGTCTGGCACTGGGCGTGGTCCAGGCGCGGACGGGCGTAGACGGGCTTACCTTTGGCGCACCTTCGGCGCGACTGGGGCGCGAACGCTGCGCGTAAACGCTGCGCGCGGGCACAGCTGTCATATATGGATAGTGGAGGGGGAGGGGCGAGGGCGGCTCAGCTGGGAGGCGGGGCGGGTTCACTATGAGCACAACAACAAACAAAATGGCAGCGGAGCGCTGGGGGATAACGCGCAAACACAGACAAAGTTACACTGGCAGATAATAATGAAAATGAAAACAGAGCTAAAGCGGCGAATTTAAATGAGGCAGAGCAAAAAGCGGCAAGCGAGGCAGATTGCAGGCAATAATAACGAGGAAGCGCTGCACAACGATACCAGACACTGGGGAGCGACCACTCGGCTCGGGAGCTGAGAGCGAGTCACAGCGCTTAGAGGTAATGGAGCGCTGGAAGTAGTCTGTGGGAGGGCGGCTCAGCTGGGAGGCGGGGCGGGTTCACTATGAGCACAACAACAAACAAAATGGCAGCGGAGCGCTGGGGGATAACGCGCAAACACAGACAAAGTTACACTGGCAGATAATAATGAAAATGAAAACAGAGCTAAAGCGGCGAATTTAAATGAGGCAGAGCAAAAAGCGGCAAGCGAGGCAGATTGCAGGCAATAATAACGAGGAAGCGCTGCACAACGATACCAGACACTGGGGAGCGACCACTCGGCTCGGGAGCTGAGAGCGAGTCACAGCGCTTAGAGGTAATGGAGCGCTGGAAGTAGTCTGTGGGAGGGCGGCTCAGCTGGGAGGCGGGGCGGGTTCACTATGAGCACAACAACAAACAAAATGGCAGCGGAGCGCTGGGGGATAACGCGCAAACACAGACAAAGTTACACTGGCAGATAATAATGAAAATGAAAACAGAGCTAAAGCGGCGAATTTAAATGAGGCAGAGCAAAAAGCGGCAAGCGAGGCAGATTGCAGGCAATAATAACGAGGAAGCGCTGCACAACGATACCAGACACTGGGGAGCGACCACTCGGCTCGGGAGCTGAGAGCGAGTCACAGCGCTTAGAGGTAATGGAGCGCTGGAAGTAGTCTGTGGGAGGGCGGCTCAGCTGGGAGGCGGGGCGGGTTCACTATGAGCACAACAACAAACAAAATGGCAGCGGAGCGCTGGGGGATAACGCGCAAACACAGACAAAGTTACACTGGCAGATAATAATGAAAATGAAAACAGAGCTAAAGTGGCGAATTTAAATGAGGCAGAGCAAAAAGCGGCAAGCGAGGCAGATTGCAGGCAATAATAACGAGGAAGCGCTGCACAACGATACCAGACACTGGGGAGCGACCACTCGGCTCGGGAGCTGAGAGCGAGTCAAAGGTTCCCTAGCTGACCGTATTAGCTTCCAGAATTGCCGTAGGTTCTTAGTTTCAATGGTTTCCAATAATTTGCCCCAGCACAATTCTTTATGGATCCTTTTTACATTGCGGATTAACATATTATATTCTCTTTTTATTTTTACTAATTTTTCCGCCTTTGCTCGTGTAAATTTTTTACGTAGGCTACGCTCTTCTCTCCTAATTTCTCTTTTTTTCATTAAACAATCCTGATTAAACCATGTTCCCTTCTTACTTTGGGTATTTCCTTTCTTGTTGTGGTCATTTGCACGGGGCCTTGATTCTATACGTATACTTCCCACTACTTGTTTTATTTTTTCCACAAACCAGAATAGGTCTTGGCCCATCAAACTGCGTAACTGAATCTTGTGTTGCAGGCTTGCTAACTTCACAATAGATTTTTCACATAACCTAGTGGTCATCCGCTTCGGATACTCTGTCTCTTGCCAGATAACTCTGTCAAAAACCATGTGTTGTGCTATTCCCAATTCTAACTTTATTAAATTATGATCACTACATTCCATGGGATTAATGCTAAAATCTTTCACTAACTCGAAATTCCATGCCGGCATAAACACATAGTCTATTGGGCAATTATGTGCCCCATATTTAAAAGTTTTCTTTGCCGGGCGGTCTTGGACTATCCTTCCATTTAAACAAAAGAAACTTTTATTTGATAAATAGTTGCCCAATTCCACCGCATCTGCAGAGGTTTTTGTTACCATAAACTCAGCATTTTTTATATCATATGCCTCTAGAATTTCTGAGTACCATTGATCAGACAATTTTGGATTTAGTTTATGGTTAATATCTTCCATTAACACAATCAGGTCATTTCCATACTTATCACAAAGTGCATCCATATCATACTTAAAATGTAACAATTCGACCCCATATTCTTTCATTGAGTTCCATTGCATATACACATTGAGGATCAGCATAAATTTATATTTCTTATCCACGAATGGGGTTTGGATTCTGCAGGCTAAAAGACACTCACACTTTACAGGTATCAAAATGGTTTCAGTTGTTAAAGTTGTTGATATCATTGTCAACAAGCCACCTGCAGGGTGCCCAGAGTTTGATTTTACAGCTGCGCGGTGGACTTGTCGAAACCCTTCAACTACTAGGGGTACGCCACAGAGCCAGGTCTCTTGTATACACATTATTTTGTTCTTTTTTGCAATTTCTTTCACTGCTTCATGTTTTAAATGTGTTCCCAGTCCATTTATGTTCCAAGAGACCAATTCTGTGCTCTATGGCTGCCCCATTGCCTATTCTACATCACTTAAAGGCCCATTCACTACGGAATCCTCCCTGTAACTATATGAGGGTCCTGCTAAGCTAGAGGTGTTACTGCAATTCTTCCATGCAACCAGCATATCTGTTTTGTTTATTACTATATTAAAATGTTCTCTCCCTTCCTCTATTTCCTTCCCTGGGAGCTTCACCTGCCTCTTGCTTAGCCCCGCATGATACCTTAGGAAAGGTTTCTGCTGGGGCACCATAAACCCTAGCGCTAACTCTTCTTTGGGCACTAGACGAATCCCCTCTTTACGGATTTCTTGCTCTGCGTTTTCTATTGCGGACTTCACCAAGTCCAAATAAAGCTGTACCTTGGTGACCTCCTTGCCATCCCCAATAGTTTGGAATCCCACCTGTCTTAGATCTCGAGTACCTATTCCATTTAGATTTGGGCAATGGGCAAAAACATTGAGTAGGTGTGCTCTATTTAAATACCGACTCTTTTTAAATTTTTTGCCACCCCTTCCCAATTTTACGTGTTCAAAATAAAGCCACTTATTCTCTCTTTCAACCACTTCTTCTGACTTTGCAACACCTTGGTAGAGTTGTAAGTTTGATCTAGGTATCACTTTCGGGCTACTTTCCCGGGTTACATTACTTTTGTTTTTGATGGGGGACTTCCGGGCCTGTGTCTTTGCTAGTTTTGAGGCTACGTGACTCTCATTATCCTGTTGGGTTTGCTTCCTATTGTACTTCTCTTTTTTTGCTGGGAAGCTGGCCTATTTCTCAGAATCTATACCTTCCTGATCCCTCGTTGTTTTCTTCAATTGAGACTTAAGCTTATATGTTAACTCTTCTAATGACACATTCCTCCCCTTTATTTTTTTCGTCGCTCTTTGATTAAACTTTCTTTGTGCATCACTACCTGTGTTTCGTATTCGTTTAGAATGGCCATAATGCATATATTCACCTCTCCTTTTTACCAACATTGGCCATCTTGACACGTAAACTTCATGGCCATCAGTGTGAGCTTCATCAACCTGGCTTACAATTGGGAGATCAGCTAATCTATCATCCCCCTCCCTCCCTTGACCCGTAACCACCGGGTCTAAGACAGGTCTCAACATTGAAGGCATTTGACCTCTAATGCCCTGTAATTCTCCCTCAATTTTTGAGAGGTACATTTTTTGACTTTTCAGGACATCATGGTTTAGCATTGTTATTTCTAACAATCCTTGTAGCGATTTTTGCACCATTAGCATCATTTCTAACATTGAAACTGCCGGGGATTCTGATAATTCCAAGTTTATATCCAGTGACTGGTTTTCACCATTTATGTCACTGCTTTTGTCCAGGCCTTCCTGGTCATTGACTTCCCCCAAGACCTTCTTTACACATCCAACTGGACAATCGTCTGGGTTCTGGGCAGAATCGTCACTGTGGTTAAAGGCCAGACTGTCTTCCTCTTCCTCTTCTGATGCCTGTTGAGTTAATCTTGGGGAGGAAGAAAGTCTCGGTGACATTATTATCCCCTTCTGCCCTGTCAAGGACAGGACTGATCGGTTAACCAGATCTATGGAGTCTACCAAATGTCCATCGAATATTAGGGAGGATCCCTCTTTCCATGTTTCCTCCACTTCTTCCGTTTCTATAGTCTTTGCAGGAGAAAAAACCCGTTTAAAGTGCTTTCCCACAAACTCCTTAATTGTACTAGATGCTATGCTCCCCTTGCTTCCTCCATGTTGCACTTCCTTGGGAGCCTTGGGAGTTTTTCCTTTTAATTTTTGTGGGCGTTTTGATTTTTCCTTTACCCTTCCGGGAGAAGGGCTCTCCTGGGCAACCTGTTGATTACCCCCATTCAGTTCTGCCTTCTTTGTATTCCCTAATGTGCTTTTATTTTTACTCCCTCTGTGTTTCACTCAACATTCAGACAGAGTTGAATTTCGTAAAATGTTAAATTAAAATAAACTAATATTTCACTTACCTCTGTTGTGCCTTCTTCTTGCGCTTGCGCTCTTGCCCGTGCCCTTTGTTTCTCTCTTTGTAGGGTTATAGCTTACTTTTCATGAAGCTCTGCTCCCTCTCCGATTTTCAGCTCCAGCGTTCGGCGTTCGGTGTCCCCAACACGTTAGGGCCGTTGGGGTCACAGGGCACGCATGCGCGATGCACACACTACGGCAACAACAGAGGTCTCAGTTCCTCCCTTCTCACGTCACAGGGTCTACTACCAAACGCCAAATGCTCCGGCCGTGTTTAAGCAGAGTTTTAGCGGCTCCGGCCGCAAAGAGAAATGTTTGGCGGCTCCGGCCACGTTAAACAAAGTTTTAGCGGCTCCGGCCGCAAAGAGTAATGTTTGGCGGCTCCGGCCGCATTGACCAAGCTGGTAAGCGGCTCCGGCCGCCAGGGGTATGTTTGGCGGATCCGGACGCGTTATACAAACTGTTAAGCGGCTCCAGCCGCAAAGAAAAATATTTGGTTCCCACCGCGTTCAGGCAAGGTCTTTAGCAAAAGTAAGCTGCAAGTAAGCAGCGAGGAGCGGCGCTGCTGTCCTTCGCCTCCTCGCACTGCTCAACTCTTCCTGGAGCGTCTGGCAACAGGTCGCAAATCTGAACTCTTTCTCATCTGAGGCCAATAAAAGTGCGAGACAAGCCTTTCAAAGGTCTTGTTCTGCCCCAGATGACCAGCTAATGGAACATCATGAGCCAAACCCAGTAGGAAGGCTCTGAAGCGCTAGGGTACCACCAGCACACGGGCTGACCCAGGCTCAGCAACCTTAGGCTTGCTATACAGCAGATCCAATGTGATCCAGACTGATCACCTGCTGCCTGGTTTGTGGCCTGTTGCCTCAAACCCACAAGAGAAGGGCACTTGTTTTGCTCTTCACAAAATTCTTCCCTGGAGGGACCCCCTTTTTGCTGCCAATGGGTCAGCTCAGGTAGGTTCCCCAGTTCAGAAACTTGCTCACCAGTGGGTTCCAGGGCATCCCCCTCAGGGTCTGCCTCCTACTGGACCGTGGGAACAATAGGGGCTGGTTTCCCATGCCCCTGACCTCTTCTCTTTAAGGCAGATCCCTGGGCTATATTTCCGGCTCCAGGGTCTCTCAAACACCCTTAGCTGCCATAGACCGAGTGGTCACACATGCCCACTCAGGCAGACCCAACATTTCCAAATTCGCCTTCCTCTCCACCTTAGCCCAAGGGGAGCTTTCTAAATCATTGCCTAACAGACAATCAACAGGCATGGACGGCTTCACAGCTACTTGAAGAGTACCAGATACCCCCCCACTCAAAGGGAACTTGAGCCACCTTGCAATGGCTCTCTGTGTTGTCAGCGGCAACAACTGGGAAGAATGCACGAGGGACTACCTGCTCCTCAGAGACCAAGTGACACTTGACAGCTGTCACACTTGCTCCTGTGTCTCTGAGAGCCTCCACTCTATGGCCATTGATGGTCACCCACTGTCTGTACTTTTTTTTGGGACAATCTCAAAATCTCCTAATGAGACAAGGGACATTTCTGCGGGACCCCACCCACCTTAGGCACCCATCTCCTCCCCACCCAGGGCTACATTGGCCATCTGATGGGTTGGTGCACCGGGTGGCACATACTGTTCTTTCTGAGGACACTGGGCATCATACCAACGGTGTCCCACCTGCTTACACCGAAAGTAGGTAACAGGCCCCTTATGAACAGGTTTACCTGTTGCGGGTCCTGACTTCTTTTCAGGGGGAGGCTGGGAACCCTTACCCTGGTTCCCTTGGGAATTACTTTGGGGACCTTTTTGGAACTCCCTCTGTTTACCCTTGTCCCCCCCACTCTTCTGCTGGGGACCCTGCCCACCTTTGGCGGAGTCTCCCACAAGACCGTTGTGGACCCTGGTACTGACCCAGCGGTCCGCCTCCTCAGCAAGCTTTCTAGGATTAGTCAACTTGCTATCAACAAGGTGCTGGCCTAGCTCTGAAAAACAATTAGCAGATAAGTGCTCCCTGGCCATCAAATCATAGAGAGCTGAAAAATGATCAACATTGCTACCCCTCACCCAACCATCCATGGCTCTGCAAAAGAAAGACACATATTCTACCCAAGTGGTTCCCTCCAGTTTCTTACAATTCCTGAACCTCTGTCTATAGAGCTCTGGAGTTAACCCATACCTTGTCATCAGTGCTTCCTTCATGTGGTTATAAGACATCCTATGCTCCTTGGGCAGGTCTAACAAAGTGTCCCTACCTTCAGTGACAAAACGGCCCTACAACCCCGCTCCCCAATCCTTCTCAGGGACCCGGTGGGCCAACATTGCTATCTCATAGGCTGCAAACCACTGACCAATATCTTCACCTTTGTGAAAATCTTTGATGACATCCTTAGGAATATGTACCCTGCCTTCTGAATGCACAGATGGTGCGCTGCCACCAGAGGAATTGATCTTTAAGCCCTTGTAAAACATAATGGCAAAATAATTCAAAATAGTTATTTCTACCTACAATCTATAAAATAAAATGCCACGGCACATTAACCGTTCAGAATAGAGGTTATTAAATAATTAATATTTATTAATTTATTTTATACATTATAATTTTTAGTCACAAAGGATGTATTTTCTCAATTAAATGAGGTAACTATCTTTAAATTATACAGTATTCAATTATTATTTTTGTATAATTTCTGACACCCGAAATACACACACACACACACATCAAACCCTCGCCTCAACACTGACAAGCACACTCTTGGTTTGCAGGTGCCATTCCTTTATTACCACAAACATGCCAGTAATAATGCTTTTCAAGCTGTCGGCCTTTGTTAAGTTGTATTGTGATGACATCGTATCCCCCACATATATAGGCAAGCATACTGTTAATTGCTAGTGCAGAGATCCTGCCATCTTAGAATGATCAAATTCATATATTGCCTAATGAGGAATAATGCTCGTGAATGCCGCACACATATATCCTTTACCATAAGCTCTACATGCATGTTACATAATACGTTTCCTGTGCTGGTAGTCATCTGTAACCTTTAAATGACCATGTGTAATCTAAAACAAAGTATTGCGATGTGAAAACAATATGGACAACATGGTACTATTTGCTTTTGTAAATGTGCACAAAATCGCGAAATAATTTGAATTTAAATAATGACCTAATAGGCATAGTTCCATCAACCTGCCATAGTGGGATAATAGAAGGATGTAAAGAAGAAAGCCTTGAAATGTAGGATTACACTACTATTTTTAGGATTTTTGAATAGCTTAGAATTTACAGGTTTAAATAGATTTTTATTTTTTGAATATCAAAATGGCTGAAGCAGAAGTGACTTAACTTCCATATTCTAGTCTAAAACCTAGATGTATTAAAGCTTGCTTATGTAGTGTCTTGTTGTTAACATTTATGTGGTTATTATTAACTGTCCTTGTACCTATTCTAATGGTAACTGCGAAAAGAAACAATACTAATGATGTAACAAGCGAAAGAATGAGTGATGTCACTAATGAAACCCCAAATACTAATATAGTACAATTTGATGGAAGCGTTCTCCATCATGATAAATCTATTAGCCATTTCTCGTTGAATGTCTTTACTAAATTACTTTACGAATATATTAATACAATGAATGTGAGTGATTGTTATGTGTGCATGCAATTACCTTCATCCGTCCCAGAAGTGGTGACCTATCACCACCTTCCTTTAACCTATGGTGTGTCTTGCAGTATACTTACAAGTCTGTTTTACGAGACGGTGAAGCTCAAGTACCACTTCTCCAATATAGATTTAGTACTTTCAGAAACTCCTGTTTTTAAAGTACTAAATAAAGTATTAAGTAGTAAGAATGCACGATGTATGGGCGAATTTTTCCATATTACTAAAACTTTAGACATAAAATATGCTTATTTAAACAACCTAACATGTTGTTTGCAGGTTGAAGAGAATTTTTTTTTAGAAATGGTAGAAGATAGAAGGGAGAATTTCCAAAAGACAGCTGCTGAACAAAAGTCACAGGTACCACCATGGGGTTTTAGAGAAGGAAATTATTAAAAAGACGAGAAATATGTTGCAATGTCCCTGGACTGGTCACAGAAGGGGAATATTTTTTTGCTTAGAACGAAAATTAACTATAATAAATATGTCATTGGTTCTTGTGAATGTGAGCATACTTTCCAAATTACTAGAGGTTCGGGATTGAAGGGTGGAACAGAGCCTGTCTTTCCAGGAGTCAATTATGTGTGTGGTAAGAAAGCCTACTATAGGTTGCCTGCACATTGGTATGGACGTTGTTATTTTGCTATTGTCTTTCCGAAAGTATACTCATGGATAGAAGCAGCCACAAACTGAACGAAGTAAAGCAAGGATTAACACGTAACAAAAGACAACTTTCTCAGAAATAGTAGATTATATTTTTGGTGCACTGATACCCTCAGTTGGAGTCCTTCTGAATTCACACAAAATTTAAATGTCTCATTGGTTGATAGTTTATCCACAGATACTGCTGGTGGGTTCTTGATGAATAACCGGGAAATGGTTGCAATCAGATCAATGGTTTTGCAAAATCGACTTGCCCTTAATATTCTATAAGCAAAAGAGTGTAGAGCCGGTGGTATGTTGAAAGTCTAACATTGCTGCACATATTTCCCTGATAAGAGTAAAAGAATTGAGAGATATAAAAAGAATATTATGAAATTACATGAAAATTTGACCCAACTGGAGCTTGACAGTGTTTGGGAGAGACTTGGTAAGAGTTTTTCCTCTATAGGTAAATGGTTTTCTACCTTTGGAGGTAGTTTATTAGGAAAAATAATAATGCCAATAGTTTCAAGTAGCCATAGTGGTCTTAGTAATAATAACAACATATAAGTGTTGTAAGTGTAAAAGTGAAAGAAAAGAAGTGACAGAACTAAAAAATCAACGAGGAGCAAGAAAGAGAACAAGAGAAGAGACAGAATTAGAGGAACTGAAGGGAGAGTGCTAAAATTAACTATAACAAATATTTCATTGGTTCTAGTGAACATGAGCATACTTTCCAAGTAAGCATGGGCGGATCTAGCGGATCTCGCGTACGCGAACTTGCAGATTTACGGATTCGCAATCCGCGAAGATCCGCGAACTCTAGCGGATTTGCGGATTTTCCAGTTTTTTGTGTTGGCGCGCGTTCGCGCCGATTTTGGGACAAGTTCGCAATTGCGAACTTACTTTTCGGCTCGCAACGGCCGCGACTATGTTGTTTCTATGTCTGGTTTATCATCACAGGTTCACAGCACCCTCTGTTTCACCACTGCCACCCTCTGGGACACCCATGCCACCCTCTGGTACATCCTCACTGCCACCCATTAGGTTTATTTATCACTGTAGATTATGGTGGTTGAAAAAAGCAAGCACACCTGCCCTTCTTCAACTGCCATCAATTAATTTGTGTTTCATTAATGTGTCAGTAATTTTGAAAGTTCCAGTCTGGCTGGCACCTGCTTCCTTCCTTATCTGTAATTTGCTTTTTGTTGCAGTGAAAAATTTTTTTCACAGGACCTTTATGGTGTACTTGTAGCTATTCTATGAGCCTGCTGTTTGGGTCATAGCAGGGTCATAGAATAGTTGCAAACTCTGGAGGGGCCCATCAGGAAGCACTACCTTGAATGTTACTAATGTTAAGTTTGAACTTTTGCACCTGCTCATTGCTTTCAGTTTAGCTAAAATCGTTTTTTTCTGCAATTTTGCGCGTTTTTTGGGGCGCGAATCCGTGCGAGATCGATTTCGGAAGCCGCGAATACGTGCGAATACAAAATTGTTTTTTTTGCAACGTGTATGTTCGCGTGATCTTGCGCGTGTTCGCGAGGCGCTTCTAGCTATACGTTTGCCAAGTTACCCTATCGGTCGTACACGGGCGCGGCCATCTTGTTGGCGTGACGTAATTCCGTTTCCGCCCGCTATGTGTAATCTCGCAAAGTGTGCTGCTCGCTAGTACAATTTCGCGCGTACTCGCAAGGAAAATCTCGCGCGAACTTACCCACGCGGTCGTGAACGGGCGCGGCCATCTTGTTTCTCATTCATTGCTATGGTTCTGGGCATGCTTTCTCTATCCTCTCTCAATCTCTGCCATCCTTTGCTTGTTTGAAGTTTTTTTGATCTAATTTTACTTATTATCTATCCCTCTATTTTTCTAGCTCTATATTTTTGTGTTTTCTGCAGCTTTTAGTTACTTTTAAACTACTTTTTTAAACTCTTTTCTTTTCTTCTTCACTATTCTATTTCTTGTTTATCATTTAACTCTATTTCTGCCCAGACCATGGTAAAGGGAGCCGGGAAGCACCCTGAGAAGGGGAAGGGTCCCGCACCCCGTGCCCGGCTCCCGTGCGGGCGTTTAAGGGGGGAGCAAGTGGTCCCGAGGGAGATCTTCAGCGCGGAGGAAGTGGCGGCACTGATCTTCCACGTCCAGCGCCGCCTCCCCAAGACGATCCTGGGAGGCGGCAAGATCGCGACTGGCTATGGCATCCGGGAGCGTCGCAAGCGGTGGGAGAAGGTGTGCCGGGCCATGTACAAGATCTCTGGGGTCCGGCGCACATATAACCAGGCCACCCACCGCTGGACCGATGTCATGGACCGGGAGCGGGACTTGCTGGACGCGCTCGGCTTAGAGGTCCCCGGACTTGGTGAGTAGTAGTAGTAGTACATTTACTACTCTGTTTTATCCTGCTCTGTTATTTGCAAATCTTTGTTCTTTACCAAGAGCAATAATGCTGCCGATTACATTGAGGTAAATTATATTTCAAAATCTTCTATGCATTTCAGGTGCACTGCTCTCCTTCTCAGTAGCCTTGCTTGCTACTATGCTTCTTTGTTTTGTATGTTGTGTTCAGAAGCATTTCATTGGCCTGAGAAATTATGTATGAGTGTAGTGTAAAGAAAAGAACTGCGTAATGCTAGACAGTAAGGGTCATATTTTCAATTACCGGCGCATCCCTGCAAAGTAGCAGGGATGCGGCAGTAATTGTGTGCCATGCCACCACCACCCATTGGCCCAAAACGTCACAGAAGCCTTACGCATCTGTGCCGTAAAGGCAGCGCATTGCTGGAGTTGCGTGCCAACGATGGCGCAGCTCCAGCAATGCTCTGGGGTACCCTATCTCCCCAATGCTGCATCAAGCCGTACGTCGGCTTCAAGCGCGCAGGGTTTGAGTCATGCATCATTGTCCTAAAAGTGACTGATTGACATCTTGTAGATTTCCCTCAGCCACTTTTAGGATTCGTTCCTGCGCAGGTACGCCCTCCCTTGTGCCGGAACGCCCCCTGATGGCGCAGGGCTTTACAACGTGATGCATCGCCCATATGCCCATATGTGTTTTTTTTTAATATATACGCCGCACCAACACCATGGCGAGTCTTTTGTTCTGCCGCTGCGTCACAAAAGGCACGCAACAATGGAGGAAAATGAGCCGCAACTTCCGCAAGGGACTTCTAAATCAGCCCCAACAGACTGAAGTCCAGTCCTTCCTTTAGACACATGGCTATAAGAAGAAATAGTGGCGGTGGTGGCGGGTGGATTGATAGTTTGAGTATTCACTGATCTGCAAGCAGGATGGACTTTGTCTGTCACTTCGCGTGCTGCGCACTGCTGCCTGCAGTGCCAGGCCTAGGCAAACCTCTTTAGTAGTCTGTTTATTGAGTTACATAGGAACTTTCTAAGTCAACGTTCCGCAAATCAGGCAATACGAATAACGTAGTATACTACATGAGATAGATCCCGTGGAATAGTGGTCTATCTATTTGCTATTTTTCCAAAATATTTTGTTATTGTTCTTTTGAAATGTTTGATTTGGTTGAAAAATCTCATCCATGTTTTCTGGTTTTTCTTTCTTTCATGTTGTACATCAGCTCCCCCCAAGGGCAAGAGGACACAGGAGGAGGGTGCTGAGGATGCAGGCCAGGATCGGGCAGGCGAGGGCTCCTTTGCTGGCCCCAGTAAGTTTACATTTTAATAAACAGTACCTATTTTTTCCTAGCGTTCCTCATTCGATTTTTTCTAAATCGTCTTTGATCTTCTTGTAGACTGGATATAAATTCTTATCCTGCCTCGAATATGACTCCCTGTGGTATTACTAGACTATTCTTATTAGTCTGTCTGTGTAGCTAACTAAGATTGGACATTTGGCAATTCCATTGGACTCCCATTATATTCAGCAATACCTCTATGCACTGTCTCCTTACTGACTAGATAGTGTGGCAGAGTCATTCAGCTCCCGAAGTCACCGATTATAGATCCCCAATGATCTCTAGATTATCGTACGCAGGACAAGAGAGTAGTACGGAGTCACAGCACAGTCAAGAAGTGTCAGAGGCACTCATGCTTGCAAAAATTCCAAAACCTTTAGCTCATCCACTCTAGTCTAGAGGAACAAAAACCACAGAGTCTATTTAAGTTTAAAAGCTTTATTAAAAGTAAACACATTTATTAAAATCTACTTTGTCATAAAACTATTTAACTGAAAACGGAAAAGTGGTTAGTGCTGACGATTAATTGGACACATTTCTTGTGGTCGAGCCGAGCTCTCACCTTGTTTGAACTTGATCCTGGTCGTGTTCTTAGGAGTCAAGCTTCTGTCTGTTAGGAGAAAAAGTGGTGCGTGTTAAAAATCAAAAGCAAGCATTCATCAGTTGTGCATTAAAGTGCAGCAAGACAACAGCCTTCCCTGGAAAATGGGACATTTTTACTATGGAGTAGACAGTCACAAATTATTACATTGTATTCTGTTTTTTTAACATTTCTCCTAGACCAAATATTATATAGTAGTGAGTGGTGTATTATTCTAACATTCTTAAATGTACTTTGTAGGTGTAACATCTGGTGACGGGGCCAGCGCGGAGGTGGCTGTGTTGGGCGAGGACTCGGAGGCCTCTGGGGAGGAGGCGGTGCAAGAGCCGGCGGACGGTCCTGTGGGGGATCAAACGGTGGTGGCGGAAACAGGTAAGCTATATATTCCTTACTTATTGAGATTGAAGACTGCATAGTGTGCTTTCTGCACGGGTGTATTACAAATCAACCAGGTAGTAGCCTCCTCGAAATGTACTCCGACTTAGCTGTGAAGTTTTTGGTGAGAAGAATCCCAATAAGTTCTTAGACGAACGTGATGGATGGGATGAACGAAAAGCGAAAGAAGGGTGTAAGTAAGTGGGACGCGAACTTGTATGATGGCTGGCAAAGAAGAACGATATGTGTTTGCTTGGCACCCGAGGTGGCTGGGAAGGAAAGAATATGGTATGGTGCATGGCTGGGTCAATGATGAAGCAAGGATGGGTGGAAGGACAGCAGCCTGGGTGGGTGAAACAGAAACTGTATGTGTGGCTGTGCGTATACTTTGACTGAATGGATGCCTGGAGCATGGTATTCTCTGACTCTTAGATAGCACATGTGTATCTAGAGAGAGTAGATGGTCGCCAGGTGAAGTAAGTGTTACCTTGAAGAGCATGTACCACCGCACCCGCACGTCCGTTCCAGTGCAGGGAAGGCAAGGAAAAGAAATTGTAAATGTGTCCAATACTACCATGAATAGTAGCAGTACTTTGTATTGCGTTTGCAATCACAGCATATATCTGGTTATTACGGTGGACACTCCGTACCTCTCTTAATAACTTTAGTTTACTTGTAGTACGTCATTCATGTGTGGGTGTATCACTGTTCACTCAATATTAAGCAAAGCACCTAAAGTCATCTCATCTGTCATTAAATACGTCCCATGTGAAGTGATAGATAATCAAATTAGTTAGCTTCTTCATTTTCCTTTTCTAGTACTCATTTGCACTGTAGGGTGAAAGGTAAATTAATTAAGCAGTAGCCCTTGTAACAGAGTATTCTCAGTGCCACCCGTAATAGAAAAGTAATAGCTTCACCACCTGCATGTACTGGACCGGTACAGTAACGCAAGTCTGTCTCACTCATCATGGTGTGCAACTTTTTTTCTCGGGTGCAAGTTCACTGTGCTGTCCATGTCATTCTGCCGGCTTGCATAAGATAACGTACCAATTTCCCTAAACAAGAGAGAAGAAGAAGAATAAGACTGGTGTACTGTCATAGTCGACTGTAATGGAAGTCCATAGTGGTCGTAGAATTTGTTCATTAAACTACCACTAATGTTAGAGCAAGGATGCAGAAGTGGGAGGTTACATAGATACTGTCCTCAATAGTAATGTACTGTGCTTTCAATTTGCTACTTGTACTCTGTGACCCAACTTTCGGCTCAATCACTTTGTGTTATTAATAAGGAGCATTGGTTACAGACTATGTCTTTCTTTCTTCATATAGTTGCTCCTTCCAAATCAACAACAAGGATGGAGCAGGCTAGATTGGCCCGGCAACGGAGGCTGGAGGCCACTGTCGCCGAATATCGGCGGCTGGTGGCCCTGGAGGAGGAGGAGGACACGCAGTCGAGCGGGGCAACAACGACATCCTCGACTGTGACCACTGCATCCTCCTCCGTGACTAAGCCAGCGGGACCGAGCCGGGCTAAGAAAGACGACCGCCACCGCCAAGCAACCGAAATACCA
This sequence comes from Lissotriton helveticus, assembly GCF_964261635.1. Lineage (NCBI taxonomy): Eukaryota > Metazoa > Chordata > Amphibia > Caudata > Salamandridae > Lissotriton > Lissotriton helveticus. The sequence goes on along the minus strand of NC_136068.1, from coordinate 798,969,219 downwards.
GCTGCCCCCCACAGGAGCTGCAAGGACCGCCAACGCCGCCTACGAGTCCGCATGTCCAACCTGGAGCAGGAGGTCCTGAGGTATAAGAACTTGGTTAAGGGCCTCCACTCCGAGCTTGCCACCCTCCGCAAGGAGTATGATGCCCATGCCGCATCATGCACCAGCACCAGTACCCTCCAGTAGTGGAGTGTCCCTTGCCCTTTTTTTATAGACTTTTGCGGGGTGGGATTTGGGAGTTGGGATCGTTTTGGGACGTTTCAAAGACAATCGTTGGGGTTAGGGTGGGTGAGGGAGATTATTTTGTTAGGGCTAAATAAATATATTTTTAAACTTTATCTGACCATACCTGTGTTTTACTGCTTTTCAGTCTGGTGGGTGGGGGGCGGGGGTGTAACAGTAACTTTGTTTTCCTGAACAGTCGTAGGACTTTAGTAGTACAACCGTCAATCTCTTGTCTACTCCGAAATAATACTCCATTATACTACCTCCCACCAAACGCTTATCTTACCTGTAATTTGTGTTAGAAATTAGTGCTAGGCCCAGGGCTGGCTCCAGGTGAAATGGGGATTAACGTTGTCAATCCTGGGCGGGTGACATTTCCTCATTGCGGTGGTACTAGTGGTGTGACACAGTGGCAGTTGCATGCCTATGGAAAAAAAGAAAACGAAACCTTGTTTGTCCTCCTTACTGTAGCATTACAACGGTTACGGTACGATCAAGAAAATAGCAGGTGACAGTACACTAGAACAGTGCCATAATGTAGCCTAACAAATGGTAAAGTATTTGCTAGCAAGTATAACTAGTACTTGCGTTGAATTTATTTGACATTGGCTACTACTACTAGAAGATATAGTACTGAAGCTGAGTAAGTCTAGAAGATATCCTCGTATTCCTTCACCAGCCTGTTGCTATGACCTTATCCTCCCCAGCAAGTGTGTGGAATTATTGATGTCATTTTAGTCAGACATCAAGCAAAACAACACAGCCCGGGGGAAGAGGGTTAGGGTTTGTAAAATGGATGGGAATGGGGGTTTCTTTTTGGGTAGGTTTTGTTGAGAGAAGAAAAAAAAAGCAGAGCATGGACAAACAATAATTGAAGATACAGACAATCTTTGGTTACACATGCAGTCACACTCATAGAATAAAAGACAACAATGGATACTGTATCTGTATTGCGTATGTTGTTGGAGTTGTCCTGTTGAATTTGGTAAGTAAGTTGCATGCAGCAAACAATTCCTCTTATTGGCGGCACTCCTCCATTCCAGCTGACGCTTCGTCCATCAATGTGGCTGGTGACCACTGACAGAAGACACCCTGTCCACTGCCTGCCTGGCGGATGTTGACTGAAACCCGGCCTGTAATTATTAAACGGAAAACAGGAAGTGCTATTACAATACCACTGATAAATAAATAAAAGGTATGTACGCTGTGTGGTTCAAAAAGTGACACTTTGATTTCCCTAATAGACAGTACAATATTTTTGAAATTGCGTGCTCTGTCTGAGTCACCTTTTTAAGGATCAATAAGTATGGCCAAAATATTATAGCGGATCTTTCCCCTCAAGGTAGGTGTACTGTAAACTGTGTTTTAGAACAAAATTTGACCTTCCCAGCAATGCTCCCACCAAGACCCTTACTAAAGCCAGTCGCAAAAATGTAGAAGAACCCCAATCAGATCTCCAAAAACGATGCCTAGCAGAAAAATGGTTACAAAACGTACTTTGAAAGTAACAGTAGGCCCAAATACAGACCGTGGATTGTATTCAAACCACTTGCAAGCAAGCAAAAGTATCCATAGCCAGCATCGCTCCAACAGTGCTCTACAACAACAGAACTGCGTTGCAATAGAACCCCCCGAAACACATGCAATCCTGCTGCTAGGGCTAACCCTAACAAACCCTAACTTACAAAAAGTGCCAAAACTGGTGTTTCCTTATGGATTTTGTCCAACAAACTTCTAGCCGGTATTAGACCTTCCCAGGAATGCCCCCGGCAAGACCCGCCAACCCACCCGCAAAAAAACACCCGACAACACCCCCAAACAGCGAGAAAGCTAAATCTCATACTTACAATGTCTCTCGGCCTTCGGTCCAAACGCGGCGCTGTGCAGCTAGGTCATCATCATCATCAATCATCATAACTCATGTTTTCCACCACGGATTTCCTGAAAAGCAAATGCAATCAAGATTAGACTGTCGCAGCAGTGCTTCGACAGAGACCCCGGCCGCAACCCACCCACAAACAGCAGGAAGCCCCCCAAAACGCTACATTGAGCAAGATGTCAGAAGAAATAGCAAAAAAAAAGTCTGTTCCTTATGGATTTTGTCCAAAACACTTCTATCCGGTATTAGACCTTCCCAGGAATGCCCCAGGCAAGACCCGCCAACCCACCCGCAAAAAACACCCAACAACACCCCCAAACAGCGAAAAAGCTAAATCTCATACTTACAATGTCTCTCGGCCTTCGGTCCAAACGCGGCGCTGTGCAGCTAGGTCATCATCATCATCAATCATCATAACTCCTGTTTTCCACCACGGATTTCCTGAAAAGCAAATGCAATCAAGATTAGACTGTCGCAGCAGTGCTTCGACAGAGACCCCGGCCGCAACCCACCCACGAACAGCAGGAAGCCCCCCAAAACGCTACATTGAGCAAGATGTCAGAAGAAATAGCAAAAAAAAAGGCTGTTCCTTATGGATTTTGTCCAAAACACTTCTATCCGGTATTAGACCTTCCCAGGAATGCCCCAGGCAATACCCGCCAACCCACCCGCAAAAAAACACCCGACAACACCCCCAAACAGCGAAAAAGCTAAATCTCATACTTACAATATCTCTCGGCCTTCGGTCCAAATGCGGCGCTGTTCAGCTAGGTCATCATCATCAATCATCATAACTCCTGTTTTCCACCACGGATTTCCTGAAAAGCAAATGCAATCAAGATTAGACTGTCGCAGGCTCGCAGCAGTGCTTCGACAGACACCAAAAATTACCCACAAACACCCGGAACCCCGCCAAAGAGCACCTCAAAGGCAAGCAAGTCAGCAAAAACGGCAAGAAATTTCCACCTCATATTTGGTCCAAAACACTTTTGTCCATTATTAGAGCTTCACAGCAATGGGCCCAAATCCGTCAACTCACCCGCAAAGAAGTACAACACCCCCACAAGTGCTGAGTCTTTCTTCATTGGGCGTAATCCAGCACTCTGCTTGGAGGGAAATCGCAGTCTGGAGGAGGAGGATAGAGGAGCATGTTCTTCAGAACTTGTGAACCTGAGGAATGTAGACTGCGGCACCTTCAAATCAATAAGCAAACAAGTGAAGACAGTTCTGATGATGGTCTTGTTTTTGGGATTAGGTGATTAAAGTTTGAATTAAATTAACTGTGCAAAACAAAGAAAGAGAGACACAAAGCACACAGGAATAAAAGTGAAAAGGACGAAAAAGAAAGTTCTTGATTGATTGTCTCATTTTCAGGGCTCGGTGTCAGGGAATAAGAACAAGATTTCGTCATCATACTCTGCGAATTCAGGCTGGATGAGGTCAGTGCCACCGAACAGAGAACAAATCCCCTCATCTACGTTGCCGTCCTCCTCGTCTTCATGCGGCGTGCTTTCTCGTACTTTGTAATCTGGTGGTATGAGGTGCTGATTCATCTTGATCATTGTCAGCCGCTCCACATTTTTGGGCGAGAGGCGGCTCCGTTTGGGAGTTACAATGCCACCAGCAGCACTGAAAACACGTTCAGAAGACACACTTGCGAGTGGGCAAGACAAATAGTTTATAGCCAGGTTGAAGAGCTGTGGCCACAATTGTTTTTTGCCATGCCAATACTGCAATGGCTCATCATTAAGAAAGACCTCTGTTGAGTCATTCAGATAGTCCTGCACCATCGACTCAAGGTCATCAACGGTTCCTCCACTTTGCTTACTTTTTGCTGTGGCTGTGACATTTTTTCGAGAACCATACCCAAGCAAACTTAGCCAATACTCTACAACAGCCACTGTTTTTGTTGTGTGTGGTGCAGATGATCCAGTTGCCGGTGTCTTTAACGGCTGAGAGGTCACTTGTGCCCCAGCCACAGGTGCAGAAGTGGATTCTTGTGACTGGGGATGGCCTGCTGATGCTGATGCTGATGTACTGGCTTCTCCTTCAATAACCTGCCGTTCTTTTTCATACCTCTTGGCTGACCAGGCTAACCAATGTTTGTACTTTTGAACATCTGCATCAGCAAAAGGAAAGAATGCTTCGCCTGCCAGCGCCTTTTTGTAGCGTGGATCCAGAATAGTAGCACAAATGTAATGCTGATCTGACTTGATCTTTTCAAGACGTTCATCACCACGTAGGCGCTCTAATAATTTCTCAGACAAAATAAAATGGTCTTTTTTTTTTCATCTTTTTCAAACTCAGAAGACACCGCCATCAGTTGGTGCTCCAGCATGCACAACAATGGGACAGCTTTTCCCAAATTACAGTCCTCCTGGCTGTCTGCACGCGTGAAGAACTCAAAAGGACGAAGCATGTCTGTCAGGCTTTTAACTATGTCCCATTGCGCCGCACTCATCCGCAGGTCCTCCTTCTGAGATGTACCCTCTGTGAAGAAATAGTGATCGAGTACCGTATACTGCTCATACAGACGCTCAAGCATGTAGAAGGTTGAGTTCCAACGTGTTGCCACCTCCTGGATGAGTGCTTTCACTGGCATTCCACGTATAAATAGCAGTCTCCGCAGATGCTTCCGGGCCTTAAAAGAATGGCTGAAATGGTTGCACATTTTGCGGCAGGTGGCCATTACCTCGAACGCTGTACTCTGTTTATCCATCAAGAATTTTTGAACTACCAGGTTGATACAGTGCGCCAAACACGGCACTCTAACATGGTCACCCTTCAACATGGCCTTAACTACATTGGCGCCATTATCCGTGGAAACATAACCAATCTTGAGTTTTAGGGGGGATAGCATTTTCAACACCTTTTTGTTAAACTCTTCCAAAAGGTTTTCTGCTGTGTGACTTTTCTCCAAGCCAAACATGGCTAGTGTTACATGTTTCCGAGCAGCTTTGAAAACTTTGTCCGGGTCAACACCTGCGTTTAGCTTTGCTATAACACCTGAAAAAGAGACCCAGTGTGCAGTGATGCACATGTAATCAGCGCCTGCGCCACTGGTCCACATGTCTGTTGTCAGATGTATTGTGTGAACAGCACTCTTCTGCAAAGCTGCCCCAATCGCCTCCAGCACATCTTCATGTAGTGCTGGAACCGCAACTCTGGCAAAATAGAACCGGCTCGGAACCTTCCATTTAGGGCAGAGCGTTGCCACTAATTCAAGAAAACATACCGCTTCTACAAAAGAAAAAGGTAGAAGGTCCACAGCTAGCATTTTAGCCAGCTTAGTGTTATACAGACGCGTCAGTGGGTGGTTGCGTTCATATGGCACGTCTGAAGTAAGCATTGTTCTAATGTTGCCCTGGACCAAGCATTTACGGGCTGATAATGACTTCGTTGACCCAATTTTGCTCGCTGGTGAACTTTTGTGCGTTGGTGTCTCACTCGCTCCAACACTCTTAGTGTGCCTCACATTGGGTGTGCTGCTGACAGGGGTACTGGGTGTAAGGGAAGTGTTTGACACGTCTTCTTCCTGCTCGTCATCATCAGATGAAACATCAAGGTTTCCTTGAATTTGGCCTTTCTTGATCGCATCTAGGTGCGCAAACCATTTGACAGTGTGCTGTCTCCTAAGATGACCTCTCTGGCCTCCGGTACCATAGTTGGTACCTGGCTTACCACGACTAACTGCTTGCTTACAAATGGTACAAATGGCAAACTTTGGATTTTTTGGACAAACAGTAAAGAAGTCCCAAACTGGGGACTTGAAGTGTCTGTGGGACATGGAGGAGGCGGCGATACTGGTGGTGGTGGTCATGAAGCTAATGCCAGATGAAGTGGAGGATGTGGATTGCCCAACTTTTGTACGTTTTGCACTTTCACCGCCACTAATTAAGGTCGAGGTTGACGGAGGTCTCTTCTTGCCAGAAAGAAATATGGAAGCGGGACGAGTTGGTGTACTACTTAACTCCAATGATTGTGGTGTTTCCACTGCCTCCTCATCGACAACATCATCATCATCATCACGCTCAGCAGCTCTTCGGGCTAGGGTCAAAATGTCTGTTTGCTGCATGCCCGCTGGGGCTGCAGTGACCTTTATGATGACTGGGTCGTCGTTGGCAGAGTCTTCATCAGCAGCAGTATCCGCCACTTCTTGTTGAGACTCATCACACTCCATAACTCTGAGACTTTGGACGAGCTTCCTTTTACGCTTAACTACCTTTGTTGGATCATGGTGTGCCTCACTCTCAGACGGCTGTGGTGCTGGTTCCCAAGTTTGATCCGTATCATCAGAAGGAGGTGTGCTTGAAGAGGATGTAGACACCACCCTTGATCTCTTCCTTGATAGGGGTGTGGAAGACAATGAAGGATCATCAGGAGGAGTGGCTTCCTCAAATGATACCTCGCCTTGATTGTCGATTTCCTGATGTGCCCCTACTTCGGGAGGAACAACTATTGTGGGCACTTGTTGTGACCCTCCATGCACCTCTGCTTGCGCATCTCCTTGCGCTGCCTCTCCTTCCACATGTACTTGGGCTTGTACTTGCACATGTGATTGTTGTTGCGGCTGTGGTTGTTCAACACTCGTCAGATGAGCTACAACAACCTGTGTTGATTGAGGGACATTGCTGCTGCTTTCTTGCGATGAGCCAACATCACTGGTCGATGGTGATTGAAGAACTATACTGGCTGCCTCTGCAGCATTCAAGGGCTTGGACTTAAGTTGGCGTGGTGGTGGTGGTGGCACTGAGCCCAATGGAGCGGGGGTGCTGCTGCCAGCTTGGTCCCCAGCAGATCCCGCTGCTGCTGCTGCAGGCATACTTTTTTTTTTACTCCCAAAAAAAGGGGCGGGCGGCACACCAGTGTCCTTGGTAACTTGCTTCTTCTGCTCCTTACTGGCACCTTTCTTGCTAGAGGAGCTACGGGTTACTTTTTTTGGGGCCATCTTCTTCAGAGCAGGTCAGCAGGCAGCAGTTGCACGAGTTGCAGAGGGTTCTGTGTCCAGACGTGACGTCGCGTGACGTTATGCTGCACACACCGCTGCAGGACTTCTTCCTGGCACTGGTGGTTCTCTTGAGTCTTCTTGTGCACCTAAAAGCAATGGAAGACAGAGGAACATCAGTTCAGTTATACACCCCAAAAAATCGACAAAACACAGAAAAATGAGCACAATCCCATGCCATCCATGATGTTTACATTGAAGACACCCCACAGAAAGACTAGGGACATGCAAGTATGCAACACTCACTACCCCTGGGCATAATGGATGAAAAGTAGGCAAAATAAGTGCAGGCCTCAGACACTGCCTCTCCTCAAAATGGCCCCCTTACACCCCAAGCACATGTTGCCTGTACCAGCCAGCACTCAAGATGGCCACCACCACCACCCACATGGCCAGTCCACATCAACAGTACACCCCCAAAAAACAGAAAAACAGCCAGAAATCACCACAATCCAATGCCATCCATGATGTTTACATCAAAGAGAGTGAGACCACACCACAGGCACACTCAGTCCATGCACCACCACCACCCCTGGGCAAGCAAAAGGCCACACCAGCAGCCCCCCAAAAACGACAAAAAACAATAAAATAAGCACAATCCCAGCCCATCCATGGCCTCAATTATGTTTAAATTCAAGAAGACACCCCACAGAAAGACTAGGCCCATGCAACACTCACCACCCCTGGGCAAAGGGCCACACCAGCAGGCCCAAAAAAACGACAAAAAACAATAAAATCTGCACAATCCCAGCCCATCCATGGCCTCAATGGTGTTTAAATTCAAGAAGACACCCCTCAGAAACACTAGGCCCATGCAACACTCACTACCCCTGGGCATAAGGGATGAAAAGTAGGCAAAATAAGTGCAGGCCTCAGACACTGCCTCTCCTCAAAATGGCCCCCTTACACCCCAAGCACATGTTGCCTGTACCAGCCAGCACTCAAGATGGCCACCACCACCACCCACATGGCCAGTCCACATCAACAGTACACCCCCAAAAAACAGAAAAACAGCCAGAAATCACCACAATCCAATGCCATCCATGATGTTTACATCAAAGAGAGTGAGACCACACCACAGGCACACTCAGTCCATGCACCACCACCACCCCTGGGCAAGCAAAAGGCCACACCAGCAGCCCCCCAAAAACGACAAAAAACAATAAAATAAGCACAATCCCAGCCCATCCATGGCCTCAATTATGTTTAAATTCAAGAAGACACCCCACAGAAAGACTAGGCCCATGCAACACTCACCACCCCTGGGCAAAGGGCCACACCAGCAGGCCCAAAAAAACGACAAAAAACAATAAAATCTGCACAATCCCAGCCCATCCATGGCCTCAATGGTGTTTAAATTCAAGAAGACACCCCTCAGAAACACTAGGCCCATGCAACACTCACTACCCCTGGGCATAAGGGATGAAAAGTAGGCAAAATAAGTGCAGGCCTCAGACACTGCCTCTCCTCAAAATGGCCCCCTTACACCCCAAGCACATGTTGCCTGTACCAGCCAGCACTCAAGATGGCCACCACCACCACCCACATGGCCAGTCCACATCAACAGTACACCCCCAAAAAACAGAAAAACAGCCAGAAATCACCACAATCCAATGCCATCCATGATGTTTACATCAAAGAGAGTGAGACCACACCACAGGCACACTCAGTCCATGCACCACCACCACCCCTGGGCAAGCAAAAGGCCACACCAGCAGCCCCCCAAAAACGACAAAAAACAATAAAATAAGCACAATCCCAGCCCATCCATGGCCTCAATTATGTTTAAATTCAAGAAGACACCCCACAGAAAGACTAGGCCCATGCAACACTCACCACCCCTGGGCAAAGGGCCACACCAGCAGGCCCAAAAAAACGACAAAAAACAATAAAATCTGCACAATCCCAGCCCATCCATGGCCTCAATGGTGTTTAAATTCAAGAAGACACCCCTCAGAAACACTAGGCCCATGCAACACTCACTACCCCTGGGCATAAGGGATGAAAAGTAGGCAAAATAAGTGCAGGCCTCAGACACTGCCTCTCCTCAAAATGGCCCCCTTACACCCCAAGCACATGTTGCCTGTACCAGCCAGCACTCAAGATGGCCACCACCACCACCCACATGGCCAGTCCACATCAACAGTACACCCACAAAAAACAGAAAAACAGCCAGAAATCACCACAATCCAATGCCATCCATGATGTTTACATCAAAGAGAGTGAGACCACACCACAGGCACACTCAGTCCATGCACCACCACCACCCCTGGGCAAGCAAAAGGCCACACCAGCAGCCCCCCAAAAACGACAAAAAACAATAAAATAAGCACAATCCCAGCCCATCCATGGCCTCAATTATGTTTAAATTCAAGAAGACACCCCACAGAAAGACTAGGCCCATGCAACACTCACCACCCCTGGGCAAAGGGCCACACCAGCAGGCCCAAAAAAACGACAAAAAACAATAAAATCTGCACAATCCCAGCCCATCCATGGCCTCAATGGTGTTTAAATTCAAGAAGACACCCCTCAGAAACACTAGGCCCATGCAACACTCACTACCCCTGGGCATAAGGGATGAAAAGTAGGCAAAATAAGTGCAGGCCTCAGACACTGCCTCTCCTCAAAATGGCCCCCTTACACCCCAAGCACATGTTGCCTGTACCAGCCAGCACTCAAGATGGCCACCACCACCACCCACATGGCCAGTCCACATCAACAGTACACCCCCAAAAAACAGAAAAACAGCCAGAAATCACCACAATCCAATGCCATCCATGATGTTTACATCAAAGAGAGTGAGACCACACCACAGGCACACTCAGTCCATGCACCACCACCACCCCTGCGCAAGCAAAAGGCCACACCAGCAGCCCCCCAAAAACGACAAAAAACAATAAAATAAGCACAATCCCAGCCCATCCATGGCCTCAATTATGTTTAAATTCAAGAAGACACCCCACAGAAAGACTAGGCCCATGCAACACTCACCACCCCTGGGCAAAGGGCCACACCAGCAGGCCCAAAAAAACGACAAAAAACAATAAAATCTGCACAATCCCAGCCCATCCATGGCCTCAATGGTGTTTAAATTCAACAAAACAGTTGTATCATGCACCCATAACCAACCCTGGTCCTACTGGATACTGTGGCTACCCACAATATAATTTATTTAATTTTCTGAAAAAGTTCAAAAATTGTACTTGCAGCAACTGTAATGCCCCAAACAAACTTACTTGTGAAAGTTGATTTCTAATCCAAAAGTGATCCAAAGACAGTCAAAAAGGCCTCAAATCCAAATATCCAGCAGCACCCACAAAAAGTAATCCTTCCAGCTCCAGATCCAAATGAAAGTAACCAGGAGATGGACAAAGCACTGGGAGGAGCCTGCTGGACAGGAACAGGAAGTTGGAGACTGTGGGGCACTTCCTTCCTCCCCCCCCCCCAAAATGGACTCCTTGCAAAAAAAAAGGCCATGCAAATGTCAACCTGAGGAGTGATTCTGATAAAAATCATAATTTTCTGAAGGTTTATCCTGTTTGCTGGTGATTTTCTTGTGCGAAATTGCAAAATCTCTATTTCGCAAGTGCGAGATTGTTCCTTTCCGCCGCAACTACGTGTTCGCAATTGCGAACTCTCGCGAGGTGTGCTGTGCAAGGTGGCAAGCCGCGAGTACGTATTCGCGGGCGACAAACTCCCGCGGGAACACGCAGCAAGATCTAAAATGGCGCGTCACTCGCAAAGAAAAACAACTCGGCAAACGCTAAAATGACGGAAAGTGAACGCCGTGCACCAAGCCGCGCGCCGCAACCAAGCAAAAAATCCGCCGCGAGCGGATTCACGGATTTTCAACAAATTCGCGAGAGTTCGCGGATTGCGAATTTGCCGAAAATCCGAAAAATCCGCGAGCGGAGCGGATTTTACGCCCATGCTTATTTCCAAGTTACTGGAGGTTGGGGATTGAAGGATGGAACAGAGCCTGTCTTTCCAGGAGTCTATAATGTGTGTGGTAAGAAAGCCTACTATAGGTTGCCGGCACATTGGTATGGAAGTTGTTATTTTGCTATTGTCTTTCTGAAAGTATATCCATGGATAGAAGCAGCCACAAACTGAACAAAGTAAAGCAAGGACTAACACGTAACAAAAGACAACTTTCTCAGAAATAGTAGATGATATTTTTGGTGCACTGATACCCTCAGTTGGAGTCCTTCTGAATTCACACAAAATTTGAAATGTCTCATTGGTTGATAGTTTATCCACAGATACTGCTGGTGGGTTCTTGATGATTAACCAGGAAATGGTTGCAATCAGATCAATGGTTTTGCAAAATCGACTTGCCCTTGATATTCTATAAGCAAAAGAGGGTAGAGTCTGTGGTATGTTGAACGTCCAACATTGCTGCACATATTTCCCTGACAAGAGTAAAAGTATTGAGAGATATATAAAGAATAGTACGAAATTACATGAACATTTTTTGACCTAACTGGAGGGGAGAGACTTGGTAAGAGTTTCTCCTCTATAGGTAAATGGTTTTCTACCTTTGGAAGTAGTTTATTAGGAACAATAATAATGCCAATAGTTTCAAGTAGCCATAGTGGTCTTAGTAATAATAACAACATATAAGTGTTGTGAGTGTAAAAGTGAAAGAAAAGAAGTGACAGAACTAAAAAAATCAACGAGGAGCAAATAAGAGAAAAAGAGAAGAGATAGAATTAGAGGAACTGAAGGGAGAGTACTATGACTTGATAAAAGACTTAGATATGGGTGCCATATAAAGAGAGAAGAATACAGAATTTTAAAATGAATGAAGATGGCCCTTGGTATGTTATGTATTTTTTATGATGGCTCCTAAAAGCCATCAGAGGGGGGGGTCGATGGAGCAGGGTTTCGCAAAAATTAAACCTGCTCAAATTGATACCACCATAATACATACTAACAGTAAGTAGTTGTAGTAAAACTAACGTGCACCCAACATGAACACAAGGGAAATTGCTTTGCGCATGCTTGAACTGACACGTAAATAAAAAAATATTGTAATATTATGTGTGCTTTGAAAGAAAAACGAAGAAGTTGCATGAATAGGCTGCATGTGCATCAGTATTTTGCATGTTGCATCTTGCTTTAAAGTAATAATTAATGCTGCTTTTTGTATTACGCTATATAACATTAATGGGGAATAGTGCAAGGCGGGTGGTAAACAGTGAGGGTTTCATTGTCACATAATTAATAAATGTTAATTTTCATTTACTTTAGTGTGCTGGATGAATCCGCCATCTTCACTAAATTGACTACTGTTGGAGGGGGAAGTTTGGAGGAGTGAGTCCGCTACGTCAGAAGCAAGACAGAATGTGCTGTGCACCGCAGAAGAGTTGAGAAGGTTGATGACCAGAATGATGAACGACTGCTAAATGATGTCCAAGTCATTAGACCGGAGACACATTCTGTGGATGATGCTAAAGAATGAATAGAAAATGTTAACATTTGTATCACATGAAAGGGCTGTGAGAACAAACTAAAACTCAAACCCTGGGAACCATTATAGAACGATGAATTGTTGAATTAAAGGTGAAGTCACAGTGGTGTGACAACGCCACCTCCTAAGTCCACCCATCCCTTTGCGAGTTTGATGATAGTTTGCAACAATTATGGGATGGACATGTCAAATTTAGGGTATAATTGGGACTCCTTTAGGGGTGTGGTGGACCTTAGGCTGGCAGGAGAGAAAGATGTAAGATGTGTCGCTGTTGGTTGGTTTACAGAGAGGCCTAGCTGTTCCTGTCCCTTTTTATCCTTTGTTCCCTGATCCTATTTCGGGGAACCCCCACCATCTCCCAGGCTGAGGGGGTGGTTTTCCGACAGACCCATAGATTTGTATTTAGCCTAACTTGTTCTCAGAATTTAATTATTGATGTATTTTGTCTCTGAAACTTTTGTCTCTCCAACTATCCACTGTGTCAATGATATAATTGATATGTAATATTTAGATGAAACTATTGTCTCTTCATCTATCCCCCCCGTTAGGTGTATAATCCTTCGCATATATTTTTGCTGAAACTTTTGCCTTTTACTCTATCCACGCCTTCATTCCATAAAGTCATTGCTTTGTTGGATGAGTATGTATCCATTTAAATTTACATAAATAATTTCTCCTTTCGTGAGATTCAGTGTTTGTATTTTGTGACCGAAGGCAGTTGAGCATAATCCATAACATTTTAGATAAAATCATTATTAACTTTACCGAGAGTCTGTGATTATTGAAATTGACTAAATGGTTGGTAAGTTAGTAGTTATTATTGCCATCAACTATTCAACTAATTGGTCCATTGACTAAGGGGAAGGAAAGTTGATGTAAAGTTATTTATGATGTTTCATTTTAACCTATGATAATAAAAGAATTGAATGTACAAAAAATTGACCCCAGCGCATCAGGGATTCTGGGTGAATGTGTATGGGCCATTGTAGTATGATGATTTTTGGGTATTGATCCCTGATCAATTATTGTCATCGGCCCTGGATCATAGGTTTCACAAAATAAATTGTGATTCCTACCCATTCCTTATTTGAGACTCGCAAATTGCGAGTTACAAACAGGTAATGGCTTCCCATTCATTCCTATGGGCCATTATATCAATCACTTCTTAGTTAAAAATGAACGTTATTTATTCTGGTGCCCAAATTTTTTCCCCTTTTTAATATAAACTGTGCCTATACCAAAAAGTGAATTTTCACAGGACACAGCGTGACAGCGAGTGCACTCCCAGGCTGTAAAAGACAGCAGCTGTGGAAAAGTAAACAGAGCACTTTGAATTCAGAGCACTTGAATTCCCCATAACAAAAAAGTAGAATACTTGAGTATCTGACATCACACTAAACATATCTCACCTGCTTTGCTTTACTCCAGAGTTTGCACTCCTGCAGCATATATCCATTCTGGCAATGGCAGCACGCTCAAGAATATGAAGCCCAGCACAGTGAGGAAAATCAAAGCATGCACTGGCATGCTACCCGTTGTCCAGTGCTCACCTTCCTGTGTGCATCCGCAAACCCCACCCTTTCATAATTTGTCACAGGGTGTGGTCAGCTAGCCTCACTGCATTAACCCCCCCTGTGAAAGGGTAGTTCGGGTGTGGCTGAGGCTCCACTGTCTGATTGATGTGAAGCCCCAGGAGATGCAGGGCTTCAGGCTTATATGCCCAGGGCTAACTGTATTACATTGTATTCAGGGGGTGGAATTCAGCCCACGAATCAATGGGTTTGCCCTGCTGATGACATCACAGGTCTCAGGGCTGTGTGAAGCATCAGCCCGACAAATGTATGAAATGAATAACGGAGATTACTGTACATGCGCTTTAGTGTTTAACAGAGCACAGTGTACACACGGAAGCAAGCTTAGGTGAGTATGGTAGCAGCTTGTATCTTTATTTGCTACCAGCACTGGGAACTGTGTTTTTTGTGCTGCAACAGAATAAACAAAAGAAACAATTGATGGATGGAATGCTGCATAATGCAAACATTCACCCCCAGTCACAAGGATCTGGGTTTAATCCATCATTCTTTTGCTTACTAGACCACCCCAGTTTGAACCTAGCCATGTTGAAATCAGTCAAGCTGAAGTGACTTTGTCAACGGCTGAGAAGAGTTGAGCTCCTAGACTGGTGTTAGATCAGCAGCAAGATGGTTGCTTGGTGAGAAGGGGCTGAGGAGTATCATGCTGGATGGTGGTGAAGAAAGCAGGCCTCATGGTAGCTTTAGTTAAGAGGATGTGACTTTGTCAATGGCTGAGATGAGTTGAGCTCCTTGAGTGGTGTTAGTTTAGTAGCAAGAGGGCTGCCATGTGAGAAAGGGGTTGAGGAGTGTAACATGCTGGATGGAGGTAAAGAGAGCAGTCCGCATGGTAGATGTGGACAAGCGGATGCACCTTTAGCAGAGGCTGAGAAGTGTTGTGCTCCTTGAGTGGTGATAGTTCAGTCCGAAGATGGCTGCCAGTTAAGAAGGGGGGAGTGAGGAGTGTAGTATGCTGGGTGGTGGTAAAGAAAGAAGGCATCATAGTAGCAGTAGTCAAGTGGTTGTGACTTTGTCAACAGCTGAGAGAGTTGAGCTCCTTGAGTGGGGTTAGTGCAGTAGCAAGGTGGCGGTCAGGTGAGAAGGGGGGTGAGGAGTGTAGAATGCTGTGTGAAGGTTAGTAGAGCAGGCCTCATAGTAGATGTAGGTATTTACTTTACTGATGAGTAGTGTACCATAGCTGTATATTGTGCAACTATTTGATTGACACACATGTACATGATCCCACATTACATGCTACCATTCTTGTAGGATTTGATACAACACTTACAGACAGCATTGGAATATGATACAATTTTTGCCATGAATATCTGTAATGTAATTTGCAACAATTTTTTTTGCCACATACAAACTAGATTTTGAGATAGATTCTACGTGCCCTGTTCAGGGGGGAGATGTTAATGAGGACGGAAAAGGCCTATTTGATAGCAGACAGGACATTGTGATATTGTGTTAGTTCTTATAGTATGGCTTATCAGAGTCCATTCCTCCCTGTATTCCTTTCAAGCCCTTAGGGTGTAGGAAAGCCAAGACCCAGGAGTAATGGCGCGCTGGAGAACCACTGCTAGTCCTCCGTGTCTCCTAGATGTGGTCGATGTACTTCTTGTGAACCTTCTTCTGGAGGTCATTCCACCTGTTCGCAGTGTCCACTATCCTCTCCCACATTTCCGATCTGGTACTGTAAGGAGTATGCTGGGCTTGAGTTCATAAAATTTTGGGGCTCTACTTTAATGATTTCATCCACCATGGTTGTTAATTCCCTTTTACTGAAGGCTCTTTTTTGGGTGGGCCATCGTGAAGGGATAAATAAAAGGTTAGGGTAGTGATCTCAAAGGAATAATTAAAAAGGGAATAACAGGTTAGGTTGTGCAAATGAAGTTAAAAGTGGTAGTGGTTAATGAGTGATACTTTAGAAATAATAGATCGTATTGTGTATTGCTAGTTGTTCTAAAGGTGGCTGTTCTGTCTAGAATGGCAAAGGATGTTGGTAAAGTTAGGGATGTCTTTTATAGAGTGCAGGTGTTGCCACTTGTGATGAGATTTCAGAAATGTGACATTTGGGTCCAGCCAATCGTATTTCTTTTTTTATATTTTTGGGTTCCTTACACATTGGCTATTGACCACCTTTGAGTAATCGCAATTGGCTGTCTACCACCGTGAGACCTCCAATGTCACTTTGTACTCGTAATACACTCAGCTGTGGAAAGGCTATCCTGGCGGTGTCCGACAGCTCACCTCCAACAAATCAGCCCTTGCGACTCCACAGCAGAATCGGTGACAGGACGTTCAGGGCGGCGGTGTGTGTTTCGGACTGCTCAACTCATAATACGATGGGCTGTTGTCCCCAGCGGCTGTGTGGAGTTGACGGACTCTGTTCTCTGGCACTCGGTCCATCAAAGTCGTAATCGGGCCCTAAGTGGCTTTCGTTCAGCCTCTGTCAGCCATTGGTGGATTTAGTTCATGCACATTCAGCTAGTGCTTGAGACATTTTCAAATTTGTGAGGTCACCCTTGTCCCGGGAATGTCTACACACTTCGGCTTGAGTGGCGCCTTCACACACAAAATATTACACGACCATTTGATAATGTTTAAATAAAAAGTTTTACCAGTGAGGAATGTCACTTAATAAATATCTCACAGTCATAATTCCAGCCATTATATGTAAATCAGATATACACTACGCAATTGGCTTTGCGAATTGGGCTAAGTGATATTATGCTCATGGGAAAACCATTTAATCATATGCACATGTCCAATCATGGAATATAATAGTTTAGAAATATTTTGAGTGCTTATTTTACTTGGGGAATGTTAAAGAGAGACTTGGTATAGAGGACACTGGCTAAGAATGGTGGGCTAAATCTAGGCGCGGAGGGATGCTGCATGGTCAGTTCCATTTTAATCAGAGTACTATAGCTCCTACTGGGGCAGCTGCAGCAGTTGCACCTCGACCCAGAGACCTGAGGGGCCCTCTAAACCCTGCATATTGCTGTATATTATAATTCAAACAGTAACCAGGGAGCCCAATTTCTTTCCTTGCAATAGGGACCATGACACTCTAGTTACGCTGCTGTTTGCCGTGGGGCAGGTTGTGCCATACCTGATGAGTGAGCTGTTTCTTTAAGGACATGCCTTAAACTCCTTCCCAAATACAATTAGCCAAATAAAGAGAGCCTCTATTAACAGTGCACATCATTTGTTAATACTGAAAGCACTTTGAGATACAAGTGCTCTATCCTTTTATAATTGGATAAATACTTAAATAAGAAAGATTGATGCATCCTACAAGCTTACAAAAGGGTGTGGAAACGAGATAATAGAAATGAAATGGCAGCACTACGTGCTTTCCAGTCTTAGTTTAGGAGTTCACATAAAACCTAATTTCAATTGGTAATGCTATTGCGTTTCATAATGTCCCCAAGTGATGCCAGGGGACTGCTGTGGAAAAATGAACAGCTTGAGTGGGATAAAGGAAACCTTTATTTTCAAAGCTTTAGGCAAAATATGTCTTCCCAAGCCAGCCTAGAAATAGCGTTGTTTTTAACAAGGCCCATGTGCACCTCAATGAGGGAATGATACAATACTTGGAACTGTTTAATTTCTCATATATATGTATTTATGCTTTTTTGCAAAACAAGAATATCAAGAGTAAAATATTGAACTTATCTACGGTAAGACATTAAGTCCCTTGTTTATGCCACCCGTTTCCAAATGCAGCAGGTCAACTGTCCATCAGAAACATATAAATACAGTAATGGAAAAAAACATGAATGTCTCTGAACTGAGTGCTGCTTGTTCTAATTCGAGAAACCTTAACAGAAAACAAAGACTATGTCTCTCTTATGGGCTTTGAATACATCAATAAATTTTTACAGGACAGTTTTGTCCAACTGAAAAGTAACTTTTTCAAAACTATAGTTTAAATACGATCCAAAGAAAGTTGATTTATTTATGTTTTTTACTAAACGTGATTTTAGGACTCGCAAAGTCTTCTGCTTGGCTTGTGTTATGTTTGTGGTTTTGTATATAGACACTTTGATTTAAAATGTAAGCAATGCACAGAGCTAATAAACTTTATATTTAGATCAGTTGACAATGTTAAACACCAAAGACCTGAGCCACAAATCCCTATGTGTTTACCTTTCAATTACATGTATAAACATTCTCCATCTGTGTCAGAGTTATTAACCATTTTCTCGTATAAGAGTCATTATGCTTATATGCTACTTCACAAACTGAATTTGCACAAGAGCGAAATGTGCTGCACGTGTAAAAATAAATTTGCTCTTGTAAACAATTGCACTCAGTGTGGGGGTGGGACCCGTGGATGAGTCTGATGACTACGTCCGCATGGCCTAATTTTTAGGTCTTGTCTGAGATAGCTTGCAGCATGCCCATTGCTTACCATTCATTGGGTTCATTGTCACTCTTATTTGCTGCTTTATAATTGGCCAGCGTGTGCCAGCTTCACTTTCTCTTCTTTCAGATGGAGCATGAACCAAGTACTAATTGCTTCAATTTGATTGCATGCCTGCTGTTCGAGCTGTGATTGAGATACTGTTATTTTATTTTTTCTTCTTTTTCTCTTGTTGTCCTTGTCTGTATAGCTTTTTGTGTTGCTTTCCCTCCCACATCGGTGCCTAGATTTCTTTATCTCCCTCCCACATCCCTTGTACTTGCTTCTTCACCTCAGACATCATTGTCCATATTGCTTCTTTCTCTCCCACCCCCATTGTCCATGTTGCTTTTTCCCTTCCCAAACCCACTGTCCGCTGTCTGTATTGCTTTTTCTCTCATCCCCTGTTGTCCATGTTCAGTAGCAGCTCCTGGAGGGAGTGTTGTGGGGTGGTGAGGTGGGGTGGGGGGCAGTAAACTCCGGCATACGGCTGAACGGAGGTAAGTACAGAAATAAATAAATAAAACGAATTACATTGCACACGCTGCATCGCCAAATGGATTCCGATATGCACCTTTATCCTTAAGGGTACCTATTTTTCCACGTCTTGACACAGACCAGAACTTTGTGGATCTCATTTCCATGGCAATATTCTGCATCCTAACTTGGGCCTGGATTTTTGAGGCTACTATTACTTTACCCTGGCGAGATTACAACACATTTCAATTGCCACCCCCTGCCTCTGACAAGGACCTTCAGTGCAGAGACAGAATTACTTGACCAAAGATTCTGATATGCACCTTTATCCTAAAGGGTACCTATTTTTCCACGTCCTGACACAGACCAGAACTTTGTGGATCTCATTTCCATGGTGATATTCTGTGTCCTAACACAGACTTGAATTTTTGCAGATACCATTACTTTACCCTGGTGAGATTACTATACCTTTCAATCGCCCTGAAGATACCCATGTTTGGTCGAAACGCATTGGCTGTGCACTTGAAAACCCAGCATTTCTGCAAAAAAGACACACCGAGGCTACAACTAGCTACGTGGACTCATTCTTTCAAAACAGAGACCTTGTAACTTACTCTCTATACATGTTGCCTCTCATACCCCCGTATGAATGTTTAACTTTATGGTCAAGGGGTAGCTGGCCATTTGAGGTGGGCAATACCCCAGAAGGGTAGTGACCAGACTGGGCAGTGCAATCCTCCTGAACACCCGGCTGCCTCTTCCAATTGTAAAATATACTTCCATGACCCATGTAGTTGGTGACTTTCTGCTACGCTACTACGGATGAAATGTCTGAAAATTTGAGCAAGAGTTGTGCTCCTATGCTCTTACTCACTTCTGCAGTAGATCCTGATTGTGAATTGTGCCTTGCAGTCTCTGAAAACATAGCTGTACATTGGGGATGTTCTCTGCGCAACCCGATTTTCATTAATCTGGCCCTGTTCATTGAAAATGCAGATCCTGATTTATAAAATCTACAAGTGCAAATCACAAAGAAAATCATAAGCTTTGAATGAGTAGAAACGTGTCTACTCAAGCCTAAGATTGACAATTTTCTTGGAGTTCCCAAAACAATTTCATGCCAGGGTTAGGTCATGGGAATGTACGCTAGCCAAAGATTTTCAGACATATTGAAAGCCATGGAATATGTCCATGTTTGAGGTTAGGCAAAGCAATGCATTTGTGGCATATTCTGGCTTCTTCTTCACAAGGAAAATATTGTTCCCTGTTCAGAACTCTTTGTTTCCACCCAGTTGAGCATCATCCCTATTCCTTGCCTAAACTGTCACCAAAATTACATCAACAGTTTGTGTGCATTCATGAGTTTTCCAGAGTTGGAAATTACCTACAAAAGTTTTGTGAAACCCACAATGTTCTTTGCCGCCCACCTCTCTCATTCTTTCAATCTCTTTTTCCTTCCCTTTTCCCAAACTTATTCGAGTCTGCAAAGTTGACACTTTTTTATGCGTGGGTAAATAGATCATCGCAAGGTAGTACTGATTTTTTGTATTAGGATTTCAAAGTAGAAAGCTAAATGCACTACTGTTGCGCCAAGAAATGACAATGGTTTATGGCTCAAAATGTCTGCATTTCTCACTTAACTTCAGTTCCAAAACCAAATATTAAAAGTGTGCTTTGCAAAAGCCCATGCATTTGTTCGATTATTTGTTTTCTCTTTTCTTTTCATTTCCATTTCGGAGAAAAAGTCCCATTTCCATTTGGAGTGACAATTTCTTCTCACTCCAACTCATCTTTAATAGGGATTTCATTCTACATTTCAAAGGACTACATTTTATGACTGATTCAAGGGTGAAAAAAAGGAGTGAATAACAGGTTGAGTGTCTAAGATAATATTGACAGTTCAGTCTGTTGCGAATCTATTGTTCTGTTCTAACTAGGCTTTCAGCAAGATTCTTGTACTTGAAATTATCTTAAACCTCAAATGTTATCTGGGTGTCCTCGGCATATGGTTCAAAATATGGCCCATAACCCTAGCTTGCTATAAACATATAACAAGGTGGTGACAGTAGTGACGTGCTTAAAGCTTTTCACCTTGTTTAAGAATGAAGTATAATATGTGAGTCAGGCATTTGTTTACACTACACGCCGTATGTTCTAGGTGGTGTACAAAGGTGGACTGGTCCACTCTGTTGATGGTGTCAAGAAGTCTCACAGTCACACACAGTGGCAATGAAGAAGTATCCAATGCCTTGTATAGCTCCACCCACAAGACGCACACAGTAAGGAAGTTCCTGCCATTAATTACAATTAATGTTGGGTGTATGAATTTTAATTTAATTACAATGGACTTATGACCTATCAGTGGTTGTTTTTCTAAGGATTTTCCAGGTGGCCTAGTAAAGTAATTGAGACTTCAGTCAATTCAGAGTTGAGGGCGAGTAAATTAACAGCTAATGGTTACTCTAAATCCTGCAGTTTCCCCAACGTTCTGTGCTAAGGCAGGCTCCACTAGGTGCACCCACTGGGAAACAAGTGAAGCGTGAGTCTCCAGTACTGGGAACCACACCCTTCTATAAGTAAATACGTTTTTTTAAAGGGTGACTTCTGATGAAGAAGATGGCTATGTCCCAGAAGGCATC
Source organism: Lissotriton helveticus (assembly GCF_964261635.1). Lineage (NCBI taxonomy): Eukaryota > Metazoa > Chordata > Amphibia > Caudata > Salamandridae > Lissotriton > Lissotriton helveticus. The sequence continues at coordinate 798,947,536 of NC_136068.1, read as the reverse complement.
ATCATGACAAGCCCATAATTCAAAATGTGGCCTGTACGCACTTGGAGGTCTCATGGGAATTATGAGGTGCACAAAGATACCTCAGACCTGTCATAATTGCCCCCAAGAAACTCAATGAGAAACTGTGAGTGAGAATGAGGTATTGAGGCATTCCACCCCACTAAAGGCGATGTGATTCTCTGGCCAGGCACGATTAGTGATAAGTCTAAATTGTTTTGTCGTACATCACTAGCTTTTCATAATGAAAAGAATGCTATCACTTTAACGGAAAGGTTTTATGTCAGAACAAAATCACAGGATTTGCTATTACATTCCATCATTTGGAGAGCACTCTCGTGAAAGCTTAGTAGAGTTTGAAGTAAACAAATCAACATGAAACCGTATCTTAGATACAAAATAAATATTTAGCTGTTTTCTTTGATATATAAACATGGCGGAGGATGTGTTTGTTACTGTGTGCTAAGCGCGAAAAAACAACATGAATTCAAGTGTTTATTCGGTGACCCATTATTGTTTTCCCTTTATTCTCAAAATAGAGATATTTGTTGTTTTAAACAAAAACTGTTTTCATTCTCTGGGTGTTTCTAGTCTGCTGTTATGTAATGCACTTTGAAGACTGCAGGGAAGATCAAGTTGTCAAAGTACAACAAAAAACAGAAGGTGTTTACCCTGGGAACTATTAAAAATATGCGTTTCTGGCAGAAAACCTGTAACACAGAACATTCTACACAGAACATGTAACTTACACTCAACATTGGACTTACGAACACAATATAGCCCTCACTCCATTGACCACATTTTTAGAACGTTGTACTGAAACACTTCAGTTCTCGTTGTTTCATCCCCTTTCAGTAAACATGCCATATGTGAGCCTGAACTGCTCCACTTTCTCTATTCCATGCTGATCACTCCCGTATCAGCCTACGCCTGATTACATGTACGTGCTTACGAATGCCTGCTTCCTGCACGTGCCCTGGCTGTTTGCACATGTACTGTCTAGTCCACTGAGCCCAGGTGGATAACTGACAGATGCCCTTCAGTAGTGAAGAGCCTCATTCTTTGTCTTGTTCAGTATCCTGCTTGACTGCTGCCACCAGGGGAATAATCATTAGATGTTGATGTGCCTCTTCCGTTTCTGTTTTTGCAGTTATAGAATCCTTAATAATTGCTATCTTTCATTTATTTCGCAAAAGTCTACCTTACTAGCCTTCACCAAACAAAAACAGCACCAGGTAGAATCTGTAATGTGTAAAGGAAAGTGCCAACTTCTTAATGCTGGCTAGTGACTCGTGCAAGTGAAAGGACGTTCCTCCAAAAATAGCATATGGAGTATGTTGCTATGACTTACCAAATAGTCATGTATCCTGCATAGTCCTTATACAATCTTATCATTTTTAGACAGTACACAAACAAAGCAAAACATATTTAAGAAACATAACAATTTTGTTCGATTAAATTCAACTCTCAAAATGGTCACACCAACCACTGTAATTATGGTGGCACATTAACTACTGTGACATCCTAATTTGAGATACAAAGAGCATATTTAGCAAATACTACACCCACATGTGTGCCACAAGCACATATATCACATTGGGTAAAGCAACACACGCGTAAATACATTTAAAAAGGTTCAGTTATGCTTCATATGCTCCAACAATCTGCTCAGATGCTCAGAAGATCTCCATGTGCCAGGCAGCCAGCCTGTCTTCGAATATAGGAGACGCTATCGCACACAGTAGAGCTCCCTGACCCTCACCTCTGACACCAGAATCAAACACAAACAACTCAGAAATAATTTGATAAAATAGCATTATCTGCTATTCCCTTTCAAAATAATATGCTTGAAAGAATAGATTTGCAACATTTAAATAAATGGTGACTTGTTCACAAAAGTAAAATTACGCGTGTAGATGTATTCTCATTTAAGTTTACTCGTGCACCTAAAAGTAACTTTACTACTTTTTGCTACTTTTTGCTATTCTCCATTCTAATATCACTATTGGTAACTTTATCAAGGATGATAATAGAAGAATTACTTAGAGCCAGTGGCAGCTCGCAGAGGGTGCGCTGCAGGCGGGAGGCAGGGGAGGGGCAGGGTGGGTGGGGGGTAGTAGAGTCAGACATACGATGGCCAGGAGTAAAGTAAGTACATAAATAAATAAAACTATTTACCTTGCGCTCGCTGCATCGCCAAGTTGACCAGCTCTTACCTCCCTGCTGGAAAATCAGCCATTATGAATTTGGAGGATTTGGTGCACTCTGGGACAAAATAATGCCACACTCTACAGGATATGGTCATATTCTAGGGGAGGTGCCCTGCTCCCATTGGTCAGCCGTGACCTCCTGCTTGACCCAGAGAACTGGAAATAAGTATCTGAGAGGGTCAGAGCCTCTCAGATCTGCTGCTTGAAACTTAAGCCCAACTTAAGCTTGCAAAAAGCCCAATGTAAGAGACTAGAACGTATCTGGAGGAAGGAATATTCAACTGCTGCCGGACTTACGTATAAAGCCGAATTAAAACTTTACCACAAGGCTTGTGCTCGTACCAGAGCCTCTTATGCTACTAATCTGATTACTGAAGCTATGAATAAGTCTAAAGTTCTATTTAAAGTAGTAAAAGACCTTGCTGGTTCGCAGACAGCTGCTATACCCCCTCCTCTCTCAAGCAAGAAATGTGACGAACTCGCCCAATATTTCACATCCAAAATTGACAAAATCTACGAAGACATAAGAACCCATGAGGAATCAAATACTAGTCCTTGTCTATCCCCCACCCCTTCTTGCCCTCCCTTGGTTTCTTTGAAGGCCTGGCCTGACCTTTTACCTGCCTCCCTTTTGGAAATTTTAAACAATATTAAATCTGGTTCTCCCATGGATCCCCTACCTATTTCGGTCCTACGTCATCTCGAGTCTCCTCAACTCAATGTGATCTGTTCTTTACTTAATGCTTCGCTTGACCTGGCTATGGTACCCCACTGCTGGAAGCATGCAATGGTTACCCCGCTCCTTAAGAAACCCACTGCAGATCCTAATGTTGCTGCAAATTTTCGGCCCATCTCATTGTTGCCGGCTTTTTCAAAAATTTTGGAAAGGCATATTCATTTTCATCTTTCACGTTTTGTCACTTCTAACAATCTCCTTCACCCCTCCCAATCTGGCTTTCGTCAAGGCTTCTCCACTGAAACCACGCTATTAGGAGTAACTGAGAATATTCGCCAATTATTAGATCAAGGTGAAACGGCTGCACTGATATTGCTTGACCTCAGTGCAGCCTTCGATACTATTTCGCACAGTATCCTTCTCAGTAGCCTTGCCTCCTTTGGCATTTGTGACAAAGCCTTGCTCTGGTTCTCGTCTTTTCTCACTGACAGGACTTTTCAAATTTTTTCTAATACCTCCACTTCCAGCACTTATCTTTCTCCTCATGGTGTCCCCCAGGGTTCTATCCTTAGCCCTCTCCTCTTTAATCTTTATGTTGTTCCGCTAGCACATGTCGCATATCACTCTGGCCTAAAGCTTTTTACTTATGCTGATGATTCTCAGATTGTGTTTTCCTTATCTCAAGTTGACCCTTCTTCACCTTCTTCTCTGCAGTCTGGTCTTAGTAACATTTCTCGCTGGATGAGCCAAAATTTTCTTAAGCTCAACAGCGATAAGACGGAGGTGCTCGTTTTTGGTAATAAGCCTGATCTTTGGAGTTCGAGACACTGGCCGTCAACCATGGGCGACTTACCCATTCCATCGGAACGAGCAAGAAATCTAGGGGTACTTATCGATAGGGATCTATCGATGAAGGACCAGGTAAATAAAGTTACAGCCACCTGTTTTACTATCTTAAGATGGCTGAGGAAAATCTTCTGGATTTTGCCATCTGACACCCAAAGATCTGTCATGACGGCCCTGGTGACCTCAAGATTGGACTACAGCAATGTGCTCTATCTTGGGGCTACCAAGGCGGTCATGCGCCGTCTCCAATTAGTCCAGAATGCCGCTGCTTGGCTTCTATGTGGATGCCGGAAATATGATCCAATTACAGAACGCATCAAGCAACTCCATTGGCTTAATCTTGACAATCGGGTAAAATTTAAGGCACTATGCTTTATGCATAAGATTAAGATTGAAGAAGCTCCCAGTTATCTTCAATCACTTGTTAAACCTTATATACCCACACGCTCTCTTCGATCTTCTTCTCAACACTTGTTCTGCGTGCCTAAGTTCAGGCTTTCGAGAGTAGGTGGTCGTTCCTTTGCTGTACTGGGACCCAAACTCTGGAATTCTCTTCCCCTGGACCTACGAATGGAGCAGTGCCATTTCCGCTTCCGAAGAACTTTAAAGACCTGGTTTTTTGTCCAATAATTTCTTCTCTGGAGTAATTATGTCGCTCATTGTCAATTAGCGCCGGGAAACCCTCACGGGTAGCTGTCGCGCTCTATAAGATTAATAAATAATAATAATAATAATAATAATTAAGGAAGCAAGACGTTGCCATGCTGAAAAGTTGGGGTGCAAAATCCTAAGACCTGTCCTCTGAAGACTGCACCAGCTGAAACTACAGTCCTTTGGATTACCTTGATGCAAAAGAACTAAAGAGTGAACTCCCAGCAAGCTACTGGTTAACAGCGCTCACCTGGACCATCAGCACCAAGGATCCTCAACCTGGAGAACACCAGTGGATTTGTAAGGGTTCTGTCCAAGTGGATTGTGGGAACTGAAGTCTTCAACTTTCAAGGACCATCTTGAAAATTCCAGACCCTTGGAGTGAGTTTGAGACACTTTTGGGATCATTTGAGGAACTTCATGAAGAAGTTCAAGACATTTGGAGAACTTTGGAGCAACTTTAAAAAAAGCTCCATAGAGCGACCGACTCAACCTGGCCAGCCAGGCCGCCTGCCTTCAACCGCGACCCGGCCAAGCCATCCAGGTTTGTCACGCGAAAAACTCCATAGTTTGACCCGGAGTAGCAGAAATCCAAATCTGGCGAACCCTCAATGAATCTCGCCTGGTGAAGGGCATTAGTGGCCCCCACAAGAAAAAGCTCGTAAAAGTTTCTAAGTCCGAACGAAGAAAAGGTGACAGGGAGCAACCGCGAAAGCCAAGCCACCTGCCTTCAACCACGTGTCGTCCTGGATCCTGGGTTTGCCCTACTGAAATGCTCCGGAAGTCGGATTTCCATGCGTTTGACCCGGAGCACATCGCAAGGCAATCCGGTGAACCCTCACTGAATCCGGACTGGCTGAGAGCTTTGAGGGACCCCGGGAAGAAAAGCTCCAGAAAAGTTTCTAAGTCCGGAGGTAAAAACTGTGACAGAGACCTACAGCAAGTGGTAGCTGCTCAGGGCTCCATCGCGGTCAGCATGGAACTTTGACTTTGAACTGGGCTGTCGTGACCAGATATCCCAATAAGATGCTATATGTTTCTAAGTGCTATATAATGCTAAATCTTTGAAGATTCATATCTCCGGTTCCCCACATTGGCTTTTCGTCGTTTTGGTGTCATTTTAAAGATAGACATATTTCCTATTTTTATAAATTGGTGTTGGATTTTTATTATGTGTGTGCCTTAATTATTCTGAAGTTAAGCTTGCCTGCTCGCAGCCAAGCTACCAAGGGTTGAGCATAGGAATAATTTTCTAAGACCTATACTGAGTCCTCTCATGTGTTAGTGGCCTTATTGCCAGGGGCAGACATACATTTTCCCCAATCAATAATCCACTTTCCAACAGGAGGATATTTTAAAGAAGAGGCAAGATGAGAGGTGGCTGGTGAAGGAGAAGTTTTCCATTTTTCAGCTGACACAAGCTCTTCCTGAAATCCACCGCCACCTCACCCCTAAAGAAGGATGTCCTGTCCCCAATACCCTCCCACCTGTTCTATTGCCTCACCTGGTATCACTAATGTGGTGCCAGGTGAGATAGTAAAACTCCCTCTTGCTCGCTAAAAACACTTTTCATAGAGCCACTTTTTCAAATAGCATGCCAGCTTCCGTTGTTGCAGGTGTAACAGCAGGTGCAGCAGGGAAATGCAGAGGTTTTATCTCAAAACACAACCCAACCACACAGGAAGATATGTCCTTATGCTACCAATGCAACTACCACAATACAGTGTATTTCTTTCACTTGGTTTCTTAAACCCTAACACAATATTTTACAATGTGGATTTTAATGAGTTATGATTGTATCCTCCCACTTGTCCAGACCCTCGATAGGGAGGGACTCCTGTATCATCCAAACCCTTTCCTTAGTGTATTTAGGGTCTTACCTGTGGTTGGGTCCCTAATTCAGACACCACTTCAACTTCCACCGTCTGGTCACTCTGGACTTCGCTGGACTTTGCTCTGGGTATCAAGGCTGCAACCAGGAAGACTCATGCTGCTCCAGATCTCTTTGCTCTGCTAGTCTGCTGCAACCATACCTGTGCTCCATACAGGAACCCGTCCAGAGCATGTGGACATGCAAGACACCTGAAGGAATCTCCCTTGAAGTGAATGAGTCACTTCCCTGCATCTGCAGGCACCCCAACTAAGCTGACTGGTCTGCTGATCCTGGGCTCCTAGGGACTCCAAAAGGCTCAACAACACAGGCAGTGGTTCTTCACATCCCTCAAATCTTTCCCTGTCCTCTCACCAAGTTTGAGGCCAGTATCCCCTGTAGGAGCCATAGGAACCAAATGCCTGTGCACCGCTTCGACTTGCAGTTGCAACACTTGTTGGCTTCCTTCCACCAAGATCTTTGGGCTCCAAGTAGCCCCAACCACAAGCATCCCCTGTGACCAGAATCTTTGACCACACCACATTGCTTGCTCCGTGGGTCTGCTTCTTTGGTAGCTGCTTGAGGTCTTCTGGTGACTCCAGTGCCTCTGGCATGTGGGTCCTGTTGAGGGTCACATTTGAATTCTTTTGGGCTCTTCTGAATGCTCGGGACCTGCCCTGACTCCCCTGATTGTGGCGAGTCTCCTGGACCTTGCTGGTCCCAACATCGTAACTTCTTGTACTCCTTCATTAGTTGCAGTTGCCAAGGCTTGCTGGTGCTCCTGCTGGACACCGACCCCTCAACTCTCGACATCCAATGTGGGACAGCTCATGTGTGGCTCCTGGTCTTCCACAGAATCACCTGGTCGATAAAGCTGCAGTTTCAAGGTCACCGACAGCTTTCCTGCAACCCCGACACCCATGGGCATTCATCTTCCATGCATCCTGGTCACTCCTGGGTGGCATAGACTCTGTCCCCTCTGCTTTCAGCTTCTTCACATCTTGAATCCACCTTTGGTTTCCACCGGACACTTTCACCTTCTCCAGCAGCAGCATCTTTCTGAAATCTCCCGGTGAGTTTGAGGACAGTTTCTGACACCACTTTACACCTATGCACCCAGCTTCCCTGGTGCAGGTATAATGGTTCCTAAGTATCCACGGGTGGGGTGGCTCTTCAGCTTCTTGTCTTCCACTGAGTTCCTTCAGGGTCCACTGGGAAGGGTGCTCCTCCTTTAAAATTGCAACTGCAATTTACCCATTGACTTGCATTGTTCCCACGGTCGTGTTCCCACTCGGCACACAGCCTCTGTGGGACTCCTGGTTACTTACCTTAGGTGGTTCCTTGGGTATCCAATACTTCTATGTCTTCTGGGTATAGTCTTGTCTCAAGTCCCGGTTCACATATCAATATTTTAGTACATGGTTGGGTCCCCCCTGGTGACCACTGTGTAATCTGTGCTACTTACCTGTTTCTATCATAAAGTATTGTGTGCAGTGTGTATATCTTCGGCTAGGAGATTTCTGTATGTGTTAGTGAGTATCCTATAATAAACACATATTTTTGTAAATACACTGTGTGGTTCTTTATCATTTAATCTATACCTATAGGATTATGTTCTGGTAAAACAAAATGCTTTACACTCGTTATGGACTAAGCCTGAAGTCTGCTCTACACAGCTACCACTTAGTGATCTTTCTAAGGTTGTCTAAGACCCCTAAAATCTCCATAAGGGTTGCCTGGATCAGTGCAAGGTGTCCACTTATATAAGTGAACATCATATACTGAGCCAGCCGCTCACACACTCTGGTCACCATGTAATGCAATTATTCTTTAAGTTATATTTTGTCTGATAAAATTGCCTTTAGAGTTGGCATTGTAAGAGAACTACTACATTTGTTAGGCCTCGTCTTTACGAGCAGTAGAGGGATGTTTGTGGATCTCAAACTCTGTATTTAAGCCTTCAATATGTCATCTTCATGTATGACTTAGGATGGCTTACCACCCTATGTACATCTCTCTCTCTTGCTCTTATCAGCCTCTGTCATTCCACAGCTCCTGATGAACACCTTGCAAACATCAACACTGATGACAAGAGGTGGGAAAACAATCTTTACAACAATATCTTTACCATTAGATGCCTTTACCACTCAGACGTTACCACTCAGCCTTTACCACTCTGTTTTTGTACCTTTAGCACACATGTCTCAATTACACAGTTAAGTATTTTTTTAAATAACATAATTGTTAGGTTATTTTAATTTTTTTAAAGGGTTTTTTGGTAAAGGGAGGTTTGTGAAATTTTAGAGTTTAGGCGATGGTAGTGGTAATTGAAGATAACATAAACATAAGGGTGTAGAAGTGGGCAGTGCTAAAGGGAGGTAAGAAGTAAATAAAAAATATGGGGGTCTTTTTACGTTTGTCAATATTGATTGAACATAATCCTTCTCACTATAGCTGCTGGAACAGGAGCCACCTTGAGAACACAAACTACAACAACACTGTTTGTGCAGCAGACATTGTGGGGGTCATCCAGAAATTAAACATCTGTGGCTCAAACTGGTGAGTTGACGTGCCTAGATAAATTCATTTCATATGCTTCTTCATGTTCACATGGTACTAATATCACTATATTTTATTCAGAACAATGGCAGTTAAAGTATGTGTAGAACTATTGTTCCAAAACTGTATTTGATGTACTTCAACTGTTTACATCTTCTCCTTGTAGGCCCTGGGGACATTGTGCTGGATGATGATGCTGAACAATCTACAAGGAGAAGATAGCAGGCAATCGAGGGAGAGAATCCAATCCACATCCATGCAACTTTCTTAGTGGCCAACATTGGTCAAAAGGAGGAAGAGGAGAAGGAGATGTAGGAGCAGGTGAAGGAGTAGGAAGATCAGAATGAGGAAGACATTATTGCCCCCATCAGAATATCTTCAAAACAGTCACCTCAGGTCTTAGCAGCAAGCTTCCTCCAAAACCCATTATGATGATTGCCAGTCCCCAGCCATTAGATAAGAAGCCACAGAGGTGTGTTCTCCTTTGCAAGACTTGCCTCCAAAAAGCCCTCAACAAATAAATACCACTGTAAAATATCCTACACTCTACTCCCATGAAGGTGGATTTCTGGTCGTCTCTCATTCTCATGAGGATCTGATATCCCCCATTCATCATTCCTCCCTACCCATACCTGCCGTGCAGATAGCACCACTCTCCATGATGGTCAGCCCGCTGGCCATGTCAGACAGCCACACAAGCAAGGAGGTGTTGGCGTAGTCCAAGCTTGCTGTCTGGGAGGATATTTTATTTCAACAGTACTCTAATGTGTTAGAGTATATTCATGTAGAGATGGCTATTTTCCTTGAGATAAATATCTATCTTATATTACACCCTCTGATGATTGACAGGTCAGTATGTGCCTTGGATAACATTGTAAAATGTTACCAAGACATGGCAAAGATGCATTCCCGAGAACATCTTAAAACGTTTAGGAAAGAAAGTGTAAGGCAACATGCATTGGTCAAGAAGATGATAAAGATTATAAGCAAAACATGCCAATGTCGTTTATCATGGCCAACACAGCCACACGATTCTACAAAGGCACTTCAACCAAAATGGGACACACTACCTGCAAACCTAAAACCTCAGCCACAACCACTTATTCCACCTCCACCACCACTAACTCAACCACTCACAGGATAGGCACGCCCTCAAACAAACTCACCATGGTATTCCCTAGGTGGATTAATATGATAAACTCAACAAAAATGACTTTGGTTTAGTTAAATTTCATTACTCTGTCCTTAACACATTTACTGAAAACTCTCTGGATAATACAGTATGGCATACCTTTTTCTATTTGAAAAAAATCTGTCAAGTTTTCACCTGTGTTGAATGTTTGATGTTGAAGTTACTATATAGGAAAGTGATATTGTGATATTATGACATTGAAAGCATCTTCAATATAACTGAACATTTCTGTTGCTTGCCATACAATGCATTAACCTGCATAAAAAAGCATTAACATTTTATATATTTTATATATCATTAATAAATGGTAGGCAGACTTTGGGAGGAGCGACTGTCATGGCCCAGTTTCCTGTGCCTGTCATGGTCCTGAGTGTGGCCCCAACCCTTATTAAAACATTACTTGGTGTAGGAATACTCTAATAACAATGGTATTGCACACGCAAGTAGGTCTGTGGTTTTTCACTAGTGCCTCTGTTGCCCCTATGATGACTCTTGACCTTTGAAATAAGAACAAGTTCTTATGAGACATTCATTGTATTTACACTTGTTATTGTATCAGCCAATGATTCCCCACACTGGCAGTAATTGCTGATGGCTCACTGATTGTTTCCTGCCAGTAATTGTTGATGGCTCACCGATTATTTTCCTGAATTACTGATGACTCACTGATTGTTTCCTGCTGATAATTGCAGATGACTCACTGATTGGTAATTAATAATGACTCTGATTGGTTCCTGCCCACCCCAATCTAATTTCTGATGACTCATGGGCACCACACTTCAGCACTGACTATCTATTTGAACCCCCTAGGCTCTGGAACAAGTGCTTGGCCTTGCCGCTCAAACCAGCTCATCTGACCCACAGACTTCTCCTACTTCAAATCCTGCTCACTTTTTTTGCAGCAGCTCCAACTCTTCGCATCACAGCAACTCCTGTTCTCCTGCTTATCACCCGGCCCAGCCAGACGTCTTCCAGACTCCTGGAGAAATCAATCAGATTTTGGATCTTCATCTAGCGATGCTCCTCGTCTCCATGCTGACACCATCTTCCTACAGACAAAGACAAAGGAGGAAAGAAAAACAAGAATAACCATCACTGAACCGCCACCTGATGATCAGATCTCAACCAACATTCAGGTAAACCAATTCCTTTCCTAAAGGCAGGAGCAATAAGAACAATGCAAGAGTTTGAAACATTGTAATGAAAGATGCAAAAAGGACAGCTCATGAGTTTTGGGAATCGTAATTAAATTGTAAGAAACAGATAGATAAATGGACACAAGTGTATTTGTCTTGCATTCACTGCTGGAAGTGCTTATCTCTCCAATTCATTTTGAAAAAGACATCTTTATGCTCAATAGATAAAATTCCAACTAAGATTTGTTAAGACAGTTTCATTGTAAATATAAAGAACTCTGGACTCAAATTGACCCAGTGTGGTTTGGACAATACTGAACCTTTTGCTAAATCAGCCAAAAGAACCCTGTTTCAAATTTGGCAATGACATCCCCAAGTACTGTTTTAAAAGGGTAATCAATTATTCAGTTAGCAATGGTAATCCTTCAATATCTGTTTTCGCTTAACAATTGTGCTTTAACATAACTTGATCTTTACAGAGGTCAAGAGCAACACCTACAGCCAAGGCAGTCCAGTGCTCTGAGAGACGTGCAGAGCCTTTGTGATCTGTTTCTTTGTCTCTCATTCTCATTATGTCTTCGCCTTGGGAACTTTCACTGGGGCAATGTGTATACATTCATTGCTACCAAGGAAAGGTCCTTGGCAGGAGTCGGGTTCCATCGTCACCCCATCTGAACTTCCTGGTGTTGAGGTGAGTGGCTTGTAAATATAATTCTTAAAACCATTTTTGCTGGTATGTGTCTATTGCCTATGGCAGGTGGCGGCTGCCAAGCAGGCCAGAGGAAAACAGAATAATCCTATAAAAATGATGGCTGGTGTACTCCTAAGGCAGGCGGCGGGTGTGCATCTATGATCTGTGGCAGTCTGACGGTGCAGGGCAGGAAAAGGGAAAATTGAATAATCCTTAAAATAATTATTGCTGGTGTGTGTCTATGGCCTATAGCAGGTGGTGAATGCAGGGCAGGCTCGGGGAAAATTGAATAATCTTTCAAGAAACTATTGCTGGTGTGTGCTTATGGGTTATGGCAGGTGGTGGCTGCAGGGCAGGCCAGGGGAGAATCGAATATTCCTTTAAAAAATATTGCTGTTGTGCACCTATGGTAGGCAGCAGGTGCAGGCCAGGGGAAAAAGGAATAATCCGTAAAAAAACATTGCTGGTGTGAGACTATAGCAGGCAGGTGCCTCCCCAGGGACTATAAGAAATCTGTTAGGAGTCAAGGAGATTCAGGGGAAAATGGAAAAATGCATACAGAAATTACTTTACATACATGCTAACATCAGCCTCAGGCTTATTAAACTCACATACGATTAAAAAGAAAAGATGAAGAAAAGACAAATATGCATAGGCCTCTTCTATCAATGTCCTTGGAAAATGGCTTTGAATAGTGGAAGAAAAAGAACAAACTGGCTGCACAAAATCACTTCACTGGCACCTGCTCACCAAGGGCAAAGGCATGTACAACAAAGAACACATGTAGGCCTATGACAAAAGCAAAGCACGCCGACTACAAAATGGGCGCCGGTCACATGGCCAGCAAAGGTAAAGGCTTAGACAACAAAGAACACATGCAAAAGCAAAGCACACTGACCACAAAATGGCTGCAAGCAACATTGCCACCAAGGGCAAACACATGGTCAACAAAGAACACATGCAGGCTTATGGCAAAAGCAAAACACAAGGACTACAAAATGGCCACCAGCCACAAGGCTACAAAGGGAGAAAGCATGGACAAGAAAGAAGACATGCAGGTCTATGGCAAAAGCAATTCACACTGAGTACAAAATGGCCGCCGGCCGCATTGCGACAAAGGGCAAAGTCATGAACAACAAAGAACACATGCAGGCCTATGGCAGAAGCAAAACACACTTACTACACAAAATAAAATGGCCATCCTGCCATATGGCCGCCCTGCCATATGATATTGAGAACAAAAATAAAGTAGTGGCAAGTGGCAAACACACTGGCCATTTCTGACACACACGCCCACCTGCCACACCAAAGAAATGACCCATGGCCAGCAAATAAAGGAGGCATGGTATACAAAGAGAAAAACACTACTATTAACTCAAGAATGTCAAAAACAAAAATCATCTATCAACGTTAAATTTCACCAAACACAAACATCTCAAGGCATCCATAAAATACCACACCAAAATACGTTAACACCTTGGAGATAAACGTAAAATACAAAGAGAACATATTTTCAATTTATTCCGAGGCCATCCCTACATCAACAGATACAAAAAAACATATACCACATAAACAACAGTAATTTAATATATACATATATACCCAATGCCTTGTGTTAATAGCTGGCTGGTTGTAGTACGTGGCATTCGTATACTAGGCACCACAGTAAAATAAGCAAAATAATAATACAAAATTCTCTCACAACACACAAAAGACAAAGTCCTTTAAATGTTTTAAACCGAGAACCCCAGCCCTCCCAAACCTGTGCAGACTTTTTCCCCTGGAAAAACAAAAATGTTAAAGCAAAATAAGCAACTACTGCAACTTCTGCTCACCTACAATCAAATTTAAAAATGGAAGAAAAAACATCATATGCATAAAAAACTGGTGCATGCCCTCCATCAAGCAACACACTTATCCAAATGTTCTTTAAGCTACTTTATTCCTCTAAAAAACAATTCTTGAAAATCCAATGGCATATGCAGCAGGGATTGCAGACAAAGAAGAGAGTGTTTCTTTTCCCTCAAAATCCAAATTAAAAGTGACCAGGGGATGGACAAAGAACTGTCAGGAGCCTTCTTGACCGAAAGAGGAAGCTGGAGCCTCTGTTGCACTTCCTTCCTGTTAAAAAAAAGTAAAATTAAATCATTTGTTTCACGCTAAAAAACTTCCTGAAGCATCTGTTTCGGTAGATTCGTTAATCAAATTTCAAGAAGACTTTGCTTCTTCTCGAGTAGGAAATCTGACTCAGAAAGCAGCCCTCTGAATGCAACTGCTCACAACGGCCCTCATTAGAAAATGACGCCAGAAAACACACTAGGGGACACCAAATCTCACTTGCACTCATGCTCGCAAGCTTGCTTGCTGGAGCCTTATGCTGTTCCCATTGTTATCGAGTTGCTCGAACGCAAGCAGAATTCTGCCACGCAGTGATTGGTGGAATTTGGCTTTAACATCCGTGTTAAAGAGTAACACGAAGTGACCAAAATTCCACCAATTCTGCGAGTGGAATGACATTTTCCTCCCACCCCAAAAGGCACTTGCTAGCAGCTAGAAGAGAGGGAAGAATTTTGCTTAGGATTTTGCGAAGAGCAACATAAAGTGCACTAGCTACTGAAATGAAGAACACAGGACAGGCCTGAGTCAATAGTGGCACCAAGATTACTAGCAGAAGTGAAAGGAATGGGAGATAGTCCAACGGTCTAAGGACACAACATAGGTACTTAAATAAAGGGATGTTTCTCTAAAATTAATACAGTTGTTCTGTTGGATTTCAATTTGTTAATGGTCACCCAGAAGGCCATTGCAGATAAGCAGTTGTTGAGGACTTTTGAATGTATTGCTGAACCAGCAGATGCACGTCATTGCTGTAATTAGAAAAGGATAAGTGGAAAATCTATCACATCAGCCACGGTGAGATGTAGACAATAAAAAAGTTTGAACTTAGTGAAGAGCCCTAAGGGGTTCCGCAGGTAAGTGAGAGGTAAGTGGATTGGAACAGTGGCATATAGAAAACTTGATGACGTGCAGCCACCAAAGATGAGTGCCACTCCAAGGATATGTATCAGGTTTATAACAAAGACAGTCTGTCAAAGATACTATTGTGAGGAAAGGCACCTAAAATTACAGGAAGATTTTATAGGATAATGGTGGGAGTGCTGCATTAATTCATGATGGTATGAGCAACATTAACAGCACCAAGAACTACATGGTGGCCATTTTGAAACCAGACTTTGCCTGGTTAAGTGTGCTGCAAGTTTTCAGGAAATAGCCCAGTTATAGCTGACTGATTTTCAACATTAATAGATGTATAATGCATGTAAGTACAGTGTCTCTCATTTCCTATCCAGTATGACATCTGCTTAGCGATACCATTGCCACAGACCAGGGTTATATGTGATGAAATGAGATTCCCTTGGGGCTGTGGTGACAGTTACTGGAGACCAGCTGATTGACCTCTATGTACGTGGCTGGTTTGTGTAATAAACGTTTATTACACTCATCTCTCTCTTCGGATATCACTTCACTTACTTGAAGGTAACGCAGGAAAATGGGACTTAAGTTGGCAAAAACTCCAGAATTTGCTATAGTTTTTTTGGGGGGTATGGATCATGGTGGAGGATAAGGAACAACTGAGAGAGAGTGAAAGATCCTGGGACACAAAGTTCAAGTGTTTTTTCCGGAGTTGTGGAGAAAAGGGGACAATAAGATAACTGAATTTAATATGTGTATATGTATGTGTGTGTGTGTGTGTATGTATGTATATGTGCATGTATGTAGGTACGTACATAGTATTTATATAGTGTAAACATAGCTAAAAGGCAGTGGAGTGCTGTACATGGTCAAAGACAAGCATAAAGCCCAATGAGAGACAATGAAGCTGGATTGAGGATAGTTAATGCTTTGGATGTAGTGTTCTTTACAGAGGTGAGCCTTCAATTCTTTTCTAAAATGGAGCCGCATTGGGGTAGTCCTCATGGATACACAGGTGTTGTTCCAGATCCTGGGTGCATAGATGGAAATGGCCTGTTGTTTAATAGATGAAATACTGTGAGACACCTACTTAGCCAGCAGTATGGTGAATATGTCAAACAAAAAAGGGGAAAAGTGCAGTAACAGACTGGCAGGCAGGATGACTGATGGATCGTGTGTGGTAAGATCACCTTGCATGGCAAGTATTTTGTAGAATAGAAGTATAAAAGATCAAAGCACATTTGTTAGGTGGGAGGAATAGCAGTATAGTCACACAAGACATTAGAGAACTATTTTGTGATGTAAAAAAACTACTTTAGCAGCATTATGCAGAGAGCAAATAGGGTCCTGAAAATAGCTACTTTGGTCTAGGAAGCTAGCTATTTTCGTAAGGGGTCAAATGTTCTTCTTTAAGTGTAAGCAGAGGCATGAATGAATAGTCATAGATTTTGCCCCATTGGTGCTCAAATTGGTTTTCTTTATTGTTAGGTTCTAGCAGCTCAGAGAAGATTTTTTTCTAGTTTGTTCAAGATATATTACGTTTTTAGACACCAGATAATTAATCTTTGAGGAAATCTAGTTCTGAAGAAGATATCTGGGTTTTAGAGACAGGCTTTTCGGACAGTTTCCAATGGGATCTCAGGCAGATGGAGGCAGGTGTGCTCTGCATCTGTGCCAACATTGTCATTAAATAGCCTCAGACACATGATTGGTGTTCAGTAGCATGGCCTCACCAGGGCCTGGGAGTTACTAGCAAGTAACACATGAGTATGACTAAAAAACATTTGATTTGCATTTGTAATTTGCATAGCTTTTGCTCTGGAAGGAGCATCATGGCGCTGAGCGGAGGATTAGATGGCTTCTGGAAACCTGATTAACCAGAACGGAATAGTTAGATGAGAGAGGAGCACAATGAGTCAGAGGATGCAAATATTTAGGTTTTCAGAAGTTTCCTATAGGGAGTTTCTGATGTAGTGCCTCTCAAATGACTGGGTAGAAGATTCCAGGCTTTGGACCCAAGGGCAGCCAGGCATTTACCCACTTTTGTCTTGCACCTGAATCGAGGGGGCGGGGGGTGGTTTGAGTAGGTTTCCTGATCATATACAACATCAAGCTTTACCCTCAGTTTTGCCTGTGCTGCACTGAAAACACAAAAGCAAGCTAAAAGAAGAAAGATATCAGAAAAGAAGATAAACAGAAAGATTACTTACAATAATAAAGCAAAAGGAGGTTGAACTAAAATAACCAACTAAGCACAAAAATAGAATAGCCACAGGATCCAAAAACATAAAGAAAGTAAAAAATGCAACTATACGGTTAAGAAAGGCACCAGTAGCGGTCGGCAGTAGGTGTTTCTGTAGGGCGGTGACATGGGCAGGGTGGGGGGTAGTAATGTATGGATTACGGAGTTTTACAGGTAAGTAAACATTTAAATAAATAAAACGAATTTCATTGTACGCACTGCATCATCAAATGTAATGCAGTGCGTGCAACGAATATGAGTATATGAGGATTACAAACAATGTTGGAATGCTACTTGAGCCTGAAGCTCGCCATTGATTTCAAGCTAATACTAACGAGGTATGTTTGGATTTTCAGCCCCTGTGGGGTTATCATGAATATTTTCTAAACATGACTGATTATAATACTAGATAAAGATATAAACCCTTCATTTTAATCTATTTTTAATACTTATTAAAATATAGAGTTCATCTGCTGCAAGTGTCATCTATTAAACTACGAGGCGCACCAATGGGCAATTCTAGACAGCGTGGGGTTTAACTTAGTTGTATTTTACTCATAGCTAGATATGACATCCCCATGGTGGCTTCCTGACTGTCCTAATTGCGATGAGTCAAATGTTAGCTTTTATTATGCTCCATCGGTGGTGAGATGTTTTGGTGTTGAACTATTAGTCATGTACTGTTTGTCTTTTGATTCCCAGTCCTGTTTCATTATGACATCTTGTCCATTATCATGTTTATGTTCTCCCTGTTTTTCGTTTATTATGACATCATGTTCACTGTCATGGATCAGTTTTGTGCCAGTTCTGCAATTTGTGATTGTTTCTTATTTTGGGATTGCACTTGTTATTACTCTTGGTGCATTGTATAGTTGTGTTTATACATGTTTGTATATGTTGTTTACAGCCCTAAGGAAGTTCAATAAATCTTTTGCGAAACACATTGGCTGGACGGCTTGTGAATATGTATGTCTATGATAAAGAAGATTAAAAAGGAATACATTTGCTACTTTAATATACACCATCTTTAACATCATTTGAAAGCAGAATATTTTCCTGGTGCACCATTCCATTTTAAATACTGCATGCTGGGTAAAACTAGGCTCTGGATGGAGAGGTTAAGGTTCAAAGGTTAAGCACTGCTGCTTCGGAGGTGGGTCTGACCTTATTTGTAATGAATGGGATGAGAGAGAAGGTAATGAGGATATGTTATTCTTAACTACCATCAAATAGTACTAATTGTTACTGGAGGGGGGGGGGGGCATGCAGAATATGCAATCGAGAGTCACTAAGGAAGTCAGCCATGGCTCAAGTTTGTAAACAAATGCCAATGTCCCTAATACATTGTATTTATTTTCTGTAGTGACCCGTTTCGGTTTATTTACTTATAAAGGATACCCACTTGGCATTGGGCTAGATGTAGGTAAATAGTTTTTACCGATTCTAAAATACCGAATTTTTCCAATTCGGTATTTTAGAATCGGTAAATCCTATGTAGGTCATTAATCGGTAAAAAATACCGAATCGTTAAGATTCGGAATTTACAGAAAATTGGGAAAAAGTCAAGGGTGGCAGGGTGGCACTTTGACACCCTGTTACACCCCTGATTAGTGCTGGTGTGCACATGTGGCACACATACATGCCCTAAGGGCATGTATGTCTGTCACATGGCACAGGTGTAAATGCACCTTTATGAATTTACATAGGAATTCCTTATTTACCACCAACTAATAGTTGATGGTAAATAACGAATTCTTAAAGCCCAGAAGCACTGTTTACAGTGCTTCCTACATCTCATTTACAGATTCGGTAAATACCGAATTGGTAAATGATGTTTCGGTAAATACCGAATCGGTAAATACCGATTCGTTATTTACTGAATCGGTAAAAAAGCCTCCTACATAGGAAAAGGCTTTTACCGGTCGGTAACGGCAGATTTCGGCCGTTACCGACCGGTAAAAGCCTGCCTACATCTGGCCCATAATTCTTTAATTAGTGACAAGTCACTAACTGCACCAGAGTAAACTCTATGTGCTCCCTCTTCTGCGGAGTAGCAGAAATCTCGTTGTCCATTTTAAAAATAGAGAAAACTACACAATATACTGTCCACTGCTCATTATTTTATCAAGGGGCTGTGGGAACCATAAACTAGTTTCTTTTTAAAAACACATCAGGATTTAATTTGAACATCTGAAGCAATGGTACGTCAAACTCTTCTGAGAGCCAGAAACGAATATTTTTATTTTATTTTTATCTTATCACGACAATTCCTAAATCTGCTAAACTTACTATGGGGGCCAACTATGACCCCTCGATGGCCTAATACCAAGTGCTAAGCTGCGCTTGTCAGCATGATCACAAGTATTGTGTTTCCATTGTATCTGGCCAGTTGTTTTGAAATTCATGTCAGTTTGCTCCCACACAGCCCTTGAGATTTGTTGGAAAAGTTTAGTTTCTTAGTTACCCACACATTGGTCTGTCATCTCCATCAGCAGAGAACAGTCTGGTATTTACCAGCCACTGTTCACTTAGAGGACCCTGGGAAGAACGCCCTTTAAGGGATCGGGTAACTAATGTAGAAAACAGCAGCCACCCCTTCACTCCCCACCCCCTCCCACCTCCACTACTGACAACGAGCAGTGTAAACACACAAGAGGAAGAAATATCACCTGAATCAGAAGGAACAAGAGCGCTGTTTACTCCCACCACCGGTAAAAAACACATTATTCAAAAACAGAACGATATTTGTGGAGCGTGTGATGTGGTTCGACTTTTTCCGACAGTAAACGCCCTTGCTATATAATCTTATTGAAGTCGTTATCTCGAGGCATTGCGGACCCGAAAAATCCCCTGTTATGATCTATTAAAAATGGATGCATACACCATATTGGAAGAGTTTGGATTGGGAAACATGGTCATTGAAGGAAATTCAGAAATGGTAAAAACCGTGGACATTGGCTGGCTGTACTCCTTTGTGTTACACCGAGAAAATGTAAGCACTCCAACAGCCGCTGTTAATCGTACTTCTTGACAGAGCTTTTTTCTACATAATTAACTTTATAGGCGTGGTCAGCCTTTTCATAAACATATCGGAAGTTTACACAAAAGTGTGCATATTATGTTTGCTGGTTTAAAGGATCGAAAACTTCAGTGGGAGGACAATTTGGCATTGCAATTTTGACCCACGGAACGGTGCAAAATGTACTGGGCAGTGTCACACGTCATTCCATTCAGATGTTTTACACTTTTTTGGGCGGTGCAAAACACTGCTTCGTTGCAATGTACTTTGACGTCAATCCAATCGTCTGGTGCTATAAAAATATGTTTTATCGAGAGAGCAGTTGGAGGGACCTCCCCCTCTTCCCCCGGCCCCCCCCCACAGGTGAAAACTGAGGAACATGAGACAGTCATGCGCATCTTTCAAAAAGGATATAGTTCTGACGAATTTGTTAAAATGCCTCATTTACAAAAATGAAGGCTTTTGATTTTTTTTTAATTATAATCATATAGGTCAGAGCAGATATTTTGCTTGCTCACAATTAAGAGAGGTGAGAACAGAAAAGCGTATGGTTTCCTTTCCTCAATAAACAGTATCTGAATGCTTTTTGTAGTTTTATACAGCCCCAACTTGTCTCAAAGGCATCCGAGCACTTTACATGAGGGCCAGATTACGTTACACAAGGTCGGATTTTTTTGTTAAGGCAAACTTCATAGGAAACTCCATCAGTTAAATGTCGTGTGCGAGACCAATCAAATGCCTTCTTCAAATTCTTTTACTTCCTTGGCTATTAAATTCCAAAAGAACCTACTATTGGAAGATTATTTCGATCAGAAAGAGTACCGGCGCTGGAAAATACATCTATTAAAGAATGTAAATGTGGATCAACCTTCTTTATCCGTGTTCATATTATTCAATAGATAATAGGATACTGATGGGATAAAGGCCTCCATCATTAACTTAGGAATTCAGTCAAATAATAGATAAGGTGAAAGTCTCTTGACACTTAGGCACCTCTGGCATTTACAAGAGATGATCTGAATTCAGCAGCAAGTATTTGATCATTTCTCTTCCCAAAATTCAGCACTCCCATCTCGAAGGATCTTCTTGAAAAATATTTCCAGATGAACAGTACATTAATGGAAAAAAATTATACGACTGTCTGAAGTTAAATGTGTTAGCGCTCTGACCAGGGCAGAGGGAAATGAAAAATAAACAGGAAAACACCATTTGAAATATCCTCGAGCTGAGTGAACTATAATGTTTCACTCTAAAATTAAAATATTTCTGCGAGAATAGCAGATAATGTAAAAATTCAGGAAAATATAGTCAATTTAGCCCAGCTGACAAAATGAATTTATCTTTGGCGCAATATCCCAGTTCCAGGCCATCCTAACATCACTAGGCTAAATCCAATATTGCCACTACTGTACATACAGAAGTGAGCACTGGTAGTCAGAGAGAGCATTGAGTTCACTCCAGGATTACTGTAAATTGTATATGCTGGTCTTCCACAAATGTCCTGCTCGACAAACTGCGAAGAATCCAGAACACGCCTGTTATGCTATCGTTGTTCTAATAAAGAGAAGTCATGTTTCGGAATTTAGTGCCCGATTTGTACTCTGGCAGACGGAGTATTCTCCCTGGCCTGGCGGAGGAATTTACGTCTGCCAGCACGAGACTACCTCACCCCCCAGACATATAAATGACTGCCTACATGGAGGTCATTTATAAAGGCATTGGCAGTACACTTTGTCACAATGGTTCCTGTCAATGCATCAAAAGGACGCAGTCCTGCATCGATTAGTATTCTTTTTGACTTTTCAAAAAGAAAAAAGTCATGCTGTCTTCCCCATGAGAGGCTTCTCTCATGACGGGATGAGCATTAGAATGGTTTTGTTGTTCCTTACCACCAAAGGAACAGTAAAAAATGACTATGCGTTCAACCATCTCTCCAATGCATGCAGTCTGTATGTTGAATACTGTTGTCCGACGAAATAAGGACATCTAAGAGGTGTTGACATTTTGGGTAAGTTTAATGTTTCTTTGATGAGCAGTGCAGCAAGGGTGCAATATGTAATAAGGTCTGTAATGTCTGGTGTGTGAAAAACTGCAGGGAATGCATTATAGAGCTTGAGGTGGAGGATGCAACTTACTGTTTGTGGGTAAGTAGTAGTAAGTTGAATGTAGAGGAGGTTTGGGCTGTGTGCAGTCAGGCTATTGGGCAGGTGTTTCTTTATATGAATTTTGGTGTGAATTTATCAGTGTTGAGTATGGTGAGGCACATGTTGATGCATCCTAGTATGAGCTTGGTGTTCATCAATGCAGGGCCTGGGTTTCTGGCCCTAGGCCCTTCCTGGACTAAACAGGCCGAAACAGGTCATGCCCTTGTCCGTGTCTGCTGCTTACTGAGGGTGTCTTGGATGATGGGATGCCCTTCGGTGGCAGGTGTCACCACATCACACATCGGCTGAATACCAGGCTATGTCTGTTTGTGGTTGTGGACTAACGACTGACACCACATGGATTGTAAGTTTGGAAATAACTACTTGGGTTGGAAAGTCCTTTGGTGGACAGACTGGCTGTTTTTGGTGGTGATGCAGTGGCTTTCATCATGTCAGCTGGACTCTGTGTGAGATGTTCTTGTGGAGCAAACTGGGCACAGGTGCTCCTTTTGGTGGAAAAGGGCTGAGGTGCACTCTTTAATTATGTATAGCTGGAAGTAGGGCCATGGATGCTTGGGGAGTGAACTGTATACAGAGCCTCAGGTTATTGTTGTTTTTTGCATAATCCTTGTCGCAGGAAAGATCTGCGGAGCGTTGTTTGGTTGCAGCAGTGATGCAGAGGTTCTAAGCACATCAGCTGGCCAATGGGTTATGGATCTGTGTGGGGCAAGATAGGTACATATACCACAGGTATTGGTGTTTTTAAATAGTGACTGTGAGAGAGAAGACATCAAGTGCACTGACTGGCTGTTTGTGGCATTGAACTGACGCTTTCAACAGGAGAGGTACCATGTGGTCTGTCAGTGACCCTAATTCGGATATTCTTCCACAACATATTCACTTTTTTAGAGGCTCAAGCTTGTATAGCAAACCAATGCATACTCCATGTGGCCATGAGTATAGCATTCCAACTCACACACCAATATGTGAGGGCTTCCTGCATTCAGGGAATACTTGCCTGTAGGGACTTTGAAGTCTGTAACATTATGACCCACAAAACAACACTACTATTCTTCTCCGCAGAATATGGTCATTTTAATGTAGTAAAAAACTATGTTGATCTGAGATTTCTATGCCTTACATAATTTAAATATGTTTACTATTTCCCCTGAATCAGTTTGCAGGTCCATGATGCATGCCACTTCAGGGGTTAAATACTGTGAGGACACGTCTGCCACGCAATGCAAGGATGATGGTGCTGCAATATTTATGTTATTTCTAAAGATAGACTCCACCAAAGACAAAGTATAAATATTGTTCCACATAAGACAAGTAATGATCCTCATGTTATGAGAGTTGTCGCCTAGCATGTGGTGAATATTTAGCAATGCTTTCTCTCAGACTCACCAAGATTTCCCTGATAGACCATGACATAAAGGAACCTGGTGGAAATGGTGTTCAAGAGGCGTCCCTAAATTGGGTGGTCTCTTTGATTCCATGTTCACTGGTGTTGGGTTTGCTTTAAGTCTTCTGCAAGGAAGTTCCCAGTGGCAGAGGTGCAGCCATGAAAACGTTTTTCTACCATATTTTCAACAAGGATAGAAAACAAGCAGATGGTAGTCATGATACCTGCCAATTTCTTGAGTACATACCAGTTCAAATGTACTTTACAAGAGGCCCATATCTTTATTACAACTGACATTTTGCTGTTATGACTCTTTTGTGATAGGAGGTGGTGGCACCTATTGAGGGCCTCTGTTTTTTCTCATGAGAATAAGCAATTTGGGGGTTCCATTAATTTCTGAGTTGAAGACAAATATCTCAGATATTAATCAATATCTCTTTAACCTTTTTGGACACAGGGGTCAGATGGCATTTATAATTACATTTCTGCAGAAGAATCAAGAAAGCAGGGACTCAATTTTACTTCTATTGTTCAGATGTTGCAGAGAACACAATCTTAAGCTATTTTAACCTCATATATATGTGTGGGGGCATAGTATTCTCTATTGATAATGCAATGGAGAAGTACATGTGGAGGTCCATGATAACAGCAGTTTAAGCTGTTGTTGATCCACAAAGAGATGGACGGACATCTGAAACATTTCAGGCACTTATCCCCAGTCACAGATCTAGATTGAATCCATCATCATTCTTTAGCTCTATTCGCCACCACAGTCGAGACCCAGCCATATGCATGTCAGTCTTGACCCTGTTCCTCATGGGAACAATCCAGCCTGAACTGCCAAGCCAGGTCTTCCCTGAACTGGAAACAAGCATCCTGGGAATGGTTTCGGGTTAACATCCCTCATCAGCCAGGCTAGCTTGAATCCAGTGGCAAAGTGAGCAAGGGATCCACATCTGGGCATATCCTGCCAACTTAGGGTGAACAAAGCAAACACAAAGATATGATGGACGGAGCACTGAAACTGTTCAGACACTCACCCCGAGTCACAGATCTGGGTTGAATCCATCATTGTGCTTTAGCTCACTTCGCCACCCCAGTTCAGACCCAACCACATGCAAATCGGTCTTGACCCTGTTCCTCATGGGAACAGTCCAGACCAAACTGCCAAGCCAGGTCTTCCTTGGACAGGAAATAAACATCCTGTGACCGGTATCGGGGTAGCACTCCTCATCAGCCAGGCTAGTTGGAATCTAGTGGCAACATGAGAAAGGGACCTAAGGTCTGGGCATCCCCTGCCAAATTAGGGTGAACAAAGCAAACACAAAGAGATGGTGGACGGAGCGCTGAAACTTTTCAGACACTCACCCTAGTCACTGATCTGTGTTGAATCCATCATCGTTCTTTAGCTTACTTTGCCACCCCAGTTCAGACACAGCCATATGCAAATCAGTCCTGAACGTGTTCCCCATGGGAACATTCAAGCCCTAACTACCAAGCCAGGTCTTCCCTGGACCAGAAACAAGCATCCTGGAACTGGTTTCGGGGTAACACCCCTCATCAGCCAGGCTAGCTTGAATCCAGTAGCAAAGGGGCAGATGTATGAAGCTCAAATGGGTTTGCAAACGCCGAAATTCGCAGAATTTCGGCGTTTGCAAACTAATTTTCGCTAAATGGTATGTATGTAGCAAATTTGAGTGCAAAATAAGGAATCGCAAATTTGCGATTCCTTATTTTACGATTGCATTTAAGGAATCGCAAACTTTGCGATTCCTTAAATGCAATGTATGAAACACCCAAGTTGTGCGATTTCTAATTAAGAAATCGCAAATTACCACCAACTTGAAGTTGGTGGTAATTCGCGATTTCTTTCCCATAAGCATTTTTTTGCATTTGTGAAGGAGCCATGTGGCACACATACATGCCCTTAGGGCATGTATGTGCGCCATATGCGCACACATGTGAATTTCAGGGGTGCATCAGGGTGTCCTTATGACACCCATGCACCCTTGAAATTATTCTCAATTTGCGATTCTCAAATTGCGAATCGCAAATTGAGAATATCTTCACATTCATTCGTATGGGCCTCCTCGCCCGTAGAAATTAATGGGAAATGATTCCTTAATTGCGATTCGCAATTTGCTAATCGCAATTAAGGAATTTTAACAAATCGCAAAAAAAAAATCGATTTTACTACATACATACCAATTTGCAAATCTCAAATAGCGATTTCTAAAAAATCGCTATTTGAGATTCGCAAATCTGGATGTTGATACATCTGCCCCAAAGTGAGGAAGGGACCCAAGTCTGGGCATACCCTGTCAACTTAGTGCAAACAAAGCAAACATAAACAGATGATGACGTAGGCCTGAAACTTTTCAAACACTCATCCCAGCCACAGATCCGAGTTGAATCCATCATCGTTCATTAGTTCACTTCGCTACCCTAGTTCAGAACCAGCCATATGCAAATCAGTCTTGACCCTGTCCCTCGTGTGAACAGTCCAGCCCAAAGTACCAACATAGGTCATCCCTGGATCGTAAACAAGCACGGTTTAGAGGTAACACCCCTCATCAGCCAGGCTAGCTTGAATCCAGTGGCAAAGTTAGCAAGGTACCCAAATCTGGGCATACCCTGTCAACTTAGGGCGAACAAAGCAAACACAAATAAATGATGGACGGAGCGCTGAAACTTTTCAAACACTCCCTCCCAGTCACAGATCTGGGTTGAATACATCATCGTTCATTAGCTCACTTCGCCACCCCAGTTCATAACCAGACATGCAAACCAGTCTTGAACCTGTTCCTCATGGGAACAGTCAAGCCCGAACTACCAAGTCAGGTCTTCCCTGGACCAGAAACAAGCATCCAAGGACCGGGTTCGGGGTAACACCCCTCATCAGCCAGGTTAGCTTGAAACCAGTGGCAAAGTGAGCAAGGGACCCACGTCTGTGCATATACTGCCAACTTAGGGCCAACAAAGCAAATATAAGGAAATGATGGACGGAGCGCTGACACTTTTCAAACACGCACTCCCAGTCACAGATCTGGGTTGAATACATCATCGGTCATTAGCTCACTTTGTCAACCGAGTTCAGAACCTCCCATATTCAAATCAGTCTTGACCCTGTTCCTCATGGGAACAGTCCAGCCCGAAGTACCTAGGCAGGTTGTCTGTGTACCGGAAACAAGCATCCTGGGACCGGTTTAGAGGTAACACCCCTCATAAGCCAGGCTACCTTGAATCCAGTGGCAAAGGTAGCAAGGTACCCAAATCTGGGCATACCCTGTCAACTTAGGGCGAACAAAGCAACCACAAAGAGATGATGGATGGAGCGCCAAAACCTTTCAGACACTCACCCCCAGTCACAGATCTGGGTTAAATCCATCATTTTTGTTTAGCTCATTTGTGTGCACAATCTGGGAACTTTGTATGGTTTTAATGCATTGCATAACTAATTCTAGGGCGTTAACCACTAATAATAACATTTTGGTAATCATATTCTAAGAAACTATCCTCAAACTTCCTTCTACCACAGAGAAGACTACACTCTGCCTCCCTGTCACTTACCAATACTCTCCTCATCCACTGAAGCAGTAGTGGAAGATGCTCCTTTTCCCACATCGTGGCAAAGACCTGGAACAGCCTCCCCAAGCAACTAAGGACCATCACCTCACTTCTGGAATTCCGAATGGTCCTCAAGCCCTGACTGATTGAGCAAGCCATAGGGACCTGCAAGAGGCCTGGATACCCTATTGGGCGATTAGCCACGCTTTATAATTCCTGATTGATTGATTGAAAATCCTACCCAGAATGATACAAACATCCTAGAAGATGTTAAAAATCATAACAAATATTCAACCTGACTAATTATATGATGCATCCTGCCCTCCTGAAATCATAATCTATCCCAACTTTTTCCTATTCTCCAGGGAGTACCTAACTAAATTTCTGAGAAACATGAGACTTACCAACATCTTCTGGCAAACATGAGATCTGTTAATTGCTTCTGGGAAACACAATCCCTACAAACTACTTCTGAAAAGTAGGAGACCTACAGCTACTTTAGCTTGGGCCATTTAGCTCCCAATCCATCAGGATTGCATATGGTGCTGTAAGAGTCTATTCTTTCTGACATGCTGCACAAAAAGTATATGGTTTTGCTGGCATTCTGATGTAGAAACTAAATGATTAGATTCAGAATGTAAATACAATTTTATTTTGCTGAAATTGTGGTTGTTCTATTAAGTGAATCCATCATATCATCAAAGTTAAACAAACAAGTCTACAGCCATTTGGAGATCATCCATGATTGATACAATTTCCTCCATAAAAGCTAAATCTAACATGATAGTGGTGAAGAGCAGCGTCTTCCAAGAATTCAGTGAAGATTTTAAGATTTTAGAGATAAAAGTGAAAGGGGAGAGAGTTGTCCAGTTGTAAAACTCCCTAGGGTCTGCTTTGAAATTCTTCAAGAGTGGTGTCATAAATGAGAGTTCAAAGAAATGTTGGGGATATTAATAAGTGGAAGGTGGTCACTGACCTGCTGAAACTTGAGGGGTCCTCAAGGGAACATGAAAAAAGAGTCATAAGAGCTGAACATACCTACAACGGATCATCTCCTGATGAATCTTGATCGTACAAGGTTCCACAAGGAAACGTGCAAAGGGTAATAAGAACTCAACAACCTACCTACAGCAGATTCTAGAGGAAGGGTGGGATCTGCAGTGACCTCTCAGAAACTGCAATTTCATCAAACCAAATTTTTAAACTGCCATTGCCAATGTATTTGCTGAAGAAAATGAATTCTCTAATCTTAGTTTTGTTTTCTTGGATCTCAGAACTATAATAAATAAATGATCTAATCCTGCATTTGAACTAGAAATGCATTTGGAATTCACTTGTTATAATCCACCCTCCCTTCACTCGAAGATGCCTCGCATAAGAGAAACAGACTGACTGGTGGAAGCAAATATTATGCTCTCAAAGCCTGCACCTTAGAAGAGCTGAGATGGTTCCTTCTTAAACTAGCAATTTTTTAAAAAGCTTATGTCTAACTTTCAATTCACTACACACCCACAAACAGATTTACATGTTATGAAACTTTTTTCACTAAAACACAGCAAAACTGTGTTTTCCTTGCTTGACTCAACTAGGCTGAATTAGGCCTAAATGTCTTTTTGAATCCTAATGTAGTCATAATGTGTGCTTTTACTTCTCATCTCGCGTAGCAAAATGTCCATCAGTATAATGCTTTGTGTAGACATGATGTTCTTGGGAAACTCACATGGAAATATTTTGCTACTTACAAGGCTCTCCTTGCCCGTATTACTGTAGGCCTATTTGTTTATGAGACTGTCATTGTTCTGAGTGTAATCACATTTTTACTGGCCAATTCGATAACATTAAGTCAAAAGGATGGTTTCAATATTTATTTTAGGGATGGAATTAGGGCAGTGCTATATTATTTCATATTATATATTCTGATTTGTCAATTGCATAATGATGTATGATCATTTTATGCTGTCAATGTGATTTTCTCTGTATTTTCCTATAAAATCCCATTAAATTGGAGGAGAGCAAGCCTGGTTTCCCCAACTCTTAGAGAGGAGAACGGCATCAGTCTATCCCTTGATCTGATTGAACAATTTTGCTGTGAGACTTGACTTCATGCCATTCCTTTTTCGGCATCTGATTGAGCATTATGCAAATTCCCTACATTGATATATACCATGAATTTTGCAAACTAGTCTTTTGTTTTTCTGTATTGCAGTGTTTATTGAAATAAACCATCATGGTTTTTATGCGTTTAGAAGGCTCAAGTCCTTTCTTTACTCACACAACTTACTTAATTGAATATGTTGTTTATAATGCCATCGATCTGTTGTCTGTCGGGACACATTGCCGCATATATTCTTTGGGTTACACTGCCTCTGATCTTGAATATCCGGTTTACCTTGCGTATCTGATACAAAGCATCACAAATTGCAAACCTTTCCATACTCCCTAACTCTCCCTGCACGTTCTATACTACCCTTCCCCTTTCATGAAGTGCTTGTATTGTGAAGGATCAAGAACTAAATTGCATCAATAAGTCTCTCGTCATTCTCTTTCCCCTCATATATCTGCTTTCAATCACTCCCAACCACCCCTACCTTTCCCCCCTGTGTGTTTGCTTCCTCTCATCACTCCCTCCTCTCCCAGTGTGACTGAAGGAGTAAATAAGGCGGATATTTATTCTCGCACCTGGAAACAGCTCTCCAGCCATGAAAGCTTCCGGCAAACTGCCCACAAAATTCAAACTGACATTCTACTTTATATTCCATACTAGTGAGCTAACAATACTCGGGGCACATGTACAGACTGCTACAATGCAGACGCTACAGTGTCACTCCTGGCTTGCCACCCCCAAATAGATTAAGAAAACAATGCACAGTCAATGTAAAGCTATGCAAATGGATACTAAAGCAAAGGACCTCGGACGTGAAGCTATGAGGCAATGAAGCACCAGCGCCGGTTCTTTCCGAGTTCTTCTTAGCCCCCGGTCAGAGCCATCTTCCACGTATAGCCTTAACAGCTGTGATCCACTTCACGCATTAATGTCTGAAATCAGTCTAAGACACGTTTACATCCTTGTGGCGGTTTATGCAGATGTTGGCATTATTTATGCAAATGTTGGCATAGTTTCCATCCGGAGAGGAGCTCAGTATTTGTGTCTTGTTTGTTTGAGTTACTCGGAAGGAAAATATCATTTGTTTGGTTCTATTCCATTACCTAAGCTATATAATCTTCCATTCGTTTTGTACACAGATCCCCAAGTGATAGTTAAACATGGATGCTGTCTCGTTTCCCAGGATCCTAGTGATTTTGTAGACATAACCTTTTTTTTATATGTTGTGTTTTTACCTCAAAGCCTACCAAATAGTACAGCTGTCTGTTTGCGAAAGATATATTGAGGGCATGTAGAAAGCTAACTTAGGAATGCTTTCTGTCTAGTGCTTGACATTGGCTTTGCCTTTTGTCATCCATATTTTCTTACTTTCTATTGGTTGGCCCAACTGGCTTGTCTTTGTCCCTCCCGTGGAGCATAGCCTCTTTACCGCCTCTATGATTGGTTCCAATAGTGCTTTGTTTCCAGAAACAAGTTTTTTCCTATTTGTGAAGCACTCTATAAGAGTGCATGTGTTTTATCTCTCCCTTGCACCCTTCTCTGTCCACCACCCCTGCCCTGTTTTGCTGTCTTACAATATGGGCTTCTGTGTAACCCCAGGGCTACACTTTGCTGTGTGTTTCTGTATAACCTCCACCTATTTCTCGCTCGCCTCTGTGATTCTGTCATCTGCTGCACGCTCTCAGTATTCCTCTGTTTCATCTTTTTTTTTCTCCCTGACTCCTCTTGGTTCAACCCTTTCCCCGACCCATTTTACACTGAAAATTTGGTTTTTAAGAAGTGCTTTTGAACTACTTTTTTTTTAGTTTTTTACTTTTTGGTTTTCTGCATGAAAAATATCTGGGAAACATGCATTGTTATTGTTTGAATATATAAACTAAATACATACAATGCCCAATCAAGTAATTTTTTCTATGTTGATAATGTTGAGTGTCTTATCATGTGGATCGTTTTTTATGTAATGTACTTTGTATTTAGCACTTATGTATGTAACCTTACATGTTGTGGAACAGTCCTGTGTCTTTAAGATATTAGTAGATGTACTCTTTTATGCAACAAACAAATTCTAACATATCATGCATAGTTTTACCTCTTAGTGTCAGTCTAATTTTTATTGTCTTTGTGGGTATAATCGTTGATTATGTACCATTGATTGTTCTCCTAGGCGATCAGGATAAATGCCCCTTATTACTTACCGGTAATCTTCATTACTCTGAGTAGTCTTCCTCGCCACATGACTAACAAAGTGAGCTTCAGCTCCACACCAGGACCCTCCCAAGCAAAAAAGTCAGCCTCCCATGCCTAGCATCCCTTCCCAATATGGCCGACCCATTACACCCCTGACCTCTATAAGAGGCGGGCCGGCCTAACCCTTCAGCCTGAAACTACCAAGCACAAAAATAAAGCTGATAGCCAGACAGGGAGGGAGGGATAGAAACTTATGTGGCGAGGAAGACTATACTCAGAGTAATGAATACCGGGGCATTACCTCCCCGTAAGTCTTTGTCGCCACATGACTAACAAAGTGAGCACATAACAAAGCCAAGCGGCTTCATGGAAACTCACAGGAAACCAACAGACCATAAGGGGATGCCCACAAAGCAGGCAAACCCAGAAGACCAGACGAGTGGAAGGACCACCTTAGATAGAGGCAAGCACCAGCAGGAAGAACTAGCCAAGGACAGAGGGACACCGGGAGGGACGAGAACCTGAACCCCCAGAACTCAGAGGGCCGCCAGTAAAATCCACCCAAACCAACAACCAAAGGAGGACAGACAGGGCATGGAACCAGACCGCATAGAGCCAAAAGCAACAACAAACACACCCAGAACAGAAAGCAGCAAGCCTGTCCAAACACACCAAGACCGCCCAACGGATAGCCAAAAGCGAGAGGGGAGCAAAAGCCCAGATGCCGGAACCGAAGAAACAGAGGGCAACCTCATCACAATGGCCTAACACAAAGCCACATCAGTAAGAGACACCGGCCAACCAAAACACAGCAACACCGCACAGTGGCCCACCAACAGCGAGAGAGACAAATCCACCCGAGGACCGAAGCAGCGGAACCAGACTGAAACAAAACAGACCAGCAGGAGCCGCAAGAACGGAATGAGGTGCAGAAAAGAACCCAGCACGCCAAGCGAACAACAAAAAACGAAGGCCACCAAAATCCCATCAGCAAGGAGATAGACAGGCCGGACACAGACCCCAGTCGCACAAAGGACCCCCCGGAAGGAAGCGCGCAGGAACGACCCGGTCCCCAAGGGAACCCAACCGGCCAACAGCGAAAGTGGAAAGCCCCAAGGACGCCCATGGAGCCCAAAGAGCAGACGGGACCAGGCCCAAGGCCAAGCTACCAGAAAGGAAGCAAATGCCCACCCGGAGCCATCATGCACATGAAAGCAAACAGAACCAGTTAGAGAAGGGAACTCAGCATGGAGGAGCAAGACCGACCCGTGCAGGGGCCAAGTATCCCACCCCAGTAACGTTCCACATAAAAGCGAGCCCCCGAAGCGAGAACCCTGTAGACCACACAGCCAGCCAACAACCAGGTCCGACCCAGCCGAACAACGAAGAGCCGACAGGAAAAGGAACGGACAGTGAGGCAAGGCCACAGGCAGAAACACACCAAAGGCGAGAAGAACCGGGCGATACGAGCTCGAGCAATATCGACACCTCCAGGGAGTCACCCCGAGCCAGCAGGCCCCAGTACCCCGAAACCTGGGATGAAGAAGAAAAGGAAGCAAATACCACACAGAAATTAGAGGGACCCACCTGGGTGAAGGAGAACTGGGAAATCCCAACAACCCAGGAAAATTAAAAGCAACGCTCGAACACATATCAACGTGGGATAATTCGAAAGAAGCGGCAGGAGACAAACCCATGTCCCTTGCAAGCCTGCACCCCCAGAAGCACAATACAAACCACAGAGCCATAGCTCCACGGTCCAACACCTGCAGCAGCAGAAAACAAGCGAGACGCACCCAGGTGAGCACCACCAACAGGACAAACGCCCCATCCAGGCCAGATAAGCACAGATCCCGTAAGCAAATGGCCAGAGAAAAGCGCAAAAACGGACGCCAGTACAAGAACACAGATTGAGCCACCACCAGGGACTCAAATTGAAACCGTAACAAAAGAGACCCAGTAAAGGACAGCACAACCATGCCAAAAAGCCAAAGGGGCCAACCCTGTAACCCCCCGGAGAAAGAGGTGAGTGAAAAAAAACACCCAGAACAGAAACAAGAGGCCCCCGCAAGGCAGGGGCAAACTCCAGACAAGCCAAAGAATGGCCAACAGAAGCCAGACGAGAAACATGCCATCAGGGTTACCAATCGACCCCACACCGACGGGAACCCAAGCATGCCCCCCGCCCCTCAGACCGGAAAAGGTCACAACCATCCAGCAGGGAGACACTGATAAAAGGAAGACCGAAGCAAACAGGGGAGAAGAAAGGAGCCCTGTGCCTGACCCACGAGGAAAGGGAAGGGGAAGAAAATGGACACGACCAACCCAACCCGGCCATAAACGGGACACCCACAGGAACCAGGGAAGAGGAGTAAAAACTGATACCCATGACAGTTCAGTGGCACTGAGACCCACTGGAAGGGAAGAGCCCCCAAGGGAAAAGCAATGCCAAGCACCGCCTGACAACAAGGCACACCACACCAGAAATACTCCCCGCGGAGGACCCGGACCAAGGCAGAGAACCCAAACTCGAAAGCTTTTCATGACGTCAAAGCACCAGTGGAATAAAAGTATTTCCATATTCATCCTTAAATAAATGTAGAACCCCAACTCGAAAGCCAGAGGGGTAGAGGATAAACCAAGGGGGAGCGCCTGGAATCGGGAGAGCACACCACAGCAAAGTACGGTATGATCATCTACCACATCGAAAAAACAGTGAAAGCATTGGCGGGATCCGAACTCTCGTGATGTGGGAGCCCGAGCCGCCAGAGGCACAAGACCTACCATCGAGCTACAGGTCTGAGGGCCTCACATAAAACCAGACAAAGGGAAACAAGCACAAGGATGCAGGCAACCAAAAACCAGAATAACCAGAAACTGGATCGGGCAAACACCAAGAACCCACCGTTAAACAGAAACCGGACGAACAAGCCAGCTGGAGAAGAACCCGAGAGATAGTCAAGGTGACCCCGCAAGCACAGATAAATATGAACCGTGCCGAACCCCCGGCCTGACCCAGCCGCCACCACCAATAGGCAGCAGACCAACCAATGAGCCACAGCACACCGGACACATGCAGGGAGCCCAACCACGAAAACACGTAACAACAGGGCTGCACTGCTGTAGGTAGGACCCACGAAACTGAGACAGAAGTCACCCAGGATGGTAGGAGAGACAATGGCCCCCAACAGAACCCCAACAGTCAGGAACCGAGGATAAGCACGACATGGAGGGTGGCGCAGCAGCCGCCAGCTGAGCAGGTAGTAAGAGGAGACAGGGGCACCATGGCCAAGCATCACCCAAACATAAACCACAACGGAATACATGGAAAGCAATGGCAGGATGAGAACCCGCCTGCTGCTGAAGCCCGTGCCACCAGAGGCCCAAGACCAACCTGTGAGCTACAGCCCCCAGAACCCAGGCCCTGGTCATGAAAAAGGCTAGCCCCCCAGGAGCAGGTGCAGAAGCAAAAGCCCACACGGTGACCGCAGAAGCAGCCCAGGGAAGGAAAGACAGGTGCCAACAGTAGCTCGACCTCAACAGACAAGCAGAAGCCAACAGCCCCTGGAAAACCCAGTCAGATGGTCAACCACCCGGACACCAACCGGGTCCAAAGGAGAAGCAACCACGGAAGCAAAGGAGCCCTGAGAGGCCAGACCAGCCACAAGCGAGACCCCCAACATGGAGGGAGGGAACTCAGAAGCCAAGACCAGGACGGTGCAGTGCATGGGACAACAACAGAGTAAAGGCATGTCAATGACTACCCTCGACTTACAACCCAACACCAACTGCAATTAAAAAAAGCAGAGGGTACTCAGGCAACCTGCGCTGGAACTGCAAGAAGAAACCTCCAAAAGCACACCAACCTGAGGGAGCCGGAAATGCCCAAACCTCCCAATGCACATTAGAGCCACACACAGGGACAGCCACTAGGCAAACTGACCCCAGAGGAAACATCAAAAACAATCCCCAACAAAGAGCGCCAGGATACACCCTAGGCTTGACCCCACGCCAAAAGCACCAGGACCCCAGCAACCCCGCTTCGACAAATGAAGACCGGGGGCAGGCGTGAATGCAGGGGGGAAGAGACCCACCCCCCTCCCCCCTTGAAGCACAGCAAAAAGCTGTAGTCGCTGTACCCCGAAAGAGAGCCCAAAGAACAGCAAGAAAAAAATCAGTGGAGATCCGAGAACCAGCGCCAGTCACATGGAGGATCCACCCCATGAAAACGGAAAAAAGTACAGTCGGGAACACCATAGCAATAGTGCTGGCCCTGAAAAAGTAAAAAAAACACTGCAGTCAACCCCTCAGGGAGCAGCAAAAACACCACGGCACCCTTCACTCAGCAACCAGCCGCATGGGGAAAATATCATTTTTATTTTTATTTATTTTTAGGAAAACACAGGACGGGCCATCGATAACCCACACCGAAGAACGTGAACACCCGCCTTCGGACAAGGATGTGCTGCCAGACTATGGCGCTGAGGACTGCAATGTCCCGGATGCCGAAGACAGGTAAGCTCATGCCGCACCAAGGAGCCCACAGGAAACAAACACTAGGAGTTGAACACATGACCCTCCGTCAGCCCATCAACCGTAGTGTCATAATGACTCCAAAAGAAAAACGTGACCCAGTAGTATCTTGCACGACTCTGACTGCCACCCGAGCTGGGGGCAGACAGCGCACAGAACCGCAGTGAGCCGCTTGCGAGCCCCACAGCCATAGAACTAAAAGCGAGAAGAGCACCCGGGATCCGGGCCCAATGCGGAAAATAGGCACGACGAGCACCCCCGCGGAGGCCAAAAGGAACCTGCCCCGCCCGCACCGGGAGAACCTGGGGCTGGGAAAAGACCCGCAACAGCACAGCCGATGGGGATCCCACGGGCAAGGCACAAAAGAGAATGCCAACATGGATGCAGGGGCAAGCAGGGCCGACAGGCAGAGCACAAGACCCCCGCGGCCGCCCCCTATGAACCCATGGGAGAGGATCCCCAAGCAGACAGGCCTGCTTGAGCAGGGCCACCACCCAGGGACCCAAGTACCCGCTAAAGCAGGAACACATTTACCTGAACAGCGCGTGTGGAGAGTCAGTGCAGAAATAAAAAAACAGGATGAAGGGTGGGCCGGCCTGCCTCCTATAGAGGTCAGGGGTGTAATGGGTCGGCCATATTGGGAAGGGATGGGAGGCATGGGAGGCAGATTTTTTTGCTTTGGAGGGTTCCGGTGTGGAGCTGAAGCTCACTTTGTTAGTCATGTGGCGAGGAAGACTTACGAGGAGGTAATGTAAACTATTTGAAGCAATTATACATTACTCGCCAGAACCAACTATTAGTACATACTGTCCCAATTCCCCAGGTTCTGTGAGATACTGGAATACCCCATTACTGTTAATGGTCTTCTTGGAGAAGCATCAATCCTTTTGGAAGACTGGTAGTGGAATGCAGTTTACTCTCTCCATTGAGCCAGAATGCAGGGAGGAGGAGCACACATATTCTGTGGTGTGTGAGGTCTCTCTAATTCATGTGAAGATCCATGGGCACAAATGCATATCTAAGATATATCTATATCTATCTATCTATCCATATATATGGCGGCAGTCAGTAGGTAGTTGTAGTTAGGATGCAGTTTCCATAGCAAGAACGTTTTCTGATTTGCCAATAACTTTGGCGCCGTTTGACGAATCTTCGCAAAATTTTCAAAACTATCAGGACAGTCATTCCAGCTGCTGTCTTGATCATTTCAGGGTGATCTGTCAAGTGGGGCCAAGAAAAAGGGGGGGTCCCACAACACTTTTTCTCCATGTTTATTTCCATTAGAAACTTTAAACACGGCTACAGCCGAAACTGCTGAACGGAATGACACCCATTTTGGCAGAAAGGTAGCTTTTGGTCCTGAAAGCACTCTTTTTGCTAAACGGTGTCAATCCATTCAGTACTTTTTGAGAAATGTAAAGATTTCTCAGCTATACAACTGTGACTGCAGTGGATCCACGACCCCTCTCGATCTTGTGCCTGATATCCGAATGGCTGTCAACACTTCAAACTAGTATTGCTAGCCATCTTCTGACTTGGATGAATGGAGTCACATGAAAAAACATTACAAAAAAGAAAAGGTGGCAGTATAGAAACACTATGATCTCCTATGCCTGTTCAGGGGGTCCCACAGGGACTCCCATGGCCATAAGAATCATTAAAAACAATTTGATCAGGAGTTGCTAAGGATCCACAAATCTGGATGAAAATTCACAAAAAACATAGCAATGGCTCCCGCACTTTGTTTTATTTAGGCCCCCGGGAGAGCCAGGTCCTGGGGCAATAAAAAAAAGTATTGGGGCCCCGTACGGGCCTACCCTGAGCCCTGTGGACAGCCACCTCCCCATGGCTATATTAAAACATAATGCTGAGGAGCTCCAGCCCCCCCATGCAGGCTCAGGGACCGCCACCTCCCTGAGACTAATTTATTGAAATGTGGGGGAGCCACATGGTCCTTCCCCCGCAGCCCCAGGGGACCGCCACCTCCCGGGAGATGAGGTCCCCGGGGCTGAAAACAGCCTCATGAGGGGGTCAAGTGACCCTCCTCTTATTTAATAAAAAAAGTAAATAAAGGGTAGATCCTGGGGGACAGGGTCCCCGGGGCAAAAATTGGCCCTCAGAAGGGAGGCCCCGCAGCCCCGCTTTCTTTATTTTAAGAATAGAAAAGAAAGGAAGAGGGTGGGCCACAGGGGATGGGGTCCCCTGTGCCAACTTCAGCTTGGGAGGGGGCTGCGTGGCCCCCTACCATTTTTTATATATATATATCTATACTACTATTATAAAGCAAGAACTTTGGACCTTTGAGGCGGGTAAACTCTGGAACCACAGCGCCAATCCACACACCCGATACATCATTGTAATCGTCAGGGTGTGCAGATGGACATAGGCTATATAAATAAAAAAATATAATGTTATTTAAAAAATTGACGATAAAAAAAGTAGTCCCTTGCAAGTAGCGCCGGCCGCGACCTGCGTGGTGACATCAGGAGTGCGGGAGGAGCGGCGTACATCAGCGCGGGGAGGAGCGGCGAACAGGCTGGAAGGAGCAGTGAGGAACGGCGGACAGGCGGGGAGGAGCAGCAGACAGGCAGTGAGGAGCGGCAAGGAGCGGCGGGGAGGAGCGATGAGCGGCGGAGGCGGATGAGGTAGGTTATTTATTTAATTGGGGTAGAGTCAGTGCGGGTGTGGCAGAGTCAGTGCGGGTGTGGCAGCTGAATTGGGGTAGAGTCAGTGCGGGTGTGGCAGAGTCAGCGCGGGTGTGGCAGAGTCAGCTAATAGTAGTATAGATTTATTAAGGAGCGGGGAGCGGCGGATGAGAACATGAGAACATTACAAGTGAACAAAAAACAAAAGCAAACGTTACATTAAATGAAGCAAGCGGATGAGGTAGGTTCTTTATTTATTTATTAAGGAGCGGGGAGCGGCGGATGACAACATGAGAACATTACAAGTGAGCAAAAAACAAAAGCAAACGTTACATTAAATGAAGCAAAAGCAAAAATGATAATCGTGAGCCAAAAAAATGCAAGAGCTAGCAAACGGTGCATTACAAAAGTGACAATCGTGAGCGTAGCAAACGGTGCATTACAGGAGGAAAAAGTGTTGTGTGCAGGTTACAAAAGCATACAAAGTAAACATAGAGGTATAATACTGCAATATATGGAGGAAGGCTCCGGGGGACCCACGGACAACGTCGGGGCGGCGGGGGGCCTGAAGCCTAATTGCTCCCGGAAAACATCGGGACGGGCTGCTAGTATATATATATTACCTACTGGCGGTCGCCAGTAGGTATATATAGTTAGGATTGTTTTCCGTAGGGAAATCGCAACATTCTATTGGGAATAACTTTGGCGCCGGTTGAGGAATCTGCCTGAATTTTTCAGCAACTTTGCCTCGCGGCTCACCGCTCCTTCCCTGAAAGTTTGGAAGGGATTCGTCAAGCGGGGGCCGAGATAAAAGGGGGGTCCCAAAACGTGTTTTCCCCATGTTAATTTCCATAGGGCGGTCGGTCGCACTTTTAGCTCGAACGGCTGAATAGATTTTCACCAAACTTGGCAAAATTGTAGGGACTGGTAGCCCGATGTGCCTTTGCTATGTCTCAAGATATGTGCTCCAGAGGATTTTGAGTAATTTAGGTTCAAAAAAATGTATATATCTATGACAGCTTACCCGTGAGCTTACCCGTACGCTTACGGTACGCGCATGTACGTGTACCATACGCGTACCTCTAGTGCGCGAGCTGCATTCTGATTGGCTGCCAATGTCTGTCAACACTCCAAAACAGAAACTGTTGGCAGCCATCTTGTGCCTCGGTAGACTGAGGTACAGGAAAGCAGAAAAACAAACGTGTAGAACTCAAAAAGGGGGCAGGGTAGAAGCATCCTGACCCCCTAGGCCTGCTCAGGGGGTCCCACAAGGACCCCCAAGGCCCAAAAAAAAAAAAAAAAGGAAAATCGCGGGGTACCCTTACGGTACGCGTACCGGTACGCGTACCGGTACGCGCACTGTGCGCGTACCTCATTTTTTTACAAGAAAAA
Source organism: Lissotriton helveticus (assembly GCF_964261635.1). Lineage (NCBI taxonomy): Eukaryota > Metazoa > Chordata > Amphibia > Caudata > Salamandridae > Lissotriton > Lissotriton helveticus. The sequence continues at coordinate 798,907,497 of NC_136068.1, read as the reverse complement.
CAAAAGATTTGGGGGCCTTGTAGAAACACTCTGACCCCCCTAGGGCTGTTCAGGTGGTCCCATACGGATATTAACATATATAAATGTTATCCGCTAATAGAATTAGCATTTAAAAAACCTTGCGAGTTCACTGAAAAAAACAAAGGTTTCAGGCCTTTTATAGTTAGGAATTAGCATTTAAAAAACTTTTGAAATTCACTGAAAAAACCATAGGTTTCACACCAGTTATAGTTAGGAATTGGCATTTAAAAAACCTATGAAATTCTCTGAAAAAACCATAGGTTTCACACCAGTTATAGTTAGGAATTAGCATTTAAAAAACCTATTAAATTCACTGAGAAAACCATAGGTTTGACACCAGTTATAGTTAGCTGAACATTTTACTCATACACACACACACACACCACACACATACCCCCACATACACACACCCCACACCCACCCCTCCCACACACCCCCCCACACATACCTCACACACCCATACCTCCACCCACACCCAGACACCCCAAACACCCACACCCACACACACACCTTACACACCCACACCCCCACCTACACCCACACACCCCTACCCATACACACCTCACTACCCCCCCCCACACACACACACCTCACAGACACACCCCACACATCCCCCACACACACCTCACCCCTCCCCTACACACACACACCTCTGACACACACCTCACACACACACACACACCACACACACCTCACACACACACACACACACACACACACACACTCCTCTCACACACACACACACACACCCACACACACCCCCACACACACACCCCACACACACACCCACACATCCTACACACACACACCCCACACAAATACCCCCCCCCACACACACCCCACACCCCCCCCCACACACACACACACCACACACACACACACACACTCATTATTTTTTTTATTTTTTTGAGGGAGTGCCCCACACACATACCCCCCCACACACACAAGCCACACCCACCCCCCCACACACACCCCCACCATACCTCATACACCCACACCTCCACCCACACCCAAACACCCCACACACCCACATCCACACCATACACCCCCACACCCCCACCTACACCCACACACCCCCCCCACCCCCACCCACACACACCTCACTCCCCCCCCACACACACACACCTCACAGACACCCCCCCACATCCCCCACACACACCTCACCCCCCACACACACACCTCTGACCCCCCCCCCACACACACACCCCGCACACACACCTCACACACACACACACACCCACACACACATTCCTCACACACACCCACACACACACACACCCACACACACACCCCACACACACACCCACACATCCTACACACACACACCCCACACACATACCCCCCACACACACACCCCACACCCACCCCCCCACACACACACACACCACACACACACACACACATTATTTATTTATTTATTTTGAGGGGGTGCGCCCCCCGGTACACGTATCGGTACACGTAACGGTACGCGTACCCTGGAGAAAAAAAGAAAGACAGAGTTAATAAAAAATGTAGCATTTTTATATAAATTGGAAGTAGTTCTGAAAAGAACTGTTTTTTTATTCTTATTGTTGTTTTATATTTTTTAATTGTTTTTTTGTACCCTGTGACTTTAAAAAAAATATATATATATATTTTTTTGCCTTGGGGGTCCTTGTGGGACCCCCTGAGCAGGCCTAGGGGGTCAGGGTGTTTCTACTCTGGCCCCTTTGCGAGTTTCACACCTTTGTTTCACTGCTTTCTTGTGCCTTGGTTCTAACAAGGCACAAGATGGCTGCCAGGGACACCCAGTATGCAAGGGGAATTAGTTCCACCTCTTCAAACATGCACGGGGGCTGCGTTGCAGAGAGGTGTAAAAAAGGGTGTGGCCTCATTACACCTCTATGCAATGCAGCCATCTGAGGCATACTGGAGGCTCCTGGTGGGCTAGTTGGCCCCCAGGGACCCCCATTATGCAAGGGGAATTAGTTCCCCCTCTGCAAACGCGCCAGGCGGCTGCGTTGCAGAGAGGTGTAACAAGGGGCATAGCCTCATTACACCTCTGCAATGCAGCCCCCTGGCGCATACTGGAGGTTCCAGGTGGGCTAGTTGGCCCCCAGGGGCCCCCAGTATGCAGGGGGAATGAGTTCCCCCTCTTCAAACATGCATGGGGGCTGCGTTGCAGAGAGGTGTAAAAAGGGCCGTGGCTTAATTACACCTCTCTGCAATGCAGTCCCCTGGTGCATACTGGAGATTCCTGGTGGGCTTTCAGGTCTTATATATTTAGGAATTAGCATTAAAAAAAACTTTGAAATTCACTGAAAAAAACATAGGTTTCAGGCCTTATATAGTTAGGAATTAGCATTTAAAAAACCTTTGAAATTCACTGAAAAAACCATAGGTTTCAGGCCTTATATGGTTAGGAATTAGCATTTAAAAAACCTTGCAAATTCACTGAAAAAACCATAGGTTTCAGGCCTTATATAGTTAGGAATTAGCATTTAAAAAACCTTGCAAATTCAATGAAAAAACCATAGGTTTCAGGCCTTATATAGTTAGGAATTAGCATTTAAAAAACCTTGCAAATTCACTGAAAAAAACATAGGTTTCAGGCCTTATATAGTTAGGAATTAGGCACAAGAAAGCAGAAAAACAAACGTGTAGAACACAAAAAGGGGGCAGGGTAGAAACACCCTGACCCCCTAGGGCTGCTCAGGTGGTCCCACTAGGATATTATTATATTTAAACGTTATCCGCTAATAGAATTAGCATTTAAAAAACCTTTGAAATTCACTGAAAAAACCATAGGTTTCAGGCCTTATATAGTTAGGAATTAGCATTTAAAAAACCTTTGAAATTCACTGAAAAAACCATAGGTTTCAGGACTTATATAGTTAGGAATTAGCATTTAAAAAAACCTTTGAAATTCACTGAAAAAACCATAGGTTTCAGGCCGTATATAGTTAGGAATTAGCATTTAAAAAAACCTTTGAAATTCACTGAAAAAACCATAGGTTTCAGGAGTTATATAGTTAGGAATTAGCTTTTACAAAACCTTTGAAATTCACTCAAAAAACTATAAGTTTTAGTGGTGTTATAGTTAGCTGGACATTTTACTCATACAAAACCATTGAAAATGCTCCTATATAGTTAGTTGTACTAAGTATATATCGCGCACCCGCAATCCACTGCTGATGATGTCACATATTAGATCATTCACGACATGGTCAGTGACATCACTGATGACATCTCAAATGACATCACTGATGACATCACTGATGACATCATCCAGTGAATGTGGTTTGCTTCGTTATTTAAATATGCATTATATATATAGCAAGTTGCATTGAAGAATGAGTGGATATATATAAATAAATATTTGGATGGAGGATTTAGTAGCAGTGTAATTGACTGTTTACTTGACCAATTTATAATGTCTCACTAAATATAGTGGATAGTGACTAAACTGTGTGAATATCTGTATCACTTTGTCAGTTGTTGTGTAAACTGATTCTACAGTTGGTTACTAGCTATGTGAAAGTCTATATTAGTTATTGATTAGTTAACTGAGTATTTGTATGGGAGTGTGAAAGTGTGTGTGGTTCGGTGGAGGGTGTGTGACTGTCCAAAGATGTGTGAATAGTTTATTCAGTAGATATATGAAGTTAAAACTACATGTTCTAACAGTTTGGGTGAGGGAATCTCTTTATGGGTGTGGTGATGAGCAAATATATTTCTCAAAGGTACAGGTCCAACAAACTAGAAAAATAAAAGGCAGTGTATGTGTCAGTTGTTGTATATAAATAAGTATACATAAGACACAATGATTGTGTGAGTGACTGTATGGATAACTGCATACTTGTAATAATGATTTTATAATTCACTAAGTATGACTTACTATCTAAATGAATAGAAGAAGTGTTGTTTGTATAAGTGTTTTGCTAAGTAAATATGTAAGTATGATCCATTGTTTGCATAAGTGAGTAGGATGACTTCATATGTGAATAGGATACGTGCTGTTGTTTAATGTCGATATAGATGTATACGTATTTTTGATAGTGTTCTATTGTTCATTGACAGCATGTATGAGTGAATCCATAGGTAAGGAATTAGATGTGTGTATACATGTATGAATCACTGAGTGGATTTTTAGATACTTGTATTGCTGTGACAATGGATTTAAATATGATACTCTGTATTTTACAAAGAGTGATGAAAAATTGTAATAGTGTATGAAAAGGTGTATGTGATTGTCACGTGGATGATGTCATCAGTGATGTCATCAGTGATGTCATTTGAGATGTCATCAGTGATGTCACTGACCATGTCATGAATGATCTAATATGTGACATCATCAGCAGTGGATTGCGGGTGCGCGATATATACTTAGTACAACTAACTATATAGGAGCAATTTCAATGGTTTTGTATGAGTAAAATGTCCAGCTAACTATAACACCACTAAAACTTATAGTTTTTTGAGTGAATTTCAAAGGTTTTGTAAAAGCTAATTCCTAACTATATAACTCCTGAAACCTATGGTTTTTTCAGTGAATATATATATATATATATATAAGAAAAGGGCATGCCCCAAGGGTCAAAATCAGCATAGAGGAGGGGGAGGCATTAATAATAACATATTTATTTTTCTCAAATGGAAGGAGTCGTGACCCCATCGCAGTGCTCAGCATGGCCCCCGTGTAATGTCGAGGTGGTGTCACAGATCTACCTTAAATAAATAAATAAACAATCACAGACGCACTTACAAGCTTATCATAGAGCTACTCAGAGTGAAGTGCACACTTACATTCATATTTACAGAGTTAGAAAACATTATAATATGTATAAATTTAAAAATATAGTTTAAAAAGTAAAATGTGTTGTTGTTCATTGAATTCATGCTTTTGTTTTGTGGATCCGTGATGGGGTTGTAAATCCAGAAAATATTTTTGAGGGATATATACATTTTTTTAATACACTTTTCACTGTTGGGTTATAGGGTGGCTCTGAGAAGAGCCATTGTGTTCATTATGCCTTCTTTGCAGCTACATGTAAGTGCAAATGCACAGCTTGAGGTTGTTGAGAAATGCCCTGTTCCCTTCATCTGTGAAGTGAACTCCATCAGCTCTGTAGATGTTATCCATGTAAAAATGCAGGTTGTTGTTGTAGATAGAGTCCATGTTATGGTCTCTGAGGTGTGCAGAAACAGCTTTATTAACATGCTTTAGGGGCTTTGTCAATCTGCGGCCAGAACTGATTTGACCACTTCCATTTCTGTCTTTGGCATTAGAATGCACAAAGACAGTGTGAAGGAAAAGTGACAATAGTTGTGCAAAGGTATCCTTCATTAGAATTCCTAATCCTACCCCAGTCAGTGTGCCTAGGTCATTGCTACTACAGTGGACAATCATGAGGTCAGGGGGTTAGAGATGCAAAAGGTTTTAACCAAAGGCAGTAATTGGTGCCACTTTAATCCTCTCGGTGCAACCCATTTAATATCCACATTATGCAAACCCAGGTCTTTGTCAATACCTCTGTCTCCAGCATGCCTTTTGCCCCAGAAGACATAGCTGGGACCTACAATCCTTTCTGTAAGCATTTTGAAGGGACGTGTGCAAGAATTCAAAAGATGTCTGTAGCTCAGTAAGTCAGCTCGTATGATGAAAGGCATCCAAAAGGATGGACAGAAATTGGTTTAACAAAAATCAGATGAGTGATTGGGTGTTGATAAACATTGTCTAGTTAAAAATAGGTTGCGTGTTAGTTTGCCAAACAAATATCTTTGACATTGGCTAAGGAGTTGGGGTTGGGAACCTCAGCAACAGGCCTCATTAACGAGATTCCTTGGTTGGCGCTTTCCTGAATTCTTGACCGCGCCTCCATGACACGTCCCCAGCAGTGCGCATCACCTTAGTTGCCTGCAATACACTGACCCAGGCTGTCGTCCAATACACCTCTTTCCCTTCCTCTTTCAGGTCTGGGCACGCCCCCGGGCCACCCAATCCATCGGCTGTCCTTCCAGGATCATCTCCCAGGACACTTGAACCTTTCCTTTCCTACCCTCACCACCCTCCCGAGTATCATGCTCCCAGCTGTGCCCGACCGGGGCACGCATATTCACTGAACCACCATGCCCGAGTTCCCTGCTCCCTTGTGGAGCACACCATTAAATACCCGCTGTAGCGCCAGCTGTTTAATTCCCCCACTGGGTGGTTGCAACAGTACAACACCCATCTGGTGTTTAAACTTCATAGGCACTCCATGGGTATTTACACCAGCCCCCCCTTTGGCTCGCTCGTGCAGAGCATATCTCTTGATATTTTGCAATAAATTCCCTTTCCTCCTCCATACTGGGCGAGTGTCACCCTAATGCCGCACCGTCCACCATCAGTCCCAGTTCCCAAGCGGCTGCCCGTAACTTTATTTCCCATGAGCCTCCACTCGCCGCAGCATCTTATCCTACTCCGCCACTGGGTGGTATTACACTGATCAGATGATCACATTAATTTGACAGTGCACATACCGAGCACCCCCGCCTGCCTCGCATGAGTCATAGTCCCTGAGCGGCTGCCCGAAACTACAAATCCCATGAGGCTCCCACTTCCGAGGATGCGCCTCACAACCCAGCTGATTTGAGTTTCCAATACACGTCATGTGTATTTAAACAAGAGCCATCCCAGCACTCATTTTCCTGCCCCCGTAAGTGTTCGCTGGCAAAAATCCACAACTTTGTGGTAAGTGTTCCAGCCCCCTTCCCCACCGGCTGCCTGCATCACAGAGGCACCACTGCCTTTACACTTCCACTGAGGAGATGCCGCAAATTACACTGGCTTTCTCCATCTCCCACCCCGCAGTCACTTCAGCTCCACGCGCCGGTCCTGGCTTTTCCAGAACTGATTTACAACAAGGGGTGGTGATGGACAGAGTCTCTGAATTAAGCAGAGTACTCTCACCCAGTCAAGAGATCAGGGCTAGATCCAACACCGTTTTTTAGCTCATTGCACCATCCCAGTTTCAGAACCTGGCTGTATGCAAATTAGTCTGTCCCTGGCCCAGTGCATCATGGGAACAGGGCAGACCAGACTACAAAAGCCAATTCTTACACTGGGAAGGAAACAAGCTTCCGGGGACCGGTTTCTGCCATTTCAGGCGTCTTCGGCCCGGCTTGCTTGAATCCTGATGGTGCAATGAGCAAGGGACTCACATCTGAGTATACCCTTCCACGCTTAGGGTGGACAAAATAATTTACAACAAGGGGTGGTGATGGACAGAGTCTCTGAATTAAGCAGAGTACTCTCACCCAGTCAAGAGATCAGGGCTAGATCCAACACCGTTTTTTAGCTCATTGCACCATCCCAGTTTCAGAACCTGGCTGTATGCAAATTAGTCTGTCCCTGGCCCAGTGCATCATGGGAACAGGGCAGACCAGACTACAAAAGCCAATTCTTACACTGGGAAGGAAACAAGCTTCCGGGGACCGGTTTCTGCCATTTCACGCGTCTTCGGCCCGGCTTGCTTGAATCCTGATGGTGCAATGAGCAAGGGACTCACATCTGAGTATACCCTTCCACGCTTAGGGTGGACAAAATAATTTACAACAAGGGGTGGTGATGGACAGAGTCTCTGAATTAAGCAGAGTACTCTCACCCAGTCAAGAGATCAGGGCTAGATCCAACACCGTTTTTTAGCTCATTGCACCATCCCAGTTTCAGAACCTGGCTGTATGCAAATTAGTCTGTCCCTGGCCCAGTGCATCATGGGAACAGGGCAGACCAGACTACAAAAGCCAATTCTTACACTGGGAAGGAAACAAGCTTCCGGGGACCGGTTTCTGCCATTTCAGGCGTCTTCGGCCCGGCTTGCTTGAATCCTGATGGTGCAATGAGCAAGGGACTCACATCTGAGTATACCCTTCCACGCTTAGGGTGGACAAAATAATTTACAACAAGGGGTGGTGATGGACAGAGTCTCTGAATTAAGCAGAGTACTCTCACCCAGTCAAGAGATCAGGGCTAGATCCAACACCGTTTTTTAGCTCATTGCACCATCCCAGTTTCAGAACCTGGCTGTATGCAAATTAGTCTGTCCCTGGCCCAGTGCATCATGGGAACAGGGCAGACCAGACTACAAAAGCCAATTCTTACACTGGGAAGGAAACAAGCTTCCGGGGACCGGTTTCTGCCATTTCAGGCGTCTTCGGCCCGGCTTGCTTGAATCCTGATGGTGCAATGAGCAAGGGACTCACATCTGAGTATACCCTTCCACGCTTAGGGTGGACAAAATAATTTACAACAAGGGGTGGTGATGGACAGAGTCTCTGAATTAAGCAGAGTACTCTCACCCAGTCAAGAGATCAGGGCTAGATCCAACACTGTTTTTTAGCTCATTGCACCATCCCAGTTTCAGAACCTGGCTGTATGCAAATTAGTCTGTCCCTGGCCCAGTGCATCATGGGAACAGGGCAGACAAGACTACAAAAGCCAATTCTTACACTGGGAAGGAAACAAGCTTCCGGGGACCGGTTTCTGCCATTTCAGGCGTCTTCGGCCCGGCTTGCTTGAATCCTGATGGTGCAATGAGCAAGGGACTCACATCTGAGTATACCCTTCCACGCTTAGGGTGGACAAAATAATTTACAACAAGGGGTGGTGATGGACAGAGTCTCTGAATTAAGCAGAGTACTCTCACCCAGTCAAGAGATCAGGGCTAGATCCAACACCGTTTTTTAGCTCATTGCACCATCCCAGTTTCAGAACCTGGCTGTATGCAAATTAGTCTGTCCCTGGCCCAGTGCATCATGGGAACAGGGCAGACCAGACTACAAAAGCCAATTCTTACACTGGGAAGGAAACAAGCTTCCGGGGACCGGTTTCTGCCATTTCAGGCGTCTTCGGCCCGGCTTGCTTGAATCCTGATGGTGCAATGAGCAAGGGACTCACATCTGAGTATACCCTTCCACGCTTAGGGTGGACAAAAATAATTTACAACAAGGGGTGGTGATGGACAGAGTCTCTGAATTAAGCAGAGTACTCTCACCCAGTCAAGAGATCAGGGCTAGATCCAACACCGTTTTTTAGCTCATTGCACCATCCCAGTTTCAGAACCTGGCTGTATGCAAATTAGTCTGTCCCTGGCCCAGTGCATCATGGGAACAGGGCAGACCAGACTACAAAAGCCAATTCTTACACTGGGAAGGAAACAAGCTTCCGGGGACCGGTTTCTGCCATTTCAGGCGTCTTCGGCCCGGCTTGCTTGAATCCTGATGGTGCAATGAGCAAGGGACTCACATCTGAGTATACCCTTCCACGCTTAGGGTGGACAAAATAATTTACAACAAGGGGTGGTGATGGACAGAGTCTCTGAATTAAGCAGAGTACTCTCACCCAGTCAAGAGATCAGGGCTAGATCCAACACCGTTTTTTAGCTCATTGCACCATCCCAGTTTCAGAACCTGGCTGTATGCAAATTAGTCTGTCCCTGGCCCAGTGCATCATGGGAACAGGGCAGACCAGACTACAAAAGCCAATTCTTACACTGGGAAGGAAACAAGCTTCCGGGGACCGGTTTCTGCCATTTCAGGCGTCTTCGGCCCGGCTTGCTTGAATCCTGATGGTGCAATGAGCAAGGGACTCACATCTGAGTATACCCTTCCACGCTTAGGGTGGACAAAATAATATACAACAAGGGGTGGTGATGGACAGAGTCTCTGAATTAAGCAGAGTACTCTCACCCAGTCAAGAGATCAGGGCTAGATCCAACACCGTTTTTTAGCTCATTGCACCATCCCAGTTTCAGAACCTGGCTGTATGCAAATTAGTCTGTCCCTGGCCCAGTGCATCATGGGAACAGGGCAGACCAGACTACAAAAGCCAATTCTTACAATGGGAAGGAAACAAGCTTCCGGGGACCGGTTTCTGCCATTTCAGGCGTCTTCGGCCCGGCTTGCTTGAATCCTGATGGTGCAATGAGCAAGGGACTCACATCTGAGTATACCCTTCCACGCTTAGGGTGGACAAAATAATTTACAACAAGGGGTGGTGATGGACAGAGTCTCTGAATTAAGCAGAGTACTCTCACCCAGTCAAGAGATCAGGGCTAGATCCAACACCGTTTTTTAGCTCATTGCACCATCCCAGTTTCAGAACCTGGCTGTATGCAAATTAGTCTGTCCCTGGCCCAGTGCATCATGGGAACAGGGCAGACCAGACTACAAAAGCCAATTCTTACACTGGGAAGGAAACAAGCTTCCGGGGACCGGTTTCTGCCATTTCAGGCGTCTTCGGCCCGGCTTGCTTGAATCCTGATGGTGCAATGAGCAAGGGACTCACATCTGAGTATACCCTTCCACGCTTAGGGTGGACAAAATAATTTACAACAAGGGGTGGTGATGGACAGAGTCTCTGAATTAAGCAGAGTACTCTCACCCAGTCAAGAGATCAGGGCTAGATCCAACACCGTTTTTTAGCTCATTGCACCATCCCAGTTTCAGAACCTGGCTGTATGCAAATTAGTCTGTCCCTGGCCCAGTGCATCATGGGAACAGGGCAGACCAGACTACAAAAGCCAATTCTTACACTGGGAAGGAAACAAGCTTCCGGGGACCGGTTTCTGCCATTTCAGGCGTCTTCGGCCCGGCTTGCTTGAATCCTGATGGTGCAATGAGCAAGGGACTCACATCTGAGTATACCCTTCCACGCTTAGGGTGGACAAAATAATTTACAACAAGGGGTGGTGATGGACAGAGTCTCTGAATTAAGCAGAGTACTCTCACCCAGTCAAGAGATCAGGGCTAGATCCAACACCATTTTTTAGCTCATTGCACCATCCCAGTTTCAGAACCTGGCTGTATGCAAATTAGTCTGTCCCTGGCCCAGTGCATCATGGGAACAGGGCAGACCAGACTACAAAAGCCAATTCTTACACTGGGAAGGAAACAAGCTTCCGGGGACCGGTTTCTGCCATTTCAGGCGTCTTCGGCCCGGCTTGCTTGAATCCTGATGGTGCAATGAGCAAGGGACTCACATCTGAGTATACCCTTCCACGCTTAGGGTGGACAAAATAATTTACAACAAGGGGTGGTGATGGACAGAGTCTCTGAATTAAGCAGAGTACTCTCACCCAGTCAAGAGATCAGGGCTAGATCCAACAGCGTTTTTTAGCTCATTGCACCATCCCAGTTTCAGAACCTGGCTGTATGCAAATTAGTCTGTCCCTGGCCCAGTGCATCATGGGAACAGAGCAGACCAGACTACAAAAGCCAATTCTTACACTGGGAAGGAAACAAGCTTCCGGGGACCGGTTTCTGCCATTTCAGGCGTCTTCGGCCCGGCTTGCTTGAATCCTGATGGTGCAATGAGCAAGGGACTCACATCTGAGTATACCCTACCACGCTTAGGGTGGACAAAATAATTTACAACAAGGGGTGGTGATGGACAGAGTCTCTGAATTAAGCAGAGTACTCTCACCCAGTCAAGAGATCAGGGCTAGATCCAACACCGTTTTTTAGCTCATTGCACCATCCCAGTTTCAGAACCTGGCTGTATGCAAATTAGTCTGTCCCTGGCCCAGTGCATCATGGGAACAGGGCAGACCAGACTACAAAAGCCAATTCTTACACTGGGAAGGAAACAAGCTTCCGGGGACCGGTTTCTGCCATTTCAGGCGTCTTCGGCCCGGCTTGCTTGAATCCTGATGGTGCAATGAGCAAGGGACTCACATCTGAGTATACCCTTCCACGCTTAGGGTGGACAAAATAATTTACAACAAGGGGTGGTGATGGACAGAGTCTCTGAATTAAGCAGAGTACTCTCACCCAGTCAAGAGATCAGGGCTAGATCCAACACCGTTTTTTAGCTCATTGCACCATCCCAGTTTCAGAACCTGGCTGTATGCAAATTAGTCTGTCCCTGGCCCAGTGCATCATGGGAACAGGGCAGACCAGACTACAAAAACCAATTCTTACACTGGGAAGGAAACAAGCTTCCGGGGACCGGTTTCTGCCATTTCAGGCGTCTTCGGCCCGGCTTGCTTGAATCCTGATGGTGCAATGAGCAAGGGACTCACATCTAAGTATACCCTTCCACGCTTAGGGTGGACAAAATAATTTACAACAAGGGGTGGTGATGGACAGAGTCTCTGAATTAAGCAGAGTACTCTCACCCAGTCAAGAGATCAGGGCTAGATCCAACACCGTTTTTTAGCTCATTGCACCATCCCAGTTTCAGAACCTGGCTGTATGCAAATTAGTCTGTCCCTGGCCCAGTGCATCATGGGAACAGGGCAGACCAGACTACAAAAGCCAATTCTTACACTGGGAAGGAAACAAGCTTCCGGGGACCGGTTTCTGCCATTTCAGGCGTCTTCGGCCCGGCTTGCTTGAATCCTGATGGTGCAATGAGCAAGGGACTCACATCTGAGTATACCCTTCCACGCTTAGGGTGGACAAAATAATTTACAACAAGGGGTGGTGATGTACAGAGTCTCTGAATTAAGCAGAGTACTCTCACCCAGTCAAGAGATCAGGGCTAGATCCAACACCGTTTTTTAGCTCATTGCACCATCCCAGTTTCAGAACCTGGCTGTATGCAAATTAGTCTGTCCCTGGCCCAGTGCATCATGGGAACAGGGCAGACCAGACTACAAAAGCCAATTCTTACACTGGGAAGGAAACAAGCTTCCGGGGACCGGTTTCTGCCATTTCAGGTGTCTTCGGCCCGGCTTGCTTGAATCCTGATGGTGCAATGAGCAAGGGACTCACATCTGAGTATACCCTTCCACGCTTAGGGTGGACAAAATAATTTACAACAAGGGGTGGTGATGGACAGAGTCTCTGAATTAAGCAGAGTACTCTCACCCAGTCAAGAGATCAGGGCTAGATCCAACACCGTTTTTTAGCTCATTGCACCATCCCAGTTTCAGAACCTGGCTGTATGCAAATTAGTCTGTCCCTGGCCCAGTGCATCATGGGAACAGGGCAGACCAGACTACAAAAGCCAATTCTTACACTGGGAAGGAAACAAGCTTCCGGGGACCGGTTTCTGCCATTTCAGGCGTCTTCGGCCCGGCTTGCTTGAATCCTGATGGTGCAATGAGCAAGGGACTCACATCTGAGTATACCCTTCCACGCTTAGGGTGGACAAAATAATTTACAACAAGGGGTGGTGATGGACAGAGTCTCTGAATTAAGCAGAGTACTCTCACCCAGTCAAGAGATCAGGGCTAGATCCAACACCGTTTTTTAGCTCATTGCACCATCCCAGTTTCAGAACCTGGCTGTATGCAAATTAGTCTGTCCCTGGCCCAGTGCATCATGGGAACAGGGCAGACCAGACTACAAAAGCCAATTCTTACACTGGGAAGGAAACAAGCTTCCGGGGACCGGTTTCTGCCATTTCAGGCGTCTTCGGCCCGGCTTGCTTGAATCCTGATGGTGCAATGAGCAAGGGACTCACATCTGAGTATACCCTTCCACGCTTAGGGTGGACAAAATAATTTACAACAAGGGGTGGTGATGGACAGAGTCTCTGAATTAAGCAGAGTACTCTCACCCAGTCAAGAGATCAGGGCTAGATCCAACACCATTTTTTAGCTCATTGCACCATCCCAGTTTCAGAACCTGGCTGTATGCAAATTAGTCTGTCCCTGGCCCAGTGCATCATGGGAACAGGGCAGACCAGACTACAAAAGCCAATTCTTACACTGGGAAGGAAACAAGCTTCCGGGGACCGGTTTCTGCAATTTCAGGCGTCTTCGGCCCGGCTTGCTTGAATCCTGATGGTGCAATGAGCAAGGGACTCACATCTGAGTATACCCCTTCCACGCTTAGGGTGGACAAAATAATTTACAACAAGGGGTGGTGATGGACAGAGTCTCTGAATTAAGCAGAGTACTCTCACCCAGTCAAGAGATCAGGGCTAGATCCAACAGCGTTTTTTAGCTCATTGCACCATCCCAGTTTCAGAACCTGGCTGTATGCAAATTAGTCTGTCCCTGGCCCAGTGCATCATGGGAACAGAGCAGACCAGACTACAAAAGCCAATTCTTACACTGGGAAGGAAACAAGCTTCCGGGGACCGGTTTCTGCCATTTCAGGCGTCTTCGGCCCGGCTTGCTTGAATCCTGATGGTGCAATGAGCAAGGGACTCACATCTGAGTATACCCTACCACGCTTAGGGTGGACAAAATAATTTACAACAAGGGGTGGTGATGGACAGAGTCTCTGAATTAAGCAGAGTACTCTCACCCAGTCAAGAGATCAGGGCTAGATCCAACACCGTTTTTTAGCTCATTGCACCATCCCAGTTTCAGAACCTGGCTGTATGCAAATTAGTCTGTCCCTGGCCCAGTGCATCATGGGAACAGGGCAGACCAGACTACAAAAGCCAATTCTTACACTGGGAAGGAAACAAGCTTCCGGGGACCGGTTTCTGCCATTTCAGGCGTCTTCGGCCCGGCTTGCTTGAATCCTGATGGTGCAATGAGCAAGGGACTCACATCTGAGTATACCCTTCCACGCTTAGGGTGGACAAAATAATTTACAACAAGGGGTGGTGATGGACAGAGTCTCTGAATTAAGCAGAGTACTCTCACCCAGTCAAGAGATCAGGGCTAGATCCAACACCGTTTTTTAGCTCATTGCACCATCCCAGTTTCAGAACCTGGCTGTATGCAAATTAGTCTGTCCCTGGCCCAGTGCATCATGGGAACAGGGCAGACCAGACTACAAAAGCCAATTCTTACACTGGGAAGGAAACAAGCTTCCGGGGACCGGTTTCTGCCATTTCAGGCGTCTTCGGCCCGGCTTGCTTGAATCCTGATGGTGCAATGAGCAAGGGACTCACATCTGAGTATACCCTTCCACGCTTAGGGTGGACAAAATAATTTACAACAAGGGGTGGTGATGGACAGAGTCTCTGAATTAAGCAGAGTACTCTCACCCAGTCAAGAGATCAGGGCTAGATCCAACACCGTTTTTTAGCTCATTGCACCATCCCAGTTTCAGAACCTGGCTGTATGCAAATTAGTCTGTCCCTGGCCCAGTGCATCATGGGAACAGGGCAGACCAGACTACAAAAGCCAATTCTTACACTGGGAAGGAAACAAGCTTCCGGGGACCGGTTTCTGCCATTTCAGGCGTCTTCGGCCCGGCTTGCTTGAATCCTGATGGTGCAATGAGCAAGGGACTCACATCTGAGTATACCCTTCCACGCTTAGGGTGGACAAAATAATTTACAACACGGGGTGGTGATGGACAGAGTCTCTGAATTAAGCAGAGTACTCTCACCCAGTCAAGAGATCAGGGCTAGATCCAACACCGTTTTTTAGCTCATTGCACCATCCCAGTTTCAGAACCTGGCTGTATGCAAATTAGTTTGTCCCTGGCCCAGTGCATCATGGGAACAGGGCAGACCAGACTACAAAAGCCAATTCTTACACTGGGAAGGAAACAAGCTTCCGGGGACCGGTTTCTGCCATTTCAGGCGTCTTCGGCCCGGCTTGCTTGAATCCTGATGGTGCAATGAGCAAGGGACTCACATCTAAGTATACCCTTCCACGCTTAGGGTGGACAAAATAATTTACAACAAGGGGTGGTGATGGACAGAGTCTCTGAATTAAGCAGAGTACTCTCACCCAGTCAAGAGATCAGGGCTAGATCCAACACCGTTTTTTAGCTCATTGCACCATCCCAGTTTCAGAACCTGGCTGTATGCAAATTAGTCTGTCCCTGGCCCAGTGCATCATGGGAACAGGGCAGACCAGACTACAAAAGCCAATTCTTACACTGGGAAGGAAACAAGCTTCCGGGGACCGGTTTCTGCCATTTCAGGCGTCTTCGGCCCGGCTTGCTTGAATCCTGATGGTGCAATGAGCAAGGGACTCACATCTGAGTATACCCTTCCACGCTTAGGGTGGACAAAATAATTTACAACAAGGGGTGGTGATGGACAGAGTCTCTGAATTAAGCAGAGTACTCTCACCCAGTCAAGAGATCAGGGCTAGATCCAACACCGTTTTTTAGCTCATTGCACCATCCCAGTTTCAGAACCTGGCTGTATGCAAATTAGTCTGTCCCTGGCCCAGTGCATCATGGGAACAAGGCAGACCAGACTACAAAAGCCAATTCTTACACTGGGAAGGAAACAAGCTTCCGGGGACCGGTTTCTGCCATTTCAGGCGTCTTCGGCCCGGCTTGCTTGAATCCTGATGGTGCAATGAGCAAGGGACTCACATCTGAGTATACCCTTCCACGCTTAGTGTGGACAAAATAATTTACAACAAGGGGTGGTGATGGACAGAGTCTCTGAATTAAGCAGAGTACTCTCACCCAGTCATGAGATCAGGGCTAGATCCAACAGCGTTTTTTAGCTCATTGCACCATCCCAGTTTCAGAACCTGGCTGTATGCAAATTAGTCTGTCCCTGGCCCAGTGCATCATGGGAACAGAGCAGACCAGACTACAAAAGCCAATTCTTACACTGGGAAGGAAACAAGCTTCCGGGGACCGGTTTCTGCCATTTCAGGCGTCTTCGGCCCGGCTTGCTTGAATCCTGATGGTGCAATGAGCAAGGGACTCAAATCTGAGTATACCCTTCCACGCTTAGGGTGGACAAAATAATTTACAACAAGGGGTGGTGATGGACAGAGTCTCTGAATTAAGCAGAGTTCTCTCACCCAGTCAAGAGATCAGGGCTAGATCCAACACCGTTTTTTAGCTCATTGCACCATCCCAGTTTCAGAACCTGGCTGTATGCAAATTAGTCTGTCCCTGGCCCAGTGCATCATGTGAACAGGGCAGACCAGACTACAAAAGCCAATTCTTACACTGGGAAGGAAACAAGCTTCCGGGGACCGGTTTCTGCCATTTCAGGCGTCTTCGGCCCGGCTTGCTTGAATCCTGATGGTGCAATGAGCAAGGGACTCACATCTGAGTATACCCTTCCACGCTTAGGGTGGACAAAATAATTTACAACAAGGGGTGGTGATGGACAGAGTCTCTGAATTAAGCAGAGTTCTCTCACCCAGTCAAGAGATCAGGGCTAGATCCAACACCGTTTTTTAGCTCATTGCACCATCCCAGTTTCAGAACCTGGCTGTATGCAAATTAGTCTGTCCCTGGCCCAGTGCATCATGTGAACAGGGCAGACCAGACTACAAAAGCCAATTCTTACACTGGGAAGGAAACAAGCTTCCGGGGACCGGTTTCTGCCATTTCAGGCGTCTTCGGCCCGGCTTGCTTGAATCCTGATGGTGCAATGAGCAAGGGACTCACATCTGAGTATACCCTTCCACGCTTAGGGTGGACAAAATAATTTACAACAAGGGGTGGTGATGGACAGAGTCTCTGAATTAAGCAGAGTACTCTCACCCAGTCAAGAGATCAGGGCTAGATCCAACACCGTTTTTTAGCTCATTGCACCATCCCAGTTTCAGAACCTGGCTGTATGCAAATTAGTCTGTCCCTGGCCCAGTGCATCATGGGAACAGGGCAGACCAGACTACAAAAGCCAATTCTTACACTGGGAAGGAAACAAGCTTCCGGGGACCGGTTTCTGCCATTTCAGGCGTCTTCGGCCCGGCTTGCTTGAATCCTGATGGTGCAATGAGCAAGGGACTCACATCTGAGTATACCCTTCCACGCTTAGGGTGGACAAAATAATTTACAACAAGGGGTGGTGATGGACAGAGTCTCTGAATTAAGCAGAGTACTCTCACCCAGTCAAGAGATCAGGGCTAGATCCAACACCGTTTTTTAGCTCATTGCACCATCCCAGTTTCAGAACCTGGCTGTATGCAAATTAGTCTGTCCCTGGCCCAGTGCATCATGGGAACAGGGCAGACCAGACTACAAAAGCCAATTCTTACACTGGGAAGGAAACAAGCTTCCGGGGACCGGTTTCTGCCATTTCAGGCGTCTTCGGCCCGGCTTGCTTGAATCCTGATGGTGCAATGAGCAAGGGACTCACATCTGAGTATACCCTTCCACGCTTAGGGTGGACAAAATAATTTACAACAAGGGGTGGTGATGGACAGAGTCTCTGAATTAAGCAGAGTACTCTCACCCAGTCAAGAGATCAGGGCTAGATCCAACACCGTTTTTTAGCTCATTGCACCATCCCAGTTTCAGAACCTGGCTGTATGCAAATTAGTCTGTCCCTGGCCCAGTGCATCATGGGAACACGGCAGACCAGACTACAAAAGCCAATTCTTACACTGGGAAGGAAACAAGCTTCCGGGGACCGGTTTCTGCCATTTCAGGCGTCTTCGGCCCGGCTTGCTTGAATCCTGATGGTGCAATGAGCAAGGGACTCACATCTGAGTATACCCTTCCACGCTTAGGGTGGACAAAATAATTTACAACAAGGGGTGGTGATGGACAGAGTCTCTGAATTAAGCAGAGTACTCTCACCCAGTCAAGAGATCAGGGCTAGATCCAACACCGTTTTTTAGCTCATTGCACCATCCCAGTTTCAGAACCTGGCTGTATGCAAATTAGTCTGTCCCTGGCCCAGTGCATCATGGGAACAGGGCAGACCAGACTACAAAAGCCAATTCTTACAATGGGAAGGAAACAAGCTTCCGGGGACCGGTTTCTGCCATTTCAGGCGTCTTCGGCCCGGCTTGCTTGAATCCTGATGGTGCAATGAGCAAGGGACTCACATCTGAGTATACCCTTCCACGCTTAGGGTGGACAAAATAATTTACAACAAGGGGTGGTGATGGACAGAGTCTCTGAATTAAGCAGAGTACTCTCACCCAGTCAAGAGATCAGGGCTAGATCCAACACCGTTTTTTAGCTCATTGCACCATCCCAGTTTCAGAACCTGGCTGTATGCAAATTAGTCTGTCCCTGGCCCAGTGCATCATGGGAACAGGGCAGACCAGACTACAAAAGCCAATCCTTACACTGGGAAGGAAACAAGCTTCCGGGGACCAATTTCTGCCATTTCAGGCGTCTTCGGCCCGGCTTGCTTGAATCCTGATGGTGCAATGAGCAAGGGACTCACATCTGAGTATACCCTTCCACGCTTAGGGTGGACAAAATAATTTACAACAAGGGGTGGTGATGGACAGAGTCTCTGAATTAAGCAGAGTACTCTCACCCAGTCAAGAGATCAGGGCTAGATCCAACACCGTTTTTTAGCTCATTGCACCATCCCAGTTTCAGAACCTGGCTGTATGCAAATTAGTCTGTCCCTGGCCCAGTGCATCATGGGAACAGGGCAGACCAGACTACAAAAGCCAATTCTTACACTGGGAAGGAAACAAGCTTCCGGGGACCGGTTTCTGCCATTTCAGGCGTCTTCGGCCCGGCTTGCTTGAATCCTGATGGTGCAATGAGCAAGGGACTCACATCTAAGTATACCCTTCCACGCTTAGGGTGGACAAAATAATTTACAACAAGGGGTGGTGATGTACAGAGTCTCTGAATTAAGCAGAGTACTCTCACCCAGTCAAGAGATCAGGGCTAGATCCAACACCGTTTTTTAGCTCATTGCACCATCCCAGTTTCAGAACCTGGCTGTATGCAAATTAGTCTGTCCCTGGCCCAGTGCATCATGGGAACAGGGCAGACCAGACTACAAAAGCCAATTCTTACACTGGGAAGGAAACAAGCTTCCGGGGACCGGTTTCTGCCATTTCAGGCGTCTTCGGCCCGGCTTGCTTGAATCCTGATGGTGCAATGAGCAAGGGACTCACATCTGAGTATACCCTTCCACGCTTAGGGTGGACAAAATAATTTACAACAAGGGGTGGTGATGTACAGAGTCTCTGAATTAAGCAGAGTACTCTCACCCAGTCAAGAGATCAGGGCTAGATCCAACACCGTTTTTTAGCTCATTGCACCATCCCAGTTTCAGAACCTGGCTGTATGCAAATTAGTCTGTCCCTGGCCCAGTGCATCATGGGAACAGGGCAGACCAGACTACAAAAGCCAATTCTTACACTGGGAAGGAAACAAGCTTCCGGGGACCGGTTTCTGCCATTTCAGGCGTCTTCGGCCCGGCTTGCTTGAATCCTGATGGTGCAATGAGCAAGGGACTCACATCTGAGTATACCCTTCCACGCTTAGGGTGGACAAAATAATTTACAACAAGGGGTGGTGATGGACAGAGTCTCTGAATTAAGCAGAGTACTCTCACCCAGTCAAGAGATCAGGGCTAGATCCAACACCGTTTTTTAGCTCATTGCACCATCCCAGTTTCAGAACCTGGCTGTATGCAAATTAGTCTGTCCCTGGCCCAGTGCATCATGGGAACAGGGCAGACCAGACTACAAAAGCCAATTCTTACACTGGGAAGGAAACAAGCTTCCGGGGACCGGTTTCTGCCATTTCAGGCGTCTTCGGCCCGGCTTGCTTGAATCCTGATGGTGCAATGAGCAAGGGACTCACATCTGAGTATACCCTTCCACGCTTAGGGTGGACAAAATAATTTACAACAAGGGGTGGTGATGGACAGAGTCTCTGAATTAAGCAGAGTACTCTCACCCAGTCAAGAGATGAGGGCTAGATCCAACACCGTTTTTTAGCTCATTGCACCATCCCAGTTTCAGAACCTGGCTGTATGCAAATTAGTCTGTCCCTGGCCCAGTGCATCATGGGAACAGGGCAGACCAGACTACAAAAGCCAATTCTTACACTGGGAAGGAAACAAGCTTCCGGGGACCGGTTTCTGCCATTTCAGGCGTCTTCGGCCCGGCTTGCTTGAATCCTGATGGTGCAATGAGCAAGGGACTCACATCTGAGTATACCCTTCCACGCTTAGGGTGGACAAAATAATTTACAACAAGGGGTGGTGATGGACAGAGTCTCTGAATTAAGCAGAGTACTCTCACCCAGTCAAGAGATCAGGGCTAGATCCAACACCGTTTTTTAGCTCATTGCACCATCCCAGTTTCAGAACCTGGCTGTATGCAAATTAGTCTGTCCCTGGCCCAGTGCATCATGGGAACAGGGCAGACCAGACTACAAAAGCCAATTCTTACACTGGGAAGGAAACAAGCTTCCGGGGACCGGTTTCTGCCATTTCAGGCGTCTTCGGCCCGGCTTGCTTGAATCCTGATGGTGCAATGAGCAAGGGACTCACATCTGAGTATACCCTTCCACGCTTAGGGTGGACAAAATAATTTACAACAAGGGGTGGTGATGGACAGAGTCTCTGAATTAAGCAGAGTACTCTCACCCAGTCAAGAGATGAGGGCTAGATCCAACACCGTTTTTTAGCTCATTGCACCATCCCAGTTTCAGAACCTGGCTGTATGCAAATTAGTCTGTCCCTGGCCCAGTGCATCATGGGAACAGGGCAGACCAGACTACAAAAGCCAATTCTTACACTGGGAAGGAAACAAGCTTCCGGGGACCGGTTTCTGCCATTTCAGGCGTCTTCGGCCCGGCTTGCTTGAATCCTGATGGTGCAATGAGCAAGGGACTCACATCTGAGTATACCCTTCCACGCTTAGGGTGGACAAAATAATTTACAACAAGGGGTGGTGATGGACAGAGTCTCTGAATTAAGCAGAGTACTCTCACCCAGTCAAGAGATCAGGGCTAGATCCAACACCGTTTTTTAGCTCATTGCACCATCCCAGTTTCAGAACCTGGCTGTATGCAAATTAGTCTGTCCCTGGCCCAGTGCATCATGGGAACACGGCAGACCAGACTACAAAAGCCAATTCTTACACTGGGAAGGAAACAAGCTTCCGGGGACCGGTTTCTGCCATTTCAGGCGTCTTCGGCCCGGCTTGCTTGAATCCTGATGGTGCAATGAGCAAGGGACTCACATCTGAGTATACCCTTCCACGCTTAGGGTGGACAAAATAATTTACAACAAGGGGTGGTGATGGACAGAGTCTCTGAATTAAGCAGAGTACTCTCACCCAGTCAAGAGATCAGGGCTAGATCCAACACCGTTTTTTAGCTCATTGCACCATCCCAGTTTCAGAACCTGGCTGTATGCAAATTAGTCTGTCCCTGGCCCAGTGCATCATGGGAACAGGGCAGACCAGACTACAAAAGCCAATTCTTACAATGGGAAGGAAACAAGCTTCTGGGGACCGGTTTCTGCCATTTCAGGCGTCTTCGGCCCGGCTTGCTTGAATCCTGATGGTGCAATGAGCAAGGGACTCACATCTGAGTATACCCTTCCACGCTTAGGGTGGACAAAATAATTTACAACAAGGGGTGGTGATGGACAGAGTCTCTGAATTAAGCAGAGTACTCTCACCCAGTCAAGAGATCAGGGCTAGATCCAACACCGTTTTTTAGCTCATTGCACCATCCCAGTTTCAGAACCTGGCTGTATGCAAATTAGTCTGTCCCTGGCCCAGTGCATCATGGGAACAGGGCAGACCAGACTACAAAAGCCAATCCTTACACTGGGAAGGAAACAAGCTTCCGGGGACCAATTTCTGCCATTTCAGGCGTCTTCGGCCCGGCTTGCTTGAATCCTGATGGTGCAATGAGCAAGGGACTCACATCTGAGTATACCCTTCCACGCTTAGGGTGGACAAAATAATTTACAACAAGGGGTGGTGATGGACAGAGTCTCTGAATTAAGCAGAGTACTCTCACCCAGTCAAGAGATCAGGGCTAGATCCAACACCGTTTTTTAGCTCATTGCACCATCCCAGTTTCAGAACCTGGCTGTATGCAAATTAGTCTGTCCCTGGCCCAGTGCATCATGGGAACAGGGCAGACCAGACTACAAAAGCCAATTCTTACACTGGGAAGGAAACAAGCTTCCGGGGACCGGTTTCTGCCATTTCAGGCGTCTTCGGCCCGGCTTGCTTGAATCCTGATGGTGCAATGAGCAAGGGACTCACATCTAAGTATACCCTTCCACGCTTAGGGTGGACAAAATAATTTACAACAAGGGGTGGTGATGTACAGAGTCTCTGAATTAAGCAGAGTACTCTCACCCAGTCAAGAGATCAGGGCTAGATCCAACACCGTTTTTTAGCTCATTGCACCATCCCAGTTTCAGAACCTGGCTGTATGCAAATTAGTCTGTCCCTGGCCCAGTGCATCATGGGAACAGGGCAGACCAGACTACAAAAGCCAATTCTTACACTGGGAAGGAAACAAGCTTCCGGGGACCGGTTTCTGCCATTTCAGGCGTCTTCGGCCCGGCTTGCTTGAATCCTGATGGTGCAATGAGCAAGGGACTCACATCTGAGTATACCCTTCCACGCTTAGGGTGGACAAAATAATTTACAACAAGGGGTGGTGATGTACAGAGTCTCTGAATTAAGCAGAGTACTCTCACCCAGTCAAGAGATCAGGGCTAGATCCAACACCGTTTTTTAGCTCATTGCACCATCCCAGTTTCAGAACCTGGCTGTATGCAAATTAGTCTGTCCCTGGCCCAGTGCATCATGGGAACAGGGCAGACCAGACTACAAAAGCCAATTCTTACACTGGGAAGGAAACAAGCTTCCGGGGACCGGTTTCTGCCATTTCAGGCGTCTTCGGCCCGGCTTGCTTGAATCCTGATGGTGCAATGAGCAAGGGACTCACATCTGAGTATACCCTTCCACGCTTAGGGTGGACAAAATAATTTACAACAAGGGGTGGTGATGGACAGAGTCTCTGAATTAAGCAGAGTACTCTCACCCAGTCAAGAGATCAGGGCTAGATCCAACACCGTTTTTTAGCTCATTGCACCATCCCAGTTTCAGAACCTGGCTGTATGCAAATTAGTCTGTCCCTGGCCCAGTGCATCATGGGAACAGGGCAGACCAGACTACAAAAGCCAATTCTTACACTGGGAAGGAAACAAGCTTCCGGGGACCGGTTTCTGCCATTTCAGGCGTCTTCGGCCCGGCTTGCTTGAATCCTGATGGTGCAATGAGCAAGGGACTCACATCTGAGTATACCCTTCCACGCTTAGGGTGGACAAAATAATTTACAACAAGGGGTGGTGATGGACAGAGTCTCTGAATTAAGCAGAGTACTCTCACCCAGTCAAGAGATGAGGGCTAGATCCAACACCGTTTTTTAGCTCATTGCACCATCCCAGTTTCAGAACCTGGCTGTATGCAAATTAGTCTGTCCCTGGCCCAGTGCATCATGGGAACAGGGCAGACCAGACTACAAAAGCCAATTCTTACACTGGGAAGGAAACAAGCTTCCGGGGACCGGTTTCTGCCATTTCAGGCGTCTTCGGCCCGGCTTGCTTGAATCCTGATGGTGCAATGAGCAAGGGACTCACATCTGAGTATACCCTTCCACGCTTAGGGTGGACAAAATAATTTACAACAAGGGGTGGTGATGGACAGAGTCTCTGAATTAAGCAGAGTACTCTCACCCAGTCAAGAGATCAGGGCTAGATCCAACACCGTTTTTTAGCTCATTGCACCATCCCAGTTTCAGAACCTGGCTGTATGCAAATTAGTCTGTCCCTGGCCCAGTGCATCATGGGAACAGAGCCGACCAGACTACAAAAGCCAATTCTTACACTGGGAAGGAAACAAGCTTCCGGGGACCGGTTTCTGCCATTTCAGGCGTCTTCGGCCCGGCTTGCTTGAATCCTGATGGTGCAATGAGCAAGGGACTCACATCTGAGTATACCCTTCCACGCTTAGGGTGGACAAAATAATTTGCAACAAGGGGTGGTGATGGACAGAGTCTCTGAATTAAGCAGAGTACTCTCACCCAGTCAAGAGATCAGGGCTAGATCCAACACCGTTTTTTAGCTCATTGCACCATCCCAGTTTCAGAACCTGGCTGTATGCAAATTAGTCTGTCCCTGGCCCAGTGCATCATGGGAACAGGGCAGACCAGACTACAAAAGCCAATTCTTACACTGGGAAGGAAACAAGCTTCCGGGGACCGGTTTCTGCCATTTCAGGCGTCTTCGGCCCGGCTTGCTTGAATCCTGATGGTGCAATGAGCAAGGGACTCACATCTGAGTATACCCTTCCACGCTTAGGGTGGACAAAATAATTTACAACA
Source organism: Lissotriton helveticus (assembly GCF_964261635.1). Classification (NCBI taxonomy): domain Eukaryota; kingdom Metazoa; phylum Chordata; class Amphibia; order Caudata; family Salamandridae; genus Lissotriton; species Lissotriton helveticus. Next base: position 798,882,546 of record NC_136068.1, on the reverse strand, counting down.
AGGGGTGGTGATGGACAGAGTCTCTGAATTAAGCAGAGTACTCTCACCCAGTCAAGAGATCAGGGCTAGATCCAACACCGTTTTTTAGCTCATTGCACCATCCCAGTTTCAGAACCTGGCTGTATGCAAATTAGTCTGTCCCTGGCCCTGTGCATCATGGGAACAGGGCAGACCAGACTACAAAAGCCAATTCTTACACTGGGAAGGAAACAAGCTTCCGGGGACCGGTTTCTGCCATTTCAGGCGTCTTCGGCCCGGCTTGCTTGAATCCTGATGGTGCAATGAGCAAGGGACTCACATCTGAGTATACCCTTCCACGCTTAGGGTGGACAAAATAATTTACAACAAGGGGTGGTGATGGACAGAGTCTCTGAATTAAGCAGAGTACTCTCACCCAGTCAAGAGATCAGGGCTAGATCCAACACCGTTTTTTAGCTCATTGCACCATCCCAGTTTCAGAACCTGGCTGTATGCAAATTAGTCTGTCCCTGGCCCAGTGCATCATGGGAACAGGGCAGACCAGACTACAAAAGCCAATTCTTACACTGGGAAGGAAACAAGCTTCCGGGGACCGGTTTCTGCCATTTCAGGCGTCTTCGGCCCGGCTTGCTTGAATCCTGATGGTGCAATGAGCAAGGGACTCACATCTGAGTATACCCTTCCACGCTTAGGGTGGACAAAATAATTTACAACAAGGGGTGGTGATGGACAGAGTCTCTGAATTAAGCAGAGTACTCTCACCCAGTCAAGAGATCAGGGCTAGATCCAACACCGTTTTTTAGCTCATTGCACCATCCCAGTTTCAGAACCTGGCTGTATGCAAATTAGTCTGTCCCTGGCCCAGTGCATCATGGGAACAGGGCAGACCAGACTACAAAAGCCAATTCTTACACTGGGAAGGAAACAAGCTTCCAGGGACCGGTTTCTGCCATTTCAGGCGTCTTCGGCCCGGCTTGCTTGAATCCTGATGGTGCAATGAGCAAGGGACTCACATCTGAGTATCCCCTTCCACGCTTAGGGTGGACAAAATAATTTACAACAAGGGGTGGTGATGGACAGAGTCTCTGAATTAAGCAGAGTACTCTCACCCAGTCAAGAGATCAGGGCTAGATCCAACACCGTTTTTTAGCTCATTGCACCATCCCAGTTTCAGAACCTGGCTGTATGCAAATTAGTCTGTCACTGGCCCAGTGCATCATGGGAACAGGGCAGACCAGACTACAATAGCCAATTCTTACACTGGGAAGGAAACAAGCTTCCGGGGACCGGTTTCTGCCATTTCAGGCGTCTTCGGCCCGGCTTGCTTGAATCCTGATGGTGCAATGAGCAAGGGACTCACATCTGAGTATACCCTTCCACGCTTAGGGTGGACAAAATAATTTACAACAAGGGGTGGTGATGGACAGAGTCTCTGAATTAAGCAGAGTACTCTCACCCAGTCAAGAGATCAGGGCTAGATCCAACACCGTTTTTTAGCTCATTGCACCATCCCAGTTTCAGAACCTGGCTGTATGCAAATTAGTCTGTCCCTGGCCCAGTGCATCATGGGAGCAGGGCAGACCAGACTACAAAAGCCAATTCTTACACTGGGAAGGAAACAAGCTTCCGGGGACCGGTTTCTGCCATTTCAGGCGTCTTCGGCCCGGCTTGCTTGAATCCTGATGGTGCAATGAGCAAGGGACTCACATCTGAGTATACCCTTCCACGCTTAGGGTGGACAAAATAATTTACAACAAGGGGTGGTGATGGACAGAGTCTCTGAATTAAGCAGAGTACTCTCACCCAGTCAAGAGATCAGGGCTAGATCCAACACCGTTTTTTAGCTCATTGCACCATCCCAGTTTCAGAACCTGGCTGTATGCAAATTAGTCTGTCCCTGGCCCAGTGCATCATGGGAACAGGGCAGACCAGACTACAAAAGCCAATTCTTACACTGGGAAGGAAACAAGCTTCCGGGGACCGGTTTCTGCCATTTCAGGCGTCTTCGGCCCGGCTTGCTTGAATCCTGATGGTGCAATGAGCAAGGGACTCACATCTGAGTATACCCTTCCACGCTTAGGGTGGACAAAATAATTTACAACAAGGGGTGGTGATGGACAGAGTCTCTGAATTAAGCAGAGTACTCTCACCCAGTCAAGAGATCAGGGCTAGATCCAACACCGTTTTTTAGCTCATTGCACCATCCCAGTTTCAGAACCTGGCTGTATGCAAATTAGTCTGTCCCTGGCCCAGTGCATCATGGGAACAGGGCAGACCAGACTACAATAGCCAATTCTTACACTGGGAAGGAAACAAGCTTCCGGGGACCGGTTTCTGCCATTTCAGGCGTCTTCGGCCCGGCTTGCTTGAATCCTGATGGTGCAATGAGCAAGGGACTCACATCTGAGTATACCCTTCCACGCTTAGGGTGGACAAAATAATTTACAACAAGGGGTGGTGATGGACAGAGTCTCTGAATTAAGCAGAGTACTCTCACCCAGTCAAGAGATCAGGGCTAGATCCAACACCGTTTTTTAGCTCATTGCACCATCCCAGTTTCAGAACCTGGCTGTATGCAAATTAGTCTGTCCCTGGCCCAGTGCATCATGGGAACAGGGCAGACCAGACTACAAAAGCCTATTCTTACACTGGGAAGGAAACAAGCTTCCGGGGACCGGTTTCTGCCATTTCAGGCGTCTTCGGCCCGGCTTGCTTGAATCCTGATGGTGCAATGAGCAAGGGACTCACATCTGAGTATACCCTTCCACGCTTAGGGTGGACAAAATAATTTACAACAAGGGGTGGTGATGGACAGAGTCTCTGAATTAAGCAGAGTACTCTCACCCAGTCAAGAGATCAGGGCTAGATCCAACACCGTTTTTTAGCTCATTGCACCATCCCAGTTTCAGAACCTGGCTGTATGCAAATTAGTCTGTCCCTGGCCCAGTGCATCATGGGAACAGGGCAGACCAGACTACAAAAGCCAATTCTTACACTGGGAAGGAAACAAGCTTCCGGGGACCTGTTTCTGCCATTTCAGGCGTCTTCGGCCCGGCTTGCTTGAATCCTGATGGTGCAATGAGCAAGGGACTCACATCTGAGTATACCCTTCCACGCTTAGGGTGGACAAAATAATTTACAACAAGGGGTGGTGATGGACAGAGTCTCTGAATTAAGCAGAGTACTCTCACCCAGTCAAGAGATCAGGGCTAGATCCAACACCGTTTTTTAGCTCATTGCACCATCCCAGTTTCAGAACCTGGCTGTATGCAAATTAGTCTGTCCCTGGCCCAGTGCATCATGGGAACAGGGCAGACCAGACTACAAAAGCCAATTCTTACACTGGGAAGGAAACAAGCTTCCGGGGACCGGTTTCTGCCATTTCAGGCGTCTTCGGCCCGGCTTGCTTGAATCCTGATGGTGCAATGAGCAAGGGACTCACATCTGAGTATACCCTTCCACGCTTAGGGTGGACAAAATAATTTACAACAAGGGGTGGTGATGGACAGAGTCTCTGAATTAAGCAGAGTACTCTCACCCAGTCAAGAGATCAGGGCTAGATCCAACACCGTTTTTTAGCTCATTGCACCATCCCAGTTTCAGAACCTGGCTGTATGCAAATTAGTCTGTCCCATAACGGTGATGGATCAAGCCCTGATCTTTGGACTGGGTAAGAGTGGTCTGCTTAATTCAGACACTCTGTTCATCACCACCCCCTTTTCTGTATCGTTTTTGGCCACTATAGGTGTGGCAGGGTATACTCAGACATGAGTCCCTTTCTCACTGCTCCATCAGGATTCAAGCAAGCCGGGCCGAAGAGGCTGAAATGCCCGAAACCGGTCCCCGGTAGCTTGTCTCCTTTCTGGTGAAGAATTGGCTTGGTAGTTTGGTCTGCCCTGTTCCCATGATGCACTGGGCCAGGGACAGACTAATTTGCATATAGCCAGGTTCTGAGCTGGGATGGGGCAGTGAGATAAATAACGGTGATGGATCAAGCCCTGATCTTTGGACTGGGTAAGAGTGGTCTGCTTAATTCAGACACTCTGTTCATCACCACCCCCTTTTCTGTATCGTTTTTGGCCACTATAGGTGTGGCAGGGTATACTCAGACATGAGTCCCTTTCTCACTGCTCCATCAGGATTCAAGCAAGCCGGGCCGAAGAGGCTGAAATGCCAGAAACCAGTCCCCGGTAGCTTGTCTCCTTTCTGGTGAAGAATTGGCTTGGTAGTTTGGTCTGCCCTGTTCCCATGATGCACTGGGCCAGGGACAGACTAATTTGCATATAGCCAGGTTCTGAGCTGGGATGGGGCAGTGAGATAAATAACGGTGATGGATCAAGCCCTGATCTTTGGACTGGGTAAGAGTGGTCTGCTTAATTCAGACATTATGTTCATCACCACCCCCTTTTCTGTATCGTTTTTGGCCACTATAGGTGTGGCAGGGTATACTCAGACATGAGTCCCTTTCTCACTGCTCCATCACGATTCAAGCAAGCCGGGCCGAAGAGGCTGAAATGCCAGAAACCGGTCCCCGGTAGCTTGTCTCCTTTCTGGTGAAGAATTGGCTTGGTAGTTTGGTCTGCCCTGTTCCCATGATGCACTGGGCCAGGGACAGACTAATTTGCATATAGCCAGGTTCTGAGCTGGGATGGGGCAGTGAGATAAATAACGGTGATGGATCAAGCCCTGATCTTTGGACTGGGTAAGAGTGGTCTGCTTAATTCAGACACTCTGTTCATCACCACCCCCTTTTCTGTATCGTTTTCCAGAACTGAGGCACTCACCATAGCCGCCACACTTATATGTAGGAGACACTGCGTAATGCACCGGTTCTCCACCGCCCACCCCGCAGACACTTTGGCTCCACGCGCCGCTCTTAACTGAGGCGCTCACTTTAAATACCGCCCGCCCGCTGGGTACCATCTTTTGAAGGCCACTTGCAGCAACTTTGGCTCTATGTCCCACTCGTAACTGAGGCGCTCACTTTCTAAACCGGCTCGCCCGCTGGGTACCATTTTTGGCAGGCTGTGGCACCGAGGTCCAACGCGCCTCGTGGCATATTATTAAGCCATGTTCAGATCCACCGAGGATACCAGCTGTGTCCGCACCCATGCTACCCACGTTATGATCCAGCAGCGTATGGCACCACTAAGTGCCTTGGATTTAGCGGGCACTGAACACCCCCGTGTAAGCTTGCCTGCACGCCATCTATGCGGTACAAAAGGGGGTGGTGATGGACGGAGCATCTGAACCAATCAAACACTCACACCCAGTCAACAGATCTGGGTTTAATCCATCGCTGTTCTTTAGCCCACTCTGCCACCCCAGTTCAGACATGGCCATATGCAAATCAGTCTGACCCTGTGCCTCGTGGGAACAGTCCAGCCCGAACTGCCAAGCCATGCCTTCCCTGGACTGGATTCAAGCCTCCTAGGACCGGTTTCTGGCATGACAGCCGTCTTCAGCCATCTATAGCACCAGAAGGGAGACCCACCCCTTACTGCTTGCCACGGCTCTCATTCAGTAGGGCTGCTCACTTGACCGCCTGTCATTCCTCTCTCTCCCCCCCCTCTGCCCCATCAATCACCCCCTTGCCAATAATCGGGTCCACTACTGGCATGGGCCTGGGGGCCCTGAGCTATGCGCCAGTCTTTGTGTGCGCTCTTGCCACCAGTTTATGAATCAAATCAATTGCTGGCACATGCCTAGGGCTTCTTGCTTGCACTTTAGTCTGTGCTTATAGCTATACATGTGACCCTCAATGATAGCGAATCTGTATCTACATCTTTTTCTCTAAAGTCTACACACAGGCAATCTGACAAAATTAAAGTCGCACTTATGTTCTATCTCTAAATCCCTCCCTTCAGATCTATTGTTTTTAATACCATATATCATTCAGGAGGTTAGAAACTATATATTTGACTCATGCTATATATATATACTGGATATGCATTTGGTGACAATATGCCTTTGTGTCTCTAATATAGGTTGTATGCAGTACATACTGAACAGTCTATTCTACAGGTTCAGTATCATACTTTTGATTTACTCACATGTTTTTCATGTTTTTTTCACGTATTTGCACTTTATCTCTGCAGTAGCTGAACAGACTGACCCTGAAGAAGGCCGCGACACTATTTAGGTCCTTCTGGCCGAACATGTTGGTCTAGTGATCTATACATCAGTCTCTCTGGCACCTGTGTTATCAGCTCCTTACTGTTTTTAATCCAGACACCGGGTACCTGAATAAAGTTATAATATAGCTAACCCTGTAGCCAGTTTTAAACTCTCACATCACAACACGGCACCTTTTTTACACACACGCCAAGCTCACATAGGGGTTTAGTACACCCCCCCTGACTCAATAAAAACATCCCTGAGCTCCTCCCTCGTAGAGAGGGGGTTGTAGCCCACACAAAAACTAGGTCGTTTGTGTGAGGAGGCACCCCTATGATAAAGCATGACACCTCTGGTGTGTGAGGGGAACCGTCCAGAAAAGGGAATCCCCCGTCTTGCATGTCAGGTCACATATAAAGAGTTAACTAACCTCCTCCCGATCCGGACCCGTGGCTCTTTTCGTGTGTGACATTAGTTTGGTGGGGAGTTAGCTCAAGCAGGTCCTTAAAACTCCTCAAACTATCAAGTGAATTGATTGTATGAATCTGTGGTCCCACCGCCACGTAGGAATATATACACACACACACATATATATGTATATATATATGTCTGAATAAATACCAGCGCGTTTCCTTCATTAACCAAAATACAACACAACGACCAAGGTATATTGCTCCAAATTATTTTATTAGCATATTCTGAGGGCTATGACGCGTTTCAGCAGGGCCCCCTGCCTTGATCACACAAAGAGCCAAATTCCCAGAATGCATTTAAGTGTGTTCCCACCAACCCGTGATGTTGGAAGACATAGACAAAAGATTATACATCTAAAGGAAAGTTCATTGCTAGTTTGTTCGTGTTCATTTTTTAAACTTAAGTTAATTACATACAGCTTTAGAATACATGCTCTGGTGCCATAATAGCACTGTGATTAAGTGTATATAATTTACAAATCCACTATGGGTCATGTATTTCTTACTTGTTACAGTCTTTATTCATTTATTGCTTTTTAAAAACTTTTTTTAACCTTTTTTCCTTAAGTGAACTTTATTGTACCACAAACTAAGCCCAATCGGAGTGTTTCAATAGTTAAATGCAATGATGTTGTTCCATAAGTTTCTTTATTCTATTTGGGTTTTGTTGGTTTGGATAGTTACTGATCAGCATCTGTTAGCGCGCGCTAGGTATTGTCCCATTGCTGGATGTGACTAGTATCACGCTGTTTCTCCTAGCTCAATGTACACGTGATAAGGCGAGGGCACTGTGACTTTACTAGTCACTGTATATATTGGTTATGTGCTCGTGACAGATGCATGTGTCTGTGACTGTGAGTTCTCATTGATGTTCTACAGGTAGTATAAGAACGTGCAAATTCGCATATGATTGGGTGCAAATTATCATTGGTCTGACTCTAAGATATACTGTTCGTCATTATAATGTGCAAATAAGGCAATTATGTGCAAATAAGCAAGTTGAAATCGTAGCTGCCATGGGTAATAAAGTGCAAGTGCACACCTAAAATCGAGTACTTGATTAAAATAGTGTGACAGAGCATACGCTTTATCGTCTACTTCAAAATTGTCTCGGTTTAATCTCAATTCATGTCTCCTCCCATCTAATATTTTCTTTACAGTTGGCAACCATACGCTAGTAAACATCCTCACCCAGTTGTATCAATAAATAACATAAAACTCCTCAGCTTAGGGAAAGTCTTAAAATCCCTCCTGGGCTTCACATTAAATCACTCTGTGTCTAGTCAAAACATTACACATGCAATAGATCATAAAAAGCAAAACAGATTCACATTTCTGAAATATTGTCCAATTGTTCCTCTATCCGATGGTACTAACCATCTCCCTACCAGCTGAGACAATGACTCAGTACCTCTCGCTAAGCTAAGTGTATGTGCAGTCCTTCATCAGAGTTCAGGCCATTGGGGCTTTTGCAGTCGAGCATTAAAATATAGTGAGACTCTAGTTTTCTCAGCTCAACCTCCCTATTGCCTCCTCTTCTTCTTTTGGGTACTGAGTCAATAATGAAGTACGATAAGTCATCAATTCTACCTCTGTGTACTTCAATAATGTGGAGAGCCACTGGATAGGTTGGATCCTTGTTTCTGACTGCTCTCAAATGTTGGAGAATTCTAACGTGGGCTATATGGATGGTACTTCCCACGTATGTCATGGGGCATGTGCATTGCAGCACATACATCACATGATCGCTCCTACAATTCAAAAACGTAGGCATTGTCCAAGGTTTGGTCATTACCGGCAGCTGTACTTCCTTTTTATTGACCCCATGGTTACAAGCTTTGCACTTTAAACATTTGTTGAAGCCTGGATTGGCCTTAAGCCAACTGCCTGTTTCAGTCAGTTCTGGGCTGTTGTTGACTAACTGTTCTCGAATCGATCTAGCCCTTCTATAGGAGATGAGTGGTTTCCTAGGAACTACATCTTTTAAGATGGGATACCCTCTAACCAGGTGCCAATGCCTACTCATGCAGGCTCTCACCCTAGCATGGTAGGCATTGTATCCGGTTATCATCCTAATGATTTGCCCTTGCTGCTTGGTGTTCTCTCTAGTCTTCCTGCTTTCCCCAAATGGTATGTCCTGTCTTGATATACTGTTCACTTTGGTCAAGGGCTTGATCAAGGACAATCTGACTATACCCCTGTTCCTTGAATCTTGAAGTCAGATCTGACTGGGCTTGTGCTAATATACTTGCCACGCTACAGTTCCTTTTCATGCGGAGCTGCTCCGCAGAGGGCATGCTTAATTTTAGCTTTTGGGGGCGGAAACCTTTGCAGTGTAGACCAACAGAGTTTCTTGCACTGGGCTGTCTAAAGGTGCACATGTGCAGACATCCAGCATTAATAATAAAAACCTCAAGATCTAAAAAGTGTACTGAGGAAGAGCTGATACTGTCAGTGAATTTTAAGGTAAGATCATTATTATTCAGGGATGCAATGAACATTTTGGCATCAGTAGAAGACCCTCTCCGAATGATAAACAGGTCATCAATAAATCTGACCCACATCATGATGCTATTCTCCCACTCAGTCCAGAAGGTGTTTCTGAGTAACTGCTCCTCAAACCATCCCATATGAAGGTTTGCATATATATATATATATATATATATATATATATATATATATATATATATATATATATATATATATATATATATATATTAATATATATATATCTTCTTTCAAAAAGCGATCCTCCACCACAATGCGCGCTGCTGGATTTTCGTAAATTATCCTACCTGTGTGCTGCATTCCTTGGATTAAATATATATATATATATATATATATATATCAATGCTCAAAGGTGTCCACCTTTGAGTAGCATGCGAACAGCAGCTTGGTTTATGTGTAGGTGAGGACGGGGATCCACTCGTAGACGCCGCTCCGTACGGGATCTGCCCGACGCGTTTCGAAGCTCCATATGCTTCTCTTCAGGGGCTTTAACGGAAGCGGTGTGCGCAACCGCCGACCCACTTCCCCCTTTTATATATAACACACCGACCGATGGGAGGCTCAAATGAGACTGTGCATTCTGGGAAGTGTGGTCCGGGAAGCACACAATCAAGTCCTGTATGGACTCCACAAGTGGGCCCGTCCTCGATTCCAAGCCCGACCATAAGGGGGCATAGTACATTGTCGCTCACCCCCTAGGTTTGATGTGGAGGTTTTAAAAGGGCCCCGCGGGGCAAAAAAAAATAAAAATAATAATAATCGAACAGCTGAATGGATTTGCACGAAACTTGGCAAAATTGTAGGGACTGGTAGCCCGATGTGCCTTTGCTAGATCTCAATATATGTGCTCCAGTGGATTTTGAGAAATTAACGTTCAAAAAAAGGTACATATCTGTAACTTTTCGCGTTACGGAGCTTTGCGGAGCTTTGCGAAGCGAAGCTGATTGGCTCTCCGGTGTCTGTAAACATTCCAAACAGTCCGTAGCGGCCGCCATCTTGTCTCTCGGTAGGATCGAACAGCTGAATGGATTTGCACGAAACTTGGAAAAATTGTAGGGACTGGTAGCCCGATGTGCCTTTGCTAGGTCTCAATATATGTGCTTCAGTGCATTTTGAGAAATTAACGTTCAGAAACAAAATATATATCTGTAACAGCGCTCCGCTTCGCGGAGATAAAATTATATGTGTATTACCTAGCTGTTGCTTTTGTTGATTATTTTTTATTTTTTTTTATTTTTTAAGGATTGTTTATTGTGTTTCATAATTTATTAAACTTTCTAACGCGGCGCGTCATATGACGCATTACGCGACAACGCAGGTCCAGAATATAGTCAAAATGTCTCCACCAACCAGCGGACGGCACACAACCCCTTTCAGCAGGCTAAATAGTTCTGTTAAATGACAACAGAAGGGACAGGCAACAAGAACCATCAGTCAAAGAGGGGAGGGCAAGTTCTTCTCTACCGGGTCACGTTGGAGCGCTACCGGAACTGATCGAATTGGTAGTCTACAGTGTTTCTGGATGTTTCAGACTGAAGCTGGCGTTAGCATGAGAGCACCACCATTTCGTAGCTCCGTCGTGGCCATTCCACGAGCAATCATGCTAGGCGCTCCCCACCAGAAGCCTGCGGGAGTCGGGGGCCCCCAAGACTTTTGTAGAATCTTCAAGGATGAGGGGACGCTTTCGAGAATGGAGCCCAAGCTCTAGCAGACAAGCGTCCGAGTTCCAAGGTGTCGCAGGCCCATTTAGTGGACCACGCCCAAATCTGAAGAGATGGCCGCCATTTTGAGAGTCCTGTGGCAGCCGCCTATCGCTGCACCGCAAGAGCGGGAGCAACTCAAGTACATGGTGAGCGAGACGCTGTAGTCGAAAGAGCGGGCGGTAAACAGCTGAATAGCGGAAGAGGCACAGTGTAGCAAAAGCGGGCTGAATGGCAAATGAAACGGAAAAGGGGTGCCCCACTACAGCGTGTCTTTAGGTGAAACGGATTGTGGGACAAGGTGAAGAATGGAAGAGTCACCAAAAGGAAAAAAGTTCCGCTTGACCCCGGGAGCCGGCCACCTATGTCGGGGGCGATCTCAGGCCACACCAGGGCAACACGACTTGGGGAGGGGGCCGGAGCCAAGCGCCCCCTCCGAGTCCGCGACATGACACCGTCCCTCGGGGGCCTCCGTCAAGCGGTTCAGGGTGGCACCGCATCACAACAGCCCCCACTTACTTTAAGAATAGTGAAGATGAAGCAATTGCAAATAGGCTTCAGACAATGTTACAAGCACTCCTCAAAACTTTGAACTTTCAGAGTGCATGAGTTGGGACAGCGAGGGGTGATTTGGTTTCTCGGACTGTTTTTCTGGTCTCTCACCACTGGCATACTTTAACGTTTTCTTGTTTCTAGGACATTAATAGGTTTTATCATTACGTTATGTTATCGTTTCTTTGTTTGTTGTTTAATAAAAGTTCATGTTCATCAGTGGCCTACTGATTTTCGTTTTCCTATTTTTTTCTTTCCAGGTTGTTTCATGGTAAAGTTTCTGTTAACAGGATACAGTGATCACTTCGTTATTATTGCATATGTCCTTTTCACTAGGGGTGCTCTCTGGTCGGGCCAGATGACGTATCTCTAGTAAATGGTCCGGGTGAAAAAGGTGCATCAATCAGTGGGGAGTAGATAGGCATGACAGATTACAACGGGGGAGAAAGGTCCGCATTACGTACCCTTTCACTACTTGCAAAGATTTTCCTACGTTTATTTGCAAACAGGGAATACCTCCAAAAAGAACTAATTCCCAAACAGTCAATGTTCGGACAATCAATCAATCAATGAGGAATGAAATAGGTACGACGTGTTAAAGGCTTGCGTTACCTACCCTTCACTATCTGCAAAGGGAGAGAGAATATTCCTATTCTTCCTCGTTTGCAGGTAGAGAAGATCCTTAAGAGAATTAACTTCGAACAATTCAATGCTCGATTGAAAAAATCAACAAGGGGTACTGTGAACACAAATGAACGCCGCTTATGTACATACGCATTGCTATTTTCAACAGGTTGTTCCTAATGTTTCTATTTTAGCGAGGTCAAAAAGAGATCCCATTAGTGGCCTACTGATTTTGCTCGATTCCTTTTGTTTTTTTACACGATTTTTCGCTATCTGCAAAGACTAAACAGAGTATTGCGACTCTGTGCTTGTTTGTAAATAGAGAATGAACCAAAGAGAACAATCAATCAAATGGAGAGAGAAGCAGGCACGACGTATTACAAAGGGGGCAAAGGGCTGCGTTAACTACCCTTCACTATCTGCAAAGAGAGAGTACTCCTAATAGAAATGAGGGGTGGGGGGCAGCATTCAAAGCAGATCAGTGTGCATAAACACAAAAATGTTTTTACTTACCACGTACTTGACATTCGACAGCTTATGATATTTGCTATTAAAAAACCATTGAAATTCACTGAAAAAACCATAGGTTATAGACCATATATAGTTAGGAATTAGCATTTACAAAACCTTGAAAATTCACTGAAAAAACCATAGGTTATAGACCATATATAGTTAGGAATTAGCATTTAAAAAACCTTATTTTACTCACACAAAACCATTGAAATTCCATATATAGTTAGTTGCACTAACTATATATCGCGCACCCGCAATCCACTGCTGATCATGTCACATATTACATCATTCATGACATGGTCAGTGACATCACTGATGACATCACTGATGACATCTCAAATGACATCACTGATGACATCTCATTTGTCATCATTCTTGTGCTAATACGATAAACCTCTTCAGACTCTAATATAACCTTAGATACACTCAGTGTAAACAGACACTCACACACTGCCACTTATCCATGGAGTTACTCACACACCCAGTCAGTCATGCAAAGAAACAATCTCACCTCCATTTCTTCAACTATACAGTTAAACACACCTTACTTATTGAAACATATACTAACACATATTTACTCTCTTATACAATCCCTGATACAAATTCACAATGATCGATACAACCACTCACTCATTCAGTGGCTCTCATGCACAGTTATTTATATATGCCAACTCTCACATGTACTGTGTTTTACATATGTACTTACTATGACATGTAGCATTGAGATATCCATTCACTCATCAATACACTCATGCACACAGTCAACTGCCCATGTAGCTGTTTCCACATGCACTCTTGAACTCATACACCTAGTGAATAAACTGCTCACACATCTATGCATAGAGTCACACACCTTCCAGCCACCCCCACACAAACTCAATCTCCCATAGAAATACTTGGGCAACCAATTAATAACACATATAGCCTCTCGTATAGCTAATGATCAACACATGCAGCAGTTTACAGAACAATAGACATAATGATGCACAAATTAAGACAGTTTAGTCACTAACCCATGCATTCAGTGAGACACATTTAATCACTCACTCATACAGTCAGTCATGCACCTACTAAATCCTTCATCCAGACACTTATACATCCACTCAAGACATATTTTAACTTTACAGAAAAGTACAGTCACTGGATGTTGTCATCAGTGATGTCATCAGTGATGTCATTTGAGATGTCATCAGTGATGTCATCAGTGATGTCACTGACCATGTCATGAATGATGTAATATGTGACATGATCAGCAGTGGATTGCGGGTGCGCGATATATAGTTAGTGCAACTAACTATATATGGAATTTCAATGGTTTTGTGTGAGTAAAATAAGGTTTTTTAAATGCTAATTCCTAACTATATATGGTCTATAACCTATGGTTTTTTCAGTGAATATATATATATATAGGTCTATCTATTCACTGAAAAAAATCAAAGGTTACAGGGATGTTATAATTAGCAAATAGAATTTTTTAAAAATTAGAAATTAAGTGGCGAAACCAAAGGTTATAGGGATGTTATAGTTACGAAAAATAATTTTAAAAACCTTAGAAATTCACTGAAAAAATAAAGGTTACAGGGATGTTATAGTTAGGCTCACTCATACTCATACACACCATACAAAACTATTGAGATTCAGTAGTTATGGTTAGTTGAGCTAACTATAAGGTAAGCCCCCACAATGCACTGCTTATGATCTCATATATTACATCACTCATGACCGGGTCAGTGACATCACTGATGACATAATTGAGTGTAAGTGTTCTGTGAAAGATTCTGAGAGTGAAAGATATATTAAGCTACTGCAGAAGTTAAATGACTATACATTTTGTACTACTGATTGATACTGTTTCTAATATATGTTATCTGAGTGGCACCATGACTCTCTGTATCAGTGGGGGAGTGGGTGTCTTAGTGGCTGTTTGGGTGTGGGACTGGTTGTAGGGGTGAATCAGTAGGTGTGTGAGTAGCTGGAGGGGAAAGTGAGTGACTGTGTGGGTGGGTGAGTATTTGTGAGAGTGGCTTTATCAGTGACTGTGGTATCTGTGTGAGTGGTTCAATAGTTGGAGAAGCGTGTGTGTGAGTAGCTGTGTGGGTGACTGAGTGACTGTGTGAATGGCTTTATGAGTGAGTGACTGGGTGTGTAAGTGGATGTATAGGTAAGTGGGGGGCTGTTTGACTGGGTATATGGGTAAGTGAGTGGGTGTTTGAGTGGGTTTTTGCACAGTATTTGTGAATGGCTGTAGAGATGAATGAATGGCCGTTTGAGCGATTGTATTGTTATGTGAATGGGTATAAAAATGGTTTTGAGGATGAGTGAGTAGATGTGTGAGTGGCTGGATTGGTACGTGAGTAGCTCTGTTAGTAGCTGTATGGCTGAGTGTGTGGCAGTGTGAGTAGCTGGATGGGTGAGTGAGTGGTTGTGTGAATGGCTGCATGAGTGTGTGTGTGAGTGAGTGAGTGTCTGCTTGGCTGTATGGGTCTGTGAGTAGGAGTTGTTTTGTGGGTGTGTAAGTAGCTGTATGACTCTTTGAGTGGCTGTGTGAGTGGCTGTATGGATGTTTGAGTGGGTGAGTGTGTGTGTCAGTAGATGTATGGGTGTATGAATGGGTATGTGAGTGGATGTGTGAGTAAGTGGATATATGAGAGGCTGCATGGGATGTGAGTGGGTGTGTGAGTGGGTCTTTGGATTATGTCATCATTAACATCATCAGGAGGGCATTTGAGTGTTCATCAGTGATGTCACTGACCATGTCATGAGTTATGTACTATGTGAAGTCATAAGCAATGCATTGCAGTGGGTAAGTTATAGTTAGCTCAGGTAACTATAACTGCTGAATTTCAATGGTTTTGTATGAGTGAAATGCGAACCTAGCTATAACGTCCCTATAAACCTTTGTTATTTTCAGTGAATTTGTACGTTTTTTAAAATTCCATTTCCTAACTAAAACATCTCTGTAACCTTTGGTTTTTCCAATGAATTTCGATGTTTTTGTGTAAATTCTATTTCCTAACTATAATGTCCCTGTAACCCTTGTTTTTTTCAGTGAATTTCAACATTTAATTTTTTTATTTACTTATATATATATATATATATATATATACGATCCAAACTCCTGTCGATCGGATCTCGATTCCGACTTCAAACCAGGTACAGACCACACAACAGCGCTTCAGATGAATGAAAAGGTGGTTTATTAAACCCCCTGTCTCCAGCATGACGCGTTTCGGCTATCGCTGTAGCCTTGATCACATGACAATGGGAACCAATGGTGATGTTTAAATACTGTGCAAAATCAGTGAATGGGCGTTAACAGCTTAATAGACATAATATATATATATATATATATATATATTACCTACTGGCGGTCGCCAGTAGGTATATATAGTTAGGATTTTTTCTCTATGGGTTTTTTGAAAATTCTATGTCTAATAACTTTGGCGTTTGTGGACGGAATTGGCTGAAATTTTCAGGAAAATGGCACATTTTGTTTCTGAGCAGCCCTTGAAAATTTGGGGGGGGTTCGTCCAGTGGGGGCCGAGAAAAAAGGGGGTCCCAAAACGCGTTTTTCCCATGTTAATTTCCATAGGGCGGTTGGCCTCACTTTTAGCCCGAACGGCTGAATGGATTTGCACGAAACTTGGCAAAATTGTAGGGACTGGTAGCCCGATGTGCCTTTTGTAGGTCTCAATATATGTGCTCCAGTGGATTTTGAGAAATTAACGTTTAAAAAAAGATATATATCTGTAACAGCGGACTGGGCAGCGGCCCAGGACGCGTACTTTTCGCGCAACGGAGCTTTGTGAAGCGAAGCTGATTGGTTCTCCGGCGTCTGTCAACATTCCAAACAGTCCGTAGCGGCCGCCATCTTGTCTCTCGGTAGGATCGAGAGACAAGAGGAGGTCAAAACAAAGGGGGAAATAACTATAAGGGGGCATAGTAGATCCTCGCTGACCCCCTAGGTTTGATGTGGAGGTTTTAAAAGGGCCCTGCGGGGCAAAAAAAAAAAATAATAATAATAATCGAACGGCTGAATGGATTTGCACGAAACTTGGCAAAATTGTAGGGACTGGTAGCCCGATGTGCCTTTGCTAGGTCTCAATATATGTGCTTCAGTGGATTTTGAGAAATTAACGTTCAAAAAAAGATATATATCTGTAACAGCGCACCGCTTCGCGTACTTTTCGCGTTACGGAGCTTTGCGAAGCGAAGCTGATTGGCTCTCCGGTGTCTGTAAACATTCCAAACAGTACGTAGCGGCCGCCATCTTGTCTCTCGGTAGGATCGAGAGACAAGAGGAGGCCAAAGCGAAGGGGCAAATGACCATAAGGGGGCATAGTAGATCCTCGCTGACCCCCTAGGTTTGATGTGGAGGTTTTAAAAGGGCCCCGCGGGGCAAAAAAAAAAATAATAATAATAATCGAACGGCTGAATGGATTTGCACGAAACTTGGTAAAATATTAGGGACTGGTAGCCCGATGTGCCTTTGCTATGTCTCAATATATGTGCTTCAGTGCATTTTGAGAAATTAACGTTCAAAAACAAGATATATATCTGTAACAGCGCTCCGCTTCGCGGAGATAAAATTATATCTGTATTACCTAGCTGTTGCTAACACCAGTTAGCGATGGCTAGTAGGAGATAGCGACCATCTTGGGTCCCACTTTGCATGTGAGTGATATTTATCACTAATGACATGCAAAGTGGGCATGCCAAGATGTTAGCGACTGGAAACAGTCGCTAACATCGCTATCTCCTAGGGACTGGTAGCCCCATGTGCCTTTGCTATGTCTCAATATATGTGCTTCAGTGCATTTTGAGAAATTAACGTTCAAAAACAAGATATATATCTGTAACAGCGCTCCGCTTCGCGGAGATAAAATTATATCTGTATTACCTAGCTGTTGCTAACACCAGTTAGCGACGGCTAGTAGGAGATAGCGACCATCTTGGGTCCCACTTTGCATGTGAGTGATATTTATCACTAATGACATGCAAAGTGGGCATGCCAAGATGTTAGCGACTGGAAACAGTCGCTAACATCGCTATCTCCTATTATCAACTTTTGGAAATATTCGAGATAAGCGCGAATATCTCCAAAAAGTAACAGCTGCCCTGAGCAGTTCTTAGCCATGTTATCCAATGGGAGGTGGATAACATGGCTAAGAGCATTAGCTCGGTAATGCATGAATATCGCTGAGTTTTCAGCGATATTAATGCATTGCGGTCGTTTTTTATCGTATTTGCGATAAACCTTGATAATAGCAAGGTTTATCTGCGATAATTTCTGACGGTAAAAAAATCTTTGCAATGCATCGTTAGGGATAAATATCGCTTAACTTTGGTAATATGCCCCAACGTCTGTTAACGTTCGATTCGAAGGAAATCAGGAATTGTTGAAAAACATTGTGTGCGCCATCTTGTCTTTTTTCAAATGCCACACTTTTGTCGTGCACGGCAGCCATTTTAGATGCCTTGACCAGACCCACTCTGTGCACGCTGTCGATCCTTAACATGGCTCCCCACCCTCGCAAGCATCTCACCCAGGCAGTGGTCACCCCCGCTCTCTGTCTTATGCATGGGTAATAAACCTCCCCCCATCTGCGCTGCTCTTCCCTGAGAATCACACCCTGTGCCCGCCCGACACCTCCCTTTCGCCCTATTCACTACCGCACCCTCTGACACTCCTTTTCCTCTGTGTCCGATTGTCCAGGCCGGTCCTAGGCTATCAGCTAGCCCTGCAGATGTAGTTTATGGCCACAGCTGTAAAGAATCACCCCTCTTCAAAGGAGTTATAGTAGATCAAGGCCCACACTCGATGAGATCCGTCACAGCAGAAGCGTTGCTATTATCTGAAAACCATCCTGTATTGTGATTGGGGAGGGGACCGAGCGTGAAGCGGAAGATTCCAGGGATGACTCTTTGTACATCAAAGTTTTTACAATTATGTGTCACATTAAAAATATATAGCACTCCGACAAAGTAGTAAGATTATAAAACTTTAATAATTTATAAATATATACAAGAAAACAAAAATAGTAATAACATATAAACATTTTTAGGGAAAAACAACGAAGTAGCGGTCGGCTGTGCGAATAGTCCCAACGCAGCACAACGTCCAGATTTCCGGCGTGGGGCGTCGCGGGGGGTGGGTCATCAGTAGCAAACTGTTGTGCGAATAGTTCCAAGGCAGCAGAACGCGCCGAAATCTAGATGACACGAAAGTGATGTCTAGTAAGTTGCCACCCAGCAAATAACGGCGTGGGGCGTCGCGGGGGGTGGGTCATCAGTAGCAAACTGTTGTGCGAATAGTTCCAAGGCAGCAGAACGATGGCACCAAGGTGATGTCCAGTAAGTTGCCGCACTGGTTTTGGTATCCTACAATGCTGCTCCGAATAACGGCGTGGGGCGCCCCGGGGGAGGCGGCGTGAACGGGCCTCTCCAGGTGGAGTCTCATCTGTTTTAGTGGGGCGCCCCTTTACCGTTTCAGTTGCCATTCCGTCCGCTTTTGGTCCACTGTGTCAAAATCCGCCATTCAGCTGAGTTGCGCCCACTCTTGCGGTGCAGCGATAGGCGGCTGCCACAGGACTCTCAAAATGGCGGCAGGCTCTTTCCTTTTTGGGCGTGGTCCACTGAAATGGCCCTGGGACACCTTGGAAATCGGACGCTTGTCTGCTAGGTCTTGGACCCCATTCTCGAAAGCGTCCCCTCCGCCTTGAGAATTCATCAAAAGTTTTGGGGGCCCCGACTCCTGCAGGCTTCTGGTGGGGAGCGGCTGCCATGATTGCTCGCGGAATGACCACGACGGAGCTACGAGATGGTGGTGCTCTCATGCTGACGCCAGTTTAGTCTGAAACATCCAGAAACAAGGTGGGGCTTTCATCGTTTGGGGGAAAAAAAAAGTTTTCATCCAATGAAAAGTGTTGTTTTTAGGTCATATGATCAAGCCTTCCATCATTAGGAAACCAAAAGTAAAATGAACCAATGAAAAGTTTTATAAACAAGTCACATGACCTGTTATGCGGCATAGGGTATAAAATGCGGAGAAAATACGTTGGCACGTGAGGCGGCGTCAGTAGCGGACCGATGTGCGAATAGGCCGAAGGCAATACAACGCGCCAAGATCCGGATGGCACCGAGGTGGTGTCCAGCAAGTTGCAGCACTGGTGTGGCCATCCTACAATGCTGAAAGTCGGCGTGGGGCGCCCCGTTGGCCTGTGAGTTTGCGTCAGTAGCGGACCGATGTGCGAATAGGCCGAAGGCAGCACAACGCGCCAAGATCCGGATGGCACCGAGGTGGTGTCTAGTAAGTTGTCGCACTTCTGTGGCCATCCTACAATGTTGAAAGTCGGCGTGGGGCGCCCCGTTGGCCTGTGAGATGGCGTCAGTAGCGGACCGATGTGCGAATGGGGCCAAAGGCAGCGCAACAATATTTTCTGACTGACACCACAAGGCGCTGAGATGCCAAGATCCGGATGGCACCGAGGTGATGTCTAAGTTGCGGACTGATGTGCGAATGGGGCCAAAGGCAGCGTAACAATATTTTTTGTATGGAAGATACCAATAGGCGTTGAGATGCCAAGATTCGGATGGCACTGAGGTGATGTCTAGCAAGTTGGTGTGGTCATCCTACAATGCTGAAACTCGGCGTGGGTCGCCCCATTAGCCTGTGAGATGGCGTCAGTAGCGGACCGATGTGCGAATAGGCCAAAGGCAGCACAACGCGCCAAGATCCGGATGTCACCGTGGTGGTTTCATAGTTGAGAGGCACTTCATCTGCAGTGGGGCGCCGAGATCCGGATGGCACCGAGGTGATGTCTAGCAAGTTGCTGTACTGGTGTGGTCATCCTACAATGCTGAAACTCGGCGTGGGTCGCCCCATTAGCCTGTGAGATGGCGTCAGTAGCGGACCGATGTGCGAATAGGCCGAAGGCAGCACAACGCGCCAAGATCCGGATGTCACCGTGGTGGTTTCATAGTTGAGAGGCACTTCATCTGCAGTGGGGCGCCGAGATCCGGATGGCACCGAGGTGATGTCTAGCAAGTTGCTGTACTGGTGTGGTTATTCTACAATGCTGAAACTCGGCGTGGGGCGCCCCATTAGCCTGTGAGATGGCGTCAGTAGCGGACCGATGTGCGAATGGGGCCAAAGGCAGCGCAACAATATTTTCTGAAGAGAAGACACCAAAAGGTGCTGACATTCCAAGATCCGGATGGCACCGAGGTGGTGTCTAGCAAGCTATGCAGTTGAGTTGTGTGCGCACTTGCGGCGAATAGGTCGAAGGCAGCATAACAATGTTTTCTGAATAGGAGACACCACAAGGCGTTGAGATTCGGTTACCACCGAGGTGATGTCTAGCAAGTTGCCGCACTGGTGTGGCCATCCTACAATACTGCTCCGAATAACGGCGTGGGGTGCCCGAAGGGGGGGGGAGCCGGCGTGAATGGGCCTTCCTAGGTGGAGGCTCGTCTGCTGTAGTGGGGCGCCCCTTTACCGTTTCAGTTGCCATTCAGCTGAGTTTCGGCTGCTCTTGATGCTACAGCGACAGGCGGCTGCAAGAGGACTCAAAATGGCGGCCTGTTCTTTGGATTTGGGCCTGGTCCACTAAAATGGCCCTGGGACACCTTAGAACTCAGACGCTCGATTTTTTTTTCCTTTCCTGTACATGCAAAAAAAGGTAAATGCCCGGTACGTTACACGCTTCATCTGCCACGATGAACTCTCCAGAGGAACCGAAAAAAAATATAGTTGTGGTAACTATACCATGCATCGTCATATGGAGAGGTGGCACCAATTAATTATAGTGCTGCATAAAAGAGAGATTTGGAGGAGAACCCCTGACCTGCTAGTACATTCATCAAAGAAGTGGCACTGAGAGCTTCAGAGTCAAGGGAAACGGTCCCAAATATTTAGAAGAACTTTGGAAAGATTAAAATGACATGTTTAGATTGTGGCAAATTAATTTCATGTGGACAGATGAGTGTTACTCTAATAAATACAGCATATGAACATCATCATAGTCGATGGTTGGTAGAGACATTTTGACTATATCCTGGACCTGCCCGTCCTCGCCCAAAATGGCGCCGGAATAAATGGGACTCGAAACTCCTTGTTGTGTACTGGTTGCAGAACCTTGAAATCACGAGATACGTATGCAGTTTTGAAGCACATGGCGGGCGGGGACGAGAATTGATTGAATATTTCGACATCCCTATTGATATTAAGTTCTGATGTGTTATTGATTACTGTACTGTTGAAAGTTCGAATTAACGTCACCCATGGTACTTGCCCGCAAATGTATATCTAGATAATTTTATTGTAACTGGCCCTGTCGTATTTTAATTATAAAATGTACGTCCACCGATTCCGTAACTGTTAGACACCTTAGTTCTTGCAACCTAATGGCCCGCCCGTTACGTTCCTCTACAGTGTAAATGTCTATTCATCATATACGATTACAGTTTGCTCTGTGGCAGGCCCACGTGGTTATAGGCTCGTATTTGTATAATGAAATTTTCACAATAAAGGTTTTTAAAAGAAAACATGGTAGTAGTATATACATTGGTAAAGTTTTTAATAATAGTGACTGTTTTAGAATCATTAAAAGGCAAGTGAAATAAAGCAGACCAATTACATGAAGGGTAAAAGGTATAATACGAAGGAACGCAGTAAAGATAAATGGTCAAGGGCTGTTGTGTTTTCTATTCCTGCAACATAAAGTGATCGATAAGAATCTCATATTCAGGCGTATCGGCGACTAAGACAGCAGGTCGACCCTCTTTTGCTCAACGGCTCCGTCATGGGACGAAGAAACGCTCTTTTTCTCGAAAAAAGAATATATTTTACTTGCAGGACAGTTGTAAAATTTCCGGGAAAGTACATTAGCCTGGAACATTATAACATATATTTAAGAAAAAATAATGTTCGGAAGTAATGAAAAGCGTAATTTTTAGGTCATATGACCAAGCCTTTCATCATTACAATAAAAAAAGTAAAATGAACCAATGAAAAGTTTTATTAACAAGTCACATGACTTGTTATGCTTACGTTACGCGCTGCGCGCCCCGGATGACTTCCGGATGCGCTAACGCGGCGCGTCATATGACGCATTACGCGACAACGCAGGTACAGAATATAGTCAAAATGTCTCCACCAACCAGCGGTCGGAACACAACCCCTTTCAGCAGGCTAAATAGTTCTGTTAAATGACAACAGAAGGGACAGGCAACAAGAACCATCAGTCAAAGAGGGGAGGGCTAGTTCTTCTCTACCGGGTTACATTGGGGCGCTACCGGAACTGATCGAATTGGTAGTCTACAGTGTTTCTGGATGTTTCAGACTGAAGCTGGGGTTAGCATGAGAGCAGCACAATTTCGTAGCTCCGTCGTGGTCATTCCGCAACCAATCATGGCAGCCGTTCTTTATCGTTATTTTGGGCGGGGTGGGTGGCGGAGCCGAGCTGTTTTGCAGCCATCATTGTGTGGAGTTCAGTTCATCTCACTAGTTTTGTATTTGTCATGAGGGGTTGTTCCTAATGTTTCTATTTTAGCGAGGTCAAAAAGAGATCCCATTAGTGGCCTACTGATTTTGCTCGATTCCTTTTCTTTTTTTTTACACGATTTTTCGTTATCTGCAAAGACTAAACAGAGTATTGCGACTCTGTGTTTGTTTGTAAATAGAGAATGAACCAAAGAGAACTAATTCTAAAACAGTAAATACTTGGATAACAATCAATCAAATGGAGAGAGAAGCAGGCACGACGGATTACAATGGGGGCAAAGGCCTGCGTTAACTACCTTTCACTATCTGCAAAGAGAGAGTACTCCTAATAGAAATGAGGGGGGGGGGCACCATTCAAAGCAGATCAGTGTGCATAAACACGAAAATGTTTTCACTTACCACGTACTTGACATTCGACAGCTTATGATATTTGCTATTAAAAAACCATTGAAATTCACTGAAAAAAACATAGGTTATAGACCATATATAGTTAGGAATTAGCATTTACAAAACCTTGAAAATTCACTGAAAAAACCATAGGTTATAGACCATATATAGTTAGGAATTAGCATTTAAAAAACCTTATTTTACTCACACAAAACCATTGAAATTCCATATATAGTTAGTTGCACTAACTATATATCGCGCATCCGCAATCCACTGCTGATCATGTCACATATTACATCATTCATGACATGGTCAGTGACATCACTGATGACATCACTGATGACATCTCAAATGACATCACTGATGACATCACTGATGACTGATCACCTAGTAACTGGCTTAGACACTGTCATCCATTTGGACAGTTTTCTATTTTGTGCCATGCATGTTGGTCACCTCCAATATATCATTCACGATCCAACTCGGCCATCAAACGCGAGCGTTAGCACAGACTGCACTTGTCTCATTTGTGTGCACATATGAACAATATGCATTAATGTCATGACCATGACTTTATGATTTGATTTGAATTTTCTCATATATGTGCATTTTTATGTTGGTTAAGACGCATTAACAGCATAATCTGACCGTTCCAATATGGCCGACCCAATTTTTGTCATCTGACTTGCGACCTGAGTCCTTTGTTTCTGTTGTTGTTCAGTATTTACGCTGTACAGATGCGATGCACAAACTTACGTGAACAAGGCTTCTCGTAAGCCGAAACATGTCGTAAGGTGTCAATAAACACCCTTGGACCTTGCTGATCTCTGGCGTTTACTTGGTGTCTGAGAGCGTGGTGAATTGTGAGACAAAGCATTGTCAATATATATATATATATATATATATATATATATATAGATATATTACCTACTGGCGGTCGCCAGTAGGTAGTTATAGTTAGGATTGTTTTCCATAGGAAATCCGCAACATTCTATTGGGAATAACTTTGGCGCCGAATGAGGGATCTACCTGTAATTTTCCTTAACTTTGCCTCGCTGCGCTCCTTCCCTGAAAGGTTCGGGGGGATCCGTCAAGCGAGGCCGAGATAAAAGGGGGTCCCAAAACGTGTTTTCCCCATGTTGATTTCCAAAGGGCGGTTGGACTCACTTTTAGCCCGAACGGCTGAATGGATTTCCACCAAACTTGACAAAATTGTAGGGACTGGTACCCCGATGTGCCTTTGCTATGTCTCAAGATATATGCTCCAGTGGTTTTTACGAAAATTAACTTTGAAAAAATATATATTGGGCTACATTGGGCTATATATATGTTAGAGCCCAAATGTAGCCCAATGTAGCCCAAAGATGGCCACCAGAGACAAACAAAACCAAATGTAGCCCAAATATCAGCCAGATGTAGCCCAACTATAGCCCAATGACAGAATGTCCCAGAGTGTTCTAAAGAACAATTAGAGCGCTAACAGTCTTACTTATGACAAAAGTATGGCACACCTGAAGTCATCTTGATTGGAATAAAGTGTTAACACTTAAAACATTTAATTTGCAAAGGAACAAAATGAGGGGGTTCATTTTGCCATAGAAATTATGATTAGTGCTGAAGAAAGAAAAATTAGGGCACATTTTGAGTGACTTCTCAAATCCGCTTATATTTCATTAAAAAAATTCTGATATGCAGTCTCCCAAGATGGCCACCAGAGACAAAACAGCCCAAATATCAGCCAGATGTAGCCCAACTATAGCCCAATGACAGAATGTCCCAGAGTGTTCTAAAGAACAACTAGAACGCTAACAGTCTTACGTATGACAAAAGTATGGCACACCTGAAGTCATCTTGATTGGAATAAAGTGGTAACACTTAATACATTTAATTTGAAAAGAAACAAAATGAGGGGTTTCATTTTGCCATAGAAATGTTATATATATATATATATATATATATATATATATATATATATATATATATATATATATAAAATATATATATATATATATATATATATATATATATATATATATATATATATATATATATATATATATGTATCTCGCTCCAAGTTACCCACAGGCAAGGATGCACTAAACAGCAAGATCACGGGTAAGAGCGAACACCACAGTCCGATATGTTTCCAGCTCTCATGTCATAGATTTTAGCCTGACGCGTTTCTGAACTTCTTGTTCTCATCAGAGGCTCGACAAATGAGTTTGTGCTGACACACCCACACTTAAATACCTTGTTTAGCGTCTTTTATGTGCGCAATGCTTTCTGGATTTTGTAGTGTGTGTCATCATTGATCCACAGATGGAGGCACGTCTCACACTACAAAATCCAGAAAGCATTGCGCACATAAAGGACGCTAAACAAGGTATTTAAGTGTGGGTGTGACAAGAAGTTCAGAAACGGGTCAGGCTAAAATCTATGACATGAGAGCTGGAAACATATCGGACTGTGGTGTTCGCTCTTACCCGTGATCTTGCTGTTTAGTGCATCCTTGCCTGTGGGTAACTTGGAGCGAGATGTTAACGCGGCAGCCCAGCCGCGAAGGTTGCACAACCCCGGGATCACTGGGGGTCATGGTGCCCGGAAATTCTGCCGAGCCCAAGGAGTGAAACAGCTGACAATATGGGATTCATGAGTGGCACACAGTCTGAGGCCCATCCAAGGGCTTTGAATGAAGGCAGCTTGGTAATTAACGTGCCTCCATCTGTGGATCAATGATGACACACACTACAAAATCCAGAAAGCATTGCGCACATAAAGGACGCTAAACAAGGTATTTAAGTGTGGGTGTGTCAGCACGAACTCATTTGTCGAGCCTCTGATGAGAACAAGAAGTTCAGAAACGCGTCAGGCTAAAATCTATGACATGAGAGCTGGAAACATATCGGACTGTGGTGTTCGCTCTTACCCGTGATCTTGCTGTTTAGTGCATCCTTGCCTGTGGGTAACTTGGAGCGAGATGTTAACGCGGCAGCCCAGCCGCGAAGGTTGCACGACCCCGGGATCACTGGGGGTCATGGTGCCCGGAAATTCTGCCGAGCCCAAGGAGTGAAACAGCTGACAATATGGGATTTATGAGTGGCACGCAGTCTGAGGCCCATTCAAGAGCTTTGAATGAAGGCAGCTCGGTAATTAACGTGCCTTCATCTGTGGATCAATGATGACACACACTACAAAATCCAGAAAGCATTGCGCACATAAAGGACGCTAAACAAGGTATTTAAGTGTGGGTGTGTCAGCACGAACTCATTTGTCGAGCCTCTGATGAGAACAAGAAGTTCAGAAACGCGTCAGGCTAAAATCTATGACATGAGAGCTGGAAACATATCGGACCGTGGTGTTCGCTCTTACCCGTGATCTTGCAGTTTAGTGCATCCTTGCCTGTGGGTAACTTGGAGCGAGATGTTAACGCGGCAGCCCAGCCGCGAAGGTTGCACGACCCCGGGATCACTGGGGGTCATGGTGCCCGGAAATTCTGCCGAGCCCAAGGAGTGAAACTGCTGACAATATGGGATTTATGAGTGGCACGAAGTCTGAGGCCCATCCAAGGGCTTTGAATGAAGGCAGCTTCGTAATTAACGTGCCTCCATCTGTGGTTCAATGATGACACACACTACAAAATCCAGAAAGCATTACGCACATAAAGGACACTAAACAAGGTATTTAAGTGTGGGTGTGTCAGCACGAACTCATTTGTCGAGCCTCTGATGAGAACAAGAAGTTCAGAAATGCGTCAGGCTAAAATCTATGACATGAGAGCTGGAAACATATCGGACTGTGGTGTTCGCTCTTACCCGTGATCTT
The DNA here is from genome assembly GCF_964261635.1 of Lissotriton helveticus. Lineage (NCBI taxonomy): Eukaryota > Metazoa > Chordata > Amphibia > Caudata > Salamandridae > Lissotriton > Lissotriton helveticus. The sequence continues at coordinate 798,855,367 of NC_136068.1, read as the reverse complement.
GCTGTTTAGTGCATCCTTGCCTGTGGGTAACTTGGAGCGAGATGTTAACGCGGCAGCCCAGCCGCGAAGGTTGCACGACCCCGGGATCACTGGGGGTCATGGTGCCTGGAAATTCTGCCGAGCCCAAGGAGTGAAACAGCTGACAATAAGGGATTTATGAGTGGCACGCAGTCTGAGGCCCATCCAAGGGCTTTGAATGAAGGCAGCTTGGTAATTAACGTGCCTCCATCTGTGGATCAATGATGACACACACTACAAAATCCAGAAAGCATTGCGCACATAAAGGACGCTAAACAAGGTATTTAAGTGTGGGTGTGTCAGCACGAACTCATTTGTCGAGCCTCTGATGAGAACAAGAAGTTCAGAAACGCGTCAGGCTAAAATCTATGACATGAGAGCTGGAAACATATCGGACTGTGGTGTTCGCTCTTACCCGTGATCTTGCTGTTTAGTGCATCCTTGCCTGTGGGTAACTTGGAGCGAGATGTTAACGCGGCAGCCCAGCCGCGAAGGTTGCACGACCCCGGGATCACTGGGGGTCATGGTGCCCGGAAATTCTGCCGAGCCCAAGGAGTGAAACAGCTGACAATATGGGATTTATGAGTGGCACGCAGTCTGAGGCCCATCCAAGGGCTTTGAATGAAGGCAGCTTGGTAATTAACGTGCCTCCATCTGTGGATCAATGATGACACACACTACAAAATCCAGAAAGCATTGCGCACATAAAGGACGCTAAACAAGGTATTTAAGTGTGGGTGTGTCAGCACGAACTCATTTGTCGAGCCTCTGATGAGAACAAGAAGTTCAGAAACGCGTCAGGCTAAAATCTATGACATGAGAGCTGGAAACATATCGGACTGTGGTGTTCGCTCTTACCTGTGATCTTGCTGTTTAGTGCATGCTTGCCTGTGGGTAACTTGGAGCGAGATGTTAACGCGGCAGCCCAGCCGCGAAGGTTGCACGACCCCGGGATCACTGGGGGTCATGGTGCCCGGAAATTCTGCCGAGCCCAAGGAGTGAAACAGCTGACAATATGGGATTTATGAGTGGTACGCAGTCTGAGGCCCATCCAAGGGCTTTGAATGAAGGCAGCTTGGTAATTAACGTGCCTCCATCTGTGGATCAATGATGACACACACTACAAAATCCAGAAAGCATTGCGCACATAAAGGACGCTAAACAAGGTATTTAAGTGTGGGTGTGTCAGCACGAACTCATTTGTCGAGCCTCTGATGAGAACAAGAAGTTCAGAAACGCGTCAGGCTAAAATCTATGACATGAGAGCTGGAAACATATCGGACTGTGGTGTTCGCTCTTACCCGTGATCTTGCTGTTTAGTGCATCCTTGCCTGTGGGTAACTTGGAGCGAGATGTTAACGCGGCAGCCCAGCCGCGAAGGTTGCACGACCCCGGGATCACTGGGGGTCATGGTGCCCGGAAATTCTGCCGAGCCCAAGGAGTGAAACAGCTGACAATATGGGATTTATGAGTGGCACGCAGTCTGAGGCCCATCCAAGGGCTTTGAATGAAGGCAGCTTGGTAATTAACGTGCCTCCATCTGTGGATCAATGATGACACACACTACAAAATCCAGAAAGCATTGCGCACATAAAGGACGCTAAACAAGGTATTTAAGTGTGGGTGTGTCAGCACAAACTCATTTGTCGAGCCTCTGATGAGAACAAGAAGTTCAGAAACGCGTCAGGCTAAAATCTATGACATGAGAGCTGGAAACATATCGGACTGTGGTGTTCGCTCTTACTCGTGATCTTGCTGTTTAGTGCATCCTTGCCTGTGGGTAACTTGGAGCGAGATGTTAACGCGGCAGCCCAGCCGCGAAGGTTGCACGATACCGGGATCACTGGGGGTCATGGTGCCCGGAAATTCTGCCGAGCCCAAGGAGTCAAACAGCTGACAATATGGGATTTATGAGTGGCACACAGTCTGAGGCCCATCCAAGGGCTTTGAATAAAGGCAGCTTGGTAATTAACGTGCCTCCATCTGTGGATCAATGATGACACACACTACAAAATCCTTAAAGCATTGCGCACATAAAGGACGCTAAACAAGGTATTTAAGTGTGGGTGTGTCAGCACGAACTCATTTGTCGAGCCTCTGATGAGAACAAGAAGTTCAGAAACGCGTCAGGCTAAAATCTATGACATGAGAGCTGGAAACATATCGGACTGTGGTGTTCGCTCTTACCCGTGATCTTGCTGATTAGTGCATCCTTGCCTGTGGGTAACTTGGAGCGAGATGTTAACGCGGCAGCCCAGCCGTGAAGGTTGCACGACCCCGGGATCACTGGGGGTCATGGTGCCCGGAAATTCTGCCGAGCCCAAGGAGTGAAACAGCTGACAATATGGGATTTATGAGTGGCACGCAGTCTGAGGCCCATCCAAGGGCTTTGAATGAAGGCAGCTTGGTAATTAACGTGCCTCCATCTGTGGATCAATGATGACACACACTACAAAATCCAGAAAGCATTGCGCACATAAAGGACGCTAAACAAGGTATTTAAGTGTGGGTGTGTCAGCACAAACTCATTTGTCGAGCCTCTGATGAGAACAAGAAGTTCAGAAACGCGTCAGGCTAAAATCTATGACATGAGAGCTGGAAACATATCGGACTGTGGTGTTCGCTCTTACCCGTGATCTTGCTGTTTAGTGCATCCTTGCCTGTGGGTAACTTGGAGTGAGATGTTAACGCGGCAGCCCAGCTGCGAAGGTTGCACGACCCCGGGATTACTGGGGGTCATGGTGCCCGGAAATTCTGCCGAGCCCAAGGAGTGAAACAGCTGACAATATGGGATTTATGAGTGGCACGCAGTCTGAGGCCCATCCAAGGGCTTTGAATGAAGGCAGCTTGGTAATTAACGTGCCTCCATCTGTGGATCAATGATGACACACACTACAAAATCCAGAAAGCATTGCGCACATAAAGGACGCTAAACAAGGTATTTAAGTGTGGGTGTGTCAGCACGAACTCATTTGTCGAGCCTCTGATGAGAACAAGAAGTTCAGAAACGCGTCAGGCTAAAATCTATGACATGAGAGCTGGAAACATATCGGACTGTGGTGTTCGCTCTTACCCGTGATCTTGCTGTTTAGTGCATCCTTGCCTGTGGGTAACTTGGAGCGAGATGTTAACGCGGCAGCCCAGCCGCGAAGGTTGCACGACACCGGGATTACTGGGGGTCATGGTGCCCGGAAATTCTGCCGAGCCCAAGGAGTGAAACAGCTGGCAATATGGGATTTATGAGTGGCACGCAGTCTGAGGCCCATCCAAGGGCTTTGAATGAAGGCAGCTTGGTAATTAACGTGCCTCCATCTGTGGATCAATGATGACACACACTACAAAATCCAGAAAGCATTGCGCACCTAAAGGACGCTAAACAAGGTATTTAAGTGTGGGTGTGTCAGCACGAACTCATTTGTCGAGCCTCTGATGAGAACAAGAAGTTCAGAAACGCGTCAGGCTAAAATCTATGACATGAGAGCTGGAAACATATCGGACTGTGGTGTTCGCTCTTACCTGTGATCTTGCTGTTTAGTGCATCCTTGCCTGTGGGTAACTTGGAGCGAGATGTTAACGCGGCAGCCCAGCCGCGAAGGTTGTACGACCCCGGGATCACTGGGGGTCATGGTGCCCGGAAATTCTGCCGAGCCCAAGGAGTGAAACAGCTGACAATATGGGATTAATGAGTGGCACGCAGTCTGAGGCCCATCCAAGGGCTTTGAATGAAGGCAGCTTGGTAATTAACGTGCCTCCATCTGTGGATCAATGATGACACACACTACAAAATCCAGAAAGCATTGCGCACATAAAGGACGCTAAACAAGGTATTTAAGTGTGGGTGTGTCAGCACGAACTCATTTGTCGAGCCTCTGATGAGAACAAGAAGTTCAGAAACGCGTCAGGCTAAAATCTATGACATGAGAGCTGGAAACATATCGGACTGTGGTGTTCGCTCTTACCCGTGATCTTGCTGTTTAGTGCATCCTTGCCTGTGGGTAACTTGGAGCGAGATGTTAACGCGGCAGCTCAGCCGCGAAGGTTACACGACCCCGGGATCACTGGGGGTCATGGTGCCCGGAAATTCTGCCGAGCCCAAGGAGTGAACAGCTGACAATATGGGATTTATGAGTGGCACGCAGTCTGAGGCCCATCCAAGGGCTTTGAATGAAGGCAGCTTGGTAATTAACGTGCCTCCATCTGTGGATCAATGATGACACACACTACAAAATCCAGAAAGCATTGCGCACATAAAGGACGCTAAACAAGGTATTTAAGTGTGGGTGTGTCAGCACGAACTCATTTGTCGAGCCTCTGATGAGAACAAGAAGTTCAGAAACGCGTCAGGCTAAAATCTATGACATGAGAGCTGGAAACATATCGGACTGTGGTGTTCGCTCTTACCCGTGATCTTGCTGTTTAGTGCATCCTTGCCTGTGGGTAACTTGGAGCGAGATGTTAACGCGGCAGCCCAGCCGCGAAGGTTGCACGACCCCGGGATCACTGGGGGTCATGGTGCCCGGAAATTCTGCCGAGCCCAAGGAGTGAAACAGCTGACAATATGGGATTTATGAGTGGCACGCAGTCTGAGGCCCATTCAAGAGCTTTGAATGAAGGCAGCTCGGTAATTAACGTGCCTTCATCTGTGGATCAATGATGACACACACTACAAAATCCAGAAAGCATTGCGCACATAAAGGACGCTAAACAAGGTATTTAAGTGTGGGTGTGTCAGCACGAACTCATTTGTCGAGCCTCTGATGAGAACAAGAAGTTCAGAAACGCGTCAGGCTAAAATCTATGACATGAGAGCTGGAAACATATCGGACCGTGGTGTTCGCTCTTACCCGTGATCTTGCTGTTTAGTGCATCCTTGCCTGTGGGTAACTTGGAGCGAGATGTTAACGCGGCAGCCCAGCCGCGAAGGTTGCACGACCCCGGGATCACTGGGGGTCATGGTACCCGGAAATTCTGCCGAGCCCAAGGAGTGAAACTGCTGACAATATGGGATTTATGAGTGGCACGAAGTCTGAGGCCCATCCAAGGGCTTTGAATGTAGGCAGCTTCGTAATTAACGTGCCTCCATCTGTGGTTCAATGATGACACACACTACAAAATCCAGAAAGCATTGCGCACATAAAGGACACTAAACAAGGTATTTAAGTGTGGGTGTGTCAGCACGAACTCATTTGTCGAGCCTCTGATGAGAACAAGAAGTTCAGAAATGCGTCAGGCTAAAATCTATGACATGAGAGCTGGAAACATATCGGACTGTGGTGTTCGCTCTTACCCGTGATCTTGCTGTTTAGTGCATCCTTGCCTGTGGGTAACTTGGAGCGAGATGTTAACGCGGCAGCCCAGCCGCGAAGGTTGCACGACCCCGGGATCACTGGGGGTCATGGTGCCTGGAAATTCTGCCGAGCCCAAGGAGTGAAACAGCTGACAATATGGGATTTATGAGTGGCACGCAGTCTGAGGCCCATCCAAGGGCTTTGAATGAAGGCAGCTTGGTAATTAACGTGCCTCCATCTGTGGATCAATGATGACACACACTACAAAATCCAGAAAGCATTACGCACATAAAGGACACTAAACAAGGTATTTAAGTGTGGGTGTGTCAGCACGAACTCATTTGTCGAGCCTCTGATGAGAACAAGAAGTTCAGAAATGCGTCAGGCTAAAATCTATGACATGAGAGCTGGAAACATATCGGACTGTGGTGTTCGCTCTTACCCGTGATCTTGCTGTTTAGTGCATCCTTGCCTGTGGGTAACTTGGAGCGAGATGTTAACGCGGCAGCCCAGCCGCGAAGGTTGCACGACCCCGGGATCACTGGGGGTCATGGTGCCTGGAAATTCTGCCGAGCCCAAGGAGTGAAACAGCTGACAATAAGGGATTTATGAGTGGCACGCAGTCTGAGGCCCATCCAAGGGCTTTGAATGAAGGCAGCTTGGTAATTAACGTGCCTCCATCTGTGGATCAATGATGACACACACTACAAAATCCAGAAAGCATTGCGCACATAAAGGACGCTAAACAAGGTATTTAAGTGTGGGTGTGTCAGCACGAACTCATTTGTCGAGCCTCTGATGAGAACAAGAAGTTCAGAAACGCGTCAGGCTAAAATCTATGACATGAGAGCTGGAAACATATCGGACTGTGGTGTTCGCTCTTACCCGTGATCTTGCTGTTTAGTGCATCCTTGCCTGTGGGTAACTTGGAGCGAGATGTTAACGCGGCAGCCCAGCCGCGAAGGTTGCACGACCCCGGGATCACTGGGGGTCATGGTGCCCGGAAATTTTGCCGAGCCCAAGGAGTGAAACAGCTGACAATATGGGATTTATGAGTGGCACGCAGTCTGAGGCCCATCCAAGGGCTTTGAATGAAGGCAGCTTGGTAATTAACGTGCCTCCATCTGTGGATCAATGATGACACACACTACAAAATCCAGAAAGCATTGCGCACATAAAGGACGCTAAACAAGGTATTTAAGTGTGGGTGTGTCAGCACGAACTCATTTGTCGAGCCTCTGATGAGAACAAGAAGTTCAGAAACGCGTCAGGCTAAAATCTATGACATGAGAGCTGGAAACATATCGGACTGTGGTGTTCGCTCTTACCTGTGATCTTGCTGTTTAGTGCATGCTTGCCTGTGGGTAACTTGGAGCGAGATGTTAACGCGGCAGCCCAGCCGCGAAGGTTGCACGACCCCGGGATCACTGGGGGTCATGGTGCCCGGAAATTCTGCCGAGCCCAAGGAGTGAAACAGCTGACAATATGGGATTTATGAGTGGTACGCAGTCTGAGGCCCATCCAAGGGCTTTGAATGAAGGCAGCTTGGTAATTAACGTGCCTCCATCTGTGGATCAATGATGACACACACTACAAAATCCAGAAAGCATTGCGCACATAAAGGACGCTAAACAAGGTATTTAAGTGTGGGTGTGTCAGCACGAACTCATTTGTCGAGCCTCTGATGAGAACAAGAAGTTCAGAAACGCGTCAGGCTAAAATCTATGACATGAGAGCTGGAAACATATCGGACTGTGGTGTTCGCTCTTACCCGTGATCTTGCTGTTTAGTGCATCCTTGCCTGTGGGTAACTTGGAGCGAGATGTTAACGCGGCAGCCCAGCCGCGAAGGTTGCACGACCCCGGGATCACTGGGGGTCATGGTGCCCGGAAATTCTGCCGAGCCCAAGGAGTGAAACAGCTGACAATATGGGATTTATGAGTGGCACGCAGTCTGAGGCCCATCCAAGGGCTTTGAATGAAGGCAGCTTGGTAATTAACGTGCCTCCATCTGTGGATCAATGATGACACACACTACAAAATCCAGAAAGCATTGCGCACATAAAGGACGCTAAACAAGGTATTTAAGTGTGGGTGTGTCAGCACAAACTCATTTGTCGAGCCTCTGATGAGAACAAGAAGTTCAGAAACGCGTCAGGCTAAAATCTATGACATGAGAGCTGGAAACATATCGGACTGTGGTGTTCGCTCTTACTCGTGATCTTGCTGTTTAGTGCATCCTTGCCTGTGGGTAACTTGGAGCGAGATGTTAACGCGGCAGCCCAGCCGCGAAGGTTGCACGATACCGGGATCACTGGGGGTCATGGTGCCCGGAAATTCTGCCGAGCCCAAGGAGTCAAACAGCTGACAATATGGGATTTATGAGTGGCACACAGTCTGAGGCCCATCCAAGGGCTTTGAATAAAGGCAGCTTGGTAATTAACGTGCCTCCATCTGTGGATCAATGATGACACACACTACAAAATCCAGAAAGCATTGCGCACATAAAGGACGCTAAACAAGGTATTTAAGTGTGGGTGTGTCAGCACGAACTCATTTGTCGAGCCTCTGATGAGAACAAGAAGTTCAGAAACGCGTCAGGCTAAAATCTATGACATGAGAGCTGGAAACATATCGGACTGTGGTGTTCGCTCTTACCTGTGATCTTGCTGTTTAGTGCATGCTTGCCTGTGGGTAACTTGGAGCGAGATGTTAACGCGGCAGCCCAGCCGCGAAGGTTGCACGACCCCGGGATCACTGGGGGTCATGGTGCCCGGAAATACTGCCGAGCCCAAGGAGTGAAACAGCTGACAATATGGGATTTATGAGTGGTACGCAGTCTGAGGCCCATCCAAGGGCTTTGAATGAAGGCAGCTTGGTAATTAACGTGCCTCCATCTGTGGATCAATGATGACACACACTACAAAATCCAGAAAGCATTGCGCACATAAAGGACGCTAAACAAGGTATTTAAGTGTGGGTGTGTCAGCACGAACTCATTTGTCGAGCCTCTGATGAGAACAAGAAGTTCAGAAACGCGTCAGGCTAAAATCTATGACATGAGAGCTGGAAACATATCGGACTGTGGTGTTCGCTCTTACCCGTGATCTTGCTGTTTAGTGCATCCTTGCCTGTGGGTAACTTGGAGCGAGATGTTAACGCGGCAGCCCAGCCGCGAAGGTTGCACGACCCCGGGATCACTGGGGGTCATGGTGCCCGGAAATTCTGCCGAGCCCAAGGAGTGAAACAGCTGACAATATGGGATTTATGAGTGGCACGCAGTCTGAGGCCCATCCAAGGGCTTTGAATGAAGGCAGCTTGGTAATTAACGTGCCTCCATCTGTGGATCAATGATGACACACACTACAAAATCCAGAAAGCATTGCGCACATAAAGGACGCTAAACAAGGTATTTAAGTGTGGGTGTGTCAGCACAAACTCATTTGTCGAGCCTCTGATGAGAACAAGAAGTTCAGAAACGCGTCAGGCTAAAATCTATGACATGAGAGCTGGAAACATATCGGACTGTGGTGTTCGCTCTTACTCGTGATCTTGCTGTTTAGTGCATCCTTGCCTGTGGGTAACTTGGAGCGAGATGTTAACGCGGCAGCCCAGCCGCGAAGGTTGCACGATACCGGGATCACTGGGGGTCATGGTGCCCGGAAATTCTGCCGAGCCCAAGGAGTCAAACAGCTGACAATATGGGATTTATGAGTGGCACACAGTCTGAGGCCCATCCAAGGGCTTTGAATAAAGGCAGCTTGGTAATTAACGTGCCTCCATCTGTGGATCAATGATGACACACACTACAAAATCCTTAAAGCATTGCGCACATAAAGGACGCTAATCAAGGTATTTAAGTGTGGGTGTGTCAGCACGAACTCATTTGTCGAGCCTCTGATGAGAACAAGAAGTTCAGAAACGCGTCAGGCTAAAATCTATGACATGAGAGCTGGAAACATATCGGACTGTGGTGTTCGCTCTTACCCGTGATCTTGCTGATTAGTGCATCCTTGCCTGTGGGTAACTTGGAGCGAGATGTTAACGCGGCAGCCCAGCCGTGAAGGTTGCACGACCCCGGGATCACTGGGGGTCATGGTGCCCGGAAATTCTGCCGAGCCCAAGGAGTGAAACAGCTGACAATATGGGATTTATGAGTGGCACGCAGTCTGAGGCCCATCCAAGGGCTTTGAATGAAGGCAGCTTGGTAATTAACGTGCCTCCATCTGTGGATCAATGATGACACACACTACAAAATCCAGAAAGCATTGCGCACATAAAGGACGCTAAACAAGGTATTTAAGTGTGGGTGTGTCAGCACAAACTCATTTGTCGAGCCTCTGATGAGAACAAGAAGTTCAGAAACGCGTCAGGCTAAAATCTATGACATGAGAGCTGGAAACATATCGGACTGTGGTGTTCGCTCTTACCCGTGATCTTGCTGTTTAGTGCATCCTTGCCTGTGGGTAACTTGGAGTGAGATGTTAACGCGGCAGCCCAGCTGCGAAGGTTGCACGACCCCGGGATTACTGGGGGTCATGGTGCCCAGAAATTCTGCCGAGCCCAAGGAGTGAAACAGCTGACAATATGGGATTTATGAGTGGCACGCAGTCTGAGGCCCATCCAAGGGCTTTGAATGAAGGCAGCTTGGTAATTAACGTGCCTCCATCTGTGGATCAATGATGACACACACTACAAAATCCAGAAAGCATTGCGCACATAAAGGACGCTAAACAAGGTATTTAAGTGTGGGTGTGTCAGCACGAACTCATTTGTCGAGCCTCTGATGAGAACAAGAAGTTCAGAAACGCGTCAGGCTAAAATCTATGACATGAGAGCTGGAAACATATCGGACTGTGGTGTTCGCTCTTACCCGTGATCTTGCTGTTTAGTGCATCCTTGCCTGTGGGTAACTTGGAGCGAGATGTTAACGCGGCAGCCCAGCCGCGAAGGTTGCACGACACCGGGATTACTGGGGGTCATGGTGCCCGGAAATTCTGCCGAGCCCAAGGAGTGAAACAGCTGGCAATATGGGATTTATGAGTGGCACGCAGTCTGAGGCCCATCCAAGGGCTTTGAATGAAGGCAGCTTGGTAATTAACGTGCCTCCATCTGTGGATCAATGATGACACACACTACAAAATCCAGAAAGCATTGCGCACCTAAAGGACGCTAAACAAGGTATTTAAGTGTGGGTGTGTCAGCACGAACTCATTTGTCGAGCCTCTGATGAGAACAAGAAGTTCAGAAACGCGTCAGGCTAAAATCTATGACATGAGAGCTGGAAACATATCGGACTGTGGTGTTCGCTCTTACCTGTGATCTTGCTGTTTAGTGCATCCTTGCCTGTGGGTAACTTGGAGCGAGATGTTAACGCGGCAGCCCAGCCGCGAAGGTTGTACGACCCCGGGATCACTGGGGGTCATGGTGCCCGGAAATTCTGCCGAGCCCAAGGAGTGAAACAGCTGACAATATGGGATTAATGAGTGGCACGCAGTCTGAGGCCCATCCAAGGGCTTTGAATGAAGGCAGCTTGGTAATTAACGTGCCTCCATTTGTGGATCAATGATGACACACACTACAAAATCCAGAAAGCATTGCGCACATAAAGGACGCTAAACAAGGTATTTAAGTGTGGGTGTGTCAGCACGAACTCATTTGTCGAGCCTCTGATGAGAACAAGAAGTTCAGAAACGCGTCAGGCTAAAATCTATGACATGAGAGCTGGAAACATATCGGACTGTGGTGTTCGCTCTTACCCGTGATCTTGCTGTTTAGTGCATCCTTGCCTGTGGGTAACTTGGAGCGAGATGTTAACGCGGCAGCTCAGCCGCGAAGGTTACACGACCCCGGGATCACTGGGGGTCATGGTGCCCGGAAATTCTGCCGAGCCCAAGGAGTGAACAGCTGACAATATGGGATTTATGAGTGGCACACAGTCTGAGGCCCATCCAAGGGCTTTGAATGAAGGCAGCTTGGTAATTAACGTGCCTCCATCTGTGGATCAATGATGACACACACTACAAAATCCAGAAAGCATTGCGCACATAAAGGACGCTAAACAAGGTATTTAAGTGTGGGTGTGTCAGCACGAACTCATTTGTCGAGCCTCTGATGAGAACAAGAAGTTCAGAAACGCGTCAGGCTAAAATCTATGACATGAGAGCTGGAAACATATCGGACTGTGGTGTTCGCTCTTACCCGTGATCTTGCTGTTTAGTGCATCCTTGCCTGTGGGTAACTTGGAGCGAGATGTTAACGCGGCAGCCCAGCCGCGAAGGTTGCACGACCCCGGGATCACTGGGGGTCATGGTGCCCGGAAATTCTGCCGAGCCCAAGGAGTGAAACAGCTGACAATATGGGATTTATGAGTGGCACGCAGTCTGAGGCCCATTCAAGAGCTTTGAATGAAGGCAGCTCGGTAATTAACGTGCCTTCATCTGTGGATCAATGATGACACACACTACAAAATCCAGAAAGCATTGCGCACATAAAGGACGCTAAACAAGGTATTTAAGTGTGGGTGTGTCAGCACGAACTCATTTGTCGAGCCTCTGATGAGAACAAGAAGTTCAGAAACGCGTCAGGCTAAAATCTATGACATGAGAGCTGGAAACATATCGGACCGTGGTGTTCGCTCTTACCCGTGATCTTGCTGTTTAGTGCATCCTTGCCTGTGGGTAACTTGGAGCGAGATGTTAACGCGGCAGCCCAGCCGCGAAGGTTGCACGACCCCGGGATCACTGGGGGTCATGGTACCCGGAAATTCTGCCGAGTCCAAGGAGTGAAACTGCTGACAATATGGGATTTATGAGTGGCACGAAGTCTGAGGCCCATCCAAGGGCTTTGAATGTAGGCAGCTTCGTAATTAACGTGCCTCCATCTGTGGTTCAATGATGACACACACTACAAAATCCAGAAAGCATTGCGCACATAAAGGACACTAAACAAGGTATTTAAGTGTGGGTGTGTCAGCACGAACTCATTTGTCGAGCCTCTGATGAGAACAAGAAGTTCAGAAATGCGTCAGGCTAAAATCTATGACATGAGAGCTGGAAACATATCGGACTGTGGTGTTCGCTCTTACCCGTGATCTTGCTGTTTAGTGCATCCTTGCCTGTGGGTAACTTGGAGCGAGATGTTAACGCGGCAGCCCAGCCGCGAAGGTTGCACGACCCCGGGATCACTGGGGGTCATGGTGCCTGGAAATTCTGCCGAGCCCAAGGAGTGAAACAGCTGACAATATGGGATTTATGAGTGGCACGCAGTCTGAGGCCCATCCAAGGGCTTTGAATGAAGGCAGCTTGGTAATTAACGTGCCTCCATCTGTGGATCAATGATGACACACACTACAAAATCCAGAAAGCATTACGCACATAAAGGACACTAAACAAGGTATTTAAGTGTGGGTGTGTCAGCACGAACTCATTTGTCGAGCCTCTGATGAGAACAAGAAGTTCAGAAATGCGTCAGGCTAAAATCTATGACATGAGAGCTGGAAACATATCGGACTGTGGTGTTCGCTCTTACCCGTGATCTTGCTGTTTAGTGCATCCTTGCCTGTGGGTAACTTGGAGCGAGATGTTAACGCGGCAGCCCAGCCGCGAAGGTTGCACGACCCCGGGATCACTGGGGGTCATGGTGCCTGGAAATTCTGCCGAGCCCAAGGAGTGAAACAGCTGACAATAAGGGATTTATGAGTGGCACGCAGTCTGAGGCCCATCCAAGGGCTTTGAATGAAGGCAGCTTGGTAATTAACGTGCCTCCATCTGTGGATCAATGATGACACACACTACAAAATCCAGAAAGCATTGCGCACATAAAGGACGCTAAACAAGGTATTTAAGTGTGGGTGTGTCAGCACGAACTCATTTGTCGAGCCTCTGATGAGAACAAGAAGTTCAGAAACGCGTCAGGCTAAAATCTATGACATGAGAGCTGGAAACATATCGGACTGTGGTGTTCGCTCTTACCCGTGATCTTGCTGTTTAGTGCATCCTTGCCTGTGGGTAACTTGGAGCGAGATGTTAACGCGGCAGCCCAGCCGCGAAGGTTGCACGACCCCGGGATCACTGGGGGTCATGGTGCCCGGAAATTTTGCCGAGCCCAAGGAGTGAAACAGCTGACAATATGGGATTTATGAGTGGCACGCAGTCTGAGGCCCATCCAAGGGCTTTGAATGAAGGCAGCTTGGTAATTAACGTGCCTCCATCTGTGGATCAATGATGACACACACTACAAAATCCAGAAAGCATTGCGCACATAAAGGACGCTAAACAAGGTATTTAAGTGTGGGTGTGTCAGCACGAACTCATTTGTCGAGCCTCTGATGAGAACAAGAAGTTCAGAAACGCGTCAGGCTAAAATCTATGACATGAGAGCTGGAAACATATCGGACTGTGGTGTTCGCTCTTACCTGTGATCTTGCTGTTTAGTGCATGCTTGCCTGTGGGTAACTTGGAGCGAGATGTTAACGCGGCAGCCCAGCCGCGAAGGTTGCACGACCCCGGGATCACTGGGGGTCATGGTGCCCGGAAATTCTGCCGAGCCCAAGGAGTGAAACAGCTGACAATATGGGATTTATGAGTGGTACGCAGTCTGAGGCCCATCCAAGGGCTTTGAATGAAGGCAGCTTGGTAATTAACGTGCCTCCATCTGTGGATCAATGATGACACACACTACAAAATCCAGAAAGCATTGCGCACATAAAGGACGCTAAACAAGGTATTTAAGTGTGGGTGTGTCAGCACGAACTCATTTGTCGAGCCTCTGATGAGAACAAGAAGTTCAGAAACGCGTCAGGCTAAAATCTATGACATGAGAGCTGGAAACATATCGGACTGTGGTGTTCGCTCTTACCCGTGATCTTGCTGTTTAGTGCATCCTTGCCTGTGGGTAACTTGGAGCGAGATGTTAACGCGGCAGCCCAGCCGCGAAGGTTGCACGACCCCGGGATCACTGGGGGTCATGGTGCCCGGAAATTCTGCCGAGCCCAAGGAGTGAAACAGCTGACAATATGGGATTTATGAGTGGCACGCAGTCTGAGGCCCATCCAAGGGCTTTGAATGAAGGCAGCTTGGTAATTAACGTGCCTCCATCTGTGGATCAATGATGACACACACTACAAAATCCAGAAAGCATTGCGCACATAAAGGACGCTAAACAAGGTATTTAAGTGTGGGTGTGTCAGCACAAACTCATTTGTCGAGCCTCTGATGAGAACAAGAAGTTCAGAAACGCGTCAGGCTAAAATCTATGACATGAGAGCTGGAAACATATCGGACTGTGGTGTTCGCTCTTACTCGTGATCTTGCTGTTTAGTGCATCCTTGCCTGTGGGTAACTTGGAGCGAGATGTTAACGCGGCAGCCCAGCCGCGAAGGTTGCACGATACCGGGATCACTGGGGGTCATGGTGCCCGGAAATTCTGCCGAGCCCAAGGAGTCAAACAGCTGACAATATGGGATTTATGAGTGGCACACAGTCTGAGGCCCATCCAAGGGCTTTGAATAAAGGCAGCTTGGTAATTAACGTGCCTCCATCTGTGGATCAATGATGACACACACTACAAAATCCAGAAAGCATTGCGCACATAAAGGACGCTAAACAAGGTATTTAAGTGTGGGTGTGTCAGCACGAACTCATTTGTCGAGCCTCTGATGAGAACAAGAAGTTCAGAAACGCGTCAGGCTAAAATCTATGACATGAGAGCTGGAAACATATCGGACTGTGGTGTTCGCTCTTACCTGTGATCTTGCTGTTTAGTGCATGCTTGCCTGTGGGTAACTTGGAGCGAGATGTTAACGCGGCAGCCCAGCCGCGAAGGTTGCACGACCCCGGGATCACTGGGGGTCATGGTGCCCGGAAATACTGCCGAGCCCAAGGAGTGAAACAGCTGACAATATGGGATTTATGAGTGGTACGCAGTCTGAGGCCCATCCAAGGGCTTTGAATGAAGGCAGCTTGGTAATTAACGTGCCTCCATCTGTGGATCAATGATGACACACACTACAAAATCCAGAAAGCATTGCGCACATAAAGGACGCTAAACAAGGTATTTAAGTGTGGGTGTGTCAGCACGAACTCATTTGTCGAGCCTCTGATGAGAACAAGAAGTTCAGAAACGCGTCAGGCTAAAATCTATGACATGAGAGCTGGAAACATATCGGACTGTGGTGTTCGCTCTTACCCGTGATCTTGCTGTTTAGTGCATCCTTGCCTGTGGGTAACTTGGAGCGAGATGTTAACGCGGCAGCCCAGCCGCGAAGGTTGCACGACCCCGGGATCACTGGGGGTCATGGTGCCCGGAAATTCTGCCGAGCCCAAGGAGTGAAACAGCTGACAATATGGGATTTATGAGTGGCACGCAGTCTGAGGCCCATCCAAGGGCTTTGAATGAAGGCAGCTTGGTAATTAACGTGCCTCCATCTGTGGATCAATGATGACACACACTACAAAATCCAGAAAGCATTGCGCACATAAAGGACGCTAAACAAGGTATTTAAGTGTGGGTGTGTCAGCACAAACTCATTTGTCGAGCCTCTGATGAGAACAAGAAGTTCAGAAACGCGTCAGGCTAAAATCTATGACATGAGAGCTGGAAACATATCGGACTGTGGTGTTCGCTCTTACTCGTGATCTTGCTGTTTAGTGCATCCTTGCCTGTGGGTAACTTGGAGCGAGATGTTAACGCGGCAGCCCAGCCGCGAAGGTTGCACGATACCGGGATCACTGGGGGTCATGGTGCCCGGAAATTCTGCCGAGCCCAAGGAGTCAAACAGCTGACAATATGGGATTTATGAGTGGCACACAGTCTGAGGCCCATCCAAGGGCTTTGAATAAAGGCAGCTTGGTAATTAACGTGCCTCCATCTGTGGATCAATGATGACACACACTACAAAATCCTTAAAGCATTGCGCACATAAAGGACGCTAATCAAGGTATTTAAGTGTGGGTGTGTCAGCACGAACTCATTTGTCGAGCCTCTGATGAGAACAAGAAGTTCAGAAACGCGTCAGGCTAAAATCTATGACATGAGAGCTGGAAACATATCGGACTGTGGTGTTCGCTCTTACCCGTGATCTTGCTGATTAGTGCATCCTTGCCTGTGGGTAACTTGGAGCGAGATGTTAACGCGGCAGCCCAGCCGTGAAGGTTGCACGACCCCGGGATCACTGGGGGTCATGGTGCCCGGAAATTCTGCCGAGCCCAAGGAGTGAAACAGCTGACAATATGGGATTTATGAGTGGCACGCAGTCTGAGGCCCATCCAAGGGCTTTGAATGAAGGCAGCTTGGTAATTAACGTGCCTCCATCTGTGGATCAATGATGACACACACTACAAAATCCAGAAAGCATTGCGCACATAAAGGACGCTAAACAAGGTATTTAAGTGTGGGTGTGTCAGCACAAACTCATTTGTCGAGCCTCTGATGAGAACAAGAAGTTCAGAAACGCGTCAGGCTAAAATCTATGACATGAGAGCTGGAAACATATCGGACTGTGGTGTTCGCTCTTACCCGTGATCTTGCTGTTTAGTGCATCCTTGCCTGTGGGTAACTTGGAGTGAGATGTTAACGCGGCAGCCCAGCTGCGAAGGTTGCACGACCCCGGGATTACTGGGGGTCATGGTGCCCAGAAATTCTGCCGAGCCCAAGGAGTGAAACAGCTGACAATATGGGATTTATGAGTGGCACGCAGTCTGAGGCCCATCCAAGGGCTTTGAATGAAGGCAGCTTGGTAATTAACGTGCCTCCATCTGTGGATCAATGATGACACACACTACAAAATCCAGAAAGCATTGCGCACATAAAGGACGCTAAACAAGGTATTTAAGTGTGGGTGTGTCAGCACGAACTCATTTGTCGAGCCTCTGATGAGAACAAGAAGTTCAGAAACGCGTCAGGCTAAAATCTATGACATGAGAGCTGGAAACATATCGGACTGTGGTGTTCGCTCTTACCCGTGATCTTGCTGTTTAGTGCATCCTTGCCTGTGGGTAACTTGGAGCGAGATGTTAACGCGGCAGCCCAGCCGCGAAGGTTGCACGACACCGGGATTACTGGGGGTCATGGTGCCCGGAAATTCTGCCGAGCCCAAGGAGTGAAACAGCTGGCAATATGGGATTTATGAGTGGCACGCAGTCTGAGGCCCATCCAAGGGCTTTGAATGAAGGCAGCTTGGTAATTAACGTGCCTCCATCTGTGGATCAATGATGACACACACTACAAAATCCAGAAAGCATTGCGCACCTAAAGGACGCTAAACAAGGTATTTAAGTGTGGGTGTGTCAGCACGAACTCATTTGTCGAGCCTCTGATGAGAACAAGAAGTTCAGAAACGCGTCAGGCTAAAATCTATGACATGAGAGCTGGAAACATATCGGACTGTGGTGTTCGCTCTTACCTGTGATCTTGCTGTTTAGTGCATCCTTGCCTGTGGGTAACTTGGAGCGAGATGTTAACGCGGCAGCCCAGCCGCGAAGGTTGTACGACCCCGGGATCACTGGGGGTCATGGTGCCCGGAAATTCTGCCGAGCCCAAGGAGTGAAACAGCTGACAATATGGGATTAATGAGTGGCACGCAGTCTGAGGCCCATCCAAGGGCTTTGAATGAAGGCAGCTTGGTAATTAACGTGCCTCCATTTGTGGATCAATGATGACACACACTACAAAATCCAGAAAGCATTGCGCACATAAAGGACGCTAAACAAGGTATTTAAGTGTGGGTGTGTCAGCACGAACTCATTTGTCGAGCCTCTGATGAGAACAAGAAGTTCAGAAACGCGTCAGGCTAAAATCTATGACATGAGAGCTGGAAACATATCGGACTGTGGTGTTCGCTCTTACCCGTGATCTTGCTGTTTAGTGCATCCTTGCCTGTGGGTAACTTGGAGCGAGATGTTAACGCGGCAGCTCAGCCGCGAAGGTTACACGACCCCGGGATCACTGGGGGTCATGGTGCCCGGAAATTCTGCCGAGCCCAAGGAGTGAACAGCTGACAATATGGGATTTATGAGTGGCACACAGTCTGAGGCCCATCCAAGGGCTTTGAATGAAGGCAGCTTGGTAATTAACGTGCCTCCATCTGTGGATCAATGATGACACACACTACAAAATCCAGAAAGCATTGCGCACATAAAGGACGCTAAACAAGGTATTTAAGTGTGGGTGTGTCAGCACGAACTCATTTGTCGAGCCTCTGATGAGAACAAGAAGTTCAGAAACGCGTCAGGCTAAAATCTATGACATGAGAGCTGGAAACATATCGGACTGTGGTGTTCGCTCTTACCCGTGATCTTGCTGTTTAGTGCATCCTTGCCTGTGGGTAACTTGGAGCGAGATGTTAACGCGGCAGCCCAGCCGCGAAGGTTGCACGACCCCGGGATCACTGGGGGTCATGGTGCCCGGAAATTCTGCCGAGCCCAAGGAGTGAAACAGCTGACAATATGGGATTTATGAGTGGCACGCAGTCTGAGGCCCATTCAAGAGCTTTGAATGAAGGCAGCTCGGTAATTAACGTGCCTTCATCTGTGGATCAATGATGACACACACTACAAAATCCAGAAAGCATTGCGCACATAAAGGACGCTAAACAAGGTATTTAAGTGTGGGTGTGTCAGCACGAACTCATTTGTCGAGCCTCTGATGAGAACAAGAAGTTCAGAAACGCGTCAGGCTAAAATCTATGACATGAGAGCTGGAAACATATCGGACCGTGGTGTTCGCTCTTACCCGTGATCTTGCTGTTTAGTGCATCCTTGCCTGTGGGTAACTTGGAGCGAGATGTTAACGCGGCAGCCCAGCCGCGAAGGTTGCACGACCCCGGGATCACTGGGGGTCATGGTACCCGGAAATTCTGCCGAGTCCAAGGAGTGAAACTGCTGACAATATGGGATTTATGAGTGGCACGAAGTCTGAGGCCCATCCAAGGGCTTTGAATGTAGGCAGCTTCGTAATTAACGTGCCTCCATCTGTGGTTCAATGATGACACACACTACAAAATCCAGAAAGCATTGCGCACATAAAGGACACTAAACAAGGTATTTAAGTGTGGGTGTGTCAGCACGAACTCATTTGTCGAGCCTCTGATGAGAACAAGAAGTTCAGAAATGCGTCAGGCTAAAATCTATGACATGAGAGCTGGAAACATATCGGACTGTGGTGTTCGCTCTTACCCGTGATCTTGCTGTTTAGTGCATCCTTGCCTGTGGGTAACTTGGAGCGAGATGTTAACGCGGCAGCCCAGCCGCGAAGGTTGCACGACCCCGGGATCACTGGGGGTCATGGTGCCTGGAAATTCTGCCGAGCCCAAGGAGTGAAACAGCTGACAATATGGGATTTATGAGTGGCACGCAGTCTGAGGCCCATCCAAGGGCTTTGAATGAAGGCAGCTTGGTAATTAACGTGCCTCCATCTGTGGATCAATGATGACACACACTACAAAATCCAGAAAGCATTGCGCACATAAAGGACGCTAAACAAGGTATTTAAGTGTGGGTGTGTCAGCACGAACTCATTTGTCGAGCCTCTGATGAGAACAAGAAGTTCAGAAACGCGTCAGGCTAAAATCTATGACATGAGAGCTGGAAACATATCGGACTGTGGTGTTCGCTCTTACCCGTGATCTTGCTGTTTAGTGCATCCTTGCCTGTGGGTAACTTGGAGCGAGATGTTAACGCGGCAGCCCAGCCGCGAAGGTTGCACGACCCCGGGATCACTGGGGGTCATGGTGCCCGGAAATTGTGCCGAGCCCAAGGAGTGAAACAGCTGACAATATGGGATTTATGAGTGGCACGCAGTCTGAGGCCCATCCAAGGGCTTTGAATGAAGGCAGCTTGGTAATTAACGTGCCTCCATCTGTGGATCAATGATGACACACACTACAAAATCCAGAAAGCATTGCGCACATAAAGGACGCTAAACAAGGTATTTAAGTGTGGGTGTGTCAGCACAAACTCATTTGTCGAGCCTCTGATGAGAACAAGAAGTTCAGAAACGCGTCAGGCTAAAATCTATGACATGAGAGCTGGAAACATATCGGACTGTGGTGTTCGCTCTTACTCGTGATCTTGCTGTTTAGTGCATCCTTGCCTGTGGGTAACTTGGAGCGAGATGTTAACGCGGCAGCCCAGCCGCGAAGGTTGCACGACACCGGGATCACTGGGGGTCATGGTGCCCGGAAATTCTGCCGAGCCCAAGGAGTCAAATAGCTGACAATATGGGATTTATGAGTGGCACACAGTCTGAGGCCCATCCAAGGGCTTTGAATAAAGGCAGCTTGGTAATTAACGTGCCTCCATCTGTGGATCAATGATGACACACACTACAAAATCCAGAAAGCATTGCGCACATAAAGGACGCTAAACAAGGTATTTAAGTGTGGGTGTGTCAGCACGAACTCATTTGTCGAGCCTCTGATGAGAACAAGAAGTTCAGAAACGCGTCAGGCTAAAATCTATGACATGAGAGCTGGAAACATATCGGACTGTGGTGTTCGCTCTTACCCGTGATCTTGCTGTTTAGTGCATCCTTGCCTGTGGGTAACTTGGAGCGAGATGTTAACGCGGCAGCTCAGCCGCGAAGGTTACACGACCCCGGGATCACTGGGGGTCATGGTGCCCGGAAATTCTGCCGAGCCCAAGGAGTGAAACAGCTGACATTATGGGATTTATGAGTGGCACGCAGTCTGAGGCCCATCCAAGGGCTTTGAATGAAGGCAGCTTGGTAATTAACGTGCCTCCATCTGTGGATCAATGATGACACACACTACAAAATCCAGAAAGCATTGCGCACATAAAGGACGCTAAACAAGGTATTTAAGTGTGGGTGTGTCAGCACGAACTCATTTGTCGAGCCTCTGATGAGAACAAGAAGTTCAGAAACGCGTCAGGCTAAAATCTATGACATGAGAGCTGGAAACATATCGGACTGTGGTGTTCGCTCTTACCCGTGATCTTGCTGATTAGTGCATCCTTGCCTGTGGGTAACTTGGAGCGAGATGTTAACGCGGCAGCCCAGCCGTGAAGGTTGCACGACCCCGGGATCACTGGGGGTCATGGTGCCCGGAAATTCTGCCGAGCCCAAGGAGTGAAACAGCTGACAATATGGGATTTATGAGTGGCACGCAGTCTGAGGCCCATCCAAGGGCTTTGAATGAAGGCAGCTTGGTAATTAACGTGCCTCCATCTGTGGATCAATGATGACACACACTACAAAATCCAGAAAGCATTGCGCACATAAAGGACGCTAAACAAGGTATTTAAGTGTGGGTGTGTCAGCACAAACTCATTTGTCGAGCCTCTGATGAGAACAAGAAGTTCAGAAACGCGTCAGGCTAAAATCTATGACATGAGAGCTGGAAACATATCGGACTGTGGTGTTCGCTCTTACCCGTGATCTTGCTGTTTAGTGCATCCTTGCCTGTGGGTAACTTGGAGTGAGATGTTAACGCGGCAGCCCAGCTGCGAAGGTTGCACGACCCCGGGATTACTGGGGGTCATGGTGCCCGGAAATTCTGCCGAGCCCAAGGAGTGAAACAGCTGACAATATGGGATTTATGAGTGGCACGCAGTCTGAGGCCCATCCAAGGGCTTTGAATGAAGGCAGCTTGGTAATTAACGTGCCTCCATCTGTGGATCAATGATGACACACACTACAAAATCCAGAAAGCATTGCGCACATAAAGGACGCTAAACAAGGTATTTAAGTGT
This sequence comes from Lissotriton helveticus, assembly GCF_964261635.1. Taxonomy (NCBI): domain Eukaryota; kingdom Metazoa; phylum Chordata; class Amphibia; order Caudata; family Salamandridae; genus Lissotriton; species Lissotriton helveticus. The sequence goes on along the minus strand of NC_136068.1, from coordinate 798,833,353 downwards.
GGGTGTGTCAGCACGAACTCATTTGTCGAGCCTCTGATGAGAACAAGAAGTTCAGAAACGCGTCAGGCTAAAATCTATGACATGAGAGCTGGAAACATATCGGACTGTGGTGTTCGCTCTTACCCGTGATCTTGCTGTTTAGTGCATCCTTGCCTGTGGGTAACTTGGAGCGAGATGTTAACGCGGCAGCCCAGCCGCGAAGGTTGCACGACACCGGGATTACTGGGGGTCATGGAGCCCGGAAATTCTGCCGAGCCCAAGGAGTGAAACAGCTGGCAATATGGGATTTATGAGTGGCACGCAGTCTGAGGCCCATCCAAGGGCTTTGAATGAAGGCAGCTTGGTAATTAACGTGCCTCCATCTGTGGATCAATGATGACACACACTACAAAATCCAGAAAGCATTGCGCACCTAAAGGACGCTAAACAAGGTATTTAAGTGTGGGTGTGTCAGCACGAACTCATTTGTCGAGCCTCTGATGAGAACAAGAAGTTCAGAAACGCGTCAGGCTAAAATCTATGACATGAGAGCTGGAAACATATCGGACTGTGGTGTTCGCTCTTACCTGTGATCTTGCTGTTTAGTGCATCCTTGCCTGTGGGTAACTTGGAGCGAGATGTTAACGCGGCAGCCCAGCCGCGAAGGTTGTACGACCCCGGGATCACTGGGGGTCATGGTGCCCGGAAATTCTGCCGAGCCCAAGGAGTGAAACAGCTGACAATATGGGATTTATGAGTGGCACGCAGTCTGAGGCCCATCCAAGGGCTTTGAATGAAGGCAGCTTGGTAATTAACGTGCCTCCATCTGTGGATCAATGATGACACACACTACAAAATCCAGAAAGCATTGCGCACATAAAGGACGCTAAACAAGGTATTTAAGTGTGGGTGTGTCAGCACGAACTCATTTGTCGAGCCTCTGATGAGAACAAGAAGTTCAGAAACGCGTCAGGCTAAAATCTATGACATGAGAGCTGGAAACATATCGGACTGTGGTGTTCGCTCTTACCCGTGATCTTGCTGTTTAGTGCATCCTTGCCTGTGGGTAACTTGGAGCGAGATGTTAACGCGGCAGCTCAGCCGCGAAGGTTACACGACCCCGGGATCACTGGGGGTCATGGTGCCCGGAAATTCTGCCGAGCCCAAGGAGTGAAACAGCTGACAATATGGGATTTATGAGTGGCACGCAGTCTGAGGCCCATCCAAGGGCTTTGAATGAAGGCAGCTTGGTAATTAACGTGCCTCCATCTGTGGATCAATGATGACACACACTACAAAATCCAGAAAGCATTGCGCACATAAAGGACGCTAAACAAGGTATTTAAGTGTGGGTGTGTCAGCACGAACTCATTTGTCGAGCCTCTGATGAGAACAAGAAGTTCAGAAACGCGTCAGGCTAAAATCTATGACATGAGAGCTGGAAACATATCGGACTGTGGTGTTCGCTCTTACCCGTGATCTTGCTGATTAGTGCATCCTTGCCTGTGGGTAACTTGGAGCGAGATGTTAACGCGGCAGCCCAGCCGTGAAGGTTGCACGACCCCGGGATCACTGGGGGTCATGGTGCCCGGAAATTCTGCCGAGCCCAAGGAGTGAAACAGCTGACAATATGGGATTTATGAGTGGCACGCAGTCTGAGGCCCATCCAAGGGCTTTGAATGAAGGCAGCTTGGTAATTAACGTGCCTCCATCTGTGGATCAATGATGACACACACTACAAAATCCAGAAAGCATTGCGCACATAAAGGACGCTAAACAAGGTATTTAAGTGTGGGTGTGTCAGCACAAACTCATTTGTCGAGCCTCTGATGAGAACAAGAAGTTCAGAAACGCGTCAGGCTAAAATCTATGACATGAGAGCTGGAAACATATCGGACTGTGGTGTTCGCTCTTACCCGTGATCTTGCTGTTTAGTGCATCCTTGCCTGTGGGTAACTTGGAGTGAGATGTTAACGCGGCAGCCCAGCTGCGAAGGTTGCACGACCCCGGGATTACTGGGGGTCATGGTGCCCGGAAATTCTGCCGAGCCCAAGGAGTGAAACAGCTGACAATATGGGATTTATGAGTGGCACGCAGTCTGAGGCCCATCCAAGGGCTTTGAATGAAGGCAGCTTGGTAATTAACGTGCCTCCATCTGTGGATCAATGATGACACACACTACAAAATCCAGAAAGCATTGCGCACATAAAGGACGCTAAACAAGGTATTTAAGTGTGGGTGTGTCAGCACGAACTCATTTGTCGAGCCTCTGATGAGAACAAGAAGTTCAGAAACGCGTCAGGCTAAAATCTATGACATGAGAGCTGGAAACATATCGGACTGTGGTGTTCGCTCTTACCCGTGATCTTGCTGTTTAGTGCATCCTTGCCTGTGGGTAACTTGGAGCGAGATGTTAACGCGGCAGCCCAGCCGCGAAGGTTGCACGACACCGGGATTACTGGGGGTCATGGAGCCCGGAAATTCTGCCGAGCCCAAGGAGTGAAACAGCTGGCAATATGGGATTTATGAGTGGCACGCAGTCTGAGGCCCATCCAAGGGCTTTGAATGAAGGCAGCTTGGTAATTAACGTGCCTCCATCTGTGGATCAATGATGACACACACTACAAAATCCAGAAAGCATTGCGCACCTAAAGGACGCTAAACAAGGTATTTAAGTGTGGGTGTGTCAGCACGAACTCATTTGTCGAGCCTCTGATGAGAACAAGAAGTTCAGAAACGCGTCAGGCTAAAATCTATGACATGAGAGCTGGAAACATATCGGACTGTGGTGTTCGCTCTTACCTGTGATCTTGCTGTTTAGTGCATCCTTGCCTGTGGGTAACTTGGAGCGAGATGTTAACGCGGCAGCCCAGCCGCGAAGGTTGTACGACCCCGGGATCACTGGGGGTCATGGTGCCCGGAAATTCTGCCGAGCCCAAGGAGTGAAACAGCTGACAATATGGGATTTATGAGTGGCACGCAGTCTGAGGCCCATCCAAGGGCTTTGAATGAAGGCAGCTTGGTAATTAACGTGCCTCCATCTGTGGATCAATGATGACACACACTACAAAATCCAGAAAGCATTGCGCACATAAAGGACGCTAAACAAGGTATTTAAGTGTGGGTGTGTCAGCACGAACTCATTTGTCGAGCCTCTGATGAGAACAAGAAGTTCAGAAACGCGTCAGGCTAAAATCTATGACATGAGAGCTGGAAACATATCGGACTGTGGTGTTCGCTCTTACCCGTGATCTTGCTGTTTAGTGCATCCTTGCCTGTGGGTAACTTGGAGCGAGATGTTAACGCGGCAGCTCAGCCGCGAAGGTTACACGACCCCGGGATCACTGGGGGTCATGGTGCCCGGAAATTCTGCCGAGCCCAAGGAGTGAAACAGCTGACAATATGGGATTTATGAGTGGCACGCAGTCTGAGGCCCATCCAAGGGCTTTGAATGAAGGCAGCTTGGTAATTAACGTGCCTCCATCTGTGGATCAATGATGACACACACTACAAAATCCAGAAAGCATTGCGCACATAAAGGAAGCTAAACAAGGTATTTAAGTGTGGGTGTGTCAGCACAAACTCATTTGTCGAGCCTCTGATGAGAACAAGAAGTTCAGAAACGCGTCAGGCTAAAATCTATGACATGAGAGCTGGAAACATATCGGACTGTGGTGTTCGCTCTTACCCGTGATCTTGCTGTTTAGTGCATCCTTGCCTGTGGGTAACTTGGAGCGAGATGTTAACGCGGCAGCCCAGCCGCGAAGGTTGCACGACCCCGGGATCACTGGGGGTCATGGTGCCCGGAAATTCTGCCGAGCCCAAGGAGTGAAACAGCTGACAATATGGGATTTATGAGTGGCACGCAGTCTGAGGCCCATTCAAGAGCTTTGAATGAAGGCAGCTCGGTAATTAACGTGCCTTCATCTGTGGATCAATGATGACACACACTACAAAATCCAGAAAGCATTGCGCACATAAAGGACGCTAAACAAGGTATTTAAGTGTGGGTGTGTCAGCACGAACTCATTTGTCGAGCCTCTGATGAGAACAAGAAGTTCAGAAACGCGTCAGGCTAAAATCTATGACATGAGAGCTGGAAACATATCGGACTGTGGTGTTCGCTCTTACCCGTGATCTTGCTGTTTAGTGCATCCTTGCCTGTGGGTAACTTGGAGCGAGATGTTAACGCGGCAGCCCAGCCGCGAAGGTTGCACGACCCCGGGATCACTGGGGGTCATGGTGCCTGGAAATTCTGCCGAGCCCAAGGAGTGAAACAGCTGACAATATGGGATTTATGAGTGGCACGCAGTCTGAGGCCCATCCAAGGGCTTTGAATGAAGGCAGCTTGGTAATTAACGTGCCTCCATCTGTGGATCTATGATGACACACACTACAAAATCCAGAAAGCATTGCGCACATAAAGGACGCTAAACAAGGTATTTAAGTGTGGGTGTGTCAGCACGAACTCATTTGTCGAGCCTCTAATGAGAACAAGAAGTTCAGAAACGCGTCAGGCTAAAATCTATGACATGAGAGCTGGAAACATATCGGACTGTGGTGTTCGCTCTTACCCGTGATCTTGCTGTTTAGTGCAACCTTGCCTGTGGGTAACTTGGAGCGAGATGTTAACGCGGCAGCCCAGCCGCGAAGGTTGCACGACCCCGGGATCACTGGGGGTCATGGTGCCCGGAAATTCTGCCGAGCCCAAGGAGTGAAACAGCTGACAATATGGGATTTATGAGTGGCACGCAGTCTGAGGCCCATCCAAGGGCTTTGAATGAAGGCAGCTTGGTAATTAACGTGCCTCCATCTGTGGATCAATGATGACACACACTACAAAATCCAGAAAGCATTGCGCACATAAAGGACGCTAAACAAGGTATTTAAGTGTGGGTGTGTCAGCACGAACTCATTTGTCGAGCCTCTGATGAGAACAAGAAGTTCAGAAACGCGTCAGGCTAAAATCTATGACATGAGAGCTGGAAACATATCGGACTGTGGTGTTCGCTCATACCTGTGATCTTGCTGTTTAGTGCATGCTTGCCTGTGGGTAACTTGGAGCGAGATGTTAACGCGGCAGCCCAGCCGCGAAGGTTGCACGACCCCGGGATCACTGGGGGTCATGGTGCCCGGAAATTCTGCCGAGCCCAAGGAGTGAAACAGCTGACAATATGGGATTTATGAGTGGCACGCAGTCTGAGGCCCATCCAAGGGCTTTGAATGAAGGCAGCTTGGTAATTAACGTGCCTCCATCTGTGGATCAATGATGACACACACTACAAAATCCAGAAAGCATTGCGCACATAAAGGACGCTAAACAAGGTATTTAAGTGTGGGTGTGTCAGCACGAACTCATTTGTCGAGCCTCTGATGAGAACAAGAAGTTCAGAAACGCGTCAGGCTAAAATCTATGACATGAGAGCTGGAAACATATCGGACTGTGGTGTTCGCTCTTACCCGTGATCTTGCTGTTTAGTGCATCCTTGCCTGTGGGTAACTTGGAGCGAGATGTTAACGCGGCAGCCCAGCCGCGAAGGTTGCACGACCCCGGGATCACTGGGGGTCATGGTGCCCGGAAATTCTGCCGAGCCCAAGGAGTGAAACAGCTGACAATATGGGATTTATGAGTGGCACGCAGTCTGAGGCCCATCCAAGGGCTTTGAATGAAGGCAGCTTGGTAATTAACGTGCCTCCATCTGTGGATCAATGATGACACACACTACAAAATCCAGAAAGCATTGCGCACATAAAGGACGCTAAACAAGGTATTTAAGTGTGGGTGTGTCAGCACGAACTCATTTGTCGAGCCTCTGATGAGAACAAGAAGTTCAGAAACGCGTCAGGCTAAAATCTATGACATGAGAGCTGGAAACATATCGGACTGTGGTGTTCGCTCTTACTCGTGATCTTGCTGTTTAGTGCATCCTTGCCTGTGGGTAACTTGGAGCGAGATGTTAACGCGGCAGCCCAGCCGTGAAGGTTGCACGACACCGGGATCACTGGGGGTCATGGTGCCCGGAAATTCTGCCGAGCCCAAGGAGTCAAACAGCTGACAATATGGGATTTATGAGTGGCACACAGTCTGAGGCCCATCCAAGGGCTTTGAATAAAGGCAGCTTGGTAATTAACGTGCCTCCATCTGTGGATCAATGATGACACACACTACAAAATCCAGAAAGCATTGCGCACATAAAGGACGCTAAACAAGGTATTTAAGTGTGGGTGTGTCAGCACGAACTCATTTGTCGAGCCTCTGATGAGAACAAGAAGTTCAGAAACGCGTCAGGCTAAAATCTATGACATGAGAGCTGGAAACATATCGGACTGTGGTGTTCGCTCTTAACCGTGATCTTGCTGTTTAGTGCATCCTTGCCTGTGGGTAACTTGGAGCGAGATGTTAACGCGGCAGCTCAGCCGCGAAGGTTACACGACCCCGGGATCACTGGGGGTCATGGTGCCCGGAAATTCTGCCGAGCCCAAGGAGTGAAACAGCTGACATTATGGGATTTATGAGTGGCACGCAGTCTGAGGCCCATCCAAGGGCTTTGAATGAAGGCAGCTTGGTAATTAACGTGCCTCCATCTGTGGATCAATGATGACACACACTACAAAATCCAGAAAGCATTGCGCACATAAAGGACGCTAAACAAGGTATTTAAGTGTGGGTGTATCAGCACGAACTCATTTGTCGAGCCTCTGATGAGAACAAGAAGTTCAGAAACGCGTCAGGCTAAAATCTATGACATGAGAGCTGGAAACATATCGGACTGTGGTGTTCGCTCTTACCCGTGATCTTGCTGATTAGTGCATCCTTGCCTGTGGGTAACATGGAGCGAGATGTTAACGCGGCAGCCCAGCCGTGAAGGTTGCACGACCCCGGGATCACTGGGGGTCATGGTGCCCGGAAATTCTGCCGAGCCCAAGGAGTGAAACAGCTGACAATATGGGATTTATGAGTGGCACGCAGTCTGAGGCCCATCCAAGGGCTTTGAATGAAGGCAGCTTGGTAATTAACGTGCCTCCATCTGTGGATCAATGATGACACACACTACAAAATCCAGAAAGCAATGCGCACATAAAGGACGCTAAACAAGGTATTTAAGTGTGGGTGTGTCAGCACAAACTCATTTGTCGAGCCTCTGATGAGAACAAGAAGTTCAGAAACGCGTCGGGCTAAAATCTATGACATGAGAGCTGGAAACATATCGGACTGTGGTGTTCGCTCTTACCCGTGATCTTGCTGTTTAGTGCATCCTTGCCTGTGGGTAACTTGGAGTGAGATGTTAACGCGGCAGCCCAGCTGCGAAGGTTGCACGACCCCGGGATTACTGGGGGTCATGGTGCCCGGAAATTCTGCCGAGCCCAAGGAGTGAAACAGCTGACAATATGGGATTTATGAGTGGCACGCAGTCTGAGGCCCATCCAAGGGCTTTGAATGAAGGCAGCTTGGTAATTAACGTGCCTCCATCTGTGGATCAATGATGACACACACTACAAAATCCAGAAAGCATTGCGCACATAAAGGACGCTAAACAAGGTATTTAAGTGTGGGTGTGTCAGCACGAACTCATTTGTCGAGCCTCTGATGAGAACAAGAAGTTCAGAAACGCGTCAGGCTAAAATCTATGACATGAGAGCTGGAAACATATCGGACTGTGGTGTTCGCTCTTACCCGTGATCTTGCTGTTTAGTGCATCCTTGCCTGTGGGTAACTTGGAGCGAGATGTTAACGCGGCAGCCAAGCCGCGAAGGTTGCACGACACCGGGATTACTGGGGGTCATGGTGCCCGGAAATTCTGCCGAGCCCAAGGAGTGAAACAGCTGGCAATATGGGATTTATGAGTGGCACGCAGTCTGAGGCCCATCCAAGGGCTTTGAATGAAGGCAGCTTGGTAATTAACGTGCCTCCATCTGTGGATCAATGATGACACACACTACAAAATCCAGAAAGCATTGCGCACCTAAAGGACGCTAAACAAGGTATTTAAGTGTGGGTGTGTCAGCACGAACTCATTTGTCGAGCCTCTGATGAGAACAAGAAGTTCAGAAACGCGTCAGGCTAAAATCTATGACATGAGAGCTGGAAACATATCGGACTGTGGTGTTCGCTCTTACCTGTGATCTTGCTGTTTAGTGCATCCTTGCCTGTGGGTAACTTGGAGCGAGATGTTAACGCGGCAGCCCAGCCGCGAAGGTTGTACGACCCCGGGATCACTGGGGGTCATGGTGCCCGGAAATTCTGCCGAGCCCAAGGAGTGAAACAGCTGACAATATGGGATTTATGAGTGGCACGCAGTCTGAGGCCCATCCAAGGGCTTTGAATGAAGGCAGCTTGGTAATTAACGTGCCTCCATCTGTGGATCAATGATGACACACACTACAAAATCCAGAAAGCATTGCGCACATAAAGGACGCTAAACAAGGTATTTAAGTGTGGGTGTGTCAGCACGAACTCATTTGTCGAGCCTCTGATGAGAACAAGAAGTTCAGAAACGCGTCAGGCTAAAATCTATGACATGAGAGCTGGAAACATATCGGACTGTGGTGTTCGCTCTTACCCGTGATCTTGCTGTTTAGTGCATCCTTGCCTGTGGGTAACTTGGAGCGAGATGTTAACGCGGCAGCTCAGCCGCGAAGGTTACACGACCCCGGGATCACTGGGGGTCATGGTGCCCGGAAATTCTGCCGAGCCCAAGGAGTGAAACAGCTGACAATATGGGATTTATGAGTGGCACGCAGTCTGAGGCCCATCCAAGGGCTTTGAATGAAGGCAGCTTGGTAATTAACGTGCCTCCATCTGTGGATCAATGATGACACACACTACAAAATCCAGAAAGCATTGCGCACATAAAGGACGCTAAACAAGGTATTTAAGTGTGGGTGTGTCAGCACGAACTCATTTGTCGAGCCTGTGATGAGAACAAGAAGTTCAGAAACGCGTCAGGCTAAAATCTATGACATGAGAGCTGTAAACATATCGGACTGTGGTGTTCGCTCTTACCCGTGATCTTGCTGATTAGTGCATCCTTGCCTGTGGGTAACTTGGAGCGAGATGTTAACGCGGCAGCCCAGCCGCGAAGGTTGCACGACCCCGGGATCACTGGGGGTCATGGTGCCCGGAAATTCTGCCGAGCCCAAGGAGTGAAACAGCTGACAATATGGGATTTATGAGTGGCACGCAGTCTGAGGCCCATCCAAGGGCTTTGAATGAAGGCAGCTTGGTAATTAACGTGCCTCCATCTGTGGATCAATGATGACACACACTACAAAATCCAGAAAGCATTGCGCACATAAAGGATGCTAAACAAGGTATTTAAGAGTGGGTGTGTCAGCACGAACTCATTTGTCGAGCCTCTGATGAGAACAAGAAGTTCAGAAACGCGTCAGGCTAAAATCTATGACATGAGAGCGGGAAACATATCGGACTGTGGTGTTCGCTCTTACCCCTGATCTTGCTGTTTAGTGCATCCTTGCCTGTGGGTAAATTGGAGCGAGATGTTAACGCGGCAGCCCAGCCGCGAAGGTTGCACGACCCCGGGATCACTGGGGGTCATGGTGCCCGGAAATTCTGCCGAGCCCAAGGAGTGAAACAGCTGACAATATGGGATTTATGAGTGGCACGCAGTCTGAGGCCCATCCAAGGGCTTTGAATGAAGGCAGCTTGGTAATTAACGTGCCTCCATCTGTGGATCTATGATGACACACACTACAAAATCCAGAAAGCATTGCGCACATAAAGGACGCTAAACAAGGTATTTAAGTGTGGGTGTGTCAGCACGAACTCATTTGTCGAGCCTCTGATGAGAACAAGAAGTTCAGAAACGCGTCAGGCTAAAATCAATGACATGAGAGCTGGAAACATATCGGACTGTGGTGTTCGCTCTTACCCGTGATCTTGCTGATTAGTGCATCCTTGCCTGTGGGTAACTTGGAGCGAGATGTTAACGCGGCAGCCCAGCCGCGAAGGTTGCACGACCCGGGGATCACTGGGGGTCATGGTGCCCGGAAATTCTGCCGAGCCCAAGGAGTGAAACAGCTGACAATATGGGATTTATGAGTGGCACGCAGTCTGAGGCCCATCCAAGGGCTTTGAATGAAGGCAGCTTGGTAATTAACGTGCCTCCATCTGTGGATCAATGATGACACACACTACAAAATCCAGAAAGCATTGCGCATCTAAAGGACGCTAAACAAGGTATTTAAGTGTGGGTGTGTCAGCACGAACTCATTTGTCGAGCCTCTGATGAGAACAAGAAGTTCAGAAACGCGTCAGGCTAAAATCTATGACATGAGAGCTGGAAACATATCGGACTGTGGTGTTCGCTCTTACCTGTGATCTTGCTGTTTAGTGCATCCTTGCCTGTGGGTAACTTGGAGCGAGATGTTAACGCGGCAGCCCAGCCACGAAGGTTGCACGACCCCGGGATCACTGGGGGTCATGGTGCCCGGAAATTCTGCCGAGCCCAAGGAGTGAAACAGCTGACAATATGGGATTTATGAGTGGCACGCAGTCTGAGGCCCATCCAAGGGCTTTGAATGAAGGCAGCTTGGTAATTAACGTGCCTCCATCTGTGGATCAATGATGACACACACTACAAAATCCAGAAAGCATTGCGCACATAAAGGACGCTAAACAAGGTATTTAAGTGTGGGTGTGTCAGCACAAACTCATTTGTCGAGCCTCTGATGAGAACAAGAAGTTCAGAAACGCGTCAGGCTAAAATCTATGACATGAGAGCTGGAAACATATCGGACTGTGGTGTTCGCTCTTACCCGTGATCTTGCTGTTTAGTGCATCCTTGCCTGTGGGTAACTTGGAGCGAGATGTTAACGCGGCAGCCCAGCCGCGAAGGTTGCACGACCCCGGGATCACTGGGGGTCATGGTGCCCGGAAATTCTGACGAGCCCAAGGAGTGAAACAGCTGACAATATGGGATTTATGAGTGGCACGCAGTCTGAGGCCCATCCAAGGGCTTTGAATGAAGGCAGCTTGGTAATTAACGTGCCTCCATCTGTGGATCAATGATGACACACACTACAAAATCCAGAAAGCATTGCGCACATAAAGGACGTTAAACAAGGTATTTAAGTGTGGGTGTGTCAGCACGAACTCATTTGTCGAGCCTCTGATGAGAACAAGAAGTTCAGAAACGCGTCAGGCTAAAATCTATGACATGAGAGCTGTAAACATATCGGACTGTGGTGTTCGCTCTTACCCGTGATCTTGCTGTTTAGTGCATCCTTGCCTGTGGGTAACTTGGAGCGAGATGTTAACGCGGCAGCCCAGCCGCGAAGGTTGCACGACCCCGGGATCACTGGGGGTCATGGTGCCCAGAAATTCTGCCGAGCCCAAGGAGTGAAACAGCTGACAATATGGGATTTATGAGTGGCACGCAGTCTGAGGCCCATCCAAGGGCTTTGAATGAAGGCAGCTTGGTAATTAACGTGCCTCCATCTGTGGATCAATGATGACACACACTACAAAATCCAGAAAGCATTGCGCACATAAAGGACGCTAAACAAGGTATTTAAGTGTGGGTGTGTCAGCACAAACTCATTTGTCGAGCCTCTGATGAGAACAAGAAGTTCAGAAACGCGTCAGGCTAAAATCTATGACATGAGAGCTAGAAACATATCGGACTGTGGTGTTCGCTCTTACCCGTGATCTTGCTGTTTAGTGCATCCTTGCCTGTGGGTAACTTGGAGCGAGATATATATATATATATATATATATATATATATATATATATATTCACTGAAAAAACCATAGGTTATAGACCATATATAGTTAGGAATTTGCATTTACAAAACCTTGAAAATTCACTGAAAAAACCATAGGTTAGAGACCATATATAGTTAGCTGGACATTTTATTGACATAAAACCAATGAAATTCCATATATAGTTAGTTGCACTAACTATATATCGCGCACCCGCAATCCACTGCTGATGATGTCACATATTACATCATTCATGACATGGTCAGGGACATCACTGATGACATCACTGATGACATCTCAAATGACATCACTGATGACATCACTGATGACATCTCAAATGACATCACTGATGACATCATCTAGTGTCTGTGTGTTTTTGTAAAGTTTAAATATGTTTTACATATTGAAGAATGAGTGGATGTATGGAAGACTGAGTGTGTGTGTGGCTGGCTGGGAGGTGTGTGACTCTGTGCATATCAATGTGTACTTGTATCAGTGATTGTATAAGAGAGTAAGTATGTGTTAGTATATGTGTGAAAAGTATGGTGTTCTGTGTTTAACTGTATAGATGAGGAAATCGAAGTGTGATTGATTCTTCACAGGACTGACTAGGTGTATGAGTGCATATGATAGTGTTGTAATAATGAGTGACTGTATGTATGAGTGATTGTATGGGTGAATGAGTGAATGTGTGTGTAGACGTAGGAATCAGTGAGTGCGTATGTAGTAACTGGTATTGGTGTGTCATGATGTCATCAGTGATGTCATTTGAGATGTCATCAGTGATGTCATTTGAGATGTCATCAGTGATGTCATCAGTGATGTCACTGAAGTATGGTGTTCTGTGTTTAACTGTATAGATGAGGAAATGGAAGTGTGATTGATTCTTTACAGGACTGACTAGGTGTGTGAGTAACTCCATGGATGAATGGCAGTGTGTGAGTGTCTGCATAGGTGTATGAGTGCATATGATAGTGTTGTAATAATGAGTGACTGTATGTATGAGTGATTGTATGGGTGAATGAGTGAATGTGTGTGTAGACGTAGGAATCAGTGAGTGCGTATGTAGTAACTGGTATTGTTGTGTCATGATGTCATCAGTGATGTCATTTGAGATGTCATCAGTGATGTCATCAGTGATGTCATTTGAGATGTCATCAGTGATGTCATCAGTGATGTCACTGACCATGTCATGAATGATGTAATATGTGACATCATCAGCAGTGGATTGCGGGTGCGCGATATATAGTTAGTGCAACTAACTATATATGGAATTTCATTGGTTTTATGTCAATAAAATGTCCAGCTAACTATATATGGTCTCTAACCTATGGTTTTTTCAGTGAATTTTCAAGGTTTTGTAAATGCAAATTCCTAACTATATATGGTCTATAACCTATGGTTTTTTCAGTGAATTTCATTGGTTTTTTAAAAGCTAATATCTATAGCTGTAAAATATATTCTTTATTACGTGACGTATCACGTAGCCACGTGAGACGCCTCATGACGCGTCGCATAACCGTGACGTATCGGCTCTGCAGCGCAAACAAAACCCGTAACGTAAGCGTGCCGGAGCACGCTTACAGATATATATATTTTTTTTAACCTTAATTAGACAAAATCCACACGTGCACATATCTTGAGGCCTTGCAAAGGCACATCAAACAAACAGTCCCTACAATTTTGCCAAGTTTGCTGGAAATCTATTCCCTTAATTTTTTTTTTACTGTTTCTCTTGGTTTTCCCCTTGTTACGCTTACCGGGACGCTACCCGGTACGCGAACCGGACGCTCCAAAAACACAAGATGGCGGACTCCCTTTACGCTGCCGGTTAGCTGCCCGGTTCGCGTACCGGGAAGCGCCTCTACCGCGAAAAATCGCGGGGGACTTTAATATCCCCCTCATCAATCCTAGGGGGTCAGGAGGGGTTTACCTTGCCCCCTTTCCTTCATTTCCCCCTTCTTTTTTCACCACATTTTGTCTCTCGAACCTACCGAGAGACAAGATGGCGGCCGCTCCGGACTGTTTACAATGTTGACAGCTACGCTGCCGGTTAGCTGCCCGGTTAGCTGCCCGGTGAGCTGCCCGGTGAGCTGCCCGGTGAGCTGCCCGGTTCGCGTACCGGGACAAGCCTCTACGGCGTAAAATCGCAAAAAAATTTATTTTTTTTTGCCCCGCGGGGCACTTTAATATCCCCCTCATCAATCCTAGGGGGTCAGGAGTGGTCTACCTTGCCCCCTTTCCTTCATTTCCCCCTTCGTTTTTCACCACATCTTGTCTCTCGATCGTACCGAGAGACAAGATGGCGGCCGCTCCGGACTGTTTAGAATGTTGACAGACACCGGAGAGCCAATCAGCTACGCTTCGCGAAGTTCCGTTACGCGTCAGGTACGCGAACCGGGGCGCTAACCGGAGCGCTGTCACAGATATATATTTTTTTTTAAACGTTAATTTCTCAAAATCCACTGGAGCACATATATTGAGACATAGCAAAGGCACGTCGGGCAAACCATATCTACAATTTTGCCAAGTTTCATGTAAATCTATTCAGCCGTTCGAGCTAAAAGTGAGTCCAACCGCCCTATGGAAAAATGAATGGGAAAAACGCGTTTTGGGACCCCCCTTTTTTCCCGGCCCCCCCTTGGCGAAACCCCCCCAAATTCTCAGGGGCTGCTCAGAAACAAAATGTGCAATTGTCCTGAAAATTTCAGCCAATTCCGTCCACAAACGCCAAAGTTATTAGACATAGAATTTTCAGAAATCCCATAGAGAAAAAATCCTAACTATATATACCCACTGGCTATCGCCAGTAGGTAATATACATATATAAACATATATAATCTGCATATCTATATAAATATAAATGCATACATATACATATATGCATACATATGCATGTTATTTACATGAAAGTTTTAAAAACACTAATAAAAGCAAAGCTAAAAAGCCACCTCATTACAAACAGAATGGCTTTAACTTAAACGAGGGCGAGATCTATTGCATTTTCAGTGCTTGTTTACTTTGGTTCTATCAAGAAGGCATTCAGATGTGTCACACATTTGCCATAAATTCTGAATGTTAGCACTCTAGTTGCTCATTAGATCACTGTAGTAAAGCTAGTGCTCACCAGGGAAGTCTGCTGCTAATCATGGTTTGCAGCCATTTTCCCGCATTTTTTATCCCGCAGACTTTCAGTCCGCATACCATTATCCCGCAAGGTCATTAACCTCGCATACCATTATCCCGCATTTTTTCAAAACGCATGTGCATTTATCGCGCATGCCTTTACAAAGAATTACGTTTTAAAGGCATGTATGGTAAATGCATTTGCGTTGTGAAAACCACGATGACGAGCGAGGTAAGTGGGTTTGTGTTAATTTTTTCGTGGGTTAGTGATTGTGTAGTGTAGTGTAGTGTTGTGTAGTGTAGTGTTGTGTTAGTGTAGTGTAGAGTTGTGGTGGTTGTTTAGTGTAGGGTCATGCTGGGGGTAGTGTTTTAGGGTTTAGGGTTGTGTTGTAGTGTTTGCGTAGTGTAGGGTCATGCTGGGGGTAGTGTTTTAGGGTTTAGGGTAGTGTTGTAGTGTTTGCGTAGTGTAGGGTCATGCTGGGGGTAGTGTTTTAGGGTTTAGGGTTGTGTTGTAGTGTTTGCGAAGTGTAGGGTCATGCTGGGGCTAGTGTTTTAGGGTTTAGGGTAGTGTTGTAGTGTTTGCGTAGTGTAGGGTCATGCTGGGCGTAGTGTTTTAGGGTTTAGGATAGTGTTGTTGTGTTTGCGTAGTGTAGGGTCATGCTGGGGGTAGTGTTTTAGGGTTTAGGGTAGTGTTGTAGTGTTTGCGTAGTGTAGGGTCATGCTGGGGTGTAGTGTTTTAGGGTTTTGGGTAGTGTTGTAGTGTTTGCGTAGTGTAGGGTCGTGCTGGGGGTAGTGTTTTAGGGTTTAGGGTAGTGTTGTAGTGTTTGCGTAGTGTAGGGTCATGCTGGGGGTAGTGTTTTAGGGTTTAGGGTTGTGTTGTAGTGTTTGCGTAGTGTAGGGTCATGCTGGGGGTAGTGTTTTAGGGTTTAGGGTTGTGTTGTAGTGTATGTGTAGTGTAGGGTCATGCTGGGGGTAGTGTTTTAGGGTTTAGGGTAGTGTTGTAGTGTTTGCGTAGTGTAGGGTCATGCTGGGGTGTAGTGTTTTAGGGTTTTGGGTAGTGTTGTAGTGTTTGTGTAGTGTAGGGTCATGCTGGGGGTAGTGTTTTAGGGTTTAGGGTAGTGTTGTAGTGTTTGTGTAGTGTAGGGTCATGCTGGGGGTAGTGTTTTAGGGTTTAGGGTAGTGTTGTACTGTTTGTGTAGTGTAGGGTCATGCTGGGGGTAGTGTTTTAGGGTTTAGGATAGTTTAGTTGTTTAGTGTATGCTAAAGGCATATTCGTTCTAAAAGTTTTCGTTATTTTAATTTGCGGCCTAATAGTACATGCGGGATTTTTTTTGCGGACTGATGGTATGCGGGATTTCGTCATATATTCGCTAATCATACTTTCTATGGCAAAATAAACCCCCTCATTTTGTTCCTTTTTAAATTAAATGTTTTAAGAGTTACCACTTTATTCCAATCAAGATGGCTTCAGGTGTGCCATACCTTTGTAATAAGTAGGACTGTTAGCACTCTAGTTGTTCTTTAGAACACTCTGGGACATTCTGTCATTGGGCTATAGTTGGGCTACATCTGGCTGATATTTGGGCTACATTTGTTTTTTTTTGTCTCTGGTGGCCATCTTTGGGCTACATTGGGCTACATTGGGCTACATTGGGCTACATTTGGGCTCCAACATATATATAGCCCAATGTAGCCCAATATATATTTTTCAAAGTTAATTTTCGTAAAAACCACTGGAGCCTATATCTTGAGACATAGCAAAGGCACATCGGGCTACCAGTCCCTACAATTTTGCCAAGTTTGGTGTAAATCCATTCAGCCGTTCAGGCTAAAAGTGAGGCCAACCGCCCTATGGAAAATTGCATGGGAAAAACACGTTTTGGGACCCCCCTTTTTTCTCGGCCCCCCCTTGACGAAACCCCCCCAAATTTTCAGGGGCTGCTCAGAAACAAAATGTTCCATTTTCTTGAACATTTTAGCCAATTCTGTCCTCAAACGCCAAAGTTATTCGACATAGAATTTTCAAAAATCCCATAGGAAAAAAATCCTAACTATATATACCTACTGGCTATCGCCAGTAGGTAATATATATATATATATCAAAACAAAACCCTTTCAGGCATAGAGTGACGCATAAATTATGCAAAAAAGAAGGAGAGAACTCTGGGTAGGTCTCAGTTTAGGTGGAAAGCAGCTCCTGTTAGAGCACTCTCAACACCAGCGACACTCTAGATCTGCTCACCTCAAATGTCTGTTTTTCTATCAAAGTTTTTAAGCATAGGATTAGACAGTGCTATCCATGCCGAGATAGAAAATGACAAAGTCTTTCGTCATTTAAACAGCAAAGTCTTTAAGCATAGGACTAGTACAGTGCAGTCCTTGCCGAGCTGTCAAATAACAAAAGCCATTTATCACTCCAGGCACAATATTACAGCTTTGATTTGGTAAAATACCAACTCAAGCCAACCTGAAATGAATAAAAGCAACCCCTGACACAGTGTTTCGCTCTAATTAGAGCTCTTCAGAGAGGTATAGCTTTGTCCAGACACAAGGGAGCACCCAGTATTAAGTCAAAACAAAACCCTTTCAGGCATAGAGTGACGCATAAATTATGCAAAAAAGAAGGAGAGAACTCTGGGTAGGTCTCAGTTTAGGTGGAAAGCAGCTCCTGTTAGAGCACTCTCAACACCAGCGACACTCTAGATCTGCTCACCTCAAATGTCTGTTTTTCTATCAAAGTTTTTAAGCATAGGATTAGACAGTGCTATCCATGCCGAGATAGAAAATGACAAAGTCTTTCGTCATTTAAACAGCAAAGTCTTTAAGCATAGGACTAGTACAGTGCAGTCCTTGCCGAGCTGTCAAATAACAAAAGCCATTTATCACTCCAGGCACAATATTACAGAGTGTCGCTGGTGTTGAGAGTGCTCTAACAGGAGCTGCTTTCCACCTAAACTGAGACCTACCCAGAGTTCTCTCCTTCTTTTTTGCATAATTTATGCGTCACTCTATGCCTGAAAGGGTTTTGTTTTGACTTAATACTGGGTGCTCCCTTGTGTCTGGACAAAGCTATACCTCTCTGAAGAGCTCTAATTAGAGCGAAACACTGTGTCAGGGGTTGCTTTTATTCATTTCAGGTTGGCTTGAGTTGGTATTTTACCAAATCAAAGCTGTAATATTGTGCCTGGAGTGATAAATGGCTTTTGTTATTTGACAGCTCGGCAAGGACTGCACTGTACTAGTCCTATGCTTAAAGACTTTGCTGTTTAAATGACGAAAGACTTTGTCATTTTCTATCTCGGCATGGATAGCACTGTCTAATCCTATGCTTAAAAACTTTGATAGAAAAACAGACATTTGAGGTGAGCAGATCTAGAGTGTCGCTGGTGTTGAGAGTGCTCTAACAGGAGCTGCTTTCCACCTAAACTGAGACCTACCCAGAGTTCTCTCCTTCTTTTTTGCATAATTTATGCGTCACTCTATGCCTGAAAGGGTTTTGTTTTGACTTAATACTGGGTGCTCCCTTGTGTCTGGACAAAGCTATACCTCTCTGAAGAGCTCTAATTAGAGCGAAACACTGTGTCAGGGGTTGCTTTTATTCATTTCAGGTTGGCTTGAGTTGGTATTTTACCAAATCAAAGCTGTAATATTGTGCCTGGAGTGATAAATGGCTTTTGTTATTTGACAGCTCGGCAAGGACTGCACTGTACTAGTCCTATGCTTAAAGACTTTGTCATTTTCTATCTCGGCATGGATAGCACTGTCTAATCCTATGCTTAAAAACTTTGATAGAAAAACAGACATTTGAGGTGAGCAGATCTAGAGTGTCGCTGGTGTTGAGAGTGCTCTAACAGGAGCTGCTTTCCACCTAAACTGAGACCTACCCAGAGTTCTCTCCTTCTTTTTTGCATAATTTATGCGTCACTCTATGCCTGAAAGGGTTTTGTTTTGACTTAATACTGGGTGCTCCCTTGTGTCTGGACAAAGCTATACTTCTCTGAAGAGCTCTAATTAGAGCGAAACACTGTGTCAGGGGTTGCTTTTATTCATTTCAGGTTGGCTTGAGTTGGTATTTTACCAAATCAAAGCTGTAATATTGTGCCTGGAGTGATAAATGGCTTTTGTTATTTGACAGCTCGGCAAGGACTGCACTGTACTAGTCCTATGCTTAAAGACTTTGCTGTTTAAATGACGAAAGACTTTGTCATTTTCTATCTCGGCATGGATAGCACTGTCTAATCCTATGCTTAAAAACTTTGATAGAAAAACAGACATTTGAGGTGAGCAGATCTAGAGTGTCGCTGGTGTTGAGAGTGCTCTAACAGGAGCTGCTTTCCACCTAAACTGAGACCTACCCAGAGTTCTCTCCTTCTTTTTTGCATAATTTATGCGTCACTCTATGCCTGAAAGGGTTTTGTTTTGACTTAATACTGGGTGCTCCCTTGTGTCTGGACAAAGCTATACCTCTCTGAAGAGCTCTAATTAGAGCGAAACACTGTGTCAGGGGTTGCTTTTATTCATTTCAGGTTGGCTTGAGTTGGTATTTTACCAAATCAAAGCTGTAATATTGTGCCTGGAGTGATAAATGGCTTTTGTTATTTGACAGCTCGGCAAGGACTGCACTGTACTAGTCCTATGCTTAAAGACTTTGCTGTTTAAATGACGAAAGACTTTGTCATTTTCTATCTCGGCATGGATAGCACTGTCTAATCCTATGCTTAAAAACTTTGATAGAAAAACAGACATTTGAGGTGAGCAGATCTAGAGTGTCGCTGGTGTTGAGAGTGCTCTAACAGGAGCTGCTTTCCACCTAAACTGAGACCTACCCAGAGTTCTCTCCTTCTTTTTTGCATAATTTATGCGTCACTCTATGCCTGAAAGGGTTTTGTTTTGACTTAATACTAGGTGCTCCCTTGTGTCTGGACAAAGCTATACCTCTCTGAAGAGCTCTAATTAGAGCGAAACACTGTGTCAGGGGTTGC
This sequence comes from Lissotriton helveticus, assembly GCF_964261635.1. NCBI lineage: Eukaryota > Metazoa > Chordata > Amphibia > Caudata > Salamandridae > Lissotriton > Lissotriton helveticus. The sequence goes on along the minus strand of NC_136068.1, from coordinate 798,813,544 downwards.
TTTTATTCATTTCAGGTTGGCGTGAGTTGGTATTTTACCAAATCAAAGCTGTAATATTGTGCCTGGAGTGATAAATGGCTTTTGTTATTTGACAGCTCGGCAAGGACTGCACTGTACTAGTCCTATGCTTAAAGACTTTGCTGTTTAAATGACGAAAGACTTTGTCATTTTCTATCTCGGCATGGATAGCACTGTCTAATCCTATGCTTAAAAACTTTGATAGAAAAACAGACATTTGAGGTGAGCAGATCTAGAGTGTCGCTGGTGTTGAGAGTGCTCTAACAGGAGCTGCTTTCCACCTAAACTGAGACCTACCCAGAGTTCTCTCCTTCTTTTTTGCATAATTTATGCGTCACTCTATGCCTGAAAGGGTTTTGTTTTGACTTAATACTGGGTGCTCCCTTGTGTCTGGACAAAGCTATACCTCTCTGAAGAGCTCTAATTAGAGCGAAACACTGTGTCAGGGGTTGCTTTTATTCATTTCAGGTTGGCTTGAGTTGGTATTTTACCAAATCAAAGCTGTAATATTGTGCCTGGAGTGATAAATGGCTTTTGTTATTTGACAGCTCGGCAAGGACTGCACTGTACTAGTCCTATGCTTAAAGACTTTGCTGTTTAAATGACGAAAGACTTTGTCATTTTCTATCTCGGCATGGATAGCACTGTCTAATCCTATGCTTAAAAACTTTGATAGAAAAACAGACATTTGAGGTGAGCAGATCTAGAGTGTCGCTGGTGTTGAGAGTGCTCTAACAGGAGCTGCTTTCCACCTAAACTGAGACCTACCCAGAGTTCTCTCCTTCTTTTTTGCATAATTTATGCGTCACTCTATGCCTGAAAGGGTTTTGTTTTGACTTAATACTGGGTGCTCCCTTGTGTCTGGACAAAGCTATACCTCTCTGAAGAGCTCTAATTAGAGCGAAACACTGTGTCAAGGGTTGCTTTTATTCATTTCAGGTTGGCTTGAGTTGGTATTTTACCAAATCAAAGCTGTAATATTGTGCCTGGAGTGATAAATGGCTTTTGTTATTTGACAGCTCGGCAAGGACTGCACTGTACTAGTCCTATGCTTAAAGACTTTGCTGTTTAAATGACGAAAGACTTTGTCATTTTCTATCTCGGCATGGATAGCACTGTCTAATCCTATGCTTAAAAACTTTGATAGAAAAACAGACATTTGAGGTGAGCAGATCTAGAGTGTTGCTGGTGTTGAGAGTGCTCTAACAGGAGCTGCTTTCCACCTAAACTGAGACCTACCCAGAGTTCTCTCCTTCTTTTTTGCATATATATATATATATATATATATTCACAGAAAAAACCATAGGTTTCACACCAGTTATAGTTAGGAATTAGCATTTAAAGAAAGATACACATTCACTGGATGATGTCATCAGTGATGTCATTTGAGATGTCATCAGTGATGTCATGTGTGATGTCACTGACCATGTCATGAGTGATGTAATATGTGACGTCATCAGCAGTGCATTGCACACGCAAGTTATAGTGAGTCCAACTAACTATAACGTGGGAATTTCAATGGTTTTATGCGAGTAAAATTTCCACCTAACTATAACTAGTGTGAAACCTATGGTTTTTTCAGTGAATATATATATATATATCCTGTGAGTGGGTCTGTAAGGGTCTGAATAGGTCTGGAAGTGGGTGAGTAGATCTGTGAGTGGGACAACAAGAGGAAAGTCTCCCTCTCAACCTATATTCTTTTTTCACTTGATTTGACAACAATATAAAGTGTGAGCTCAAAAATCCTTAGTACCTAAATACTTAAACAGTTAGAAAAAATATATTGTTTTATTTCATTTCTTTTATCAAAAATGTTTTCATCGTAATACTGTATTTATACGTTTTTTTACTATATATAAACCACTCAACACATTATCTTTCACATAACAGTATAATCATATCTCAGTGGAAAATGCAATGAAACAATAAATAAAAAATATCCCCAGTAGAGAAACACAAACCAAACTCACACACTCCCATTCATACCATACTTTTACACTCCCAAAACAGCCTCCACGGTAATTGCATATATCTGGAGAGCTTAACTACAGAATAATATAGTAGTCTAGGTGATCAAATACAACAACTGCATATAGCAGGGTCTAACAAGGCAGTGGTTGAAGCGTTTTAGTGGCTGCAGAGCGATGAAATGCCACCTTTTTCAGGACCTGCCAGATATAGAACCTTAAAAATGCCGCTCAACCCGGGGAAGAAAGACACAACTAGTGATGTAATTCCACTGTCATCTATTTTAGTAAACTTAGTTGTTTCAATTATCCAGATATTCAGTATGCTGAAACGATTGAGGACAGTAATATGCCACTTCTCATGAGGATTGCCAGAATATCAAACTCTACTCTCCTGAAACGACTGAGGACAGTATTATGCCTCTTCTCATGAAGATTACCACAATAACAAGCTCTACTCTCCTTTCTGACGGCGAAATTGCACAGGAAGATGACTTCTCCAATTCGTATACGTGGGGCACAAAAGTTCTCGAACAATCGCAGTACGACGTCACTTTTGATACGCGGAATTGCTGTTCAAAGCATCTTCTATATCTCCATGTAAATGTCCTTTCCTTTAGCAATAAGGGTTCTCTATGACTGTGTATATCCAACCATCCACGATAAATCCTGCTTCCAACACTCTAGGCAGTAAGCTTCATCCTGTATTACTTTCGAAGCTCTGATATGGATTATAGCCCACATACACGTCATACACAAGTCCTCCTGAGTCGATGCACAAGTCTCTGTATGATTCTGTAAAGGGGAAAATGAGTTTCTGAGTGGTTCAGTGGGTGGGTGGATGAGTGTCTGAGTGGGGCTGTGAGAGCATGCAGGAATCTCTGAGTGGGTATGTGAGTGGGTGTGTCAGTATCTGAGTGGGTCTGTGTGTGTGAGTCTCCTAGTTGATCTGTGAGTGGGTGCAGGACCGCTTAAATTGATCTGGGGGTGGGTGCATGAGTGTCTGAGTGCATCTGTCAGTGGGTGTGTGAGTCTCTGAGTAGATCTGGGAGTGGGTGCGTGAGTGTGTGTGTGAGTATGTGATTGGCTGCATGAGTGTATGAGTGGGTCTGTCAGTAGGTGTGCAGTAAAACATATGGGGGCACATGGGAGCAGATCCTCATGCCTCATACCTTTCTCTTGCCTCTTGTGAGATCACGCCCACCAGAGAGTGGATCTGTCTTCTTGGAAAATACCTATTGTCTGCTTATCAAGCTTACGATTACGTACAGCTCACCTATTGCTTACCATTGGTCAGATGTATTGTCACTTTCATTTACTTGCTTCCCATGCAATGGATGTCCTTGTTCCTGCTTCTCCCTCAACCAGAGAATTGCTCGTTTACCATCTCTCTGATTGTCTGCCTCTATCCTTTCACTGCACACTTTTAAGAAACACCCCCAAACACCCTCCCCCAGGCTGCTGTTTGCCTCATCTTGCTCAGCTGCTTTCTACCTCGTGTGCTTCTCGCCCTGCCCTTTGTGTTGTTTCTCCGACCTCTTCTGCTTTTCCCCTACCCACCACAGCACAATATTTTTGACCGGCCTTCCTTTTTTGGAGGGTGGGGGGCAGTTTGTTGCTGGTCGCTCTGCCATAAAAAAATAATTTGCCCACTCAGATGTTTCTATTTTTTTTAACCAATGCATTGTGGTTCTGTTAAAAAAGGTGCTTGCGTGGTAATGCATGCACATGCCTACAAAATGCACGTGCACACCTACAAAATGGTTTGGCCGACCACGTCATCGTTCCTTTGATTATTTGTTTTTGCCAGTCATGTACAGCATTGCAAAAAAATATTTGTAAAGCCTGTAGCTCACAAAGGAGAGATATGTTGGCTTTGCTGATGCTTGTTTTATTAGTAGATGTGCTAGTCTTCCTACGTATGCATGGGGAGGGCGTCCATGTTATGGTAAATACCAACCTCCAGAATCATGTGAGTTCCTCATTACCTGCTAATAATGATGACAACCCAAGCTGCTTGATGTGTCACAGTGCGTAGTGTGGGTCGCTTTTCATGAGCTGTTTCATGTTGTGACAGTGCTACTTGTTTACCTGCCACAGCCTGCTGATCACTTGTATTCTTGCATGTGAAAGCATCCGTCCATCTCACGTACCTGTCTCGTCGCCCGTCACACTCCACCAACACAGCAGCCTTGCGTGCTACGCTCTACGTACCGCGTCATGACATGCTGGGGAGGCTCTCAGGTGTGCGTGAATAACGACCATGTCACTTGTCATGTGAGTTTTCATCTTAAAGACTAGGTGGCACCCTGTGAGAACCTAGATGCCTTTTCTGGTTTGTCACACTGACTGTGTGACCAGTGGATGACAACAAAATCATTTCAGTTGAATCTGAAGAGCAAAGGAATAATGATCATGTAAATAAGGATAGTAAGTATAATAACTGTCCGCTAATGATAGTAAAACACACAGCGTCATTTTACCTATATATAACTTGATGCTGCCTTTATATTTGCTATCTTTGTTTGTTAAATTGTGTGCCCGTGATTCAGCAGGGACATGAATAAAACGTGTTTTTCATGACACCATGATTACGAAACTAACCAAGCATTTTCTTAGTAAAAGTGAATGATTACATAATGTCTAGAGTTTATATTAATTAGTGCATAACTAGATGATGTGCTCATGTGTCTGTTTTACACGGGTTATAACCACCATGCCTTTCAAATATTGTAGCGTTCTCCTTTGTTTTTATACTTCTTGCCTCTATAAATTAATATTTAATTTATACATTTCCATTAGGTTCTCATTTTTGGCATATTAGACTTGGCTACCTCCCCACGCCCCACTCTCTTTTCATCATAACCCAAATCAAGATCACCTGGCTCTGCCAATGCTTATCTTCTTTCCCTTTCAGCACTCCATGGGACTCCTTGTTCTCCTTATTCTCTCTATGTCTGCCTGGTCATCCCACCCCCTGCCCCTAGCATGCTTTCTCTTTACTACCCCCCTCTTCCACTCACCCATTATTCCCTCGTGCTCCAAATCCTGCTTACTGGTTTGAATTTTTGTTTTCATTTATTTATGTTTTTGCAAGGTCCTGTTAGTTACAATATACTAACAAGTTGCTCTATTACCTTTATTCGCGCTACTCCACACTTGTTAAAAAAATATATTTACATTTCTAAAATGACCACTTGCCATGTTGGAAAAATAAACGAATAATGCCAAAATGTATGCGGCTGCATCACAAGCAGATGCGTCACAAGAGCATCTTCATGCAAGTGTTTGCATCATTGGCCATCTTGAAATGGCTGCCATTGCCATGACGCACGCACACACTTGTACTATAAATGAGGCATGTGTATGTCTACGTTTTTTCTAAACGTGCAATTTTGGGTAACAAATTATTTTGGAATACTAATGGTTTTATTGATTAATAATAATTGTAACTGATGAATTATTGATGTTGCACTTGAGCCTATTTCATTGAGAGACTTAGAAGGGTGTGTATTAATGTATTTTAGTTGAGTCACATTTTTGCAGAGACATAATTTTATTAAAAATGGATGCTGTTTTGATGTTCTGTTCCTCTTGCTCATTACCCCTCCCAATCAATGTGCCTCTGCTTGTCTATTCTCCCCACAGTATTTGGTACAGAATAGGACACTGTAACACCATCAGTTAATTACCTTGGGGAGCATGTATTGTGAATTAAGCTTTCTTCATGTACTGAATGTATTATTCTGAGGGACACTTCTGCCCGAAGTTATGATGTAGGTCTGCTAGAACACTGGCACATGAGTCTTTGTTTGAAAAGGTTCGGTATTGGGTTGTACATCTCTAGACTGTGCTGTTGCTAAGTGAGCTGATTTTCCTTAGAAATGGGGTAGTATTATATTTATGCTTGTGATTATAATTATTCTGATTTGCTCAATATGTGTTATCACTAGTCATGCTGAATTTGTAGTTTTTGCTCATTATCTATTCATAAAATGTGTATAAAATCATTTTGTTTTGAAGGTGAGACAGATGATTTCCCTGTTCCTCTAGGGAGTCTGTTCAATTATTTAGAGACGTTTTGTTTTCCTCATGGGACTCTGTCTATGTAGAGGAGACTTTTCCTTTTCTTCTAGAGATGTTGTCAGTGTTCCCTTTGAATCTGACAATTAAAACTTAAATTACTTTCCTTTTTCTCCTGGGATGCTGTTCACTCCATTCATAACTTTTGTTGCTTATTGGGACTTAAATTAATCCCTATTTCTGACCCTTTATTCTGCACCCGCGACTTTATGGCATATATCTTGCATTTCTCTGTATTGCCTTTTTGGAGGTTTTGTAATAAAACCTTTTAACTTGTATCAATCTAGCACTCAGTTATTGATTGCTTCCAGTCACTACTTTTAAAAACTCTGCTAAATTGCTGGACCTGATGTCGAGGAGGTTGGTCACTCTTTTCGCAAGATCAAGGTTGGATGAGCTGATCCACTAGAGGCAAATTTCGGGGTGATCAAACTATTGGAGTACCCCATGGACACATCTTTGGACATATTGGAATAACGTTTAGTAAAAAGAAAAGCATCATATAGAGCTGCCCATACATCATGACTCCTGCAGGTGCATGTGTCATAACACCCTGTTGGCCATTTTGGCATTAGCTAATGCCAATGAAAAGAAGAATAGCTTGGCCTTTTACAACCAAGACCTATTGACTTTGCCAGTGCTTGTTTGTATGTATCAGGACTGTTAACTTGTTTCCAAACTGCTGTTACATGTAATTTGCCCCAATGCTCTGTGCTATAGAAAAGAAGCAGCCAGATAAATAAATCTCAATGACCTTTTAATTCATCTATGAAGCACCCGATTCAGTGGAAGCACCTATAGAGCCAATGGGTACTTGAAAGGAGCTATCAGGCATAATTCTTTTTTTTGTATAAAAGCCATGCTTGTTCATATTGTTGGAGACTGTCTTGTCATAAATGTGTCATTTATTTATAAAATGCATTAAACTTAACTCTCTCAGTTTTACATTTCTACTGATTGATTGTTAAACCTAAATATAGACAGAAAAAAGATCTGCTTACCTGTGAGTTTTTTCTTAAAACATGGAAGCATACAGTAATTAAGTCGCTGTGTATGTCTCTCTATGCTAGTACTCAAAATCAAATCGGTGTTATTGGTTTAGACTTCATCAGAGACCAACCATATAAAACATTCACAATTACTAAACAAAATTAAAAAAATAACAGGCTCAATATATTCCTTCTTTTAATACAAAGATAAAATGCTTTAAAAAATGTAAACAGCTTATTGCACACAAATTCATCAGGATGTGACCTTACTAAGGCAATCAATACATTGATTCTCAATATATTATATTTAAGGCACATATGTTTTATAAAACGATTCTTAGCTTCTAGCACAACATTATTACTGGGGCAGCTTTTCAATATAATGAGCTCTAAGTCTAATGCTTATGCCAGTGTAGCTTGGCTCATAGTAGTTATCTTGCGGAACAGCTTCCTTCATATAACTTTAAGACTGACCACTTATTTACAGGAATATAGTCAAGTGTGTAAGCGAGAATGGGGGGTACCTTTGTGTAGTATTCTTACATCCTGTTTATGCTTTGCATATTATCTCCTTCTCTACCCCAGCTTGTGGAATGTTACAGCTATGATGTATTATAGAATGTTGGGGCTCTGTGGGCTGTAGATGACAGTTAGCATTGGGATGAGCATCATGCTAGATGTTCCTGGTGGGGCGTTATTACCATCTTAACTACTTGATTACAAATAAACATCTGTACATCAACTTCTGAGTGGACATCATCACTACATTATTTAAGACGACGAGGACTAGAAGAATCTACGCTTAATTCAAGGTACAAATGACTAAAAAAAAAAACTCTACATTACAACTATATAGCAACTGGCGCAATTTACAGCAACTAAACATGACGCAAATTTCAGCAAGAAGCCACAACAAACGTGAACTAAATGAAACTAATGAAGAAACTAAGGAACATAAAAAGCCTAGAACCATGAAGCCACCAAGAGAAAATCAACACGCTTTGAAGCCCCACCAGAGTCCCTCAGATCGGACAGCCCTACCCAAGCGTGTTGTACATGGCTCACCTGGACACTCAACAAGAGTAAGCACAATTTTGTTCCTTATTTATATCTGCTATAAGGCAAAGCAATAAAAGAAATTGTGTACAGAATAAAAGACAAGGAGGTAACAGAGGCCATGAGTATGACCTTACCACCTATCAATAATTACAAAAGACTTTTAAAACAAAAATCATTTAGACTACATGTTTTCTGCGCAGAGTGTGAGACTGTTTATAAAAAAAAAAGCTAAGCAACTCGTTTTAAACTGCTTTCTGGTCTTTGATGAACTTGTACGAAGTAAAAAACTATATGCTTGACACCTGGTGACACGGGTCAGTTTCTGCTTAAGTATTACTATTCAGAACGTGTCTGACGTGTTTATTTTATCACGGAGAAAACTGTTTGCCTAACACCAATTTGTGACATTTCCTATGTCTGCACTACAAATTTAAAAAGGATATTTTCAATGTTTGAGTCTCAGCTGTTGTCTTCAGCGAAGAAATTACAGTTATTATGTGGATATTCATAGCATTTATAGTTAGTTACAGAGACAGAAAATGAAGCCAGATTTGTACTTTCCTACCGTGAGACTGTCATTGAAGTTACCGTTTAACGGTAGGTCTGTGTGTTTACCTACGCGCTGATCCAGTTTTCACCATGCCACTTTCAAATCTGATGACGTGGTGGAACCTCTTCGTGACTCAGTGGAAGAGCGTAATGCTTTCAACGTCATTGCAGTGTGTCGAAAAATCCTGTGTGCGTCATTCAGCATCACCACGCAAAGGGAACAGTCCTATGTTCGTCATTCCGTTTCACTGCGCAACGTAAAAGATACAGAGGAGGGATGGAAAGTGTCTCCTTCCCTAGGAAGAGTAAAATCTTTCTAAGGCACTTGCGTGAGTTGTAACACTTAGCCCAATATGCGAAAGGTGAGAGGTACTATTTAATGTTTGGGAAAAAACCCTCCCCAAGAAAGTGTATGTCCTAGCTATCTCAACGGGCCTTCCACCTAATTTCCAATCGAAGGGACTGTAGTGTTTCCTCACTCTGAACGGAACTACTTTTGTTTTAGTGGTTTACTTTTTTTTTTTTTATCTGTAATGTATGTAAAAAGTACATCCAGATTACGCTGTAGGTCAAAGATGACCACATCATCAGCATGCATTAAAACATAGAGGTTGTGTGACACGATGTTTGGAGGAAAATTATTTGCTTTCATGAAATAGTCAGGCAAGTCACTGAGGAATAAGAAGAAAAAAAGAGGAGCTAAGAGACATCCCTGCTTCAAGCCATTTAGGATAGGTATCTTTTGAGTCAGTTCCTTGTCTCCCCATCAGTACTCTGCACCAGGTGTATGTGTGAAGACCAACTATTAGCCTTAGAGGAGCATGGGGAATCCCCATTTTCTTTAATTTCCTCGACAGGGTAGATCTACCACCCCAGTCAAAAGCCGTAGAAAAGTCAACAAACATGCTGTATACCACTTGCGAATTGATCATCACATATTTTTCAATTATTGTATGCAGTACTGCAATATTATCAGTCCCTGGGTGCTTGGGCTGAAACCCTGCTTGAACCATGGGAATTACGCCCCTGGAGAAAGCCCAGTCTTCAGGATGATCCAGAACACTGGCGGCAAAAACCTTACCTTTTGCGTCCAGGAGTGCAATTTGAAGTTGACAGCAGAGGGATAGGTAGGAGCCTTTCTTGAGGAGAGGAACTACAATGCTTCCGGACATGAGCCAGGTATTTGCCCTGTCTCATAACAGTAAGTAGGGAGGGCAACCTCTTGCAGGTTACCCAGTTCTTGTCCATGATAGCTCTACTGCATAAACTGCAAATTATCTTCCATTTTTTCAGAAGAGCTGAAATTTCTTTCCTCTTTGAGACTGAGAAAGTGATAAATTGGAGTCGGAATAATTTGTTCATCTTACGGGAAAAGTCAACTGCAATAGTTATCTTTTAGTGCCGTGTAGTTGTGAGGGACTCACGCTCTTCTGAAGAGTATGAACTACTGCACTGAGTCTTTTCAAAGATTAAGATTGGATTACTTCCTTTATGTGCTTGGTGCAATTGTTGCAAAATTATTTCTGTATTCAGTTTGCTTATGTTAATAGAGTTCCATATAATTTGACCCTGTTATCAGGCAAATAGGGCATCTGCCTTACCATCAGTTAGAGACCACGACGATGTAGCTTGTAGGTTTAATTCAAGTTCTGAGAAGAGTATTGTGTGGTCACTACCTTCAACAAATTTGGATTTAAGGAAGCAGAATTTCTGGAATAAATCTTGGCTGCTGATAACATAGTCCAGGATAGAAAAAACAGTGACCCCCTTTTTTGTATAGGCTGCAGTTACTCTTCCTTCTATTCTTCCATTAAGGATCACTCCATTAATTCCATTAATTGATTCTATTAGCATCCTTCTATGTTTGCCTGCCTTTAGGGGATTAGGGCAGACAGGAATAGGTATAGACCAGGTGTAAGAAGCTGGACTGGTATATGATGTACACTTATGTAAGCGGTAGCTGTGGAGCGCAGCCTTCAGGCTTAGTCCAGAAGGAGTGTAAAGCATCTTGTTTTACCAGTATGCAATCTTATAGTATAGATTAAGTGAAAAGTAACCACACAAGGTATTTATAAAAATATGTATTTATTATATAATATTCTCTAACACATCAAAATATCTCCTAGCCAGAGATATGCACAATGCACATAATACTTTGCAAAGAAACAGAGTAAATAGCACGTAATACACAGTGGACCCCAGGGGTGAGGACCAAACCATATATTAAGAAAGTGGTATAAGAACCACGTCTTGGGTAAAGACAATGTCGAGAGGACATAGGAGTGCTGGGGACCCAAGAAACCACCCAAGGTGAGTGACTAGGAACCCACGGAGAGCGTGTGCAGTGTGGGAACAGGACCGCGAGTTCCGTACAAGTCTACGTGTAAGTCACAGTTGGATTTTTAAAGATAAAGGACCCTTTCCAGTGGACCCTGAAGAAACCCTGTGGAAGACTGAAGTTTGGAGAGCCACCCCAACCGTGGATGCCCTAGTAACCACGTTACTTACACTAGGGAAGCCAGGTGCCATGGGGTGAATTGGTGTCGGAAAAAGCAGACAAACCCAATGGAGGACTTCAGGAAAGTGCAGCTGCTGAAGGAGGACAAAGTGTCATTTGGAATCCGAAGGTGGATTCTTGTTCAGAGGTACCTGCAAGCAGAGAGTCTATGTTGCTCAGGAGTGACCAGGAGATATGGGAGACGAATGCACAGCAATTTCGGGGTTGCAGCAGAGTTGACCTTGACTCTGCAGCTGTGAGGACCATGCGATGCTGAGGAAGATTAGGTGCAGTGCACGGGCTGTCCCACAAAGGCTGTTGAGTGCTGAGGGGTCGGTGTCCGGCGGGAGCACCAACAAACCTTGGCAAATGCAGCCAATGCAGGAGCTGGAGAAGGAGCAACATCGGGATCAGCAAGGTCCAGGGGACTCACTACAAGCAGGGGAGTCAGGGAAGGCCCCGAGCAATCAAGGGAACCCAAGAGAGGCAAAGTTGACCCTGAAATGGACCCACAGGCCAATGGCACTGGAGTGATGAGAGGACCTCAAGCAGCTCACCAAAAGATGTAGGTCACGATGCACAAGATGTGGTGTGGCCAAAGATTCTGGTCACAGGAAATGCTCAATGTTGGGGCTACTTGGAGCCCAAAGACCTTCTTGGAAGGAAGTGAACAAGCCTTTGCAACTACAAGTTGGCATATCTCACAGGGGTTCGGTTATTGCAAACCCCACGAGGCAAACGAGCCTCAAACTTGGTGAGAGGACAGGGCAGGACTCAGGAGCTGTGGAAAACCACCACCTGTGTTGCAGAACCTTTTGGAGTCTGGAGGAGCTCAGGACCAGCAGACCTGTCGACTTAGTTGCGCTGCGTGCGAATGCAGGGGAGTGACTCCTTCACTCCAAGGGAGATTCCTTCATGTGTCTTTGATGCCCACAGGCCTTGGCAGGTTCCTGTATGGTACACAGGCATAGACGATGCAGCAGACTGGAAGGGAGATGAAGTAGAGCCCAAACAAAGTCCAGCAAAGTTCAGAGTGCCCAGACGGTAAAAGAAGAAGTGGTGTCTGATCTAAATCTTATCCCACGATGAATCTACGGACCCACCCACAGGTAGGCCCTTAAGTACCCTAAGGAAAGGGTGGGGATGATTCAAGGGACTCTCTAAGGGGAGGGTCTGGACAGGGAGCCGGTTACTCCCATGTCCTTTTTCTAGTTTCACGTCAGAGCGGGAGCCAACAGCTCCCAGGACTGGTTTGAACTGGACTATGCTTGGGGACACCAAATGTGCCCCACGTGCAGACTCAGTGGTGCTGGCGAGCGCACCCACCCTACCCCAATACACTAAATCCAGTCTGGGAGGTGGTCACACCTCCCTGTGACAGGATGCCTATTGTTCTGCCTTCCCGTACTCAAGCTTTGCTCAGCAGCAGGAGGGCAGAATCGTGTCTCTGGTCGGCAGCAACCATTTTATACTGTCCGGGTCTAGAAGACTGGTACTGGGGACATGGAGAGCCTAACCGAGGGCTCTTCCTTCTTGGAATCATACCTCACACACTGTTTGTGGTGAATGGGTATGATTCCAAAATGTTTGATACCAAACATGATAGGATTCATTGCAGCCTGTTTCGAGATGGTCAACGCGTAAATATGGGGTGCCCCTCTATATAGTATATGGCTGCTTCACTGACAACCCTGCTCATGCAGAGGCACTCTCTCACTTAGAACCGCACACTCTGCCTTCAGGATTGTAAAGATTATAAAATATATAGGGGTTACTTATAGGGATTAAGTGCAGTGATCCTAGATATCGGAAACCTATATCTTTAGTAGGTGCTGCTAGCATCAGCTTACACAGGTTGCAATGGCAGCCCTGTAACTACATTTTGAATGGTCTTCCATGGGTGGATTTATGCATGCTTCAGCCCATAGGGAACCGCTGGGGTACCTATGCCCTGGGTACCTTATTACTATATAGTAGAGACTTATAAGGGTACCCCAGTATCCAGTCTGGGATGTACCTAAGTACTGAATATAACAATTTAGGTATAAAGCAGATAGACTGATTAGCAGGGTCCCAGCCAGTCTAATCAATAACAGCTTAGCACCAGGCAAAAAGTGGAGTAACAATAGAAGCAGATCCTACTTTCCTACACAAGGTTTCTTTGAGATCTTCATTCCTGTATGCTTTCATCAAAGCATTAGATATTTTACCGTTAAAGTCACCCATTCTATCAAATCAAACATTCCTGATACAGTGGGTTGAATTTGGGCCCCAGTGGAGCATAAATGTTGAATAGAAAAAGAGATTCTACTAAAAGGGCGCTGTCTTTGGGAGATTTATCTTAATGCATTCTTAATGCATGTTGTTACATGGGAGGTGAACTAGTTCGAAGCCCCACTTTATCTCTTCTAATAGTAAGATAGCAAGAACGCCCTTAGAGTGACCTTGCCTGAACCTCATTGCAGGGATATCGAAGACAAAGTAATTGTTCCAGTCAAATTTAGCTGTAAATCAAGTTCCTTAGAGGCAGACTATTGCCATGGGGTTTCTCAATAGACAAGACATCTTAGATGAATCCAATACAGCGATGTTCCAAGAAGTGATTCAGATGTTATTGATAAAAAGGGAGTTTGGATCCTCTTCCTTGTCTATTTTTATTAAGGCTCCTTGAGAGCCAGGACCAGGAATTGTCCATTATTGTGTTGTCTATTTTCGGTAGACTGTGATTCCATAACTGCCTACCTCCATATTCAATGAGAATTGTTAATGCATCAACAGGTCAATTTTTTTACGTGGCATTGTTTTGACTAGACAGATTTGATGGAATCACACTAGACCAGAATTCCACTTGTACTGTAGTTGCATCTAGCATGTTTGGAAATGATACCAACTTTGATTTGGAAGAAGTGAGAGATTGGAGTGGAGGGAGTTTGTGCAAAAGCTTCAAGATTCTTTGATGATTTAAGGGATCGTTGCCAGTTCCAAAAAGGTCCAATATCTCCAATATCTCTAGGACACAGGACAAGCTTTGTATTAGATTTACCACTAAAGACCCTTCAGTGGAGTTGTTGGCAATGCTGATTGTGCGAAAGAACAACAATCCTGTAGGGGCTTTAAACTTTCAAGTTGGAGGCTTGAGGATTTAATTGCATTGGCACTTCCTTTCTGCTCAGAGCGCTGTTCTTGCCCGCGAGGAGGAACCGGCAGAACGGGCGAAGATCAGGTGGACTGGAGGCAGGCTGGAGGTGACAATGGAGACGGGGCAGGGACAAAAGATTCCAACTTGGCTCGGTCCGCCATCACAAGGCCATAACTTTACATATTGACGGCACAGATAATTTTCAATAAGTATGAGATTTCATAATGCATGTTAAATGGTTGTTTATGGTAGCAGAACAAAGCTATTGTTTTCAGGTGTATGTATTGTTTTATTTTATGAGACTAATCCATTCAGTAAATCACTAAGGACGGATAAGCATGATTGTAGATTCATTAATTAAATAAATGTGGTATTATATGTGCTGGGGCTAAACCTTTTTCAAGGACCAAAAAGTAAGTAAGTATGAATAACAAGAAGATGAGAAACCAGTTGGCATGTAATAATTACAGACCAATGTGCAACAAAATGCCACAAGACCAGGAGCCATTCTAGTGAGCTACCTTATATAAATAAGATCACTTTCCTTGTTGAATATATATACACTCAAGCAACTATAACTCATGCATTGCGTATGTATTATTTATTTATTAAATGAGGTGTTTGAAATGTATTCATAAATGTGTCATTTATACATACAATGATATAGCTTTGAAAATATTTTCTTTTACATTTAATATAAATATGGTGAGATATAGTTGCTTGAGTGTGTGAGTGAGGGGGCCACCTATTGGATTTAGTCTGGTACAACTTTGACTTATCCTTATCGGACCCAGAATATGTTACCTGGTCCGATCACCACTTGATTAGTTTCTCCTGGTCTTTAGAGAAGCCGTCTTGTGCCTCTGCCCCTTCCCTTGGCGTACGTCCCCAGAAGATCAGCCTCCCTGCTCTGTCTGACGCTCTACTTCAGGGCCACCCAATATTGGGTTCGGGGTTAACTGAGGCTGTGCAGCGTTTAATTCCTGTATTGGCTGGGGGTTGGTTGGCTAAAAGCAGCTACTATGCGGGTAGGATAACTAAGGCCAATAACAACAGCAAGTACATTTTTGCTATTGTTAAGAGCTTTCTTTTCCCCTGTGCTGAGCAATCAACATTGCCATCCTCTGAGCAGTGGTGCGAAGACCTGTCTTCCTTCTTTGTTGATAAAATAGCTGGGATTCAGGATAGCCTGCTCACTGCTTTTCCCAATCAGAGGAACGCTTCCTTGGGATCTCCTCTACCCCCTAGTCCCCCTGCCAACTTGTTTAGGGAATTTTCACCGCCAGCTGAAGCTGACATCCTGGCGGTTCTGAAATCTATGAAGTCCGGGTCTCCCACCGACCCCTGTCCAGCTCGTGTACTAGGAGGGGTGGCGGAGGTAGTTTGCTCTGAGGTTACGGAGATCATCAATCTCTCCTTCCAGACAGCTACAGTCCCTACCTGCTGGAAGCAGGCCAAACTTCTGCCACGTCTTAAAAAATCGGGATTGGATCCTTTGGCTCCATCTAACTACCGACCCATTTCCCTTTTGCCAGCGTTGGCTAAAGTCTGTGAGAAGGTGGCATTTCGCCGGTTGGATGCCTTTGTGGAGGCTTCTTATGCTTTGCACCCTGCTCAATCTAGGTTGGGTGCTGCTTACAGCACCGAAGCAGCTCAGGTTGAAATGTCCGAGAGCTCAGGGAGTGCCTGGACGGAGGCGGCAGAGCGGCCCTGATTTTGTTGGACCTCTCTGCCGCCTTCGACACGGTCCCCATCAGCTCCTTCTCACCCGGTTGTTATCCTTCGGCATCAATGGCCCTGCTTTGGAGTGGTTAACCTCTTCGAGGCTCATGACGAGCTCAGCTCGTCATGAGCCAAGGCACTCCAGTGCTCATGACGAGCTCAGCTCGTCATGAGCCGTGGAACGCTCGCATGCGGGGATAATTCCCCTGCTGTGCTGAGCGTTCCACGGCAGGTAATGCACCTGTGACGAGCTGAGCTCGTCATGAGCACAGGAGTGCCGTGCCTCATGACGAGCTCAGCTCGTCATGCGCATGCAGGCGCTGTACGCGCCCCCCTCCCCCCAGCACAGCGGGGGACTAACCCCCGCAGCAAAGGGGTTAACATCATTCCTGGACAATCGGACTCAGCAGGTGTGGATGCCCCCCTATTCGTCCTCGGCCAGGCTACTCTCCACTGGGGTGCCACAGGGGTTCAATTTAAGTCCCCTGTTGTTTAACATTTACCTGACCCCCCTGATCTTCTTGGCTGAAGAATTGGGTGCAAAAATTAAAACCTACGCGGATGACACCCAGCTACTATTTACTTGGCCGGGCCCGGGGTACAGAGCAGGAATATCGCCGCAAAAATATCGCCTAACATAAATATCGCCGCAAAAATATCTACAGGAAGAAATATCGATGACAAAAATATCGTCTGACCAAAATATCGACAGACAGGTAAGTAATATCGTTAACATTAATATAGTTGTAATAAATATCGTTTACAAAAACATAGTTTACAATAATATCGTTTTTTAAATAATTATAAGTAATGTAGTGTTTTTAATGATTATTTTTAGTCAAAGTACTATTTTTAGTAGTATATTATTATTTAATAATGTATTTTCAGTTGAATTTAGTATTAATAGTTCCGTAGCGGGTTGTGGGTTTATAGGGGAGTAGGGTGGGAAGTAATTTAAATATAATGAAATAATACATGAATTAATGTTTTAAATGAATATAAATAGTGTAATAAATAATAGTTAATTAATTTCAATTAGTTAATTGAATAATAATTATGTAATTAATTATGTTAATTTTTTAATTATTTTTAGGTGTGTGTACAGGATTTTTTTAGTGAAAATGTTTTTGGGTAAAGGGGTATTTTTAGGGTTCAGGGTCAGTTTTCAGTTTTTGGGTAAAGGGGTATTTTTAGGGTTCAGGGTCAGTTTTCAGTTTTTGGGTAAAGGGGTATTTTTAGGGTTCAGGGTCAGTTTTTAGTTTTTGGGTAAAGGGGTATTTTTAGGGTTCAGGGTCAGTTTTCAGTTTTTGGGTAAAGGGGTAGGGTAAAGGGGTATTTTTAGGGTTCAGGGTCAGTTTTCAGTTTTTGGGTAAAGGGGTATTTTTAGGGTTCAGGGTCAGTTTTCAGTTTTTGGGTAAAGGGGTATTTTTAGGGTTCAGGGTCAGTTTTTAGTTTTTGGGTAAAGGGGTATTTTTAGGGTTCAGGGTCAGTTTTTAGTTTTTGGGTAAAGGGGTATTTTTTGGGTTCAGGGTCAGTTTTCAGTTTTTGGGTAAAGGGGTTTTTAAATATAATGAAATAATAGATTAATTAATGTTTTAAATAAATATAAATAGTGTAATAAATAATAGTTAATTAATTTTAATTAGTTAATTGAATAATAATTATGTCATTAATTATGTTAATTTTTTAATTAATTTTAGGTGTGTGTACAGGATTTTTTTAGTGAAAATGTTTTTGGGTAAAGGGGTATTTTTAGGGTTCAGGGTCAGTTTTGGGTTTTTGGGTAAAGGGGTATTTTAATTATATATATGTATTATTGTTGTTATATAAAGTAATGTGTAAAATTAATTTATATGTCCACATTTATTAATTTTATAATTAAAAAGTGTAGTAAATTTGTTTGAAATAGTTAAAAAATAAAAGTAATTTAATGTATTTTGTTAATAGTACTTATATTTATTTATTATTTAATGTAATTTTAATTATTTTAAAAAGTCGATATTTTTTACATCTATATTAATTACAACGATATTTTGGAGTCGATATTTATGTACTTACCTGTTTAAGTATAGGGTGTCGATATTTTTGTAAACGATATTTTTGCAACGATATTTATGTCAGCTATATTTTTGTTATCGATATTTTAACACCCTACCGGGCCCGGATCTGGATACTTCATCTGTCCAGGCCTGCCTTTCATCGGTCTTCCGCTGGCTTGAACTTGCCCAACTGAAGTGCTATGAGGAAAAATCGGAAATTCTCTACTATGGACAGTTCACTGCCAACTTCCGAGAATCATTGTGGCCTTCCGATGTGCCCCGCCCTAACTCTGTGGGAAATACGGCAAAAAATCTGGGGGTGTGGTTCTGGGAAAACTTAAAATTTGACGAACACATTAAGAAATTAACCAGTCTATGCTTTGGCACCCTCAAAGCCCTCCGAAGATTTTTCCCCCTGCTTCCGAAGGAGGCCAAAGAAATGGTGGCGCGTGCCCTCATTCTCTTTCGCCTCGATTACGCCAATGCCCTGTTTATTGGTATTCCGGCCTATTTGACCAATCGCCTCCATACTATACAGAATGCTGTGGCTAGACTTCTCTTTAACATCTCGAGGAGGTCTAGTGTCCGGCAGCATCTGCGTAGTCTGCATTGGCTCCCAGTGGCTCAACGGGTATTGTTTAGGACCCTTATCTTTTCTTACAGAGCCATCCAGGGGCAAGGTCCTCTGTACTTGAGGAGACACTTCATTTTCTATGCACCTAACCGCCCCCCTCCAGTAGGCCACTCAATGCCGGTTGTCTGTTCCACGATTTCGACGGGCGCGCTTAGGCGGACAATCTATCTCTGTGAAAGCAGCCACTGCATGGAATGCCCTCCTCGTGAAGCTTCGGGCCAGTCAGGACTTCAAGCTTTTAAAAAAATTACTGAAAACGTACCTTTTTAAAATGACGGAGTAACTCTCCCATTTTTCCGTTTACTGTCCTTCTGCATGTGCACACACCAGGACACACTTGAGTATTTGAGTGTGCTATAAAACCACCTATGACATAACATATAACATAACATAACATGTTGAGACTTTAAGTTATGCTGTGGGCCACAGTATAAGTTAGACAAATAATGTTTTCATTAAAGACTTTAAAAAATAATTATAAATATTTTATTTCTAATATTTGTGTAGTTTAAATGTGCTGTGTAGTAGTGTCACAATGGAATAACCCCTATTTCTAATGTTTTTTGTGTGAATTTCATGGGTTTTAGAAGAAGGATTTGTGTTTACATTTTTTTGTCCATCATCTCCTTGTGTTTGCTTTGTTTGCCCTAAGTTGGAAGGGTATGCCCAGGCGCGGTTCCCTTGCTCATGTTGCCACTGGATTCAAGCTAGCCTGGCTGATGAGGGGTGTTACCCCGAAACCGGTCTCAGGATGCTTTTTTCCAGTCCAGGGAAGACTGGGGTTGAGTGTCTGAAAAGTTTCAGCACTCCATCCATCATCTCCTTATGCTTGCAAAATGTTTCCCATGTAATTAACTGCAGTGAAATATATATATATATATATATATATATATATATATATATATATATATCTATGAAAGAATCAAAGAGCACGTTTTTTTTAAAGTATGTTTTATTTTGAAGAGAAATTGGTTGGGCTGCACGCTTTTGAGAGCTTTGGTGTCGTACCATTATTAATTTCGAATTCACTTAGGAATGTTATTCTTATATGCTTTTTTCCCCAGGCTGAGAACGTACTCCCAACGTCTCTACTGTTACAATAGGGTAACTTTTCATTATGCTGTCATTTAATTTATTTGATGTGTTGCACTATGCACTTGACCTTTTTAAGATGTATTAAAGGTTTTGTTCAGACTTGGATTAACCCATGTAGTCTGTTCTCTAGGTCTATTAGTGCCTGTACTAGAGGGGAGGGCTATATATAGTTTGGATTTTATGGCGCCATCTGAGATTGATAAAGCCTGCTGCGCAGGCGAAACGCGTCTCTCTATCTTTGCGCGGTCGTGGGAGACCTGAACAAAATAAATTAGCCTTATACTTACCGACTAAGAGTACATGCCACTTTCTCCTTGGAGTTGGATGGATGACTGGGATATATATATATTACCTACTGGCGGTCGCCAGTAGGTAGTTATAGTTAGGATTGATTTCCATAGGGAAATCTCAACATTCTATTGGGAATAACTTAGGCGCCGGTTGAGGAATCTGCCTGAAATTTTCCTCAACTTTGCCTCGCGGTGCTCCGGTCCTTCCCAGAAAGTTTGGGGTGGATTTGTGAAGCGGGGGCTGAGATAAAAGGGGGGTCCCAAAACGTGTTTTCCCCATGTTAATTTCCATAGGGCGGTCGGTCGCACTTTTAGCTCGAACGGCTGAATGGATTTTCACCAAACTTGGCAAAATTGTAGGGACTGGTAGCCCAATGTGCCTTTGCTATGTCTCAACATATGTGCCCCAGAAGATTTTTAGTAATTTAGGTTCAAAAAAATTCATATATCTATAGCCGCGCCCCGGTACGCGCACCGGGGAGCGCTCCGGGCGCACCACGCGACTTGCGCACGGAAAGCTGATTGGCTCTCGGGTGTTTGTAAACATTCGAAACAGTCCGGAGCGGCCGCCATCTTGTGTCTCGTTAGGATCGAGACACAGGAGGTGGTAAAAACAAAGGGGGAAATGACCAAAAGGGGGCAGGGTAGACCCCCCCGACCCTCAAGGTTTGACGTGGGGGCCATAAAAGGGTCCCTCGGGTAAAAAAAAATGTTTTAATTTTTTTCGGTTTTCGCGGGGGGAGCGCCCGGTACGCGCACTGGGGAGCGTACTTTGGTGAAAAATAGTTAAAATAATAGTGTAAAATAATCAATTTGAGTGATTACAGGTAGGGTAGCTCTGAAAAGAGCTTTTGGGTTCAAAAGAGCTTTTGGGTTCTGTGGCTGTTTTAGGTACCTACAAGTACGTCCCACACACACCCACACGCACACAACCCCACACCCACACACTCCCCACACACACCTCACACACGCACACCTCCACCCACACCTAAACACCCCACACCCCCACACCGACACCTTACACATCCACACCCACACCCACACATTCCACACACCCACACTCATACACACACCTCACCACCCCCCAACACACACACGCACACACAGATACCTCACAGACACACCCCACACATCCCACAGACACACCTCCCCCCCCACACACACACACGCACCCTCACCTCACAGACACACCCACACATCCCACACATATCTTACACACATACCCCCCACACCCACACACCCCCCACACACACACCTCACACACCCACACCTCCACCTACACTCAAACACCCCACACACCCACACCCACACCCACACACACCTTACACACCCACACCCCCACCCACACCCACATACCCCATACACCTACATACACCTATACACCTCACCCCCCCAGACACATACACACACACACCTCACAGACACACCCCACCATCCCCCACACACAGTAATGTAGCCATATCTGTAAGCAAAAAACAGGTCTTCCTCAGTCAAAGGACAAAGTCAGAATATGTAAGAAAGGTGGGGTTTTTCATCATTTGGGAAAAAAACTGTCCTGAACAAATCAGAAGTGTTATTTTCAGGTCACAAGACCTAGGCTTTACTCATTTGGGGAAAAAAAACTGTCCTGAACCAATCAGAAGTGTTATTTTCAGATCACAAGACCCAGGCTTTACTCATTTGGAAACCAAAACTGTTCTGCACCAATAGAAAGTGTTATTTTCTGGTCACATGACCCGACGCGCTTACGCTACGCGCCCCGGGGCGCGCCCGTAGTCGCGCTCCGGGGCGCGCCCGCGGGTGCGTAGCGAAAGCGCGTCAGGACGTTCTGCGATCGTATGCGATCGCGTGCTTTCGGTTGCGATTACGCTGTGCGTCATGTGACGCATCACGCGTCTACGCGATACGTCACGATGTTGTTTTCGTTCGCGGGAATAGCGCTCCCGGGACGCTCCCCGGTACGCGCCCAGGGCGCGCCGCGATCGTATGCGCACGCGTGCTTCCGGGTGCGCTTACACTGTGCGTCATATGACGCATCACGCGTCTACGCGATACATCACGATGTTGTTTTCGTTCGCGAGAATAGCGCTAACGGGACGCTCCCCGGTAGGCGCCCCGGGAGCCCCCCGAGTTAAAAATAAAAAATTTAAACAAAATTGACATAATTATACAATATAAAATTTGTTTTAAAATGTATTATTTTTTATACCTATAAAGATTTGCTATTAAAAAAACATTGAAATTCACTGAAAAAAACATAGGTTTCACACCAGTTATAGTTAGGAATTAGCATTTAAAAAACCTAATAAATTCACATAAAAAACATAGGTTTTACACCAGTTATAGTTAGCTGGAAGTTTTACTCGCATAAAACCATTGAAATTCCCACGTTATAGTTAGTTGGACTCACTATAACTTGCGCGTGCAATGCACTGCTGATGACGTCACATATTACATCACTCATGACATGATCAGTGACATCACTCATGACATCACTGATGACACCATCCTTGCGACAGAGTGACAGACCTCCTTTCACTGTAATGTAACCCTTGAAACACATATTCAAAAATAGAAACTAAAATTTTCAAAAAAATTGAGATACCCATACCACTTACAACAACCAATTCAATAATTCCACCATCTATATACACATCCACTGATTCACCAACAGTTCTATATAGTCACTCATACATATACTCACTCATCATATGTAGTGATACACCTATACATCCTGTTACACACCGACAGTCATCCAAAAGATACTCTCACACATACTCACACATGCAAATGAACTATTGAACATCCATTTATTTGCATATACAGCTATACACACACCACCACTTTACTTCTAAGGAAACTTACACATACTTACTCACTTAAACAATCACTTATAGAAACACATACTAATTTAAACAGGAACTCTTACAATCCCTGACTCTCACATATACTCACTTATATACATCAATATTCACATATACTAGATTAAAACATATGTAGTTACTGATAAAGACACTAGTGAGACAGTCATTCACGCACTAACACACACATATACACACTCATTCACCCATATAGTCCTGCACATATGCTGTCTTCGAAACAGATACAAACAGTGAGTCAGTGATTCATGCATCTACCACCAAACCATACAGACACTCATACTGATACTAAAAAAACATCTACTGCCCCATATACATACACATGTAGCTACTCACCAACCCATGCAGCCACTTATACACAAAGTGAAACACTAATACATATATTTAAATATTTAAACATTACTCTCTAATATATGTATTCACTAAGATACACTTAATAAACCAGTTAACCAATCAATTTTTTTTTCAAAAAACATCCATGTAAACACTTATTTAAACATTTATTCTTCCATCAACTTTTACATATACATATATAACACATATTTATTTTTTAAAAAGACACACATTCACTGGATGGTGTCATGAGTGATGTCATGAGTGATGTCACTGACCATGTCATGAGTGATGTAATATGTGACGTCATCAGCAGTGCATTGCACGCGCAAGTTATAGTGAGTCCAACTAACTATAACGTGGGAATTTCAATGGTTTTATGCGAGTAAAACTTCCAGCTAACTATAACTGGTGTAAAACTTATGGTTTTTTCTGTGAATATATATATACATACATATATATATATATTTATATATACACATTATATATATTTATATAAATATATAAATGTATATATATATACTAGCAGCCCGTCCCAACGTTGTCCGGGTATGAAATAGAATGTGTGTAATGTGTGTATCTGGCAAGGGCAATTTATTTTAAAATCTCGCGGTAGACAACATTTTTTGTTTCATTAGAATAGGGACGGAGAAGGCCCAGCTGCAGCCCTGGTTGATGTTAGCAGGCGCGTGTAATTGGTGTAGTGATCCGCCGCCTGAGCCCGGCTACAGCCCTGGTTGATGTTAGCAGGCGCGTGTAATGTCGTTGAATGAGAGAGTTATCAGCCGCGGGTAAATCCGTTTAATGAGAGAGTTGAGTGACAGCGAGTAGGAGAGGCTGCAGTAATTGTCCCAGCAGACACGCTCATTTGCGTGTTCCCCCGCTGGAGGCCCAGATGCAGGCCTGTTTGATGTTAGCAGGCGCGTGTTCCCCCGCTTGAGGCCCAGCTGCAGCCCTGGTTGATGTTATCAGGTGCATGTAATTAGTGTACTGATCCGCCGCCTGAGCCCGGCTAGAGCCCTGGTTGATGGTAGTAGGTGCGTGTAATTTCGTTGAATGACAGAGTTCAGTAACAGCGCGCAGGAGAGGCTGCAGTATCGTTACTTACCAGGCCTCCAGGTGAAGGCGTTTGTCACACCCCCAGCACACGGCCACAGCAGACGATCTTCTGAATAATGTACGACCCACATGGCATGAAGGGCGGAACGTAGCACACGCCCCCATCGTTTCTCATGCCCTCAGCGTGCCCCTGGATGCGGTGCAATTGCGTTCACATGGCATGAAGGCCGGACACACGCCCCCAGCGTTTCTCACGCCCCCAGCGTGTCACTTCCCCAGCGTGCCCCTTGATGATGCGCAGCAACGTAATTGCCACTTGTATGTACGACTCACATGGCATGAAGGGTGGACACACGCCCCCAGCGTTTGTCACGCCCCCAGCACATGCCCACAGCCTATGATGTGATGGACGTACCACACGCACCCAGCCCACGCCCACAGCACAAGGCAGACACGTCCACAAGGGACTACTTTGCTGGCACGGTTCTTTTACCTTTTGAATGTGTAGAGGAGTTGGCCTAACGGCTAAGGCGCTCGACCTGGGGATCTGGGTTCGAGTCTTGGTAACGATGCCAAACATCCTGTGATTCTGGGCAAATCACTTAATCTCCCCGTGCCTAACAAAAATGAATGTGTGTCCTCATGTAACGTAACTGGTGCTATGTAAAGCGCTCTGATACCTGATTCAGTTCGGGTCAAGTTTGCGCTATATAAAACTCTGCAAAAAAAATTTAAAATATGCATAGCCTATGTCCTTCTGCTGTAACTGCCCTTTCCAACGCTGTATTGGGTGTTGTGATTGGTGCTGTGGTTACTGAGATTACCTGCCTCAAAGGTTTGGGCTCTCTCTTTATAATATTAGTATGGGTGGATAGTATGGATTTTGTGCAATTTTTTTATACATTTTTGTATCCGTCTGCATAGCCTATGTCCTTCTTCTGCAACTGCCCTTTTCAACGCTGTATTGGGTGTTGTGATTGGTGCTGTGGTTACTGAGATTACCCGCCTCAAAGGTTTGGGCTCTCTCTTTATAATATTAGTATGGATAGTATATAGTATAGTATGGATTTTTTGCATTTGTGTTTTATACATTTTTTTATCCGTCTGCATAGCCTATGTCCTTTTGCTGCAACTGCGCTTTCCAATGCTGTATTGGGTGTTGTGATTGGTGCTGTGGTTACTGAGATTACCTGCCTCAAAGGTTTGGGCTTTCTCTTTATAATATTAGTATGGATTAGTATGGATAGTATATAGTATAGTATGGATTTTTTGCAATTTTTTTATACATTTTTTTATCCGTCTGCATAGCCTATGTCCTTCTGCTGCAACTGCCCTTTCCAACGCTGTATTGGGTGTTGTGATTGGTGCTGTGGTTACTGAGATTACCCGACTCAAAGGTTTGGGCTCCCTCTTTATAATATTAGTATGGATGGATAGTATAGTATGGATTTTTTGCAATTTTTTGTATACATTTCTTTATCCGTCTGCATAGCCTATGTCCTTCTGCTGCAACTGCCCTTTCCAACGCTGCATTGGGTGTTGTGATTGCTGCTGTGGTTACTGAGATTACCCGCCTCAAAGGTTTGGGCTCTCTCTTTATAATATTAGTATGGATGGCCCAATAACATCTGTTAATTAGAGCAAATGTATTAACAAACAAATGTATTACTACAATGCATGCAAATGTCAAAGTCCAGTGGATTACCATTCTGCAGTAAATTTGCGAAAACACTCTATTGTCTTACAGATGCAGTATTACAATGACTTTATATGGGGAAATAATTTTCCGGATAGTTACAATAGCTCATTAACCACATGAATGCTACAGCAATTTATCCTCTGTGCTGCAGATCCCAGAGTCCCATTGTTCATGACGAGCTCGGCTCATCATGAGCACACAAGCAGTGTACTGCATGACGAGCTGAGCTTGTCATGAGCATGGAAGGGGTTAATGTGAATTTACCTTACTGCGCAACCTTAACCCATTGCTTTCTTGTTTTGGTAAACATATTCTTTTCAGAACAAAAACATGGAAAATGTCATGGTAATGCATAAACTATGTATGCAGATGCACAGAGTGGTATATGCTCTTTATTACCATTGTTGAAGAAGAGGAAGGGCATCATGACTTCTATGAAGCTTCATAAAATGTTTTGTTATAAACCTTTCAACAAACATGCTTGGAACAGTGGTTGGAAAATATCCCTAGACAAACATCTGTGGATAATAAAGCACTGCTGCCAAGTTTAATGTTGGAATGATAAACAGATCAAACATAAAGCAAATAATAGGGCCCACTTGATGAAACAACATCATACAATGAGTTGTTTCCAAATGATTTCACAGAACAACATCATTAGCTATGCTTGCTGATGGTGCCATGGCTATGGTGCTTCTGGACCATTATACCATTTTAGTTGTGGCCTACAGGTTGTCACTTGGGCATCAGTTTTAATGATGTGCCATAACCTATAAGCACCAAGCACCAGGAATGGCCTCCGACTGGATCCTGCATTGTCTTCTCTGTACAGGCTATGGCCACTTGAAAAATTCTGCAACCAGTACCTTTGCCATAGTGCCCACTGCTTATTGGGCATGGACCTGGTCGCAGAGTATGTGTGCATGTCTGTGTGTGCTCTTTTATGAATGTGAGTACCAGGGCTATTAACATGTCATTTGTTCAAACTCTTTCAGGAATTGTGATCACAGTGAGAGTATATAAGCTTTGAAGAGGAGTTTATCAAGAGTTTCAGAAAAACACACTGTACACAGGAGCCATTTTTTGCCTGGTACCTAATATTTGGCACTTTGGAATGTTGTGGCATTTTCATGTCTTGTGTTGCTCCTTTATTGATCAAAACTTATAAGAATTCTTCTGTAGTGGACGGTAAAGAGTTATAGTCTTCTCCTTTTCACTGGACTGTTTGTAGTGCACAGTAGGCCCAATTCACCAACTGCATTTTACTGCATTTTTGTAGTACCGAAATTAATACTACAATAGTACTGCTAATAAAGTACTAGGTTAGTTCAATGCAAATAACAAACTTATTGCAAGAGACCTCTGCCTCGCCTATCTTTTCTATGCAGAAATTAATGCCTTAGTGGGAGGTACCAGTGGCGGGCAATTAAAATGATCTATTACTAAATGTGAGTGGTTTAGACAAACTTAATGAGGGCTTTAGGGAAGAACATGCTAATATATACAAGCACTTACTAAAGGAAATGTTACTGCAACACTAAAGGTGTCAAAACAGGTATAAATATACTCCAGCCCTGGCTGGAGTAAGTAAAGCACCACATATAGCCATTCACTGGTACTGCAACATACTCCCATAAAAAATAATGATGACAGGGTAAGTAAAAACATAATACCAGATAAGAACTAATGTTAAGTTTGCTAAATAAGTTTACATTTTATCTGTGTATCTATCCGTCTGTCTATCTATCTATCTCTCTATCTATTTATCTGTCTATCTACCTATCTAAATAATTACAAAATATCCATCCTTACTCTCATTTTTATTTGTATTTAATATTTACAACATTTTGTTAAAAGATATGGGTTTAGTTAATTGAAATATATTCTAATGTTTAATAAAAGTATAATATTATGAATCAATAATATATCTTTTATATGATCTATGTTTATTGCTGGCAGTAATAACTAGGCTCAATGCAGGCCTTCATCCTTGATGAATGTGTAACAACAGATAGAGGCTCCTGTCTGTGTCCCATGAAGGACTTTGTCCCTAAAGATAGGATAAAGAACAATTAATAAACAAAGTAAAAGGCAAGAAAACTATCTTGTGTGCAGAGTGCCTCATGTTTCCCTATCTAAGTTAGAGTTTATGTAGGGCTTTTTTAAGCTATGGCTCACTAACTGTTTTTTTGTGTCCTGATGAAAGCCATTCGACCCGGAGTGGCTGTGGTAAATGACTGAGACATGTTGACACTTAACTATTAATATATCGATGTAGAGACCATGGGGCATATGTAGGTAATTTACATTTTGCGATTCTCAAATAGCGATTTTTAAGGAATCGCTATTTGAGAATTGCAAAATGGAATGTAGGTAATAAATCGCAATTTTTTTGTGAATCCCTAAAATTCCTTAATTGCGATTTGCAAATTGCGAATCGCAATTAAGGAATGAGTGTCTCATTCATCCCTATGGGCCAAGAGGCCCATAGGAATGAATGGGGATACATTCTCAAATTGCGATTTTCTATGAGAAAATTGCAATTTGAGAATCGCAATTTCAAGGGTGCCAGGGTGTCCAAAGGACACCTGTTGCACCCCTGGAATGTGCCTGTAAGTACATGTGGCGCACATACATGCCCTAAGGGCATGTCTGTGCGCCACATGGCACTTTGATTTTTTTATTAAAAAGTCATTTTGACAGGAAATCGCAAAATACCATCTACTTGGAGTAGGTGGAATTTTGCGATTCCTTAAGCCAAAATTGCAATTTAAAAGGCACCCCTACATAGCATTTAAGGAATCGCAAAATTGTGATTCCTTAAATGCTTGAGCAAAATAAGGAATCGCAATTTTTGCGATTCTTTAATTTGCTATGTGGCACCTACGTACCAAAACGCCGTTTACGATTTGCAAACGCCGGAATTCTGCGAATTCTGGCGTCTGCCAATCGCAAACGCCTTCCTGCATATGGCCCAATATCCTCAAAGCATTTGCTATTTTTTTTAACCATGTTAGAGATACTCCGAATAAAACAGGTTTATGGATAGGCTCAATACTATTTTAAAAACATGCATGTGTGTGATATGATCGGATCCCAGCACATGATATCAAGTACTCGCAAGTTCGGTTGAGTTCAGCCTAGCAGAAATTATTCTAGGAAGAGGTAAATCATCCTATGATGAAGCATGCCACGATATGTGGGTGAGGATTCTTTATCTACAGAGAAAATGGATCATTTGCAAGACTCTGGAAACTTTCCAAGAGGCCTACTTACTTCTAAAACAAACATTTGTTAAATGACTCGCTGGCTCCCTTTTGTGCTTAGATATTGGCTACAAACCTTCAATAGGTGAAATACATTCTCAATTGTGTTGCATGTCCAGAAGTGTGTTAGGTTGTAGGCTCGTTCCAGGGCAGCTGCTGGGACATGTCAAGTGGCCATCAGCTAGGGCTTCAGTGGATACACAAGGCACAAAGACACTCAGAGGATGATAAGAAAAATGACCATCTCAACAGATATTTTCACTTCTCTTTCGCTCCAATCGTACCACAGTTATACACAAAATCTGAGATTAGACAAACCGGTGCAGTAACTAGCTAAGCAGACCATAGCATGGAAATACCAAAAATCGACCTGCTGAGCTGCTCAAAGCTACCACCATACTGTAAACATAAAACTGTGTGTCTTTCTCTCACACTTCTTCATCCAACATAATGATATACACAGCATCCCAAAGCACAACATAAAAACACTTCCTACATATGATCAAAACAAAGACACCATCCATCCAACCACACACCCTACACGTTGTAATATGGTACTCATAAAGGCAAGCGCTTCAGCACCCTACATAGGGGAAGTAAGCACTACATAAATGCTGCAATACAATTCAATACAATGGAAGTCCCCCACAGGAGATGGACATGTGAGTTTTGTCTCGCCATTGAATTTGTGTACACAGAATAATCAAGTTATTCTACATATACATATGATAACATGGTTACTTTTTTGTAACCCCTCCCACCCCTTCAGATCTCACTGGTTTTCAACATCAGTGAATACAGCACCAGTGCACGCTTATGTGTATTTGCATACTTTCCAGCAGTGGGAGAGGTGTGGCGCCGCGGCCAGGGCGACTGACGCTGGAATCTGGGGATCAGGGTTCCAGCTCCGGCGGCAGGTTAACCCAGCACCATGCGACTCTGGGCAATAGCTTGCTTAATCATCCCGACGGCGCCTAGAGACCCTAACGGGTGATTGTGCGCTATACAAATGTGGATTATTATTATTATTAGCCCTTGAATGTGTGTGTTAAAACTACCAGAATACCTAGACTCATGGGGCATGTGAGAAATTGGGTGCCACTGTGTGTCACACAATATCTGTAACATGCTGCACCTTTATGATGCACAAGATTTACTCCATTTACTCAGTAGCGGATGTGTACAAAATATGGCCCAAATGACATTAAGTAACCCACAAATATCAGAGAACTTTGTTATGACAGCCTTCACTATCCAGGGTGTGAGGTTAGGATTGGATTCTACCTAACAATCTGCGTGTTTCCTTAGGGTCACCTGCCAGTTTCGGTGTTCCTAATTCTCCTATTAAAGTCAGGGTTGTGCATAAATCTGTCACTTCATGTCAAAAATGTATTTTCATTTCACACTTACTAAATGTCTATGGCTTTGCAGTTAATTTTTTCAAGTTATGACACGTTTCGGATGTTACTTTTGTGCGTTTCTCATGGTAAAGTACCGCCTGTTCTGGGAGGTGGAAAACCACTGTGGTGCATAAGTCTCTCAGTGATTTCCCTGCAACTTTTTATTGGAGTTTATGTTTTTTAGGCATGTAGTAGTATTGCATGTGATTTTTTCCATTCATAAAACCTGACTCTTGTTAACCTCTGTTAGTCCTTGCTTTGACACCGCATTCAATGAAACTTCCAATACTGCATTATAACTTGTAATCATTTTGTAACCACACTGGCTGCAATGAGGGCCTTTAACATGTTTTGTATCACGAGTGTGACGACGTGATAGTAAAGTGTTACCCTTGGGCTGTTTGCTGCTTCATCAAGTGACATTCCATAGAATAATAACCTATTTTGCATTTACATAACCCGTGGGTAAATACATATTTTGATTAGTCCAACACTAAGAATAATGCCAATAAAAACATATTGCATCTGTCATAAGTGGGTGTGACTCTTATTGACATAAGTCACCCTACAAATTAAGCCAATCAATTAATTATTAAATGTGTCTTTTTGATCAATAATTTTCTGGATTCAACAATTTCGATGAAGATTTCATCTAATTCTTCTGTCACACTGGGTTACAAATGTGCTACTTTGCATTATGTTATGCGCCTTTAAAGTAGTTTCCTGGCATAAGAATTTGATAAAAACTCATTGTTGGTGTGCTCATTATACTTTTTCTATTGCTTGTTATCAGTTTCACTAATGAATCTAGAAGAAGTCACTGTTAATTAACTATATCTACATTACATTCTCACCAAAGTAGAATTACCTATGTGTGGCAACTAAGTGAATGTCAAATATATTTTGATTCATATTTGACTAATAGAATGGCACACAATGGACTTTGGAAAATGAAACGACCAGATGAATAACAGAGCATGATTTCTCCCTCATTGGAATGTTGGGAGCTCTATTAAAAACAATGGAGTGCTCTGGGTTGTTAATGGCTCGTGGAAGCCCGAAGCATTAAGATTCCAATGTTTTCTTTTCACAGCTGTTGCTGTGAACAAAAGCCTCATGGATCCTGAGGGGATTTCTATCCCATTGGGCTCTGTGAGGCCTTTGTTTTACATATTAGAAACTTTTGCCCTCTAGGGGCGGAATGTTCTAATAGCCTTTGAACCCTCTGTAGAGGACTCTACCGCCCAATAAACGTCTGCTCCCTTGATAAAGCCCATCTCCTTTGGCTCGGGCCTGTAACGGTAGAGCGGGCCTTCAATGGCCAGGTGAGTTCGCTACGTCGGGTTCTAAGGCTATATTAATACAGATATAACTTTACTACTTTTGGCTTTTCACAAATTCTGAGTGTAAAGTTGATCAACTTTCAACGTTATTCAATTATTGATAAATAATTGAAAAATGTGTAAATTAGAACAATTAAGATAAAACATTTAAAACACATTCAAAGTCAATTAATTAATAACTTTAAAAATTCATCAATTGAAATAATATCCCTAAGTAACACCCCCAAATTGATATAACATTATTATCCAAAATTCATACAAGTAGGAAACACCTCTCAATTTTACGTAGCCAGATGGCCTGCATCATATTGGTCACAGGGGAAGAAAAGTTGCAAACAAAAACTACCCAATCAGAATCCAGTAAGAAGCGCTCGCTCCCATTTGTTTAACCCAGGCCGATCCAGATATTTCCTTTGGGCATCCACAAACCACCATACAGCTCGCCTACACATTTACCCGTCCACTGCTTCCCCAGATACCGGATGTCCAAATTCCCCAGTCATATTGTTTTCCACCACTCTCAGATCTGGTGCATAACGATTAACCATAAGCATCTAGGCTCGCTAAGCCATTTAAACCCCTAATTGCCATTGTGCCTGCTGTTTGCACCACAGAGCATACCTTTGTTTTACACAGTTTTTCCAGTTTAAGTATAGTCTGTTAGAATATTGCAGGTATTTTATCTAACTTAAATGCAGATAAATGGTTAAGCATTATATAATTGTATAATATTGTTCATACACCATGAGACTTGGCTACTGAGGAAGTTAGCTCTGACAGACTTGCCTTCCATTATTGCTGGCTTTTCTCTCTTCTTCGCATAGAGCCAGACCTGGTTTACCATCCCAGTTTAGCATTACATCACAAAGTGTTATTGAACTGGTTCTGATCACCAGCAATTTTATCCAGTTATTTCAGATAAAGCCGACCAGTAATTTTAACTTTTTTAAAATTCATTTTTACAATGAGGATTTTTCTACTTTTGACAATTGAAATTTCTGAGTGTTATTTGAAGTGATTGATGATCTGAGAAAGCATTGTTTACATGCATCTACAGGCTTTGGAGTGTTGAAGGGGGGAAACTTCAATAAAACAAGCATTTGCAATGCAATAGGTCTCACATTTACTAGATATTGAGCTATTGGCATTGTAAATGACAATGTCTTTTATTTATGTGTTAGGAAAACCTGTAAAGTACAAAGTGTGTGTTTAAACACCACTGGCAGGTTTTCAAGACACATGAATTAAGGGCATTTTCATTTGCAATGCCAATAACTAAACATTTGCAAAAGTGAGACCTATTGTATTGCAAATGCGTATTTTTAGACTCCTATGGTTTGGTTAGTTTATTCAAAGCGTATGTGGTGAAAATGAACCTCCAGGACATCTCTCGATAGCCCCCACCATTGCATCTTGCAGATTCCATCAGTGACATGTTGTGGGCCTTACCACTGTGAGTCAGAGGAATTGGGAAGAATTTGCAGGGAAACGAAAGACATCAGCTGTGCTTTGTCATTGCTCTATTGTAAACGAGCTCTGACACCCTGGGTAAAGTATGCCCTATATAAAAATGCATAAACAGTGTTATGTCATAGGTTTTGCTGCCTTGGACTATACTTTCACTTTTCGGCATAGTAAACTGCTTACTAGTGGGATGCTGGGGTTGTTTTCAAGTTGCTTTAATTGTAAAGGCAGACGACCCAAGCACATCAGAGTACATTTAATAAAACAGTTACATAGAACACAAGCTTACACACATCATACAGTGAGTACATAGAACCAGAACAGAGAAGGGCGATCAGCTCGTGCCTCCAGTCACCAAAGACCCCACGCCGAGCAGAGAAAGCGAATATGGTGGAAATTAACCTCCAGTGCTTCCCTCGATAACTCCCACAATTGCGCCTTGCAGATTCCACTAGTGACCATGTTGTGGGCTGCCCCACTGTGAGTCAGAGGAATTGGGAAGATATACAGGCAAATGGAAGATAAGCAGTGCATTAGCGGTGTGTCATTGCTCTATCGTAAAGAGTTCTGACACCCTGGGTAAAGTACGCACTATATACAAATGCATAAACAGTGTTATGTCATGTGGTTTGATGCTTTGAACAATACTAGCTACAGTGGGTGTCTCGTGGGTTGGTGATGCAACTGATCTTAAAACCCTTTACTGTACATCAAAGAGATTACCTTTGCCCCTGCTTGAGCGTTTACTGAGCGCTGTTTGTTTGATAAAAATGTTATCTTGCGGTTTGTGTGGCCTGCCATCTTGTGGGATTTTGGCGAGTTTACTGTTTGCTCAGGAATAGTTCAACTTCTATGGTTAATAGGGCTCTGAGCTAGAAACTTTCACTCAAGCACTAAATTCCCAGGACTTTAAGTGTAGACTTAAACGTAAACAAAATGTGATGAAAATGCACTGTCGCTGTGTGTATGAGTGCACGGTATAAATAAAACGTACTCTGCATTCAAGCTAGCATGAGCGCAGGTATCTTGTATGAAGACCCAGAAATATGCATTGCATCCTCATTGTTTTAATAGATCACGAGGTTAGGAATAAAAACCAAAGACTACATTTGGATACATTCAAATAATGTACAAAGCACAAGGGGGTCTTGCTTAAGCTGTACGACACACAGAACATACAGTAGTTTGTGTAAGTAAACGGTTGTTATGCGACTAGGTCATTGGTTTAGCTAAGCTAATATGCACCACATAGGAAGTGACCATATCCAGTCTACCACGTCGATGCGCCATGAAGCTGCTGCATTGATATGGGGCAGGAATAGCTGGGAAAAGTGAGGAAACATGCACTAAGAAAGCATCAACCCTCAGGAAGAATCACAGGTGTGCTCAAAGAAGGAACCACAGCCACACTCACTGGAGGCAAAAAAAGCATGATTTTGCTAGGGAATAGAAACACACTCCCATGAGCAAACAAGCCAAGTCTCAGGAGGAAAGACAAACATACTGGCATAAGGGTGTGAGGCACTCGCACAGGAGAAACATAGCCAGACTCTCCATAGGAAACAACGGCGCACTCACAAGGGAAGACACAGTCAGAGTAGGAAACTCAGGCACGCTTACAGGAGAAACAAGGACACATAAGTGCATGCATGTGAAGAACAAGCAGTGATGAGCGGTGGAAAGTAAAAATTACAAAAAAAGAGTTCTCCCACACAACAGCTGAAGAACCAAAGTGGAAGGGCACTGTACTTTACCAGTGCACCTCATCCTATAAAGGAAGTGACGTATCGGCAAAGCCAACAAGTTAGGAGGCAGCAAAGAAGAGCGATAGGGAAGTGAAAGGTGTGAAAAAGGTATTGTATTATTGATTACAGCAGGTCTTTCAGCCAGCGCATGCCGGCTGTAGCTCGCCTGAAAAAATAGGGGCTACTTCTGCGTATGCATAACCCATTTTTGCTGGAGGAAGCTCATTTCACTGTGTACACTTCTGGTCAAAGAGATCACTGACTGGTTGCCTAATTATCTGGTTGTCTCTGATTTATGTAATGTTAAAGATTTTATAGGTATGAACAAATGACAGATTCCACTTTTATTAAGATGGGCTGCTGTTCCACCATTATTTGTTTTTTGTGTCTAGGAAGTTACTCAAGTGTAGACTTACATGGCTCCTCCCCCTAAAAAAAGGCTGGAGTCACATTTATGAGTTTAAGTTACTACTGACAAAAAGAAACAGTAGTAAGTGAAGAAAAACGCAGGTACAAAACACAACTGGACTCTGGTGGTCAAAAAAAGAGACTATGATGAGAGAAGTACGAGGAAATGCAACTGCTGAACACACAGTCCCCAATAAAACGTGTTACACCAAAAACAACTACTCATTTATAGGAACCCATTACAACATAGGAAAGTGGCTGTAGGATTTCCATCAACTGCCCTTCGTGGCCAGTGTCATCATCCGGAATTCCTGCAACAACACCTCATGAACAAAGGAGGTGCCTCTACGGATTGAGTGGCATACTATTCAGAAAACAGGAACCTACTTGGTCGCCAGTATAGACAGTATCCGCCTACGATCCTATGTCCAGAGCAGTCAATGAGAAATTAAAAGTACAGTGCAAATAATGTGAAAATTTAAAAAGGATATGGAGGCAAACAAACACCTTTATTCCAGTATTGCTTCCAAACTTATTCAAATAGTGCAAGGAATGGCTTTTACCAAATATGCTGCTGTTTCTAATTGGTCTACTAGTTTCAGCCAGATGGGGCCTCTCGCCCTGGCTTTCTTCAGTAAACAGTGAAAACAGCAATTGCATTCCTCTACTTCATCTACAAAATACTAGCACAGATGCACTCACCTGTCCCGTGCAAGGTATAGGCCAATACCTCGCACAGGACAGGTGAGTGCATCTGTCCTAGTATTTTGTAGATGAAGTAGAGGAATGCAATTGCTGTTTTCACTGTTTACTTTATTCTTTGTGTTACTATGTCTTATAGGTGTGAAGCTCACCCTGACTGAATGGAGGTATTTGATTAATCACTATTTGTGTATATATGTTTATTCATTATTTGCAGTAGCTTAAATTTGATAGGGTCCTGAAGAAGGCCAGGGCGAGAGGCCCCATCTGGCTGAAACTAGTAGACCAATTAGAAACAGCGGCATATTTGGTAAAAGCCATTGGAACATTGCCAAATTCTACTTTGGCAATGCCCAATACCTCAAGTCCTTAACATGCTCCAGAACACTACACATGACTGAGATGTTGAAGACACTGATCCCAATGTACTTGGACACACCTGGGCTAATTCCCAGTGGCCTGAAATAAACTGCATGATCCAATAACTCAGTGAGCTAAAGATGCACTGGTGCAACAGGGAGAGAGTTTGGGATAAAGTTATTTCACAATTGAAACCTTGTAAGTTAGACGTTGGTCCTCACTGGTCACTGGATGCAGGAGAGTGTATAGGATTATCTGAAAAAAGTGCAGAATACCAACAACCCTTAAAGGTATCCCATAATCTTCATGTATCTAAAATCATTCTATACATCTATTAAAATTCAAGTCTACAACGAGGGAAGCCTTGGCATCCCCACATCCTGAAATATTTCTGTGAAATGCCTAGGGGTTATGATACCTGGATATTATCATATTGTGAGATATACCTTCCCAGGTTTAACAAAGACCTTGCCATGGCTTACTCATTTTTCGGGAATAATGTGGATTGTGAAACACAAAGACAAGAGAGCTAATAACTCGGTGGGTTTTAATTAGGAGTAAACAAACTGTACATTTGCACAGGTGAATCCATTCTCCCTGTACGGAGTTCTCTGCTATGGGGAACTCTGTGCAGAGGGAATGGTAACCCAATTGGAAATCATTTCACATGAAATCTGCATAGAATGTATATTTAGAAAATTGCAGATGTCTCACTCTTATGTGGGTGTATATGTTCATATTAGCATGTCTCTCACTAAACACTCCTCCAGCTTTCCTTAACCCCATTCATTTTGTTGGAAATATTACCTCTTTCGCAACCACTCACTCTTGACCCACCTATATCTGGAGGGTTGTGAATTGCACTTTGAAATATATGAAGTAATACTGCCTTACATACTTCTAAAATAGATTTTTGTGGCTTGACCCCCCTCCCCCATTGCAATGAGAAGAGTAAAAGTCGGGCCTTATTCACAAACAAAGTAGTACAACTACACTCAGACACTTAAATCTACTCCCCAATGTAGTTTTAGTGAGTTCAATTATAATTTGTCTGGTCCTGCTTTTAAAACTACTACAGTAGTCCAAATGATAAAACAGGCTCAAATGTTTACCATCCCACCGGATTTAGGAGAGTGTATAGGATTACCTGAAATGTTAATAAAAAAATTTAGTCCTAAAAAACTGCAGAATACCAACACCCCTTAAAGGGATCCCGTAGTCGTCATGTATCTAAAATCATGCTATACATCTATTGAAATTAAAGTCTACAATCAGGCAAGTGGTGGCATCCTCTCATCCTGAAATATTTCTGTGAAATGCCTAGGGCTTATGATACCTGGATATTCTCATATTGTGAGATATACCTTCCCAGGTTTAACAAAGACCCTGCCATGGCTTTCAATTTTTTTTAAAAATAATTGAAAATTAACATTTTCAATTACACTTTATCTAAATTATATTTAACCTTATTATTAAAATATTATTTTGTAATGCTATGTTTAATATACATAGCAACATTGTTAGGAAATATATAACAAATGATAACGTATGCCTTTATAAAATGTTAGTAACAAATAAAATAATACATAACTTGCATCCAAGACCGTGACACATTCAACATAAATGCAAGGGGCTAGGAAGGTGAATTAAAATTTAACGTATTTGATTTTAAAAACAATTTGACTAGAACAAAAACATAATTAAGTTAACTGTGGTAGTTCTACGTGGATATAAAATGAATTTTCTTGAAATCCCTTATTACTTCATTTTAGGAGATCGGTACCCAAGTGGTGGAAAGATACACAAGCAGGTGGAACATTACTAACAATAGCAGATTCAGTAGAATCACCCCCCCTCACTTGAGGGGCTGGATACTAGTATATCTACATCAGGATGAAAAGCTACACATAGAAATGGTTAATTCCATCCATGTTGATATTTACACCTAGCGGTAGGTGTAATCTACACATGAGAAGATCGACACATACATATGACCTTTGTGAATATGGCCCAGTATGCATCACATTCACAAAGATTCACAAATATATGCAATATACTGGAGTTAAAGTTTAATTTCTTCCTATGTGTATTTATGGTTTTGGGCTAATTTGGACCTCTCATGTATGGTATAAATTACTGATGGTTCACAGGAAGAAGCATTATTTTAATCATAACCATGTTTGCAAGTCCTGAAGTTAACTTCCAAAAGTGAAAATCTATATTTTTCACCTCGATTACAAATGTTCCGTCCTTGAATTTGGGATCTGATCTTGTTTTGGGGAAAAATAATGACAGACACCATGATAGTCTCTTCACATTTTCTTACTGCGTTGTGCCAGGTTGCATTGAGAACAGCTTACTTACTGCCAGGGACCGCAGCCGCAGAGTTTAGGCTTGCACATTGTGAACCAGCAAGCATTTTGTTAGATCTGATCCACTGTGGGAAAAACCCAATCTACTTAATGTACCTTCAGCGACTCTTTTAACCCACCCACCTCCAATCCTGAGTATGCCCACCATCTCTCCATTCCTTCTTAATTTTCATGTGCACAAATTACGCATGTGTATTCTGCATTTGGGGACACTAGCATTAAGCCTGTATAAACTAATTTTTTTATGCCTAAAGAAAAAAAAATACACCAGCAGATCAGCCCCATTGGTTACTTTTCAATCTTATTAATGGTGCAGCAGGTGTAGTGACAATGGAGCTCACAGGCTGAAGGGCTCAATGAGCCATGATTATCGCCCTATTTTAGTACTCCCATAGGAGCCCGGGGGGCTTATATTAATTTCTTGTACTGGAGTATTTAAAAATGGTGGGGCTGCCCTGTAGAATATGACGAGGGAGCCTCCAATATCTCAAGATATTCATTAGACTTAGGCTAAAAGGCGGGGTGGGCTGGAGTATTGGAGGTCCCCCGGAAGGCTTGCCCCCCCCCCCCCTGCGCTGCACGAGCTGCAGGGGCCTGTGTCACACCCCTGTTCAAGAGAATGTAGTTTCACAAAGGCATAATGGGTGAGCATGTACACACGTTTCATTTTTCAGTATCAAAGCATATTGTGCTCATTGATGTGAAAACAATGTGAATGCTGCCATCTACTGGAAAAACTGTGTATGTACGGTGTATTAGGGTGAATGTTATTATGCATTATTTTGTTTGGTTGTTCACTTTCTCTTCGCTGTGTCGTTTTCCTGTGAAAATATAAGCACATTAGAGAGAGGCGAAACATAACAAAAAAAGGGTATAAAACAGACCATCGAAACAGCACAACAAACCATGATACAACCTGTTCACAATAACACATAACATAACAACAAATGAAAACGAGATAAACAACACAAAAGCACAGCACACGCAAACATTACAACACAAACAAATGCAACACAAAAATGAAAGATGAAAGAACACATTCCAAGAAAACACAACACTAGCACACAACAATACAAAACATACTCTACAGAGCTCAAAAGGACAACACAGCAACTATATCAACACAGACAAACCAAACTATAACACATAATACTACATGAACACTGTAACAGTAATACATCGCACGAAACAAAAATTTAACAAAACAGCAACGTCGCAGTATCAACAGGCTAGAACTCTCTAGTGCCGAAACAAAATGTGCTACTGGATGCATAATATAAAAGTACTAAGACAGGGTAAGAAACGTAAGCCCTATTGTTCATGTCACCACATTTTACCAACCTTTCATTTGTTGCCCTGAATTCCATCACAATGCCATATGGTCAACACAATGTGGTGTATCAACTGTTCTATATATTTTTCAGCTGTGTGTCCGTGGTATCCTTTCAAATATCGGTACATATAAGGAAATGTCAACTTCGCACACGGCTGTTATAGTTGTCCCGACATTATCAAGAATTTCGAAAATTGTAGTTTTACTTTTCCCGTTTCAACTGTGGGCCTATAAGTCCAAGCACTTTTCCCAGTTCACCAATACTGTAGCTGCATACAGAGACAAGGGAAATGGGGCAAGGTTTGCGCTATGCTGACAGTTATTTATAAATGTGTCTCCCAGTTTATCTTTTTTACACATAAAGACAGACAGAAAACAATCTAGTTTCCTGTCTGTATTTATTTTTAAATATGGAAAAATACAAAAAATAGGGTTTCTTCTTGACTATTTTCATGACTGTCAATCGTGCATGCTTGGCTAATAGCTGTGCAGACTGACAGGTAGGAGAGTTAAAAAGAAAAAAAGTATTTCCTAATGAGGCTTAAACAAGTTCAGCAGTACATCTGTTTAAGCCCTTCTGCAATGCAGATGATTTTAGATGAGTGCATTGTACTGTAAATGGCTAAAACATATATGCTATTTAAACATAAGTAAACACTTGGTTAAATAAACGTTGAAATATGCCCATTGGAACTTTATTTTTTACACTAAGCTCAAAATAAATATGGATACATACAGATAAAATGAGCAAAAAATAAATATGGATAAATACAGAAGGAAATGTCTAAACAATAAATGTCATCAAACCCGGGAGCCCTATTTATAAACTATGGTTGTTAGACTGCTCACATTGGCAGGGTACCATGTTTGTAAGCCTTGCTCTCCTTTTACTGTTCACAGATTACTGTTATTGGTTTATCTGAGAAAAGTAAATGATAAAATCTGGAAATCACTCGTATGTTACATGGAAAATGTTGCCACCTGAATCGGCAATTCAATAACTTTATTCAGCTTCAGACATTACACTATAAATGCACAACAATAAAAATCATTTAATTAAAAGAAAAAAACTAAGTATATAAATAAATCAAACAAATCATATATTAAAAACTGTACATCAGATATCGGAAATACAGATAACACATTGTAAAATATAATTAGAGAGAAATAAATAAACAAGAAG
Organism: Lissotriton helveticus; assembly: GCF_964261635.1. NCBI lineage: Eukaryota > Metazoa > Chordata > Amphibia > Caudata > Salamandridae > Lissotriton > Lissotriton helveticus. The sequence goes on along the minus strand of NC_136068.1, from coordinate 798,771,914 downwards.
AAGCTCCATTTAACTAATTATCCACTCATATTCTTACGGATCATCATAGCCTTCCATAAAAACGTGGACGCAGCAGAGCAAATTTTAAGAGAGTTCAATTGTATAAAAAAGAACAGCAGGTCGAAAGTTTATGAATTTAAACTGTCATAATATTGGCTTCAAGAATTGTATCCGCTGTATCTCATAAAATGTTTTTTTTAAATGTAAAGTGCAATGAGCATTGTTAACTAACACCATCACACCGACACCTAGCAAGGGTGGGTGACCAGTCATTTACTTTAGGGAAAGAGAGAAAACGATTAATGATGTTACGTCTGCACCTGTCATATCCAATGAATGTCAGACCGCCCCTGCTTTCCTTTTGGTTTTCTGAACACTTTCCTCAGCCAAGTAAACCACATTTGTATGGATTCATTTAAGCCACTGTGTGTGTGATATAAAATGTAACTCCTCTGTAGTAGTGGTCTCCACAATAACCACAGGTACATTACAGCATGGTTTTATTCATGTCACTTACAACAGCACTAGACAGTAACTGCCACCCTGAGCGAAGCCCACACTCCCTACAGAATGTGGAACATCCTTCACAAACGTACACTACTACACATCTTTCTCCTCTAAATAAACCAAACCTATAGTAACTCTAAATGAAATATTAACTCTACAAAACATGATTTTTCTTTTGTATATCTCATAAAGCATAGTTTTCAAGGCAATACACTTACAGTTATGTTATAATTATATCGGGTAGGAAAACATGCCTTTTTCTTATCACTCTTTTCTCTCTACCATCCTTCTGATATCCTTCTAGCTGGCATGGTGATTTAATACTTTTCTCTTGTTTATCTTGGCATATATTTCTAGAATTGTTCTCTAACATATCTTCATCTGACACACGTATTTTCACCATCCTGCCTAAATTCCACCATTCATTCCCTTTTATCCTAACAGCAAACCCCTTGAAAGTGTCTACCAAGGCAGGTTCTTGGAATTTAAATGACCCCTTTGGTACATGACTTGACTCATGAATGTGCAACCAATCACCGACCTGGATTTTACACTCAGCTGTTTTGATACCATGTTTACCATTACATTACTTTTTCATTTTCTGTTGTGCAGTTTCCACCTTTGAATGGATTTCTCTGTCAATGTTGATTTCATGTTCAGAACGAGGTTTGCACTCCTTCACCCAAAGTAGGCACATCACACATGCTGGTAATTGACCTATCAACACTTCATACTGGGATTTGTTTGCTACACTGTTGGAACTAATGCGATGAGAGAACAACATACCATCCATCGCTTTACTTTTTGTTTCTTAATCCCACTGTATGCACTCCACTGATGTGCAGGTAACTTTTTCCACTAAACCGTTGGCTTGTGGATTATATAATGCCTCAACTTTATGCACAATACAAAATTTTGTTAAAAAATCTGACATTCCCTTTTGTTAGATTTGGGGGTTTCTAGTTGGCACAGGTAGGTACTTGTGACAAATAGGGACCCTTGCCTCCAGTCAGTATAAGGGGATTACACTCCTAAATAACCCCTGCTCACCGCCTTGGTAGCTTGGCACGAGCAGACAGGCTTATCTCAGAGGCAGTGTGTAAAGCATTTGTGACCACATACAGTAACCCAATGACAACACTACCGATGGACACCACACAAGGTTTTATATCAAAAATAAGTATACTTTATATAGATTTACCACAAAACCATAAACAACAAAAATACACAATACTATACTTAAGATGGTAGTTTTAGCTTAATTCAGTTCAGTTCTTAAGATGCAACACTTTGCATCAATGTACCTTACGATGCGTTACGCTTCCACAACAAGTAATGTTGCAGCGAGGGAAATGCGGCAAAGTTCTGGTGCAAAAAAATAAAGACATGAAGATCTTCCAGATGCGGCACGCTTCTTCGAGGATGCGAGAAGCTTCCGCACAAAGCGACAACTACAGCGCCGACATTCAAGATGGCACGGCAGCAGCTCCGATGGCGGCGCGCTTCTCTGGGGATGCGAGAAATCTCCATTCGATGCGTCAGCTGCAGCGGTGACAGCTTCAGCTGCGACACTCTTCTCCGGCGTTGAGAGGAGCTTCCGCACAATGCGACAACTACATCGTAGACATTCGAGATGCGACGGCAGCAGCTCCGATGGCGGCGAGCTTCTCCGGGGGATGCAAGGCGCTTTTCTCGATGCGGTGCAGTACAACAGCTACAGCTCCGACATCCACGATGCAACGGCAGCAACAGCAACGGCGACACGCTTCTCCTTCGTTGCGAGACTCTTCTCCTTGATGCGGTGCAATACGACAGCTAAAGTGGCGACACCCTCTTTCGGAGTTGCGACGGCAGCAACAGTGACAGCGACACGCTTCCTCTTCTTGCGAGACGCTTCTCTCGATGCGGTGCAATACGACAGCTACAGCGCTGACATTCAAGATGCGATGGCAGCAGCAGCGACGGCGACACGCTTCTTCTTTGATGAGTCGCAGTTCCAGCTCCTTGTGACACGCAGTCCCTTAGAAGTCCCAAAACAGCAGCAGGCACTTCCAAAGAACTCTGGGAGCTGAGGGGTGAAGTCTGTTGTTCCTGAGACTTCAGCAGGAGGCAAACTCCTTTCCGAGCCCTTGGAGATCCTTCACAAGTTGAAAGCAAAGTACACAAAGTTCTTTCTCCTCTCTTTGGCAGTCAGGCAACCACTGCAGGCCAATCCCCTAAGCATCACTTCAGCTTAGGAATAGTGTCTCCTCAGTTTCTTCAGGTTCCTCTCCTCAGCAGAGGTTTCTTCTTGTAGTCCAAAAGTGATCTAATTTCATGGGATCAGGGTCCCAATACTTATACCCCAAAATCCTTTGTTCTCTGAGGGGAGAGGGGCCTTTGCCTAGTCCAAACTAGTTCTGGAGCACTCTGTTTACCAGAATTCTTCTTTTCTTTCACAGTGCAGGGCAGACACATCAGACGCCCGACAGGAGGTGGAGCCAGCATTGTGGAAGGCAAGCACAGCCCTGGAGTACTTTGTTGACAGGATTCCTTCTCTACTTTCAATGTGCAGGGCAGAGACATCAGCTGCACCCCAAGAGGTGGAGCCAGCATTGTGGAAGGCAGGCACAACCCTATCCAAGGTTCAGGTGCAACTCTTCCCTCCCATCTAGATGTAGATTCCTCTATTCACCACTGGGCTGACTCATCCTGTCTCTTGGAATCCCCCAGCCCTGTCACTCACACACACCAGACAAGCTAGCAGAGGCATGCTTGAAAGGTTAGGCAAGAAAATACCTACTTTCTAAAAGTGGTATTTTCAAACACAGAATGTTAAAACCAACTTCACTAAAATATGTAATTTATCATACTGAGTCCAGGCATACTAAACTCGAATTTTCACCATGTTCTCTGAGTCAGTTAGGATTATAAGAATGTAATAATCTAACTGTCCATTCTGGCCTATGGAGAACAGGTAGCCTTTCAATAGTGAAAAACGAAAATGGCTGTAATTCACTATTAGGACATGCCACACACACCAGGGCATGTCCTACCTTATACTTACAATGCACCCTGCCCTTGGGCCTACCATAGGGGTGTCTGATATTAAGAAAAGGGAAGGTTTAGGGACTGGCAAGTGGGTACACTTGCCCAGTCAGCATGACAGTACCAGACTGCACGCGGGCTCTCCAATGGCAGACTTTAGACACATTATACAAGGCTACTTCTGTGGGTGGCACAACCAATGCTGCAAGCCCACCAGCAGCATTTGGATTTACACGCCCTGGGCACACTCTGTGCACTATACTAGTATCTGACAAGAAAACCAACTCAGTCAATCATGGAATCACTGATCAATACATTAATTTACAGTAGGGAGCATTTGCACTGTGGCACTGGACAGCAGTGGCACAGTGCCCAAGCATCTAACACAGCACAAACACATGAGGCACAGCAAAAATGGAAGGGAGACCCAAGCCAATGGTGCCACGTCTAACACCTTTGAAATAAACTAAACAGCATTGACCGATACTAACTCTGTTAGGAATCCCTCTCTGAGAAATATTTTCTGAAGAAACATTCTAACAGATCTGGTGTTAGGTTTGTGGATAAATTCACTTCCCAGGCACTTGTTGTAATAATTGACAATAACTAACACATATCTTAAATTATGAGGAAGTGCTCTAAATGCACCAATAAAATCTTTGGCCAGTTTTGCCACGGTCCTTATGGCAATCCTAAAGGCAACAATGGTGGTATTTCTATTTTGAATGACTTACCACTAGTCGAGCATAGCATGCACTCTTCGGCCACCTTAGTTATTTCTGTATCCATGTCTGGTGACCAAAACATTGATCATATTTTAATTTTGATGATAGTTTGCCCTAAATGTCCTTCATGTCCAGCTCGAATAATGTTCTCACGCAATCATCTTGGGGAAACACATTTATCTCCCTTCATCACCATGTTTCCCGTCTCTAAAGTCAACTCATCTGTCACTTTTAGAAAAGACTGACATCCAGGGTTAAGAGACTTCTCTTGGGCCAGCCTTCCCTGATGTAGTTCTCAATTAGGTTCAAATCTTCATCCTCTTTCATGCATTTATTCCATTCATTTTCTTCAAACCATTCTCATCCCATACATCAGTTGCAGCTATAAGACATTCCTCATCTTCTTTGCTTCCACTACATGCACTCACATTGTCAAGTGATTGGGGTGAACGTTACAGATAATCTGCACTTATGTTTTTTCCTTCTGGAATATGTTTGATTTCAAAATTGTACTGTAACCATTTTGAACTTAACCTTGCAATTCTAGGTGTATGGTTTTTAATGATGTTGCCACTTAGAATGTTCACCAATGGTTTGTGGTCAGTCAACATGATGAACCTTCTTCCCCATACAAACACTGAAAACATTCAACAGCCCAAGAACATGCCAAGAATTCCTTTTCAATTCCGGAATACACTTTCTCATTTTCACCTAATGCTCTGGATGTGAAACCAATCGTCCTCTCCCGTTCCTTGGTGTACTGTTTAAGACTTGTCCCAAAACCGCTTTTACGGCATCCACAGAATCTAACACCGACAGTTTGGGTCAAAAGAAGCCAACACCCTTGCCAAAACAATTTCTGCCTTAAGTGTTTCAAAATCTTCTTTGCACATCTCATTCCATTAAAAAAATGTTGTTTTTCTTCAATAGATTTCTTAAATTTAACCTCTTACTTGCAAATTCTTTCATAAGTTTGGCGTAAAATTCACGTACATAAAGAAATAAGCACAATTGTTCTTTACTGTCAGCGATGGGAGCTTTCTTTTTTGCATCAACCAATCCTGGCCGGGGCTCAACCCCTTCTTCTGATATGGCATGCCCTAAATATTCTATGCTTGTTTTGCCAAAAACACATTTTTTGTTGTTCGCAACTATTCCATAATGCTCAAATTTCTTTAAAACCACTTGTAAAATGTCATCATGTTTACATTCAATTTTTGCTGCAACCAAAATGTCATTTCGAAATGTGACAACACCTCTGACCCCCTCCAAAACTGATTCCATTATGAGTTGAATACAGACACGGCTAAAGCCAGTCCAAACGGCATTCTTTTAAACTGAATTGTAACTACAGGTGAAACAAAGGTAGTCACATATCTACATTACGGTTCTAACTCTACATGGTGGTAGACAGATGATAAATCAGTCTTACTGAAAACCTTTGAACCTGCGAAAGTTGTGATTATATCATCTATACGTGGAAATGGCTGTGAATCAAACCCAAATTATCTTATTCAGGCTTCTCAAATCAACAGGGGTTTATAATTCCCCATTCTTCTTTTTAGTATTAAATCAGTTTTATTGAAGGCATGTAATGTAAAAAACAAAGTTGAAGTGCCTACAACCACTGGGGCCGGCCAAGCATAGTCAAAAGATGGAAATCAGATTACGTAGAAAGAATGAATTCCGATTGGTAAACAAAGCAAGCAGCCTACAACCCCACAGGGTCGGCCGCGTCTGAAGGCTTGTAGCAGTCAAACAAACCAATGTAAAAGGCTGATGATAAAGCAGTTGGAAATCAAGGCGGCTCAGGAGCTGCGAGGCGGTCCGGAAAGGGCTGCAAGCACATTGGAGTGGGCCGCATTTAAACTTGAATCAGAACAACTAACACCAGTAAACTATATAGAAAAGAAGAAGTAAACCCCTAGAAACCCTCCCCCACCCCGTCTACTCAGTGAGCAAACCAAAAGGGGAAAGGGGAATTGTCAGCGCTTGGTCCAGACTGGTGTTCTAGGCCTCTCATTGCAGTAAATGGAAAGGGGCGTGTATATGCGATTTCAAGGAAGGGTAGAGATGTCTTCAGGGATCAGTTTGAGAATTCAAAGGTGCTGTGGGCAGGACAGCTCTCGAAATTCTGTGGTGAGAATAGAGAGAAAGGGGGCCCACATCTAAGCATAGACTTCACACTTCCCTGCTGGGGTCATAGAAAGCTTCTCCATTGCTAGCAGATTCCATAGTTGGTGCACCCAGCCTATATGTTCCGGGATCCAATCCGATTTCCACCTCATTAGTATAACCCTTAATGCCGCATTCAAAGCAAGCGTCATTTGTCTCCCCTTCAGCGAGCGCAGGGGAAAAAAGAGCGCGTTTGGGAGGCCCAAAAGTGTGTACGCCGGGAGACGAAGGTATTAAAGGCAGCATCAATATCATCTAGGATCCGTTCTCAATAGCGTGTTAGTTTGGGGAAGTGCCAGAGCAAGTGAACCAGTGTCCCGAGGCTGACGCATCCTTGCCAACAGAGGCCGTCGCATTGGGGTTGCCATTTAGCGAGTCTATCAGGGGTATAATACCAATATGTTGTGATCTTAAAGGCAGTTTCTGTATGGCTCGAGGAAAATGTACTGTGGTGTGTACGATAAAAAACATCCTCCTACTCCTTGTCCGATAGCTCGCGCCCCAGCTCTAAATCCCATCGCTTCTGACCCGCAGTGCGATGACGAGGGAGAGCAGAGGAGAGGAAGGAATACATTTCAGAGATGAGGTGCTTGTCGTCTTTCTTGGACATTAGCCCCCTCTCAAATGGTAACAACGGGAGCAGGGCTAATGTGCGCGTCTCGGACCAGAGATCCAGTGGATCATTTGCAAATGTGAATACAGATCCGACGCGGATAAGTTGTAGTCCGATTGAAGTTCCCAGAAGGGAATATGGCCTTTGAGATCAAATAGGTGACCCAGCTTTTTGCAGCCACCCTCAATCCAACGCAGAGCAGCGCCGGTGGGAATGAGGGGGAGGTTCCAAAGGCAGTGTTTGGAATAAATACAGGACCCGTGGCAATTCGTTCATTTTAACCTCAGACAGTCTCCCAAACCAGGTCAGAGGAAGGCGACGGCAATGGTTCAGATCTATTCGGATCTGTTTCAAGATGGATGAGTAATTCCGTTCTGCTGTCTGTGCCAAGTTTCTATGGAGGCCCAACCCCAGGTATGTAATGCCTTCCGTCACCCACTCAAAAGAAAAGCTATCGCGGAGTGCTCTCTCTGTCGGCAGAGCGGCAGTGAGATTGAGTACTTGTGATTTTGTCATGTTAATTTTAAAGCTAGAGAACTGACTAAAAGTCTGGAGATCATCCACCATTGCTGGTAGCGAGGTCAATAGATGTGTCGCTGAGATAATTAGGTTGTCTACGTACAAGCTAATAAGATGGTGGTCGAGGCCAAAGGGAATAACACGTGCAAGGGGGTTATCCCGATGACGCTGGGGTAGTGGCTCCATATATAAGGCGAAAAGTAGTGGAGAAAGGGGACACCCCTGTCTTGTATCGCGCCCTACATTGAAATGGTCAGAAAGGACCAAATTAACCCTCACCGCCTCCTGGGGTGCACTGTAAATACGCGCAATCCAGCTCCCGAACCGCAGTCCCAGGCCAAAGTGCTCAAGTGTTGCGAAGAGATAAGGCCAATGCACACGGTCAAAGGCCTTCTCTGCGTCAATTGCTAATAGAAGGGCTTCTTCTTTGGACCGGTCCACTTTGTCTATGAGGTGACAGATACGTTTGGTATTGTCCCCACATTGCCGTCCCATGATGAAACCCGATTGGTCCGGGTCTACAAGACCCGGCATATGGGTTTTAAGCCTGTGCTACAAAATGCTAGAAAAACGTTTATCATCTATATTTAATAAGGAGATGGGGCGGTAGGAACTGCAAAGTTCCGGATCTTTGCCCGGTTTCAGAATGACCGAAATAGAAGTTTGCAGCATGGATGGGGTGAGGGAACTGATGGCTGCAAACAAATTGAACAGGCGGGTTAGCAACGGGGCTAGTTCAGCACAGTAAGTTTTATAAAAAAGGGCCCTAAAACCATCAGGCCCTGGGGCCTTCTGCAACTTCAGCCGTGCAATTACAGAAAACACTTCTTCAATGCAGTTGGGCGAGTCCAGGGCATCGGACTTGCCCACTGGTAAAGGCATCACTGCAGCCCTGCCAAGGTAGGGAGTGGGATCAGGGCACAGGGAAATATCAGCTGCGTAGAGGGAACTATAAAAAGAGCGGAAAGTCGAGACTATGTCGGCAATATCGGAGATGGAACGGCCAGAGCTGTGGTGAAGCGTCGTTACCGAATGGGCCTCCTGTTGACTACAAAGGCAATGCGCTAACATACGGCCACCTTGGTTGGAGCCCACAAAGTATTTGTACTTTAGACGAACCACCGCATGCTCTGCTCAGTCAAAGTGACGTAGCTGGAGTCTCTCCTTCTCCAACTGCCGCCAGACTCGGGGGCGCCAGTACGCCTATGTATGGCCTTAAGTTCCTTCACTGCTGCCTCCAGGTCAGCACATTTGGCTGTCGAGTTTTATTCTCAAAGGCTGCCTTGGCTATGAGAGCCCCTCGCGCCACCTGTTTAAGAGCCTCCCAAACCACGGAGAGCGATGTCTCTTCTCAATCGTTAATCAATAATTACTCTACAATGCATCGCCTAATGTCAGCGATTACGTCCGGAGATCTAAGCAGTGAGTCTTGCATGCGCCAGCGCCGTGCAGTAGTAGAACGTACAGCAGGCAAACAAAGGGATAGAGTAATATGCGCATGGTCAGATAGTGCCTGTGCCTCGATGGTGGAATCTGTAACTAAGAGCCAAGCAGCTGGGGTAACTAGGAAATGGTCCAACCGAGCATACGTCTTGTGTGCAGCCGAATAGTGAGAAAAGTCCCTTTCAGCAGGGTGCAAACAACGCCAAACATCCCTAATCCCGGCATCGCGCAGCCAGTCCCCGCCTTTGACGAGAGGGCGCCTGCGCCCCCCGAGCGTGAGCCGGACCGATCTAGTTCACCATTCATCACTAAGTTGAGATCACCGCCTATTATCACTATAGCATCGGGAGAATGCAAAACCTCGGCACCAAGCATCTCTCAGGAAGTTCACTGGGCAAACATTGGGGGAATAGATGGATGCAACCGTGCAGGTAGATGTGCCGACTTGAAGCCACAGTGCCAGGAGGTGCCCTTTGATCTCTGTGATGGTCCCCAACACTGAACCCTTAAAGTGCCTAGTTATTAGTATGGCAACCCCTCCCTGTTTGCTATTGATCGAGAACCAGTACTGGAGAGGGAAATGGGCATGGCACATTCGATGAGTATCAATTTGGAGTAGGTGAGTTTCTTGAAAGAGGCAAATATCACCCCCAGAGTTTTCCAAAAGGGATAGGATCGCCCTACGCTTAACTGGGTTGTTGAGACTGTTAATTTCGATCCGGGCCCTGCATTGCAAAATGCGAAGCAGCGAGCGCTATGAAATTCCTTTTATTCATTTAACTTACCTACAATCATCCATGTCCCGGTGTTTACTACCCCCACCCTGCCCCTCCCCCACCCTGTCTTTCCGCCACATGGAACTTTCTCCACGGGCCGCAACTGGGAGCCAGTGGAGTGTGCGCAGGTGCTGGGAGAAGTGGCAGTGTCTTGGCAGGTTGAGGACCAGTCTTGCGGTGGCGTTTTGGCTGTTCTGTAGCTTTCTGTTAAGGTTTTTGTTTATTCCGGCATAGAGTGCATTGCCATAGTCGAGCCTGCTGGTGACCAGGGCGTGAGTGACAGTCTTTCTGTGCTCAAGGGGGACCCATTTGAAGGTATTACGTAGGAGGTGGAAGGTGTGGAAGCAAGAGGACGAGACAGAGTTAATCTGGTGGTCCATTTTGAGCTCTGAGTCCAGGATGATTCCCAGGTTGCGTGCATGGTCCGTGGGGGTAAGCGGGCTTCCGAATGTGGGGGGCACTAGGTGTTGTTCCAGGTGTCAGGGTTTGTGCCCATGATGAGTACTTCCATTTTGTTGGTGTTTTGTTGGTTATCCCGTCGAGGGCGTTGTCTTGGATCCCTGCGTCGTGGAGTTTGCGTATTAGGGTACAGTGAGAGACTGTGTCAAACGCCGCTGTGTGATCAAGAAGGATTAGTGCTGCTGCTTCTCCTTAGTCCTGTAATGTATGGATGTTGTCTGTTGCGGCGAGGAGGGCAGTTTCCATACTGTGTTTTTTTCTGAAGCCAGATTGGGAGGAGTCGAGGATGTTGTGCTCTTCGATGAATGTGGCGAGTTGATTTTTGATGGCTTTCTCAATGACTTTCACTGGGAACAGGAGCAGGGAGATGGGTCTGTAGTGTTTGAGGTCGATGGGGTCTGCTGAGGGTTTCTTCAGGAGGGGGTTGAACTCAGCGTTTTTTCAGTCATCAGGGAAGGAGGCGGTTGCCGGGGAGCGGTTGATGGTGTGGTAGAGCATGGGTGCGATGGTGTTGGCGGCTCTGTTGAAAATGTGGTGGGGGCAGGGGTCTATGGGGGCCCCGGAGTGGATTAACTTCATCGTCTTCAGTGTGTCTTCGGTGGTGAGGGCTGTCCAGTTGTCGATTGCTGGTTTCAGGGTGTCGGGGTGGTCGGTGAGGATTCAGTGTGCTGGTTGTCTTTGTCGAAGTTGTCATAGATGCTCTTGATTTTGTGGTGGAAAAAGGTGCTGAGTTTGTCGCAGAGGTCGTGTGAGGGAGGGATGTCGGTGGACTCGCTAGTGGGTTGGGCGAACTCCTTGATGATGTTGAAGAGTTCTTTGCTGTTGTGTGCATGAGTGTTGATTCTGTCTCCAATAGGTTTTTTCCTCATTTTTCTGATGAGTTGGTGCTGGGCATTGGTGGCGGCTCTGAAGTTGTTGTGGGCTTCTGCGGATTTAGTGTTCCTCCAGGGCTTTTTGAGGCGGTGGCAAGTGCGTCTGGCCTCTTGAAGTTTGGTGGTGAACCATCTAGCTTTCTTGGTGTGCGTGTTGTTGTTTTTCTTGAGGGGGGCTATGGTGTTTGCACTGTCGGAGATCCATCTGTGCAGGGTTTGTGCTGCAGTGTTGGGGTCGTCGTTTTCCGCGATGGTTGGGGTGGAGTTTCTGAATGATGAGGTTAGCTGGTCGTCTGTCATTCTGGTCCAGTTTCTTTGTGGGAGCAGGTGCTGGTGTCAGTGGATGGTGGGTGTTCTGATGGTGAAGTGGACGCATCAATGGTCAGTCCATGGGAGTTTGGTGGTGTGGCTGAAGGTGATGGAGTTTCCTGTTGTGAAAAGGGGGTCGAGGGTGTGTCCTGCTGAGTGCATGGGTTTGGTCACGATCTGGTGGAGTCCAATGTTGTGGAGGTTGTCCAGGAGGGATGTGGTGCTGGGGTCCAGTTGGTTGTCAAGTGGAAGTTGAGGTCTCCCAGTAGGATGTAGTTGGTGGACGCGATGGCATGCGGGGAGATGATGTCCGTGATGGAGTTGGCAAAAAGTCCGCTAGGTCCAGGGGGTCTGTAGATGAGGGTTCCTCAGAGGGTGGAGGTAGGGCTGGCCAGTATCTTAAAGTGAAGGTGCTCCATCAGGTCTGTGGACTCATCAGGGAGTGTGCTCAGGCGGAGGGGCGATTTGTGGATGATGGCGATTCCTCCTCCCGGGCGGGTGGGGCGGTCCTTCCTGGAGATCTTGTATCCTTGGGTAATGGCATTGGCAATGGCCAGTCCCGAGGTGGTGTTGGTCCAGGTTTCGGTAAAGAATGCTATGTCCGGATTGGTGCTGTCGAGGAGGTCCCAGATTTCGGTAGAATGTTTCTAAATACACAAAGACCACTGTTGACACATGATTAATTTTTGTCCTGGGATACAATAATGAAGAGTTCATACATTGAAATGCACAGTCTAAAAAGGTAACTTGATTTTCTAACCTACCTGTTTTTCCCTAACAATGATGATTCTGTAAAAAAGTTTTCTTTTATTAATATAGATGTTTCAACTTCTACATAGATGATTATTTAGAAAATTGATATTAGGAAGTTAATGATGTAGTCTATGGGTGATAAAGTAAGCTTGAAAGAGGCAAACTCCACATATATATATAAGTGTTATAAGTTAGAAGAGAATGTAACATTGCTGTCTATAGACTATGGTATTCGTATGAAAAGATAAGGAATGATTCTATTTCCAGGAGAGAATGGGACACTGATTAGCTGATGGGAGACAAGAAGAGCAGCATTGTGCAAAGCTTCATGATATGTGAAATCTATAATAGTGTGTGTTCCTAAAGTAGGTTCCCATATGCCAACATACTTTTACCCACATTTTCCAGACCTAATGCCATTTTGCTTTGAGCCTCTCCTGCGTTTCTCGAACCTCTCTTTATGGGAAGATCTGCTTTGATATTTATGGATACTTTTGAGCTGATCTAAACGCTGAAGCTATATGCTTTTCTCTCACTGTCCCTTTAACTAGAACTCTTTAAGGGTTTTGACTAACTGCTTTTCAACCAGATTCTTAGAATAGGGATTAATTCCATAATGGAACACGCTTAATGCATTTATTATATTATTGATTAGACAATATTAATTTTATATTTCTGTCATTTATTGACTATTGAGAATAAACTGAATTAACTTGTAATTTGTAATAAAGTTGACCTACCAAAAGACTTGATTAACTAAACCCTTTAAGCCTTTACCAACTCTCTTTATTAACGAAATATTAGCTGATTGAAGGTGTTGATAATGTATATGATATATTGCACTCTTCTTCTCTAAACAAACGGCTAAGATCCATTCGACAAAGAGAAGAGGATTCTTACAAGAACGTGCATTAGCCCATGTGATGGTAAACCAAGGTACTAAAATATTGTGAACAGATTCCTGCTCTAGCATTACCTATTCCTCTGGACAGCAGGAAGTGGAATATAGAATACAACTGTCAGAGTACGGTGAGTATTACATGTGTATATATTCTTCATTTTTATCCCTTTTCATCTATTCCCTTTTAGTTCTAAGGTACTGTTACTGGGTCTGCAAGCCGCATGTGGGCCCCAATAAACTTCCAATGAAAAATACATAACCATCTGAAATTGCGGGCAGCAATGATGAGTTCATGACTTTCAGAATGTCACAGTTCAACATGAAACCGTGAGAAACAATGATGTTTTAACGTTTAAGAAACATATCTTGAAGACTTTGGCATTCTGACGTGCATGATCAAAGGGCACGATAGTGTGAAAAAATAATACACCCCATTAAGCAAAAATATATGTGATGCTACTCTTAAAAATCGTCATTGTCATGCTGCTACAGTGTGACACTAAAAATAATCGTGCTGCAGTACCTGCATTTATTCAAAGGTGATGTAAACACCACCAAACGGAAAACATCATCTGTCTAGCTCCTGAAGAAAACATGCTTTAATGAGGGGTTTTTGGGACAGAAACAAATCTTGTTCTATAATGTGAGCGATTACCATCTTAGAAAGGTAGGGACAAATAACATTACCCTCGCCTTCTTCAATATTCGCTAAGTAGTTCTGAGGGCATCCCAGTTAATTTAAGTATATTTCAAGCCTCTGGGTTTATGTGGGTTCCGTGTCAGCACTTTATGGCTGAATGTTGATGCTAGTGGTGATTAAACATGCATTAGGTATTGAGACCCTGAGGGGCAGAATGTTTTGAGAGTCATTCATTACATCCTTTGTTCACTGAAAGTAAGTCATAGCATGTTGTGCAACTGACAAGTGCCCTGTTTGGTTTAAACCTAGCAGTTGTCAAGCCGATGACTTTAGGGCAACTTTTATTTGTTTCTTTAGTTTCTTGCTCAAACCGACGCTACTCGCTGTGGCAAAAAAAACATGCGACATGGCTCAAGCAGAGAGAACAGCTCCACCTTGTGTTCGAAATCAAGAAGTAGAACTTTTTGGTGAGCATATGAAGTTTGAAATATGTGTTTTTGATACACATTTCAATGCAAAAAGGGATAACAGTAACAACTAGAAGACCACCCCATTTCTGACTGTCGTTACTGTTGTTGGGGTATTGACCAGCAATATGTGGTACAGAAATGCTGAGCTGACCTTGCCAAGCAGGAGCACAAGTGTTATATAGGTATTTAAATGCTGTTCCCCTCTCTCTTTCTTGCACTTAGTTTAAACAGATTAAGACTTCAAGGTGTTGTATAGCTAATGGAGCTTATACTATTCATACTTCTCTAAGTGCTGATTCAGGCAAGCTCTTTCATCTGATCAGATTGAGGCCAAACGTGTTGGAAGAAATTAGTTAAAAATTGGCATTCGACTTGCAAACCAATGTTCGAACTGCACCTTTAGAATGCATTTAAAAGCTGTTGCAGAAATGTTTTCACTTAGAAGTGGCATGCAGAAAAATATGCTTGCATTATAATGTGAAAGAAATATTTCTAATATATAATCAATGCCCACAAGAGTTATTAATAATTAAATAATGCAGAGGAAATATATTTAAATGTTTAGAATATAGAACATATGTGTAAACATTTTTTGCACCAAGCTATTATTCTTAAGAGCGTACACCTTCAGTTCAAGCCTCAGGATCCTATCATTTTGACATTTGCTCATAGCTTAATAAAAGTTTAGTTAGAACATTTGCCTAGCACCAGTATCTTGCTTTGGAATTTGCTGACTCCTTTATTGTGATTCACTCAGCTTCCACACTCTATATTAGATCGTTTACCTGAAAACAAAGAGACTTGCTCTACTTGCTAGATTAAAGAATGATTTAGACATTTATGTATGTTACATTAGCATACATTGATAATTTGCCTCCGCTTTTCTAAACAGGCCTTTGGCCTCATACTGAAACACATAGAGCATCCTTTAGCTTAGGTAAGAAGGTTCTCATGAGAACTTACCTCCAATCAATGACGTTTGCAACATTGGTATACTAATGTGTTAACGCGGGATTTCTGGTCTATAGTTATTATTCCAGATCCCAATTCGGGTCGACTAGATCGTTGGTACCTGTCATTGAGTAAAAGGGCAATCCACTACTAGGTTAATCAATTAAGAACTTAAACCACTCTAAAGAACCACTGACTACTAAATGAGTTTAAAAGTTTATTATAAAGCCAAAAGTATCTGAAGATACAAACATCTCAGGATAAGATTCAAAAGATATACAGGTATCAATATGAAAAGATACTCTCGAAATGCTCTCAATCGGCAAAAGGAAATGATCAAAATTATCTCAAACAACATTAGAGTTGCAAGAATCGCTATAAGTTGCAACTTAAGAGTCATTTACAAAAAGGAAAATTCAGATTAATCTGTCCCTACACTGGACTACGTGACATCCCTACTTAACAAGCTCTTTACCTAAAAAGGTGTCAGCCGTGGTGACTTCCAAAGAAGATCACGCACTTCTCCTAGTCTTCTTGGTGAATCGTTCTCTTAAGTTCAGTCTATCTGCCTACCCATCCGCTTTCTTAGGCTCCCCAGATCATCTGCTCTCTCTCCAACCCGGGGTGCTGTCCCTAATACAAAATCACATTTCCAATGGGAACGCCCCTGAAGACGCCTCTCACGTGGTGCAGTTTTGAGCGGCAAACTCCGTGCTGGTGCTCCTCGGGACTCTTCATTAAAGTTGACCTTGCTTCCCAGGCTTCTCTCCGTCCAAGCGGTACCCCCTAAAATTCCTGAAGACTCCTACAGGCCTGTGCCTGGCGCCTCTGAACAAAAGCCTATTCATTATTTCTGATTTAAGTCCCCCTCGCACCTGCAAACAGACACTTTCTCGGTAGGCCCCAAATTCCTGCCTCCACCATATCTAGGAGTCATAAAACATCTTGAACAGACCTTTCGTTCGTGCTCTGTGCGACCTCTCCTTAACGAGCTCATACAGATCAAAGAAGCAACTTTATCTATTCAAGCCTACTAAACTACATGAAGCAGGCCTCTACACTCTGAAAACATTTTAATTTCTGTGTTTAAACAGTATTCTAACTAACACACATTTCTATAAAGTAACACATCTATATAAACATATATTTCAATTCTATGATTAATAATACCTTAGAAAAATGTTATGTCCACGTCTCATGTCAGTGTAGCAGCACTTATACGTTTACTGTGAATTGCCATGGGCCTACACATTTTCATTGATTTGCAGAGTTTCGTTTCTTCTTCACACAGTCACTTAACATGAGGAACATGGAGTTTCACATCATCCTTGCGTTTCTATAAACTTCTACATTAGTTGTCACACAGATATATATATTTCTATTCTAATTAAAGAACTTTTACCATTTTCACTCTATGAATATAACACTCTGGTGCAATTTATATTTAAACTAATACTACGTGCTTGTAAATATGGTGCACTTATACATTTTTCAGATTTGCGCTCTCTCAATCCCCCCTTTGATGACTTCCAGTAGTCATCATCATCGCAACACCCTCATTTTAGGTATAGATTATCAAACTGAAGACGTTGCATTATTCCCTCGTTTCATCTCTTCTAGAGCCCTCAGACTCCTATACTGATTCTCCTGCATCGCAGCTAATCTTCTCCCCTGCTCTCGCATGGATCTCTGCAACCTATTCGCTCTGTGCCATTTATACAACCGCACCAATCCCCACAAAGTGATTCCACAAATCACTATTATGATGATAGGTTTCAGTATGTACCAAACGAAACCCTTTCCCAGGTTTGCAAACCAACCTCCAACCTTTCCCATTCCTTGTCCTACTTTTTCCCACACATTTACCTGCGCCAAATCCTCAATCTCACGGTGAATCGAAGTAATGTTTCGTATGTACTTCTCTAGAGGTTTTGAATTGTCTGGAATGTAAGTGCAACATTCCTGGACCTTCAAAGCCTTACAGACTCCGCCCTCTTTGGCTAACAGAACGTCTAGAGCAAGTCGATTCTGAAGAACCATTGCCCTTATCGATTGCATCTCTCCCTCCACCAGCATTAAAGATCTAGCAGTGCTGGCAGATAATCTATCTACGACTGTTGCCAACCTTCTAATTTTGATGTCATTCAGTATTAACCCTAAAAGAGGAAATGCAGCTCCAAATATGTCTCCAATTACTTCAGAGCTTGCATCTCTCCTTCCTCTTGCTTGAGCTCCTCCCTTTTTGTACTCTAATTCTTCAACATGATATATTTTCGGGAAGACAATTGCCAAATAACATGATCCATACCAATTATCTGGTAGTTTCACATATGCATTTCTTCCACAAACAAAATATACATTGGGGATCACCTGCATCTCCTTCAAGAAATCTTTAGAATAGTACTCTAACTGGAAAGCATGTTCACAACTGACTTCTCCCACGAACACATTCTCGTAATAGGTTTGACCCCTATGTATACATAGTTTCCCTTTCTTTTCTCGATCTAATGCTATTGGACCACTGCTACCCTTGCTCTTGTGTGCTCTTTCTTCTTCAGTCCAATCTGTTTCCCATTGACCTGAAGTTTTTAGAATCTTTTGTCTCCTGTATCGAGTATCCACCTGCCCTATAAACTTTTTCTCAATTTCTGACACGGAACAAGTCAAATTATTCCTTCGGGCATGTGAAGTGTCTAGTGTTCTCCATGGTAGAAAACATTTCTGTAACCTGTCTTCACTCTTGTAATAATCCCACTTATTAAGATGTTTAAAATTTGGCACCTCTGGCAACACGGAATCAAAGTTCGAGAAGTAATACTCGAACCCATCCCGTTCATAAAATATGCTCAGCAGTAAACTACATGTGATTCCATAAGTCAATGGAAGATGGTGGTATCTAATACCCTCATTTGAATTTGAATTTGAATTTAAAAATATTTCTATAGCGCACTTTTACCACGCGGTTTCTTGGCGCTTTTGAACAGTAGGAAGGCCAACAGGAGCGGAGGGAAGACTAAGCATTGTAGGCTTGAGAAAAGAGCAGGGTTTTTAGACCTTTCCGGAACTCAGTGTAGGAGGGTGTCCCGCGGAGTCCCGCCGGAAGAGAGTTCCAGAACGCAGGAGCGAGAACTGCGAATTTTGTTCCACCTGCCTTTTTCTTTCTAAAACGTGGGATGGTTAACAGGGCCTGATGAGAGGAGCGGAGCTCTCTGCCCGGCGTATAGGGAATGATAGCGGAGCAGATGAACTCCGGAGCGGTGCCCATTCTGGCCTGAAAGGCGGTGCAGCCAAGCTTAAACAAAGCTCGCTCTTTCACCGGCAGCCAGTGCAGGGCCTGCAATAGAGGAGTGACACGATGGAATTTAGGCAGGCCATGAATCAGGCGGGCAGCCTGATTCTGCACTAGCTGCAGACGGCGAATGGCATAGGCTGGGGCGCCGTTGTAGATGATGTTGCCATAATCAAGGCGCGAGAGCACCATAGCCATTACTATGATCTTTAGAGCGGGCAGAGAGAAGAAGCGAGAGATCTTCCTAATGGTTCTCATAGAAAAAAAGCTGGAAGAAACAACTGAGTTGACCTGGGAGTGAACAGAAAGTGAGGAGTTCAAAAGAATACCAAGGGTTTTGACCTTGGGAACCGGGATCGGAGGGACACCAAGTGTTGGAGGCCAGTAAGAGGGGGACCAAGGACTGCAACCACCTCCAGTTAGGACTAGTCCTCATCTACTGATGCTGGCAATTTCATGCAGACGTAGCAATTTTTCGCCTCCATGACATTAACGTATTCGTACAACAGTTTAGCATAAGCATTTGACTTAAAATTCCCCTGGGACTCATCTGCATGTAATCTTTTTATTTCAGCATCTAATAAAGCTTTCTCTTTCCCTGCATTTTCCCCCTGTTTACTAATCGTAAGAGGCTTCTGTGTTGGTACACTTTTTGTTTCTTTTTCTGCTTTCACATCCTTTTCATGTCCCACTATATAAGATACAGTAACTACTAAAACTATAAGAGAAATCACTACCACTAAAAGTGTGCCTACTATGCATTTTGCCCTGCGGTTCGGGTTGCCAGCCTCCATGATCTCAAAACAGTGCAACTCTGGTTTTCGTTCTCAGCCAAAGTCTCTGCTCGGACTCCAATGTCTCCTTTCTTTTCACAATGTCTCTCTTTGAGTCCACACCTGGAAGCTGACAATTCACTCCGCAAGAACAGTCTCTGAGTTCTGTAGCAATAGACAACCCTAGCCCTTCTCCATCCACTAAAAGGGAAGTCCCTAATTCTTTCTTCTTCCACTCGGCGCTAGGTTATCTTTCAATCTGTATTTACAAAGTTCTTTACAAAGTCTTTACTAATCCGAGACTATGAGTGTTCCCAGAACTTCCACCACTAGTTCAAATATTTCCATACGAAGAAGGATTCCCTCCAGTATTGGACACCTTGAACAGCAGCACGGAAATTCAACTGTCTCAAAGATCAATTTTCTTATTCCGCTCAGGAGAGGAGGATAGACGATGTTGAGTGTCAGCAGTCTTTCAACCTCCAATCCTGGTACCAGGAACCTTACTTCCACTGTGATGATTGGGTCAGTTCTGGTCAGGGTCACTTCTCTCACCCTCCCAGTTCTGCGTCCCGCTGAGGACATCTGTAGCGAGGTAGGTCCACTCAGGAGTAGCGTATCTTCTACAAGGCACTCGCACTCTCCCTGATCTTCTCGGACCTTCCTGCTCTTGGTCTTGCACACTTTCTTCTGGATCTGAGTCTTCGGATATAGGAGCAAGAGTTCTTTCTGAAGTCAGCTTCAAGTTCGGCCTTTGTTTTCTTTCAGGCCAACTAACTTCTCCCCGTCTTGTTCTCCTACTTCTTGTCCTCACACTCTGTTCTTGATCACTCTGGTGTTGGTCTGTCTCTGAGTCGTAGTCACAGCAACTTTCTCCTTCTGTGGCAACTTCAGTTTCACTGCCGTCCTGCCTTTCTTCTTCTAGATCTGTTGCGCTCCCAACTTCTTCAGACACCCCCACAGCTTGACTGATCCCCTCCTGTGATTCTTCTTCCACAATTGGATTTTCGTCTGTGAGAGGAGCTGTTTCTTCCAGGGGTGCTGGAACCTTTCGAGTATGGGATGCGTGGATCCAATTAGGCAGTCCTCCGCATTTTACAGCAGTGTTCGTCACCAGGATCACCTGATAGGGTCCCTTCCAGCGCACGTCTAAACAATTCTTCCGGACGTGCTTCTTCACCAGGACCCAATCTCCTGGGCACAGATCGTGGCACAAATTTCTTGAAGACGGAACCTCTGCAGCCTGTACCTGAAGAGACACAGAATGAATGGCGTCAGACAACCCTTTGCAATAATCCAGGATCAGGTCATCTGAAATATTCAACAATGCCGCAGTTGGGACAGAAGGAAGTCTCATTGCCCTCCCCATCAGCACCTCATGTGGAGAGAGACCTGTCCTCCTGTCGGGTGTGCTGCGCATGCTCATAAGGACCAAAGGAAGAGCATCAGGCCAACTCAAGGAAGTTGATGAGCATACTTTAGCTAATCGACATTTCAGTGTCCCATTTATCTGCTCCACAACACCTGAGGCCTCTGGTCGATAGCTACAATGCAATTTCTGATCAATGTTCAATGCAGAGCAAAGCATCTTCACAATTTCGCTGTTAAAATGAGTTCCTCTGTCCGATTCCAGAGAGGCAGGCACCCCGAAGCGCGGTATCAACTCTCTAAGCAACAACTTTGCTACTGTGAGTGTATCGCACCTGCGTGTAGGGTATGCTTCAACCCATCTGGAGAATAAGCAAACAATCACCAGAACATACCTAAGGCGATTGACTTTTGGCATTTCAATAAAATCCAATTGCATCCTGTTGAAAGGCCCCCCAGACCTCCCAATGTGACTCAACGTAACTGGTGTTCTTTTCCCTACGTTCAACTGTTGACAAGTAACGCAACGTTTGCACACTGATTCTGCTGCAATCCTAAACTTAGGGCAGTACCAAGTTTGCCTGAACACCCTCAGCATGGCATCCCTTCCCAAGTGTACTGGACCATGTATCTGTTGTGCCATTGGACTCGCCAACTCCTCAGGTAGCACTGCTCTTCCATCTGCTGAAACCCAAAAATCCATTTCGCTTCTTACACAACCTGCTATTTCCCATGCCCGTTTCTCTGATTCTGGTGCATTCTCTTGCATCACTCTTAAATCCTCCCAAGTGTCTACAGTTTCTAACATCATATTCAGTTCTGTTTTCTCCTGAGCCCCATCTATTTCCACTTTTGTGAACGAATATCCATGCTCCGCACAATAGCGGGCGACCTCATCAGCATACCTGTTTCCCTGCGACACAAAATCGGTATTTTTTGTATGAGCTACACACTTTACAATAGCAATTTCAGCTGGACCCTGTAATGCTTCCAACAACAGCCGCACAAATTCTCCATTTCGTATTGGCGAACCAGAGGAGGTCATATAACCTCTCTGAGACCACAATTGCCCGAAATCATGAACAACACCAAAACCATATTGGCTATCAGTATATATGGTGACTCTGTTTTTATTACCTGCTATACAGGCACGGGTTAATGCAATGATTTCTGCTACCTGTGCGGAGTGTACTCCTTCCAGGCAAGCGGCTTCCACAACTCCAGTAATGGTGCAAACAGCATAAGCTGCTCTCAACCGACCAGTATCGTCTCTTAAACATGAGCCATCAACAAAATAAATTTCATCAGGGTCGATCAATGGCTCATCCACGATATCTGGTCTGGGCTTCGTGCATAGTTCAGTCACATCAAGGCAATCGTGATCTTCACATTCTTCGCCTTCTATATCATTTGGAAGTGGCATCAACGTAGCAGGATTCAAAACAGAGCACCTCTTAAGGGTCACGTTCTCTGCAGCAAGAATAACTTGCTCATAGCGCGTGAGCCTACTATTGGTCAAGTGCTGTGTCTTGGTCCGGGTCATTAACAATTCCACAGAATGAGGTACATACACCACTAACTGGTGTCCCATGACAATGCTTTCACAACGCTCAATGCTGACACCCGTTGCAGCAAAGGATTTGAGACATCCGGGCAATTCTGCGGCTACCGGATCTAATGTAGCCGAAAAATATGCAACTGGTCTATGGCCATTTCCATGGACTTGGACAAGAACTGACAGAGCACATCCCTCTCTCTCGCAGCAGTAAAGTGAAAAAGATTTGTCGTAGTCAGGCATCCCTAGAGCCGGAGCACGACATAAGTCATCTCTCAACTGTAGGAACGCCATCAAGCACTCATTGTCCCATGGTACCGGATCACTCACCTCCTTGTGCGTCAGTTTCTGTAAGGGTTTTGCCTTCAGTGAAAAGTTAGCTATCCACTGTCGACAATAACCAACCATTCCTAGAAACATCCTGACCTCTCTCTGTGTTGTAGGTGCACTCATTTTCATTATCGCTTCTATTCTGTCTGGTGACACCTTTCGCTTTCCTTTTTCCAACCTATGACCCAAGTACTGTACTTCTGTCAGACAGTACTGCAATTTGCTCGGAGATACCTTATGCCCATTTTCAGCTAAGTGATTCAGTAGGGCGATGGAATCTGTCTTACACGCTTCCTCCGTTTCTGACGCAACAAGTAGGTCGTCTATGTACTGGACCAGAACTGAGTTCTGTGGCAGTACTAGACTTTCAAGATTCTTCTTCAACAGCTGGTTGAAGATTGAAGGACTATCTGTGAACCCTTGTGGGATTCTACACCATGTTAAAACGCGATCTTCCATTTTAAAGGCAAAAAGGTACTGGCTGTCTTCATCTAATGGGATTGAAAAGAAAGCCTGACAAAGATCTATCACTGTGAACCACTCAGCTTGGAATGGTATCTGAAACAGTATCACTGATGGATTCGGTACCACTGGACAACATGAAACAACTATCTCATTGATTTTTCGAAGATCTTGAACTATTCTGAACTTCCCACTAGGTTTCTGCAAACCCATAATCGGGGAGTTGCATGGACTACCCACGATTTCCTTCAGAATTCCCTGTTGTATCATAGAATCGATCACAGGCTTTATTCCTGCAATCGTCTCTTGGGACAGTTTGTATTGAGGCGTTCTTGGATAAACGACATTTGGTTTCACCATGATCTTCACTGGCTCTACCCCTTTGATCAATCCTATCTCTTCTCCGGTAAAGTCCCACACTTCTGATGATACTGCCTCGCGTAAGTCCCAAGGAAGTTCCTCCACAGTCAGAGTAGAATACAGTTCTATGCATGTTCTTGAATTAACAACCTTAAAAGTCGCATCATCGTCTGTGGTCTGTACCTCCACTCCCTGAGGTGTGCAATATATGGTGCAATTTAATTTGCACAACAAGTCCCTTCCTAACAAACACACAGGACTTGAATCACATACTACAAACTGATGTTCATTCATGTAGTTTCCTATTCTCACTGACACTGGTTCTGTCAAAGGGCTAGTCATTCTTTTGTTTGCGACTCCAACTACCTGAATTGTTTCCCCCGACATTGGTAGATCAGGAACCACTGCAGATCTCAGAGTTGATCGAGTAGCTCCAGTATCCACCAAGAATGTCGTGGGACACCCTGCTACCTCTGCCTCAACAAATGGTCCTCTCTGATCCACTTCGAGAACTGCCCCGAGGGTACAGTCCTCTTCTTTGCTCACACGTTGTCCTGTCAAAGGGTCAATGTAGTAACACTTTTCTTCATCTATGAAAAGAGGCATTTGTCTAAAGACCTTTCCCCCCGTTGCAATCTTAGGTGGCTGTGGAAATTGAGCTCGTGGAGCCGGAGTCCCCCCTTTGGCCATCTTATTCTTTGGTACTGTCACCCCTTGAACTGGAACGTCTTGAACTTCCTCCTCTACTTCGAGTTCTCCGTTTTCAGGGTTAAAGGGACACTCGCGTCTCCAATGTCCCACCTGATGACACTGATGGCACTTTGTCGTCTTCTTTAATGTGGCAAAGTCTATTCTAGGTCTCGGGTTATCCTCACTGTCCTTATTCTGATTATTTGATTTCCGTCCCATTGTCCCTGTTCCCTGCTGTCCGCCCTTTCCAGCTGACTGCATCTGCACTACCATTAGCTTTTCTTTCAGCTTCTTTGCTTTGGAATCTATTTCATCGCTGCAGTACCTTGCATACCTCAAAATCTCATCCAGTGGTCTGTTCTGCCAACAAATTAAATGTTGCTGAATCATTAAACAAATATCAGGTCTCAACCCCAAAACGAACTTTGATACAAACTGTCCTATATCTTTGGGGTCCATTACATCGAGTCCACTGTATTGTTTGAATGTTTTCAGCAATCTCTCATAAAACTCATGAACTGTCTCCTTGGGTTCCTGTCTTGTTCGGTCTATTTTTACCCAATCTATGTCTTGTGGTGGCACCTTATCTTTCAGCCAAGTTATTACCCTCTCATACTTTTGCATCACAATTTCAGCCGGTCCATTTGTAGCAGCATCCCTTTCTGGCTCTGCAGCTGGCCATTCGACACTAGTCTTGCCTGCTGTCCACAAATCTCCTGGGACCACAATGTCAAACAAGGTGTTCAAATCTATCCACAATACTTTCGAGATCTTCACAAACCTTTCTACCTGCTTATACCACTCAACCGGATTATCCCTCAACTTCGGAAATGAGTTGGTAAATGCAGCCAAATCTCCTCTACTCCAGGGCACATGTACATAATTCCCATTCGATATTTCTCTCAAAGGAAATGCCTCCATCTGCATTATCCTTCCTTCCGGAGACATCACACTCGTGCTCCTCCTGACCGTACCCCTTTTGGACCACCTCTCTTCCCACTTGTCCAGATCTCTCCACGCTCTTATTCCTGTTATCAGCTCCCTTATGTGTGTTTTTAATCCTGTAGTTCTCTTCTCGTCTAGGTCTTGGTCTGAATACTGCAACCTATGGTTACTCTGTAACGTCTTTGTCCTGGACAGGTCTACCACATACTTATCTGCCAATTCAGACAGTTTCTCATGAATTGCTCTTGCCTTTCGGGTAATATCCTTTGCTATAAACAGTAACTCATCTTGTTCGTACAAGTCAATCCTTTCTAAGGGCAACGTCCCATCTATTATCTCATCCAGATCTGATTTTAAGCTGGTAACATCGAGTCTTTTGGCCTTCACTGCAGCTTTCAGTATGCTAGCTCTAGGGGGTCCATTTACATCTCTCCCATCCCAGCTCCGGGTTCTACGTCTGGGCTCAGGCGAGTTACGAGGAGTCCTCCCATGCTCCCACCCCTCCAGGTCCCATGCAGTTCCGTCCTCTCGGGGCGGATGATGAAACACTCCATTGGGCCTCATGGTCCTACATTCCCCATCCTGCCTGGTTTCTCTGGGTGCATGGCTAGGCATCCCATTACTCTCCCTTTCCTCACAGTTTGCCTGTGATCTCTGACTACTCGATGTATGGCGAGATCTCTCACTGTTCCCTCTGTTCCAGTGTTGTACATCTTCTCCAAGTGCGTGGTGAGCGCACCTAAACCTATCTCTGTAAGCTAGTACCATTTGGTCTCCACCCTTTTCCCAGAGACGAGACATCTCTTCACACTCGATACCTCTACCGTTTCGTTCCTGCTGTTCCCTATCATCCATAGGACGTGTAACTCCTCTGTTCTCCTGACTTTGACCCTCTCGCTCCTGACTGCTTTCGCTAGCCACGCAGTGAGATACTGTCCCATTGCCTCGACTTCCCCATTCTGCCTCTGCTCTTGACCTGTTGCTCTGTGCTTCTGCGGACCCATCCCATTCCCTCAAGTCAGCTCTCAATTCTTTAAAAGTTTTCGGCCGTGGTCCCCTTAGGTCCATCGGTCCTCTCTGACCCTCCTGTCCTGATGTGGGACCCACTGCTGAATCGAATGGGGTGTTCCACGTTACTGGTCTTGGCAATTGCCTCCAGGCATTTGTCGTGTTATTTCTCCTTTCCATTTCAACTCTCTCCCTGTCTAACCGTCTTTGTTCTTCCTCTCTGTCTCTCTCTGGGTTGTAAATCGATACTATAGGTCCTATGGTAACAGGTACTTGGAGAGCATCTGGCAATCCATAAGACTCAACCTGCTCAGTGGTTGGTGTCTTCTGTACCACAAACCTTCCGACCACACTCTGTGCAGTGCTATGTTGAGGTGTCTCCTCGCCTTTGATAGGTGTCCATTCCGATATAGGAAGCGGTACATACCCCTCTATGGCAGCCCCCTTTTCCCTTGCGAGTCCTCTATTTTCTATCTCCCCAACTCTCGGAGGCGGTCTATCCATCAGCAATCTATTTATCAAATTGTCCTCCGATTCACTCTCCTCATCCCCTTCCATAAGGTTCTGTCCTCCTACCACCTCTCTCACTGGGTACAACTTATCTACCTCAATGGCCTGTACCCTCCATCTCTTGGCGTCCTCATCCCACTTGGAATCACGCACTGCTCTTACCGATCGCGTCAACCTTCCTTGACGCCTATTCAGATTTCTATCGTGTGCTGCCCTAATCCACGCGTTAAGGGCCTCAAACTGGGTCGGTCTAGGCGGAGGTTTCAATGAGGACAAGGTTGCTTTTAGCCGATGTAACGCCTCTAACTTAAACGTCCCATACTTTGGGAACGGCAGTTCCTCATTCTTTTCCGTAAGCTTGTTCCAATCCCTAATCCACATTATAGTGTGCAAACCGACATTCGTTGCCATATAGTGTGCCGGTGTGCCCTCTGGCGGTGCCTCTACCCCGTAAAAGGAGTCACTTCTTTTTCTTTTAAAAATCCCCCTCAAACATTTAAAGCACTTCATGATCAAAATCTACAATTTCTACTTTTCTCCGCGTTTGTTTACTTCCTGATGACAATCCACCAATCTCAGCGCTGTTCTCGCTAACTGGCCTATCAGAGCGCGGTTTCTCGCCAACGTCACACTATCCGCCCAATCAGAGCGCGGCTCTAGCCGACGTCACACCAACCGCTCAATCAGAGCGCGGCTCTAGCCGACGTCACACCAACCGCCCTATCGCAGCGCGGCTCTCGCTGACGTCTCTCGTCCCCCTTTGCAGCAGTTCCCCTCCTTTCTTAGCTCGCCTCCTCGGTCATGCATGCGTCTCATTCATACGATGAAAAATGATTACTTCCGTCCAAGCGATCACTTTCCTCGACTGTACGTCCACAGCCTAACTATAGTTGTCACCTTAACTGACGAAATGTCTTTCCGCCAGACAATCGCCTTCTCTGATAGGTTACTTGCACACAGTAACTTTCGACCAGCGTCCGTTACTCACACACTCACTCTTACACTCCCCCTATCTCGGTCCTGTGGGGTCAATGGTACCTCATGATCCCCTCTACTCTGGTCGACAACTACCCTGGGTGTTCGATACACCCGAACCACTTAAGCTCTACCTCGAACTTAAGATTTTTCACCAGTTCACCCGTTTACCAGGTTTACTAGTACCAGGTTGCACGCGCTCACAACCTTCTCTCAATCACACTACAGGCATTCAACTCCGCAAGACATTACAATACAGATACAACACAAAACACCGCAATCTGTTCACGCATGACCCTTGTTATACTCACTCTCCTCCGACACTGCTGCTTTTCTCGCGCCGTCAGCACCTTCTCTGGTACTCGATTCTTCCGCTGCTCATCTCTCGATGTCTAGGGGCCTTGGGGTAAACTAACCTAGTCTAGATTACCTTCCTCAAGAAGATAACCATCCTAATCTGCTACCAACTGTTAACGCAGGATTTCTGGTCTATAGTTATTATTCCAGATCCCAATTCGGGTGGACTAGATCGTTGGTACCTGTCATTGAGTAAAAGGGCAATCCACTACTAGGTTAATCAATTAAGGACTTAAACCACTCTAAAGAACCACTGACTACTAAATGAGTTTAAAAGTTTATTATAAAGCCAAAAGTATCTGAAGATACAAACATCTCAGGATAAGATTCAAAAGATATACAGGTATCAATATGAAAAGATACTCTCGAAATGCTCTCAATCGGCAAAAGGAAATTATCAAAATTATCTCAAACAACATTAGAGTTGCAAGAATCGCTATAAGTTGCAACTTAAGAGTCATTTACAAAAAGGAAAATTCAGATTAATCTGTCCCTACACTGGACTACGTGACATCCCTACTTAACAAGATCTTTACCTAAAAAGGTGTCAGCCGTGGTGACTTCCAAAGAAGATCACGCACTTCTCTTAGTCTTCTTGGTGAATCGTTCTCTTAAGTTCAGTCTATCTGCCTACCCATCCGCTTTCTTAGGCTCCCCAGATCATCTGCTCTCTCTCAAACCCGGGGTGCTGTCCCTAATACAAAATCACATTTCCAATGGGAACGCCCCTGAAGACGCCTCACACGTGGTGCAGTTTTGAGCGGCAAACTCCGTGCTGGTGCTCCTCGGGACTCTTCATTAAAGTTGACCTTGCTTCCCAGGCTTCTCTCCGTCCAAGCGGTACCCCCTAAAATTCCTGAAGACTCCTACAGGCCTGTGCCTGGCGCCTCTGAACAAAAGCCTATTCATTATTTCTGATTTAAGTCCCCCTCGCACCTGCAAACAGACACTTTCTCGGTAGGCCCCAAATTCCTGCCTCCACCATATCTAGGAGTCATAAAACATCTTGAACAGACCTTTCGTTCGTGCTCTGTGCGACCTCTCCTTAACGAGCTCATACAGATCAAAGAAGCAACTTTATCTATTCAAGCCTACTAAACTACATGAAGCAGGCCTCTACACTCTGAAAACATTTTAATTTCTGTGTTTAAACAGTATTCTAACTAACACACATTTCTATAAAGTAACACATCTATATAAACATATATTTCAATTCTATGATTAATAATACCTTAGAAAAATGTTATGTCCACGTCTCATGTCAGTGTAGCAGCACTTATACGTTTACTGTGAATTGCCATGGGCCTACACATTTTCATTGATTTGCAGAGTTTTGTTTCTTCTTCACACAGTCACTTAACATGAGGAACATGGAGTTTCACATCATCCTTGCGTTTCTATAAACTTCTACATTAGTTGTCACACAGATATATATATTTCTATTCTAATTAAAGCACTTTTACCATTTTCACTCTATGAATATAACACTCTGGTGCAATCTATATTTAAACTAATACTACGTGCTTGTAAATATGGTGCACTTATACATTTTTCAGATTTGCGCTCTCTCAAATGTACCAGCATGAACGCTCACTGTCGGAATCTAGGGAAGGGAAATCGGAAGCTTGACTGCATCATTGGATTGGACAATATCAATTAGAAGGATCAATGCCTAATAATGTTTGCTACATTTCTCAGTTTTTATTAATGAGTGTTCCTAGCTAGTTAGTTTAGATGAAGCTTTGGAGAAGCCCAATTGTGGTGCTGATAGACCCATCCTCCTTGCCTTGCAACTCTTCTCCTGGAGAGTTGTGTTTGTTCTGTTACTGACAGCTACTGCTAAAGGTGACTTGCTTTCTACACTTAAATATCTTTTCTTTTGGATCAGTGCTACTGCAGGGATCATTTTATTATTGGCGGTTGCAACTGCAACTGTGGGGAACTCGCCTGAGTTTCCAGAACGACTCTTTATGGGAAGTTCTATTATATTCTTATTTTGCTTTTTTCCAAAAGGAACTCTTCATGAGTTCTATTTAGTACAGGAAATGTCCATAGTTAGTTTAGTAACACTTTCCTTTATGGGACACATGTGTGTTGATTTATGCAGACAATAATCAATTTATTTATTGATTTCTGTAAATGTGTCTAATTTGAATAGAACTACAAAAACAATACAAATCTTTAAGATAAATAAAGGTGTTCAAACCTTTTGAAACCTCCCATCATTGACTGAGCATCTAGGATGATATATGCCTAATTTATGTTTTAACCTAGCTCCATTCACATCACGATGCCAAAGGTTCATTGACCTTTGGCATCATGGTTTCCCAAGGATGAAGTCTGTAAATTGGGTGTTACTTTTTTGAGACAATACTTGGCTAATCCTGGGGCTTTCCCGCTGTGTCAAGAGAATTTAGACATTAGTTTCCTTCAATCAGTTCAAAAGGAAGATGAGACACTCCAGTGACAGAGAATTTACCTATTCTCATTAACAAATATAAAAACCCTCCACCTTTTACTTTTTTTTTCTTCCGGGTGTTGTACACATACTCTGTGGGGCGAGACATAACCCCCAAGGGCTGTGCAAAGAGAAGCTGTTCCTTTTATTAGAACCAGCTAGTCAAAAAGTAGATGCATCGACTTATGTAACCACAAACCACCTCTTAATGTCAAAGCCTTTCATAACAACAAATGGGCACCAGGGTTCACACTCTCAAAATGTTTGATATTTCAGCGGCTGTTTTTATGCATTGCACTAAGTGATGCCCTACAACATATATGATGATTAACGTTTTCTGTGCTGAACACGTTTTCGCTGTTTCTTCTGTGGAGCATAGTATTGCATCTTTGCTCTTTTTTATTAGATAGGTGCGGCATTAATTTGAAAATGCTTATATTATGTTTCTATGGACAGACTAATTAAAGGTTTAAAGAAGAAACTTATTAAAAGCACATGTAGCTGTCAGTATAAGTCGAATTGTAGTGATGCATATCCTAAGGCAGTCACCACGGTACACCTCTTCCTGGCTATCGTTTTCACAAAGTGTTGCTGCAGGCTGATCCTGTGCATCATACAGATTGTGCTGCACACAAGTGTGCAGTGTGCACAGAGGTTGCCAAACACAATGAGCTGTATACATCAATACAGAGTGTAAAGCGGCCACAATACACCATTTGGAGGCTAAGCTCATGAAATATTTAATGATTATGATAAAGAAAAAGAACAAAAGAGCATTCTAGTTTCTTTCCATGCCGAAAGTACATTATACAACTGAAATAGCAATGTGAGAGAATAAATCATTGTTACTGACTGTTATGTAGCTTCTAATAATAGCCTGATGAAGGATCTCACCTTGCAGCAGAAATCTTCAATGTACAATAAATGCATTGTTTTGCCTGTATTTATTATCTTCATATGCATACTTACCTTGCTGCTGACACAAATAACTTTGTCTCTGGAAAGTACAGGACGCACGGTGCTAAACCCATTCATTTCATAATGCATTAAGCAAAAGATAAAGACTGCAGTGCACAATAACACTGCTGTAACACTGACAGTAATGATAATAGGCAACCTAGCATTTAACTAATGTTGTCTGGTGTGAAGAAACAAAGACATGAAGGTAGTGGCAGTGCTGTCTGCTGTTGGCATCAAAGTGAAGGTTGGATTATCCTCCATAATCATGGCTATGGAATGTCGTGTCTATGCACCATTACCACACCGATTAGTGTGCTGTAAATTGCAATGTGTTCATGTGTTATGCTACTAAAATATGGATTTTCATAGTGAGAATAACTAACTGAAAGTCTGGATTTCACTAAAGACACCGT
Organism: Lissotriton helveticus; assembly: GCF_964261635.1. Classification (NCBI taxonomy): domain Eukaryota; kingdom Metazoa; phylum Chordata; class Amphibia; order Caudata; family Salamandridae; genus Lissotriton; species Lissotriton helveticus. The sequence goes on along the minus strand of NC_136068.1, from coordinate 798,740,321 downwards.
TACGAGGATTTGCCCCCTGCCTTGCCTTTATGATAAGAGCAGCCAGAAATAACGAAAAATGTAGTTCCCAGCATGCCGGGGAAAAGAACTGCAAAGAACATTAACCAATCAGCAGCAATCATTGAGTATATGGTCAATGTCTGTTGTTGAAAGTCATTATTCCTGATGCTAGGAGTTCAAAACCAAACCAGTAATGAAAAACAAAAAGAATCGGGAACCACAAATAAAATCCCACGCTGGGTAAAATTGAATCCACAGAAGATGGAGGTATTGGTGCACATGGCACAGTAAAGCAAAACCTATATATAATGTAATCCACATAGATTGGGCAAACAGTTGTTTAGATGAACATTTAAAGGGAAAAGGGAACGAAAAAGCAGGAATTCATGCTTTTAATAAAATCAGAACTTTCTGTCACTTCCATTAGGGGAATACCAATTTTACAGAAATTCTGGAGGCTCCTACGATGCTGTGAAGTCAAAGCCTCAGGAACCGCTTAAAATACTCTGGAAGTAGACACTCTTGAACAAACTGCTACTTTAAAAATATCCTGCAGGGGGACTGTCCAAGATGGCGCCCACGGAGCTCCTCCGTGCTGCACCACAAGATAGTGGATTCCCGGGGCTCGATTGGCTCTGGTCTTGGGTGCGGCGACATACCAACCGGGGGGTGCACTCTGGCTCCCCCTGTTGAATGAACGAGATGCGTGAGCAGAGCAGCAGGGTTCCATGGCGAGGAGCCACTGAGACAAGATGGTGGCTAGAGGGATCGGTGGCGGCTCCTGATCCCCGGAGCAGCTGCAGAGTGCAGCACGCACCCCCGGAGCTCGCTGACCAGTGCTGGGTCTGATGCACCAGGAGCGGTGCCTTGATTGGTAGGAAAAAGACCCAGTGATCCCCCCATCGCTACACACATCATCAGACTGGCAGCCTATTGAGGCAATTGGCTCGCATCTTGACTGCTGCCCGGGAGCAACTGCACCAAGTGGTGCGATCTGCAAAGGGCCAGTGAAGGTGTCGGAAGGCAGAGGGGCTGCTGAGAGCTACAACATCAGAGGAGCCAAAAGCAAGCCTGTGACAGGGGACACCCGGAGAGGTAGCTGGCGCCTAGAGACTTGTCCCTGCACTTGCTCCAGAGAAGGACCGGCAGCATAGGTGAGCCATAAAACCCGGAACTGATTAGAGAAGCCAGCACCAAGTAGGGGATTTACATTTTGCTTGGACACATAGCCTCATAGTGGCGGAGGAGCTGTGCCCCAAATGGTCGCAAGGTATGGTTGGCAGAGGCTGTTGAATAGGGGGCGTGTGGCCTTTATGGCATGGCAGGACCTTCCAGTGTTGGTGGGGGGACTGGTGGGAAGAAGCAACCCCACTATGGGTTAAGGAGAAATTATCTGGTGTCCGACCCACATCGGAGGGCTGCATTACAGCTGCATCAACCGCCGTGCAGACGTCCCGCACACAGATACATCGCCTGGATAGACGGCCCGAGTGCAGAGTAGCGCAGATCACTAGAACAGGAGTGAACACATCACACACCACTGGGGGCAGATAAATGGTGAACACCAGGACAAAAAATACCCCTTCAACAAGGACCTCTTCACAAATAAACCCTCTAAGCGAGCAGGACAGGCTCCGGAGGCAGTCTCACCGGAACGCCAGTCGATGGGATCAGTGCAGCCACAAGATGTAGGTGAGGAGGGTTCAGTCATCTGTGGCTTCATGGAGTCCATCTTCAGCATACTGAGGGACGACATTGCGACACTAAAGACAGAAATGGCAAACAACATGAAGGAACTGCGCTGGGTAATGGGCAAACTGGAAAAACGGGTGGACTCTGTGGAGAGGTCTGGTGAAGCCAGAGAAGAGGAGCTGGAAGCATGCTGCAGCAAAATATTGGAACTTAAAGATCGTAACTTGGATCTTAACTACTACCTGGAAGACTTGGAAATAGGTCCTGGAGATCCAACATCGGAATCAAAGGGGTTCCACTCCAGGCAGACGGAGGTCACCTAGAGGACTTCGTTCACCGCTCTTCTGCCAGATTGTCCCAGAACTGAAGGAAACTGAGATCCCCCTCAATCACACGCACAGAGTGGGTCGTCCATCTCAATCCACCAGAGCCCCTCAGGACATTCTTACATGCTTGCATAATTACCACCAGAAAGAACTTATCATAACCGCGGTGAGTGACCAAATGCACAACATTTTTAAAGGGATCAAGGTGAGCCTGTTTCAGGACCTCTCCCTATCACTCAACAATGCCTTCGTCATATGAAACCCATCATAGATTGTTGAAGAGACAAAGGAGTCTGCTACAGATGTGGTCACCGCTTTCACCTTGTGTTCATATGGATCGGGAAAAACACGCTCGGCCCGCACACCCCCGGAAGCAGCAGGGATTTTGGGACTAGACTTGGAGCAGGGCGGCCAAACTGAAAACCGGGGCTCCTAGTCTTCTTCTCTGGGGACTGGTAGACAGAGGCTTTGCTTCAGCACCTCACCAAGCAAGACCCCACACCAGAGCAAGGAAATTAATGACTGCCTTAGAGACAGGATCTGAACAGCGAACCTCACCTCTCTGGCTTAGACTGGCTCTGGCTGGGTGGCATGGGCCTTCAACCGGGCACAAACAAATAAAAGCTGCAAACTCGGTGCTGAGATCTGCATCAGATATGGGACCTAATATGATCGAGCAGCAGTGGAGGGCGCCAGTAAACGCCACCATTCCAGACGACGAGCGAGGCTAGCCGATGACATGGACCCCTACTACGTAATTACAGGTTCTTCACCACTTGGTGACTTTGGTATTTACATTTTATTGTATGATCTCTGTTAGAAATGGGGTCTTTAGTTAGCGGAGGCAGGGACTTTTGTCAAAATAGGGACCCTTGTTTCTATTCAGGGTGAGGGGGATACACTTCTTTAAATTAACCCTTGCTCACCCCCTGTGTAGCATGGCACGAGCAGACAGGCTTATCTCAGAGGCAGTGTGTAAAGCATTTCTGAACACATACAGTAATAGAGTGAAAACACTACAAATGGGCACCACACCAGTTTGGAAAAATAAGTAATCTTTATCTAAACCAAACAAGACCAAAAACGAAACAAATCCACAATTCAGTAAAAAGATATGACTTTCAAATGGTAGAAATAGTTCAGTTCAAAGCAAATTGCAGATGTAACACTTTTCACACAAACTTCCTTGGATGCGTCCGCACAATTAAAAAAGGGCCGCAAGGAAGGTGATGCGTTGGTTCCTTACACTCATGGAAGATGATGCGCCGGTTCCTTGCTCCGGGGGAGGTGATGCGTTGGTTCCTTACAGCTGCATAGGGGAGGTGATGCGTCGGTTCCTTACCAGAGTGGAGGTGATGCGTTGGTTTCTTACTGCATGGAGAGGTGATGAGTCGGTTTTTTACTGCGTCCCCCAACAATGCGACAGACTTGGCACCTCAATGCAATGCGACAATCCAGAACGATGCATGGATTCTTGCAGCCGCACAGCAGGCCTTGTGTCAAAATCGGTGCGATGATCTCGGACTTCGGAGATCGATGCACTCGATGCGGCGTGCTGCGATTGCTTGATCGACGGCAGGCGCTTCAACGGTTTCTTCAGTAATGCATCGGAAACAGGTACGATTGCATCACGCTTCTTGGTGTTCTGTTGATTTTCCAGCTTCCAGCGGAAAACAGTCTCTAGAGGTCCAAAACAACAGCAAGGACCTCTTTCCAGGTCAGAACTTCCAGCTTTGTGTGCCTGAGACTTCAGAACAGGAGGCAAGCTCAATTTCAAGCCCTTGGAGATCTTCCTCAAGCAGGGGACACAGCAAACAGCAGAGTCCTTTCTCCTTTCCTTGGCAACAAGTAGCCAGGGCATGCCGATCCCAGACAGCATACAACACAGGGGCAGTATTCCGCCTCAGCTTCCTCGGTTCTTCTCCTTGGCAAAGGTTTCTCTTTAGTGATCTAAAGTGCTGGGGTCTAGGCCCCAATATTTATACTACATAATCCTTTGTTCTCTGGTGGCAGAGAAGCCTTGTGCCCAGTCAAAACCAGTTTTGTCCCCTCTGGTGCAGCTTCCTGGCAGGAGGTGGAAACAGCATTGTGGATGGCAGACAAGGCACATTCAGGTGTAAGGAAATCTCCTCCCCCTATTCTACCTGCAGCCCATGTCTATTCAGCCCAGCACTGACTCATCAGACTCTCTGGAGCCACTGTTGCTCCCCAGCCCCTGTCATCCAAAGCCAGACATGCAGTACACAAACCTAGAAGAGGCAGACTGGATGGCTAAGCAAGACAATACCTACTTTCTAAAAGTGGTATTTTCAAACACAGAATGTAAAAATCACACTCACTCAAAGATGCATTTGGACATTCTGAGTTCAGGCATATCAAACTTTATTTTCCCATCTTGTTCCCAGTGATAGTTAAGGTTGTAAGGGGGTTATAAGCAAACTCGTCATTCTATCCTATCCTAGATAGCCTTGCAATAGTGAAAAACGAAATTGGCAGTATTTCACTAGCGGGACATGCCACACACACCAGGGCATGGCCTACCTTTCACATACAATGCACCCAGCCCACAGGGGTACCTTGGGCCTACCTTAGGGGTGACTACCATGTAGGAAAAGGGAAGGGTAGGGCCTGGCAAGTGGGTGCACTTGCCAAGTCGACTTGGCAGTACTAGACTGTCCACAGATACTGAAGTGACAGATCTGAGTCACATTTACAGGCTGCTTATGTGGGTGGCATAATTAGTGCTGCCAGCCCACTAGAATCATTTGATTTACATGCCCTGGGCACACACAGTGCACTGTACTAGGGACTGACTAGTAAATCAAATAACAAATTATGGAAACACCAATCTATAACAACAATTTACAAAGGGAGCACTTGCACTTTGGCACTGAACAGCAGTGGCAAAGTGCCCAAAGCATCTAGACCAGTACAACAGAGTCCAACATACAGTAAAAACACAGGAGGCAAAAGGCAAAAAATGCAGGGGAGACCCACGCCAATGGTGCCAGGTCAAACATTCTCTTTATCACAAGCCCATGTACAATCACACCCACATATGTCCCGACCGGTAAACAGTCATAATATCGATTCCAAAATATAGAATGGACATAATATCGAAGTAAAATATAGAATGGACAAAATATCAAATGGACACAATATAGTGGTTAAAAATATCGAATTTAAGGTAAGTAATGTCGATTTTCAAAATATAGAAGTCAAAATATCGAAGTATACAATACAGGCATTAAATATTTCGATTTTTTAATAATATCAATTTTTTTAAAGTGTTTTGTATGTTAGTATATGTGTGAAAAGTGTATATTAATTTTTGTAATGTATGTTTAATGTATTTTATGTAATGAATTTTATGTTATTTAATGTTTGCGTAATTTAATTCTGTAGCGGGTTGTGGGTTTATAGGGGAATAGGGTGGGATGTAATTTAATTATATTAAATTAAATATTAATTTTTTGCAATTATTAATAATTTTTAATTACATTTTGCTTTCTAGTTCTGTAGCGCGTTGTGGGTTTATAGGGGAATAGGGTGGGAAGTAATTTAATTGTAGTTAAGTAAATAATTTTTTTCATTTATTGGTATTGATTTTTAATTTATTGTTAATTAATTTTTAATTGGTAATTAATTTCTATTAATTGGCAATTAATTTTTATTAATTGGTAATTATTTTGTATTAATTACATATTTGATAATTATGATAATTGTATTAATGTATTTTCTGTAGTGGGATGTGGGTTTATAGGGGAATAGGGTGGGAAGTAATGTAATTGTAATTAATTACATATTAAAAATACTTTTTGTGTATTGATAATTAATTTACTGTTAATTTTTAATTGGTATTCATTTTTATTATTAATTAGTTTTTGTTATTGAAAATGAATTAGTTGTTAAATAATTATGAATAGGTTATTAATTTTTAATAACTAATATGTAGTTGTATTTCTAATTAATTATTACATAATATTAAATTGGTTATTAATTTCAATTAATGTTTTATTGGTATTGATATTTAATTTATTTTTAATAATATATTAAATCATTACTTTCCCTACTGTGGGAATAGTAATTTCACCCTCCCGCTATCCAACGCTTTCCCTACTGTTGCACTCTCTGGAGTGGGAATAGTATTTTTTACCCCTACACTATCCAACGCTTTCCCTACTGTTGCACTCTCTGGAGTGGGAATAGTAATTTTTACCCCAACGCTATCCAAAGCTTTCCCTACTGTTGCACTATCTGGAGTGGGAATAGTAATTTTCACTCTCCCGCTATCCAAAGCATTCCCTACTGTTGCACTCTCTGGAGTGGGAATAGTATTTTTTACCCCTACGCTATCCAACGCTTTCCCTACTGTTGCACTCTCTGGAGTGGGAATAGTAATTTTTACCCCTACGCTATCCAATGCTTTCCCTACTGTTGTACTCTCTGGAGTGGAAATAGTAATTTTTACCCTTCCAATATCCAACGCTTTCCCTACTGTTGCACTCTCTGGAGTGGGAATAGTAATTTTTACCCCTACGCTATCCAACGCTTTCCCTACTGTTGCACGCTCTGGAGTTGGAATAGTAATTTTTACCCTCCCGCTATCCAACGCTTTCCCTACTGTTGCACTCTCTGGAGTGGGAATAGTAATTTTTACCCTAACGCTATCCAACGCTTTCCCTACTGTTGCACTCACTGGAGTGGGAATAGTATTTTTTACCCCTACACTATCCAACGCTTTCCCTACTGTTGCACTCTCTGGAGTGGGAATAGTAATTTTTACCCTTACGTTATCCAAAGCTTTCCCTACTGTTGCACTCTCTGGAGTGGGAATAGTATTTTTTACCCCTACGCTATCCAACGCTTTCCCTACTGTTGCACTCACTGGAGTGGTAATATATATATTTTTTTTTTGCAGAGTTTTATATAGAGCGAACTAGAACCGAACCGAATCAGTTATCAGAGCACTTTACAAAGCACCAGTTACATTACATGAGGACACACTTTCATTTTAGGCACGGGGAGATTAAGTGATTTGCCCAGAATCACAGGGGTTTTTTTGGTGTCGTTACCGAGACTCGAACCCAGATCCCCAGGTCCGAGGTTGAGCGCCTTAGAGGCCAACCCCTCTCCCCATGTTACCCTCCTGCTATCCTACGGTAAAATATTGTACATTTTTTATTAATAACTTAAATTAATTATATCTTAATTTTAAGGTTATTTGAGTATTTTTAAGTATGTTTTAGTTAATTATATTTATTATTTCATTAATTTTAAATTACTATTAAGACATTTAAAAAAATTCGATATTTTGACTCACTATATTTTTTACAGACTATATTTTGGATTCGATATTTTTGTACTTACCTGTTTGTAGATAGGAATTCGATATTTTGGCATTCTATATTTTGGTGACTATATTTTGGTAAGTCTATATTTTGTCATTCTATATTATGTCAGTGATCCGTCCCGACCCACCATATAGAGAGGGAGAACAGTGGCATATTCTGGAGCCGTCACTATGCTTCACAATGAAATTCTGTTATGGTACGGGTAGTTAGCCTTAATGTAAGGGGCCTAAACTCACCTGCATAGAGAATAGCACTCTCATCCCAATTAAAGTGAACACAATGTGACATATGCCTCCTACAGGAGACCCACCTTGTAAAAAAGGACTGGGGTTGTATGCGATCAAAGTGGTTCAACCGCAAATTCTGGTCGACAGGGCCGAGCAAGAGGTCGGGGGTAGCCATACTACTCGCCACACACTGTAAAGGCCAGGTCATTCAAACACTGTTAGAAATGGTGTCTCTAATTGGCAAGGGTTGAACCTTTGTCCAAATAGGGACCCTTCTTCCTAATCAGGATAAGGGAGTTACACTCCTGAAATAACCCCTGCTCACCCCCTTGTAGGTTGGTACGAGCAGTCAGGCTTATCTTAGAGGCAGTGTGTAAATCATTTGCATATAACTAACAGTAATACAGTGTAAGCACAACAAAAGGACACCACACCAGTTTAGAAAAATATCCAATATTTTTATATACTTAAGACAAGACAAAAAACAATAAAAATCCACAATACCATACTTCAAAATCTTCACTTATCAAGATATGCTTTAGAAATAGTTCCTTGATGTCGATAGCTCCGTCTGGGGCGATCACGAAGTTGTGAGCAAACAAATCCAAACAGTTCTAGCTGACTGCGGCGTCGTAGGCCAACTACGTACGGTGTCGGAAAGACCCGCAAACAGTACCTTTTAGAAATGCAGGGCGTCGATGACCTCTTGTTGAGCTTCCGAAAACATGGCGTCCACAGGCATCTGTTCTGGGAGGACTGTGCAGGAGTCGTCGGGGCCCTCAAAGTCACACACTTTGCAGGTCGATCTCCTCTCTGATGGAGTCAGGAGCGCTGGCGTAGGCAGGCATCGTGTGCTGCGGTGCGAAGTGCAGTGATGCGAGGTGCAGTGCCCTCAGGTCACGATGCGAGCAGCAGCTCAGTTGTGGCATCAGATGACGTCGTCGGTGAGACCAGCGTCGTGGTGCGAAATGAAGGCGGTGCTCATCAGGGTGCTGGTAAGTCACTGTGCAAGCATCGGCGGTGTCGTTCTGAAGCGCTGTCGTCAGTTGATGAACTGGAGTCGATGGTGCCGGTGTCGGTTGGCCAAGGCTACCAAGACCCTCTTAACAAAAACCCATTCTTTGATTCCACCTGACACTTCTTCCCTATTCCACAGAGGCACTTGCCTGAAGGTCTCCATTAGGCATCCATTCGGTTTAAAGGCAGTGTATGCCACCACTTCACGCGTGCCCCCAGCTTCCCTGGTGTAGGTAATGTGGGCACTAGGGTATCCATGGGTGGGGTGGCTCTCCAACCTGCTGTCTTCCAAGGGGTTCCTCCAGGGTCTGCTGGGAAGGGTCCTTAATCTTTAAAAATCCAACTGGGACTTCCACATAGACTTGTACGGAGCATGCAGCCCTGTTCCCACACTGCACACGCTTTCTATGGGGTCACTATCTACTTACCTTGGGTGGTTCTGTGGGTTCCCACCAAACCTACGTCCTCTCGACAGCATCCTTACTCAAGTTGTGGTTCTTATATCACTTTCTTAATATGTTTTTGGTTCCCCCTGGGCCCTCTGTGTATTTCATGTTATTTACTGTAAATTCTTGATGAAGTATTGTGTTCATTGTGTTTATCTCCGAGTTAGAGATACAAGAGAGTATTATATAATAAATACATATTTTTATAAATACTGAGCGTGTTTTTTTTCACCTAATCTATACTTAAAGATTGCATTCTGGTATAACAAGCTGGTTTACACCCCTTCTGGAGTAAGCCTGAAGGCTGCTCTACACAGCTACCACTTAGAGAGCTTTCTAAAGTTGTCTTAGACCTCTTAAATCACCATAAGTGTTGTCTGGTGCAAGGTGCCCGCTTACATAAGTGAACTTTAGATACCAGCCCAGCTTCTCATAGAATTCATCAATCTGTTCTTTACACTCAAATGGAATACTATATAATGATTCTACAGACTTCTCCATTAAGTTTCCAGTAGCTCCTGAGTCTCCTAACAATTGAAAACAGACCAAACCCCCATCCCATGACACTTGGGCTGTTACAAGAACTGGTCAATATTGTCAAATACAGGGTGTTTGAGTTAAGGTTTTTGAGGCTATTTCATGCCGTAAAACCGAAACACTTGCCCATCTATGTTTCGGGTCATCTAGTTTCCCAATTCTCCTTTCTTCCTAGGTTTCACAGGACAATCTCATAGGAAATGCCCTTTTTTACTGAAATACAGACAAAGCTTTGACACCTTGTATCATTGTGCTTCTTTGCTCAATGGCCCCCTAAGACCTCCTATCTGCATGGGCTCAGGGTCTTCAGTTTTTTCCAGGTCTGTTTTCTTTTCCATATTTAGTACATGACCGTACTTTATCTCGAAGGTGCTCTGCCAGACAATGATCAAGTTTCACCACCAAGTCTATCAAATCACATCAATTCTCTGGTGGATCCACAACTTGGGCAAACAGCTCTTGTAATTCATCTTGAAGCCCTTATAGAATAAGGAACTCCTTTTAACTTCAGGCCAACATGACTCAACCACTAGCCTATTAAACGTAGTGATATCAATTAATACATCATTATTCCCTTGTGGTAAATTAAGCAACACACTGATTGAATAAAGGTATGTCGATTAAGTATTTTCTTTAATTTGAAAGCAGAATAATTATACAGCAATGGGTCATTTCTTTCAAACAAAGCTATTGAACAAGTCACAGCGGTACCCCCTAAATATGAAAATATAAAAGCTACTTTAGATTGCTCAGTAGGGAAGCAAGTGGGTTTACACACAAATGTAATTGATATTGATCTATAAATGTTGCAAATGTTGTAGGATCCCCAGAAAAAAGCACAGGAGGAGCTAAGGGAATAGTAAATGGAGTAGGCACTTGGATTACAGGGGTTCCTGTACCCTAACTGTTAGATTTCTGTGCTCTTTCTCCCAAACAGTCATGGCAACTACTGATGAACATAACAACATGGTACAACATTCAGACAAGGAGTTTGCTATTTGGTCAGTGTAAACCATTTGACTCATTACATTAAAAGAAAACAAAATGCTATCTTACTTGGGATCAAATGGAAGGAAAGAAACCCACCTCTTAACTTCTGATTCTGAGAAACTAAAGCATGTCTGGGTGGGGAGTGTGATATACATTTTTGGGGTTCTACAGACCCAAGTGGCTCTACAGAGGTAATATTTTTCACAAATAACAATATCGGAGTGGCCATTCTGCTACATACAAGACTTGCAGACAAGTACAAAAACATGGGTAGATGTCGCAAGCATTACATGTTTGCCCATCTGAAAGATTTTGAGCGCACTATTGTTGTTGGTTTCAGTTATGCCCCAACTGGAGAAAAAGTACCCTGGCTTTCTTCATTGAGTAGACTACTAATTTAATTTGTCTCTAGTAAACTGTTATAAGGGGGAGATTGGAAGATGGTACTAGATTCTGTCATAGATAAAACAGGCCGTCCTTCATGATTTAGTGGCTGACCATTTGCTGCTAGATCCCTTGTGTTTGCCCTACCAAACAGCAAAATAATACTCATTCTTCTCCTCAATGCATGAATCAGAATCCAGGATAGACTTTTTCTCACTAAATAGGGCCATCTTTCCTAAAGTGCAATCATGTGACATCGAGGTTAGTTACCTAGCGGATCAAGTGCCCATATATCTAACACTGGACCTCCTGCTGAGTTGTCCGAAGGCCCGTCCCAGGTAAATGAATGTTCTGAAACTCAGTTACCCGGAAGACAAAAATAAATTTGAAGTGGTATTCCAAGAATATATAGTGCTTAACAACCTTCCGCTGATTCTCACAATTGCTTTGTGCAGCTTCGAAAACTTATATCAGAGAACAACTCATTAGGAACTCAAACATTGCTCACAAAACCGCAGAAGATAAAAGTTTAACTCTGTGGTTGAACATTTGTGAGCTGTATAACAGATACCGTATACATTATGCATCTTACAGTAGGCCTTTCATACACCTTAACGAGGTGAAAATATGAACTGAATGTGATCGTCTTATTGACAGCGTAAAAATACCTGACCCATATAAAAGGTAAAATACATGAACATGGAGAAAAGGCGGGAAGGCTCTTAGCCTTCCAGTTGGAGCGAATGAAATCTCAGGCGGCCATACCTGCCTTACAAGAGAAACAATCTTGACTCACTCAGTGGCTATCGTGAATAAATATATAACTTTCGATACCACATTCAATGCCTTTGACCATACAGATGATACAACACAAGAAGATGCCTTCATGGCTAACATAAAGATCCCGACATTTCCTTCATAATGTAGAGATGAACTTGATAAAGAAATGTCAGAAGGGGAGAGAGTGGAAGTGATACAATGTAATTGGGCAAAGAGACGGGAGAGGACGGCTTTCCACTTGACTTTTACATAGCGACACATTGGCTCATAATACCACTCCTATCATGGATTTGTCTTGAAGACATGGCAACAAGGATTACTGTGCCCTGATTTTAATATGGCATACATATCCCTAATCCTCAAACTTGGGATAGACATGCTCTTCCATATTACCTATCGGCTTATCTCACACCTAAACTGCAATATAGAAGATTCTGGGAAAATATTAGTTGTAAGATTGAGTAAGGTAATACACTTACTGGTGCACAAGAATCAGGTTGGGTGTGTACCACACAGCATCTCCAGAAACGATATGCAAACACAAACCTATCTACTTTGACAAATGAAGCAAGACGAAGACAAAAAAGTTCGACTATTCCTCAACATTGAGAGAGTGTTTGAACAGGTGGAATGGCTGTACCTATTCAGAACAATTCAACACATTTGGCACAATTTTCTAATGATGGTCCAATGATTCCACAGCCACCCTACATTGTAGATCAACTGTAATGGCTTCATTTTAGAAACTACCAATCTGTAAAGGGCCAGGCAGGGATGTCCCCTGCCACCATTGCTTTTTCTCCTGGCCTCATAACCCCTGGCCATCACAATTATAATGTCACCAAAGGTAACGGTGATCAGAACTACAGCAGGAAATGTCAAGTTAATGTTATACACGGACAAACTTCTCTTAACAAATGGAAACTTGATGACCTCAATATCATCATTGATTAAGCTTATCAATGACTTCTCTCTCTTCTCAGGGTATAACAGGCTATGACACCATCTATGACCTGAAAGGCTCTGCGTACCCTACTGGCAACTACCCTGTAGACTGAAGCATATGGAGGTATTGGTCAAAAGAGACTTCATCAAGGTGAAAGCCAACATAATGACTCTACTTGAGAAAACAAAAACTAATTTAATCAAATAGGAAGCATTGAAATTTCTTCAGGGGAAGTGTGCAAATTGTTAAGATGGTGTTGGACCACAGATTCAATTATGTTTGGCATGTTGTCTCTCAAAATACCAGCTGCTAAACTACAACTGATTGACTCCAAAATACATACATTTGACGGATGTCACACACCGCCTAAACACACTTCAATGATTATATAGACTGCCACCCACCCCTGGTGACCTCCACCACCTGCACTTGCGAACATATTACAGGGCCCATCTTCTCTCTCAAATGACATATCATTTAATACCCCATTGACACATGGCTCAAACCGCAGCTGCAAAGATCCATGAAGGATCCTAATACCCCATATAGAGGGCATAAAGCATCTAATTGAATGCTGGCTGAAATGGTTAGCGTTTGTAAACCAACACATGAAGTCATTGGGGAAAATGGGTTCTTGCTTTCCAAAGCCCTATCTAGCATAATACGGCACCTACAATAGACAATGCACGCTTTATATGGCAGGAGGGGAATCATAAAGGAATAGTGACTGGTGCGCAAGCATCCTTCTCAGATCTTTCAACAGAATTTAATATGCCAAAAAAAACAGTCTGCAACTAGTTGTGATTAAAAAACTGCCTGTAAATGCAACTTGGGCCACAACCGTGGGACCAAAATCCCTCCTCCTTACAAAATACTCTTTTGAGATGACAACATTGCACAACATTGATTTGAGGGATATACGAGCTCCTGGTCACAAAACTCTTCTCTAACCCAACAATATGAATTCTACAATATAGATAGTAAAGGAGATTAAAAACCAACTGTACAGAGGAGGAATGGTCTCATCTTCTAAAAAACTCATGACAGTGACCTTAGGGACGAAACCCTTCAGATGAGTTCCTTTAACGTACCAGGGGACTGGCACTGGACACCCTTCAGACTCTACAAGGTGAAATGTTCCACTTCATCAGAGTGCTGGCACTGCAGACACCCCGACGGAGATATCCTACATACACTCTGGTCCTGTCCCTATATTTAGATGTACTGGCGCCACGTTTTGAGTACATTTTGGGAAACAAGTGGCCTAACCTTTATTCCCTTACAACATCTAATATTACTACACAATACACAAGACATAACAGGCCTAAATAATCATGAATAGAGATGGATAGACGCCATCCTGGCAGTAGTTTAAATATGCTTTATCAGACTATAGAAGAAATCTGCAACACTGGAAAATGATGACTGGCTGGACACTATACCCACAATGGCAATGCACATAAAACGAATCTGCTGGCTAAACAACCAAGTTCAAATATTCAGTACCATTGGGGGTCTCTTAATACCTATACCCTGTCACAGCTTCTCTCGTGCGGAAACGGGAAGGAGGTGGTTGAACGACATCGGAGGGTACTTACTGTAAAATCTCATTAAGCAGATAATACTGTATGATCTATCTATGATATATTTTCTTCTGTATTGAAATATGGTTTCAGATCACAGAGGTAAGGTGGTTCAGGACTGATGATGCTTATCTCATTTCATTAGTGATTTCCATCCCCAAGGGATGATCATTGTTTACAAAATCTTTCTGCTGTTTCTACAATATTATTGTCATCAGGTACATCTAAACTTTTAAAGTAGATACTTCTCACCAAGTTTTGCATCTGGAATAGTTACATGTATTTCGCATGTACTTCAATAAAAAAAAGATTGAAATACATTGCTTCCTTGAGGAAGGCATTCCTACTTGTACCAAGCTAATGTGTAAGGTTTGGATTTCTCATGAGAAACCTGTTTACGTGCAAGTGGTAGATAGTTTGACCTTTATGGGAGCTAAGTCATGCTCGCATAAAGAATAAGCCCCTTTTCTCCGTAGTTTAATAATCTAGTTTTCCACATCCACCATATTCCAGACTCAAAATATAGCCTTTTGTAAAAGAACATTTCAGCAATTCACTTCAGACCCCTTTGGGGGAGACACAGGGCAAGGGAGGGGCTACTGGGCCTCAACATTGGGGTCATAGACAGTCTTTTATTTCACTTCACTGGTTTTTATCCAACAAGCCTCTTCCAGTTTGTAATAGGACCACCTGGCTCCTTGGCTGCTCACTGGCTTGCCCTTTTCTGGGCTAGGCGCAAGCTTGCAGTTCTTTTCATCTTCCTCAGTGGTCGTATTTTGGTGATGCAGCTGTGTTGGCGGATGGTTACTCAGGGGAGTGCTGGATTTTTTCACGGCTGGTCCAGTGGGTGCTTGCCGCAGCACTGCTAGGACTGCTGAGGGGTAGATGACAGACCTTATTGCTTGGATTGTGGAGCATTGCTTTCAGGCATGCTGAGGTCTCAGGTCGCACAGCAGCTCTGGGTAAGGTTGTGACTGGTTGCAGATGCAATGGCTTTGGGCCATGATTTCACAATTCTTACCAGAAATCACACAGGAGAGACTGTGCCCCACCAGAATAAGTGCACACAGATTTCTCTTTACAGTCATCCAAAGTACAGGGGATACCAAGCATGCCGCTTCTTCTGAATAGTCCTTCCTCCTGCAAGGTTCCTTGTGCAAAGATATCGACTGACTAGCTTCTAGGCACTTCAAAAAAAGTAATCAGCTTTTGCAGCAAGGGGTGGACTGGGGCGAAGCCTTCACACTGCTGGGAAGTTGGCAGTCAGGCAGACACCAGCTTTGCTTACACAGCATTCTTCTGAGTACTCTTTGGAGCACTCCTTTTGTTTCTCATTGAGAACTTAGTCGTGGGAAAAAGTTGATCAGTGGTTCCTACTTTTATACACTCAAAGCAGACAGGAGATGTGGATGCACTTTTTGAAGTTTCAGAATGGGCTTGGAGTGGTTCTTCTTTCAAGTGTCCTCTGCAGGCTTTTCTCCAGACACAGCCTTTGTGTAGAGGGATGCATCTCTCAGCAGAGTACTCCACAGCCTGGAGCACCCACGACAGGGGCAAAAATAGGTGTGATCTTTCTGTACCTGACTTTCATCATTCATACTGAAGAGTGATCATGAGAAAAACAAAAGGCTGTCCTCACCTAAGGGACCCCTTTCACCTTGAACAAGACAGACTCCATCCCACGCTTTACATACCACATACCAAATGGTAATGCTTCAGGATAACTATTCTGCATTTCTTCCCATCAAAAGACCTACATTTCTAAAGCAGTCTTGTCTTCTCTTTCCAGACTTCACTTTCTAGGTCTCCTTCTTCCAGATTAATGAATGTGAACAATTCACTTCCACAGCCTAGAGAAACAACTTCACATCTATTGTGTGCACAAGCATAGCCTTGGCATACCCAAAATGGATCCCACAGACCTCTATTACTCTGGTTCACTAATACTCTCCAAGCATGTACCACATAGACCACATACACAAACAGGCAGAAAATACCGCTTGGATCTAAGTTTATACAAGTAGGCTAGTAGTCATCTACTCCAGTTACAAAGATTTAAAGGTCTGGTCACAACTAAGGATTCACTAAACACAGTACGGTTTCATCACTTCCCTATGTACTAAACCCATGACATGGACTGTAGTCACAATGTCTGTACAATGAGGGCACACTTGTGCTCCTTGAGGTCACAGGACAAGCCCAGGACCTCTCTTGTTACAGGAGGCATGCTTATGCATCTGCACACATACTAGATTAGTGTGAGGTTAACACCAAAATCAAAAACCAAATTCACCTGCTGCACACAGCAGTTAGACACTCAAGACAGGGGAACACAACTTTACACCATGCAGGGAACATTCCCATCCCTACATCTTCCAATATGGATTATGACATTCACACTCAAGTGGACCGCTTACAGTGGTATAACTGCAAAAAAGTATTAGAACTGTGATGTGGGACAAAAGGATGTGGTACTGGTGCAAATGATGAAAATGGGATGGTGGCAGAATGGGCAGAATGAGAGTAGAGAGATATAACCCTGGGTATTCACTGCCCGATAGCGTCAAAGTAAAAACAAAACCTACAAATTCAAGAATGCAGAGATAGAAAAAGAAATCCAGACCTGGATTAAAGTTTCACTCATGACATGAGGTCTTTTGGCAGTTTGCTTTGTTTTGCATGTGAAACAAGCAATCACAATTTTTTAAGTTGGGAAAAAAATATTTTAGGAAATCAGATTAGATTCATTGTAGTGGGTAGATAGCACAGATGGGATTTCAAGTGCTGATATGTGCATTAAAATGTGCAATTGAAACAAAGGGGCTTACAAGCAAGCTGTACTACCCAGCACAATGAGAGCTCATTGGAGGCTTTGGCCCTAGAAACTGAACATTCTGTACTCCCCCTTCTTGTGATAATGTCTGTAGCAGAAGTACAGCGTGCACGAAAAACATGATCCTGTGTACTGGCGCCCCATTCAGGAACCCTTTTTCCTTGTGGTAAAGTATAGGATATGATTTAGAATAATGAACAAGCATTGGCAAACCAAATTGCATGGATTCAAATTGGAGTCCTCATCAAACTGTTGAAAAGAAAAGCTTTCTGCAATGAAATAAACAAAACAAAAGAAAAACAAAATCACTTTCTGAGTACAAATAATATATGAGATAACGAAGTTAATGTGTGATGATTCAGGGTACTTCCAAGATGTAAAATAGTTGCTCATGCATTGCAATGCAAACACTTTACTTTATGACTACCAATCCAATTAAATCTAAAAGACTTTATTCGGATAACACTGTATCCATTAAAATAGAGCACATACAAGATTAAAATCACAATAAAACAATTATAATAGCGTAATCAAAAGTTCATAGTGTAAGGAACAAGAAACAGATGGACTTCACAGTAAAAACAATTACAGTAGCGTAATCAGAAATTCATAGTGTAAAAAACAAAGTACAGATGGGCTTCATGGGTTACACTTCGATTTGCGAGCCCCTGCAACTATTCGCAAAAAAGTACCAACATGCAAATCCAATTCATCGTTTTCCAATTTAAGTGTACTACTAGGTGCATCAGCTAATTGGATAGGTAACAATTGTTTTAAAAAATGGTATTATCAGCCATTGTGTATATTTTGTGTAGTACTTACAAAAAAATAAGAAATGTAAGAGTGGCCGTCCACTCTGTCCATCACATGGGCATGACAGGGAATCGAGTTTTGCATTATACTCAAGGGGAAAACAGAGAAAATATTTTACGGCCCCAGCTCTTAAACTAAAAAGGAGTCCTCTCTCCCAGTGCGACATCGGTAATGTGATATTGCTAGGCAAGCAGTGTTCAGTTTGCCCAATAGGCATAAAATTAACAACAGTTTGATTCATGTGAGCGGGCAAGAGAGGATAGTCAGGGCGTGGCTAGGGAGGACATGGCGGCTAGCTAGAGAGACTGGTCGGGAGTGCCGGTCTTAGGCGGCGTGCTGTAGCGGGCAAGAGAGAGGAAGTACGGCGGAATAGCGAGAAACAGCGATGGACTGCGGCGGCTTTCAAGTATGCTAACCCGTGTGAGTTAATGGGTGCGAGGGTTTGACAGTAGCGGCATAGCGGGGCTCGAGCTGAGAGAAGAGCGAGAGGCCGGCAGGCTTCTGTCGGCAAGCGGAGAACGGGGCTGGCGGCGGCGGCTTATGGAGAACGCGGATGGCGGAAGTACAAGCTGCACTGCACTAGTGGCAGTGAAAACAGCTGAGAAAGGAGCTGAGAAGGGAGCAGTAGGAATATCGACGGAGGTGCCTTCGCCGAAGGGGTTTGAGCGCTGGAGCCACGCAGCTCTAGAAAGAGGCAGAAGTAGGCGGGCGGCGGCAAGGCTTCAGTTCTCCGCAGGTGGGACTGTGGGGAGAGGGACAGCACAGGAGGGGAATCGCTTCCAGGCAAGTGTTTCCTCACCCCTAAAAAGCAGGGACCATCCCCGCTCTGAAATTCCCTCACAGGACCCAGCTGGGGAATTAAATAACTGTAAGGCGCAGGGTACACGGTCGAAGGAGAAAGGAAAAAGCCCACAAAAATCTAATTCAGGTTACGCACTGAGGAGCTCAGGGAAGCCTGTAGGGGGGGTGGAGCCCTCATAATACACAGCAGAAGAGTAAAACTTCTTACAAGCTGAACTTAAATTTAAAAAAACGCAAACAAACAGGTCAGGAATCCTCGGGAAGAAAATCTCTATTAACCCGTCTCTAAATTCTTATTTTAAACCTGTTCCTAAGACATTGGTTCTTGCCAGAGGATGTAAGCATGGAGAGTTAACAACTGAGGACTGGGCGGAACACTTAAGTCCGAATCGCTATAAAATTTTGGAGTTGGAGGAAGCTCCGGACGCAGAAGCGGGAGAGATGGAGCCCGAGGTTGGCAGTCTGTCAGAAACTCCAATAAAAGGGGGCCCATTTAAAAGCCCGATAGAATCAGGAAAACAGTTGGAAGGGAGAGCTGATGAGAATGGGGGTAAGATTGATGGGATTGAAGAGGAGGGCGCCGCTTTAGGAGATGGAGTGATGCACTCAGATAGTATGGTTATAGCCCTCCTGAGAAAATTAGATTTAGATGTTCATCGGGGGTTTGAGGAATCTAAAAGCAAGCAGGATGGTATTAGGGAGGCAGTGGGTTTACTGGAGGCTAAGTTTGACGAGTTAAATACACGGACAGGAAAACTTGAACAGGAGGTTAAGGAGATGCAGGCGGCAGTGGAAGATAATTGTAAAGAGCTCGAAGAGGTTAAATCTAGAGAGAGAGCCTACGAGGACCGGTTAGAGAGGTTGGAAAATATGCAGCGAAGAAATGACCTGAAAGTTTTGAAGCTTCCAGAGGGAAAGGAGGGAGAGGATTTAAAAGGTTTTGTGGTCCATTTATTAAAATCTGAGCTGCAGATAGAAGGTTCTGAAGAGGAGATTGCTGCTGATATACAGAGGATTCATCGCGATCCCTTCAGACTGAAGCCAAATCGGTCCAAGCCCAAAAGGGTTTTGATGAACTTTCTCACTTATAGCCTAAAAGAAAAGATCCTCGCCATGGCATTGAAGAAGGGCTCCCTTATGGCGGGGGAAGCCAAAATTGAGATCAGATCTGATCTGTCGGTAGTTACCGCAAATAGGCAGTGGGAGCTGGGGAAGCGAATTGAGCCCCTAAGGAAATTGGGGGCAACGGTGCAGTTAAAATTCCCAGCTTTCTTAAAAGTTATGTGGCATAATAAAATGTACTCCTTCAGATTTGTGGATGATGTGGATAGTTTCCTGGAGCACTGCCAAGGTGGTGGTGCATAGTCAACTGATGCAGTTTGAACTCACGGGTTGCGTAATTTGTAAATAGAAAACAAAATATATAAAAAAAAAAAAGGGTTATGTATAAAAGCTTGGGTAGCACATCTGCTGGTGACCGGCACTCAAAGGGCCTAGGTTTGGGCCTTAGGAAGCTGGAAGGGTTCTCCCAGGGAGGGGGGGTAATGGAGGGGAGGGGGGGATGGTTAGGGCATAGATGTGGGGGGGTGGGATAGGTAGAAGGGGGGGCGAAAAACAAAAATGTTCTCACGTGCTATGGACCACCTTGAGGGTAAGAAATTTGAGATCAATACATGATGGTGGAGGGTAAGAGCATGAGGGGAAAAACACAGATGGTGAGATGGGTGTCATGGAATGTTAATGGTTTAAGGGTAAAAGCAAGAAGAGATAGGATCCTGAAGTACTTAAGAGATACTTCAGCTAACATAATGATCCTTCAAGAGACTCATTTAACCGAGGAGGAGTGCAAACAATTTCTGGGTCGACTTTGGTGGATAAGGCAATTTTATACTTCACCACAAACAAGGGTCACTAGAGGAATACTGGTGATAATTAGAAATGGGTTAGACTGCCAGATAGAGAGTAGCATATCGGATGAGAAAGGCCGGTGGTTGATCGTGACCTTAAAGATAGCGGGATCATTATATAATATTATTGGATATTATGGCCCCAATCAGGACGATGTCACCCCGTTGCTAGAATTAACAAAAGAGATGACTGGGCTGTCAGGTTACATAGTTCTTGCAGGGGACTTTAATACAGTACTAGATGCCAAGCTTGACAGATCCGCGAACAGTAGAGCTTTGGGAAATTGCAAAATGGCGGCCAGTGTTAAAAATCTAATAGAGCAGTTTGGGTTATGTGATATTTGGAGGAGGCTGGCCGTGTCACGATCCAACGACTCCTCGGGATCAGGCTGATGCTAATATGGTTCCACCTCCAGCTTTCCCCGCACTCTGAATAAAATATACACAGAGCACGGTGGCAAGCAGGTGAGGGATATAACGCCGGGACGGGAACCTCTGGAGAAGGGATGCCTGTTGAGACAAAAACCAAACATCAATACCAGTCTCTTAACCACGTCTCCTATCTCTCTCTCTATGAGATCTCTCCCTACCTGATACTTTTCAGACTTTGGCGCCCTTCGTTATGGTGACCTGTTATGATGAGATGTCTTCTCTCATGTGTGACTCAGGTTTCCTAAAGAGAACACAACATACATTAGACTGCTCTTCCTGTTCCCTATTTTAACTCTATACCATCTGCTGGCCATACATACATACCATACAGTTAAGTTCCCTTGAAAATAAGGCTGAAGACAAAGAAGCCAACGAGTTCGCCAGCTCCCAAGAAACGTGCAAAAAAAATAGGAAAAAATAAGCAACGTCTTAAAAGTACAGTTCCAGGACAGACACCCAGTTCTTAGGTCCAGAATGTACCAAGAGCAGACCACACAGTTCCAGTAATCAAAACCACTGTATATCTACTGTCACTAGTTCAAAAGCCACCAAAAAGCTAGTAGGATTACTCTGGAAAGAAAGCGATATAAACGATACTCTCTTACCAGAGATACTTCATGTAAATTTCTTCCTCGCTGTTCTGAACACGAAAGGGTGCAATCCTGCGTCTTCCGTATCAGAATCACCAAGGGGGTAGAGGTTAACAGAGGTCGATGAGAGGGGGCAATCCTGCGTCTCTCACAAGGCGACCAACACACCTCTACAAACAAAGAGAACCAGCGCCAGCAGAGAGGGTGAAAATCCTGCGTCTCTCATTCCGGCCAAGAGTTCCGACGCGAGAGGGGGAAATCCGGCGTCTCTCGCCCCAGAACAGAAATAATTAACTGACACTCCAAAGCGGAGGAAACACTACCAGTGTCTCCCTTCCGGACCGCAAACCCGCCGTAGAAATCCGGCGTCTTGCACGGCACTTCCGCAGCAGCAGAGCGCTTCCTCAAGAACGGTAAATGTGGTCTCTGGAATAAAGCACAACCAGGCGGCCATCAAACAATTCCTCTACTAAGGACAAAATCACGTGCACCGCTCCCGGTGTTTCGCGTTCCTTTATGGCCTCGCCCATTCTTCCAGTCTACAGCAGTTCTGGGAGATGTAGTTTTCTAACTGTTTTCAGGTAGGCACACGTCGCATCCTGACAGGCCGGGACTGGGCTTGGATACACATATTACAATAAAAAATATAGTCACAGATCTAGAATAGACTTCTTTTTATTAGATGCAAGATTAACGGATAAAGTGAAAGAGGTTGTACACGTAGGGGTTCATTTGTCCGACCATTCAGCGGTCTCCCTAGAATTGGAAATTGGGAGATGCGACGTGGATTCAGTCTGGAGGCTAGACCGTACAGTTCTGTATGATCAGGAAACAATGCAGTCCCTTCAACAGGAGCTTGAGGTCTTTATCGAACAGAATATAGGATCAGCTAGATTGGATATTGTATGGGAGGCCACTAAGGCTTTACTCCGGGGCGACTGGGAACCCTGGGGGCTAAGAGAAGGAGAGCATACTACCAGGAAGTACGGAGCTTGGAGCAGGAAATCCGAGAGTATGAAACCATTATTATAAATTCGGGGGCAGCTCCTGAGGAGGAGACTTCAGGAGCTGGAAGGGTTAAAGGAACAACTCACTGCCGTGATTAACAGAAAGGTGAAGGAGAGATGGGAGGCTTCTAGGCAGGACCATTTCGAATACGGAGAAAATCCAGGCAAACTTCTAGCATGGAAGGTTAGGAAAGATAGGGTTAGAAACATGATAAAAGAGATTAAGGTTGGTGTAGAGGGAAAATTAGCCTCAAACACAAATGAGATTGTGGAAGCATTTTATAATCATTTTGAGGAAGTGTATAGCGAAGATTTACATCCGGACAAGCAGGAGATGAAGGAGTGGGTCAGAGTTCTAAAGTCCTCTACGGAAGAACACCGAAGAGTTTTGAATAGAGAGATCAGGCAGGAAGAGGTAGAGGAAGGTATTAGGCAGGCAAAAAAAGGCAAAGCACCTGGCCCCGATGGTCTTCCTGTAGAAGTCTATAAGAGTTTGATGCAGGGGTTGGCACCATTACTAACAAAGGTGTTCAATGAGGTGTTTTCTGAAAAAAGGGAGATTCCTGCATCGTGGGACCAGGCAAACATAATCATCATACCTAAAGCTGGCAAATCTCCGAAATACATGGACTCATACAGACCCATCTCACTCTTAAATTGTGACTACAAGTTGATTGCCAAGATTTTGGCAGATAGGCTGGGTAAAGTTATTCCGTATTTTATTCACGAAGACCAAAAAGGATTTGTGAAAGGCAGACACCTAAATGAACTAACGTTTTCCCTGATAGGTAGCATAGATGTTGCTGTCGAGCAAAAGCTTCCTCTGGCGGTGGTGGCTCAAGACGCTGCTAAAGCTTTTGATCGTGTAAATTGGAAGTTTTTGAAAATTATATTAGAGCATCTTCAGCTAGGGGAAAACTTTCTTCAAATGATGTCACGATTATATCACACGCCAAACTCTAAGGTTTTGGTTAATGGAGTTCTTACAAAATCTATCAGGATTATGCGAGGAACCAGGCAGGGGTACCCCTGTCCACGCTTTTATTTGACCTTTATATTGAACCATTGGCTTGCAAAATAAGAGAGACAGAGAATATCCCTGCTTTTACGTTTCAGGGCTGGTCAAGGAAGATAGGGCTATATGCAGATGACATTGTAGTGCTAACATCAAACTTGACAAAATCACTGGTCGAAATTGAAAGCATCACAAAGAAGTTTGGAGAAGTCTCAGGATATCGACTAAATTCTGATAAAACTGAAATTATGGCTTGCAATATGGCGGTGGAGCCTGGAATTTCAAAAAAACAGATCAGATATCTGGGGATACAAATCACTCAAGATATAAAACAGTTAACATTGGTAAATCTGGCCAAAACAAGGAAAGACATTACCGTATTATTGAGAAATTGGAGCTCAATACCACTGACTATGATTGGTCGGGTAAATTTAGTTAAGATGATGGTGCTTCCTAAGTTGACCTTTTTATTTGATTCTATTCCTCTTATGTTTGAGAAAGAGGGGGAAGCTAAACTACAGAGCGAAATTGGTTCATTTATCTGGGGCTCCAAGGGGTCAAGGTTATCTTGGAAAAAAATTCGGAGAAAATACGCTAAGGGAGGTTTAGCAGCTCCAGACTTTCAAATTTATTCTTGGGCCTTTTTGCTTAAAAATTGTAGAATGCTTCTTGGAATCCCTAATAATTCAGCAATAGGGTACCTCTTTGCTGCCATGTTGAAAGTAGAAAAATGCCATGTGCGGGGTTTTTTATATAAATTCGCAGATCCAAAGTACTTTAAAAAAATTAGACTGAAGGTCTTAAGAGATTTATCTACGGTGTGGTACCGTATCAGGCGAGTGACAAAAATTCCATACTTCAGCGCGGCTGCACCAATCTGGGAGGCTCCGGGGGCTCCAAGTTGGACGGAAGATGTATTAGCTAGGGCATTAAAAACAGAGGGCCCACAGGTTTGGGGCGAGTTGTTTTGCGAAGGAGCTTTGTTACCGTGGGCGGTCTGCGAGCAACTTTGGGGTCGTAACTTTGCAAAATGTAAGTATCTTCAGATACAAAGCTGGGCGGTAGGTAAGGGAAAGTTGATTGGACAACACAACGAGTTCGAAGAGAAGCTGGTTTCAAACATCTGGATAAAAAAGAAGTGGCAACGTGGTATTGGGAAATAGTCGAAATGGAGGATGGCCCTTTCCAACTTCCAGAAGTCCTGTGGGGAGAGTGCTTGCCGAGGATCGCACCAGAAGAACAATGGCAAGTAGATATGTTGATTCTTTACAAAGTGGTAAAACCTGCAAATTTAAGGAGGAATCACTTGTTCACTCTCCACAGGGCATATTGGACCCCAAAGAGGCTCGCTAAATTTAAAGATGGGGGCATGGTGTTATGCCCTAAGTGCAAAAGTCCAAATGAAGATGACATTCATATGTTTGCGACATGCCCAGAGATTCAAGATTTTTGGGCAGCTGTAAGTACAACGCTATCAAAAATGATGGAGCTAAATATTACGGTAAGCCCTGAAAAGATCATCTCGGGCAGATTGGACACACAAGGGAAGGGCCTTGATGATAATTACAAGCTGTTTTTCTATGCCATTTTGATTGCTCGAAGAGAAATATGTAAACTGTGGGTATCGTCAGAGCCTCCGACAGACTTAATGTGGATTAGAGCTATGAGAGCCATAGCTACGTTGGACATGGCCGGGCAAAATAACAGGAAGCACCAGTTTTGGAATTTATTGTTAAATCACTATGGGTGAGGGATACGGGAGTTTCAATATTTTCTGATTTTAAGGATGCGAGAAGAATAATGGTCCGATGATTAAGTCACTTTGGATGCTCTTGGAGGTCAATGTAGTCTATATGCTTTTCTGCACCAGGTATGGCTGTGGTACCGCCCATCCCTCTTAAGCCTACAAGCCTGCAGTATTAGCAGTAGGAAACAACCTCTCATAGTTGAGTTGAAAACCACCTAAGGGCGCTACAAGATAAGAAGGGGTGGGAAGTGGCGTATGAGGAAAAAAAAAAAAATATATAACTGTTTTCTTCTTGAAACCCTTCCGTGCGGCGCACGTTCAGCGGACGTCGCGTGCACTACCTCGGTAGTGCTGCGCCCGTCCGCTGAACGTTCCGGCCCTGCCCACGCAATAGAACGTTCCGCACCAGCACGGAACGTTCGGCGCAGCGGAGGGGTTAATTTCATCTCTAGTCTTTCCACACTATAAAGTGCATACAGTACTGACCTAAGAACTTTCTTATCTACAGTCTCAGCTGTGTCTGGATTTAAAAACAACCCTTCAAAATTAACACTTACTATGCTCTTATTTACCCCAGCAAGCCATGGGATATCCATCCCTTTCTCACAGCTAATGCAATCATCTATTATCTCCCTGGTGGGAGCTGCTGCAGGATTTTTCCTTATGGCTAGCCAAAACAATGCGGGCGTGCCCTTATGAAATCTTACTACCATTCTCAGTGTTCTTGAGGCAATCAGTCTGAAGAACCGGAGAAAGAGGGTTTGATTTAATTGGAAAGTCAAAACTCTTAAAAACCTGAACACCCTCACATGTTGCAGACACTGTTCACAACCCAAGTACTCGTTGGAAAGCAAATATGGTACATTTTACATATGCTTACATTTTTAGATTAAGCAAGAGAAAAATTAAAACTGCTCTCTTACGCAAAAAGGACTTTCCATTTTGAAACTAAAAATGTGGTTGATTGTGCTGAAATTCTTCAGCTGACCCTTACATGCTTTGCAAACTATACGCCTAATTCTCCATTCATTGAGATGAGCATGCATTATGAGTGTTTGCCTTTCGTGTACTATTGCAAATCATTTCAACAGAATTTTACATATTGTGGGACGAAGGGACACCTCAGGCAGAGAGAACACATTCCAAAAGTGTCTTGAAAGAAAGTCTCACTTTTTCATTACTTGGTTGTTCTTATTTTAGCTACCATTTCCCAATTAAGGTTGATTTTGTGTTTATTCCCGCACAGAAAAATTGTTATGATTTTGAAACGCTTCTGATTGAAAGAAATTGTATCAAGTTATTAAAATGTCTCGTCGATGTAATAAATTCTGTCTGCACCCTGTCAGAAATTTCTATTAACTTGTTTACTTTTAAAACAAATTCAGTGTGTGCTTGTCGAATCTCAACTGCTTAATATATTTTTCAATTTCCTCACTAAACACACTGAATTATATACCAGACCTCAGAACATATTAATGAACATCATTGGGTGAAAATGTTCATGGAACATATTGTGACTAGACATCATCTTGTCATCACAAAAAAGCTCAGGACACGTTGGAATTGAAGACTTGAGTTCTTGTAAGAAACACACGTTCCGCAATCTTTCCGCCTTTTTGTCAATGTGGATGAAACATTGTATAAAATGTAGTGAAGCATCCTCCGTATCAACTTTTGGTGACGCGGAATAGGTCACATATTCACTTGGCAAAACACTTAATAATGTCACTTAATGTTTTGTCGCTGATTGGACAATTTGTTTGTCGTTGTGCAGATGGGTGAAGGGATGAATGAATGAGTCAATGTTTGGAAAAATGGTTGGATAAGTCAACAAATGGATGGATGTATCAGAATACTTAAGACAGAAAACAATAATCTGTAAATTGGATGGGAAAGATGTGAACCGGGGACGGGGGGGCAGGGGTGGTGGCCGGGGTTGGGAATTGGGTGTAAAGGGAAAAGTTAGTTCTGATGCTCCCGTTAGGATATCCAATATCCAATCTTGGTTAGATTACGCTGGAGGCAATAAGTTGCAATGGACTATAGAATCATTAGTTTTCACAGACTGTAAGTCGATGTCCATTTATATGTAGGCCAGCACACCATTGTAGGCAGCCATACATGTTGCACAGCTGCTCCATATGGATATCTTTAAAGGGGGCAAGACAAGAAAGGAAACTGTATACAAGCATTGACATAGACAATAGGTCTCACATTTGGGACCGTATAAGTACTTAGCCATATTTAGCCATGCAGCACCATATCATGGGTGCTACAACATATCGGGGGGTCTTTGCCCGCCTGCCATCCTCGTGGAAAACGGGACCGCCCGCGAGCTGTGCGGCGGTCCCGCCTAGCATATTATGATGCGCCCGCCACAGTGGCGGGCGCATCATGCCTTTATAACATTGCAGCGGGCGGTTTTCACACCAGCACCCGCCGCAATGCTATAAATGCTTGTGATGCATTTGCATACACAAAGCGGCAGGCACCGCCCAGTGCCTGCCGCATTGTGTATGCAAATGCAGGGGGGTACCACAGGTACCCCCCATGTGCACCCCCCCTCGCCTTCACCATGGGGGCCCACAGGGGGCCCCCAAAGTGAAGACTGCATGCCTCAATGCCGCCACGGAAAGGCATCTGATCCTGGCCATCCTAATATGGCTGGCGGTGTCTGAAAGACACCGCCAGCCATATGAAAAGAAGTGCATCACTCAGGCCTTGAAAGGTAAGAGGAGCTTTATTCGGTCCAGTCACAGCAGCTCCCCGGCAGCAACTGCCGAGAATGGAATCAGCACATGTGTTCCACGCAGGGAACACTCTATACAGAATGCAGTGACAAGATGAGAAATCCCAACACACCTCCCTTTCTTCATAAAGAAAACAAAAGAGGAAAAGAGAGAAAATAGAAAAGAAAGAACCAAAGGAAGGATGAAGACAGAAGCAAAAAGAGATGAAAAACCAAAAGGCAACCAGAAAAGAGAAATAGACACAAGTAAAAATTGCTGCCGAGAATGGAATCAACACATGTGTTCCACGCAGGGAACACTCTATACAGAATGCAGTGACAAGATTTTTTTTTAAGATGAGAAATCCCAACACCATATGAACCCTTTCCGCCCCGGCCGCAAGGCGACCGGGGCGGAAAAGCAGCGGACGGTGTTTACGTCCGCCGGGGTCCCCACCGCCATTGTAATATGGCGGGGGTGAAATGGGTGGCGGCCGGTGACGGATGTCGGGCGGATCGCCACCACCTGCATGGCGGTGGCAATCCTAATGGGCCCCCTAGTGTTCTTTTTTAATGTGGAAGCTTTGACACTAATAGGCACATTTTAGCACTCTATTTAGAAGTGCCTATTTAAAATGTTATTTTTGTATAACTGATAGTTTAAACTCACATGTCTGGAAGTGCATTTATACGAAATAATGAAGAAAAAAAGAGCTTTAGTGAAATCATTGATTTTCCTGATAACACAGTTTAAGCAAATAAACCACAATAACACAATTTAAGCAAGGAAGCCACAATAACACAATTTAAGCAAGGAAGCCACAATGTGTCCAGATTTTCTGGTTTCATTTTTTACAAATCAGCCAACCAATGGCAAAACAACAGACAGCTTGGATTCAACTCAGTACCCTACCTATTCTAAAGGCAAAGCTTGGACCTGATAAATCTACTTAGCTCACTTTTTATGGGAATCCCCGAGTGCCTTAAACAACAGCATCACCTCTATTATTGCACAGTGACATGAGCCTGTTACAGCTCTTACTTGTGTGACTGTGGGGCAGACTGGTCAAAGAGCTGATGGGTATTTGAGGTTTAGCATGTCCTGTAAAGGAAGGCACGCCAGTACAAAAGTTTGATGTTATAATAATCCGCTCCTGAAATGCAGTACTATATAACTAAACCAAAGGTAGCCCTAGCTCAAAATCTCCTATACTAGCGGTTACAATCGGAAATCTGAATGACACAAGCCATCCTCCACAATGTACAAATACAGGGAGGCAGAACAAATTCAAGTGAAACAACTAGGGCAATGAATCTCTCAAGCAAGCTGGCGTACTGATCCTAGTAGAAACCTCAGGGCAGACTCTTTCATATGAGGTGTCTAGAAGGGGCACATACTGAAGCATGGGAAGAGGATGAGAAGGCGGCACCATGTAAGGAATGGGAACTTTCCACCAGCACGTCTATTCTTCCTGACAATTTTGCGCCCACCTGTAACCTCTACACGGAGGTCTTTGAATACTCGTAAAGGAAAGTGGGTCCTGTACTAAAAGAATGGCTTTCTCTAGGACATGTCCTTTCTAGAAAGTTATGAAGTGTTCTCTGCTCCTCTTTTGTGGTGACACACTAATGTGTGCTACCTACAGTACAACTCAAGTGGACTGTAGGTGGCATTCTGGATAAAGATAGATCTACAACAACCTTCATCTCAGCGACGGAGTGGTCCAGGGAGCAGGCTAACACAAGAACCTAGTAAGGGTCGCAGGAGGTAGCTGACCAAAAGCCATGCAAGCCTAACACTATCCAGAGATGGGACAGAAAGAGCACCCGCAAGCCCCACTATCTGCCACCAAACCACAGGAACAGGACAGCGGCAGCTAGCACAACAGAGCAGCAGCACACAAACACCAACCATGCAGCATTTGGTGGGTGAGGGCGCAGAAGTACCATGAGCAGTGGGTTAGATGGGGCCCTTGGGTCTTGTAGTTCTTAAGTGACAGCAGATCAATGGTCCATGAAAGCGCGCATGGTGTCTGCCACACTCCAATACCCGATATGCAATCGCTCTGACAAAAGAATGTTGTGATAAAAGAGGATGTAACGTCACAATGCCAGAGCGGTGAAGTCAAGATTTAAAAGCGCAGGCACCGGGCAATCGGAGGAGCGGGCTAAGAGGACACCATGCAGAGTTAAAGGGACAGTGAGCTGGTGACGATTGGAAACACCAGGGCTTACCAAGAAAATGGGAAAAGGAGAGTCGGGGGAAGAGGAGATTGGCAGGCACACGCGGGAGGAGGGTGCAGCAAATGTGAAGTGATAGCAAGAATTACAGCCCTGTTTAAATAAACAGAAGTAGGAACTCGGAGCAACTGAAAACATCAAGTGCTCTGGTCAAATGTTCTTAGAGAAAGAGAAAAGTAGTCCCTTAACAGATTCTACAATGGGGCAAGTGGAAGGGATGCTGCTCAGTGGGAAGGAGCAATTGAGGTAAAGGAAGGACATAGAGGAAGGATTGACCAATAGCAAGCAAGGATTTTTTAAGTACACTGAAACAAGCACATGAAAAGCAGTGGGGGGGCTTTAAGCCAACAAAATAGTATATACTAAAGTATATAAAAGAGGTTTCGAAAGCTCAAACTAAAAAACAGCTAATACAATATTTGCCAGAGTGGGCCAGACACGATACACACACAGTCAGTGGGAGCTTCACACGTGGGTCCCATGCTCACTATGCCACTAGAATCAAGCTATCGTGGCTGAAGACGGCTGATAGCCAGAAACCAGTCCTAGGATGCTTGATTCCAATCCAGGGAAGACATGGCTTGGCAGTTCGCTCTGGACTGTTCCCATGAGGCACAGGGTCAATATTGATTTGCATTTGGCCATGTCTGAACTGGGGTGGCTTGGTGAGCAAAATAATGATGGATTAAACCTAGATCTGTGACTGTGGGTGAATGTTTTGCCATTATGCAACATTCCGTTCATCATCTTGTATGTTTTGCTGTTCACCCTATGTGGGAAGGGTATGCCCAGACGTGGGTCCCGTACTCACTAAGCCACTGGAGTCAAGCTATCGTGGCTGAAGACGGCTGATAGCCAGAAACCGGTCCTAGGATGCTTGATTCCAGTCCAGGGAAGACATGGCTTGGCAGTTCGGTCTGGACTGTTCCCATGAGGCACAGGGTCAAGACTGATTTGCATATGGCCATGACTGAACTGGGGTGGCTTGGTGAGCAAAATAACGATGGATTAAACCCAGATCTGTGACTGGGGGTGAATGTTTTGCCATTGTGCAACATTCCGTCCATCATCTTGTGTGTTTTGCTGTTCACCCTATGTAGGAAGGTTATGGCCAGAGGTGGGTCCCGTGCTTACTAAGCAACTGGACTCAAGCTATCCTGGCTGAAGACGGCTGATAGCCAGAAACCGGTCATAGGATGCTTGATTTCGGTCCAGGGAAGACATTGCTTGGCAGTTCGGTCTAGACTGTTCCCATGAGGCACAGGGTCAAGACTGATTTGCATATGGCCATGTCTGAACTGGGGTGACTTGGTGAGCAAAATAACAATGGATTAAACCCATATTTGTGACTAGGGGTGAATGTTTTGCCATTGTGCAACATTCCCTCCATCATCGTGTGTGTTTTGCTGTTCACCCTATGTAGGAAGGTTATGCCCAGACGTAGGTCCCGTGCTTACTAAGCAACTGGACTCAAGCTATCCTGGCTGAAGACGGCTGATAGCCAGAAACCGGTCATAGGATGCTTGATTTCGGTCCAGGGAAGACATGGCTTGGCAGTTCGCTCTGGACTGTTCCCATGAGGCACAGGGTCAATACTGATTTGCTGTCACAATCGAGGCAGGATGACTAACCTTGATATTCGGATGCAGCAGGAGCGATGTCGTAGCCTATTTTCGTCCTCCCTAGGAACGGTTCCCCAGACGAGCCATAGTTATAACACTCCTCTAGGAAAACCCTCCCCAGGGAAGGGGAAAAAATTGAGAAAATAAATAAAACAGGCTGGCAGCCAGAAACCATCTACAGCTGGTGAAGACAGGTTAGATGTTCTTTTCTTCCTCTGCTTGCTAAAGTAGTCTGCATGGATACACAAGAAGACACATATAAATACACACCCCCTCCCTTATACAAAACCAATAGAAATAGGGTTAGAGATTCACAGTGAATACTCACTAGTCTAAACTGCCATAAACATCCAAGAAATGGAGTGGTGAAAAAGAAGAAAAGGAAAGCAAATCCAAAAGGGTTCAGCTCCAGAGAGAAAGCAACACACTTAGTTTCGAATGCACATCTAAGAAGCTAATGTGCTCTCTCAGCTGAAGTCTCATAACAATCAGGTAGCCTGTTTCAGCTCTCCGTGGCATATAAATGTGCATAAGGTTATTGTTTGTTCCAATCCACAGGAATAATCGTTCTGACTCGACTGACAGTCTCCACGCCGATAAGGAAATAGACAGTGCT
Source organism: Lissotriton helveticus (assembly GCF_964261635.1). Lineage (NCBI taxonomy): Eukaryota > Metazoa > Chordata > Amphibia > Caudata > Salamandridae > Lissotriton > Lissotriton helveticus. The sequence continues at coordinate 798,707,687 of NC_136068.1, read as the reverse complement.
CATGTAATCACAATCAAGGAGCTCCAAGACGGGATAAAGAATAGAAGCAGCCGCTTCTACTACGGTACGAAAAAGAATCACAGCACCATCAGCGTTCAGTAACTCAGTCTATGTTCAGAACGCCTCACAGTGCTCACGTACCCGAATATTCAGCAAACGCCGACTCAGATCTCCCAATGCAGCTCCAGGTCTCCCAGCGCGGCTCCAGGTCAAAGGGCACAAACACGCCGTGCAGCGGAACAGGCTGACAGCACGGCTTCGCTCGGTCTCCGCTCCTCCGAGCAACAAATAATCCACAAGAAAATGACAAGGGGCCCCGTAAGGCTTCAACAAACTCTCGAGTATAAGATAGACAGGCTTCACAGGTGACAAGCACCGGAAGGAGGGGGAATAGGAAAGATATAGAAGACAAAATGAATCACACACACAGACACAAACAACAGACTAAGCAACAGGCACTCTGGGAGATGCAGTTCTCTCATTAAGGGCCTGAAACGTGACAGAACCCCCTCTCTAGGACCGACGTCTCGGCGGTCCACCAGGCTTGGATGGGAACATAGCGTGAAAACGTCTCAAAAGGCCAGGGCAGCAGAGATTAGAACGAGGCTCCCAAGAACGTTCCTCATGCCCATACCCTTTCCAGTCAATCAGGTATTGTAAAACACCTCTCACTCTCCTGGAATCAAGTACAGCTCTCACCTCATACTCAATGTCCCCATCTATCTCCACAGGCTGTGGCCTCCCCATAGCTCTAGTACCTGGCACATACGGCTTCAAAAGAGACACATGGAACACTGGATGTATGTGCCAAGTAGGGGGAAGACGTAGCTTCATGGCCACTGGATTGATAACAGCAAGAATGGAATATGGGCCGACAAATTTAGGCTGCAACCTTGTATTCCCTTTCAATTTCAAGTACTTCGTACTCAACCACACCTTGTCCCCAATAGTATACTCAGGTTCAGGGGATCTTTTTCTATCAGCCTGCTTTTTGTCATGGTCTCTGGCTGCCACCAACTGTTCTTTGGCCTCCTGTGCTATAGTGATAAGGTGAGCATGGTGCTCCTGTATAGAAGGAAGGGAGGACATACCAGGGTGATCAAAAGGCAAAAAATTGGGATGAAAGCCAAGAAGACAATAAAAGGGCGAACATCCCAAAGATGAATGGGTAGCGCTATTGTAGGCGAACTCCGCCATCCACAACAACGTCCTCCATTCCTCACTGTGTTGCAGAGTAAAACACCTTAGATACTGTTCAAGTGTTTCATTAAGTCTTTCAGTTTTCCCGTCTGTCTGGGGATGATAACTTGTCGACAAACGGGCGTCGATATCCAAGATATCACACAATGCCTTCCAAAACTTAGAGGTAAACTGTGTTCCCCTATCCGTGATAAGAACAGAGGGTACCCCATGTAACCTAACCACATTTTGCAGGAAGACTAAGGCCAACTCCCCAGAGGTAGGCAATTTAGTTAGGGCTATAAAATGACCCATTTTGGTTAAATGATCAATAACCACTAAGATGGTGTTGTTGCCGTGACTGAGAGGCATCTCCACGATAAAGTCCATAGAGACGGTGTGCCAGGGCGCTGGGGGTATCGGTATAGGGCGTAACAAACCGCTACTTCTTTGATGTTGAGCCTTCGCCTGGGTACATACAGGACACTTAGCCACATAGTCCACAATGCCCTTCCTCATGGACTCCCACCAAAAATACCTGATGACAGTTTGCATGGTTTTCTGAACACCCATATGACCTCCTAGTGTAGAATCATGAGTCCATTTTAAAACTTGATTTTGTAGTTCTGTTATAAGAACATACAACTGTTTGTCCCTGAAAAGAAGTCCTTTTCGAAGTGTTCTCTGCCGTGGTTCTACAGCAATCCATGTTTGTGCATCCATCAGTTTGACTTTCTCTTCCACTTGTTGCAAAAAATCAAGGGACCCTGAAATAGTGAAGCCGACGGAAGGAAAGAAGCCTCCTGGAGAATGGCTGGTGGATCCTCAGGATCTGGGGAAAGATCTCTTGCTGCTGATTCTGGTCTTGATAGCGTATCGGCCTTTCCATTTTGGGGACCCGGACGGTATTTGATTACAAAATCAAAATCCGAGAAAAACAACGACCACCGTAATTGGCGTGGTGTTAATGCTCGTGCGCTTTTCAGAAAGAGGAGATTCCGATGATCGGTAAAGATTTCCACTGTATGTCTAGCCCCCATGAGATGGTGTCTCCATTCCTCACAAGCCCTCTTAATGGCTAGCAACTCCTTATCAGTAATACTGTAGTTGATTTCACAGGAGGATAACTTACGGGAGTAATATGCCACCGGATGTAGTTGTCCAGTATCCGGGTTTCTCTGTGAAAGAATACCTCCTATGGCATAGTATGAGGCATCCGTCTCCATGATATAGGGTTGGCTAGCATCCGGATGTCGGAGAATGGGAGCAGTCACAAAACATGTCTTTAGAGTTCGGAAGGCATCTTCAGCTGGATCAGTCCACTTGAACGTAGCTCCTTTTTTCAACAAATAGGTCAAAGGTTGTATGATCCTGGAGAAGTCTTTGATAAACCTCCTGTAAAAGTTTGCAAAACCTAAAAAGCTCTGCAAAGCTTTTACAGTCGAAGGAGATTCCCACTGGATAATGGCTTGCGTTTTCTTTTTATCCATCTGGATACCATTCGGGCCGATGACATAACCCAGGAACTCCACTTCTCTTGTATGAAACAAGCACTTCTCCAGCTTGGCATACAACTCATGTTGTTGTAATCGTTCCAAAACTTCCATCACATGCCGGACATGTTCCTCTCCCGTAGACGAATATATCAAGATGTCGTCTATGTAGACTATACATGACACATCCAATAAGCCTCGCAAGACTTCGTCCATAAAGAATTGAAATGCCGCAGGGGCATTGCAAAGGCCAAACGGCATCACTTGATATTCGTAAAGCCCGTAACGAGTGCGGAAAGCAGTCTTCCACTCGTCTCCTCTACGGACACGCACCAAATGATATGCCCCCCGCAAATCCAGCTTGGTGAATATTCTAGCATCTTTTAACTGGTCCAACAAGACTGGAATCAGAGGTAACGGGTACCTGTTCTTCCTGGTAACTCTGTTAATAGCCCTATAGTCTATACAAGTTCTTAGGCCCCCTTCCTTCTTAGGAATAAAAAATAGAGGCGACGAAGCAGGAGACGTAGACGGGCGGATGATTCCGAATTCCAACAATTTCTTCAGGTATTGTTGTAAGTAAATGTTTTCAGCTTCAGTGAGAGCATATACTCTACTACACGGAATATTGGCTCCGGGTTCCAACTCGATGACACAGTCATACTCCCGGTGTGGGGGTAGTTTACTGGCTTCTCTTTCACTGAAGACGTCCTGGTACCTTTGATATACATCCGGAAGAGTAGTGATTGCGTTGACTCCCAACTCTCTACCTCCAGAAGCCAACGTACTCGCAGGCGTTTCCATTTTAATTTCCTCATGAGGATGCGTTGGAATGCAGTGTTCTGCACAATATGCTGAGCTCAGTGTGATGGAACGAGCAGCCCACTTAACCAGTGGGTCATGTTGGGTTAACCAAGGCATACCCAAGATCAATCTAAACTGAGGAGCGTCAATTAAATCAAAGGATATGCGTTCATAATGTTCATGTCCTACTTGCATCACCAATGGACAGGTATGATAACACACTGGTCCTGATGTCAGATCCGATCCATCAACCGCTTTCACTGCTTCAGGTACCTCTTTTTCAATGCAAGGAATTCCCAACCTCCTAGCATATTGTACATCAATGAAGTTACCCGTTGCTCCGGAATCAAGCATAGCGTGTACCATTACAGGTATTTCTTCAGGCCATGTAAGGGTAACACACAAATTCATGTGGGGCACAGAAGGTTGCATGGTATTAGCTATTGCATGAGAGACCTCTTTCCTTTCGTCATAGCTCAAACCAAGGGCCTCTGGTTTGTTTGAGCTTTCTCGTTTCCCGAATCCTGAGATGGGTATTCAACCGCAGGTATGTTTCTAATACTCTTTGTTTTAGCCTTACAGTCTTTGATGAAGTGTCCGGGCTTTCCACAATACATGCAAAGCTTTTGGTTGCGTCTGCGCATTCTTTCTTCTGAACTCAATGGGCCTCTGACTCCCCCTATTTGCATGGGTTCCGTGGTATCAGCGGTGGATGCTCCGTCCGACGCCACTCTGGGTTTGGAAATGGAAAACGCAAATCATAGCGGTGTTTATCGCCCTTACGTTCCTGTAACCGATGATCCAGCAGTATAGTGAGGTCTATCAATTCTTCACAACAAGTGGGCATGTTCACCACCTGAGCAAGAACGTCCTTCAGTTCTCCTCTCAATCCTTGATAAAACAAGGAAACTCGTTTGGCGGAAGGCCAATCAGTCTCGACAACAAGACGGTTGAAATGGGTGATATAGGTTAACAAATCTAGTGACCCTTGTTTGAGCGTTATAAGTTCGCGATCCAAGGACAACCTATGAGCCTTGCGATCAAACAACTTACGCATTTCATCGCAGAAATCGTCAAAGCTAGCTAACACAGGATCATTTTTATCTATTAAAGGAAAAGACCAACTTGCAGCGTTGCCACCCAAGTAAGACAACATAAAGGCGGTCTTCGAATGGTCATCAGGAAAAACAGAGGGTTTGCACATAAAGTGCAACTTACACTGCCCTAAAAAGGTGCTAAATTTCCTGGGATCCCCCAAGAACCTTTCAGGCGGTGCTAATGGTAATTGAACAGGTTGTATGACCTGAATGGTAGATTGACCCTGCCCTCCTGGGGCTAAATGGGAAGATGTTTGGACAGGGGGGGGTAAAGTGGCCTCCCTAATGTACTGCTTTCCTGTAGTCCTAGCTCGGGCCAATCCCTCAACATCACGTCTAAGAGCCCCCATCTCATTCCGCATATCATGGTTCTCCCCTCTCACTGCGTCTACCTCTACCCGTAAAGCAGTTAAAGAATCCAACACGGTTTGCAAAACAGTGTTGGTATCCATCGCTCGGGCCGCAAGAGGACATGGGCTTGTCACTCTGTCACAATCGAGGCAGGATGACTAACCTTGATATTCGGATGCAGCAGGAGCGATGTCGTAGCCTATTTTCGTCCTCCCTAGGAACGGTTCCCCAGACAAGCCATAGGTATAACACTCCTCTAGGAAAACCCTCCCCAGGGAAGGGGAAAAAATGGAGAAAATAAATAAAACAGGCTGGCAGCCAGAAACCATCTACAGCTGGTGAAGACAGGTTAGATGTTCTTTTCTTCCTCTGCTTGCTAAAGTAGTCTGCATGGATACACAAGAAGACACATATAAATACACACCCCCTCCCTTATACAAAACCAATAGAAATAGGGTTAGAGATTCACAGTGAATACTCACTAGTCTGAACTGCCATAAACATCCAAGAAATGGAGTGGTGAAAAAGAAGAAAAGGAAAGCAAATCCAAAAGGGTTCAGCTCCAGAGAGAAAGCAACACACTTAGTTTTGAATGCACATCTAAGAAGCTAATGTGCTCTCTCAGCTGAAGTCTCATAACAATCAGGTAGCCTGTTTCAGCTCTCCGTGGCATATAAATGTGCATAAGGTTATTGTTTGTTCCAATCCACAGGAATAACCGTTCTGACTCGACTGACAGTCTCCACGCCGATAAGGAAATAGACACTGCTCATGTAATCACAATGAAGGAGCTCCAAGACGGGATAAAGAATAGAAGCAGCCGCTTCTACTACGGTACGAAAAAGAAGCACAGCACCATCAGCGTTCAGTAACTCAGTCTATGTTCAGAACGCCTCACAGTGCTCACGTACCCGAATATTCAGCAAACGCCGACTCAGATCTCCCAACGCAGCTCCAGGTCTCCCAGCGCGGCTCCAGGTCAAAGGGCACAAACACGCCGTGCAGCGGAACAGGCTGACAGCACGGCTTCGCTCGGTCTCCGCTCCTCCGAGCAACAAATAATCCACAAGAAAATGACAAGGGGCCCCGTAAGGCTTCAACAAACTCTCGAGTCTAAGATAGACAGGCTTCACAGGTGACAAGCACCGGAAGGAGGGGGAATAGGAAAGATATAGAAGACGAAATGAATCACACACACAGACACAAACAACAGACTAAGCAACAGGCACTCTGGGAGATGCAGTTCTCTCATTAAGGGCCTGAAACGTGACATTTGCATATGGCCATGTCTGAACTGGGGTGGCTTGGTGAGCAAAATAACGATGGATTAAACCTAGATCTGTGACTGTGGGTGAATGTTTTGCCATTATGCAACATTCCGTCCATCATCTTGTGTGTTTTGCTGTTCACCCAATGTGGGAAGGGTATGCCCAGACGTTAGTCCCATGCTCACTAAGCCACTGGAGTCAAGCTATCGTGGCTGAAGATGGCTGATAGCCAGAAACCGGTTTTAGGATGCTTGATTCCAGTCCAGGGAAGACATGGCTTGGCAGTTCGGTCTGGACTGTTCCCATGAGGCACAGGGTCAAGACTGATTTGCATATGGCCATGTCTGAACTGGGGTGGCTTGGTGAGCAAAATAACGATGGATTAAACCAACATCTGTGACTGGGGGTGAATGTTTTGCCATTGTGCAACATTCCGTCCATCATTTTCTGTGTTTTGCTGTTCACCCTATGTGGGAAGGGTATGCCCAGACGTGGGTCCCGTGCTCACTAAGCCACTGGAGTCCAGCTATCCTGGCTGAAGACTGCTGATAGCCAGAAACTGGTCCTAGGATGCTTGATTCCGGTCCAGGGAAGACATGGCTTGGCAGTTCGGTCTGGACTGTTCCCATGAGGCACAGGGTCAAGGCTGATTTGCATATGGCCATGTCTGAACTGGGGTGCCTTGGTGAGCAAAATAACAATGGATTAAACCTAGATCTGTGATTGGGGGTGAATGTTTTGCCATTGTGCAACATTCGGTCCATCATCTTGTGTGTTTTATCTGGTCACACTAGACGGAGTCAAAGTCAAAAGTTAAGGCCTACTGTGCTAGAGCACTCTTGGAATACATGGACCAGATTCACCTCAGTGGAAATGTTACTCTATGACTAAGAAACTTTTCAGGAGGAAAAGAGGTTCTCGATGAGTTGATGACAGGGCACATTGCAGGCTGGATACAATGTAGGACTCGATGATGCTGGGTTGCTGAAGAGTGAGATCCCAGTCACCGATGAAGGCAGGAAAGCTCAGAGTGGGCGAAAGTCGAAAAACTGTGTCCAGGAATGTTTCAATATTGCGGGGATGCTGCTTGGTGTCGGTACCTTAGGAACGTTTCTGGAAGTCGGATTTCCTTCAATGGGGCAAACCAGCAAGTTGAGTCTGACTAGTGATTTGATATAGATGGTGGTCCTGGTCTCCCAACGTTTTCTTGAAGCAAAGATTTGCAAAAAATCTCAGCTTTTGCAGTTTGGGCAGGAGGAGTACACTCTCACCCCATCCAAGGATCAAGGACCTGGGAGACACCACTTGGGGTTAGGAATTATTCCAGCAGAGCTCAGAAGCAGTGTTCAGGGCACATCCAGTTGGAACTGGTCAGCTAAGCAGCTGCAGGAAAAGGCCTCTGAAAGCTTTCTATATCTGTGTAGTCCAAAAAGGAGGTCAGACAACTGACTCTTGGTGCCACTTCTGGGGTCCTTGGTCCTAGGCAAGAAGGTCCACTCATCCTTCAGGATTCAGACAGCAGGGCAGTCTTCCTTCTGATCCTCACATGTGCAGGAATCCAGAGTAGATCAGTGGGGTCCACTTTTATCCCCAATTCCAGCCTGTTAGTGGAAGGAAAGCCTTTGTCTACCCGCTATACCAGTTCTGGTCAGTTCCTCCACTCCACTGGGTTTGGTGCCATTCTGACTAGAGAGACAAAGGACGGGCAAGCTTAGGTGTGAGCAAAATCTGTCACTGATAGGATAGGCCTTCTTTAAAGTTTAAGAAGGGGTGTGGTACAGCCCCAAGTTACCTTCAAAGCTCAAGCAGGGGCTGCTTACAGCCCCATGGCCATCCTGGTCAGAAAAGGAACACCCCTCCTCACACCCAAGGGCTTATGCCTACTGTCTGGGAGCGATATTCACAACACACCAGTGAAGCCATCAGGGGTCGGGTGACACTAGACACTCACTAGTCGACAGGCACATTTGTCAGGAAAATTACCACTTTCTTAAAGTGTAATTTCCAAAATAGTAACATAAAATCAGGCTTTACCATTAAGATTGATTTTAAATCTATTCAAATGAGTCCTTTAATCATGTATTTAGATGCTCCAAAATTGAAGATAAGCATTATACATTTTTATAATGTAACCTGTTTTTTCTGTGGGAGAGCCAGGACATGTAAACTTTTAAATATACATGTCCTACTTTTGAAATACCATGCACCCTACTCTATGGGTATATAGGGCCTTTCTCAGGGGTGACTTATAAGCAATGATAAGGACATTTTATTTCTGGCAAAAGGTTTATTTTTTCATGTCAAAATGTCAATTTGAAACCGCACACGCAGACTGCAAAAGAAGGCCTGTAGACTTGTGTAACAGGGCTTCATTTGTGGGTTGTACAATGAGTCTTGCATCCCACTTGTATTTAATTTACAGGCCACAGGTACATTTAGTACCATATCCTAGAGACTTACAAGTAAATTAAATGTGTTACCTTGGGGTACACCATTTTCTTACATATTTAAAAGGGAGAGCACAAGTATGTTCAGTGGAAAACTGCCTCTGTGCTACTGTTTACCATTAATACAAAAAAACACTTTCAATCCTCAAGAACCTAGCAGCGGCCATCTCATCTCTCGTCTACCTATGCCTGCCAAAATTGTGGGGCAGCTATGAGGCAGGAACGTGCTTCCTTTTTAAATATTAATCTTCTTTTTGATTCCACCCAGTTTGAATTTAGAAGTCATTATAGTACTGAATCAAAACAGATTGTGGCCTCCGAAGAAATGTGGGCAATTTTGGATAATGGAGGCAAAGCAGCCCTTATTTTACTTGACCTGTCAGCCACATTCGACATGGTCAACCATAATTTGCTCCTGGACTATCTCCATAATATTGCAATTAAGAGATCCGCACTGGCCATTTTAGGATCCTTTCCATCCGGAAGATTATAATCAGTTGCCATACATAAATTTGTTTCGATCCCCCTTTCCCTCCCCTGTGGGGTTCCCTTAAGGGTCATCTTTGAGCCCAACACTTTTTAATACATACATTGCGCCATTGGCTAGTCAGTTTAAAATCTTTGGTTTTGTTATTGTGTCATATGCTGATGGCACACAAATTGTCATCTTGGTTTCCAGTGATGTTCAAGATACAGCCAGGGGGTTCCATAACTGTATGCTGGAAATAGGCCCCCCATCTAGTGGACACAGGAGCTGTGAATTCTCATAACCACTGATAAGAAGGTAAAGAATTTAGGTGTCAAGTTTGATGACAAGCTCACATTTGGAGATTATATTAACCCAGCGATCTCATCCTCAATACATACCTGAAGAATGATAAGAAAAGTTTTCTTGTGCATGCCTTTTGAAATTCAGAAGACTGTAGTGATGACCCTAGTTCTGTCAAAATTCATTACTGTAATGCCCTTTATATAAAAATGCAGCAGCGACTGCTGAACAGACTCCAGACCCTGCACGATGCAGCAGATGGCATGCTGTTAGTGAAACCCCAAATCCAATTAGCATCTCCAGCCCCTCATAAGTTACACTGGCTACTATCAGGAACACATTGCCTTCAAGTCCCTCTGCATTGCCCAAAAGGCCCTTCATGATACTGGCCATGACTACCTCAAGTGTAGTTTCAAATGGTACATTCCCACTAGAATGCTTCGGTCTATCTCTGCCAAAAATGTGAGGGTTCTAAAATGTTAAGCCATCCTTCTTGGGCATGTATAAACAGGGGGTTCACCCAGTATAAGTCGCTGGGACCTGGGTACTGTAGGTACTGAGAGGAAGGGTCCCAGCAAAACAAAAGACAAAAGAATTTGAAAAAGATAATGATAATATAGAGAAAAATTAGAGAAACATCAATTGGCATTCATTGTCATTTATTTACAATGTAGACATGTATTATACATCACAAAGATAACATGATACTGTATTCCGACGGTTTTCAAAAAGTGCCCATAGGAGGGAAGGGAGTGGTATAGTGAAGGATAGTGCAGATGAAACAGTGACATAAAAAGGCCAAGCAGCCTCACTATGCTTTGTATATTCAATCAAACATAGACAAAACCATCAACAATGTAAAAATTCATTGGAGAAAAAGACATGCTCCACATAATACATTTAATGTCATGTTTAGGGGGTGGAGCTGGTTAAACACAAAAAGCTGTCGACGTTTCGACCCCTGTGAGATGGCAGGCGTTAATTAGTTCCTTGCAATGGGGCCTTCATCAGGACAAGAGCGGGGCAAAGGACCTATTTGATAAGTGATAAATATGTAATTTCAATATATTGCATGAATACAAAATTCATTAAACTAATAAGCACATGGATAACGGACAAGACATACCGAGCGGTTGCTTGTCTCAGGCGGAGATTGAATGACACTTTTACTGGAGAGAACTCCAATTCCTGTGAAGAAGAGGAGGGAGTTTGATTACTAATGGTATACTGATCACCCGAAATGACGGTGACCAGGGGAGAGTAATTCGAAAGGACTTACGGTGGTTGGTGACACCAGATCTGCCATCAAATCTGTAAGAAAAGGGGGCAACCAGATAAGCCTCCTCTGTACATTCTAAATATAAAAATATTCAAACAATATAACCAGAGAAAAGGGGTGAATAAAGCTTACTAGGTTGAGGAATGTTTACGAAGCCGTCCGCAGGTCGGATATAACATGGTAAAAACCGCTACTGTGTAGTGGCGTCGTCGTAGGATACAGACATCTGAAAAAAAATGTAGAGACCAGTATTATAATTGGGCAGTCAAAAAGGTTGACGGGACAGCTACATGACCCCCAAGTTGGCAGAGTGTGTACATACCCGGAACAGAGGGAGAGAATCAGTCCAGTCGGGAAGCGCGGTCAGCAATGGAGACCGGCTTCTTCCTGCTTGTGGAGAGAACTCCAATTCCTGTGAAGAAGAGGAGGGAGTTTGATTACTAATGGTATACTGATCACCCGAAATGACGGTGACCAGGGGAGAGTAATTCGAAAGGACTTACGGTGGTTGGTGACACCAGATCTGCCATCAAATCTGTAAGAAAAGGGGGCAACCAGATAAGCCTCCTCTGTACATTCTAAATATAAAAATAATCAAACAATATAACCCGAGAAAGGGGGTGAATAAAGCTTACTGTGTTGAGGAATGTTTACGAAGCCGTCCGCAGGTCGGATATAACATGGTAAAAACCGCTACTGTGTAGTGGCGTCGTCGTAGGATACAGACATCTGAAAAAAAAATTAGAGACCAGTATTATAATTGGGCAGTCAAAAAGGTTGACGGGACAGCTACATGACCCCCAAGTTGGCAGAGTGTGTACATACCCGGAACAGAGGGAGAGAATCAGTCCAGTCGGGAAGCGCGGTCAGCAATGGAGACCGGCTTCTTCCTGCTTGTGATATCTCCATGGATACCGGGTCACGTGATTAGTGACGATGGCAACAGAGGGGGAGGAAAGACTCAGAAGCGGGCAGTGCGTCACCAGGGCTGAGACCGGTTGCTAATTTACTAAAGTAAATCTGGTCAAAAGAAAGGTGCCAGAATGGAACCATTATTGTTAAAATGTCAAAAATGCCTTATTCCGATTTTTACCAAGGCAAAATAAACAAGTTTGAACAGTATGAAAAATTACATGTAAATACATTTACACGACAAATGACCATATGCAACATTTTATCAATGAGCTAGATATTAACGCTTAAGAAAGACATACTGTAGCTTCAAGAAAATAATCCACATATGGTAGCGTACCTGTCACATGACGGTAAAAGGCCCCCTGAATACAGAGCCGATACTAGGTGAAAATAGATAGGATAGAATATAAGGCCACAGTGGGTCAATGAAGGAAATGGAAATTGCCAGAGTTGTCGCAATTAATTGAGAGTGGCCAGTTGAGAGAAGGAGCTGTCATTTTCATTGAGGCCATTTCGGATTGAATCAAAGTAAAACATCCATTTGGATTCACGGATGTTGAGAATATTAGCGATACTTCCCCCACGTGGTCCCAGCATTGCTTTCTCAAGAATCACCCATTTGAAGCTGTCAGGTTAGTGTTTTGCAGCTTTAAAATGTTCGACCAGAGGTGCACCCTGTACATCACACCGTATAGGGCTGGTATGTTGCAGGATTCGGACTTTCGCTTTTTGTTGGGTCTGCCCAATGTAGATCTGATTGCAGGGGCAGACTATGGCGTATATGATGTTAGTTGTGTTGCAGTTAGTGTGTGATTTAAGCTGCACTGTACGTTGATTATGTTGGAATTCCTTAGTTTGAACAGTAGTTCCACAGGCCTTACAATGCTCACATCTATAGTGCCCTACGATGGGGGGGAGATTCCACATTGTTGTCACAGTCTGTTCATCCCTAGGTTGTAGAAAGGATCTCACCACATGGTCCCTTATGCTTTTAGCTTTTCTGAAAGCGTGCAATGGTGTATTTTCTTGACCCACATCGTCCGCAATCAGCTTCCAGTGTTTATTGATAGTTTGTTTGATTATGTTGCTCTTACTGGAAAAAGTTGTAACACACACCAGTCTGTCTTCTTGCTTGTCTGATTTCTCCTTCTGGGGCAGCAGAAGTTTTATTGGATCCAATGCTAAACTATAGAACAGCCTACCTCTAAACTTGAAATCCATGACCAATCTCCTTCATTTTAGGACGGCTTGAAAAAATTAGCTGCTTGATTTGTCCAAGAACTCAGTTACTTTACAAAGAACAACTATTCCCTAGGCGTTCTTATATGACGTTCAAAAGCCCAAACTATGGCATTCCTAATCTCCTGCAAGGTATAAATATACCTACACTTGCTCTAGCAAGATACGGTGGTTCAGAGCAGTTCGAAGACCTACTTGCCTGATGCAGCTCGTTACAGCAAGTGCAGAAGGAAGCCAACTCTCCAGCTGATGCACTGATCAGGCAGCTGCCCTTCTCCTGCAGAGAATCCAGCTCCAGTGTTTCCGGCTCCCCTTGCGGGGTGTTGGGAAATTGAGTCCCGAGACAGAGATACCAGACTTCCTTTATTTTAACCAAGGTATGGAGCTGATTAGAACCTAGAGAAACCTTTGGTAGATTATTGGCAAAACTAAACCATGCTACACAATATTTACTTCTTCCCTTGTACTAGACTTAGGCTAGGTACATTGGGGTAAGCGTATTTTAGAAGCACCAGTTGAGTATTTTAGTCAATGTTATTTATGTACGTATTTTATATATGGCTTAGAAAACATACAATGCTCTTACAGTATTATTTCATATTACTGTTTATGCTGTATGCATTATACTTTGCAGTCTCCATAACGATTGTAGCAGTTCACCTCTCTTGCATGAGAAAGAAGACTGTTCAATAAACCTTTTGATTGAAAAAGCCTGTCTCACTATTTCTCTGCAACTCTGTAGAAACGAAGCATGCATGATTGACTAGGTGAAATACTTATCTATTGTTTCTGCGACTCTGAGAGATATATTCTTATTCTTGGGAAACAAAGTTGTCATGTTTATGCTGTTGTCAGAAACTAATCCCTTCTGGTGCATTCGAGAAAGTTTCTAGTGACCTCTGAGTTAGCTGGCACACACACAATTAAGTTTAGTATATTCAGTAGAGACCTAGTTGACCTCAGTTCTACGTCTAATCTATAGGATATATTATTCCAATGCGCAGAGCCTATTGGGAATATAGGAACTACACTACATGGCGCCCAACGTTTGGTAAGGCTCTAATTTAACGCTAGATACTAAAGTAACTCAGTCGTTTTTTTCTCAGGGACTCCTATTTTCCGCAAAATACTCCAATAGACATCTGGAGTGGGTAAAAGGATAATATCCACCATAGCTGAGTAGGACGAAAAATCCTATGTATTCGTTTTTGGTTTTTCAACGTTAAAGGATACAGTGTTCCAAAATATTGTGCACCTTATCTTTGTTTCCTTGAAATTTGCTCTGCAACTTTCATTAAACAATGTCGAATAACGTCGACAATACCAAAAAAGGTGGAGCTGCAGCAGATGCAGCCGTACAAGTTTTAAACTTTACGGGTTTCCAAGAGACCGACGATGATGCTATAAGCATTCCAGAAACTTTAAGGAAAGCCATCGCTATTAAACACATATGAAATGGCGTATCAGCAAGAGGCGGTAGGGCAGTTTTTGTGATAGAGGCACATGAATATCAGCAGACAGAGGTATTCTATTCATGGATAGTCTTCCCTGAAGCAGATCCAAGAACAAAATTGCTTCACTTCTACAAAGAAGATGAACTACCAGAGGAATACATTCCTTTCGAGGACATTGAAATTCCACTAACATACCAAGAGCATGCGCTCTGGTTCAAAGGCGCCTTAAAACATATACATCACATTACCAGGCTCGGTCCACTAGGTAGACCATGAGCTACATGGCCGGTATTAGCCAGCCACACACCACATCCTGCCATTGAAGAAATGTCAGATGAGGAACTATTAGTTCAACTAAAAGAGCTGATAAAAATGTATAGACAATGGGTTCAAAATGTCATGCAGACTTTTACTGTCCAAATGGCAATCAGGATTCCACAACACACCCCTTACCAGGGGAACACAAATAAAATTACACCACAAACTTTACACTCAGTCGTTGGTAAATTACCCGCAAAACGGGAACAAATTCCATTCTGGATAGCTCAAAAAATGACTCAAATCGAGGCAGTATTTCCTGATCAGTGGCGGCTGGTGACATTTGAAAGTGGTAGGGCTTAAAAGTTGTTGATGAGTGTTGTGTCGCGAGAATTTCGAAAATAAGTAGGAAAATAGTGCATTTTAAAGTACATTTGATGATGCAAGATGGTTTATAAAGCAATTGTGACAGTGTAGACTTGGAATATTGAAATATTAAAAATACTCCATATTTACAGAATTAAAATTGCTTAATTACTGATCGCAATGGCAGGTTACAAACAACATTGCAGCAACAACAGAATATTTAAGACATCGGCGACAGCAAGTGCGAATAATAATAAACTTTAGGAGAACAAGAGAGCCATATAAACCACGAGAGGGGTCACTTGGCAGTTCTGTTGAGTAGCTTGCACTTAATGACAAGTAATGATGGTGAAAGCGGAGACTTGCTGTGGTGTTGGAGTGATTATGCTGTTGTAGTATTTAATTAGGAATATGATTGTGTTCTTGGTTGGTTGCGCCACTTCCGGAGCATGGAATAGAAATATAAGGGGGCTTTAGAGAATCCTTCAAATCTAGAGGTCAGCTCACCCCAGTTTATGGATGATGGCTGTTTCCGGAGCCTTCTGGCTTGCTTACTCTTGAGGGCCGAGCTTTCAGATTCAGACAGAGGAGGACGTATCGCTAGTGAACACCTACCATCGCCAAAGAGACCCAGGGCCCAAAGAAAGGACACATACCTCATCCGCCTACTGTTCCTCTATAGGCCCCAGCTGCAGCTTGCATTGTCTGAATGTGTGTTTGTGTGTGAAGCGGCCCACACTCTTTTGCATCACAAACAAACACACATTTTGACTGCCACTCTGTTCCTGATGCACACCAGCGCGCCAAGCGGTAGCCCGTGAATTCACACAACACACATAGGATTAAACAACTTGTAAGCAACTGTATGAGCAGTAAGAGCTGGGGGCAGTGGACCAACAGGGGGCATTATCAAATGGGATACACTGCGCCATATGGGAGACAGTAAATAGATTCACCAGGGCAAGAGGGGACGGCAATCACTAATGTGCCAACATAACACACTGCCTGAATCTGGAAATAATAACGTAACACAGAGGATCTCTGTGTTAACCTGGGCCATGAAGTCTAAATTAGGGGCACAGAGTTGCTGTTTTAACCCAGGGTTGCCTCGTCAACCACAGCAGCCAGAGGGCGGTAGATTCCCACTGCAATGATAACAATTATAGGTTTTCGACGATGTAAATATTTTCTCTTACAAACTACCAGTTTTTCTCACAATTATTATGCATAGTTTATGACATTTTCAGCACAGGACTTTTATAAGACTTGACTTTTGCACTTAGATTTAAAATTGTACTTGCATCCAAAGTGGGCGATCCAAGGGTCGCATGGGACAGACATCGAGAGTGCCGCGGGGAAATGTTACATTGCAGAGGGAGAGCACGGGAAGCATCTCAGCAATGCAAACAGCCCCGCAGGGAGGGAGAGTGCTGGGGAAGGAATAAACAGCACTGCAAAAAATAGTGAGGGCAAAGCACTGCATAACAAGACTGCACTGTTACAGAAACAGCGCCTCCTGGAGGGCTTGGCATCCCGAGCACTGCACGAGAGCATGCTGCAGGTGAGAGGCGCTACTGCATAAGAGGTTTCTCAGCGTTATATGAGAGAAACAGTTCTTCCAGCAAGTCACGAGCGTTGCCTGAGAGTAAATCCAGCAGAGCCTAGAACAGGAAACGCTGTGAGAGAGACAGCACTGCGCTAGTGGCTCCAGTACTGCGAGCGAGAGAGGGGAAAGAGACCTTCTGTGGGAGAGAAAGAGCCCTGCAGGAGAGAGACCTGCGCATGCTGCCCCTCTGTCGAGGCCCCTACTGCTTGCCCGGAGTGCCAGTCTGCAGCCCTCTGTGGTGATGCCCTGACACTCTTAGCCGGACGCATGGGTGTCTCTGGCCTCGACCCCTAGGACCATACCATGGACGGCGGAGTGCAGCACAGCCTGATGGGTGAGTGCCCCCCACAACTGGCGCCATCATATCTAGTGCATCCTTTCACTAGTGCCCAAACTCTGGTGCACACATCACGGTTAACAACATCACAGGCTGGTTGAAGAGCAAGTTGTTCAGAGTGGTTTCTTGGCGCTATTGGCATCCACCTTGTTCGGTGCATGCCGGTTTGGTGCCACTGTGTGCTCTGACTGTTTGTACCCTCTCCAGTCATGGCCAGCATGACGGGTGGGTGGGGGCATGGGGGAGGCGGGAGGATTTTGTTTAAATAAATAATTATATAAAATAATAAAAAACGTAACTTACCGTCCTGCAACCTCAGCTTCTGGAAGTCTCCACCGTCCGA
Source organism: Lissotriton helveticus (assembly GCF_964261635.1). Taxonomy (NCBI): domain Eukaryota; kingdom Metazoa; phylum Chordata; class Amphibia; order Caudata; family Salamandridae; genus Lissotriton; species Lissotriton helveticus. Next base: position 798,690,482 of record NC_136068.1, on the reverse strand, counting down.
CTCCTGACTCCTGCCCGTCCCTGAATTGAATTCCTGCCTCGTCATCAGCCAGGAGGCAGCCTCCCTCCCTCCCCTCCACCAATCACAATGCTGCAATGGCAGCATTGTGATTGATGAGGCGCAGCGGAGCGCGCCCCACATGGGCCATTTTCTCAATGTAGCAGCAGCCTACATAGAAACAGGGAGAGTGGGCGGTCCTGCTCGAGGGCAGGGGGAGTGGCTAGCCCACTATTGCGCATACTGACTGTTCGGTCGGTCCCAGGGCCGACCAAACAGTCAGCATGCACAACAGTGGGCTAGCCACTCCCCCCTGCCCTCGAGCAGGACCACCCACCCCCAACCAGGCACTTCTGCTTTCTCGCTGTGCGAGAAGGCAGAAATATAAAATGGTAGTTATCACCATTTATGTTTCTACCTTCTCGCACTGCAAGAAAGATGTGGGGCAACGCCCCCATGCCCCAATGGGGGAGCCGCCACTGTTCCTGATACTACTCCTCATGAGGAACACAGAATTCTAACAATCTGTTTACCTACGGGGATCACACCACACCTGGAGGACTGCGACACCTGGGGTACAGTCTTTGCTGCAATCTACATCAAAACACATGGTGTTCCGTCTTTGGCGGTAATACCAGACGTCCTGAAACAGATTCAACATACGGGGCAGAGCCTGCTCTAAATCTAGGTATAAAACTACTGAAAGATTTCAGGAGGTATAACCTCAGGAATAGGGATAATTTGAGAAAAACTGATAGATATCAAGATACTGATACACATTCCTCTCGTACCTTTCAGACTTCGTCACAGAAATCCTAAAGAAGAGGACGGTCAGAACAAAAGGAAGAACACGTGAAGTCCAAAGACGATCAACACGTTCAGAAAAATAAGAAAACTCAATTCACCAACAAGAAGGTAGGAGGTCTAAAATCAGACATGCCAAGGATCTTGAGGACACAACTCAAGAACGGGGAATGGGCTCAAACGATGTTGGACAGCGCAGCAGAAGTCACCATAGCTTGCAAGAACTGGAAGGATCATCTGGAGACAGTGACTTGAATGAGTACATCCAAGTTGAAACTGCAGATACCAGGGTTAGTGTCCCACATAACTTATATGAAGTAACACTACGGATGGAGGGGGACATAACATGAAAAATAAGAGCACTCTTTTGGGAGCGGCTCTCTCAGAGTTATGACATTCTTCTAGCTGAACCAGACTGGCAACCTGAATTTGTCAGGGAGTGCTCACATGGCAAATAAATCATTATGCCAGCTTTCTCCAACCACATTCCAATTCATTTAAAATATACTTATGCCAGGAAATGGGCAGTAGCCCAGGCTCCTGCATTATATAAAAATCATGTAGGATGGGATGAGGACTCTCCGCACCATAAAATCCAGATAAAAAATCAACCAACTGCACAAAGGCAGTACCCAGTTAAGCAAGAAGCTAAAAAACAAGTCAGGGTGATATTAGATCAACTTGAATACCAAGGGGTGATTGAAACATGCACCTCGTCAATGAACAATCCTTTATTTCCTGTCTCCAAACCAGACAATACATTTCATCTAGTTTTAGATTACAGACATTTAAACTCTTGTCGTCTCTCTCAGGGATTCAAGAATAGTCCAGGGTTATTTATTATCCCTTGCTCACCTTGCCACTGGATTCAAGCAAGCCGGGCTGAAGACGGATGTAATGCCAGAAACCGGTCCTCGGAAGCTTGTTTCCGGTCCAGAGAAGACATGGCTTGGCAGTTCGGGCTGGACTGTTCCCATGAGGCACAGGGTCAGACTGATTTGCATATAGCCATGTCTGAACTGGGGTGGCAGAGTGGGCTAAAGAACGGTGATGGATTAAACCCAGATCTCTTGACTGGGTGTGAGTATTTGATTGATTCAGATGCTCCGTCCATAACCACCCCCTTTTGTACCACTTTTGGCCGCCATAAGTGTGGCAGGGTATGCTCAGACGTGGGTCCCTTGCTCACTTTGCCACTGGATTCAAGCAAGCCGGGCAGAAGATGGCTGTAATGCCAGAAACCGGTCCTCGGAAGCTTGTTTCCGGTCCAGGGAAGACATGGCTTGGCAGTTCCGTCTGGACTGGTCCCATGAGGCACAAGGTCAGACTGATTTGCATATAGCCATGTCTGAACTGGGGTGGCAGAGTGGGCTAAAGAACGGTGATGGATTAAACCCAGATCTCTTGACTGGGTGTGAGTATTTGATTGATTCAGATGCTCCGTCCATCACCACCCCCTTTTGTACCACTTTTGGCCCCCATAAGTGTGGCAGGGTATGCGCAGACGTGAGTCCCCTGTTCACTTTGCCACTGGATTCAAGCAAGCCGGGCTGAAGACGGCTGTAATGCCAGAAACCGGTCCTCGGAAGCTTGTTTCCGGTCCATGGGAAGACATGGCTTGGCAGTTCGGGCTGGACTGTTCCCATGAGGCACATGGTCAGACTGATTTGCATATAGCCATGTCTGAACTGGGGTGGCAGAGTGGGCTAAAGAACGGTGATGGATTAAACCCAGATCTCTTGACTGGGTGTGAGTATTTGATTGATTCAGATGCTCCGTCCATCACCACCCCCTTTTGTACCACTTTTGGCCTCCATAAGTGTGGCAGGGTATGCGCAGACGTGAGTCCCCTGTTCACTTTGCCACTGGATTCAAGCAAGCCGGGCTGAAGACGGCTGTAATGCCAGAAACCGGTCCTCGGAAGCTTGTTTCCGGTCCATGGGAAGACATGGCTTGGCAGTTCGGGCTGGACTGTTCCCATGAGGCACATGGTCAGACTGATTTGCATATAGCCATGTCTGAACTGGGGTGGCAGAGTGGGCTAAAGAACGGTGATGGATTAAACCCAGATCTCTTGACTGGGTGTGAGTATTTGATTGATTCAGATGCTCCGTCCATCACCACCCCCTTTTGTACCACTTTTGGCCACCATAAGTGTGGCAGGGTATGCTCAGATGTGAGTCCCTTGCTCACTTTGCCACTGGATTCAAGCAAGCCGGGCTGAAGACGGGTGGAATGCCAGAAACCGGTCCTCGGAAGCTTGTTTCCGGTCCAGGGAAGACATGGCTTGTCAATTCGGGCTGGACTGTTCCCATGAGGCACAGGGTCAGACTGATTTGCATATAGCCATGTCTGAACTGGGGTGGCAGAGTGGGCTAAAGAACGGTGATGGATTAAACCCAGATCTCTTGACTGGGTGTGAGTATTTGATTGATTCAGATGCTCCGTCCATCACCACCCCCTTTTGTACCACTTTTGGCCGCCATAAGTGTGGCAGGGTATGCTCAGATGTGAGTCCCTTGCTCACTTTGCCACTGGATTCAAGCAAGTCGGGCTGAAGGCGGCTGTAATGTCAGAAACCGGTCCTCGGAAGCTTGTTTCCGGTCCAGGGAAGACATGGCTTGGCAGTTCGGGCTGGACTGTTCCCATGAGGCACAGGGTCAGACTGATTTGCATATAGCCATGTCTGAACTGGGGTGGCAGAGTGGGCTAAAGAACGGTGATGGATTAAACCCAGATCTCTTGACTGGGTGTGAGTATTTGATTGATTCAGATGCTCCGTCCATCACCACCCCCTTTTGTACCAGGGTTATTTTCAGACAGAGTAACAGAGTTACTAGAAACCTATGATGATGAGGCATTATCATATGTCGATGACATCTATCTAACAGACAATGACTTGAATAGGCACTTGAACAGGATGAACAACATAATATTGGGCTTCGCCTCTGAAGGGTATAAATTCATTTTCAAGAAATCGAGAATTGCCCACCTCAACGTCATTTTTCTAGGATACAAGTTATAAAGTGAAGGCAAAAGCCTGGCAGCAAACTTTCTACAAAAATGTGCGCTGCTCCAACCTCCAAAAATGATGAAAAACGTACAATCGATTCTAGGTTTCCTGAATTTCGGAAGAACTCACATTCTAAACTACGCAGAAAGGGTTCAACCTCTCAACGAATTAATCGAACCTGATTTCAAAACAGTTAATTGGACTCAAAAACACACGGAAATTTTGCGTTCATTGCAAACAGACATGTTAGCAACAAAACATTTACAAACACACGGAAACGTACGCAGCTTAGTGATCCGAATCATTTCAGGACAATGCGGATTCACATACTTAACCTTTAACGAAGGAGAAAAAGTACCAATAGCTTACAAATCACATTTGTACACACAAGCAGAAATGAAATTCACTTCAACAGAAAGAATTATAACAGCGGTTCAAACTGCAGTAGCAAAATAGAGAGCCCTCGCACAGGGTAAGCACATAATGGTCGTTACTCCTGTACCTGCCTTAGAGGCAGTGACGAAAGCTAGCATTCCAAATGCAAAAGCTTTACATCCGAGATGGATACAATGGGTTTATTCTCTTGCTGCAACAGACGTTGAATACGTTTTTGACCCTTATTTGAAAACACAAGCATTTCTACAATATGAAAAAGAATGTCCTCTGCCTACTAAGATTCTGCCTCTAGAGCAGTATGAATGTATAATTTATACTGACGGATCAGCCTAACCCGCTACAGAGGGTAAACAAGCTAATAGTGTTGCGTGCGCGATTGTTAAAGACCGCTGGCGCGATGGTAAATTCCAACCAATGGTCACTAAAACACAATCTCTAGGAGATTGTACAGCTCAGCGAGCTGAACTACAAGTATTCAAGATGGCGCTTGAAAATACTGATCGCGAATTCCCCACACTCATAGTGTGCGATACGTAATATTGTGTTCAATCTTACAATTAACAACTTGAAAAACTGGATTCAAAACGGTTACAAAGATGCTAAAGGTGGCACAATCAAGCATAAATTGCTTTGGGAACAAGTAGTTCAGTTACAACAAGAACTTTAAAAGGCTCATGTGATACATACATTGAGTCAACAACGTGATGGCATTCACGTTGCAGGGAATTTATCCATACTAATATTATAAAGAGAGAGCCCAAACCTTTGAGGCGGGTAATCTCAGTAACCAAAGCACCAATCACAACACCCAATACAGCATTGGAAAGGGCAGTTGCTGCAGAAGGACATAGGCTATGCAGACGGCGGATAAAAAAATGTATAAAAAAATTGCAAAAAATCCATACTATCCATCCATACTAATATTATAAAGAGAGAGCCCAAACCTTTGAGGCGGGTAATCTCAGTAACCACAGCACCAATCACAACTCCCAATGCAGCGTTGGAAAGGGCAGTTGCAGCAGAAGGACATAGGCTATGCAGACGGCCACCATATATATATATTTTTTTGCAGAGTTTTATATAGCGCGAACTTGACCCGAACTGAATCAAGTATCAGAGCGCTTTACATTTCACCAGTTACGTTACATGAGGGGACACATTAATTTTTGTTAGACACGGGGAGATTAAGTGATTTGCCCAGAATCACAGGATGTTTGGCGTTGTTACCAAGACTCGAACCCAGATCCCCAGGTCCGAGGTCGAGCGCCTTAGCCGTTAGGCCAACTCCTCTATACATTTAAAAGGTAAAAGAACCGTGCCAGCAAAGTAGTCCTTTGTGGGCGTGTCTGCGTTGTGCTGTGGGCGTGGGCTGGGGGCGTGTGGTACTTCCATCCATCGTAGGCTGTGGGCGTGTGCTGGGGGCGTGACAAAAGCTGGGGGCGTGTGTCCGCCCTTCATGCCATTGAGTCGTAGATACAAGCGCCAATTACGTTGCTGCGCAGCATCAAGGGGCACGCTGGGGGCATGACACGCTGGGGGCGTGACACGCAGGGGGCGTGAGAAACACTGGGGGTGTGTGTCAGGCCTTCATGCCATGTGAACGCAATTGCGCCGCATCCAGGGGCACACTGGGGGCGTGAGAAACGATGGGGGCGTGTGCTACGTTTCGCCCTTCATGCCATGTGGGTCGTAGATTAATCAGAAGATCGTCTGCTGTGGCCATGTGCTGGGGGCGTGACAAACGCGTTCACCTGGAGGCCTGGTAAGTAACGATACTGCAGCCTCTCCTGCGCGCTGTTACTGAACTCTCTCATTCAACGAAATTACACGCACCTACTACCATCAACCTGGGCTCTAGCCGGGCTCAGGCGGCGGATCAGTACACTAATTACATGCGCCTGATAACATCACCCAGGGCTGCAGCTGGGCCTCAAGCGGGGGAACACGCGCCTGCTAACATCAAACAGGCCTGCATGTGGGTCTCCAGCGGGGGAACACGCAAATGAGCGTGTCTGCTGGGACAATTACTGCAGCCTCTCTTACTCGCTGTCACTCAACTCTCTCATTAAACGAATTTACCCGTGGCTGATAACTCTCTCATTCAACGACATTACACGCACCTGCAAACATCAACCAGGGCTGTAGCCGGGCTCAGGCGGCGGACCACTACACCAATTACACGCACCTGCTAACATCAACCAGGGCTGCAGCTGGGCCTTCTCCATCCCTATTCTAATGAAACAAAAATGTTTGTCTACCGCGAGATTTTAAAATAAATTGCCCTTGCCAAATAGAAACATTCTATTTCATACCCGGACAACGTAGGGATGGGCTGCTAGTTGGCTAACAAAGCCGCGAAGATAGCTCTGCAAATGGCTTCTGTAGCTGCAATCACTCGTTCAAAAACTAAAATCGACTGCAAAATAATGCTAGCTGTCAATGCCACAAGCAAAGGCAGCGGTGCAGCATTACCTCAAAACTATCCACTCAAATACTCATACATATTTGACGCCGCAAACTCTGTTCCTTTTGCTAGAATTCCTAGTAGCTTTGATACATGAAGCACATTTGGGAGAGGGTCTGATACATCAGGGGATCTCTAAATCTACACTAGAATTAAAAGAGACGTACTGGTGGCCAGGTAGGAATGGTCACATTCATATATTCGCAATTAACTGCCATAACTGCAACAGAGATCGCAGCAGAGATCGCCGCGAGATACCTGACTACAGTGTAGCCAGCCCAGTTCAGACACCATTGTTAGACAGCATTAGACTTTCTACACGCAGACGTCCCTATGGACAAAGGCAGTCCCACAAATATTAAGACAAGATTCATTTGGATGTGGCCTCAGCGCTCAGCTGACTCTCGAACTGTTATAAAAGATTTGCGAGTCTTTATCGGCACATACGCAGTCTGACCAGGTTCCTGCGTTTAGCTCTCGAGCTTACAAGGAGGCCATGGCCAAATTGGGCGTAGCATTTCGGAACTCTAGTCCATTCCATCCTGAGGGAAATTCCGTAGTGGAGAGAAAAAACCGGGACAAAAAGCAATCTATAACAGCTAGGGTATTAGGCTAGGGTGATGGGTGGGTCAAACATCTAATAAGTGTCCAACGTAGTATTAATAATCTGCCAAGAAGTTCTCTAGGGGGAATCACTCCATATGAAATCCTTTTTGGAACAAGAATGATTATTTCGGATCTCGATTGTCAGACTTCAGTGGTAAAACGAAAACCCTTTGTTATCAAAGATCGTTTGGCTGTTTTACAGGACTTAAATGAAATAAGGAAAAGCCAAAGTAAACTGTTCCTGAAGCCAACTACTACTGAAGAGAAACTGACCGTCCCAGCAAGACCTGTCTGGATTCCAAAGATTGGGGATCTAGTCAGAGAAAAGACTGTGGACTAGAAGGAATTGGGCCTTCTTAGAGACAACCAGTACCTGTCCTAGCAATCCACGGATCACGAACAGTATTACTGCCACCCCTTGCTGGCAAAAAGGAGAACAGGTTTGTGTCCATCGACCTGGTAAAACCACATCATGTGGCCTATCATAAGCAGTAGGCCAAGTGGACTCGAAAGATGTAGCAGACGCCATAATCTGGCTAATATCCAAGAGGCTCAAACTGAGAGACTCATCACCTTTGAAGAATCTGCAGTGCGAAAAGAAGGACTATGCAACAAAGCCAGGGAACTTCTTGAGACCCAAATAACAGTTAGTCAAGAAACGCCTGTCTACAATGAAATAGCATCTGACTATACAAATGTAACAAGTGATCAAGTGGTTCCAGCGATTTCAACGAATCCTGATGCAATCCCTACAATTGACAGAACTGCCTCTGGCTGTTTCATTAACTTTGATATGCTTCCGAGGATCCCAGTGAACCTGAAACGACGCCAGTAAAAAGAACTTTGAAAGAACAAGCAACAGAACTTTTTCATTACCTAGAAAAGACTTTTCTGGTTTCACCATGGATAGAACTTTGGATTGTGTTGGGTGTACTTTTTCTTCTACTTTGGTTGACTCTTGTAATAACTTTGGGAATGCTAATAAATGGAAGATATGTTAAAAAGTACACAGCAAGTAAGACCATCAACTTACTCCTCAAGCCACACAAATCATCTCATCGTGAACAAAGAGACTTGTCATCAGCAAACATCACAGCCGTTCCTATACCTGGTGATATAGCTTGGGACAGAACTGAATATGACATTTTCGGTCCGGCAGAGCTGTTGAAGATTCCACACCAGTTCAAGATTTCCTTGAATGACTTTGTTTCATCTAGTACGTTTTCTGATGATTGGGACTTTGAGACTGTTAATAATATGATGTCAGACTTAGAAATGTCTGCTGTATTTACAAATCATGAATACTTAGAAGGGTCATCAGATTATGAACAAATTAGATTAATTTGATTTGATTAATAGATTTATAGAGCGCGCGAATGCCCAAGGGCGTCTTGGCGCTGAAGAAATGTGCTGCAGAAGTGGGAGAGCCGTGCGACACCCATACTGGACTAAGCTGAGAAAAGCCAAGTCTTCATATTCTTACGAAAAGACAACAGCGAGGGGCTGTTTTTTATTTCAACGGGTAACTTGTTCCAAGTTTTTGCTGTGTTCAATAGGAAACTTCCCCCCCCCCATCTTAGTTGTTTATATCTGGGGGTTATGAGAAGCTTAGCGCTGCTAGATCTTAATGTCCTGGAAGGTTCGTAATGTTGTAAATTTCTTTTTAGGAAGTGAGAGCCTGATCCATGCAGTGTTTTGTAAGCCAGACAAGCTGACTTGAACTGAATTCTTTTTCCTACAGGGAGCCAGTGGAGACCTCTCATTTTTGGGATATTCAGAACCAGCCTGGCCGCAGCGTTCTGAAGCCGCTGAAGTTTTAATAATAGCTGTTCTTGCAGCCCTATATATAGTGCATTGTCATAATCTAATTTTGAAAGGACCAACAAGGTAACCAGAGTTTTGGATGTGTCAGGTGGAAGGTATGGCAGCAGTTTCCTGATTAATTTTAGCGTGTACCATACAGAGGAGGTGAATTTGTTTATTTGCGCCTTAAAAGTAAGTTTGGAGTCAAATATAACTCCCAGGTTCCTTACGTTGTCCACCTGCGATGGACACCTGCCAAGACTGTCGGGCCACCATAAGCTTGACCAGATGTTAGGTTCAGCCCCCAGAAGTAGGACCTCTGATTTATCGCCATTAAGTTTTAAGCAATTAGCCTGCATCCAGTGACTGACCTGGTCCATGCAATGCCGGAATCTATCCGCAGTCTCAGTGGTGTTGTTAGAGATTGCCACCACTATTTGGGTGTCATCAGCGTAGGAAAGTGGGACCAACCCGCAGTTTCTAATGATGTTGGCTAAAGGGGCAACATATATATTAAAGAGGGAGGGGCTCAGTGAAGAACCCTGGGGAACCCCCCAGGGCAGACTGAAGGGCCTTGATACGAATTCCCCAAGCTGAACCGAGAAGGATCTTTCTTCCAGAAAGGAGGCCAGCAAAGCAATTGCGGATGTGTGTAGGTCTATATCCTTCAGCCGCGTTAGGAGAATATCATGGTTAACGGTGTCGAAGGCCGCCGACAGATCCAACAAAATGAGGGCGGCCTTCCCACCTGCGTCCAGTATGCTCTTAATTTCCTCTGCTGCCATCACCAAGACAGTTTCTGTCCCATGTTCCTCTGGAACCCATATTGGGAATCATCTAAGACATGGGCGTCCCTAACAAACCCCGCAAGTTGTGCGTTCAACTGTTTTTCTAGGATCTTAGCCGGGAATGGGATTCTCGTAATTGGCCTAAAGTTGCCTGGGATGGAAGGGTTGAGGTTAGGCTTCTTAAGGAGAGGAAGAACAGAAGCCGCCTTCCAGGCTTTCGGGAAGCAATTGGACCGTATTATGTTGGCAAGGAGCAGCTGGAGTTGGGTGCTGAGCAGCTCTTGGAACATGTGTAAGATCTTGGGGGGACACGGGTCCATAGGGCCCCCAGACTTAGTTGACAAAACCAAATGATTGATCTGTTCAACAGATGGAACTGAGAACTTGAATTTTGGGGGGCTAGAGACTAAAGGCTTTCCCGGACTAGGCTGAAAATTACCCCTTACATGTGGGTCGTGGTGCGGAGGAGTGAAGGAATCATAGATGAGTCTCACCTTATCAGTAAAAAACAGCCCTAATTCATTACACACATCTACGCTACCTACAACCCGTTTGGCCGAGGGATCAGTGAGTTTCATTACAGTTGCAAACAATTCTTTGCTCGAGTTTTTAGCCTCGTTGATTTTTTTTTACGAAAAAAGCAGATTTTTCTCCCGCTCTCAGTTTCTTATAAGTGGCTAATGCATTGCAGTATTATTCTTTCTCCCTCGCCTCATAATTGGCCCTCCATCTCTTTTCTGCCCGCCTGCAGGTCTGTTTTTGTAGTCTTAATTTCTCTGAGAACCATGTCTCCGAGAAGTTTTTCCTTTTATGGTTTTTAATTTTATTAGGAGCAACTGAGAGAACTGCTTATTTGATCCAATTCTCTACTTGATTTGTGGCTACGTCACAGTCTTGATCTATTCCAGATATAGTAGCGCCAAGCTGTGCTTGTAGTTCGGCAATATTAATCTTTTTCCAGTCCTGGTACGGGTGATTCCCCCCCCCGCTGGGCCCTGACCGATTTGTGTGGTCAAGAGTTAGGGTGAAATGCACTACTTTGTGATCGGACCAAGGGACCGGCATCACCTCCCCGATTTTGATGTTAGAATTGGAGGTGAAGATCTCGTCCAGGGTATGACCAGCGGAATGGGTTCATTGTTGTACTAGTTGGGTCATACCACAGCTAGTCATGGTCTCTGTGATAAGTGCCGTATTGCTGTCGTCAGCTTTTTCCAGGTGGATATTAAAATCCCCCCAAATCATGTAATCTGCCCCGGTTAAACTGGACTCCAGGGCAGGGCCCAGCAGTTGTGACAAAGGGGCATTAGCCTTTGGAGGCCTATACAGTAGAAGGCCAGTGAATGTGTAGTTGTTGGTGATACAGATTTTGAAAGGCAGGGTTTCACACTCAGGGGAGTTCAAGCCCTCCAAACCCCGCACCTGAAATGCCTCTTTACTGATAATGGCCAGCCCTCCTCCCCGCTTTCCAATTCTGTCCGCACGAAGGAGAGAGTAACCCGCCGGCACTGCTAACGCCAGGTCAATATCCGAGGATCTATCTGCCCATGTTTCTGTTATGAATAACAGGTCTAGATCGTAAGTGTCGATCATATTGGCTACTTCCGTGTTATGTTTCACAAGGGACCTGGCATTCACTAGAGCTGCCTTTGTCTGTTTACTTGAAGTGAGACCCGGCTGCTGACAGTGATGAGCTGCTGTACTACAGAGCGTGTAACAGAGCTGTAGCGTACAGCTAGTGCAGTGTTTGACTTCTTCCCCAGGATTGAGGGTTGCACAGGTCGGCTTAGTCTGTAGTTCCTTCAGTTGTAAACTGTTATAAACCTTCCTGTTCGTGCTACTCTTAATTTGCACAGGGGTTAAGGCCCTAGGCCCGGGCCAGGCGGGGACGGGCGCAGACAGGCTTGCCTTTGGCGCGGCTTCGGCGCGCCTTCGGCGTGCCCGCTGCGCGCCTGAAACAGCACAGGTTTAAATTGTCTTAGGGCTTCAACTACTAGCCAGCTCACACCCGTACTGCTCTCCCAAGCTGGAAGTGATGTTTGTTCTAACCGCGCCCTTTGCCCCCTCCGTACAATCGGCACTTGCCGTGACGGACCGGGGAGCGTCGGCGGGTAGCTGCAGCCTGGCATTTACTGGCAGTGACGGTAAGGAGATTTACACAATTACAATTTTAAAATCCAGCAGTGAAATAAAAAACGTATTTTAAAAAGCGCAAGTTACCAGCACCATCACCACGATGTGAGCTACGGCAGTCGCAATCTTATGGACCCCGTGTCCGCCCTTCCGTGGTATTTGTAGTCTTGGGGCTTCAACTACTAGCCCGCTCACCCCCGTACTGCTCTCCCAAGCCGGAAGTGATGTTTGTTCTAACCGCGCCCTCCTCCCCCTCCGTACAATCGGCACTTGCCGTGAGGGACCGGGGAGCGTCGGCGGGTAGCTGCAGCCTGGGATTTAGTGGCACTCACGGTAAGGAGATTTACACAATTACAATTTTAAAATCCAGCAGTGAAATAAAAACTTATTTTAAAATGCGCAAGTTACCAGCACAAGCACCACAATGTGAGCTACGGCAGTCACAATCTTATGTATTGTTATAATCACTATGGATATCATTTCTTGCACAAATCTGCAAATCCTAGAAATGTATTGAAATATAACCAATGGGAACATTGTCCAACGGCACTAAAGGGTAGCTCAAAAACATTTTATGGCAAATTTCCATACTTTTCAGGTTTTAATGTTTCAAATCCAGAATCATTTTACTTTAAAAATGTTAATAGGACAGGAATGAAAAGTATGTTGACAAATACCAAGCAAATTTATTTTACTGCCTTTTATGCTCAGCTGTCTTCATTAGGTTTCGACTTTTGGAAAGACAACATTGAGACAAAAACTGTCTGGGGCACAAAAGACTGGCAGGTGCAGGGATTGGAAGCCTTATTTGGAGCCTGCATCATCCCAGAGCAAATAATGTTTTTGAATGACACTGTCCAACATACATCTTGTCTTGGGTTAGCCAAGATCAAGGAGTTAAACAAACCGTCCATACCTACACCTACACCTGATATCAATAACACTTCAGAGGGGGAGGTCGACGTACATACTATTTTGCATCACAACAAAACAGATCCAGGTTGGAAAAAATGGTTAATCAGGCCCACAGACACAAACAACTGCAAAGATAGATTCCTGAATAAGACACAAGGGTTCACATTCACTAGGCAAGATCCAAGATATGTTCAGAGACAGCATCCAGGAATGTGTTTAGAACTTAGTAATTTCATACATAAGAAATGTGGAGTGTGGCGTTTTAAGCTTCGAGTGAATTTTCCCGATTCATGCCCTTATATAGGTACAATTCACATTGCCCTTATATAGGCATAGAAATCAAGCCCTTATTTAGGCATAGCCCGTGCTACCCAAATACAGGCATGGCTACTTCCACCCGTACCAAACATCATAACGATTTCTTGGAAAACCAGCTTAAGCAGTCAGAGACTTCCCCTTGCTTGAATATTGAATTGTCCAAGAACTCAGTTACTTTACAAAGAACAACTATTCTCTAGGGGTTCTTTCCTGATGTTCATATGCCTGACTTTACATCAAACTATGGCATTCCTAAACACCTTCAAGGTATAAATATACCTACACTTGCTCTAGCAAGATACGGTGGTTCGGAGCAGTTTAAAGACCTACTTGCCCGACGCGGCTCGCAACAGCAAGTGCAGAAGGAAGCCGACTCTCCAGCTGACGCACTGATCAGGAAGCTGCCCTTCTCCTGCCAAGAATCCAGCTCCAGTGTTTCCGGCTCCCCTTACGGGGTGTTGGGAAATCGAGTCCCGAGACAGAGATACCAGACCTCCTTCATTCTAACCAAGGTATGGAGCTGATTAGAACCTAGAGAACCCTTTGGAAGATTCTTGGCAAAACCAAACCTATGCTACACAATACTTACTACTTCCCTCGTACTAGACTTAGGTTAGGTACATTGGGGTAGGCGTATTTTAGAAGCACCAGTTGAGTATTTTAGTCAATGTTATTTATGTATGTATTTTTATATGGCTTAGAAACCATACAATGCTCTTACAGTATTATTTCATATTACTGTTTACGCTGTACGCATTATACTTTGCAGTCTGCATAACGATTGTACATGTTAACCTCTCTTGCATGAGAAAGAAGACTGTTCAATAAACCTTTTTATTGAAAATGCCAGTCTCACTATTTCTCTGCAACTCTGTAGAAGTGAAGCATGCACGATTGACTGAGTGAAATATTTATCTATTGTTTCTGGGACTCAGAGAGATATATTCTTATTCTTGGGAAACAAAGTTGTCATGTTTATGCGGTTGTCAGAAACTAATCCCTACTTGTGTATTCGAGAACATTTCTAGTGACCTCTGAGTTAGCTGGCACACACACAATTAAGTTTAGTATATTCAATAGAGACCTAGTTGACCTCAGTCCTACGTCTAATCTATAGGATATATTATTCTAATGCGCAGAGCCTATTGGGAATACAGGAACTACACTACAAGAGCTTTGCACGTGCCGGGAGTGGACAATGACATAACGGATGCTTTGTACCATTCACACTGGGGGAGATTACGTGGGCTAGCCAAGGTCGCCGTCAGGACCCTGACGCCTATGTTCCAGCACATGTGGTACGTAGGCAGCACAGGATGCTACAACTGGTGGTAGGATCACCGGCCACATAAACACGGGTTGCGTACAGTTTAGCGTGGGAAGAATTTTTGCTCTCTGGAGCCCAGCGGCGTTCCACATTAGAGCACAGAAGAGAAGATGTGGTGCAAATCATATTAAATATGATCGACAGAGGCCTATCTCGAGTTACAATGACGGGGAAGCTGGCAGGTACAGATTTTATGGGCAAGCTTTAATGGGGCTATGCACCATCTGTGGGGGAGCTAGGCATGCAGATGCTGGAGGTTGAACACTGCAATGAGAAGACGTTCCTGCAATGGCCTTATATTTTAATTATACAGTTCCATCTATACATTTTCTAATTGGGTGATAAATACAAACAACATACTAAGTAAGTTCAAAACATTACAAAATTTATTCTTTAAGTTTTTCAGTTCATTTAAATACTATTTTTCATCCACAAAATCACAAAGGAAAAAATTACAGTTCATATCAAAAAACCTTGACAAAAGACAAAAGAATCATAAATATATACAACACAGTTAATATGTAAAAATTATAACCCCTTGGTGACAAACATATCTCTCAACATACTCACATGCTAACAATCATACCACACTCAACCTCATACTCAAATGGAGAAGGAACTGAATAGACAGTAAGCAGAATAACAATGCTAAAATATTGGCCCCCAGATGTGCTATTAGGCCATCGCAGCAGGTCTACGCGCGTTTCGGCAGCACTCGGCCGCCTTCATCAGGACCTTTTCCTCGTGATACAGTAAATACCAAGGGATCTGAAAAATATATATACAACAAATCACCATTTTGTTACCACCCAAGAGAATAGGATCTTCTTACAGTACTAATTAATTCACTGTGTTACATGAACCAGAAGCTCATCAACTAGACCACAAACGGAGACAACATATAATGCATATGATCAATAAGAGAGGACAAATTTAATCTAAGTTATCTAAGCAAGGGGCTACAAGGGTGCATTAATCAGATTTACATGATCATGTGGCAATGAAACATATTCCCAATGGTTACGAGTTAAGTTAGGGCCATACCCGGGTACTCCTGTTTTTCAGATACACATGTCAGTGAGCTTACCAATTGGCACCAACAGCAGTAGAGTCAAGGAGAACCGGCTCTCGTGATTGTCATAGGACGGGATATCCTGTTTTGTCCTTAAGGTGGCTATAAGCAGAAAATTACTTATTTTAACCAGACAGACCTCTTAATGTGAAGCTGATTAGAGAGAAGACCAAGAGAGAGGCCCGTGTTTATTGGACATCTATTACGTCCTTAAAGGAATATACCTTTAATGGTAGTTGGAGAGACCCGGTGTGGCAGTCGGTTCCTAGATGTTCGAAGTCATGGAGTGGTTTAAGACATTGACGGTCAGCGGGAAATCAATTAAAATCCTACCATAATCTATGATGATAAAAGAATAAAGAATCCGATTAGATTAGCAAGCACGTGCTACTAGAGTGTGCGTTTGAAGAGAGGCTGCCGGATGACTTCTTACTTCAATTTATTATGAAGGGCACATTTGTTAGAAAGGCACATTCATGAGTGAGCTTGCCGTGATCTATGATGATAGAAAAATAGGAAAACCAGATGAATGAGCATACACATGTTGCTAAGGTCAGTGTTTGAAGCAAGGCATGCACAATAAGTTCTTACTTCAGTTTAATTGGAGGAACACATTCATGAGGACAGCACACTCCTGGGTAAGGTTGCTCCGTAGTCTGCGTCCCTAGAATGTGGGGTAGAAATATGGTATTTTATATGCGGGTGGATAACATAAGGCAACTCATAATCCACTTAACATGCCAAGATCATTTGGTAATGCTCCCGAATTTAATGCGGTCGAGAAACCCCCCAAAAAAGGGGTGCTTTGAGATGGATACTTCTCAGACCTTGCGTTTTTTTTAAAAAAGAGAAGGCAACAAGGTTCATTAACGAAGTCCCTGGCCTCACTCTATTCTATAGTACTCCTGGGGCGCATTAACTTCCTTGCGCTATTTTGCACAAGGTGTCTGTAGTCTCTTTTAAGCAAGGTTGATGGCGAGTGTGGAAGCCAAACTCCAAACAAACAATTCGGTGCATAACAAGGTCGGCACTAAGTATTAACGAGCTCGCACTGCTCTAGTTCGCTTACCTTGCCACCATGCTTATAGCATCGTGTCTCCGCACCGTCTGTCTCCACTGCCAGCAAACGACTAAACTGGGAAGTCCTCCCTGTTTTAAAAGCGGTCGGCGAATCCCAGTGTCACGTGGGGAGTCGCTTTCAGATAGTGTAAGACTGGCGTCCTACATCATAAGCATAGACAGTGGACTGCGCTTCAGGACGCCATCATGATGTAAGACGCAAACATCCCCATACTTAGACATCAATAAGGGACTAGACTCCGTTTGTAAACACAAACAAGGGACTATGACGTACCTCCGTCTACCACCGCTCGTACCAGATATAATCTCTAGTAAGCCTAAACTTAGAGATAATTAAAACGGGCATTCTGAGATTGCCACGACTAACAGGAAATAAGTATCTGGAAATTTTGATCTAAATGAGGAATATTAACTAACCAGGAGGTCAAAACTTTTTTTTTAAATATTTTTTATTATCAACCAAATGCACAATAAAAGTTGAAAAAGCCCATATTATTTGAGCAAACATCTTTCAGATGTCGGATACACCTAGAGGAACAGTATTGGTGGCGAGAAAGCATTAACGACAAGCCACCTGATGTAAATTCAGAGACAAATATTATCTAATGGATAATATGTCACAAGTGGGATACGTTTTAGAATTTCTGTTTACTTGGTCACATACCAAGATAACTCTTCATTCAGACCACGTTTCACGGTGTCCAAATGGAAAATCCAGAAGGTCTCGCGTTTCTTCCGCGTAATCTCATTTACTTGACCCAATTTAGGTGTCACTTTTTCCAAAATGCACCATTTGATCTCATTTTCTTTGTGAGATTTCTCCAAACAATGCTGAACCAGGGGGGCTGTCAGCTTCTTAGTCCTGATGGCAGACTTGTGTTCACTGAAGCGGACACGAAACTCACGGCCTGTCTCACCAACATAAGCCAATCCACAGCCACAGAACATGATATACACAATATTACTACTGCGACAGTTAGTCAAAAATCGCAGTTTGATATGTCTTTCATTATAAGTGATTGTGTCAGAGGTGATGGCTGAGTCACAGGCGTGACAGGAACCACACCTGTGATTGCCTGCCACTGCTGGAAGGCCTGTAATGGAAGGCTGATTGGAAAACGGGCTCTTTGCCGGTGATCTCGAGTGGACTAGCATATCTCGTAAATTCTTGTTCCTCCTATATGCGAGCATAGGTAGTGGGAGCGCAGGATCATTGTCATCTATGTTAAGAATTCTCCAATTTTTATTGATGATGTTCCGGATCTTAAAGTTCAGAGTTGAATGATCGATCACGCATGTGATCCGCTCTTGTTTGACCCGTTTGTTACCCAAAAGGAGTGCCGACCTATCGTAATATTTGGCTCTTTTGTAAGCATGTCGCACAAGGCGACGTGGATAGCCTCTCTTGAGTAGTCTTTCCCTGAGTGCGTCTCCATGTAGATGAAAGGAGGAAATATCTGTACAATTTCTGCGAATTCGTAAGAATTCCCCGAAGGGTACAGAGTCCTTCTGACAGTTCGGGTGGTAGCTATTATATTCTAAGATGGTATTTTTCGCTGTACTTTTCCTGTATAGACTTACTGTCAGGCATCCATTAGTCCCTTCAATACTAATGTCAAGGAAGTCTACTTTACTAGTGCTAAAGTTCATGGTAAACTTCAGATTGGTATCACTTGCATTGAGCCAAAGAAAAAATGTTTGCAAAAGTTCTTCTGGTCCACTCCAAATAAAAAAAATGTCATCAATAAAACGCTTCCAAACAAAGATATTTTCAAAAAACGGGGCCAGTTCGTTGTGAATGTTCCTAAGTTCCCATTCTCCCATGAATGCGTTGGCCACAGATGGAGCACAGGAAGCCCCCATTGATGTACCCTTAATTTGTTTGAAGAGTTTACCGTTGTATTCAAAGAAATTATTCATCAGTACAATCTCCAGACATTGAAGAATGAAGACATCAGGGCGATCAGATGGATATCTCTTAAGGAGATCGGACACCGATTGTAACGCCCGACATTGAGGGATGTTGGTGTACAATGCCTCAATGTCGAGCGTTACAAGAATGTCCGTCTCTGGGTTGAAAGGGAGACCCTCTATTTTGTTAATAATGTCCCCTGTGTCGCGAATGTAGGAGTTGTACTTTTGGATTAGAGGGCTCAAGAATTTATCTACATACTTCGACAGCGGCTCTGTATTAGAGCCAATGGTTGAAATGATAGGACGCATAGGAGGATCAGTTTCCGATTTATGTGTCTTCGGAAGACCATACAGCACAGAGGTGACAGGGGCTGTTTTGTTGAGGAAATCATATTCATCCTCACAAATGAAACCATCTGTGAATGCCCCCTGAGTCAATTCCTGGATGTGTCTGTTCAATCTTTCCAGTTCCCTACGTTGTGCTGGTCTGTAATGTTCAGTCACAGCCAGCATCTCCAACATTTTGGCGTCATAGCTCCCTTTGTCAAAAACAGCAATGCCCCCACCCTTGTCACAGGGTTTAATGACAATTGATGAATTAGTTTTTAATTCATTCAAGGAGGTAGTTTCTATGGCAGAGAGATTAGTTGTTGGTTTGTAGGGATTTCTTATAACTCGTGCAATGTCTTGGAGGACATTCTTTTCAAAAATCCCAACTTCAGTTCCCACCATGTCTAGTGTGGGTGTGAAGGTCGATGGAGGTTTGCATCCTGACAGATTGTTATCATCTTCTGTCCGGGGACGGTCAGTGAAGAATTTATTAAGTCTAACTTTGCGAAAAAAGGCAAAGAGGTCCTGATGTAATTTAAATTTATTCAGGTGGATACTCGGCACAAATGAAAGTCCCCTACTTAATACTTTCACATCTTCCGGTTTGAGATCCACACTGGACAAATTGTAAATAGGTAAGTCATGGGTCAGTCTGGAGTTACACTCTCCCGGTCCTTCTACCACCAATACTGCTGATTGCGAGTTCGCATGTATTGCTGTGGAGGTTGAGGGTTCATCTGGGCATGGGTTGCCTGATCTTGCCACCAAACATTCCTCCCCCTGAATTGGCCCCGGGGTAAAAAACCCCTTCCATGAAATGGGCGTTGGTTGGATCTGCCTCTGAATGGGCCAGGGTTTGGGTGACTGTAATTGGTGTCCTGATAGTTATCCCCTTCCGAGCCGGAGGACCCCGAGTCGGAGAAGTTGGTATATCTTCTTCCCGAGTACCCATTAGAATTGGTGTTAGGGTTACTTTGTGGTGTCTCCTGGTAGTAATTAGACGTTAGGTAGGGGTAAACTTTCTCTTTCGTGAACCATCTAATATCCTTTTTTAACTTCTCCATCTTTTTGTTGGTAAGATAGGTTTCAAAGTCTTTCATTTCTGTTTTTATTTTTTCAAGACAGTCTTTGCCTTCTTCCACCGCCGTTGATGCACTGAGTTTTGCCTCGAGATCATTGATCTCCTGTAAAAGGGTGGATGCTACATCTTTGGCCGTCTCAATAATCAGCATCATCCAGTCCCTGGAGCAGCGGTTAGAAATTAATGACCACCGCTCCAGGAACTTTTTGACGTCGATAAAGAGAGCGGGGGCGTTCCGGACTCTCAGGCCTGAAGGAATGACGCCTGCTTTAAGATATTCGAACATATAGAATGCGTGTGATTCTATACGTTTTAATCTTTTGCGCATGTTAAGGAGAGATGCTGGAGGTTGAGCCAGGGAAAGGGGTCAGTCGCAGCGGGTCAGGAAACCAGTGTTGTGGCATCTTTTGGGGAGAATATTACAGGTACTGCCACAGGTGTGCACAGATGAATTTGAGTTGTGTCTATTTTCCACAGTGATGGTGTGGATGTTTTTCGGTGCTTTTCGGGTATTGGAATTGCTGGCGGACAAAAAGGGTGGGGGGATTCTCCGGGAGGATGTGGTGCCGAGGAGGGACACGATTTGCATCTGCCGGCAAAAGTCAAAAACGGACCAGAGGGGTTTAGGTAAATAGGTGTCGCTGCAGGCTTTTTCCCCTTGGAGCACTTGTCCTTGCATGTGAGAGGTGAAATGGAGGCAGGTTTCCAAAACAAGAGTGGGGCCTGTTTTTGTACATGAAAAGGAGAGCAGGGTGACTGCATTTCAGATGTTATCAGTGTTGCAGAAAGCATTAAGAGAGTTAGGAATTGATGGAGCTGGTTTTAGGGACACATTCTTTCAAGATTGGGGCAGCATCTGAAGCAAATATTGAGGGGGTGGGGCGGAGGGACAATATGCAGCTCGGGCGGTGGTCATCTGATTGTTACAAGCAATATTTGCGCAGTGCAAAGGGGGCGGCTTACGCGGTTGGTGCGACTTCTTACGCTCGCGCAGTTTTTCTCATTACAGGTTCAGTTCCAGGTCCCCTCTCCAGGGAGATGACCATTTGGATTGTGGTGTATTCCTTCATGAAGTGGACCCAGATCCAAGCTTGCTAGAGTTATTTTGGCAAAAATGTAGGTTTTAATAAAAAGCATTTCAATTTGTTTTGCAGGGGAAAAGGGGGCATGCTTTGGAAGGAGTTTCTTTACCGCTTCATTGGTTTGTTGAGGGCAGATTGGTGTCCGGATATTTTGGTCCTTCATTTAGGTGAAAATGATTTGGTCAAAGACAAGGGATAGTCTGAATATGGAGCGTGAAAAAGGACTTGGCACTTATCCAGGAACAGAGGTCTGGGTTTTTGGTCATTTGGACAGAGTTCGTTCCCCGCAGGGTGTCACGAGGTGCCGTTAAACCGGGAGCTGTAGACAGATCCAGGAGGAAGTTAAACACAGAAATGGTGCGGTTTTGTAGGGAGTTGGATTTTGGGAGGGATTGCACATAAAGAGATACGTTTTGACACAGCTGAGTTTTTTGAGGGAATACTGTGCATCTTTCGTGTCTGGGCATGGACTTGTATCTCTTGGAAATCAGGGAGATTTTAGCCAGGACTCTGAATGTTCACACACACTGAGACAGGGCCTCCTATGAGGCAGGGGGGGGGGGGCAGAACAGAGAGGGGGAAGGGGCATAGCCTGCTCTTATCCCTCTTTTTCCTGGGTGGCGAGATTGTTAAAAGTTGGCCAGGGTTGGCAGAAGTTTTTGGTTAAGTGTTGGAAGTTTGTGAGCAGGGGGAGGGAAAGGGTAGGCAGGTAGGCTAAGTTTTAGAGTATACGTTGGTTAGTTACAGTTGCAGAAAGGCAGGTAGGAGATTTGAGTTTCATTGGAGGACATGAATTTTATCTGCAGTACTGTGTAAGGTTGTTGTTATGTTAACGGTGGGGTGGGGGAACTGCTGAGGGGATTGTAGGGGCGGAGGGGGCCAGGGGATCAGTTATTTGAAGTATAGTTAGGTTTTAGTTTTGTAAGGCAGTTGCCAGTGTTTTTAATGTGATATGCACCTGTTTCAATAAAGCGGCCTTTTAGACACACAAATTTGGTCTCAGTTTGGCTTGCCCCCCTTCCTCCCAAAGCTCTTGCCTCGTGTCCCAGCTTTTTTAAAACAAAACCCTTCTGATTCCTGCACTGGAAGGATTTTCTAATTTCACCTGGCAGATAAACCATTCACAGCACTACATACATAATGTGGTAGACATGAACTAAATATCGTCTGTTAAAAATTCTGTGCCCCGAATTTTGTTTACAAAAATATCCCACACTGGAATTAATTGTTGAAAATGTACACTCAACAGGATAAGATTTTTGCAAATGATGTTTTCAAAAGAATATTTATGGCACGCCATAGTTGTATCATACGACCCACAGAAAAGGTACAAAAAGGCGATTTAATTAAAAAGGAGGAGGCAATTAATTTAAAACAACAGAGAGTGTGGGGTAGAGGCTGGTGTAAAGGAGGGAAATAAAGCAATGGCTTTGGAATACAAGTATGGAACACAAATGTGACCATGTTCATTGCATGAGATCACACTACAATGCACAAGACTAAGGGCTTGATTTATTTTGTCGCATTCCTCCTTCAAGGAGATGGAGTAAAGTATTCCATCACTCTGACGGGAAGAGCCTCCCACCAAATTCAGGTAAGTTCTACAGCATTAGTAGGAACCACTGTAATGGCAGTTTACTGTCAATGCTGTTTAGTGCACGGCTTCGTCAACATTACGGAACCCTGCATCAAACTGTTCTCTTTGTTTAATTTCAAAAAGAAAATCCCAAGAAAATTCTCCTCTCGCCATGAAAGTGCTCTCTCATGGCGAAGGGAGCGTTTAGCAGTTTTCTCTGCCCCTTACAGCCAGCGCTTTCCTGGTGGTGACAGGAAGTGAAAACTGGCTTGAAATTCCGCCCATCTACATTTGGTGGGTGGAATTTAAAGGTCTGCCATCGGAGTGGTTTCAGCATGGCAGAGACTGAGTAGTCTCTGCGTGATTAAACCTAAAGTCCACCTGCATATCAGTTTTGTGGGCGGACCACAGTCTTGGAATATTGATACTCCATAACCATTGTGCAGGAGTATCTATACCTCCAAGATTTATATCACTCCTTAAGTGCTCTGAAAATGAATGTTTACTGTGAACCTCTTTGCTCATTCATCCATTCTGCCAAAACAGGGAACATGATGTTGTTTTTTCCGAGAGCTAATACAAATAATTGAATTCAATTTTATTTGAAAACAAAATATTTTGGAATTACTTACTTTTGACAGAAAGTAGCTTACCTAATAGGAGGTCGACATATTAAATAGAGATTTGAAAACAATTATATATAAGAGTTAGGATGCTGACATATTGACTTGTTAAACAACGGATGCTTCTCACTTAATTAATTGCATGAGATATGTGTTTGTTTATATCTATACTCTTCGGAAAGCTCTAGATTGATTGTCACATATCTCTACTCCGTGCGAGTGCAGATGCAGTTTTCAATACAACCCGCTGTCAGAAATGTTAGTGAGCGGGTCTGTTGGCATAAATTATAATGAACAGGTATGATCTATTATAAATAAACACTGTGAAAGTAACAAGGGAAATTGTACTGATGGAACAATGTGAATTGCTAATGCTGAATACACACAGGGCCCTTAATTCATCCAGGCAGGTCCTGCTTTGAATACAATGCAAGAAATATTAAAATGAATACAGAGTGGCTTAATTTTGACCTGTAGGAAGATATCTGGCTATTAAGCAAAAGTTTCATACATTTAATTATCAAACTTTTAAAGTCCATGACTCATCATTGTGCACAGAAATTCCAATTACAAACTAATCAGAATAATTTGTAGAGTACGATTTTTATTTAATATGTTTAGCCTTTTCAGTGAATAAGGTTTCCTATTTGTAATTATTTTATTGTGTTGAGGATCTCGGAGCCACATAGAGCAAGGCTTCTCTATAAAATAACCATAAAAGTAAATTGTACACTAAGCAGCCGCTCCACTTACCTGAACAGTCACATCTCCTTTTCATCAACCGCCCGGCCACCTACGCTTCACAGGACTCCTATTCGTACGCATCCCATGCATACACAGAACCAGATTAGGAGGACGGGCATACTCTTACATTGATCCTAAAGCTTGGAACTGCCCCCACCCCACATTAGAGCCTCCCCCTCTCTTATTGAATTACACAAAATGGTGAAGACGTGGCTTTTCAATTAACTGAACACAAGGAGATGATGGACAGAGCGCTGAACTATTTCTAATGGATGCAACCCAGATCTGTGACTGACGGTGGGTGTCTGAAAGGTTTCAGTGCTCCGTCCTTCATATCTTTGTGTTTGCTTTGTTTGCCCTAAGTTGGCAGGGTATGCCCAGATGTGGGTCCCTTGCTCACTTTGCCACTGGTTTCAAGCTAGCCTAGCTGATAAGGGGTGTTACCCTGAAACCGGTCCCAGGACGCTTGTTTCCGGTTCAAGGAAGACCTGGCTTGGCAGTTCAAGCTGGACTGTTAGCAAAAGAAACAGGGTCAAGACTGATTTGCATATGGCTGGGTCTTAAACCGATCCCAGGATGCTTGTTGCCAGTTCCGGGAAGACCTGGCTTTGCAGATCGGGCTGGACTGTTCCCATAAAAGACAAGGTCAAGACTGATTTGCATATGGCTGGGTCTGAACTGTGGTGGCGAATTGAGCTAAAGAACGATGATGGATTTAACCCAGATCTGTGACTGGGGGTGTCTGAAGAGTTGCAGCACTCTGTCCATCATCTCTTTGCATTTGATTTGTTCACCCTAAGTTGGTAGGGTATGCCCAGACGTGGGTCCCTTGCTCCCTTTGCCATTGGATTGAAGCTAGCCTGGCTGATGAGGGGTGTCACACCGAAACCGGTCCCAGGATGCTCGTTTCCGGTTCAGGGAAGACCTGTCTTGGCAGTTCGGGCTGGACTGTTCCCATAATGAACAGGCTCTAGACTGATTTGTATATGGCTGGGTCTGAACTGGGATGGTGAAGTGAGTTAAAGAACGATGATGGATTACACCAAGATCAGTGGGGGTGAGTGTCTGAAAAGTTTCAGCGCTCCGTCCATCATCTCATTGTGTTTGCTTTATTCGCCCTAAGTTGGCAGGCTATGCCCAGACAGGGGTCCCCTGCTCACGTTGCCCCTGGATTCAAGCTAGCCTGGCTGATGAGGGTTGTTACCCCAAAACTAGTGCCAGGATGCTTGTTTCCGGTCCAGGGCTGGCTTTGTGTTTGCTTTCCAATTAACAAAACTATCATATGCACACATATCTTCTCAGTGCCATAATACCCTTGAGGTGATAGTGCACTTTATAAACATAATATAACTTAACATTACTGCTGGACAGGACCCTTTTTCCAGGGTCACCCCCAAACATTTTGTCTTTATTCTCTTACTTTTTGCTAATTTTGTTCAACCAGTGCCAAAATGCTTGTGCTCTCTCCTCATAAACTTGGCGGAATAGGCTCATACCCAATTGGCTTATTAAATTGGCTTATAGGTCCCTAGTGAAGTGGCACTACATGAGCCCAGGGTCTGTACATGAAATGCTTCTAGTGTGCCTGCAACACTGATTGTGTTCCCCACTGAAGTAGCCTCTTTTAAAGATGTCTCAAGCCTACCATTGCATATAAACAATTTGCCAGGCCCAAACGTTCCTTTTTAATACATATAAGTCACCCCTAAGGTAGGCCCTTTAAAGCCCCAAGGGCAAGGTGCAGTGTATTAAGGAAAATGGGAAATACACTTTTAATTTTAATATGTCCTGTAGTGAAAACTCTTAAATTCGTTTTTCACGTATACTCTCCCATAAGATAACATTGGAGTTGCTCTATTACTTTAGTGTAGTCTAGTGTAATTTGCAAATGGGAAAGGATGACTGTTCACGTATGGTATCTCTGGAATCCTAATATAAAATCCTAAATTATGGTGAAGTCAGATTTTAAATTACAATTCTTAAAATGTCACTATTACAATGTTGAGTAAACAGCCAGGGTTGGGCCACTTAAAGTCAGCAAGGCTATACCACTCTATACTAAAACAACAGCAATTACAATGCCAGTACTGACACAATTTAAAGTAAACTTTTTTGTCTGATCACGACTCTTATTCAACATCATCACATCTCATTTATTTTATTTCTTGTAGCTATGAATTTAAACAGTTAATTCAATCAATGTATAGGTTTCTGTCAAACACATAACAACAATCCAGAGAACATCGCATACATTTCAATTACTTCTGTGCAATTTTATACAATGAAGGGTAAAACAAAAATGTAAACAGAGTTTGGTGAAAGCTAAACACAATTACATTCATCAGAAACAAACATGAAAGAACAAATATGAAAAAACAAATATGAGAAAACAAGTCCCAGTTCACACAATTTTTTACCAGATGAGCACCCAACACCGTACAAAGTTAGTGTGTGCTCACTAATAGTGAAACGAAGTACCAGGCGCATTCATAAAAAAGTTTAGTTGAAGTTGTGTCAGTAATGACTGTGATTGTTGTTGTTTACCTTTTTAGAAAGTTGGTATTTTTTTGCCTTAGCCATTTTATGACTTCAGATGGGCTTTGTGTATTCCTCCTAGTCAGTCACACACAATGGGAGCTTAGGAGTGATTGGATGGGCCGTCACTGGCAGAATGGGAGGGTGGACATCGGACCGCCTCACATACATCTGAAGCTGTGTCCTGTCTCCACATAAAGGGCTTAATGAATCTGCATTGTCACTTCAGCCAGCTTTGAGCGAGGGCAGGGGAGGCGGGGAAATCCATGCACTTCAAAGCCTCTGTTAGAAGCTTCTCCCACCTTTCAGAACCAGGGCATAAGAGGAACCTCAGACACCACCCCTTCAGCACACTTCTGGACCTGTGAATACTCTGCCAGGTAGAAGGACTGCTGTGCTGCTGAAAAGACTGCCAGTCTGCTGGACTGCTAGTCTGAAGGAGCTCCTGCCTTGCTGTGCTGACCTGCTGCCTGCTGCCCTCTGAACCTGCAACCCATTTTAAACACAGGATCCCAGAGTGACTCAAAGGTCTGATCGGAGCCTCAGGGACCAAAAAGGCTCACCAACTGCTCCTGGGCCTCCCTTCAATGAGTTCTTGAACCCATGAGGTGCCTCTCAGGTCCTGTACCCTTGGTGTGGCTCTCGAGTTTTCATATTCAAGCTTTTTGGGCTCTTTACGATGGCAAACAGGCAAGCTCACACTGGAAACATGCAGCTCACAGCGAAAATCAGAGCAAGCCGCCGCAAGCCCGTCACTTGGTCCAGCAAGCATCAATTGCCCACGGAGGACTGCCAATGCATAGAACCAGTCTGCCAATCTGCGACACCAATCCTGCTCTTCATGCCATGCCGGGCCACTGCCAACTAAGCTGTGTTTGCTCCCGGAGACTTTCTTCAACTTTAACAGGACTCTTGGCTCAAAAATGAGGATGTAAAAGTTCAACGGGACGAATCTGGGAATGTATCTGACCTGCCCTCCATCACTGTCGGCTTGAACTTTTGACTGTGACCCGGTCCAGTGCACCCAGATAGCCGTGATTATCACTTTATGCTCTTAGGCACCCAATTGCAGAAGTGTGGCTCAATGGTTAGAGCGTTTGTACCAAAAAGGGGTAACCCTGTGTCCCTCAGAACCTGGGTATGTATGGTTAAAGACAAAAATGGTTCCGTCGGGTGAATCAATTGCTTTTACGTGAAGGCTAGGTTAGCTCATAACAGAAGATAACAAATTTTAAGAGAAAACCTCTCTGACAACAAATAAAATTCAAAGTATTTTTATGAAAGAACAAAGTCACATTAAAACACCGGAATTACTTCATTCCATTTCAATTTCAATTATAAGTGAAAAAGTGACTATTGGTGAACAAGGTGAATAGTGCAACAATTTCAGTGACACTTATTTACAAATATTTACAAAGTTTATACAAGGAAGAATGGGCGAGGGGAAAGATTTTTGGCGGTCAGAGTTCTGAGTTAATACTCCAAGGAGACAGATGGTGACTGTGCCCGTTCCCGGAGGGTTCTTGACCAGTACTGTGCGTCGACGTTTCGATCCTAATGTGCCCCGGTTGGTGGTCACGCGGATCTTTATCAAGACAAGGGGGGGGGTGGTCTGGAAAGAGAGGTAAGTATTGTGTCAGAGAGGTAAATAACAGTTATTTCTAGTGATGCAGTGTGGCGAGTGCATCATACTCACACAGGGGGAAGGGGGGGGGGGTGACTTGGTTGTATTGATTTCCGGATACACAGGAGGCGACAGTCACACGCTGTGCGTAGGCCAATAGGTCAATCTGGGAATTCTTTTCCACAATACTTACCTCTCTTTCCAGACCACCCCCCCCCTTGTCTTGATAAAGATCCGCGTGACCACCAACCGGGGCACATTAGGATCGAAACGTCGACGCACAGTACTGGTCAAGAACCCTCCGGGAACGGGCACAGTCACCATCTGTCTCCTTGGAGTATTAACTCAGAACTCTGACCGCCAAAAATCTTTCCCCTCGCCCATTCTTCCTTGTATAAACTTTGTAAATATTTGTAAATAAGTGTCACTGAAATTGTTGCACTATTCACCTTGTTCACCAATAGTCACTTTTTCACTTATAATTGAAATTGAAATGGAATGAAGTAATTCCGGTGTTTTAATGTGACTTTGTTCTTTCATAAAAATACTTTGAATTTTATTTGTTGTCAGAGAGGTTTTCTCTTAAAATTTGTTATCTTCTGTTATGAGCTAACCTAGCCTTCACGTAAAAGCAATTGATTCACCCGACGGAACCATTTTTGTCTTTAATCAATGGTTAGAGCGGCAGACCCTGATGCAGAAGTCAGGCCCGGGACCAGGGTTCAATTCCCACCTCGGCGGGTCTCGGGCTCAATTTCCTCGGACCTGATAATTCTTGCCTTGGTGCCTATTCTAATCATGAGTCCCACTCTGCAACTCTGGGCAATAGCTTGCTTAATCTCCACAACGGCCCCAACAACGCTAGGATGCCTGGCTTCACCTTGGGGGTGCCCAGGAGTGGGCATCTCACACGGAAAGGCCAGGAAGGGTTCCTCAGCGGTATTCGTACAAGCGCAGAGATGCCTCCAGTTAGTCGTGCGCTATACAAGTGCGTAATTATCACTTCAGCTCTACTGATTGGATTTTTGTCACTTTGGTTTTGTTTTGTTCATTATATTAAAAGCAATTTTCCAACCAATTGTGGGTCTTTTTGTGTGGTCATTTCACTATTTTTCTGTTTCAAGTGTTGTAAAAATAAATTTAAGCCAGACTGCTCTGTGTCAAGCTACCAGAGGGTTGAGCATGGGTTAATTAGGTGTTTGCTTGTGTTTTCCCCTCACTAGGATTGTGGTTGGTGCTTGACCATGGCTCACACTCCAGTCAACCAGTTAGCCAATTTCTATCAATTGCTATATTCAAACCAATAAAAGCAATATGAAAAATTAGCATTTATGATGAGCTTTGGTACCACCCACACAAAAAATAATCATAAAACAGATCTTTCACATGACTGAGAACCAGATGCACATTCAAACAAAAAAACAGAAAATGCACCAGGAATTCGTTAGCTGAGCCACACAGGATAATACAAGGGCCAAAAATAAAAGACAGCCACTATGAGATGATAACAACCCTCGTACACAATGCCGTGCCACCACACCACTCATAGAAAAAGGACCCGCATGCCTTACGCACCTCTGAAAATCTCTTTCTTGAGCCTGCCTCCTCCTTCAGGATTGTCCAATCCTCTTGTTTTTGTACCTTCATCTCTTCTTCCACTTACTCCCCATACATCTTCTCCTCATTGGAAATTACAACTCTCCATTATGTAAAAACATCATCTGAGCCAACACACTCATTCGTACTTATTACTCTCATTGTTAGAAATACTAGATGTCCCATCTTCCCTGCCAGCTACATCATTCAGTGATGAAGAGGGGAGGGATGCAGATGACAGACATGATGGATTTCAATAATGTAACGGGAGGAGACATGCAATTATTGGCAATGACGAGTAAATGTGGGCGGATGAGCAAATTGGGAAAAATAAGATTGGGCTGTGAATGAATGAATGAAATATAATTTCTTTAGCGCAACAATTACCATGGAGGGATCTAGGTGTTAAGCGAAATGGGCAGCATGAAGACTCTGGAAAAGATCAGGTTCTTTATTAAACAGCCAGGTCTTTAGGCTCTTCCTGAATTTCAAAAGATTAGTCCTAGATTTTAGTTCTATTTGAAGTGAGTTCCACAGCCTCTTTTCTTAAATCTGGGGATTGCGAGATTTCCGCTGGTGGATGAACTTAGGGATCATGCCGGGAGGTAGCACTGAAAGCGCTGCTTCAGGTACTCAGGGCCAATGCTTTGAAGTGCTCTACAGGTAATGCAGAGTGCCTTAAACTGAATCCGTTTATGTATATGAAGCCAGTGTAGTTGAATCAGTGCTTGAGATATTGATTTATGTTTTGGAATGCCTAACAGTAGCTGTGCTGCGGCATTTTACAGAGTTGTAGCTTATGTAAAAAAAATTCAAAATATTGATGAATAGCGCACTTCAGTAGTCTACGTTACATGAGAGAAGATTAGAAACTACCATTTCCTGCAGACTGGACCGAATAAAAGGCAACACTTTTCTTAAGCTTTTTCAGATAAAAAAACAAGCAGAGGTGATATGATTTATTTGACCTTCAAAGGAGAGTTTGGTGTCAACGGTTACTTCAAGAATGTTTGCTCTGTCCCTGGGGATAGGTAAGTCCCCCAGTTTCTGGGGCCACCAGTTGATTGACCAGAAAGAGAGATTATTACCGAACAGCAGGACCTCGGTCTTCGAGGAAATAAGTTTTAGACAGTTACTACTTATCCAATCCCTAAATGAGCCATACAGTCATGAAAGTGTGAAGCCGTAGCTTCAGGATTGTTGGTGACAAACACAACACATTCAACACATTCCTCTGAGGGTGCCCCAAATTTTTTGTAAGCGCTTGATTAGCGCTCTTGGTAGTTTTATTTGGGGATACCGGAATGCCAGGAGAGCCTTACGATTTATGAAATTATCATTTAAGAAGGTGGTTTCAAACTTTCAGATTTTAAGTTATTCTTTTGGGCTGCTTTCACTGGGCGAATACAGAGTTTGGATGTATGACGTTACAATGCATACTTTTACCACGACTACCATTACCACGCAATTTTTACAACGCAGGATCCATTACAACGCAGTACCATTACAACGCATGTATTTACAACGCTGGTACCTTTACAACGCATACAATTACATCGTAAGTATTGGTAAGTTTAAAATATTTTTTTAATGTAAATTAATTAAAATTAATTTAATTTAATTTAATTTAATTTAATTAATTTTTTTAATTTAATTAATTTAATTTAATTTAATGTAATTACTTTATTTTAATGTAATTTAAATTTAATTGTATTTAATTTTTACCCTGTACCCCTTTACCCAAAAACCCCAAACTGACCCTTAATCTTAAAAATATCCCTTTACCCAAAAACCCAAAACTGACCCTAAACCCTAAAAATACCCCTTTACCCAAAAACCCAAAACTTATCCTAAACCCTAAAAATACCCCTTTACCCAAAAACCCAAAACTGACCCTGAACCCTAAAAATACCCCTTTACCCAAAAACCCAAAATTGACCCTGAACCCTAAAAATACCCCTTTACCCAAAAACTAAAAACTGACCCTGAACCCTAAAAATACCCCTTTACCCAAAAACTAAAAACTGACCCTGAACCCTAAAAATACCCCTTTACCCAAAAACCCAAAACTGACCCTGAACCCTAAAAATACCCCTTTACCCAAAAACCCAAAACTGACCCTAAACCCTAAAAATACCCCTTTACCCAAAAACCCAAAACTGACCCTGAACCCTAAAAATACCCCTTTACCCAAAAACCCAAAACTGACCCTGAACCCTAAAAATACCCCTTTACCCAAAAACCCAAAACTGACCCTGAACCCTAAAAATACCCCTTTACCCAAAAACCAAAAACTGACCCTGGACCCTAAAAATACCCCTTTACCCAAAAACCCAAAACTGACCCTGAACCCTAAAAATACCCCTTTACCCAAAAACCCAAAACTGACCCTAAACCCTAAAAATACCCCTTTACCCAAAAACCCAAAACTGACCCTAAACCCTAAAAATACCCCTTTACCCAAAAACCCAAACTTATAATATTTTTAATAAAATTATATACTTACCAATACTTACGTTGTAATGGTATGCGTTGTAAAGGTACCTGCGTTGTAAATACATGCGTTGTAATGGTATTTCGTTGTAATGGATCTGCGTGGTAAAAAATGCGTGGTAATGGTAGGTCGTTGTAAAAGTTGCGTGGTAATGGTTGTATACCCAGAGTTTAGTCAAAGGACCTGAAGCCGGCGCCAGCTGGCTCTTATACCAGCTGGTTTGTGGATCAGACTCTCGGTATTTGCTATATAAAACATCTAATCCAAACTACTTCAAGAAAGTGTGATTCAAGATAGTAAGGGACATAACTAATATATGGCGTGAAATTCCTAAGACATACGAACTTCCTGATTTGCACGTATATACTGTAACATGGGGGAATCCTCTATTGCCAAGTATATTCCATGACCACGTCGGAAAAGAATAGCAAGGTAAGGGGGTGACTTGGCTGGGTAATCTATACGACGGACAGGGCTTCCGATCTTTTCAGTCTTTGAAAGAAGAATTCGGCCTGTCACAAAAATATTTTTATAAGTACTTGCAAATCAGGGACTATTTCAACCGATGCCGAGGTCTGCTAGAACTATATAGACCCTCTGAGGTTTTGTCTGCTTTTTTGGGGGGGGGGGGCTACTAGACAAGGTGTTATTGGCAAAACTTACCAGAAACTTACAGGGGGGGTAGCGACGACAGCATACAGACAGCGGCTAAATTAGGTCGTATTTTTAACCGCAATGTTACTAAGGAGGAGATTAACAAATCTCTGGAAACGATAGACTCAGCAGTAACTTCAGTCAATCTGAAATTCCCAGCAAAGTAGATACATTTTTATGCTTTATTATACTCCGGAGCCAATCTCTAAATGGGCTACTAGCTCAAACAATACTAAATTATACTGTCCAAAATGCCAGGAATTTGCCGCAGATTTGCGCCATATGTTCTTTTTATGTCCTAAACTGAAGGAATTTTGATCTGGTATTACCCTCGCTCTCGCAGTTTGGGCTGGGTACGATAATGCGGTCACCGAGAAAGAGCTAGCATTGGGAATATTCTCAGTGTTAGGCTGTCTTACTAAGTCCTTCACTTCTATTCTATCAGCTTGTGCTCGTCTATGTATAGCTTGCTTCTGGATCCAGAGCAGGAGTCCAAGTGTTAATGAATTTTGGGTCTTACTAAGAGAAATCTATTAACTGGAGATGGCATTAGCTAAAGTTAGAGGCCCTCGGACTTGGCTTAAATTTAAAAGGACATGGTCCTGCCTTCAATGGGACTGAGAGTTTAAGGAATTTGTTTTTTTCTATATAACGGTATCAAAAGGTAGCTGTATCTGCCAAATTATATTGTGGTTATGTCTTTGTCTTGAGTTCATGCCCCTATATGTTCCCTGTTTTCTTTTTTTATATTCTTTTATCTTTTTTCCAGTCCTGTTTACGATCACTATTGGTATAATGGTATATTGTCTATGAAATCATCTGTCCATGTAATTTATTTATCTCTGTTTGTGGCTATAAAATAATAATAAAAAAGAGAGATCTACTGGTAAGCACCTTAGGCCCTCTTCCAAGGTTTCAGGACTGCGATGGCACCACTTGGCAAAGTAGACACACAGATGGCAGAGTCCAGGTGCAGGTGAAAGGTTGTTGGAAGCCTGTTAAGTCCCTGATGCTTCAGATCAGGAGGTTAGCCAACTTGGGGTCACTCTGGGCTCTGGATTCAAGAGATACCGGTCCAGTCCTTCTAATCCAGGCAAAAGGGCAGCAGGTCAACACAGCAAAGCAGGAGTCCAGAAGAGAAGCAGTCCAGCAGAGTGACAGTCCTTTCAGCAGCATAGCAGTCCTTCTTCCTGGCAGAGTATCCACAGGTCCAGAAGTGTACTGAAGTGGTGGTGTCTGAGGTCCTTCTTTTATACACAGTTGTGCCCTTCAATTGGGGAAAAACTTCAAGAGACATGCCTTTGAAGCGCACAGATGCCCTGCCAGCCCTGGCTCCAGACTAACTACAAGGGGTAGGCAGCCCTTTGTGTGTGTGGAAAGGACACCGCCTACTCAGTTGTAAGTGAGGATGGGTCCAGCTCCTTCCTCCCATCTTATCAGGATAGCCCACGTTGTCATAGTTAAGCTACCATTGTGTGTGGATGTCTAGGTGGAACTTACAAATCCCAATTGCCAACTCATGGAAATGGCCTTTTTGCAGTGTTATCCCCAAACTTTTTGCTTCTTCCTCCTTTATTTTTCCTGATCTGTGCTTGTTGGCAATAGGACTCTGGGCACTTTACCACTGCTGATCAGTGCTAAAGTGCATATGCTCTCTGTGTAAATTGTTATTGTAATTGGTTATCCATGATTGGCATATTTGTATCACTAGGAAGTCCCTAGTAAAGTGCTCTGGATGTGCCAGGGCTGGTGATTTAAATGCTACTATTGGGCCTGCAGCACTGATTGTGCCACCCACATGAGTAGCCCTAAAATGGTGTCTCAGGCCTGCCACCGCAGTTCCTGTGTGCAGTCTGTGGACTGCCATGTCAACCTGGCAAGTGTCCCCACTGACCAGGCCTAACCCTTCCCTTTCTGTACACATTAGACACCCCTATGGAAGGCCCAAGGTACCTCCCTGGACAGGGTGCAGTGTATGTGAAAGGTAGAGCATGTACTAGTGCAGGTGACATGCTCTGGTAATGAATTACAGCCATTTTTGTTCTTCACTACTGTAAGGCTATCTTGCCCATAGGCTATAATGGGGAATGCTGTGTACAATGGTTACCTGCATATCTTTCCATAGGAGCAAGATAGGACATAAAGGTCTGGTATCCCTGAGCTCAGAATTTAATAACACATCTTTTAGGATAGGGGGTTTTTAAAACCTGTGTTTGAGAACAGCACTTTTTAGAAAGTGGCTGTTCTCTTGTTTGACCTTTCTGTGTGCTTTGGCTGTTTATGAATTGACTGCCTGGTTTGTGAGTGACAGGACTGGGGGATTCCCGGAGACAGAATGAGTAAGCCCAGTGGTGAATAGAGAGATCTGCTTCTAGATGGGAGGGAGGAGTTGCACCTGGGACCTGAATAGGACTATGCCTGCCCCCCACAGTGCTGGCTCCACCCCCTGTGGCGAGTCTAATTTCTCTGCCCTGCACTGTGAAAGGAGAGTAGGAATCATGTCAACAAAGTGCTCCAGGGCTGTGCTTTCCCTCCACAATGCTGGCTCCACCTCCTGCTGGGCGGCTGGCGACCCTGCCCCTCTCTCTAAATGGAAAGGAGAGGCCAGGAAAACAAAGTGCTCAAGGAACACCCAGAACTGGTTCAGACCGGGCTCAGAGCCTTCCTGCACAAAGGGAACAAGACTTTTAGGGATATGAGTACAGGACACCAGACTACAGAAAATTAGATCATCCTGGAATCAAGAAGGAACCTCTCCAAGGAAAAAGCTGGAAGACTGAAGAAGGAAGATTGTCCTGCTGTTGCTTTGCTGGACAGACCTGCAGTTGCTTTGCTGCCAAGGAGGGAGGAAGCACTTTGCTTTGTGCTGTGTCCCCTTGCTTGAAGGAATCTCCAAAGGCCTGAAGTAGAGCTGGCTCCCTGTGAAGAAGTCCCAGGAAAAAAAGGACTTCACCCCCAGCTTCCCTGAACTCTACTGAGAGAGTTCTGTCCTTCTAGAGTGCTTGGGCCAGTTGTGGTGCCTCTGGAAGTTGTACCTGTGTTGGGAAGCTGAAAACCAAGATTTTAAAGACTATCTGCAAGTTTTAACGCATCGCTTGCTTGCGGAGCACATCCCCGTCAGTGCGAGGAAATTCCCGCCGCCGCGAAGGCTGAGATCATCGCAGCGCCTGTTGCCACTGCCAGAGTTGTCGCATCCTTCACTTTCGGGACGCAATAGACCTGTGCGGGAAGGTTACCATTGCTGCGAGTATCGTCGCAGAGCCTGTCGTCACTGGGTGAGATCGCCACACCGCTTGTTTGCGGACCGCATTGTGTCGCTGTCATAGTCATCACAGAGCCATCGCATCGAGGGGCCGCGAGAGGAGAAGATCGAAGCTGAGCCGCGCATCGTCGTCGCACCGGAGATCGCCGCCGCCCCGAAGATCGTTGCATCTTACCTTTTGCGAGTAACTTCCACCAAAACCTGTGCACCGGAATCCACGCAAGGTATCGCATCCCTCCCCATACAGGCCGGAGTCACCGCAACACGCCCGCTACGTCCAGCGGGGTTGTCGCATCGCCTCCCCAGGGTTTCAGGAGTGACGCATCGCTTGCTTTCCAAAGCTGCAGCTTTCACTTGGAACTTTTGTCATATCTAAAGGTACTGTTGGCTAAAACGTGACGCAACTGTGGATTATTTTACGCAACCTTAAGGACTTATGAAAACCATATTCTTTAACTGTGTATGTTGGATTTTTGTCACTTTGGTCTTGTGTAGTTTAGATTAAATACCTTTATTTTTCTAAACTGTTATGGAGTCAGTTTGTGGTGTTTTCACTGTGTTACTGTGAGTGTTGGTACAAATACTTTGCACATTGCCTTCGATAATCATGACTGATTGTGCCAAGCTACCAAGGGAGTGAGCAGGGGTTATCTGAAGAGTGTATCCTTCTTACCCTGACTAGAAGCAAGGTTCCCTATTTGGACAGTGGTACCTACCTCTGCCAACTAGAGACTCCCATTTCTAACACCAACTACAATCAATCATGTGATCAGAGATAGGCACAGGCATCAAATTGCTAAGGCAAGGAAATGGCACCTTTCTAAAAGTGGCATTTTCAGAATTGTAATTTAAAACTCGACTTCACCATAAGTTAGGATTTTAAATTAGGATTCCAGAGACACCAAACATGAACCTGTCATATCTTTCCATTTGGAAATGATGCATATGAAATGTAATAAGGTAATCCCAATGGTATCCTATGGGAGATATAGGCCTTTCAGTAGTGAAAAACAAATGTATGAGTTTTTCACTACCAGGACATGTAAAACTTAAAAGTACATGTCCTGCTTTTTATTTACATTTCAATCTGCCCTCTGGGCTATCCCGGGCCTATCCTATGGGTGACATATGTTTTAATATGGAAGTTTGGGCCTGGCAAGAGGTTAAAATTGCTAGGCCGACATGGCAGCTTAAAACTGCATATACAGGCTATGTGATGGCGGCCCTGAGACATGTTAAAAGGGCTACCTAAGAAGGTGGCACGATCAGTGCTGCAGGCCCACTAGTAGAATTAATTTATAGGCCCTTGGAACAGGTAGTGCACATTATTAGGGACTTATAAGTAAATTAAATATGCCACTTGTGAATAAGACAATGTTACCATGTTGTAGGGAAAGAGCACAAGCCCTTTAGCACTAGTCAGCATTGGAAAGGTGTGCAGAATACAAAGGCCATCACACCGGGATTTTAACATAAACTAGCTGGGTATACAATGGCAGGAAACCAAAAGTGTTTCGGCCATTAAGGACACTATGTTTAGACCATGCGCTTTGCGATCTTTGGAACTGGTAGAACCCTTGTGATCCTGGTTTTAACTAATTTTCTTTTCCACACAGAAAACATGAAAGATTAGATTTTATATCAGTATCTTACTTCCTTCTCAACAACTATTCTATTGAGAAAGCCGTGCGCATAATGGCTGATCACAAACCTCTAATTTTAGAGATTAAGGTGAAAGTGCCAAAAGGTGGGAGTGGCATTACATGGAGTTTTGAACGAGCTCTGCTTGTCAACGAAGAATATTGTGATCATATGAGGGAGTGGATACCTCAGCTTCTTAATGAGAATCTAGGGAGTGCAGGAATGGAAGTTGTATGGGACACGTTAAAAGCTGGAATACGGGGGAAACCCTCAGATTTTCACTATCTCTGAACAAAAAAATGCTCATTGACAATGATACACAAATTAGATTGGCTACCGTGGAAGAAAATCTGATTACAGTGCTCCAGACTGGGGGGGACCCCGTAGAAGAACAGGCAAAAGTGGCAGCTGCTAAGCCTGTGATTATGGAGATAATTGCAAAATATCCTGCGGATTAACTTACAATATGGCGGGAGGAAGCGTATGAGTGCAGTGAGCAGGTAGGGCATCACCTGGCAATTAGAGCTAGACAAAAAGCATCCCGGAATACAATACAAGAAATTTAAAGACCCCGTGCTAGGGATGATCACAGACCCAGATGGAATCCGAAATGTTATCAATGCATACTATCAAGAGCTATATTGTGAGGATTCATCTGGGAATTCGGGAGATGTTGCGGCATATCTTAACTCAAGTCCAACAGAGCAATTTTCTCAGGAAGACCAGCTCCTGCTGGATAAACTTCCGCAATGGATCGAGATATTACTGTGCATCAACAGACTCCCCAATGGCAAGGGCACTGGTCTAGATAGTATACCTCTCAAAGAAATTCTTGTCACAGCTTAAAGATTGTATGATATAGCTATTCATACACATATTCAAGGGTGGAAGACCACCAGAGTCCTGGGCACAGGCGAAAATTGTAATCTTTCTTAAAAAAAATAAAACATCATGTGAACCCGGCTCATACCGCCCTATAACATTAATCAATAGCGATAGTAAGATCTACTCAAAAATCCTTGCAACTCGCATGGCTTCTGTTATTGATAAGGTCATTTCTATCCGGCACTATGGATTTATCCCAGGACGGGAGACAACGGGTCATACAAGAAGGGTTATTTCACTCTTGGATGCTACAAACATTTCCATGGACCCAATGGCACTCATTTTGCTAGATGCAGAAAAGGCCTTTGACAGGGTCTCATGGCCTTTCTTATGGAAGACCCTGTCAGGGGTCGGAATTGTATAGGGGCTTTCGCAGGCTATTAAAATGCTTTATTTCTACCCCAGGGACCCTCAGGATTGAAGAGCAATTCATTTCCAAACTTAAAACGTGCCACAGGGCGTATTTACACGCATGTCATCTCAGGCCCCACCCCCTCCCTTCACCACTGTGCAAACCCGCCCTGTGGCAAGTTGTAAGTTGCGGATTTAATTCTCTTTCAATACTAAGGGTCCCAGAGGGCCAACTAGCCCAACAGGTATCTCCAGTAAGCGCCAGGGAGCTGTGTTGCAGACAGGTGTTCAGAGGCCACGCCCCTTTTTACATCTCTCTTCAACTCAGCTCTGTGGCGCTTATTGGCTGGAGGTACCTAGTGGGCTAGTTTGAGCCTAGGGACCCTTAGGATTCAAGTGAACTTAATCTCTCAACTTAGAATGGCCACAGGGCACGTTTACACAGTGGTGAAGTGAGGAGAAGGGGCGTGAGGTGACGTGTGAAAACACGCCCTGTGGCGCGTTTTAAGTTGGGAAAATAATTCCCCTTCAATCCTGAGGGACTTTGGGGGCCAACTAGCCCACCAAATGCTTCCACATGGACTGCTTCAAACGCCTATCCACTAAGAATGCAGTCCTCTAACCACCTCACACCTTCAATTCCCCAGTCAGTATTCATCCACTTCAAGCAAACACCCTGTCACTCCCCTTGCACTCCTCTAGTGACCCATTCAGCATCATGTACTAATCCATTCACTGCACCAAAACCCAAACATGTATAAATTCACCAAGGCACTCTCCTTGCAATACTCTAATCATTCAGTCAGTGCCCAAGTATTCCTGTAGTGAGCCAGGCCTTAGCACATGGACTACTTCAAACCCCTATCCACTATGCATGCAGTCCTCTAACCACCTACACACTTGTCTTTCACACCTTCAATTCCCCAGTCAGTATCCATACACTTCCAGCCAACACCCTGTCACTCCCCTTGCACTCCTCTAGTGACCCATTCAGCACCATGTACTAATCCATTCACTGCACCAAAACCCAACCACTTATA
The DNA here is from genome assembly GCF_964261635.1 of Lissotriton helveticus. NCBI lineage: Eukaryota > Metazoa > Chordata > Amphibia > Caudata > Salamandridae > Lissotriton > Lissotriton helveticus. Next base: position 798,650,334 of record NC_136068.1, on the reverse strand, counting down.
AATTCACCTAGTTACTCTCCTTGCAGTACTCTAATCATTCAGTCAGTACCCAAGCACTCATGCACTGAGCCAAGCCTTAGCACATGGACTGCTTCAAACCGTTATCCACTATGCATGCAGTCCCGTAACTAACCAACACACTTCTGCACTTATACATTCAACAAAAAAACCAATATTTCAGTTTCAATATTTAAAAAAACATTTATATTAAAAATATATAATGTAATTTAAAAAATAAAATATGTAAAAATAAACAGTTAAAAAAGTGTAGAAAATCAGCATAAAAAAATACATATAACTATTATTACATTTAAACATTATCATTTAAAAAACCTTCGAAATTCACTGAAAAAACCATAGCTTTCAGACATGTTATAGTTAGGAATAAGCATTTAAAAAACCTTAGAAATTCACTGAAAAAACCCATAGGTTTCAGGGCTGTTATGGACATTTTACTCGTAAAAAAAACCATTAAAATTCCTCTGTTATAGTTAGTTGTACTAACTATAACTCACGTACCCGCAATCCACTGCTGATGATGTCACATATTACATCATTCATGACATAGTCAGTGACATCACTGATGACATATCAAATGACAATCTGATACACCTCATCATACACTAGTATAACCTTTCATCACTCACTATAAAATATAGAGTACCATGGTTAAACCATTGACACACCAATACAAGTTTCTAAACACCCACTCAGTGATTTATAGATCTACACACACATCTAAACACTTACCTAAAGATTTACTCATACAAGCTAAGAAAGATCAATAGAACACTATTAAATATACTTATACACCTATATCGACATTACACACCAGCACACATCCTATTTACTTATGCAGTCATCCTACTAACTAATGCAAACAATTGATCATACTTACATTTACTCAGCTACACACGTATACAAAAAACACTTTATTTATTCATATAGATAGTAACTCATACTTAGTGTGTTATAAAATCACTATTACAAGTATACAGTTTTCCATACAGTCACTCAGACAATCACTGAGTCTTATGCATACTTATTTATATACAACTGTCACATACACTGCTTTTTATATTTCTGCTTTATTGGACATGTATCATTGAGAAATATATTTACTCATCAACACACCCATAAAGACATTTACTCACCCAAACAACTGTTTTCGGAAGCAGTCTTAACCTCCTATACCTACTAAAGCAATTATTTACACATCTTTGGACAGTCACACACCTCCCACCCAACTACACACACATTCACTCTCTCATACAAATACTCACTTAACTAAATAAAAACTAATATAGAGTTTCATATAGCTAGTAACAAATGTATGCAGTAGTTTACACAACAAGAGAGAGAGTGATACAGATATTCACTCAGTTAAATCACTATCCCATATATTTAGTGAGACACTTTAGATTAGTCACATAGGGCCCGATGTAGGTAAAAGTCATTTACCGATTTTAAAATACCGATTTTTACCAAATCGGTATTCTGAAATCGGAAAATGAGATGTAGAGAAAACAAATCTGTAAAATACTGATTCGGTAAAAATCGGTAGCGTGTTTCGATACTTACCAAATCTGTAATTACCAAATCGGTAGATACCGAATCGGTAATGACAATACAAGCCTATGGGCCAAAAGGGCCATAGGAATGCATTGGAAAAACCGATTCGGTATTTACCGATTCGGCAAATACCGATTCGGTAAATACCGAATCGGTAAATACCGAATCGGTAAATACCGAATCGGCAAGCAAGTAAAAGTGAAACCAATTAAAACAGCCAATGAGGTGGAACCACCCTCCCCCACCCTACCAGGGAGTGGCTACCCAGGCAGGTGCAACTCATCAGAACTTTCTGGAGAGGCAGCCAGAGCTGAGCAGTGAGAGGGAGCAGCAGAGAGAGTGGTAGCTGATTTTGCAGACAGTGGAAATGGCAAGCAGCTCAGAGAGCCAGAAGGCTGAGAGGAAGCGCAAAGTGAAGTTTAGCAGCATGGAGCTGCAAGTACTGGTGGAGGAGGTGGCGAGGGTCCACAGGCAGCTCTATGGGAGGCTGTCCCTCACAGTCCCAGAGTCTACCAAGAGGAAACTGTGGAGTGCCATAAGTGAGAGGGTCAATGCTGTTGGTGTGACCCCCAGGAGCCTGGAGGACCTCAAGAAGAGGTTTTATGACATCCGGAGCCTCACCAAGAGGAAATTGTCAGAGCTCCACAAGCAGGCAGGTCTGACTGGTGGAGGCAGGAACCCCGCGCCCCCCCTGACTGACCTGGAGGAACTGGTGGCCACGACCATCGAGACGGAGAGTGTGGTGGGAGTAGGGGACATGGACAGCTCAGCCAGAGCTACAGCAAAAGGTAAGAAGCATGCGCAGCATGACACACCCAACCAGACACCTCCCCTATAGCCTCAATGTACAGTCAAACCCCAGTCCAGTACTGCTAGCACCATACATGAGCAATGCATAATGGGAAATGTAGTCAGCTAATGTAGGAACATTTGTCAGTGCACATTAATTTGCAAGGCACTTGAAAAAAGAATCAGAGTAATGAAAGTGACATGTGCAATGCTTTTATTGTAGTTACTGTAAGACATTTGCACTCAGTTCACAAATGATTCTTTATACCTAGGGGCAACATCAGGCAGTGCAGGCAGTGGAGCATCAGCTGCACAAGCGACAGCTCCAGCGACGGCGCAGAGTGTGGTGGCAGGGTCAAGCACCATGGATGCCTCGCAGGAGGAGGAGGACAGCAGTGCCATGTTCAATGAAGACGACCCTGTACATGCCCCCGTATTTCCCCACTCCCCCCAACTATCACAATCCCCCCCATTGGTGTTCTCAGCTGAGAACTCCCCCTCACGGTCCCAGCCAGCACCTGCCACATCACCAGCCAGGAGGAGTATTGTGGCCCCAATGACAATCATGGCGGGAGCTGCAGGTCAGGCACCAGCACCCACACCAGGGACACCTGTAGCACAAAAGCCCACCCAGCAGGCCAGCACCAATCGCCGCCCACGCACTCCCAGCAGTGCATGTCCATCAGGAGAGGGCACAGTGTTCCAAGGCCTTGAGGGGAGCATGGTGCGAATCCAGCGCCTGCAGGCAAAATCCATCCTGGCATGCCACCGCCAATTGCGTGCACACAACCTGCAAATGATAGAAATGGCAAAGGGCTTTGGTGAGTTGGTGGCAAGCAACAAGGAGGTGGCACAAACAAACAGAGACATTGCCACAGGAATGGGACGCATGACAACCGCCATCACACAGCTTTGTGCCAAGATGGAACATACTGAGCACACAAGGCGCAGGGATGCCCGTGTCCAAAACAGGGCAATTAACCGGCTTGCCGCCGCAACGTCCCAGCTATGTCGCCGAGGGGTAAATTTGGAAGAGAGCCTGACACAAAACACTGCAGAGGTGACCAGGGGCATGGCCAGGATCACCAGTGCCATGGAGGCCCTCATCATATCTAATACAGTGGTCAATCCTGCCCTGGACGTGGCCGAGGCTGGGGACAGCAGCAGCCCGGCTAGCGCTGTGTCAGAGCCGCGCAGGAGCAGCAGGCGCTCCGCAGAGGCAGCAGGCCATGCTGAAGGGGGTGATCAGCATCCCAGTGGCACTATGAAGCGCTTCAGAAAATGACTCTGCCAGTGTGGGTGAGGCAACCCGGGGCATTTCCAGTCCCCACATCCAATTTCATATTTTCACTTGTTGCACATCAGTGCTTGAACGTTCTTCCAACATTACATCCATAACCTGTGTGTTTATCTGTACTCACTCAGAAATAGCTGTCTGTTATTTCCTCCCATCTGTATCTGCCATCACTTGGTGTTGACACTCCAGCAGGTTGGGTTTGTGGCACAGCAATGTCGTCGTCATGGTCCTCGTAGTCTGACAACTCTACCTCAGTGCCCTTCTTGACCGCAAGGTTGTGCAACATTGCACAGACAGCAATCATCTTGCAGCAGGTGATGGGGGCATACTGCCTTGCACCTCCACTCTTGTGCAAGCATCTGAACCTGCTTTTCAAGATGCCAAAGGTCCGTTCTACCACATTCCTTGTGCTTTTGTGGGCCCGGTTATACCTCCTTTGGCTGGGTGTTGAGGGGTTGAGGTAGGGGGTGAGTATGAATGAGCGGAGGGCATATGCACTGTCGCCTAGAAGAAAAAGGGGTAACATTACTCACATGCATACATGTACTTCACACTGCTATTTTTGTTATGGGGGTCTGACAATGTGTCTCACCTAGGAGGTATCCTTCACCAAATTCCCCTGCAGTCAGCCGTGCATGGATGCCGCTGCTTTGGAAGATGTAGGAGTCGTGGGTACTCCCTGGGAATTTTGCAACCAGGTCTGTGATGACGCACTTAGCATTACAGATCACCTGCACATTTATGGTGTGCGTTGACTTCCGATTACGGTATATGTATTCTGTGTCAGCAGGGGGGCAAATCGGAATGTGCGTGCCATCAATGCAGCCAATGATGTGGGGGAATCTTGCCATCTGGTAAAAGTCTGCTTTAGTTTGTACCAGTTCCGCATGGGTTGCAGGGAAGGAAATGTATTGGGCCATCCTCTGTATCATGGCGTCAAGGAATTTGTGGAAAAACTTTGACAGGCTGCTCTGGGTCACCCCTCCTGCCACAGCAACTACACTTTGATAGCTGCCAGACGCAAGCAGGTGTAGGCTGCATAGCACCTGCACTTGTGTTGGGATTGCGTGTGCCCTTGGGGGTGGGGTTGTCCAACAGTGGTTGGAGGTCCCTGATGAGGTCAGTGATGGTGTCTGGGGCCAACCTGTACCTCTGGAGTATCTCTGCTTCTGTGAGCATGCACAGGGTCACCCTCTGCCTGTAGACCTGCTCCTCTCTCTGCCATTCCCTCTCTCCTTCCTCCTGTAGCCGTAGCCGTCTTGCAATGACATAAAATGCCGCCATAGTGCAAGAAGAATTGCATTTTGGGTCCGTTTTTATAGGTTGCACCTGGTTACCACCTGATTCCAATCCATGGTAAATACAGACTCTTAAATACCGATTTTTAGGCAAATTCCATATTTCTGAGCTTACCTACATCTCACTCTTCATTTTTCACACTTCTTATTTACAGAATCGGCATTTTACTGATTCGGTAACTTTACCGATTCGGTAGAATTACCGATTCGGTATATTTACCGATTCTGTATGTTAGCGAATCGGTAAAATTACCGAATCTGTGTTTTTCCGATTCGGTATTTTACCGATTCGGTATAATTACCGATTCGGTATATTTACCGATTCTGTATGTTAGCGAATCGGTAAAATTACCGAATCTGTGTTTTTCCCGAATCGGTATTTTACCGATTCGGTTTAATTACCGATTCGGTAATTTACCGATTATGACGGATTTCGGACTCCTACATCCCGATGGTTCGATTCCGCTCGGTAACGGCCGAAAATTGGTATTTTCGGCCGTTACCGACCAACCTAAATCTGGCCCTTAGACAGTCAATCACAGTGCTACTAAATCCTCCATCCAGACACTTATACATCCACTCAGTCTTCAATGCAGATTCCTATATATATAATACTTATTTAAATATGGAAGCAAACCACATTCACTGGATGATGTCATCAGTGATGTCATTTGAGATGTCATCAGTGATGTCATCAGTGATGTCACTGACCATGTCATGAATGATATAATATGTGACATCATCAGCAATGGATTGCGGGCGCGCGAGTTATAGTTAGTACAACTAACTATAACGGAGGAATTTCAATGGTTTTGTACGAGTGAAATGTCCAGCTAACTATAACAGCCCTGAAACCTATGTTTTTTCAGTGAATATATATATATTTATATTTATGTGAAAAGCGGCATGCAATGGGACTATTTGATCAAAAATAGATTTTAAATTGTATTACACAAAGGTTAGCTTTTAGATTATACCGGATGTCTGTTAGGAAGGCTGCCTTGTCACTCTGTAATTTTGAACTTTGTTTGAATTGTAAATTGGTCCCAGGTATGCTTTCATATTATGGAGCTGTAGGAAGGTATTATTATGTTTGACATATGTGCCCTATTGCTAGAAATTGAACCTTGGAAGGAAACTTGATTGTGCTTCAGTGAGTAGGTTATTGAAATATAATTGGGTCAGTAATAGATTACATTCAAACAAAAGCTTATGCATTTCTGGGGCTTTTAAGGTGGCCAAGAAGTCAATTCTAAAAAGAAAAAATTCACAGGTGTTCTTCTATGGAAGACTGTCGGTCAAGAACTATTTTAGCCCTTCAAGACTAAAAATCTACTTTAGACAGTTGCCACTTATGGCAAAAATGAAAAGATATGGTCTTCCAAAATATAGTATATAATCAATGTCCTCTTTTTCCTTTGAATCTCATGTTTTTCTTTTGATAAGTGAAAAATGTAACAAAATTCTTAGGTTTGCAATATGCAACTGTAGTTTGTTTATTTTAGTAGGAAAAGATGTGTAACAAAGTAATGTGTGAGATAGCAGATTTTCTTTGGCAACATGTTACCTGTTATCTTGTTTATGTATTGATTGTATTTGTAAATTATAATAATATTAATTTTTTAAAATATCATATGTGTGTCCTCTGCATACTGGTAAAAATCAATTATTCGCCCAGGGAGTGATGCCTCTAGAGGGAAAACTCCCATGGTGTTGAAGCAATTACTTTTTCATTTACCAAAATCCCAAAGCTGGAGTTTGTTTTTTGGAAAAGAAAAAGCGTTCCAAAGTTTTGTATAAGCATCCATCACCAATGACAGACGCACACAAAACTTTGAATTGCTTTGTCTGAACTGTTCTGACAGTCAAAGTCATAGAGATAACTGCAGGACCAGAGGTGGACTCTAAATGTGGTTGCCAGAGTAAAGGCAGTGCTGGACCTAAAGTCCTCCACCACCCTGACTGCCTTTACACTGTCTGCAGAGTCTACATTAGGATCCCGCACCTTACAAATTGGTAGCCAGCTTAAATTAGTACACCCACACTTGCTCTCGTGAAAAGAGTGTTTCATAGAAGTGCATGGTTGAATGTGATTAATGTATCTGAGAAGTTTAAAAGTAAGAGCCTTCAGGGTTCATCATCATGCAATGTGCCAGTATCCGGACAATTGCTGCTTCTCTGCTACAAAGCAGTCCAAATCAGTTTGGTAGGATGTAAAAATTCTTAACCAATTTTTTAACAGTTCAGTTTCATATGCACAGATTAGAAGCAAAGGGCTTAATGACAATTAGACAGTCATTGATGTATGCAACAGCTTATAGCCCACAGTATCAATAGCTCTACTGTGTATATGTGCCACCCAGGCTAACATGGTTGCAGAATTGGACATTTTCCAAAATATGCTGCTTAGCATGCCCAGGCATACAACATGGGCCATATTATGTAAAGTGTCCCGGGGCCACCAATGGTGAGTGTGCCCGCTTTCTGCACCCTGGAATACTTTGGAATTATGGAAGGGGCCACATATGCTTTCACATGCCCTTCTTTAATGCAGATAACACCAGCACACTGTGCTAACTTCAAGAGGTGGTCCCTTATTTACAAGATTAGAATGCCTTTATGCAAATGAGAGAAACACTTTGCAACTGCTCCGGAACTGTACTGTGGATATGGAGGCGGAGTGGCCAACTCTTAGGAGGTGCACAGACTATGTGCAACAAAGAAGAAGTTCACAGTCAGTGCACCTCCCAAGGGCGCCCCTCTGGCGGGGAGAAAAGAGGTTCAATGGGCCCCCCGCAGACAGGTGCAGTCACTCACTCCACCACCTGCAGGTGTATCTCTGTCCCCCTTGAAAATGCAGGCCATGAGTCACCTACACTGTGAAAAGCGGACATGCTGCTTCAACCAGCTGGTTTGTCTTTTACTAATGTACTGCTCACAAGGCAGCGCCAGTTTGTGACACCCTTTCAGTGCACCATTACTGTAATAAGGCCCCATAAGAGAAAATTATAAGGTGTGGCAATGAGATGGCTCATTGTACAGGGATGAATATCTTAAAGAGAAGCATTGAAAATCGTGTGATGCAGCTACATTAAACTTTCACATGCCCCCACCCCCAATACTTTTCAAGATGATTGATGGTCAGACAATTGGAGGCATGCACTATGCAGTCACCAATAAGCCATGCATATAAATTCACACTATGATGGCCCTCAGTGATGGCCCACAGTGGTTGCAGCAAGTGGGGTGGCATGCACTGTCACAGAGACAGAGATCTTGAAGACATGCATCATGCAGACCCCTACATGACACAGACACAACGTGTCACCCTTGAGGGGGCTGTTGGTCCCTCCTGAAAGTCCTGGCTTGCCAGTCACCCATTCGGTCTTGGGCACAGACCCTTGGCGATTGGCTAGTTTTAGGCTACCACCCCTGGACTGGTAGGAGGGAGATTAAAAGTTAGGTGCCTAAAACCTGGGTCTGCTTCCCCCTTCTCTGAGAAACCTCAGAGGTCAGAGAACCCTCAAGAGTAGTAAGGGAGCACCTGCTAGTCACAAGGCGGGAAGAGAGGCATGCCCAAGGCCCCTGCTTGGAGCCTCCATCTGGGAGAGGGTGACCTGGGGCCTGCCTCTTGACACTGACTCCTGTCAGTGGCCTCTGCTGGTTGCTGCCCTTATGGGCAGAGGTTTCCTTGGGTTGCAGACAAAAGTCTAATCCAAGCAGTGGAACTGGCCATTTCACTTTGTTGGCCATGGTGGTACTGTCTGCCTACTGAAATGCATATGTGAGCAAAGTAATTTGGGGATATCACCGAAGGGGTCCACATGTGGGGAGAAAAGCTTCCCATGGGTCACTCCAGTGGCTCGGGAGAGTAGCAATAGAGGGATCCAACTGAGTTCAGAGGGGCATAGAGCTGACAAGCGACTCTGCAGGAGAGGCCCACTGTCCAAGTTCTATCGCCTAAACAGGGAACCCTATCAAGGTATTGTTTACTCTAACGTAGCATTTGTCTAGAGGGGGGTTGTGTTGGACTTGACCTTCTCTACAGGGTAACCCCCAAACTCTTTGCTGCTATCCCTCTTGTTTTCTTTAAACCCTTTGTGTTGGCTTTTAGGGCTCTATGCACTTTACCACTGCTAACCAGTGTTAAGGTGCTTGTGCTTTCTCCTTTAAACATGGTGAAATTGGCTTGTACCCAAATGGCACATTGTTTTACTTGTAAACCCCAGGTAAAGTGGTACTATATGTACCCAGGGCCTGTAAATTATATGCTATTAGTGGGCCTACAACATTTATTCTGCCACCCACTCAAGTAGCCTTTTTAAATATAGCTCAGGCTTGCCATTGCAGCCTGGGTGCAGTTTTAAACTACCATTTCGACCTGGCAAAACAAACATGTTCAAAATAGGTGATAGAATGCACTCCAGTTTTTATGCCAATTTTTTCACAGTTATTTTTACCACAAAATGTTTCAATTCGCGCTTGCAGACTTAGGCACGCATTATGTAAAATCCATCCGGTGTGGAGGGTAGTTTTCGCCTCAGTCCCAGTCACACAGCGAGTCCATTAGTACACAAAATACTCCATCTCAATAAGGTAATCCATGTTTAGTCATTTTATTCCAATTCATTCAGTATCTTTTCATTTCTTTCACTGTCCACATGTAAGGTAGCATGCTTTTCCATAGTTTCTAATGCTAGAGATATGTCCATCCAGGCCTTGTTCTGAAGCACGAAAAAAGCATAGTTCATCAAAAGCAGTCTGCATCAACCCAATGCATTTCGGGCTTGGTAGCCCTTCTTCTAGGGTAACTACAAATTAAACAAGCATTGGCATAGCCAATAGGTCTCGCCTTTGGGCCTTAATAAAAGTGTATACAGAGCTATTGGCTTTGTTAATATCTTTAAGCTGTGTTGTAGAGCATTGTGAATGTTGTGCAGCATGTTGAAAAGTTCTAATAAAAAAAAGTGTTTTTTTTTTTGTTTTTTTTATTAGAAATTTTTATTGGTATACAAAAGAAGGTCGTACAAAAAATATATATATACAGATATAGGTACACAGACGACGGTCATATATATCTACTGTTCTCCCTCCACTGGAGAAGAAAAGAGAAGAGAGGGGGGGGGGGGGGTGCGCACGTAGTTGTCTTTGATTGTCCTTTATTGGGTCGTCCTCAGGAGCTCATCAAGCGGGTCCCACATGTGCAGCTTGGCTTTGTGTTCTTTCGAGAAGGTGCCTGTGATGTTGTCGGCTCCCCTCAGGAAGGTAATCCAGTTGATCCATGTTTTAAAGCTTGCTTTGGCTGTGTTTTTCCAGTTCGTTAGGATCATTTTGAGGGCTGCTGTGAGAAGTAGGTCTAGGAGTTCTCTTTCTTCTTTACTTTTTAGGTTCGCTGTTAGGTGCTCAGTCGCCAGGCTGACGAAGCTGATCTCCAGATGTGTTTTGAGCATATCGTTCAGGAAAGTGTTGATTTGTGCCCAGAACTTCCTGACTTTCACGCAGGTGAAGATAAGGTGTTCGAGGGTCCCTTCCTCTTTCAGACAGTTCCAGCATTTGTCTGAGTCTGCTATGCCGACCTTGTGGAGTTTGGATGGCGTCCAGTATGCGTTGTGGAGCAGCCAGTATTTTGTTTGCGCTAGTTGTGGGGTGATTTTGTTTGTTGTCGCTGAACTCCACATTATCGCTCGCTCCTTTTCATTTAATTGCCTGCCCAGGCGCATTTCCCATGTGTTGGTTGCTTTTTTGTTCTGCGCCATCTTGGATGGGCTGAGTAGTTTATAGATTTTTGCCGTTTGATGACCTGCTGAGTCGATGAGCTGCAGATACTTGATGATCCCCGGCTCTCCTCCGCATAGGTTAGCCTTTGTTATTGCTGTCTTAATTTTTAGGAAGTTATAGAACTCTTGGTTCGGGAGGTCATGTTGCTGCTGCACGTTCTGGAACGTCAGCGGTTTTTTCTTTGTTTCCAATTGACTGGGCGTGCTGATACCTTCTCCAATCCACGTATCATTGTGCAGTGTCGCCCCTTGGTAGGTCACTTTAGTGTTGAACCAGATGGATTCCCAAGCAGTGCCCTTCAGTTTCTGCGCCATGTGCCTGTCCACTTTCAGCAGGGCATCTCTGGTGTGTTTTAGTATGGCGCTCGTTTTCAGTGGGTGCCGGTTCGCTGTTAGGAGTGCTATTGGCTTGAGTCCTCCTAGGATGTCTTGTTCGACCTCCAGCCATACTGGCCTGTACGTTTGTGTGGCATCTACCCAGGCGATACCCTGTCTCGCCAGACAAGCCGTCTGGTATGTCTTGAAGTTCGCCAGGTTGAGGCCTCCGAGGTCTCTTGACAGTCTTAGTTTTTGTAGGCTTATCCTTGGCTTCTTGTTTTTCCATAGGAAGATGTTTATGAGCTGGTCCAATTTTTTGTGAAATGTCTCTGTCATTGGAAGTGGTAGCATTGATAGCGTGTAGTTTATTACCGGTGTTATCATCATTTTGATCGTTTCAATGCGTCCCCACCAGCTGATGAACTTTGGTGACCATAACTCCAGTCTCTCCTTTATCTTCTTCAGCGTGAGGTCCTCGTTGTGTTGCAGGGTTGACGTGAGGTCTCTCCCAAAGTGGAGCCCTAGGTATTTCAGAGGTTTCGTTTGCCATGCTAGGCCGGAGTCGCCTAGGACTTCTCTTGTGGTATGGACATTCATTGGCTTACACTCCGATTTCTCCTTATTGAGTTTGTAGCCTGAGGCTTCTGCGTATTCACCTATTGTGGCCATCAGAGCTTTTATCGACGTGGAGGGGTTCGCTGTTGTGATTAGGATGTCGTCGGCGTATGCTGCTAGTTTGACGGTCTTTCTCTTGAGCTTTACGCCTGTTATCTCGGTGTTGTCCCTGATTCTGGCTAGCAGGGGCTCTAGTGCGAGCAGGAATAGTCCGGGGGAGAGGGGGCATCCTTGTCTGGTTCCTCTGCCCAGCGTGAGCGTTTCGGATGCGCTCCCGTTTACCACTATTTTCGCCTTCGGTTTGTTGTAGAGGGCCATGACCATCGCCGTGTACTTCCTGCCTAGGCCAAACGCTCCCAGACAGTTACCCAGGAAGGGCCACGAGACTCTGTCAAACGCCTTCTCCGCATCCAGCGCTATCATGACTGCCTGCTCGTTGCTGCTTGCTGTGTGGTTGATCAGGTGGCACAGTAACCTTGTGTTGTCCTGCGACAGTCTGTTCTTTATATATCCCACTTGTGAGGGGTGGATGATGTTCGGCAGGATCCTGTTTAGTCTGTTGGCTAAGACTTTTGCGTAGATCTTGCAGTCGACGTTTATTAGCGATATTGGTCTGTAGTTCTGGGGATATTGTGGGTCTTTCCCCTCCTTGGGAATTATGGTGATGTTGGCCTCGCACATGGACTCCGTCATCCTCCCTTTCTGGATGCATGTGGAGTATGTTTGTGCCATCAGTGTCTTGATGTGTTCGCTGAAGGTTTTATAGAATGTCGCCGAGTAACCATCTGGTCCTGGCGCCTTGTTCCGTTTCAGTTGGCTTATGGCAATTCCAATCTCTTCCTCCGAGATATCAGCTTCGAGCGATTCCCTTTCCGCCTCGTCCAGCTTCGGCAGATTGGTTTGACTGAGTAGGTCACGTCCTGCATCTTTGCTCAAGTTTTGATCCTCAGTGTACAGTTCTTGGTAAAATTGTCTGAAAACCTCTAGTATTCCTTTGTTCGTTGTTTGGGATTTGTTCGTGCGGTCCGTTATCGCTGCTATCGTGTGTTGCCTTTGTTTTGCCTTTAAGTAGGACGCCAGCTGTTTCCCTGCTTTGTTTGCTGCACATAGGTTGACCGACTTGAACTTCGTCAACCAGGAGCCCGCTCTTTCGCTTAGGATCTTGTTCAGCTCGTATTTCTTTTTTGTGAGCAAAGTGAGCGTGTTTTTGTCCGTTATGTTAGCACAGTGACCTCTCTCCAGTGCTGTTATTTCCTCCTCGAGCTCACTGAGTTTTTTGTTCCGCCCTCTGTTCATCCTGGCCTTGATGTTTATCAAATTCCCCCTTATTGTCGCCTTGAGGGCATCCCATACAGTGTCTTTCCCTACCTCGCCATTGTCGTTGTGTTCGAGGTACTCTTTGATTGTGGCTTCAATTTCTTTGACGTTCTCTCTGTTCTGGAGGATGTCATCGTTCAGTCTCCACCTCCTCGTTGGGTTCTCATTGTGTTTCCCACTTAGAGTGAGTGTTATGTGAGCGTGGTCTGAGACGGTGATTGCGGCTATCTCCGTGTCTTCTATGAGGTGCGTGTGTGTGTTGGACATCAGTATGTAGTCGATCCTGCTGTAGGAGTTATGTGGGTGTGAGTAGAAGGTGTATTCTCGCGCTGTCGGGTGTTGGAGCCTCCACGGGTCTGCCAGTTGATGTTTGGTGCATAAGTCTTTCAGGGTGTTGTTGTTGTTGTTGGAGTTGTGACTCGGTCTGTTTGGGTGTCTGTCTGTTGCCTGGTCCATCGTCTTGTTCATATCCCCGGCTGTGATCAGGAGGTCCTCTTGGGGGAGATCTGATAGCTTGCTGTCCACTCCCAGCCAGAATTGCTTGTCTTCCGAGTTCGGACCATAGATATTGACCATGTGGATTGTGTCGCCTCCTCTCTGGACGCTTGCTATGAGCACGCGGCCATCTTCATCAGTGTCTACTGCTAGTGTTGTCATGTTGGCCTTCTTGCTCAGGATAGTTATTACTCCTCTTTTTTTCCCTTTTGCCGGTGAGCAGAGTACCTCCCCTATCCATCTGGCTTTGAGTAGATTCGCCTCCTCTTTGGAGAGCTTGGTCTCTTGGAGCATGTACACATCTCCCTTTAGTTTGGACAAGTAGTCTAGGATTTTCCTACGTTTGACTGGGTGGTTCAGTCCTTTAACATTCATGGACACTACCTTCAAGTCAGTGGACAGGCCCGCTCTAGTTGGATTTGTCATGGTGGTTTGGCTTCGTCGCTTGTGCTTTGCGTTCTGCGGCCCCCCCCGGGGTGCTGGATGGGAAAAAAGAAATAGGAAAAGTATAGGGTGCCTGTGGAGAAAGGCAAGATTCTAGGTCCTTTGTTCAAGACGCAACCGGCGGCTCTGCCATGTACTATCATATCCGCCGACTTCACTCCCCCCCCTGGCCCGACCCCCTCCCTCCCTCCCCCCTCCCCCCGTCAGTAGTAAACCGGGTGTGCGACAGCAAGGGTCCTCACACTCCCCCCCCCCCCAAGTTCTTCCTGAGTCTTTTAGTCCTTAGCATGTTATCCAAACAAAAAAAGAGAAAAAACCCCGCCCCTCATGGTCAATTTCAAAAGAAAAGGATATGATCAGCGGATTGCCCGCCCGTTCTTCCCCTGGCCGCCGTGGCCTTGCTGAGGTAGGTATGGTTGTTCTTGCTGTTTGGTGGCTTACGGCATGTTCTGTATCCCGGTGGCTGTGGCCAAACTCGTTCTGCGGCCCTCTGAGGTAGTCTGTTGATATCGTATGAGGTAGATTCCCTTTTTTTTTTTTTTTTTTGAGGTAAGTTGTTGTTACTGTCCGAGTCTCCTTGCATGGTTGTGCATGCTTGGTACTCCAGGCTATTGTTCGTAGCAGTCAAGAGTCTCGGTGGTTGCTGTTGCTCCTGTACATGGTTGTCTGCGATACACGTGTTCCTTCAAAAGCACTCCTTCTTATTCACCTCCTTCGTGTGTTTCGTCAGAGGATGCCCTTCTCTTTGCCCCTGGGCTCGGCAGCTCCATCTCCTCTGGTTCCGGGTCTCGCAGGTATCGGTGCAGGTCGTTGGGGTCGTCGAAGATTCTGCTTCCGTGTCTGTCTGTCACTCTCATCCTGGACGGGCCTGCAAATGTAAAAGCAATGTTCTTTTTTCGCAAATGTCCCCTTTTGGCTAGGAAGCCTTTCCTCACCTCGACTGTTAGTTTGGAGAAGTCCTGGGTGATGGTTACTTTGCTCCCGTTTATCATCATCGGGCGGCCCTTCCTGGCTACCGCAAATATCGCCTCTGTTTGGTTTTCTCTTAGGGGTTTGCATATAATGGGCCTAGGGGCATTGCTGTTCATCTGCTTCCTGGCCGGTATGCGGTAAGCTTTGGTAATCTCCAGCGGTTTGTCGAAGCTGAGTCCCGTTATTTTAGGTATTAAGGCCTCCAGCATCAGGGCGCATGCCCCCGGTGTGTCTTCTTCCTCCTCGGGAACTCCCAGGAGTCTTATGTTCCCCTTGCGGCTCCTGTCCTCCTGCTCCGCCATGGCCTTTTGTAGCGCCGTTGTTCTCTTTATCACAAGGCCCATGTCCTTATGCGTTATGTTTGCGCTGTCCTCCAGCATGCCTACTCTCTTCTCTACCTCGTCTATTCTGCCATTGGCTCTGCTTTGCTCCGCTCTGATTGCTATTAGCTCCATTTGGATGCTGTCTACTGTCTTTTTCGTGGCTTTCGCCAGCTCGTTCCCTTCGGTTATTTTCTTTAGGAGCGTGTCCAGCGTGATTGTGCCTTCCCCATGGTTGTTTCGCTCCTTTCCCGGGGACGGTGGGATTTCATTCTTGCTCTTCTTCGGGTCATTTGTGCCTTGTTTCCCATCTCTGCCTGCCATGGCCTCGGTCCCTCTTTTGGCCTGGTTGAACTTGGGCTTCCCTTCTGTTGGTGGGCGTCCTCTTGCGGCTTTGTCTCCCCCTTTACCCTCTTTGGGGGCGTGGCTTGGATGGCAAGGAGGCTAGAGACCTAAGTCCGGAGCTCCCGACCCCCAAGTCCAACGAGCGGCGCGCATCATAGTTCAACGCGAGAGAAACGGGCCCCAAAGCTAGGGAGGTGTGTAGGAACCGATCAGGCACCCCGTGCGAGGCTCAGTGGAAGAAAAAGTGCAGGAACGAGGCGATGACGGAGGAGAAGACGAGCTGCCAGGGGGTAAAGAGGAGCGACCCCAAGATGGCGGCGTGACCAAGCAGACCCGGGGAAGATAACAAGCCACACTGACGACGAGCAAGCCAGCCCGGAGACACAACACACGACTGCTCCGATCCTACCGCCCCAGTAGAAGAGAGAGGCAGTCAAGGCGAGCGATCGGTGCAGCAGAAGCAACCGCCGGGAGGGGGACAACCAAGTAAGCAGACAAGCCCCGGCATAGCGAGACAGCGCGAGCAGAACAGCGCAACAAGCGCGCTAGTCGCCCCCTTACTGCTTACAACCCGCAACCCAGAACTAAGGCTGGAAAATTTTTAAAAAAGGGGGACAGTCACTCAAGCACAGCCCAAGCAGCGTCTGGCCAGCAGGGGAAGCCAACAACAAGGCGGCCATCTTGGTGAGGGGAGAAGAAGCACAGGGCGGCCATCTTGCCAAAGCACCCTACAGTGGTACGCCCCGCAGTGTATGTACAGCCCAACGAACAGCGCAAATACAAGGTAAAGAACAGCAATAGCGCAAAAGATACCAGCGCAGGAAACACGCGAAGACATCGTTGCAGAGAACGCACCGGCTGCCCTCTCCCAACTCGCGAGCCAAAACTCGGAAGTGTAAAACTTCTAAAAAAAAGGCGCTCTCTCAAGCACAGCCCACAGCGAACAGCGCGAAACAGACCGGCGAGCGCGCTGGCCATATCTTTCACAACCCGAGACTCGGAACTAAGGCCAAGGCCAAGCAGCGTCACGTCAGCAGGGGGACCAACAACAAGGCGGCCATCTTTGTGAGGGGAGGAAGCATAGGGCGGCCATCTTGCCGAAGCATCGCTCTACCAAGCAAGTAAGCAAGCCCCGGCATAGCGGAACAGCACAGCAGATCAGCGCAAACAAGCGCGCTGGTAGCCTTGTTACTTCCTACAACCCGCAGCTCAGAACTAAGGCTGAAAAAGGGCAATCACTCAAGTACAACCCAAGCAGCGCCAGGCGGCCATCTTGGTGAGGAGAAAGAAGCACAGGGCGGCCACCTTGCCAAAGCACCACACAGCGGTACACCCCCAGTGTAAAAAAAAAAAAAAAGATCAACGCAGCAAACGAGATCCCTACAGCCCACGACTCAGATCTCAAACTTAAAAAAAAAGGGGGCAATCAGTCAAGCACAGCCCATAGTGAACAGCGCAAACAGATCAGCGCAGTTAACGCACTGGCCGTCTTCCCTCAACCCGCAACTCAGAACTAAGGCTGACATTCACAAAGCGGAGCCAAGGCAGTAGTGAAGCCAACAACAAGGCGGCCATCTTGGTGAGGGGGAGGAGACATAAGGTGGCCATCCTGCCAAAAGCACCCGAACAGCGCACAGCAACCCAACAAACAGCGCAAACAGATGAGCGCTACTCAGAACTAAGGCCGGCATTTAAAGGGGGGCAATCACTCAAGCGCAACTCAAGCAGCGCCAGGCAAGCAGGGACGCTGATAACAACGTGACCATACAAACCACAACAAATGACCACCGGAACAAAGGCAAAAGAACCAGAGAGCACGGTGCAGGAGGCTGGCGGAGTATAGAACGAAAACCAGAGTGGTCAAGTGGCCACCCAGGTTTAGAGACAACACCACAACGTTGACAAACACCCTAAAAAAAAGTGTTTTAACCATTTTTGTCACCCTGTATATAACCAAGAAAACATTATACACAACTGAACGACTCTAATATAAACAGAATTAACACAAAAAATGTGTTCTAGTTCTTTTTCCATGCAATGCTAGCAACTTTTCCCCGCTTGTTCTAATGCTATAGATTGAAGGATACAGGTGTTGCTGAAAAAACGTGAATGTTAAAAGGTGCAGTTAATTTTAAGATGGAACAGAAAAAGAGTCAACTATAGATGCCAACTACAGAGTACAGCAGATGTCTTGACAATAATATACTAAAAAGATAACGGTGCGGGAAGAGAGTGCTGAGACGGATGAAATGCGAGTGCTGGAAAACAAGTGCACTTATGAATGATACAGAAGTACTGAAAGGGATAGAAAATGCTTAGGATTGAACAAAGGGAAGATGCGAGAGATATGCCCAGAAAAGTGGAAGCAGCAGAGCAATTAGTGGTCAGTTAGAGGAAAGACGCATGTGATAAGCAACAAGGGATAGCTACCAAAAAAATAGAAAAGGAAAGACCCGTACTGCTGAAGGGAGGGCTTGAAGGAGGGTAGGGGCGTGGAGGCGGCTGATGCCTTAAAACAGTACAGAGATAAAACTGTTTTTAAAAAAGCGGAGCGCCGAGATAACGCTCAAAGACGAGATGAGAAGAGGAGGCAGAGGAGGAGGGTGGAGGGACTTCATGACATCATGAGCTAATGGGTGCACTCACTCAAGGAGCACAGCAAATACATTCCGAGTTACTAAAGTGTTTTGAAATATTTTACTGTAAGTGCTGGTAATTTGGCTGTGCACATTTAAAAATGGCATTGCATAATGTAGCATCGTGCTACAAATAAACACAGACACTGCTTGGCATTTGACTGGAGCTTTATTACACACTTCCAGTATCTTCCCTGTCCCTACTCTAACTGACCCTCATCCTGTCCTGACCCCTCCTCTTCCCCTCAGCCCACCTAGCTCCGCCCCCCCAACTACTAGACTGTCAACTTCATTACACATAATGTTTGCAAAACAAACAGATCGGAAGTTATCTAAACTGGTCTTTTCTGTTTTTATACTCAAAGTAATGCAGGGCACGTTTAATATGTAAAATAAACACAGCAGTCCGCAATGGTATGTGTGAGAAATGCTTGCATCATGGCAATCGTGCATACATTTTACAACACACTTTCAATTTGGAAGAAATGGCTTTCTGATATTTGAATAAGTTAAACAGATGGGCACCAGAAGGGAGTTTTTGATCCATACCACACAGGGGGTAATGTGTGGGGGGGAGTGTAGTGCGACTCCCAGGATACCTGGGGAGTATTCAATCAGTGCCGATGAATCTACTCTTCCTGGGCCCACAGTCCATTGCAGCACAGTAATCCATGCCCCTCTCCCACTTATGGAATCAACCACATTGACACCAGACTGAAAGACTCTGGATAGTTTAGGGCCACTCCTGAGAGTTTCTGCATGAGTGCGGTCACTGTAGATCTAGGGCCATGTGTGTGCTTGTGGCTTGAATAAATGTGCAGAGGTCTGTTACAAAGTGAATTGCCACCCACGTTTCTCAGCACTAGGCATTCTAACAAATCACTGAGAGAAAACAGTGCTCGACTGCCACAACGGGGCATTGACGGACATGGCTTTCCCAACGGTGCAAAGCTGCATACCTTGGCCAGACCCTCTTTACATTGATGCAAAGCCAGCAATATCCTCAGCTGTTAGAAAGTTCAGGAGGGAATGGAATAAAGAGGCATCGAGACGGCGGGGAAAATCTTTTTAAAAGTGGGACAATTCTGCTGTAGCTGGACAATATATAATCTGAATAATGTAATTCAAAGCTAGCACTAAGCTTTATTCTTGAGGAGAAAGAGCTTTGAACTGGGCTCTCTTGCTATCGGAGAGTTAGATGGGGCATTGTGCTGCGTTAGATGGGGCATTGTGCTGCCTGGTCTGTCCTCGGTCTCAGCACCCACAGCTTAAATGCAATGTGTGCTTGTTGTTAGGGCAATGTGGCAGGAAAAGTATATATTCCTATCAAATAACATGGTGCACGTCAAGAAAAGCAGTAAGCGTACACGCCTGTTGAAGAATAATGTACACATTTTTGGTTTCCTCTTTCAGGAGCGGAAATCGGAGTCACAAGAGCAGCCTTGACTCTGCCCACTCAGGCGTCATGAATAAATTAATCTCCGCTCCCTACAAAATGTATGTGTCCTTCTTTAACGTATATGGCTTCTATGTAAAGTGCTCCAATATCTACAGATCGAGTTTGTGCTATATAAAAAACATAAATAAATGCAAACTACTCACAGGTCTTTTCCCGGTCGGCGGGTTCATAGCACTGTTGCGGCCCCCGGGGAAAGCAGGTCGACAGACCAGTCTTTTCCCCGGTGTGCTCGCGTGAGAGGATGGCAGGCAGAGGGTTAGGTTAGGGGGTGGGTTTAGGGGGTGGGGGAATAGGAGGTTACTTAAGGGGACAGGAGGGGAAGTACTTCCTCTTCCTGTCCCCAGTGCCTCAGGGAATAGGTTTAGTTTTGTGATCGAGGGTTAGTTAGGTGGGCTGTGAATTAGTTTTTGTGTGACCGCTACGGGTGCCCCGGTGTGCGTTGTGTTCCCAAGGTAGTGGAGGCAATCCCGATAGCTGCGGCATTCCGACGTCAGGCCAGAATGGACACACCCGATGCCGCAGCGGTGCGGGCGGCATTGCAGGTGCTCGGCCGGGCTGGGAGGGCTGACCTCCTGCAGCCCGGCGCGTTAGAACAGGCGTGGGTCGGAATGACCCGCACGCCTCGGCCCGCTTCGGCGCGGGTTGCGGCGGCCGTCATGGCCTGCATGGATGAGCCCTCTGGGGCTCGAGGAGGTACGTCTCGGGGAGGGAGGGGAAAAAAGACTCAAGAGGCCTCAAAGAGTGGCGGGAAGCGGGCGAGCCCCCCCCGCGCCGCCTGAGGATGTGGTGGTGGCCCCGGTTGGGGCGAGAGGCCTAGTTGAAGGGGGGGGCCCGCTCAGCAACAGGCTGGGGAGCCTGGGCAGGCGTTAGTGGTGTCTGTATCCCCGGCAGGGGAGCCAGGTAATGAAGGCCCCCTGGTTGATTATGGGGTTAGTAGCGAAGGGGAAGGCAGTGGGGGGGAGGACCTGGGTGAGTGGGAGGTGTCAGCTGGGGATGAGTTTGCCCTCATGCTGTCGGAGGGGGAGTCTGGGGGGGAGGAGGGGGCCCCCTTTCATGAGCAGCCGATGGACCTGTCTAGTTACAGGAAGGGAGTGGTCAGGGCACAAGGGTCCAAAGGCAAGGGCCCCCTGAAAGCTGTGCAGCAGGTGGGGCAGGGAACTACGCCGGCGAGCCTCCTGGCACCCCCGCTGGGGAAAGGGACCCTGGGGGACAGGGAAGCTAAGGGTTCTTGCTATGCCAGGTGGGACCTCATGTCAGAGGAGGAGAGGGCCCGCGACCAGCGTCGCATCATCGACGAGACCGAAAGGGAGTGGCAGCGCCTTTGTGACGCCAGGGAGGCGAAGGCGGGTGGGGTGCCCAGGGGCCAAGGGGTCCCGGCACCTGCGCGGGGCAGGGGTGCGGTGGGGGCCCGGGGTAGGGGTGCCCCGGGGGCTCATGGGGAGTGGGTCTGGGTCGAGGGGTCAGGGACTGCCTTGGCGGCGCAGAGACCTGGTGGCACTGGGGCCTCCCCGAGCGCATACGGCTCGGGGGGGTACAGGCCAGCAGGGACAGCTGGCAGAGGCCGGGGTGGGCCGGCGGGGCGCAAAACGGCCTCCAAACGCCGGGACGGAGCAATAGGGGGGTCCGCGGCGGCCTGCCCTCCATCGAGGGAGCGGGCACCGGCGATGTTGGAGTGCGAGTTTATGCCTGGAGTGAAAGGGAAAGGTGCGATGAGAGTGGTGACTGAAGTGCGCGATTGGGTGACGCTGGTTGTTGAGGATGAGATGTTGGATTACGAGGATGAGGAGGATGAGTTGGAGGAGGGTGAAGTGCGTGAGGTGGAGAGTTGGGGAAAGGTCAGAGCGGCAACGGGCAAGTTTGGTGTTTTCCAGGAGGCACGCGATGGCGCCGGTCGGGCCATCGCTGGGAGTGTGAAGCCGGCGGAGACGCGGCAAACGGAGCGGGACGCCCCGGCAACTTTATCAGGTGAGGGCGCCTTGTGGGACGCTTGGGGGATGGGGCTAAAGTGGGCAGGAAGAAGGCCTGCAGGTCGGTGGGTGTGGGGGACGGGTCTGTGAGGGAGGTTGGGCACTCGAGCGAGGTGGGGCCTTTGCCGCTGGAAGGAAAGAAGCAGTTGGTGGCGGCAAGTGCGCAGGCTGACAAGTCTGAGGACTAAGGGGGTAAGGAAGAGGGTGTTGAGAAACTGAGGAAGAAACTGCCGTACATGGGTCTGGCGATGCCTCTCGGGTCACATTTGTCTGAGAAAACAAGGGCGAGGATTTGGCGGCATGAGTACGTAGATGTGTTTAAACTCCTGCATAGGGAGATTCAGGCGAAGGAAGGGTCAAAAGAGGAGGAGTGGGAGTTGACCAGGCGGCCAAGAGTGGCGGTGACGATGGAGAATTGGACGTCGGCCTTTCTAATCTATGCGAGTATCTATTGTGAGAAGCACGCGGATCGGGCGATTGCGTTGTTTAAGTATATGGATGTGATCAGGAAGGCGCAATTGCACTTCGGGGGTTTTGCCTGGTTGAGCTACGACGAGGAGTTTAGGGCACGGATCAGTGTTAACCCAGATAAGCCGTGGGGGGATGTGGACCAGGAGCTCTGGGTCCAATGGATGTCTTCGACGCAGGCGGCGGCGTCTACACACACGGCGAGTGGTCTGCCGGTCACCTATCGGTCTTTTCAGTCGCGTCCCGCCCAGTCTGGGGCGGGTGGTCGGGGCGTTGCCGGAGGGCAAGGAACGCAAGCAGTGTGGACTGGGGCAGCGGGACAGCAATACAAACCAGGACCCTCTAGGGCATGCTGGGGTTTCAACAAGGGTTTCTGCAACCGACCTGCCTGTAAGTTTAAACATGAGTGTTCCAAGTGTGGGGGACGTCACGCGGTCTTGCAATGTCTCACGTTGGCTACGCCCTCAGAACAGTGGAAGTTTGCATGAGGCAGGGGACAGGCTGGGCCGAAGGGCCCATACTCCGGTAAGCGTGGAGGCCATGGGTCCATGGCTCAACCAGTACCCTGATAGAGAGGTAGCATCGAGATTGTACTGGAGCTTTGTGGAAGGTTTTCGGATTGGCTATCAGGGACCAAGGGTGAGGCGATGGGCTGAGTACTTGCGATCGGCGAAGGCACTGCCTGAGGTGATGGCGCGCAAATTGGAGAAGGAGGTTCTGGAAGGCAGGATCGCGGGACCTTTCGAGGAGTGGACGATGTCAGATCTCATTGTCTCTCCTCTAGGGGTGGTGTCCAAGAAGGAGCCGGGCGAGTTCAGGTTGATCCATCATCTGTCTTGGCCTGAGGGAGGTTTGGTGAATGATTTAATCGCGGAGGAGGACTCCAGGGTCTTGTATGCGTCGGTGGATGATGCTGTGGGTCTGGTCCGGGCGTGTGGAAGGGGGGCTGAGCTGGCCAAATGTGATATCAAGTCGGCCTTTCGCCTCCTCCCCATTCATCCGGCAGATTTTTCTTTGCTGGGTATGCAGTTTGATGGGTCCATTTTTGTGGACATGGTGTTGCCGATGGGTTGTGCGATCTCGTGTGCTCTCTTCAAAACTTTCAGTTCCTTTTTGCAGAGGGCCTTTGTGGACCGCAGTGGGCACCGGCTGGTGTCGCACTATTTGGACGATTTCCTGTTTGTTGGAGTTGGGCATTCGGGTGAGTGTGGCGAAGCTTTGGGACAATTTCAGTTGTTGGCGCAGGAGTTTGGGGTGCCGCTGGCGCCAGAGAAGACGGAAGGGCCCAGTTGCTGTCTGACCTTTTTGGGTATCTAGTTGGATTCGGTGGCTTGGCAGGCGCGTTTACCGGTCCAGAAGGTGGCTGAGATGCAGGAAGTTTTGAGGCAGGTGCTCGGTGTCCGCAAAATTGAGTTGAGATCTGTGCAGCGCTTGCTCGGTTTGTTGATTTTTGCATGCAGGGTGGTGAGGGCCGGGAGGACGTTTTGTAGGCGCCTCGGCATGGCCATGTCAGGGGCGGTTCTCCCTCACCACAGAGTCAGGGTCACGTTGGGAGTGCGGGCTGACTTGCGGGTCTGGCTGGTGTTCCTGGAAGACTTCAATGGTGTATCGCTGGATTTTGCCCGGGACAGGATGGTGTGGCAGGTGCAGCTCTACTCAGATGCGGCAAATGCGGCTGGTTTCGGAGTTTTCTGGGACGGCCATTGGTGCGCAGAACAGTGGCCGGCTCATTGGTTGCGTCAGGGAAGGAGCATCGCGTTTCTGGAGTTTTTTCCCCTGTTGGTGGCCTTGTTGGTGTGGGGCCCGGAATTCCGGAACTGGTCGGTGCTTTTCCACGTTGATAACATGACTGTGGTAGACCTGGTGAACAATCAGAAGGCAAAGGACCTGCGAGTGCTGCGCTTGCTGCAAAGTTTCATGCTGCTGTGTCTGCGACTTAATGTGCTGTTTCGCGCGCAACATGTGCCTGGCGCGAGTAATGAAATTGCGGATGCGTTATCTCGTTCGCAGTGGCAGCGCTTCAGGAAGTTGGAGCCGGGAGCCGAGGCTTGCAAGACCAAGGTGCCGGAGGGTATCTGGGCCTGGGGGGAGTGAGAGTAGTGGGTCTGGCTGTGAGTTCAATAGCCGCATCTACTAGGCGCGCATACAGGTTGGCATGGTCTGAATTTGGAGCCTTTTTGGGTTGGAAGAAGGGTGCGTGGCGAATGCCCAAGGAAGCGTGTGAACAAGGGGTGGTGCGTTTTGTGCTGGATTGCATGGACAGAGGTTTGTCTCAGACGACGATTGCGGGCAAGTTGGGAGGCGTTTCATTTTACAGCATGGTATATTTGGGTTTTGATCCGGCTAGGACGGATCTGCTGAGTCGTATGTTGAAAGGTTGGGGACGGTTGAGGGCTGCGGGGGGTGTGGGGGAGTTGCCTCGCGAGGCGATTACTTTTGAATTGTTGCTGCAGTTGTTGGGGGAGTTACCTTTTTGCTGTTCTGATGCGGACGAGGTGGCGCTGTTTCGTCTATGCATGGTGTGGATGTTTTTTGGGGCGTTCCGGGTGTCTGAGTTGTTGGGGGCGCGTGGGGCGCCAGGAAGGACATTTGCGGATGTGCATGTAGACGGGTCACATCTGGGGATATGGTTGGGATGTTCCAAGATGGACCAGGTTGGTCGTGGCAAGTGGGTATGGCTGTCGGAGAGCAGTTGTGTCGGAGCGTGCCCGGTGCGTGAGTGGAGGGGTTTCTGTGAACGAGTGCGGAGGTCAGATGGTGAGGTGTTCGTGCATGTTTCCTTGAAACGTTTGACGCATTTTCAGCTGCTAGCGGTGTTGCGGTTGGCTTTGCGGAGGATTGGCAAGGATCCGTTGCGTTTTGGCACGCACTCCTTTCGGATTGGGGCAGCCACGGCAGCGGCGGGGCTAGGTTGGTCGTGGGAGGAGATTCGGCGGATTGGTCGCTGGCGGTCTCGCTGCTGTGAACGCTATGTGCACAAGTGAGACAGGGGGCGCGGGATAGCCTTGGCGGCTGCGGTTGTGGTTGCATTTTTGTCTTTGCCGTGGTACTAATCTCTTTTTCTTTGTAGGTTGTGTTCGGGGGCCAGGGGCCAAGACGGTCACTTGGATTGTGGGTCATTCGTTTGTGCATTGGGCCTCAAAGTACGCGGACAGGCAGGTGTACGGTCGTAGCCTGGGCCTGAGGAGCAGTCACCATGAGGTTCAATGGTGGGGTAAGAGCGGAATGCGTTGGGGCAAATTGTTGCCATGGCTTACAAAGAAGGTGTCACAGCTGGGCTGCCCGGACATGCTTGTGATTCATTTAGGGGAAAATGACTTGGTGAAACAATCGGAGGTGTCCTTGTTACACCTGATGCAGCGGGACTTGGAGGCAATGAAGCGCAATCTGGCTGGCGCCTGTATTGTGTGGACTGAGTTCATACCACGACGGATTTGGAGAGGGGCTCTTAAGCCCGCGGCCATTGAAAGGGCCGTAGGAAATTGAACAGGGCGATGAGACTTTTTTGTGCTGATCATGGACTTAAAGTGCTGGCTCATGGCGGGCTCAGGCTGGAGGAGCCACTTCTTTTTCGAGATGATGGCGTGCACCTTTCGCAAATGGGAAATGCATATTATCTGATGGAGCTGTGGGATCTGCTCAGTTTTCTGTGGAATGAGTCGATATGGTGTAGGCGTGACTGAGTGCGAAAGGTGCACGATTGGTGAGGCAGGTAACCGCCCTCCGGGGGTTCCCTGGGTGGCGTCCATGACGGGCAGAATCACCCTTCCGGAGAGGGGGTTACAGGTGCAGGATGGGGGTGTTGTAGATGGGAGTGCGATGGATGGAGATACTGGAAGAGTTTGGAAGTGAAGGGGGATGTGAATGGTATACGTGGAGAGGTTGTGGTGTGAAGTGGGAGTGCCCAGTGGAAATACATGAGTGGATGATGGTTGAAAGGCAGGATGTTGGGGGGGATTGTTAACTATTAAGATGTTATGTTTAATTATGGTCTGTCATGCCTGTCCTAATAAATGACCTTTTACGCTAAAACGATGCGTGGAGTGGTTATTGCGGGATGCGGCCCCCGGGGAAAGCAGGTCGACAAACCAGTCTTTTCCCCGGGGTGTTCGCGCGAGAGGACGGCAGGCAGAGGGTTAGGTTAGTGGGTGGGTTTAGGGGTGGGGGAATAGGAGGTTACTTAAGGGGACAGGAGGGGAAGTACTTCCTCTTCCTGTCCCCAGTGCCTCAGGGAATAGGTTTAGTTTTGTCCGCCCACCCTACAAAATGGTTCAGGAGTGAGGTGCGGGGTTTTTGTTGGACAAGTGTTTAGGAGTGCCAGTTTAGGACAGGTCGACACAGTTGTGGTTTGCGGGACCGGAGAGGGGTGGGGCATCCATGACGGGCAGAATCACCCTTCCGGGGAGGGGGTTACAGGTGCAGGATGGGGGTGTGGTAGATGGGAGTGCGATGGATGGAGATACTGGAAGAGTTTGGAAGTGAAGGGGGATGTGAATGGTATACGTGGAGAGGTCGTGGTGTGAAGTGGGAGTGCCCAGTGGAAATACGTGAGTGGATGATGGTTGAAAGGCAGGATGTTGGGGGGGATTGTTAACTGTTAAGATGTTATGTTTAATTATGGTCTGTCATGCCTGTCCTAATAAATGGCCTTTTACGCTAAAACGATGCGTGGAGTGGTTGTTGCGCGATGATGCCTTGGTCGTTTGCTTTACTGCTGTTCAGTTCCCGCTTTTTGCAGTTGCACCAGTAAGGCAGGTGAGGAGGTATCCGGTCTGGCTCCAGTGACTGGAGCGAACGTAGGTAGAGCTCCCGCACCTTCGCTCTTCTACACTCACTGCTTCACTGCAGAATAAGCAGCAGGGGCCATGGGCCACACATTTGATCCGCTGTTACCCCCTGCATGGGAAGACATGTTTCACCGACCAGTCAGAGCTCGTGTGCTTCTAGGCTACGTTACTTCCTACTGAAGAACAACCTTTGAACAAACAGCGAGGAGAGGAAGGGGTGACTCAGCAAACCGCTTCCCTGAGGCCATGGTAAACATAAACTGGCCGGGCTATTGCACAGTAAACACAACTGCAGTATTTCTACAGATATTTTCTGCCTCAAACTTAAGGTTTTGCAGTAAGAGGTGGCAGTCCCAACACTTGGTGATAATGTGAAACAAGCATTTCAAAGAAAAGCAGGGTGGCGCGTTAAAATCAATTAGTGACATGATACAGGATACTAGGTTAAGCATGGGTGGCAGCGTTCGGAAAGGCAATAAATTGCTTTAGTAGATAAGCTAAAGCGAAAGCATGTGACCCAGGAGGAATGCAGCTGCTAGCCTTTTCGCTCCAGAGAGCAAAACGCCATGGGAGTGAACATTTTAAGAAGAGGTGGGACATTCACCCGCCTTTGGACAATTCCGTTCTTTCATTTTTTGAAAGCTACACGCAAAGGCCAATAGAATGTGACAGCTACACGCACAAGCTTTCTGAAAGCTTTCACAATGTCTGGAGGGCAGGGCCGGTCCTAGGACTTTTGGGGCCCTGGGCGAAAGGTAAGATGTGAGGCCCCTCTAATTTGGGACATCCAGTGCCGGCGTTAGTGTTGGTGTCCGTCGGTGCGACAATGTTAGTTGGTCGCCTCGCCAATGAGCTCTTTCGCTATGAATTCCCTCACTACCACCCTGTAACAGTGCTCCTCAAGTTATGCTATGTAGATTTATTCTATGCAGATTTATTAACACCATGCATGCTATGGGTTTTCCCGCTGTGCGCTGACTTTTGCAAAATCCCGCGGTTCATGACGAGCTCAGCTCGTCATGAGCGTACGAGAGGCATAACTCATGACGAGCTGAGCTCGTCATGAGCGTCGAAGGGGTTAAGCAAATAGCCGCCTGGGGGCTTCCCAGTGCTGCGTGAGTGGATCACCATGTACACTAGCGGGATTCTGAGGTGGTACATGTCTAGAGCAAGTGGGGGTAAAGCCATGTTTTAAGGATTTTTTTTAATCGGGTCTTGTTCATTTAGTTTCTGAGCTCAGTGGGCATAGCATTCCAAAGCATAGGGGTCAAATGCGAGAAGGATACAACCCCCAATCTGATCATTTGGACCTTTAGCAATCAATCATTGGAGGATGTTGAGGTACTGCTAGGAGTGTAAGGTATCAGAAGAGCCACTATTGAGGAGGGTCCATTATAGTTGATTCCCCTATGCGCCAAGTAAAGTGCCTTGAATTCTACCCTTTCCTCCACTGGAAGCCAGTGCAAGCCACGTTACTTTAACAGCCGCACGGCCAATGCTTGTTATTTGTTACCCTTGTTTTTACTTCACTTTCTCCTCTCATATTAGCTCTCAGTCACTTTCTTTTCTTCATCAGTTTTCTCCCTCTCGTGTTTTCTTCCATCAGTTCCCCTATTAGTTTTCTCTCTTCACATTTTCCTCTCGCTCAACCTTCCCCAAATATCTTTCTCTTCTCACACCCTCTTCTCCCTTAATCTCAATATCCGTCCTCACTTCCCCTTATTAGCCTTTCCCCCTTTTCTTTGCCTAATTGCCCTCTCTTTCCAGCACTCTTCCTCCCCAGTTCATCCACATGATTACTTTTCTGGACTTTCTCTTCTCACTTCCTCCTTACTGGCTTTCTCCAACATCTCTCTCTCCATCACATTCCCCTCTTCTCTTCCTCAAGATGCCCTGGCCTGGCCACACTTTGTCTTCTCCTTAAGTCATCCTCCTCTCGCTCATGCTACCCTGCATCCATCACTTGCTCACTCACAGTGGTGCAGTGATTCTTCGATGGGCCATAACGAAACCAAAGAAAAGTGTTCCCCGCCCCATGGTTGTGTAGTTAAAGACGACCATAAATAATGTGCAGTGTGTCCTTCACTTCCTCGGTTCTTGTGCCACCGCCCAAACATTTACTTAGTTGTCCATTTACACTTACCCTCTCCTTTCAGTGTGCACCCCGACATCTTCACAACCTCCTCTGCTTCTCTTCCTTATATTTGCTAAATGCTCAACTTCTCTTCTACCCTATTATATCTTGTGCTGTTACCCACTTTTTCCTGTTTCCCTTGGTATTTTTCCTTTCCTTCACATCCACATATTTACTTTTCTCCTACTCTGTCACCTACCGTAATTACCCTCTCTCAGGCTTTCCCGTGCTTACATTCCCTTTTCAGCGAAATTCTCACGCCACTTTGCATGCACTCCTCCCTCGCTACAGAGCCGGCGGTGATGTTGTTAATATGATGAATGGTGTAATTTGCGCTGTTGGCCACGTTCTCCGGGGCCCGCCTCCCCACTGTAAAACGAAAGGCCACCACACAGTGGCGAGATTACGGACCATAACCCTCGACGCGAGAATTTGTATTACCATCTCTGAGCGAGTCTGTTATTGTTGGCACATGCCACCCCTCTGTTCTGGCCCAGAGGTCTATATACTTCAGATCTGGCAACTAAAATGGTGCCACTGCATGATGTGCTGTTCCAGTCCAGGTTTTTTCTTTGATTTCTGGGGCTTGTTGTCTTGCTTTATAATGGCATAAACACAACTACAAGTACCAGAAATCAAAATAAAAACTTAGGCTGTAGTAGCACATCTTGCATGGACCAGGGAAATTTGACAGGTAGCCCCTTAGTGACATACAGCCAACCTCCAAGCCAGCCTTTTCTCACCTGACACTATTATATATTTAAATTTTACTGTCTGTTAGAAAAAAATGACATCCTATAGCCTTTCCTTTTACATCAGCAAGATTGTCACATAGATCAATTTGTAAAGTCCCCTCAGTTTGCACTCAAAGAAAAGAAAACAATCTCTATGTTAAAAGAATAGGCCGAAATTTGTCAGAACACATCCTCTGACATTTGATGTCTGTCTTTGAAATTTACAGGCATCTTTATTGCTCATTCACCTTCCAAACTCCAGCATTTTAAAGTTGGGGGTACTGCAGATGCCCCCCCCACACTTCTACTTCCAGCACCTATATCCTTCTTTATCTCCTATACGGCATGTACCTTATTTCTTTACACATTTCCTTGTCTCCTCCTGGTCTAAGCACACTGTTTCCCCAAAGTCAGAGTGTGTTGCTCCTATTACTTCTCTCAACTATCCCCTTTGCTTTCCTCTCTCAGCCTCCCTCCAACATCTTGTCTCTTCATCACCTTTCTCCTCTTAACACATATTGTCTCACGTTTGAAGTCTTCCCATTTCCCCTCCATTGCTATGTGTTATCCTCACATTTTCACTCCGCACGCTCCCATCCACTTATCTCCTAAAGCGCAGGGTACAGCACAGACCCAGATGTCAACACACACAACAAATGTGACAACCTAAAATCAATAATTCAAAAGCATCTTCATTGCTCCTTTACCTTTGGAACAACAGCAGGGTTATTTAGAACTCTGCTGTGTTACATGGACTGTGGCAGTAAAGACAGGCATGCCTCACACGGTTCCAGAACGTGAGGGGATTTGAAGTTTTATATTATGTGAACTAAGCTCTAAGGCATTAGAGAGCTTTACATGATCACCAGTTACCTTACAAAAGGATATTTTCATTTTTTGGGCATGTGGAAATAGTGATATGCCCAGAATCACAGGCTGTTCAGCAGACGCTGGGACTCTAACCTAGTTCCTCAGTTCTATTAAGCTGCTCGATGCGCACAAAGCCCAGGGGAAAGTGTTTAGTCCCATGGGCTTCAGAGCCATACTTTAGTGCTACAAAGTTCCATGGGGCGGGGAGCCCTGCCCTAGGTGTCACCGTTCTGAATAATGACTGTATGTCACAGGGCAGGGGGCCCCACGCTTGGGCCTAGAGCTCTGATCCACAGCACAAGAGAGGGGCCTCTCCTACCCGGGCCTCTTTGCGCTGGATAAGGGATGTGAGGCCAAGAGAAGGGGGGGCCCACACTTGGGCCATGATCCAAAGAATGGAAGCCCAGGGCTTAGAAGAGGTGTGTGGCTTTGACTATAAACTTGCTCAGCCACAGCTTCTCCCTCTTCTACTTTGCCGCCCCTCCTCACCTATTACAGTTCAGCCGATCCTGAAAACAAAAGGGCCATTTGTTACGTGGAAACGCAAATGGCACCTTTTCAACAGAGCACAGCCCCGCCCTTGACCTGCTCACACACAATAGTCTTCCCTGCTGTCCCAAGACCCCCTGCCATTCTTTCCATCCCCCCATGCCCGTAATCCCAGGGTTGACACCACGGTGCCTTTGGCACCTCATTAGCTACATGTAAAATTGCAGTGATCGGAGGGGAGGGGGGAAGGGGCCCCGGAGGAGCAGGTGGCCTGACTGTAATGCAGCCTTTCACGTGGAAGCGAGGCCCCATGTTTTTGAGCTGAGCGCGAGGCCCTGGGCAGCTGCCCATACTGCCCATGCCTAGCGCCGGCCCTGCTGGAGGGATTCCGAGAGGCCCTGCACTAGGCTCGACCTAAAACCCGCTATTACTTGTGTTATCACTTTTTAGCATGTAACACGATCTATGCGTCTCATCACAATGTAAAAAGACTCTGATCCCTACATTACAAAATTTGACCCTTCGTCTGCCATTGCTTTTCTATAATGTTTATTGAAACCCATAGTGGCTTGGTTATTCCACAATTTTCATCAAACGTAACACCCGTCGTGCCCTACATTACACCATTGGCTCTGTGACACTCCTCATCACTGCCTCACAAACAAATGCTCTCCCTCCTCTAACCCCTCTGGACTCACCTGTGTAACCACCCCACTTATGCTACTAAACAACACACCCATACTGTGTTCAAAACGCAACACAACCATACCATGTTCAAAATGCAAAAGCAATCTAAGCTTCTAACAATACCTGCAAAAACATTGTCTAATGCTCGACAGAAAAACAGCCTCAGCTGTTTACGAAACTCCACCATTAAAGTGCTTAGCTATCATCTCCCACTTGACTCACCCATTATAAACTGAAAAAACGTAACCACTCCCTCCTATGTGAGTGCCAATCACACAAGTTACTCGCAACTACCTGTCTAAGAGCCCCACGTGCTACAAAAACTACAAATTCCATAGGACACTACTTTGCTTGCGTTGATGTTTTGCTGCATATAATTTACATTATACATTTTGGTCGACAGCCTTTCGTTGTTACACTCAATAGGTATTTTCATAAGTCAAATCGAAAATCTTTACAATGTCTTCACAATAAAAGACATGAAAACGCTCTGATGGTTCCCATTAAGCATTCACTTATGAACTTGATTTTCCGCCTTACATGTGGCTTTAAAATTTAATATTTAATCCTGTTTGTCCTTCAGGTGCAAACGCTCCGAAAGGGCAATGAGTAAATTCAATTTCAAAATAGGTGATAGAATGCACTCCAGTTTTTATGCCGATTTTTTCACAGTTACTTTGAACCCAAAATGTTTCAATTCGCGCCTGCAGACTTAGGCATGTGCTTTGCCCCAGTGGCAGGCATTATGTAAAATCTCTAGCACTAGAAACTATGGAAAAGCATGCTACGTTACATGTGGACAGTGAAAGAATTGAAAAGATACTGGATGAATTGGAATAAAATGAATAAACATGGATTACCTTATTGAGATGGAATATTTTGTGTACTAATGGACTCGATGTACGACTGGGACTGGGGCCAAAACGACGCTCCACACCTGATAGAAAACAAACATATTGATATTCCTAATCCTTCTTTTTTTTAATACATATAAGCAACTCTTGTGTAGGCGCTAAACGGCTCTTAGGGCAGAGTGCAGTGTATTAAAAAATGTGGATATGGACTTTTAAGTGAAAAACTCTTGTTACTTTTTAACTATTGCAAGAACTACCTCTTCTAAATCATTACATTGGGTTACCTTATCACGTTTTATAAGTGATAACTTGTGCTCGGGAACGGGTAAAAATGACATGTTTGGTCTCTAATGAATTATAATTAAAAACACTCTTTAATGGTAAATTTGGATTTTAAGTCACAATTCTAAAAATGCCCCTTTTCGAAAGTTGCCATTTTCTTGTCCTAACCATTTGGTAGCTGCAGCCTGTTTCCTAGTTCACATGACTAGGTATAGTTGGCAGTTGGCCATTGTGCATTCCTCTCAGACAGTATCACAAAGGGGAGCTCGGTTTTGGCAGGATTTTTTTTAACATACTTTATTAATGACCGTAATATCAAAGTCAGTGCAAGGAACAACATGTATATACAGTTGTTTTGGACTTACAGTAATTGCAGCAGATATATGTCATGAATCTGCCCTATTCCTTCCGTAATGGTTAACAAGAAACAGAGGATAAATGGTATCAGTAGGTAATGTAAGTAACCAGCCATTGCAGGTATAATGGATAAACGCGCTGCATAAAGTAGTTACATTTCTAGTCAACATGAACAACAGATTCAAACTATGTCCCCTCCCACCCTAACCCACCCAAGCCCTGCCCCTGGTCGTTCGATGTCTACATTGGTCATTAGGGTCTGAAAGGGGTGCCAGAAATGCGGTGTTGGGGGGTCCGCTGTGAACATGGGACGTGACTTGTAGGTCAGGGTCCCGAAACCCATCCTGAATGAGTCGTATTCTGACTCAGTGTATTATGGGGCCGGGACACCCCCTGGGGGCAGTAGGTCAAGGGATTCAAACTCATGTAGCATGATCTCCCAGTCCATGGAAATGGGTTGTTTTCGAAGGCCCCTTACTTCTTCCCTCTAAAAGGTTGCGCCTTCGGCCTTTCCCCATTGCTCCATGTCATCTTGCCAGCTGGATAATGTTGGGCATCTAGGGGATTTCCATCTCAGGGTAAGGGCTCTAATTGCTGATATGAGGGCCAAGTCAGTGAACTTCAGTAGTACCTTCTGGACCTTCGATCGTCTGCGGAGGCCAACGAGACAGGACAGGACATCATCCGATAGAGGAATATGTGTGACTTCCGACAAGGATTGACGAACCCCCTCCCAGAAACCCCAGAGGCAAGGGCAGGAACACAGCATGTGGAGGAAGTCAGCCTTCTCTCCTTAACATCGGGGACAACGGTGTGAGGCGTCGGGGAACATGCGGTGAATCCGCTTGGGGGTGAGACACGATCTGTGAAGAACCATAGTCTGGATGTATTTTAGTTTGGCATTACGGAAGACTCTTTTTGGGTGATCGAGCATGCTCCGCCATGCTTTGTCTGTAATCTCCACAGTCGAGACCTCAGAGCACTGTTCTCTAAGTGAGGTAAGTGTAATTACAGCGTGTGCCCTTATACCTGTATATAACCAATGTACTAAGTGTCCCCCCTACCCATGTAGTATAAGAGCTGTACCAGGTCATGTTGTGTGGGTTCACTGCGCTGTGGGGCCCATGTGTTTTTTATGTAGTGGGATACGGTAGCATGTAGTAAATATAGTCGTGCCGGTGCACCCGTACTCTGCATGAAGGAGTCATGGTCTAACAGGCCGCCATCACCAAAGAACACCCCAACGTCCTCCACCCCTGCCTCCAGCCAGTCCAGTATCTGAGCCTTCGTGAGTCTACCTTGCGGGGTGGGTATACCTAGAAGGGGAATGTTTGACGAATAGAGGACTACCTGGGGGGTATAACCCCGTGCCTTCTTCCAGCAGTGCAGGGCCGTCTGTAATAGGGGGGGCTGTCTCTGGGAATTTTGGTCTTGGGTAAGAGCAAGGAGTGCAGTGCGCCCTGGTCCAGATCTCTTGGTGTGAGCCCAACCTCTTGTAAGTTTCTCCCCGCCGTCTAAAAAGACAGCCATTGGAGTTGACTAGCGTAGCAATGAGCTCTGAAGTCAGGTACTCCCAGTCCACCACTGCCCGTCCCCAGTTGGAGTTTCCGTAGACTCATTTGTCTGTGGCCCTATCCCCAGATAAGATCTATCAGCAGTGTATCCAATGTTTTAAAAATAGACAGTGGGATTACGACCGGTAGGTTCACAAAGTAGTATAGTAGGCGAGCGAGCATCACCACCTTTGAGATGGCGATACGGCCCATCACTGACAATGGCAGAGAGGAACAGAAGGCTGCACTAGCACGGAGAGCCGTTATGGCTCGCATTATGTTATCTTCAATTTGATCCCCTTGTGTTCTGTAGATTTGAATCCCTAAGTATTTGAAGGTGGTGGGAGCCACTGGCAAGGCATAATCACCAAACCGTAAACTATTTGGGAATTGCATGTCCTTGAAAAAGAATGCCATAGATTTCCCTGGGTTAATGGCCAAACCAGAGAGGCGCTCAAAGGTGGCGAAAATATCAGGGAGGGGAGCATTCTCGGCCGTCAGGTCCTTTAAATACAATAAAATGTCATTAGCATAGATGGATGTTAAGTGAGTCGCACCATCGACAGGTATGCCCAGTCGTCCCGCTGACTCTCGAAGCGCTATAGCCAGGGGTTCCAGTGCAAGGACGGACAAAAGTGGGGATAATGGACATCCCTGTCGCGTGCCTCTATGGATTGTGCATTGGTTACAGATGTACCCCCTGTATGGGCTCAGGCTGTGGGGGACATATATAATATGCGTACCCATTTGAGAAATGTTTCCAGAAACCCAAACCGTTGGAGAGCTATGAACATATAGTTCCACGAGAGGGATCAAAGGCCTGTCGGAGGTCAAGTGCTATGCAACCCGCAGACTGGTAAGCCCTCGGTGTGGCCTTCATTACATAATGTAACCTCCTGGTGTTGAGAGATGTGCTTCTATTCAACAGAAATCCGCACTGGTCAGTGTGTATGAGTGTTGTGAGGTAGGGCTGTATGCGATTGGCGAGAGCCTTACTTAAAATGTTGTATTCGGTAGCCAGTAGGGAGAGGGGTCTGTAATTAGGCAAGTCCAGGCTGTCACGGCCCGGCTTAGGTATGGATGTGACCAGTGCTTGCATGGTGGAGTGTGGTAGATGTCCAGCCTCATAAGTAGCTTTATATACTAGTTCTAGCGTGGGTACCAGAGTTTCCGAGTATGTGTGGTAGAACTCAATGGTTAGCCCGTCCATCCCAGGTGCTTTATTACGATTTAGCCTTTTATTGCAGCTCGAATTTCCGGTTGAGTTATAGGACCATCCATTCCTTTTCGTATCTCATCAGGAAATACCGGGATGGGTAAATCCTGCAAGAATTCAATAATGGAGGAGTGTTCCATCGGTGTGGGCGCACAATAAAGTGTAGTAAGGTCATCTTGGAAGGCCGAGTTTATTTCTTGTTGAGTATGGACTATACGTCCAGTAGGTGTACAAATGCTAGTGATGACCAGTGGGTCAGGCCTATCCCGGATGATGCGGGCTAGCAGCGTGCCGGACCTGCCTGCCTCAGTGTGTTTGCGTTGCAGGAATGCCCTTTAATCAATTGTTCTCAGTGTTTCCAGCGTTTTGGCGTGTTCAATACGGGCAGTCTGCAGCTCTTCTTTTTTGTCTGGGTTTGCCACTACTTCCCATTCTAGCTTAGTCAGCTGCTGTTCGACTCTAAGTAATTTATGGTGTGTTTCTTGCAGTGCCCCTACTAATTGACCTAAAGATGTTCCTCGCACCACCACCTTCAGTGCGTCCCATTCAATCAGGTTAGAAGAGGCTGTGTTCCAATTTTTGGCCAGGTAAGTAGTGATAATATTGGAAAGGGCTGTCCAAAATGGGCCATCCTCCAATAATTGTGGGTGCAACTTTCAAGTGGGCACTGGAGTGGGTACCTTCCCCCAATTAAGTGTGAGGTCTAAGGGGTTGTGGTTGGAGAAAGTTTTAATCTAGGTATGTGGATTGGCAGACCTGTGGAATACAGGATCCAGAGCAAAAAAATCTGTCAATCCTTGTATGAAGACCATGGACTGGGGAGTAAAAGGAGTATTCTTTATGAAAGGGTGAAGACATTGCCACGCGTCAGAGAGCGCCCATCCGTCAGCCCAGGTAGCAAATATGTCAGTCAGTTTACTGGCCATCGTACCGTGAAGGGGGAGGGGTGAGATCTATCTAGGGTAATATCCAGGACAGAGTTCCAGTCTCCTCCCAACACCCAGGGGATACCGTCCCAGTCCACCAGTGCCTCACCCAGCCGGTGCAGGAAGCGGTTCTGTTCAAAGTTAGGGGCATAAACACTGCCCAGGATCACCAAGTTTCCATCTAGTATGCCTTTTAACAGTATGTACCTGCCCTGATCATCAACCCAGTGCTCCAGTTCAACAAAGGGGACCCCGTGACGTATCCAGATAGTTGCTCCCCTGGCAAATGCCGAGTAGTCAGTGGAGTATATCTGACCCCACCATTTACTGCGAGTTTTTTGTGTCTCCGAGTCAGTGAAGTGGGATTCCTGCAAGAATACTATGTGTGCCCTGCGCCTAAGGAGGAATGCATGTACTCGATGACGATTCTGGACTGCACCCAACCCACAATCATTCCATGTAATTAGGTTTTAAGACCCTAAGGTGGGAGTAGTACTTGGCATGGCATTGCATATAGAAAGCAACTCCAAGGTGTATGGAGCTGAAATAACAATACCAACCAGGAGAGCTCGGTTTTGGCAGGATAGGCCATTGTGACCTGATGGGAGGGGCGGAGTTGCCATCTACCACACTTGCATTTTAAAGGAGCTTCTACAGAACACACACAAAATACTTCACACTAGCCTTTTGTGACTCCAGACATCCTCTGACCAGAACAGGGAGGAAATAAAATCCAGAACCAGATGTGGGAGGAAGCCTAGACGTTTCTCCCACTTCAAAGCTGCCACCAGGTATAAATACTGGACCCTCAGACCAACTCTTCAGTACACTTCTGGGCCTGTGGATGCAACAGAATAAGGACTGCCCTGCTGCTTGAAGCCTGCACTGCTGTCTGAGAAAGAAGACTTGACCTTGCTCCCTTCATCCCAGGCTACCTGAAAAACTTGAAGGGTCAGCTGACTGACTGTTGTAAATGGGGTTTCTGGTTGGCGACGGTATGCACCTAAGCCAGGCAGAATCCACCACTCTAGTCAGGATAAGGGAGTTACACACCCTAGATAACTCCAGCTCACTTCCTTAGTAGCTTGGCAGAGCAGTAAGGCTTATCCCAGAAGCAATGTGTAAAGTGTTTGCACAACACACACACATATCAGTGACACACTAGGCACACCACAAAAAGAGACTCCACTAAACGTTATATTAAAATATCTTTTGTATTATACTTAAAACACATTAGACCACAATCACATACAACACTGTGCCACTAGGCACTTATCATGAAATCACATAGATCATAAAATCACTTTGCCACTAGCCAATAGTCATAACAGCTTAGGTGGTGCAGTAGGGTAAATACTCATCGATTGCACACGTTAGGAAATAGTAGGCACATAATCATTGTTAGTGAACTAAAGTCAAGACTTATATGGGGCACACGCCATAAACCCCAATGAAGACATTAGGCCTAAAACAACTTTACACCATCCCGTTGCACATTTATGCAGGTCCTGGAAATGTTTTCGCTATCTTGTCAGTATAAAGCATAACCACAACATACATCTCCACATCAGGGCATAAACTGCAGGTTAGGTCATACATAGATCATGGCTGAATGAAACCCCTCATCACCAACTGGGGTCAGCTACTACATGCAGCCTGTGATGAGTAAAACACACAATCACCACCATGCATAGGATGCAGCACGCCTGCACTCCTACCATGGACACGGGGTAACTGGGGCTTCAATTGTAGGCCCTAATTGCATGCCAATTACCTGTCCTACGGTAATTGACACTGTCCTCCACAATCTTAATTCCTCGTAGGCTGTGGAAGATATGCCAGTCACCAAGCCATGTCCCAAATGCACTAGGAGCACCTTTGGTGCTCCTAGCAACAGAAATACAGTGAAACTGTGTGGCAAACTCCATCCAATGCGCCCAAGCTACGTGTCAGGACAGGGGGGGCAGACCACCTCCCACTGTGGGGCGACCTCCTGCGGTCCTCTGTGGGTACTTAGTTATCAAAAAGGAAACGGACACTAGTTGCACCTTATGACCATTGGCATAAGGAATACAGGTCAGAGTAGCCTCAAAAAACTCTAAGTAATGGTTGGAAAAGGTGCGGTATATCTGATTCATCCGCCCCACATTAGAGTTGTGGCAGTTATCATAGGCTACTCCGAAGTAGTGAATTTGCCGGCCTCACCCGAGGCGCCTCTGGTCTAGGGTGCAGTGTCCAGAGAATTCAAAGTGAAATAAGGGGAGTGTAAAGAAAACTGTGCAAAAAAGGAAAAAATTGTTAAAAATGGCAAACAACCCAGAAGTTCTTTAATGAGGGTTAGTTTTTACCACGTTAAAAAATGGTGATACGATTTTTAGACCGAGTTATTGGGTCCAATAGTATAATTAATAAGGTACGTCGACATGTTTCAGCTCCTTGGGCCTGGAGGGGTCTATGGAGCTTTCGTCAGGACTAACAAACATCAAATACATTGTACTTACACAATTTGTGTAGTGGTATTACACATATATGTACTCTTATTTTGGTTATATGATTCGGGTATTCTCCTCCAAAATCTGCAATGAGACGAGATAATGTACACAGATTGCACACACACACACACCTTTCTTATCTTCTTATAACGTATCATTGAATTATGATATAGTGAGGTTAAACGACATTTTCCTTCTACCAAACCATCTTCGCTTTTCTTATATAAAGGCAATACACATGGAGAGTAGAAATGCTGGTATTGTTAGGGCTTAAAAGATACTGGTCTACGGCGCAGGTTTGGGTTTCATTTACCAATGTACAGGATTTAGTGGCTTGTAGGTCTCATATTACACAAAGCCATACACAACATTACAGGGATCAGGAGCCTGTAGTACTCATAGTTTACATAAACGTTAGGACGCGCTAAGCTATTTGTAATATGTAGCATTATCAAGTATTCAAGTGCAGTTGAAAAGAAAGAAAGAAAATTGTTCCACAATCGCTCGTTCAGACTAAATACATCCGAGCGTTTTTTACAAGCGTGCTCCGGCGTTTGTTAGAGTGGGAGCTCGAGAGGTGCTGGCAAACGTATTAAGCTTTTCAACAATAAGTAGGAATATGCAACAATCGTTTATCGCCTACCTGAAACCAAGAGCACTCCTGCCTCAGCTGGGAGAACAACAAATGGCAGCAAACCCCAACATGCACCAACAAGAGCCGCCTTTTTTATCCAGGGGCCAAAACCAACCAAGGGGCCGAAAAAAGTCGTTAAGGTGGCAGGACCAACAGAGAAACGTCCAGACCCGAAGCATGGCAGCAACACAACCATCAACAAGCAAGACCAATCCCTCATAGTGAACCTCTCTGAGCTACAATTGAATGAAGATCAAATAGGAATCCTGAATAAAGGCCTAAGTTTTGTGCCAACACCTCGACTGGATACTTTTAAACTGAAAAGTGAGCTAGCAGAATTCTGTAGGACACTCAAGCTGAAAGCATTCTTCCACAATACTACTAACAGCCAAATTGAAGGAGACACTACATTACGTAGAAAATCTACTTTTAACCCACCACATGCTAGTGTCCCTCCAGAATTCCACACTTTTGAGCAATCCCTAATGAAAGGAGTGGACCAACTTGATAAGGATAAAAAAACCTTTCAAAATCTCTCCAAAAAGGAGCGTGCAGCCCTTGACTCTTTGAGACAGAATGAGTCAATAGTGGTAAAACCTGCCGACAAGGGGGGAGGCATTGTAATCTTAAGTAAAGACGGTTATAATGATCAATGCCTTACCCTCCTGTCTGATACAAGATTCTACAGAAAACTCAGTACTGATCCTACACAAAGATTGCAAAATACAATATCGATTATGGTACATGAAGCAGAGACTAAGAGATGGGTAACCAAAAAAGAAGCTGATTACTTGATCACGCCAGAACCAAAAATCCCCTACTTCTATTCCCTTCCGAAAACTCACAAAAATAGGTCCCCTCCTCCGGGGAGACCTATAGTGTCTGGAATAGGGTCAGTCCTTGAGCCGCTTTCAAAATTTGCGGACGAATTTTTAAAACCTCTAGTACAACGTACGCCCTCATATTTAAAGGATACCCGGGACTTGTTGGTACAGATCCAAGCCAAAACATTTGATCCAGGAACAATGCTCCTAGTGGGCTTTGATGTGGAATCATTGTTCACTAGTTTGCCGCAAGACGACACACTGCAAGTTTTGGAAGATATCCTTTATTCTGAAGAGTGGCAATACAATACTCCGAGACATTTCATCCTCGAGTGCTGCAAACTAGCTTTGAAAGAGAATTTTTTCGCCTATGAGCAAGACCTCTATCTCCAAACACACGGCACATCGATGGGCAGTGCCTTTGCCCCGTCGGTAGCAGGGTTGTATGTGAGCAATTTCGAGCGCCAGTTTATCCACAACGCAGCGAACACCTTCTTTTCCAGTATCCTTTACTGGAAGAGATACATAGATGACGTGATCCTGATTTGGGACACTACAGATGATCTGGAACAATTCATATACTGGCTTAACCATCTCGACCCCTGGCTGAAATTCACCCACTCTTCAAGCAATAACAGCTTAGACTTTTTGGACCTTACAATATTTGTGGAAAATAACACCCTCCAGACAAAAACCTACACAAAACCCACTGCCAAGAACAGTTTACTTTCATATCAGAGCTACCACCCCAAGCCTTTAAGGGACAATCTTCCCTTCAGCCAGTTTCTGAGGCTGAAGCGTAACTGCAGCAGAAATGAAGATTACCTGACTCAAGCACAGGATCTAAGTCATAAGCTGCTACAAAGGAACTACAACGCCAAAACAGTGAAGTACTGTAAAAAAAGAGCAAGCAATCAACCTAGGGAGTGCCTCTTACAGAGTTATCCCAAGACACAAATACAAGATCTGACCACCTGTGTCACCACCTTTTGCCCATCAACATATGAGGTAAACAAAATGATAAAAAAAAACTGGCATATCCTGAATACTGGAGCCTTCAACTGGCCCAAGCCTAGATTTGCAAATCGCAGAACCAAGAACATCAAGGACGTTTACTTTTGGTCCATACTCGCCCAGTGACGAAACAACAACATGTAACCACGAGGGATGTGACCATGAACCCCGTGACTGGCCATTACCCCTGTGGCTCCTGTGTAGCCTGCAAAACTACTACAGTATCAAAAACATTGCAGCTGACGGATACACTGGTATGGACACAGCGCCAGCATACGAATTGCAACTCCACACACGTCATCTACATGGTCAGTTGCCCATGCAACAAGAAATATATCGGGATGACTTGTCGCAAAATTAAGCTCAGGATTGGTGAGCATAAAAGTAACATCAGGCTTAAGAAAAACACCACCAAACTCTGTGCCCACTTTGTAGAGACAGGCCACTCCTGCGAAGAGCTCCACTGGACAGTACTCGAAATGCTTGCCGAAAAAAACAATAACTGTGAACGCAGGTTGTTCGAAAAAGAACAAAGGTGGGTGGACCGCCTTAAAACATGCGACCAGGGGTTGAACGATGCCATCCCGTGGCACCGATTTGCCAACTGACCCTCATGGAAACATAAGAGTGTAACCTTGTACCCTTATGAACCATAATAAGACTATGCGTAACTGTGTATATCTTTGGTGCTTGTCTCATATCTGCCCTATTCCATATTTACAATGCTAATTGAGCCCATACGTACATTCCCCTCAGTCTTAATGCCTGAGATGGACAAATAAAGTTAACTAGACGCTGTTGAAAATATGAAAGAAAAAAAGAAGAAAAAACACGTCACGTTTTTACGGCTGCCAATGGCCCTTTAAAGATCAGGGCTCACAACCTGAGCCACACCCCGGGGGCAGAGCCAGCACAAGGCAGGAATTCTCCAAACACGCGGGTAATGGCGCCGGCACCCTTTGAGCTCCTGTAATTCCGGTAAGATGCACGCTTTTCAGTAGCCTAATGGAATCTCCTTTAAAAACAGCTCTGCGCTTGATACTGCAAGCGAGACCCTGGTGAAGCAGGAGTGCTCTTGGTTTCAGGTAGGCGATAAACGATTGTTGCATATTCCTACTTATTGTTGAAAAGCTTAATACGTTTGCCAGCACCTCTCGAGCTCCCACTCTAACAAACGCCGGAGCACGCTTGTAAAAAACGCTCGGATGTATTTAGTCTGAACGAGCGATTGTGGAACAATTTTCTTTCTTTCTTTTCAACTGCACTTGAATACTTGATAATGCTACATATTACAAATAGCTTAGCGCGTCCTAACGTTTATGTAAACTATGAGTACTACAGGCTCCTGATCCCTGTAATGTTGTGTATGGCTTTGTGTAATATGAGACCTACAAGCCACTAAATCCTGTACATTGGTAAATGAAACCCAAACCTGCGCCGTAGACCAGTATCTTTTAAGCCCTAACAATACCAGCATTTCTACTCTCCATGTGTATTGCCTTTATATAAGAAAAGCGAAGATGGTTTGGTAGAAGGAAAATGTCGTTTAACCTCACTATATCATAATTCAATGATACGTTATAAGAAGATAAGAAAGGTGTGTGTGTGTGTGCAATCTGTGTACATTATCTCGTCTCATTGCAGATTTTGGAGGAGAATACCCGAATCATATAACCAAAATAAGAGTACATATATGTGTAATACCACTACACAAATTGTGTAAGTACAATGTATTTGATGTTTGTTAGTCCTGACGAAAGCTCCATAGACCCCTCCAGGCCCAAGGAGCTGAAACATGTCGACGTACCTTATTAATTATACTATTGGACCCAATAACTCGGTCTAAAAATCGTATCACCATTTTTTAACGTGGTAAAAACTAACCCTCATTAAAGAACTTCTGGGTTGTTTGCCATTTTTAAAAATTTTTTCCTTTTTTGCAGTTTTCTTTACACTCCCCTTATTTCACTTTGAATTCTCTGGACACTGCACCCTAGACCAGAGGCGCCTCGGGTGAGGCCGGCAAATTCACTACTTCGGAGTAGCCTATGATAACTGCCACAACTCTAATGTGGGGCGGATGAATCAGATATACCGCACCTTTTCCAACCATTACTTAGAGTTTTTTTAGGCTACTCTGACCTGTATTCCTTATGCCAATGGTCATAAGGTGCAACTAGTGTCCGTTTCCTTTTTGATAACTAAGTAACGAACCTTGGGGAATGAAACGGAGATCCCGATCCCTTATCCCTCCTTCTGATTAATTGGTCCTCTGTGGGTAGCCAGAACCTCTCAGTCTGTGCAGGGTAGCTGCTCACTTTTACACGAGGCAGCTGCTACCCCAGACACATGAAGCAGCTC
The DNA here is from genome assembly GCF_964261635.1 of Lissotriton helveticus. Classification (NCBI taxonomy): domain Eukaryota; kingdom Metazoa; phylum Chordata; class Amphibia; order Caudata; family Salamandridae; genus Lissotriton; species Lissotriton helveticus. The sequence continues at coordinate 798,606,031 of NC_136068.1, read as the reverse complement.
CTTCTTGCATGGCCGCCAGAGTGAGCGGTGAGATTGCGGGTGTACTTACCCTCACAGGCCCAACCTGCTCCAGGGAGGCCTCTGAGGTGCTCCACTTCACAGGATCTGGCTCACAGTGATGCGTTGCTCTGACTTTGTAGAAGCCTTGCCTCGTCCAACTCAAGGGCTGCTTTGGCAATAAGAAGGTGGGGCCAGTCTCCTTCGTGGCTCTCTTGTTGCTACATCAACCTGCTGGGGCCGCGCTGTCTCCGATTTACACCTTATCACGGCAAGGGCAGCAGCGGGTGGGGCTCAGGCCAGAACTCCCGAACTAGCAGCAGCGGGGGCTGGTTAATTTCCAGGAATTACCCTCCAGAATTATTTGGAAAGTGCATCGCTGTACGAGCTGCAGGGCAGACAAAAGTGTTCCTCATGCACTTTAAAAGAAATGAAGGGGCACAGCACCCTTCACTGGCCCCTTCATCAAAAGGAATAGAAGTGCTCACCATGCACTCATTAATCGCTGAAATACTTTCTCAGCCTTGGCTTAGGAATCCAGCGCCTCATGCATGCTCTGGAAAGGCATCAGTAAAGTGTTCACCCTACAGTTTTCCTTTACTAAGGTGAAGAAAAGCCCAGTCCTTCACCTGCTCCAGCTAGGAGCTGCAACTGTAGGCTGTCCCACCCACCTACATCAGGGGCAGTGCTCCTCACACAGTTCTTCAGCTCTCCTTCCAGGCAGGTTCCTTTGTAGATCTGGGAAGGATCTTTCTCTGAAGTATTTTATCCCTGAGCCTTCCAACAGGAGGCCAGCACACACAAGCCCTCGGAGATGTGTCGCAAGCAGGATTCACAGCAGGGCAAAAAGAGTCAGTCCTTTTCCTCCACCACGGACAGAAGTAGCAACTGCAGCCAACCCGCCCAGAAAAGGCAGCGCTACTCACACAGTCCTTCTGCTCTTCTTCTTGGCAGGGTCCTCTTATTTCATGAAGCAATCTAAAGCTCTAGGGTTTTAGGTTCAATACTTATACCAGATTTTGTCATTGTTTTCTTTGTGACAAGGGTCTCTGAACCCAGTCCAAATCAGTCCTGTCCTACCTGGTTTCAGTATGGCCTCAGGGGCAAAGACAGGATTGTGAAAGGAGACACACCCTATTCAGGGGCAAGCAAAATGCCCCCACCACTGTAAATGAAGACCAGGTCTATTCAGCCCAGCAATTAGTCACCCAGGAAAGGCAGGGCACACCTCCCCCTCCAGTGACTGTCTAAATGTAAATGTCGGAATTTGTAAAGCGCACAGCTACCTCCACCGGAGGTGTCCCGGCGCTGTCTGTATACCGCTTAGGAACCCTTCCTGGCTTTCCTGGGAAATGTCCACTCCTGGGCACCCCCCAGGTGCAGCCAGGCATCCCAGCGCTTTTGGGGCTGTAGTGGAGACTAAGCAAGCTATTGCCCAGAGTTGCAGCGTGGGACCCATGATCAGAACAGGCACTGAGGCGAGAATATCTAGTCAGGGGAATTAATGAGCCGGAGACCCGCCGAGGCAGGAATCAAACCCTGGTCCCTGGCCAGAGCTCTGCATCAAGGTCTGCCTGCTCTAACCATTGAGCCACACTTCTCCACCCATTGAGCCACACTTCTCCACGTCTAGAGTGAATGTACATCCCAAGCTCCTATCACTCCAACACCAGGCGCTGAATAGATAAACAGTCAGTGGCACACAGGATGGTAAAGTAAGAAAATGCCCACTTTCTAAAAGGGGCATTTTCAAACACAGAATTTAACAAGAATTTGCAATGCAATAGGTCTCACATTAATTAAGTTTGAGCTATTGGAATTGCTAAATATTGCAACACCAATTGCAACAAAAGTCTATAAATTGTAGGCCAAAAAAATGAGTATTTATTTATGTAGCAATGTAGGCATGCTGCGCTTTAGATGAATATGTTTAAAAATAAAGTGCACCATACTGCGATTGCTACAATAGTTAATTGTGAATGCGTTAACAATTGATGTGTGCACTGATGGCTGGTGGTGTGAGTGCCTGTAGAAATTGTGCACTGATGGCTGGTGGTGTATGTGCCTGGTGGAAGGATGCACTGACGGCTGGTGGTGTGTGTGCTTGGTAAAAGCGTACACTGACGGCTGGTGGTGTGTGCCTGGTGAAAGTGTGCACTGACGGCTGGTGGTGTGTGTGTGCCTGGTGAAAGCGTGCACTGACGGCTGGCGGTGTGTGTGTGCCTGGTGAAAGCGTGTACTGACAGCTGGTGGTGTGTGTGTGCCTCCTGAAAGCGTGCACTGACATCTGGTGGTGTGTGCCTGGTGGAAGCGTGCACTGATGGCTGGTGGTGTTTGTGCCCGGTGTGTGGTTGTGTGTATGGTTGTGATTGTGTGTGTGGTTGTGTGTGTGGTTGTGGTTATGGGGTTGTGTGTGTGGTTGTGTGGTTGGGTGTGGTTGTGGCTGTATGTGTGTGTGGTTGTGTGTGTGGTTGAGTGTGTGTGGTTGTGTGTGTGGTTGTGTGTGTGTGGTTGTGTGTGTGTGGTTGTGTGTGTTTGTGTGTGGTTGTGTGTGTGGTTGTGCGGTTGTGTATGTGTGTGTGGTTGTGTGTGTAGGGTTGTGTGGTTGTGCGTGGCATGTGGTTGTGGTTGTGTGTGTGGTTGTGGTTGTGGGTGTGGTTGAGTTGGTGTGGTTGTGTGCGTGGTTGTGTGTGTCATTGTGTGCGTGGTTGTGTGTGTGTGGTTGTGTGTGGTTGTGTGTGTTTATGTGTGTGTGGTTGTGTGTGTGTGGTTGTGTGTGTGGTTGTGTGTGTGGTTGTGTGGTTCAATCAATCAATCAATCAATCAAGCATTTATATAGCGCACTACTCACCCGGAGGGTCTCAAGGCGCTTGGGGAGGGGGTCGCTACTGCTCGAACAGCCAGGTCTTGAGTTGCTTCCTGAAGGCGAGGTGGTCTTGGGTCAGGTGGAGGTGGGTCGGGAGGGAGTTCCAAGTCTTGGCGGCCAGGTAGGAGAAGGACCTTCCTCCTGTGTTGACTCTTCGGATGCGGGGGATGGCGGCGAGGGCATGGCTGGTCGATCGAAGCTGACGTGTGGGAGTGTAGAAGTTGAGGCGGCTGTTGAGGTATCTTGGGCCTTGGTTGTGTAGGGCTTTGTGTGCGTGGGTGAGGAGACGGAAGGTGATTCTCTTGTTGACCGGGAGCCAGTGCAGGTCTCTCAGGTGTCCGGAGATGTGGCTGTGTCGGGGGATGTCGAGGATGAGTCTTGCTGAGGTGTTCTGGATCCGCTGGAGTCTCTTCTGGAGTTTGGCTGTGGTTCCAGCGTAGAGGGAGTTGCCGTAGTCCAGTCGGCTGGTGACGAGGGCCTGGTTAACCGTCTTTCTGGTCTCGGTGGGGATCCACCGGAAGATCTTACGTAGCATGCGGAGGATGTTGAAGCACGACGAGGAGACGGCGTTAACTTGTCTGGTCATGGAGAGGGAGGAGTCCAGGATGAAGCCCAGGTTGCGTGCGTGGTCTGTCGGTTTGGGTGCGCTGCCCAGGGCAGGGGGCCACCAGGAGTTGTCCCAGGCGGAGGGCGAGGAGCCCAGGATGAGGACCTCCGTCTTGTCCGAGTTCAGCTTCAGGCGGCTGTTCATCATCCACTCGGCTACGTCTGTCATCCCTTCGTGTAGGTTGGCTCTGGCGGTGGTGGGGTCGTTGGTGAGGGAGAGGATCAGCTGGGTGTCGTCGGCGTAAGAGATGATGTTGAGGTTGTGTTGGCGTGCGATGGCCGCAAGGGGACTCATGTAGACATTGGGGCTGAGCGAGGAGCCTTGAGGAACGCCGCAGATGACTTCGGTGGCTTCTGATCTGAACGGGGGGAGGCGGACTCTCTGAGTTCTTCCGGCGAGGAAGGAGATGATCCACTCTAGTGCCTTCTCCTGGATTCCGACGTTGCAGAGGCGCTACACTAGGGTGCGGTGGCAGACAGTGTCGAAAGCCGCGGAGAGGTCCAAGAGGATGAGGGCCGCTGTTTCCCCGTTGTCGAGCAGGGTTCGGATGTCATCAGTGGCGGCGATGAGGGCGGTCTCGGTGCTGTGGTTGGCCCGGAAGCCAGACTGCGAGCGGTCGAGGGATCCGTTCGTCTCGAGGAAGGCGGCCAGCTGCTTGTTGACGGTCTTCTCGATGACTTTGGCCGGAAACGGGAGGAGCGAGATGGGGCGGTAGTTTTTGAGTTCGGAGGGGTCCGCTGATGGTTTCTTCAGTAGAGCGCTGAGTTCGGCGTGCTTCCAGCTCTCCGGGAAGGTGGCGGTGTCGAAGGAGGTGTTGATGATGTCCCGTAGGTGGGGTGCGATGACAGCGTCGGCCTTGTTGAAGACGTGGTGCGGGCAGGGGTCAGTAGGAGATCCGGAGTGGATGGAGTTCATCGTGCGGCGGGTTTCTTCGGTGTTGATCGGGGTCCAGGCGCGGAGGGTGGTGGCGGGGGGTGCAGGTGCGGTTGTGGGGTGCGTTGGCTGTGTGATGAAGCTGTTGTGTATGTCTGCGATCTTGTTGTGGAAGTAGGAGGCGAGGGAGTTGCAAAGGTCTTGCGATGGGGTGATGTCGTTGTTTCCGGCGTTGGGGTTGGAGAGCTCTTTGACGATGTTGAAGAGTTCCTTGCTGTTGTGTGCGTTGTTGTCCAGTCGTTCCTTGAATGTGGTTTTCTTGGTGGTGCGGATCAGTTGGTGGTGTTTTCGAGTTGCGAGCTTGAGGGTGGTCATGTTGTCTGGTGTTGGGTCTCTGCGCCAGGCTCTCTCGAGGGCTCGGCAGTTCTTCTTGGAGCTCTTGAGTTCGTCGGTGAACCATGGTGCTTTCTTACTGCCGGGTCTGCTGGGCGGGGTCCTCAGGGGGGCGAGGTTGTCTGCACAGTTGCTGATCCACCTCGTGAGGTTGTTGGCGGCCTGGCTGGGGTTCGCTGAGCTGGCGGGGGGGTCCTGGCTCAGGGATGCGGTGATCTGGTCGGCTGTGATCCTGTTCCAGCTTCTGCGTGCAACCTGTTGCTGGTGGTGGTGGATCGTGTTCTTTTTGAAGCTGAAGTGGACGCAGCTGTGGTCCGTCCAGTGGAGTCCCGTGGCGTGGCTGAAGGCGATGTCCTTGCTGGCTGAGAAGACGGGGTCGAGTGTGTGTCCGGCGTAGTGGGTGGGGGTGGTCACCAGCTGCTTGAGACCGAGGTTGGCGAGGTTGTCCAGCAGGGTGGTGGTGTTGCGGTTGTTGTTGTTCTCCAGGTGGAAGTTGAGGTCCCCGAGGAGGATGTAGTCAGCGGAGGGGAGGGCGTGCGGGCTGATGAAGTTGGCGATGTCTTCGCTGAATTGTGTGCGTGGTCCCGGGGGTCTGTAGATGAGGGTGCCTCTGAGGGTGGTCTTGGGGTCGGTGTGGATCTGGAAGTGCAGGTGTTCGGCGGCTGCGAGGGTGGGGGTGTCGTCGGTGTTGGTCGTGATGCGGATGGTGTTCCTGTGGATGATGGCGATGCCTCCTCCGGTCTGATTGCCGCGGTCCCTCCGGGTGATCTTGTATCCGTCCGGGATGGCGATGGCGATGTCGGGTGCTGAGGAGGCGTTCATCCATGTTTCCGTGAGGAAGGCGACGTCTGGTGATGTTGTGTCGAGTAGGTTCCAGAGCTCTACGGCGTGTCTGTGGACAGAGCGGGTGTTGAGCAGGATGCACTTCAGGTGGTTGCTGCTGGTCCTCGGTTTGGTGGTTGCGGGTGCCGTGCAGGAACGGATGCAGGAGAACTTGCAGGAGTGGCAGCTGAAGGGTCCGTGGGTGCGTCTCGGGGTGGCTCGGTAGCATCCGGGGATGCGGCCGACGTTGAGTGCGTAGAGGTTGGTGGCGTCGTAGGTCCGGCGGGTGGGCTGGTGTCTGCAGGGGCCAGGGGTCCAGGCGTGGACGGGCGCAGACGGTCTTACCTTTGGCGTGCCTTCGGCGCACAATCGGCGCTTCCGCTGTGCATCACCGCTGCGCGTGTGCACGGTTACCATTTATGGTGAAGTGCGAGGGAGGGAGGAGCAGCTGGGAGGCGGGAGCGGGGAGGGCACAGAAGGAAAAGGGGGCGTGTCCGCTCTCATGGCAGCGGGAAGCGGGAGCGGGGCGGGTGGTCAGGTACGGGCACAGCAGCACAGGGGGCCACACAATGACAGCAAAAGGGACAAAAGGTTAAATAACTACAGAAGAAGCTAGATAACAACGAAAAATAAAACACAGTTAATACAGGACACCACTCGAAATACGGCGGGGGGTGGGGCCAGCAGGCAGGCTCAGCGAGGCTGAGGGCAGCGGCAGGCAGGGAGCACACGCTACAGCTGGTGGCCGTGCGGCGCGGGGGTGTCCTAGGAATAGGTCACACTCACCTGTGCCGCAGGGTCACCATTTATGGCCAAGTGCGAGGGAGGGAGGAGCAGCTGGGAGGCGGGAGCGGGGAGGGCACAGAAGGAAAAGGGGGCGTGTCCGCTCTCACGGAGGCGGGAAGCGGGGAGCGGGGCGGGTGGCAGGTACGGGCACAGCAGCACATGGGGCCACACAATGACAGCAAAAGGGACAAAAGGTTAAATAACTACAGAAGAAGCTAGATAACAACAAAAAATAAAACACAGTTAATACAGGACACCACTCGAAATACGGCGGGGGGCGAGGCCAGCAGGCAGGCTCAGCGAGGCTGAGGGCAGCGGCAGGTGGGGAGCACACGCTACAGCTGGTGGCCGTGCGGCGCGGGGGTGTCCTAAGAATAGGTCACACTCACCTGTGCCGCACGGTCGCCATTTATGGCCAAGTGCGAGGGAGGGAGGAGCAGCTGGGAGGCGGGAGTGGGGAGGGCACAGAAGGAAAAGGGGGCGTGTCCGCTCTCACGGCGGCGGGAAGCGGGGAGCGGGGCGGGTGGTCAGGTATGGGCACAGCAGCACAGGGGGCCACACAATGACAGCAAAAGGGACAAAAGGTTAAATAACTACAGAAGAAGCTAGATAACAACGAAAAATAAAACACAGTTAATACAGGACACCACTCGAAATACGGCGGGGTGCGGGGCCAGCAGGCAGGCTCAGCGAGGCTGAGGGCAGCGGCAGGCGGGGAGCACACGCTGAGTGGTTGTGTGGTTGGGTGTGGTTGTGGGTGTGGTTGTGTGTGTGCTTGTGTGTGTGGTTGTGGGTGTGGTTGTGGGTGTGGTTGCGGTTGCGTGTGTGGTTGTGTGTGGTTATGTGTGTTGTTTTGTGTGGTTGTGTGTGGTTGTGTGTGGTTATGTGGTTGTGTGTGTGGTTGTGTGTGGTTATGTGGTTGTGTGTGTGGTTGTGTGTGTGGTTGTGGTTGTGAGTGGTTGTGTGTGGGTTGTGTGTGCAGTTGTGCGTGTGGTTGTATGTGTGTGGTTGTATGTGTGGTTGTGTGTGTGGTTGTGTGTGTGTGGATGTGTGTGTGTGGTTGTGTGTGTGTGTGGTTGTGTGTGGTTGTGTGTGGTTGTGGTTGTGTGTGTGTGGTTGTGTGTGTGGTTGTGTGTGTGGTTGTGTGTGGTTGTGTGTGTGGTTGTGTGTGTGTGATTGTGTGTATGGTTGTGTGTGTGGTTGTGTGGTTATGTGTGTGTGGTTGTGTGTGGTTATGTGTGTTGTTTTGTGTGGTTGTGTGTGTGGTTGTGTGTGGTTATGTGGTTGTGTGTGTGGTTGTGTGTGTGGTTGTGAGTGGTTGTGTGTGGGTTGTGTGTGCGGTTGTGTGTGTGGTTGTGTGTGTGTGGTTGTGTGTAGGGTTGTGTGGGGTTGTGTGTGGTTGTGTGTGTGTGGTTGTGTGTGTGGTTGTTGTGTGGGTATGGCTGTGGGTATGGTTGTGTATGTGTGTATGTATGTGGTTGTGTGTGTGTAGTTGTGGGGGGGTGTGGTTTTGTGTGTGGTTGTGTGCGTGGTTGTGTGTGTGTGGTTGTATGTGTGGTTGTGTGTGTGGTTGTGTGTGGTTGTGTGTGTGTGGTTGTGTGTGTGTGTGGTTGTGTGTGTGGTTGTGTGTTGTGTGTGTGGTTGTGGTTGTGTGTGTGTGGTTGTGTGTGTGGTTGTGTGTGTGGTTGTGTGTGGTTCACACAAAACCACCCCCCCCACAACTACACACACACACAACCACATACATACACACATACACAACCATACCCACAGCCATACCCACACAACAACCACACACACAACCACACACACACAACCACACACAACCCCACACAACCCTACACACAACCACACACACACAACCACACACACAACCGCACACACAACCCACACACAACCACTCACAACCACACTCACAACCACATAACCACACACAACCACACACACAACCACACAAAACAACACACATAACCACACACAACCACACACACATAACCACACAACCACACACACAACCATACACACAATCACACACACACAACCACACACACAACCACACACAACCACACACACAACCACACACACAACCACACACACACAACCACAACCACACACAACCACACACAACCACACACACACACAACCACACACACACATCCACACACACACAACCACACACACAACCACACATACAACCACACACATACAACCACACGCACAACTGCACACACAACCCACACACAACCACTCACAACCACAACCACACACACAACCACACACACAACCACATAACCACACACAACCACACACACAACCACATAACCACACACAACCACACACACAACCACACAAAACAACACACATAACCACACACAACCACACACGCAACCACAACCACACCCACAACCACACCCACAACCACACACACAAGCACACACACAACCACACCCACAACCACACCCAACCACACAACCACTCAGCGTGTGCTCCCCGCCTGCCGCTGCCCTCAGCCTCGCTGAGCCTGCCTGCTGGCCCCGCACCCCGCCGTATTTCGAGTGGTGTCCTGTATTAACTGTGTTTTATTTTTCGTTGTTATCTAGCTTCTTCTGTAGTTATTTAACCTTTTGTCCCTTTTGCTGTCATTGTGTGGCCCCCTGTGCTGCTGTGCCCATACCTGACCACCCGCCCCGCTCCCCGCTTCCCGCCGCCGTGAGAGCGGACACGCCCCCTTTTCCTTCTGTGCCCTCCCCGCTCCCGCCTCCCAGCTGCTCCTCCCTCCCTCGCACTTGGCCATAAATGGCGACCGTGCGGCACAGGTGAGTGTGACCTATTCTTAGGACACCCCCGCGCCGCACGGCCACCAGCTGTAGCGTGTGCTCCCCACCTGCCGCTGCCCTCAGCCTCGCTGAGCCTGCCTGCTGGCCTCGCCCCCCGCCGTATTTCGAGTGGTGTCCTGTATTAACTGTGTTTTATTTTTTGTTGTTATCTAGCTTCTTCTGTAGTTATTTAACCTTTTGTCCCTTTTGCTGTCATTGTGTGGCCCCATGTGCTGCTGTGCCCGTACCTGCCACCCGCCCCGCTCCCCGCTTCCCGCCTCCGTGAGAGCGGACACGCCCCCTTTTCCTTCTGTGCCCTCCCCGCTCCCGCCTCCCAGCTGCTCCTCCCTCCCTCGCACTTGGCCATAAATGGTGACCCTGCGGCACAGGTGAGTGTGACCTATTCCTAGGACACCCCCGCGCCGCACGGCCACCAGCTGTAGCGTGTGCTCCCTGCCTGCCGCTGCCCTCAGCCTCGCTGAGCCTGCCTGCTGGCCCCACCCCCCGCCGTATTTCGAGTGGTGTCCTGTATTAACTGTGTTTTATTTTTCGTTGTTATCTAGCTTCTTCTGTAGTTATTTAACCTTTTGTCCCTTTTGCTGTCATTGTGTGGCCCCCTGTGCTGCTGTGCCCGTACCTGACCACCCGCCCCGCTCCCGCTTCCCGCTGCCGTGAGAGCGGACACGCCCCCTTTTCCTTCTGTGCCCTCCCCGCTCCCGCCTCCCAGCTGCTCCTCCCTCCCTCGCACTTCACCATAAATGGTAACCGTGCACACGCGCAGCGGTGATGCACAGCGGAAGCGCCGATTGTGTGCCGAAGGCGCGCCAAAGGTAAGACCGTCTGCGCCCGTCCACGCCTGGACCCCTGGCCCCTGCAGACACCAGCCCACCCGCCGGACCTACGACGCCACCAACCTCTACGCACTCAACGTCGGCCGCATCCCCGGATGCTACCGAGCCACCCCGAGACGCACCCACGGACCCTTCAGCTGCCACTCCTGCAAGTTCTCCTGCATCCGTTCCTGCACGGCACCCGCAACCACCAAACCGAGGACCAGCAGCAACCACCTGAAGTGCATCCTGCTCAACACCCGCTCTGTCCACAGACACGCCGTAGAGCTCTGGAACCTACTCGACACAACATCACCAGACGTCGCCTTCCTCACGGAAACATGGATGAACGCCTCCTCAGCACCCGACATCGCCATCGCCATCCCGGACGGATACAAGATCACCCGGAGGGACCGCGGCAATCAGACCGGAGGAGGCATCGCCATCATCCACAGGAACACCATCCGCATCACGACCAACACCGACGACACCCCCACCCTCGCAGCCGCCGAACACCTGCACTTCCAGATCCACACCGACCCCAACACCACCCTCAGAGGCACCCTCATCTACAGACCCCCGGGACCACGCACACAATTCAGCGAAGACATCGCCAACTTCATCAGCCCGCACGCCCTCCCCTCCGCTGACTACATCCTCCTCGGGGACCTCAACTTCCACCTGGAGAACAACAACAACCGCAACACCACCACCCTGCTGGACAACCTCGCCAACCTCGGTCTCAAGCAGCTGGTGACCACCCCCACCCACTACGCCGGACACACACTCGACCCCGTCTTCTCAGCCAGCAAGGACATCGCCTTCAGCCACGCCACGGGACTCCACTGGACGGACCACAGCTGCGTCCACTTCAGCTTAAAAAAGAACACGATCCACCACCACCAGCAACAGGTTGCACGCAGAAGCTGGAACAGGATCACAGCCGACCAGATCACCGCATCCCTGAGCCAGGACCCCCCCGCCAGCTCAGCGAACCCCAGCCAGGCCGCCAACAACCTCACGAGGTGGATCAGCAACTGTGCAGACAACCTCGCCCCCCTGAGGACCCCGCCCAGCAGACCCGGCAGTAAGAAAGCACCATGGTTCACCGACGAACTCAAGAGCTCCAAGAAGAACTGCCGAGCCCTCGAGAGAGCCTGGCGCAGAGACCCAACACCAGACAACATGACCACCCTCAAGCTCGCAACTCGAAAACACCACCAACTGATCCGCACCACCAAGAAAACCACATTCAAGGAACGACTGGACAACAACGCACACAACAGCAAGGAACTCTTCAACATCGTCAAAGAGCTCTCCAACCCCAACGCCGGAAACAACGACATCACCCCATCGCAAGACCTTTGCAACTCCCTCGCCTCCTACTTCCACAACAAGATCGCAGACATACACAACAGCTTCATCACACAGCCAACGCACCCCACAACCGCACCTGCACCCCCCGCCACCACCCTCCGCGCCTGGACCCCGATCAACACCGAAGAAACCCGCCGCACGATGAACTCCATCCACTCCGGATCTCCTACTGACCCCTGCCCGCACCACGTCTTCAACAAGGCCGACGCTGTCATCGCACCCCACCTACGGGACATCATCAACACCTCCTTCGACACCGCCACCTTCCCGGAGAGCTGGAAGCACGCCGAACTCAGCGCTCTACTGAAGAAACCATCAGCGGACCCCTCCGAACTCAAAAACTACCGCCCCATCTCGCTCCTCCCGTTTCCGGCCAAAGTCATCGAGAAGACCGTCAACAAGCAGCTGGCCGCCTTCCTCGAGACGAACGGATCCCTCGACCGCTCGCAGTCTGGCTTCCGGGCCAACCACAGCACCGAGACCGCCCTCATCGCCGCCACTGATGACATCCGAACCCTGCTCGACAACGGGGAAACAGCGGCCCTCATCCTCTTGGACCTCTCCGCGGCTTTCGACACTGTCTGCCACCGCACCCTAGTGTAGCGCCTCTGCAACGTCGGAATCCAGGAGAAGGCACTAGAGTGGATCATCTCCTTCCTCGCCGGAAGAACTCAGAGAGTCCGCCTCCCCCCGTTCAGATCCGAAGCCACCGAAGTCATCTGCGGCGTTCCTCAAGGCTCCTCGCTCAGCCCCAATGTCTACATGAGTCCCCTTGCGGCCATCGCACGCCAACACAACCTCAACATCATCTCTTACGCCGACGACACCCAGCTGATCCTCTCCCTCACCAACGACCCCACCACCGCCAGAGCCAACCTACATGAAGGGATGACAGACGTAGCCGAGTGGATGATGAACAGCCGCCTGAAGCTGAACTCGGACAAGACGGAGGTCCTCATCCTGGGCTCCTCGCCCTCCGCCTGGGACAACTCCTGGTGGCCCCCTGCCCTGGGCAGCGCACCCAAACCGACAGACCACGCACGCAACCTGGGCTTCATCCTGGACTCCTCCCTCTCCATGACCAGACAAGTTAACGCCGTCTCCTCGTCGTGCTTCAACATCCTCCGCATGCTACGTAAGATCTTCCGGTGGATCCCCACCGAGACCAGAAAGACGGTTAACCAGGCCCTCGTCACCAGCCGACTGGACTACGGCAACTCCCTCTACGCTGGAACCACAGCCAAACTCCAGAAGAGACTCCAGCGGATCCAGAACACCTCAGCAAGACTCATCCTCGACATCCCCCGACACAGCCACATCTCCGGACACCTGAGAGACCTGCACTGGCTCCCGGCCAACAAGAGAATCACCTTCCGTCTCCTCACCCACGCACACAAAGCCCTACACAACCAAGGCCCAAGATACCTCAACAGCCGCCTCAACTTCTACACTCCCACACGTCAGCTTCGATCGACCAGCCATGCCCTCGCCGCCATCCCCCGCATCCGAAGAGTCAACACAGGAGGAAGGTCCTTCTCCTACCTGGCCGCCAAGACTTGGAACTCCCTCCCGACCCACCTCCACCTGACCCAAGACCACCTCGCCTTCAGGAAGCAACTCAAGACCTGGCTGTTCGAGCAGTAGCGACCCCCTCCCCAAGCGCCTTGAGACCCTCCGGGTGAGTAGTGCGCTATATAAATGCTTGATTGATTGATTGATTGATTGAACCACACAACCACACACACAACCACACACACAACCACACACACACAACCACACACACATAAACACACACAACCACACACAACCACACACACACAACCACGCACACAATGACACACACAACCACGCACACAACCACACCAACTCAACCACACCCACAACCACAACCACACACACAACCACAACCACATGCCACGCACAACCACACAACCCTACACACACAACCACACACACATACACAACCGCACAACCACACACACAACCACACACAAACACACACAACCACACACACACAACCACACACACACAACCACACACACAACCACACACACTCAACCACACACACAACCACACACACATACAGCCACAACCACACCCAACCACACAACCACACACACAACCCCATAACCACAACCACACACACAACCACACACACAATCACAACCATACACACAACCACACACCGGGCACAAACACCACCAGCCATCAGTGCACGCTTCCACCAGGCACACACCACCAGATGTCAGTGCACGCTTTCAGGAGGCACACACACACCACCAGCTGTCAGTACACGCTTTCACCAGGCACACACACACCGCCAGCCGTCAGTGCACGCTTTCACCAGGCACACACACACCACCAGCCGTCAGTGCACACTTTCACCAGGCACACACCACCAGCCGTCAGTGTACGCTTTTACCAAGCACACACACCACCAGCCGTCAGTGCATCCTTCCACCAGGCACATACACCACCAGCCATCAGTGCACAATTTCTACAGGCACTCACACCACCAGCCATCAGTGCACACATCAATTGTTAACGCATTCACAATTAACTATTGTAGCAATCGCAGTATGGTGCACTTTATTTTTAAACATATTCATCTAAAGCGCAGCATGCCTACATTGCTACATAAATAAATACTCATTTTTTTGGCCTACAATTTATAGACTTTTGTTGCAATTGGTGTTGCAATATTTAGCAATTCCAATAGCTCAAACTTAATTAATGTGAGACCTATTGCATTGCAAATTCTTGTTAAATTCTGTGTTTGAAAATGCCCCTTTTAGAAAGTGGGCATTTTCTTACTTTACCATCCTGTGTGCCACTGACTGTTTATCTATTCAGCGCCTGGTGTTGGAGTGATAGGAGCTTGGGATGTACATTCACTCTAGACGTGGAGAAGTGTGGCTCAATGGGTGGAGAAGTGTGGCTCAATGGTTAGAGCAGGCAGACCTTGATGCAGAGCTCTGGCCAGGGACCAGGGTTTGATTCCTGCCTCGGCGGGTCTCCGGCTCATTAATTCCCCTGACTAGATATTCTCGCCTCAGTGCCTGTTCTGATCATGGGTCCCACGCTGCAACTCTGGGCAATAGCTTGCTTAGTCTCCACTACAGCCCCAAAAGCGCTGGGATGCCTGGCTGCACCTGGGGGGTGCCCAGGAGTGGACATTTCCCAGGAAAGCCAGGAAGGGTTCCTAAGCGGTATACAGACAGCGCCGGGACACCTCCGGTGGAGGTAGCTGTGCGCTTTACAAATTCCGACATTTACATTTAGACAGTCACTGGAGGGGGAGGTGTGCCCTGCCTTTCCTGGGTGACTAATTGCTGGGCTGAATAGACCTGGTCTTCATTTACAGTGGTGGGGGCATTTTGCTTGCCCCTGAATAGGGTGTGTCTCCTTTCACAATCCTGTCTTTGCCCCTGAGGCCATACTGAAACCAGGTAGGACAGGACTGATTTGGACTGGGTTCAGAGACCCTTGTCACAAAGAAAACAATGACAAAATCTGGTATAAGTATTGAACCTAAAACCCTAGAGCTTTAGATTGCTTCATGAAATAAGAGGACCCTGCCAAGAAGAAGAGCGGAAGGACTGTGTGAGTAGCGCTGCCTTTTCTGGGCGGGTTGGCTGCAGTTGCTACTTCTGTCCGTGGTGGAGGAAAAGGACTGACTCTTTTTGCCCTGCTGTGAATCCTGCTTGCGACACATCTCCGAGGGCTTGTGTGTGCTGGCCTCCTGTTGGAAGGCTCAGGGATAAAATACTTCAGAGAAAGATCCTTCCCAGATCTACAAAGGAACCTGCCTGGAAGGAGAGCTGAAGAACTGTGTGAGGAGCACTGCCCCTGATGTAGGTGGGTGGGACAGCCTACAGTTGCAGCTCCTAGCTGGAGCAGGTGAAGGACTGGGCTTTTCTTCACCTTAGTAAAGGAAAACTGTAGGGTGAACACTTTACTGATGCCTTTCCAGAGCATGCATGAGGCGCTGGATTCCTAAGCCAAGGCTGAGAAAGTATTTCAGCGATTAATGAGTGCATGGTGAGCACTTCTATTCCTTTTGATGAAGGGGCCAGTGAAGGGTGCTGTGCCCCTTCATTTCTTTTAAAGTGCATGAGGAACACTTTTGTCTGCCCTGCAGCTCGTGCAGCGATGCACTTTCCAAATAATTCTGGAGGGTAATTCCTGGAAATTAACCAGCCCCCGCTGCTGCTAGTTCGGGAGTTCTGGCCTGAGCCCCACCCGCTGCTGCCCTTGCCGTGATAAGGTGTAAATCGGAGACAGCGCGGCCCCAGCAGGTTGATGTAGCAACAAGAGAGCCACGAAGGAGACTGGCCCCACCTTCTTATTGCCAAAGCAGCCCTTGAGTTGGACGAGGCAAGGCTTCTACAAAGTCAGAGCAACGCATCACTGTGAGCCAGATCCTGTGAAGTGGAGCACCTCAGAGGCCTCCCTGGAGCAGGTTGGGCCTGTGAGGGTAAGTACACCCGCAATCTCACCGCTCACTCTGGCGGCCATGCAAGAAGGAGCTGCTTCATGTGTCTGGGGTAGCAGCTGCCTCGTGTAAAAGTGAGCAGCTACCCTGCACAGACTGAGAGGTTCTGGCTACCCACAGAGGACCAATTAATCAGAAGGAGGGATAAGGGATCGGGATCTCCGTTTCATTCCCCAAGGTTCGTTACTTAGTTATCAAAAAGGAAACGGACACTAGTTGCACCTTATGACCATTGGCATAAGGAATACAGGTCAGAGTAGCCTAAAAAAACTCTAAGTAATGGTTGGAAAAGGTGCGGTATATCTGATTCATCCGCCCCACATTAGAGTTGTGGCAGTTATCATAGGCTACTCCGAAGTAGTGAATTTGCCGGCCTCACCCGAGGCGCCTCTGGTCTAGGGTGCAGTGTCCAGAGAATTCAAAGTGAAATAAGGGGAGTGTAAAGAAAACTGTGCAAAAAAGGAAAACAATTTTAAAAATGGCAAACAACCCAGAAGTTCTTTAATGAGGGTTAGTTTTTACCACGTTAAAAAATGGTGATACGATTTTTAGACCGAGTTATTGGGTCCAATAGTATAATTAATAAGGTACGTCGACATGTTTCAGCTCCTTGGGCCTGGAGGGGTCTATGGAGCTTTCGTCAGGACTAACAAACATCAAATACATTGTACTTACACAATTTGTGTAGTGGTATTACACATATATGTACTCTTATTTTGGTTATATGATTCGGGTATTCTCCTCCAAAATCTGCAATGAGACGAGATAATGTACACAGATTGCACACACACACACACCTTTCTTATCTTCTTATAACGTATCATTGAATTATGATATAGTGAGGTTAAACGACATTTTCCTTCTACCAAACCATCTTCGCTTTTCTTATATAAAGGCAATACACATGGAGAGTAGAAATGCTGGTATTGTTAGGGCTTAAAAGATACTGGTCTACGGCGCAGGTTTGGGTTTCATTTACCAATGTACAGGATTTAGTGGCTTGTAGGTCTCATATTACACAAAGCCATACACAACATTACAGGGATCAGGAGCCTGTAGTACTCATAGTTTACATAAACGTTAGGACGCGCTAAGCTATTTGTAATATGTAGCATTATCAAGTATTCAAGTGCAGTTGAAAAGAAAGAAAGAAAATTGTTCCACAATCGCTCGTTCAGACTAAATACATCCGAGCGTTTTTTACAAGCGTGCTCCGGCGTTTGTTAGAGTGGGAGCTCGAGAGGTGCTGGCAAACGTATTAAGCTTTTCAACAATAAGTAGGAATATGCAACAATCGTTTATCGCCTACCTGAAACCAAGAGCACTCCTGCTTCACCAGGGTCTCGCTTGCAGTATCAAGCGCAGAGCTGTTTTTAAAGGAGATTCCATTAGGCTACTGAAAAGCGTGCATCTTACCGGAATTACAGGAGCTCAAAGGGTGCCGGCGCCATTACCCGCGTGTTTGGAGAATTCCTGCCTTGTGCTGGCTCTGCCCCCGGGGTGTGGCTCAGGTTGTGAGCCCTGATCTTTAAAGGGCCATTGGCAGCCGTAAAAACGTGACGTGTTTTTTCTTCTTTTTTTCTTTCATATTTTCAACAGCGTCTAGTTAACTTTATTTGTCCATCTCAGGCATTAAGACTGAGGGGAATGTACGTATGGGCTCAATTAGCATTGTAAATATGGAATAGGGCAGATATGAGACAAGCACCAAAGATATACACAGTTACGCATAGTCTTATTATGGTTCATAAGGGTACAAGGTTACACTCTTATGTTTCCATGAGGGTCAGTTGGCAAATCGGTGCCACGGGATGGCATCGTTCAACCCCTGGTCGCATGTTTTAAGGCGGTCCACCCACCTTTGTTCTTTTTCGAACAACCTGCGTTCACAGTTATTGTTTTTTTCGGCAAGCATTTCGAGTACTGTCCAGTGGAGCTCTTCGCAGGAGTGGCCTGTCTCTACAAAGTGGGCACAGAGTTTGGTGGTGTTTTTCTTCAGCCTGATGTTACTTTTATGCTCACCAATCCTGAGCTTAATTTTGCGACAAGTCATCCCGATATATTTCTTGTTGCATGGGCAACTGACCATGTAGATGACGTGTGTGGAGTTGCAATTCGTATGCTGGCGCTGTGTCCATACCAGTGTATCCGTCAGCTGCAATGTTTTTGATACTGTAGTAGTTTTGCAGGCTACACAGGAGCCACAGGGGTAATGGCCAGTCACGGGGTTCATGGTCACATCCCTCGTGGTTACATGTTGTTGTTTCGTCACTGGGCGAGTATGGACCAAAAGTAAACGTCCTTGATGTTCTTGGTTCTGCGATTTGCAAATCTAGGCTTGGGCCAGTTGAAGGCTCCAGTATTCAGGATATGCCAGTTTTTTTTGATCATTTTGTTTACCTCATATGTTGATGGGCAAAAGGTGGTGACACAGGTGGTCAGATCTTGTATTTGTGTCTTGGGATAACTCTGTAAGAGGCACTCCCTAGGTTGATTGCTTGCTCTTTTTTTACAGTACTTCACTGTTTTGGCGTTGTAGTTCCTTTGTAGCAGCTTATGACTTAGATCCTGTGCTTGAGTCAGGTAATCTTCATTTCTGCTGCAGTTACGCTTCAGCCTCAGAAACTGGCTGAAGGGAAGATTGTCCCTTAAAGGCTTGGGGTGGTAGCTCTGATATGAAAGTAAACTGTTCTTGGCAGTGGGTTTTGTGTAGGTTTTTGTCTGGAGGGTGTTATTTTCCACAAATATTGTAAGGTCCAAAAAGTCTAAGCTGTTATTGCTTGAAGAGTGGGTGAATTTCAGCCAGGGGTCGAGATGGTTAAGCCAGTATATGAATTGTTCCAGATCATCTGTAGTGTCCCAAATCAGGATCACGTCATCTATGTATCTCTTCCAGTAAAGGATACTGGAAAAGAAGGTGTTCGCTGCGTTGTGGATAAACTGGCGCTCGAAATTGCTCACATACAACCCTGCTACCGACGGGGCAAAGGCACTGCCCATCGATGTGCCGTGTGTTTGGAGATAGAGGTCTTGCTCATAGGCGAAAAAATTCTCTTTCAAAGCTAGTTTGCAGCACTCGAGGATGAAATGTCTCAGAGTATTGTATTGCCACTCTTCAATTCGTCCGCAAATTTTGAAAGCGGCTCAAGGACTGACCCTATTCCAGACACTATAGGTCTCCCCGGAGGAGGGGACCTATTTTTGTGAGTTTTCGGAAGGGAATAGAAGTAGGGGATTTTTGGTTCTGGCGTGATCAAGTAATCAGCTTCTTTTTTGGTTACCCATCTCTTAGTCTCTGCTTCATGTACCATAATCGATATTGTATTTTGCAATCTTTGTGTAGGATCAGTACTGAGTTTTCTGTAGAATCTTGTATCAGACAGGAGGGTAAGGCATTGATTATTATAACCGTCTTTACTTAAGATTACAATGCCTCCCCCCTTGTCGGCAGGTTTTACCACTATTGACTCATTCTGTCTCAAAGAGTCAAGGGCTGCACGCTCCTTTTTGGAGAGATTTTGAAAGGTTTTTTTATCCTTATCAAGTTGGTCCACTCCTTTCATTAGGGATTGCTCAAAAGTGTGGAATTCTGGAGGGACACTAGCATGTGGTGGGTTAAAAGTAGATTTTCTACGTAATGTAGTGTCTCCTTCAATTTGGCTGTTAGTAGTATTGTGGAAGAATGCTTTCAGCTTGAGTGTCCTACAGAATTCTGCTAGCTCACTTTTCAGTTTAAAAGTATCCAGTCGAGGTGTTGGCACAAAACTTAGGCCTTTATTCAGGATTCCTATTTGATCTTCATTCAATTGTAGCTCAGAGAGGTTCACTATGAGGGATTGGTCTTGCTTGTTGATGGTTGTGTTGCTGCCATGCTTCGGGTCTGGACGTTTCTCTGTTGGTCCTGCCACCTTAACGACTTTTTTCGGCCCCTTGGTTGGTTTTGGCCCCTGGATAAAAAAGGCGGCTCTTGTTGGTGCATGTTGGGGTTTGCTGCCATTTGTTGTTCTCCCAGCTGAGGCAGGAGTGCTCTTGGTTTCAGGTAGGCGATAAACGATTGTTGCATATTCCTACTTATTGTTGAAAAGCTTAATACGTTTGCCAGCACCTCTCGAGCTCCCACTCTAACAAACGCCGGAGCACGCTTGTAAAAAACGCTCGGATATATTTAGTCTGAACGAGCGATTGTGGAACAATTTTCTTTCTTTCTTTTCAACTGCACTTGAATACTTGATAATGCTACATATTACAAATAGCTTAGCGCGTCCTAACGTTTATGTAAACTATGAGTACTACAGGCTCCTGATCCCTGTAATGTTGTGTATGGCTTTGTGTAATATGAGACCTACAAGCCACTAAATCCTGTACATTGGTAAATGAAACCCAAACCTGCGCCGTAGACCAGTATCTTTTAAGCCCTAACAATACCAGCATTTCTACTCTCCATGTGTATTGCCTTTATATAAGAAAAGCGAAGATGGTTTGGTAGAAGGAAAATGTCGTTTAACCTCACTATATCATAATTCAATGATACGTTATAAGAAGATAAGAAAGGTGTGTGTGTGTGTGCAATCTGTGTACATTATCTCGTCTCATTGCAGATTTTGGAGGAGAATACCCGAATCATATAACCAAAATAAGAGTACATATATGTGTAATACCACTACACAAATTGTGTAAGTACAATGTATTTGATGTTTGTTAGTCCTGACGAAAGCTCCATAGACCCCTCCAGGCCCAAGGAGCTGAAACATGTCGACGTACCTTATTAATTATACTATTGGACCCAATAACTCGGTCTAAAAATCGTATCACCATTTTTTAACGTGGTAAAAACTAACCCTCATTAAAGAACTTCTGGGTTGTTTGCCATTTTTAACAATTTTTTCCTTTTTTGCACAGTTTTCTTTACACTCCCCTTATTTCACTTTGAATTCTCTGGACACTGCACCCTAGACCAGAGGCGCCTCGGGTGAGGCCGGCAAATTCACTACTTCGGAGTAGCCTATGATAACTGCCACAACTCTAATGTGGGGCGGATGAATCAGATATACCGCACCTTTTCCAACCATTACTTAGAGTTTTTTGAGGCTACTCTGACCTGTATTCCTTATGCCAATGGTCATAAGGTGCAACTAGTGTCCGTTTCCTTTTTGATAACTAAGTAACGAACCTTGGGGAATGAAACGGAGATCCCGATCCCTTATCCCTCCTTCTGATTAATTGGTCCTCTGTGGGTAGCCAGAACCTCTCAGTCTGTGCAGGGTAGCTGCTCACTTTTACACGAGGCAGCTGCTACCCCAGACACATGAAGCAGCTCCTTCTTGCATGGCCGCCAGAGTGAGCGGTGAGATTGCGGGTGTACTTACCCTCACAGGCCCAACCTGCTCCAGGGAGGCCTCTGAGGTGCTCCACTTCACAGGATCTGGCTCACAGTGATGCGTTGCTCTGACTTTGTAGAAGCCTTGCCTCGTCCAACTCAAGGGCTGCTTTGGCAATAAGAAGGTGGGGCCAGTCTCCTTCGTGGCTCTCTTGTTGCTACATCAACCTGCTGGGGCCGCGCTGTCTCCGATTTACACCTTATCACGGCAAGGGCAGCAGCGGGTGGGGCTCAGGCCAGAACTCCCGAACTAGCAGCAGCGGGGGCTGGTTAATTTCCAGGAATTACCCTCCAGAATTATTTGGAAAGTGCATCGCTGCACGAGCTGCAGGGCAGACAAAAGTGTTCCTCATGCACTTTAAAAGAAATGAAGGGGCACAGCACCCTTCACTGGCCCCTTCATCAAAAGGAATAGAAGTGCTCACCATGCACTCATTAATCGCTGAAATACTTTCTCAGCCTTGGCTTAGGAATCCAGCGCCTCATGCATGCTCTGGAAAGGCATCAGTAAAGTGTTCACCCTACAGTTTTCCTTTACTAAGGTGAAGAAAAGCCCAGTCCTTCACCTGCTCCAGCTAGGAGCTGCAACTGTAGGCTGTCCCACCCACCTACATCAGGGGCAGTGCTCCTCACACAGTTCTTCAGCTCTCCTTCCAGGCAGGTTCCTTTGTAGATCTGGGAAGGATCTTTCTCTGAAGTATTTTATCCCTGAGCCTTCCAACAGGAGGCCAGCACACACAAGCCCTCGGAGATGTGTCGCAAGCAGGATTCACAGCAGGGCAAAAAGAGTCAGTCCTTTTCCTCCACCACGGACAGAAGTAGCAACTGCAGCCAACCCGCCCAGAAAAGGCAGCGCTACTCACACAGTCCTTCTGCTCTTCTTCTTGGCAGGGTCCTCTTATTTCATGAAGCAATCTAAAGCTCTAGGGTTTTAGGTTCAATACTTATACCAGATTTTGTCATTGTTTTCTTTGTGACAAGGGTCTCTGAACCCAGTCCAAATCAGTCCTGTCCTACCTGGTTTCAGTATGGCCTCAGGGGCAAAGACAGGATTGTGAAAGGAGACACACCCTATTCAGGGGCAAGCAAAATGCCCCCACCACTGTAAATGAAGACCAGGTCTATTCAGCCCAGCAATTAGTCACCCAGGAAAGGCAGGGCACACCTCCCCCTCCAGTGACTGTCTAAATGTAAATGTCGGAATTTGTAAAGCGCACAGCTACCTCCACCGGAGGTGTCCCGGCGCTGTCTGTATACCGCTTAGGAACCCTTCCTGGCTTTCCTGGGAAATGTCCACTCCTGGGCACCCCCCAGGTGCAGCCAGGCATCCCAGCGCTTTTGGGGCTGTAGTGGAGACTAAGCAAGCTATTGCCCAGAGTTGCAGCGTGGGACCCATGATCAGAACAGGCACTGAGGCGAGAATATCTAGTCAGGGGAATTAATGAGCCGGAGACCCGCCGAGGCAGGAATCAAACCCTGGTCCCTGGCCAGAGCTCTGCATCAAGGTCTGCCTGCTCTAACCATTGAGCCACACTTCTCCACCCATTGAGCCACACTTCTCCACGTCTAGAGTGAATGTACATCCCAAGCTCCTATCACTCCAACACCAGGCGCTGAATAGATAAACAGTCAGTGGCACACAGGATGGTAAAGTAAGAAAATGCCCACTTTCTAAAAGGGGCATTTTCAAACACAGAATTTAACAAGAATTTGCAATGCAATAGGTCTCACATTAATTAAGTTTGAGCTATTGGAATTGCTAAATATTGCAACACCAATTGCAACAAAAGTCTATAAATTGTAGGCCAAAAAAATGAGTATTTATTTATGTAGCAATGTAGGCATGCTGCGCTTTAGATGAATATGTTTAAAAATAAAGTGCACCATACTGCGATTGCTACAATAGTTAATTGTGAATGCGTTAACAATTGATGTGTGCACTGATGGCTGGTGGTGTGAGTGCCTGTAGAAATTGTGCACTGATGGCTGGTGGTGTATGTGCCTGGTGGAAGGATGCACTGACGGCTGGTGGTGTGTGTGCTTGGTAAAAGCGTACACTGACGGCTGGTGGTGTGTGCCTGGTGAAAGTGTGCACTGACGGCTGGTGGTGTGTGTGTGCCTGGTGAAAGCGTGCACTGACGGCTGGCGGTGTGTGTGTGCCTGGTGAAAGCGTGTACTGACAGCTGGTGGTGTGTGTGTGCCTCCTGAAAGCGTGCACTGACATCTGGTGGTGTGTGCCTGGTGGAAGCGTGCACTGATGGCTGGTGGTGTTTGTGCCCGGTGTGTGGTTGTGTGTATGGTTGTGATTGTGTGTGTGGTTGTGTGTGTGGTTGTGGTTATGGGGTTGTGTGTGTGGTTGTGTGGTTGGGTGTGGTTGTGGCTGTATGTGTGTGTGGTTGTGTGTGTGGTTGAGTGTGTGTGGTTGTGTGTGTGGTTGTGTGTGTGTGGTTGTGTGTGTGTGGTTGTGTGTGTTTGTGTGTGGTTGTGTGTGTGGTTGTGCGGTTGTGTATGTGTGTGTGGTTGTGTGTGTAGGGTTGTGTGGTTGTGCGTGGCATGTGGTTGTGGTTGTGTGTGTGGTTGTGGTTGTGGGTGTGGTTGAGTTGGTGTGGTTGTGTGCGTGGTTGTGTGTGTCATTGTGTGCGTGGTTGTGTGTGTGTGGTTGTGTGTGGTTGTGTGTGTTTATGTGTGTGTGGTTGTGTGTGTGTGGTTGTGTGTGTGGTTGTGTGTGTGGTTGTGTGGTTCAATCAATCAATCAATCAATCAAGCATTTATATAGCGCACTACTCACCCGGAGGGTCTCAAGGCGCTTGGGGAGGGGGTCGCTACTGCTCGAACAGCCAGGTCTTGAGTTGCTTCCTGAAGGCGAGGTGGTCTTGGGTCAGGTGGAGGTGGGTCGGGAGGGAGTTCCAAGTCTTGGCGGCCAGGTAGGAGAAGGACCTTCCTCCTGTGTTGACTCTTCGGATGCGGGGGATGGCGGCGAGGGCATGGCTGGTCGATCGAAGCTGACGTGTGGGAGTGTAGAAGTTGAGGCGGCTGTTGAGGTATCTTGGGCCTTGGTTGTGTAGGGCTTTGTGTGCGTGGGTGAGGAGACGGAAGGTGATTCTCTTGTTGACCGGGAGCCAGTGCAGGTCTCTCAGGTGTCCGGAGATGTGGCTGTGTCGGGGGATGTCGAGGATGAGTCTTGCTGAGGTGTTCTGGATCCGCTGGAGTCTCTTCTGGAGTTTGGCTGTGGTTCCAGCGTAGAGGGAGTTGCCGTAGTCCAGTCGGCTGGTGACGAGGGCCTGGTTAACCGTCTTTCTGGTCTCGGTGGGGATCCACCGGAAGATCTTACGTAGCATGCGGAGGATGTTGAAGCACGACGAGGAGACGGCGTTAACTTGTCTGGTCATGGAGAGGGAGGAGTCCAGGATGAAGCCCAGGTTGCGTGCGTGGTCTGTCGGTTTGGGTGCGCTGCCCAGGGCAGGGGGCCACCAGGAGTTGTCCCAGGCGGAGGGCGAGGAGCCCAGGATGAGGACCTCCGTCTTGTCCGAGTTCAGCTTCAGGCGGCTGTTCATCATCCACTCGGCTACGTCTGTCATCCCTTCGTGTAGGTTGGCTCTGGCTTTGGTGGGGTCGTTGGTGAGGGAGAGGATCAGCTGGGTGTCGTCGGCGTAAGAGATGATGTTGAGGTTGTGTTGGCGTGCGATGGCCGCAAGGGGACTCATGTAGACATTGGGGCTGAGCGAGGAGCCTTGAGGAACGCCGCAGATGACTTCGGTGGCTTCTGATCTGAACGGGGGGAGGCGGACTCTCTGAGTTCTTCCGGCGAGGAAGGAGATGATCCACTCTAGTGCCTTCTCCTGGATTCCGACGTTGCAGAGGCGCTACACTAGGGTGCGGTGGCAGACAGTGTCGAAAGCCGCGGAGAGGTCCAAGAGGATGAGGGCCGCTGTTTCCCCGTTGTCGAGCAGGGTTCGGATGTCATCAGTGGCGGCGATGAGGGCGGTCTCGGTGCTGTGGTTGGCCCGGAAGCCAGACTGCGAGCGGTCGAGGGATCCGTTCGTCTCGAGGAAGGCGGCCAGCTGCTTGTTGACGGTCTTCTCGATGACTTTGGCCGGAAACGGGAGGAGCGAGATGGGGCGGTAGTTTTTGAGTTCGGAGGGGTCCGCTGATGGTTTCTTCAGTAGAGCGCTGAGTTCGGCGTGCTTCCAGCTCTCCGGGAAGGTGGCGGTGTCGAAGGAGGTGTTGATGATGTCCCGTAGGTGGGGTGCGATGACAGCGTCGGCCTTGTTGAAGACGTGGTGCGGGCAGGGGTCAGTAGGAGATCCGGAGTGGATGGAGTTCATCGTGCGGCGGGTTTCTTCGGTGTTGATCGGGGTCCAGGCGCGGAGGGTGGTGGCGGGGGGTGCAGGTGCGGTTGTGGGGTGCGTTGGCTGTGTGATGAAGCTGTTGTGTATGTCTGCGATCTTGTTGTGGAAGTAGGAGGCGAGGGAGTTGCAAAGGTCTTGCGATGGGGTGATGTCGTTGTTTCCGGCGTTGGGGTTGGAGAGCTCTTTGACGATGTTGAAGAGTTCCTTGCTGTTGTGTGCGTTGTTGTCCAGTCGTTCCTTGAATGTGGTTTTCTTGGTGGTGCGGATCAGTTGGTGGTGTTTTCGAGTTGCGAGCTTGAGGGTGGTCATGTTGTCTGGTGTTGGGTCTCTGCGCCAGGCTCTCTCGAGGGCTCGGCAGTTCTTCTTGGAGCTCTTGAGTTCGTCGGTGAACCATGGTGCTTTCTTACTGCCGGGTCTGCTGGGCGGGGTCCTCAGGGGGGCGAGGTTGTCTGCACAGTTGCTGATCCACCTCGTGAGGTTGTTGGCGGCCTGGCTGGGGTTCGCTGAGCTGGCGGGGGGGTCCTGGCTCAGGGATGCGGTGATCTGGTCGGCTGTGATCCTGTTCCAGCTTCTGCGTGCAACCTGTTGCTGGTGGTGGTGGATCGTGTTCTTTTTGAAGCTGAAGTGGACGCAGCTGTGGTCCGTCCAGTGGAGTCCCGTGGCGTGGCTGAAGGCGATGTCCTTGCTGGCTGAGAAGACGGGGTCGAGTGTGTGTCCGGCGTAGTGGGTGGGGGTGGTCACCAGCTGCTTGAGACCGAGGTTGGCGAGGTTGTCCAGCAGGGTGGTGGTGTTGCGGTTGTTGTTGTTCTCCAGGTGGAAGTTGAGGTCCCCGAGGAGGATGTAGTCAGCGGAGGGGAGGGCGTGCGAGCTGATGAAGTTGGCGATGTCTTCGCTGAATTGTGTGCGTGGTCCCGGGGGTCTGTAGATGAGGGTGCCTCTGAGGGTGGTCTTGGGGTCGGTGTGGATCTGGAAGTGCAGGTGTTCGGCGGCTGCGAGGGTGGGGGTGTCGTCGGTGTTGGTCGTGATGCGGATGGTGTTCCTGTGGATGATGGCGATGCCTCCTCCGGTCTGATTGTCGTGGTCCCTCCGGGTGATCTTGTATCCGTCCGGGATGGCGATGGCGATGTCGGGTGCTGAGGAGGCGTTCATCCATGTTACCGTGAGGAAGGCGACGTCTGGTGATGTTGTGTCGAGTAGGTTCCAGAGCTCTACGGCGTGTCTGTGGACAGAGCGGGTGTTGAGCAGGATGCACTTCAGGTGGTTGCTGCTGGTCCTCGGTTTGGTGGTTGCGGGTGCCGTGCAGGAACAGATGCAGGAGAACTTGCAGGAGTGGCAGCTGAAGGGTCCGTGGGTGCGTCTCGGGGTGGCTCGGTAGCATCCGGGGATGCGGCCGACGTTGAGTGCGTAGAGGTTGGTGGCGTCGTAGGTCCGGCGGGTGGGCTGGTGTCTGCAGGGGCCAGGGGTCCAGGCGTGGACGGGCGCAGACGGTCTTACCTTTGGCGCGCCTTCGGCGCACAATCGGCGCTTCCGCTGTGCATCACCGCTGCGCGTGTGCACGGTTACCATTTATGGTGAAGTGCGAGGGAGGGAGGAGCAGCTGGGAGGCGGGAGCGGGGAGGGCACAGAAGGAAAAGGGGGCGTGTCCGCTCTCACGGCAGCGGGAAGCGGGAGCGGGGCGGGTGGTCAGGTACGGGCACAGCAGCACAGGGGGCCACACAATGACAGCAAAAGGGACAAAAGGTTAAATAACTACAGAAGAAGCTAGATAACAACGAAAAATAAAACACAGTTAATACAGGACACCACTCGAAATACGGCGGGGGGTGGGGCCAGCAGGCAGGCTCAGCGAGGCTGAGGGCAGCGGCAGGCAGGGAGCACACGCTACAGCTGGTGGCCGTGCGGCGCGGGGGTGTCCTAGGAATAGGTCACACTCACCTGTGCCGCAGGGTCACCATTTATTGCCAAGTGCGAGGGAGGGAGGAGCAGCTGGGAGGCGGGAGCGGGGAGGGCACAGAAGGAAAAGGGGGCGTGTCCGCTCTCACGGAGGCGGGAAGCGGGGAGCGGGGCGGGTGGCAGGTACGGGCACAGCAGCACATGGGGCCACACAATCACAGCAAAAGGGACAAAAGGTTAAATAACTACAGAAGAAGCTAGATAACAACAAAAAATAAAACACAGTTAATACAGGACACCACTCGAAATACGGCGGGGGGCGAGGCCAGCAGGCAGGCTCAGCGAGGCTGAGGGCAGCGGCAGGTGGGGAGCACACGCTACAGCTGGTGGCCGTGCGGCGCGGGGGTGTCCTAAGAATAGGTCACACTCACCTGTGCCGCACGGTCGCCATTTATGGCCAAGTGCGAGGGAGGGAGGAGCAGCTGGGAGGCGGGAGCGGGGAGGGCACAGAAGGAAAAGGGGGCGTGTCCGCTCTCACGGCGGCGGGAAGCGGGGAGCGGGGCGGGTGGTCAGGTATGGGCACAGCAGCACAGGGGGCCACACAATGACAGCAAAAGGGACAAAAGGTTAAATAACTACAGAAGAAGCTAGATAACAACGAAAAATAAAACACAGTTAATACAGGACACCACTCGAAATACGGCGGGGTGCGGGGCCAGCAGGCAGGCTCAGCGAGGCTGAGGGCAGCGGCAGGCGGGGAGCACACGCTGAGTGGTTGTGTGGTTGGGTGTGGTTGTGGGTGTGGTTGTGTGTGTGCTTGTGTGTGTGGTTGTGGGTGTGGTTGTGGGTGTGGTTGTGGTTGCGTGTGTGGTTGTGTGTGGTTATGTGTGTTGTTTTGTGTGGTTGTGTGTGTGGTTGTGTGTGGTTATGTGGTTGTGTGTGTGGTTGTGTGTGGTTATGTGGTTGTGTGTGTGGTTGTGTGTGTGGTTGTGGTTGTGAGTGGTTGTGTGTGGGTTGTGTGTGCAGTTGTGCGTGTGGTTGTATGTGTGTGGTTGTATGTGTGGTTGTGTGTGTGGTTGTGTGTGTGTGGATGTGTGTGTGTGGTTGTGTGTGTGTGTGGTTGTGTGTGGTTGTGTGTGGTTGTGGTTGTGTGTGTGTGGTTGTGTGTGTGGTTGTGTGTGTGGTTGTGTGTGGTTGTGTGTGTGGTTGTGTGTGTGTGATTGTGTGTATGGTTGTGTGTGTGGTTGTGTGGTTATGTGTGTGTGGTTGTGTGTGGTTATGTGTGTTGTTTTGTGTGGTTGTGTGTGTGGTTGTGTGTGGTTATGTGGTTGTGTGTGTGGTTGTGTGTGTGGTTGTGAGTGGTTGTGTGTGGGTTGTGTGTGCGGTTGTGTGTGTGGTTGTGTGTGTGTGGTTGTGTGTAGGGTTGTGTGGGGTTGTGTGTGGTTGTGTGTGTGTGGTTGTGTGTGTGGTTGTTGTGTGGGTATGGCTGTGGGTATGGTTGTGTATGTGTGTATGTATGTGGTTGTGTGTGTGTGTAGTTGTGGGGGGGTGTGGTTTTGTGTGTGGTTGTGTGCGTGGTTGTGTGTGTGTGGTTGTATGTGTGGTTGTGTGTGTGGTTGTGTGTGGTTGTGTGTGTGTGGTTGTGTGTGTGTGTGGTTGTGTGTGTGGTTGTGTGTTGTGTGTGTGGTTGTGGTTGTGTGTGTGTGGTTGTGTGTGTGGTTGTGTGTGTGGTTGTGTGTGGTTGTGTGTGTGGTTTTGTGTGTGTGATTGTGTGTATGGTTGTGTGTGTGGTTGTGTGGTTATGTGTGTGTGGTTGTGTGTGTAGTGTGTAGGGTTGTGTGGTTGTGCGTGTGGTTGTGGTTGTGGGTGTGGTTGTGGGTGTGGTTGTGTGTGTTTATGTGTGTGTCGTTGTGTGTGTGTGGTTGTGTGTGTGGTTGTGGTTATGTGGTTGGGTGGTTGTGTGTGGCTGTGTGTGTTGTTTTGTGTGGTTGTGTGGTTGTGCGTGTGGTTGTATGTGTGGTTGTGGTTGTGTGTGGTTGTCTGTGTGGTTGTTTTTGTGTGGTTGTGTGTGGGGCTGTGTGTGGTTGTGTGTGTGGGGGGTTGTGTGTGTGGTTGTTGTGTGTGTGGCTCTGGGTGTGGTTGTGTGTGTATGTGTGTGGTTGTGTGTGTGATTGTGTGGTTTTATGTGGTTGTGTGTGTGTGGTTGTATGTGTGGTTGTGTGTGTGGTTGTCTGTGTGGTTGTGGTTGTGTGTGTGTGGTTGTGTGTATGGTTGTGTGGTTGTGTTTTGTGTGTGTGGATGTGGTTGTGTGTGTGTGGTTGTGTGTGTAGTTGTGTGGTGTGGTTGTGTGTGGTTGTGTGTGTGGTTGTGTGTGTGTGTGGTTGTGTGTATGGATGTGTGGTTGTTGTGGTGTGTGTGTGGCTGTGGGACCAGCATGTGTGAACGAATGACTGTCTTGAATAATGTTGTTGGCATAATTATAACCAATTTGAATAGGCATAGGTGCAACTAAGTAATCATGCTAAATAGCATTTCGAGGGTATTCATATCATGAGATCACAAGTTTGGTGACCGTAGTATTTATGTTCATCTGGGCTTCAGAGCCTCCGGAATATACTCGAAACATATGTGTTAAAGCTACTTGTAGCATTTCATAGAAGGCGTCAGGTGCAGTAAAAGGATGAGAGAAAGGTATTGCACTAGAGAGAGTGGCAAAGTAAGCAGGGAATTTTTAGGAATGCTTAGGTCTACCTTTGATATTATTCAAGACAGTCAGTCGTTCATATTGCTTATGATAAATGAATAAATATGCTGCTGTTGCCAATTTCAGTTGTTTGTTGAATAAGACTTGGTGAAGTTGTGAGCAATAGAATTCTGGACTCACTGCATTTAGCCCCCGCCCTTATTAACACGGACCCCCCTCCCCCTTACAAAGCTTTCAATGTGATGCCTCTGGGCTGCACCCCTATCAGTAAAGCCTTCACTTAAAGGCAGCGGTCGGCGTGCAAAGGGTGTGCGATTCCCAAACTGCTATCGTGACTTTTAGCTGGACCGGCACACAATATGGTTAGGTGTCTGAATGACCTTAAATGTAGAAGAAACTGAGGCTAGGTAAAACTAAGGGACAATTAAATAAACAGGACAACTGCAGACCTATTAAATAAGAGCAGTAGTATGTCCATCCAGCATACCAAGCTTGTTAACAATGTTGGGAACAGAAGGACTTCTACTCAATTGACCCGACATTCATTTCAGTGTTCTTGGGAGGATGAATGTTGGCATTATCCCTGCCGCAATGAAAGCTTTTGCCCATCGGCCTTTCATAGATCTTTCTATTGACCTTTACTGCCATCTTTCCAGACGTGAGTTTTGATGTGCTGTGTGCACATGTTTTGCAACGACTTACTCATATTCATAGATCTGTTTCCAATAAATTAATACTTATTAGTGGAGAAAAAGATGCGGATGGCTAGTAGGAAGGATTTCCGGTGGTGAAAGCCAGAGCTCGGGAAACCAGTCATGTTAATTATTTATATGTACCAAACTTGAAATGTGTGAACACCGTATCATGAAAGCCACGTTCACTGATTCAGTACTTAATGATGCCAGTACTACCTTAATATAGTTAGTCCTTGATGCCGGTCCTGCTAAGTCTAATGAAAAGATCTTTTATTTTTTTTTACCTCCGAGGTTATTAAGAGGCTTTGAAGTCGGTACAGGGGACCCTTTTAGATTGTAAAAGAATACATTTAACTGTAAGAGCATGTTTGACCTTGAAGAGCAAAGACAAAATGCTTATACATATTGCAAGCTCAAGTAACCTAAACTAAATACATTCTTCCTTACTGACTCGACAATTTTGGCTGCCCCAGCTCTGGGTATGTAAAAACGGAAAAAATGTACACAGAAACGGGGAAAGCTTGCTAATGCATTAGACATATTTTCCAGGTACAGTAATAGTGGCTATTTGTGAAGCAAACTTCGTCAGTTCGAAAATCTATGCCATTGGGGAGATGCTGAAAACCATGCAGGGAACAGAATCTTTAATTTCCCCCAAAAGAACACAAGCATTGGCCGCGCGGCTCACTGGGAACATCAAAGCGGCTGAAAGTGGAGAAAGGAGGGGTGAGTGTACGCCGAGGTGACATGAAGGACTAGGCGAGAAGGGAGGGGGGAATTCCAGCAGCAGAGGAGCCTGATTAAAGAATAATGCTGACGAAAAGAGAGGGGGAGGAGGGAGTGCGAAGCGAGCAGCAGCTGTGCATGTGCACGCCATCGGGCACTCAAGCTTCAGGCCTGCAAAAGCGAATTAGCAGCAGGGAAGGGGGCGGAGAGGAGGCTCTGAGGGAGAGCGATGCAAAGCCATGTGGCAGCTTTGCGCACGTTCACGCCTCGTGCACTGTAGCTCTATGCCTTCTATGCCAGCGGTAGCACTCTGAAAACCCCTTCACTAAATGTCTCGCTAGCTGCGCATGCGTGCTGGCTCAGCGAGACCTAAAAACCACCCTTAACAAAAGATGCATTTATGAATTCTGAGTTTAGAGAGCCTAAACTACATTTTTCAATGTTGTCCCCATGTAAAGTTATACTTGTAAGATGTTACAAAGCAACTCCCTATGGGACAGAAAGCCTTTCAATAGTGAAAAATGGCATACACTGAATTTCACCATCAGGACATGTCATACACACCAGTACATGTGCCACTTTTCGCATACACTGCACTCTGCCCATGGGGGTGTCTTGGGACTAACATAGGGGTGCCTTACAAGTAAGAAAAGAGACGGTAGGGGCCTGGCAAGTGGGTACACTTACCAGTTCAACGTCGCAGTTTACAACTGTGCGTGCAGACACGACTCTGGTAGGTGTGAGACACATTTACAGGGCTACTCCTGTGGTCGGCACAACCAGTGCTGTAAGCCCACTAGTGGTTTCTGTGGACAATGTGTGTGATATCGGGTAATAGTCAGCTCAATCGCAATGTTTCTGGGTGAGGAGATGTTGCGAGAGAAAAGAACCATATACAGCAAGACATCTATGAATATTTGCATTTTATGTAAATAGGTAATCAACTTAATCAGTACAGGTGTAGGGTGTCCCAAATGAACACAGAACCTAAATATCAAATTTGTGACAGTCTGTGACATACAAATAGGTTTCAAAAATACAAAAACAACCATGCCATAATATTCAGTAGTAAGTCCCAGCCATCCAGTACATTGGTAGGGACTGAGGAATGGTTCGTTTTGGGATTGTGTTGATGGTGTTTCTATCCCACAATCAATAGGGGGTTTCTTAAGGACCTAACATGGAGGTACACCTGAAACAATGTGAATCAACTGTCAGAGTTATAAGTGCACACCACAGGGTAGTGTATTGTAAAAGAGGTACTCACATGGGGCCTTGCCGTGCCCCCAGTGAGGGGAAAAGAACTGACAGTTTTGTTAGCATAGATTGCATTCTTTGAACGGAGGCTGACCTCGGCGGTCCTCCTACATCGGGCCCTCCAAACTTGAACAGCAAAGAGGCTGACTACGGCGGCCTCATTCACAGCGAACACATGATATTCTTCACACGCTGCTAATAACGGATACCTTCTGCAAACACGGATCCCCGTGGTTTTTCAATAAAGTTACAGACATTGTATACCAGCATTACGCCAACAGAACTGTGGTGTCGAAACGCCTTTGACACAAACCCAAAATGAACCATTCCTCAGCCCCTACTATTCTACTAGTTGGCTGTGACTTACTACTATATATTATAGCATGATCGTTTTTTTATTTTTGAAACCTATTTGTATGTTACAATTTTGATATTTAGGTTCTATGTTCACGTGGGACACCCCGCACCTTTATTGATTAAGTTGACTACATATTTACATAAAATGCAAATATTCATAAATGTCTTGCTGTATATGGTTCCTTTCTCCGTCTGACATCTCCTCACCCAGAAACATTGCCATTGAGCTAACCATTACCAGATATCACACACATTGTCCACAGGAACCACTGTTCCTCACTATATAATCGATACTCTGGTTCCATGTGAGAAGGGTGGCCCTTGTTTTCCAACACACGGCAAGGCCACTAGTAGCATTTGATTTTCAGGCCGTGGCACACCCAGTGCACTTTATCAGGGATGTACGAGTAAATCAAATATGCCAATCATGGCTAACCACTCATATCACAATTTATACAGAGAACATATGCACTTTTGCACTGATCAGCAGTGGTAGAGTGCCCAGAATCCTATAACCAGCAAAAACAGGGTCTGAAAAATAGGAGGCAAAAGGTTTGGGGATAAACCTGTCAAAAGGGCCAGGTCTAACACTAAACACTTGTTCAGCGCTACAGGAAAACAACAAGGTGTTGCACTGGACCTGCCTGGACATGCACCGAGACATGTCTGGGACCTGCTGGCCTCTGTTTTCTATCCTCAAGAGGTGCCTTCCAGGTCCTAGACCCAGGATTTGCCATCAGATGAGCTTCTACTTGAAGAAAAGGAGAAATCCAGAGCTTTTGGGCTCTTCATAACTGCAAACAGGCTCATACGTGGCTAGATCTTGCTACTGGCAACAATAGCCAATGTGACCACGAGCGACAACCGGTAATGCGAGATCTGCACTTTGCACTACAGCATCGACAGCCCACGGTGACCATCAATGTGGAGTCCAGCAACAACGTCCCCGAGCCCCAACCGATCCTTCGTGCTACAAAAACAACTGTCCGTGCCACCCAGCCAGCTCTACGTGCTACAGTAACTACCATCTGCAACACTCTCCCTGCTCCTCGCTGCATCCTCCACCCCAAACTGGACATTTTGTGACAGACTTTGAGAGGGTAGATTTTTCAGCTGGTCTAAACTGCTTCCTGTGTCCGGTCCGCAATCCACTGTGGTCGGCCTAAACCTGTGACTTTCCTCCAGTTTAGCACAACCGGATGGCCATGAGTGGTGCTTTTTGTTGTTAGGAGCTATACCTGCTTAAATCTTTAAAATTAAATATCTCAGGTTCCACTGATTGGATTTTTATCACACTGGTTCCAAATAATGTATTACATTTTACACAATTTTTTCAAATTGGTGTGGGGTTGTTCTTTTATATGTTTTCACTGTATTATTGTTTGAGTACTGCATAAAAAAGTACACATTGTCTCTATGTTAAGCCTGACTGCTTCTGTGACAAGCTACCGGAAGGTTAAGCACAGGTTAATTTAGTGCCTTTTGTGGTACACCCTGACAAGGATTGTGGCTGCTGCTTGAGAAGGGCTCACATCCCCCTCAAACAAAAACCCAATTCCTCACAACTATCAATTGTGGAAATGCTCTATGCCTCACTTTGTTTTGACTCTGAGGACTGTCAACATTTACCCTTGATTTAAAAAATATTGTGTTTTGGAATGAGTCTGAGCCAGAGCCCTCGACCAACAAGACATGTCTCATCCACATTAGGCCCTGCAAGTCATCAGAAGTGAGGTTTGTTCATGTAAGCCACTTTGTGCCTTCTTTTCTCTGCCAAACTACTGCAGAAAATATACACTCTGAATGATAATTACACAAAGACATGAAGATTTGTGAGCATAGCCAGGAGAAGGAGCAAGAGATAGCCACTGCTTTGTTTAACTAGCCATTGCTGTGTAAATATCTAGGGCCAGCCCCGAACCTTGCTTGGCATCATATATTTTAAAGATGTTAGGGCAACTCGTTGGCTTAGTGTGCCTTCAGCAGAAACATATATATTCACAGGGTCAAATTTTTAAGTTATAGTTGATACACCTATTCTTCTATGTTTAAAGGTTGATTAAATTCGTAGTTTATAGTTGTTTCATATAAGCATCCGCAAACCATTGCTCCAGAACGCTGCCAAAATGGGCAAGAAGCACCATGCAACAATGTAAATATTTTTATAACAAATGCAAGCATTTTCTTCAATAAACTTGGTCAGATTTCCTAACTAATAACAGCTGCAGAACTATCACTGAAATAGAGTACCTCAGTCTCTGGGGGTGTACGTTTAGCACATCAAACAGTTTCAGACATGAAATGTATATTGCATTGCATTATCCTTCATCACTCCCACCCAAAAGCTTTTAGCTGAGTACCCTTCTTAGAGCTGACAAGGTGTTGAACTCGGGGTGAGGATAGTGCGGTAGACTCAAAATGAAATATGTAACTGTAGGTGTTAAATTGTTCAGATATTCACACATTTCTCAAACAATACATGCTGAGTATTGTGGTATAAAAGAAAATATATTAAACTTTAGAAATCTAACACAGAGCATCTTCTGTAGGCGGTTACATGTAACAAATGATGCACTCTTGAATGTGCTGAGCTAGCTCTATGTTACTGCTGAAGGTATAAAAGAAGCACACTATCTGTTCTGAGTTTTATCATTAGTGGATATCCACCCTTTAAAAAATGAATTACTGACCGCCATCAAAGCCTGAATAAACTACAATCTTCCAGTGGCGGCCGGTAATTAAAGGAGGGGGGTGGATGGGATGCACACATACAAACTCACAACATGCATTGACACATGTGCACCACACATCCATTCACAACACTCATTACTAAATATTCAAATGTACACGAACACACCAAACATTAATTAAAATAAAAAATCACACTTACCTGCAGCTCTTCCTTGGAGGTCCGAGGAGGCTTTGGACTACTATCTTCCCCCATTGGCTGACCTAAGGGACGGCTGTCTTCCCTCATTGGCTGATCTAAGTTCATCGAATGAGGGAAGACAGCAGTCCCTACGTCGTCACAAGTGAGATGGGGTCAGTGAGACTGCTGACCCCACCCCACTCTGTGATGAAGTGTCACTGATTGACACTCCACCCTGGGTGCTTCAGGGCTTAAAACTGAAGCGCCCAGGTGTGAGGCAATGAGTGACGCTACCCCTGATCACGAGGGGGAGGGTCGCAAGGCCTTTGCTGGCCTGAGGAGGTGACGCCCACAGGAGCTATGACTTCCTCAGCCCGGCAAATTTCAGCCCAGGTAGCCAGGAGTCAGCGCATTTAGCGCATGGCTACCACTTGGCTGCCTGCCCTGAAAATGAACAGTGTCATTCAGGCTGACCCTTGCTCAGCCTGACAGATGTTGTTTGTGAGGGGAAAAAGGTGAGGGGACATAGCCCCTCAGCCTCAATGGCACGGCCAATCTTCATTGTTTATCCTTTAAGACAGGTAGGAGAAGGTTCGAGTGAATGCGCATGTCAGACTGGGCACCCGTCCAGCCTGACATTCACACTTTAATGCAAGGCCCAGCTGAACTCCTGTGTGTCAATCAGTGCCTAATTTGTAAAGAAAAATAAGTGCCAGGGCCCTCGGTAGGAACAGGGGCGATTTCTTTATTGGGGCATGTGGGCGTCGCCCCCCTTTTTTGCCCCAGGAACCATAATATTTTGATTCAATATCACCTGGCTGCACTCAGCGCACTGCTTTCATTTCAGCATGCTGGGGCCGAGTTTGCCAGTTTCTTGAGAGTGAGGGCAGACGCAGGAGGTGGAGCTTAATGACTGATTGACACCAGTGCCTAATTTGTAAAATATTAAGTGCAGGTGCTCTAATTTTTTTAGGAGGACACACCCAATTCTCCAACCCGCCTACTTCATACTGTGGCCCCAGCCACTTCCTTTATTGGGTCCACCCACATCCACAAGCTTCAACATATCAGAGTGGCTTCCTCACTCCTCGAGTTCCACAAGAAGCGTAAGACCTGGCTCTTCACATAAGCACCTTGGCACCTCACATCTACATACCTGCCCAAGTGCGTAGACACCCTCTCGGGTCATTAGTGCGCTATACAAATCAATATAACATAATTTAATATAAAATATGAAACACCTATGACAACTTAAAAGTGAACTCAAATTAGGGAACGTGTGTAAATCTCAAATTGCAGCTTTAGGAGAGGTCATTTGAGAACTTGAGTCAGCTTTACAAACTAAAGACAATGTTCTTGCACTGTGCTGTTTAAAAGATAGGAAGAGGTGAAGAAAGTAATATATTACAGAAAACAGCAAAAAATGCTGGTAGGAAAGGGAGTACTGGAGTGAGAAAATAAATAAGTAATGGATGAAAGAAGAATGAAATAAGAAAAGAATGTGAAAGGAAGAAATGGAGGGATAGAGGGAGAAAGGAAGTGAATGATGTGTGATGGATAAATCGAAAGAAAGGAAAGGAAAGGAGGAAGAAAAGCCGAAGAAAGGGTTGAAGATAACAAAGGAAGAACTTAAAGAAGGGATGAAGGAAGGGCCAGGAAAAAAGAAGGTAAGGAACGAATGAAGGAAGAAAGAAGAAATGCACCAAGGGAGGAAAGAAGGGTGGGGAATGAATGAGGGTGTAAGGAAGCAAGAAAGGAAAGAGGAAAGAAGGCCTGGCTGGAGGTAGTGAGAAAGAGAAACAGGAAAAAGATGGGACAAAGGAAAGAAAGGAGGTCATGGGAATGGATATGAGTATGAAAGTACTAGGTCAAGGTGAGACAGAGGGAATAATGGCAATTTAATATTGCAAAAAATTGACAAATAAAATATTAAAATACATTTCTGTTTCCTTATCACACCATGTATGTTTGTAAAGCACATACTCAACAGAAGGGGCCTTAACACAAAATTAAAAATGCTGTTATCCTACTCAATGCAAAACCAACAATTGATGGACAGAATGCAGAACAAGGTCATACATTCACCCCAGTACAGAGATCTGGGCCTAAATCCATCGTTTTTTTGCACTCCACACGACTCCAGTTCAGACATGGCCATGTGCAAATCAGCCTTGACCCTGTGCCTCATGGGAACAGTACAGCCCAAACTGCCAAGCCATGTCTTCCCTGGACCGGAATCAAGCATCCTAGGACCGGTTTCTGGCTATCAGCCGTCTTCAGCCAGGATAGCTTGACTCCAGTGGTGTGGAGAGCACGGGACTCACGTCAGGGCATACTGTGGTTTTTGCAGTTATACTACTCAATGGCACAAATTTTTTGACCTCAGAAAGATGAAACACCGAGTGCCACACCATTATTTAAATTTATGACCGAGATCAAACACAGATTCCTGGAGTGGATATAGTAGCCCACTGATGAACCAGACCCAGCAAAGCATTTCTTGAAATAAAAGGTAAAGAGGTTAACAGGAACTATCTAGATTACTCTTATAACTAAATCTGTGGAACAGGGCTGAAAGTTTTGGGCAAGTACATGGTGGATTGAGCATTGTATGAAATCAGGAAGAGGCAACTTATAATGCCATCCGACACACACACAGATCATTCTCACGGAATAGACGAGAAGTTAAACAACAGACTGTATTGAGACCAACCTTCCTTGAGATATACAGCTGAAATATATAAAGACAGCTAACAGTGTACTGACAACCCCACTATGGCAGCTAACAAGCGGAGAAGCTATCAGTTGCATTACAATGGTGCAATGGTCACCAGTGCAAGTATGACAAATGGGCCTCTATCAGTTGCCCCTTCACCCCGGGTCCAAGTGCCACTGCAGCCTGAAGCTTATTTTTGTCACTGGGTCTCTCTCAGAGTCAGTAATGATCAGAAGCATATAAAAACTATATAAGATACATGAACTCAATACATACACCACACATGCGCACCTTTTAAGTTTGAGCTCGTTGCAAGTACTGTAGCATGCCAAACCTCTCAAGCGAATGTGACATGCACACTTTGTAAAGGAAAGAGGCAACCTTGAGCAAACTTTAAAGGGTTGTTTTATATGTTTACTGCAAGCTCCTCTACTGTCTACTGTTTTATTTTCCGTGCTGTAGAAAATGATAATTTGTCAGTGCAATTTATACATGAGACAGCCAAGATAAGGATAATAGAAATTGTGTAAATGTATTCATCATTTTCCCAACAAATTGCACACCTCTTCAATTTGATTGATTGTAACAAAAGCACAAAATGAAATATTCTGGAGGCAGCCAACATGTGCTTTCAAGCTAAATGTACTATTCTGTTGAATATGTTCAACAATCCTAAAAGAAATGTCACACTATTTAGAGATCATGGGTTTAGGGTTGTCGCTGTGCTGTGAAGTAAGTGAAGTACAGTGTTTTGCTACTTTATGACATCCTCCATGCTATGGTGGGTGCACCTCCCAATAGAAGAGCCTGGGAGTCTATACCTGAGCCTGTTACACGAGGATGGTCATGGAACTGAAGCACAGCAGACTGGGATGCCATCAGAGTCCCTTTCAGAGTCCCTGCAGAGTATGAAGGTATCATCACACACAGTCTATATGAAAGGCCTGCGACCAGGAGGGTATCACAGTCAGTATCAGATTACAAAGACAGGAGAGTATCACAGCCAGAGTCTGAGTCTGCACCTTAGAGACGGAGGAGTCACTCTCAGTAACAGTGGCCTGAAGACTAGGAACAGTGTATCACCATCTATATGAAAAGGACCACATTTCAGGCTACACATTTCAAGTCCTAGCTGGATCTCGCTGATGGGGTTTCTGCAGGAAATGAAGAGTGGGGCATTGATGCCCCTCACAATCCACATTCCCCTACCTTTCCAAGGGCTCTTACGCCTTCTCATGCCTGCTACTCATATAATAACATGATATCCCAGCATGATTGTGTGCAAATGCCAAGCTCACCCCGCACCCCATGACTGACATGTTCCCTGTGTGCAAGGCCACAGAGGCTTTTCCTCTATAACTATGTTACATTGTTTTTAAAACTTTGAACATTTTAGATACTGGCCCAAAGTATTCCAAGTTTTTTAAATCCACAAAACTTTTTTCTACATGGAAAACTTCAATTGCAAGCATAGAATATGGGTCCGACTATCCCTGGCTAGGTAGGAAAGAAATAGTCATGGGGTGAATTTACAAATATAACATGGAACACTTGGTTGTATGACAGATGACAGTACAACATGGGCTATTACCAAACGTGCCATACAATGCTGTTTTTACAACGCAAGTCGTTACATCGGCTTGCGCTGTAAGCGCTGGATAGTGGAATAGTTTAATTTTCTATTCCAACTCCAGCCCACGTTACAGTAGGGAAGGTGTTGGAATAGAAAATTAAACTATTCCTTGTCCAACAGCGCTCTCCAGCGCAAGTCGTTGAAACGACTTGCATTGTAAAAGCAGCGTAGTAATGGCAGCGTGCGGTAATGCCCGCGTTGTAAAGGCTGTTCCCCACTTGGACACATCTGACGGCTGAAAAACAAGACTACCTGAACATGAATTTTGCCTGGAGTAGCACGTTCAGGTATTCTTGTTTTTCTGCCACCAGCTGTGTACTAGCGTTCAGAGTTATATTCGTATACAAAATATTGACATGGCTCATTATGCTAATTAACTTTTTATTGCGTAGGGCCCAAGGCTGCAGCTCTTCCTCCACTGCTGCTGCCTTTTAACTTTAAAAAAGATTTATTTTGCTGAAAAAGTGAAAAGCCAGCAGCAGCGGAGAAAGAGCTACAGTCGTGCGCCCCACATACTATAAAATATTATTTGACCTAATGAACCATGTCAATGCTTCAGAGAAATATAATATTGAGACCAAACAAGTACACACATCATGATTATTAGAATCATGTAAAAAAGTCAAATTAATTTCTAACCATGACACAGTGCTTAATTTGTGCCAGTGCTTTCCGGTGCTTAGTCCCGGCACTTATTTCTCAGGGACGGGTCTACACTATAGCCTCTACTCTACACGCAATACGGGTAAAACTTGTCTGCGCGCTGCTCACTAAGCTCAGAGTAGGATCCCAGCCTCCCTGGTGATGAACTGATATTGCACGTAACTGTGTGCTGGTAAAATATATTTTAAATTGGATGCAGCTGCCTGGCCGACTGCCTTTTTACAAACCACACATTACCGCCAGAAATTGAAACTGTTTGGGCCCCTGCCTTGGCCAAATCACGTCACATCCCATTATACAATCGTTCCTGAGCTACCAATGAACGATTGCAAAATATATTAATAGCCCGCCCCGTCCCTCTGTGGTGAATCTTGAAGTGTGTGCCCAGATTCAGTCCAATAAGCATTGTTTTTCACCGCGGCCCGCCCAGCATACTGCGCAGCTGCAGGGGGGTAATCATCCGCCAAAGACAGAAGCAGGCAGCGTGTTGCACAGCAGGCCTCCCTCGCAGGTCAATTAAGGTTGTCCCGCCACATCTTTCCTGATCTGTATCCTGCTGGCGAACTATCGGGCAATTTATACTGCCTTCAAAGATGGCTAACCTATCCGCAATAGAGGATAGAGTAGTTATTAATGGTCTTAGAAGGACCGATATAGTATCCTCCAATTTGACCCAAAAGTCAACCTGATCCATTCTCGATGACCCCCCTAGCTGAGTGTTAGCATCTGAGAAAAAATGGTGTTGCTGAATTGGTACACTTACTTCATTCTCAGTTACAGACCCTAGATTTTTATTCCGGGGTGGTACCATCTTATTGTTATTATTGCCCTGGCCCCTCCCCTTTTTAAGTGGAGGGGCGGGTCCTTTACCCTGACTGATCGTCACCTTTTGGCCCCGAGTGACTACATTTGATTTAATTATTGCGGTTTGCGGTTCTAATATAGCCACTACTGGTGACTCCACCTGTAAGGCCAGGTAAGGACGTCAAGGCATCCACCATTAAAGCCAAAAGAGGTGGATGGCCCGTGGCAGATTGAGGAGTTTTATCTAAATCTGTAGGGCTATTTATTAGGGGTGGGGTCACACTTTGTAACCGACAGAGAGCGGTTTAAGGCTCAAGGGACAATCTTCGCTCAGGCTGCGCAATGTTAGGAGCCAGGGGGATGGCAGCCGCAGCCCAAAAGTCTCCTTAAGGAGCGCTGGGTTCACCTGACCAAGCCAATCCTCATGCTGCTCTCGGGCTATTTGATTGAATAAGTCATGAGACAGAGGGGTGGGGCTGGAGGGCCGAGCTCTACACTGACAAACAAAAGCATGGGCACAACTTCCATTAGCAATGCGTGCCGTGCAACTCAGTCAGGTACGAATTGAACTGGGGTGGCTTGGTGAGCAAAATAACGATGGGTTAAACCCAGATCAGTGACTGGGGGTGATTGTTTTGCAATTGTGCAACATTCCGTCCATCATCTTGTGTGTTTTGCTGTTCACCCTATGTTGGGAAGGGTATGCCCAGACGTGGGTCCCGTGCTCACTAAGCCACTGGAGTCAAGCTATCCCGGCTGAAGACGGCTGATAGCCAGAAATCGATCCTAGGATGCTTGATTCCGGTCAAGGGAAGACATGGCTTAGCAGTTCGGGCTGGACTGTTCCCATTAGGCACAGGGTCATGACTGATTTGCTTATGGCCATGTCTGAACTGGGGTGGCTTGGTGAGCAAAATAACGATGGATTAAACCCAGATCTGTGACTGGGGGTGATTGTTTTGCCATTGTGCAACATTCCGTCCATCATCTTGTGTGTTTTACGAACTGTGCCATCTCCAGAAACCTGCTAGTAGTTTTCAAATTGCATTCTCATTTACTTCTATTCCAAAAATATGCTGCAAAAATCCAGCCAGGAGGCAACCACCCTAGTACTAGCCATCTCTCAGTCGTGATGCTTCGGGGACTGGGAAAATGATGAGCCCGTCCTCAGGACGACAATGGCCGGATGCCTTGCTCAGGGAGATAACATCCGCAAAGGGGTGCTTCAAAATTAATAATGCCTCGTTCAAGTCGTTCCTAATTAGATAAAGTATTACACCCACTGTCACAAAAAAAAATCTTGAAGTGCAAAGTACGTTTTCCGATGGGATTTCATTTTGAAAAGCAGTCGCCACTGCAGAAATGTATTATTACAC
Organism: Lissotriton helveticus; assembly: GCF_964261635.1. Classification (NCBI taxonomy): domain Eukaryota; kingdom Metazoa; phylum Chordata; class Amphibia; order Caudata; family Salamandridae; genus Lissotriton; species Lissotriton helveticus. The sequence continues at coordinate 798,562,750 of NC_136068.1, read as the reverse complement.
TAATAATATTTGCTGCCTAATCCACTGCAATGATCTCGCCCATTATATGTCCTCCGTCGTTGAAAGCGTCTGACCTTCCCACTCCAGGGAGGATCTGTTCAGGCTAAAGTCCTTCCCAGGGCTGATCATGGAAACACATTTGACTGAACTGTACTATGTAGCGCTGCTCCACCCACAGGGCACTGGTGCGTTTTAATTAATAACAATTCGAAGGGTGTTGGGTGGTGTTGAACTGGGGAGAGATGTCCAGGATAACGGGAACAGGGTGCTGGCCATGGTGAAAACAAGAAAATGGCTCATTTGATGCCTTTAGGAATAGTAAAGTACTGTAATTATTAGGGTGCAATGTGGCCCTGAAGGCTCTGGGCCTGGTGCCAATGCATTTACTTGCTGTACCAATTTTACCTATGCCTCTGGTTTTACAGGAAGTGGAATCCTCTCTATGGATAACAATGCCTTTCATTCCAAACACCAAATGGTCAGAGGAGATGTAGTCCTGATTGCTTGACAAACAAGTGGGAAAATGGCACAGTCGCATTCTTCCTGAATCACTCCCTCACTTCAAGCATGTACTAAATGTTGCCTGATCCAGTTTGGCAAAGTAGTACCGATGTGGAGATTAGAGAGTTTTCTGCGAAGAACCGCGCAATACAGCAGCTATTTTGTGGCATGCGTCCTTGTGCTTTCAAATAGAGCTTTTTTTTTAACAATCTTAAAATGTGATTAGCTCTTTGTTGCCCTTCCTTGCTCCATGAGTTCGGGTCCCTGCTGCTTCACTAATGTGTGTGTGTGTGTGGCGTGTGTGCTTTTCTTATAGTTTGTTTTGTTGCGTGTTAGTAAAAGTGGGGTAGGAAAGCAATTGTAAATATAAATGTGTTGCTATTGTAATAATAATAATACCGATAGCTTGCCTATGTCAAGCTGTTTTTTCCTAATTCTTAGATTTTGGAAAGATTTTAGTCAAAAGCCACATTACAAATGCCTAGTGATAACCGAAGGAATTGTGCAAGTGGGGAGCCAACTGTCAGATGCTTAAGCAAATGCAAAATTAGGTGAAGGCTCTATCTGCTATACCAGCTTCAGCATGCATCTTGTTTTAAACAAGTGCACTATTAGGTGTGGGTTCTATCTCGTATACCAGCTTCAGCATGCATCTCGTGTTAAACAAGTGCACTATTAGGTGTGGGTTCTATCTGGTATACCAGCTTTCGCATGCATCTCGTGTTAAACAAGTGCACTATTAGGTGTGGGTTCTATCTGGTATACCAGCTTTCGCATGCATCTCGTGTTAAACAAGTGCACTATTAGGTGTGGGTTCTATCTGGTATACCAGCTTTCGCATGCATCTCGTGTTAAACAAGTGCACTATTAGGTGTGGGTTCTATCTGGTATACCAGTTTCAGCATGCAACTCGTGTTAAACAAGTGCACAATCAGGTGTGAGTTCTATCTGGTATACCAGCTTCAGTGCGCATCTGGGGTTAAACTAGTGCACAATTAGGTGTGGGTTCTATCTAGTATATTAGCTTCAGCATACGTCTCGTGTTAAACATGTGCACAGTTAGGTGTGAGTTATATCTGGTATACCAGCTTCAGCACGCATCTGGTGTTAAACAAGTGGACTATTAGGTGTGGGTTCTATCTGGTATACCAGTTTCAGCATGCATCTCGTGTTAAACAAGTGTACAATTAGGTGTGGGTTCTAGCTAGTATATTAGCTTCAGCATAAGTCTCGTGTTAAACAAGTGCACAATTAGGTGTTAGTTCTATCCGGTATACCAGCTTCAGTGCGCATCTGGTGTTAAACTAGTGCACAATTAGGTGTGGGTTCTATCTAGTATATTAGCTTCAGCATACGTCTCGTGCTAAACAAGTGCACAATTAGGTGTGGGTTTTATCTGTTATACCAGTTTCAGCATGCATCTCGTGTTAAACAAGTGCACAATTAGGTGTGGGTTTTATCTGTTATACCAGCTTCAGTGCGCATCTCGTGTTAAACAAGTGCACAATTAGGTGTTAGTTCTATCCGGTATACCAGCTTCAGTGCGCATCTGGGGTTAAACTAGTGCACAATTAGGTGTGGGTTCTATCTAGTATATTAGCTTCAGCATACGTCTCGTGCTAAACAAGTGCACAATTAGGTGTGGGTTTTATCTGTTATACCAGTTTCAGCATGCATCTCGTGTTAAACAAGTGCACAATTAGGTGTGGGTTCTATCTGGTATACCAGCTCCAGAGTACGTCTCATGTTAAACAAGTGCCCAATTAGGTGTGGGTTTTATCTGGCATACCAGCTTCAGCATGCAACTCGTGTTAAACAAGTGCACAATCAGGTGTGAGTTCTATCTGGTATACCAGCTTCAGCATGCATCTGGTGTTAAACAAGTGCACTATTACGCGTGGGTTCTATCTTGTATACCAGCTTTCGCATGCATCTTGTTTTAAACAAGTGCACAATTAGGTGTTAGTTCTATCTGGTATACCAGCTTCAGCATGCATCTCGTGTTAAACAAGTGCCCAATTAGGTGTGGGTTTTATCTGGCATACCAGCTTCAGCATGCATCTCGTGTTAAACAAGTGCACAATTAGGTGTGGGTTCTATCTGGTATACCAGCTTCAGCATGCATCTGGTGTTAAACAAGTGCACTATTACGCGTGGGTTCTATCTTGTATACCAGCTTTCGCATGCATCTTGTTTTAAACAAGTGCACAATTAGGTGTTAGTTCTATCTGGTATACCAGCTTCAGCATGCATCTCGTGTTAAACAAGTGCACAATTAGGTGTGTGTTCTATCTGGTATGAATTTTGTGTGATCAGGGACAAATTGCTTCACGATCTTGTTTCTTAATTTCATATGCATACTAAAAATGGTGACGGCCTTAAAACTATCTGCAGGGTGATGTTATAGGATCTATAAAAAACTGGACTTTTGCATCTGGTTGAGCAGAATAAACACAGCGTGCACTTCACCTACAGGTTGGGGTGCATTTAGGTGTTGGCTGGAAAAAAAAACGCTTTTAGCTTTTTTTCTGAAGCTACTCAGTTTTTCTTCATGTCTGATCTCTTCGGGTACTGTGTTCCAGAGAGTGGGAGCTGCATCCACAAAATGATTTACATAATGCTGGTGAAATGGGAATTTCTTACTAGCCTGAGGCAATGTTTTGTTCCTTAACTCTCTTTCATCCTGGCGCAGACACCAAGGGCGACGATGGCCCTTATTGCGTGACCGAGCACCAGGCGAAGCAGAGAGCCTGACCAATATGTTAATAAGCAAGCGGAATCCATTTCAGGTCTCAGGCCTGCCGTGGAAACAGAAGGGGGCTGCCATCAGCATTTGGAATGGGAGGGGGAAATCCAGCCGCGACTCTTGCAGGTGAGAGCGGTGGGGCCGGAAGGGGGAAAGATGACGAGGGAAAATTATTTATTTATTTAATTTTTCCTCGTCGTCGTCAGTCAAAATCCCTCCCCCCCCATCCTTCCTGGCCCCACCTCTCACCTGCACAGGCCGCGGCTTGGAGAACTGAAAGACAGCTGCTGGCAGAAACATTACCAAAGCCATGTAGCATTTAAAAGCCACCCGACCTGAGTCAATGCACGGAATGAATGTTTAACCTGCCTAGTAGTGCAGGCGCTTTGCCCCAGTTTTTTATCCTCATCACAATGCAGAGCTGGGTGCCCTGTGGTGCATGCTTAGCAGTTCCCTTTGTTCTCACACACGTCAGTCCCAAACTGGAAGCTGTCGATGTCAGGATGCGGGAACCAGTAGAAAAAGCTCTGAGCAGCTTCTGATAACAAGAGGCCGGGGTGGGAGGCTGCTGGCTGGAAGGGTGCATCAGACCGACGAACAACTGTAACTTGGGCTCTGTGTGGAGTACAGTGCCATATCGGATGGGGCGGCTCTAGGTTCATGGTGGCCCTGGGCAGGGAGCGTAGGTAGGGGGCCCTGGAAGAGGGGGTTCAGGCAGGGCGGGGCGGGGCAGAGCACAGAGGCCAGTGAAGAGGGGGTCAGGGGGTTTGGAAGGGGAACAGAGCCGGAGGCCGTCAAATCCCTGCTAGGGGCCACCACGCAAATATGTATCCATCCTCAGAGGATTATTATATTAAGGATATATATTGGTGTGGTGGCCCCTGGGGTTTGGTGGCCCTGTGCAGGTGCACAGCTTGCACATGCCTAAGGCCGCCCCTGCATATCCTGTCTGACTCTGCCCCGGACCTACTAGCTTTTACTCCATCTTCGCACCAGCCCAACAAACTGCTAAAAAGACTTCCAATGTATTGTGGTGGACTTCTGTGTTAGCATGGCTGACTCTGTCCCAGTTCTACTAGCTTTTATCCCGTCTTCAGACCATCAAACAAGAAAATGCCCAACAAAAATTCCACTGTAACCTGGCTCCATACGCATACGAACCTGTGGAAATTGGGCTTCAGTTGCAATCTGTGAGGTACTCACTGCATCTTTATGAAGTTCTCCGGTTATACTGAATTATCAGCTATCTACATCTTTATCATATGAAATCTCTTTATTGATGTCATACCTAAACTTTCACAGTTGCTTTAATAACCTTCTTGCTTTCTCAAATAAATGTGCTTGAAAATGCACTGTTTGCCTACTTGTTTTCCAAAATGTTCCCAGGGGACGTATGCCTTAAATGCAGGCATACATTTCGGTTGTTTTACTGCATACCAAAATTCACTGAGAGCTATATTTTGAGCAGACGGCGAGTTTATCTCCCTCCCTTTGGTGAGATTGGGGATAGGTGGTCATAGCCCTCGTGCACAGAAGTGTTATAAATTGCCTCTGGAAACTCAGTCCACTGCTTTTGGGATGACTGGGAACTCTGGTGTGAATATTTGTTTTTGTATGTTTGTTTGGAATGTTCAGGAAGATCATACACGCACTTTTTGCAACACTGATTGAGACCATTAGAACCTGTGCTCACTTTAAAAGCATTGTAATAATTTTCTGTGCACCTGTTGATTCGGATAACTGTACTGATTGTGAATATTTTTTAGTTTGAAATCAACCCTGTTCAAACTTGGTTGATTGGAATTTCAAAGCTTAATTGACTCATAAACTCTGGGTGATAATGGTCCAACATATCTCATGTGTAAATATATCTTGACATTTTCCTCCAGCTTTTATAGCTTCTTCGTGAATTCAGATCTGTACAGGGAACTTGTACTTGGGATTCCAGAATGTGGAGATGAGTCCTGCCTCTTCCCTAGAGGTTAAGAAAATGTCTGAAGGCCTTAGAAAAGTTCTAATGGTGTGGCCAGCTGCTGATGACCTTGCCTTTGTGGGAGCCCCATTCCTTCTCATTGGCTTCAAAGTCATGAGGACAATGGATCATCTTCCAAAAGAGTTTGCTGTGGGTAGGTGTGACGTATTCCTGTATTACTCCTGAATTACGACTCAACTCTAGGAGTAAGTCCATAGTGTTCCTGGTTTATTTCAGTAATTCAGTATTACCCCCAGGTCCCTCCGTCCTCGACACCTTCATAATTACAAGTGGAGATGACCATCTCCCAACAGAAAAAAACAAGAGGAATGCTGGGACACTAATACTGCCCCTCCCCCCGGGAGTACATAAGCAGTACTTACCCAGCAGCCCTCCTGTTCTTTTTTTCTGTCTGTCGACAGAATGGATGGTGTGCTGGTGCTGCTCCTGCTGGGCTGGAGTGGCGGTGCTTCTCTTCTTCCCCCACCCGACTGCCTGGCTGTGCGGGAGCGGGGTTCCTGGACTGCCTCCTGGCCTGCCGGGCATGCTGGGTGTCAGTCTCTTCTTGGAGCCGGTGTTGTGATTGAGAAATTCCCGGCTTTGCTGTGTGCTGCATGCTCCTCCCGGCCCTTTGTGGCTGGGGCTGGAGTTCCCGGTTGCTTCCGGGTCGCGGGCTCGGCTTCCCGGGCCTGGCAGGGGAGCCGTGCCTCGCTGGATGGGCTCCTGATGTCTTCAGACCGACGGTGTTGTGGGGGCCTTGTTCCTGGGGTTGGCCCCCACTCCGGGTGAGTCCCGATTTCGGGATCCTTTTTTCCTCTGCCTTGCACACTTGGTGGACTGTTTTGCTGCTGCTGTTCGCTGTGTGGTCCCTGCCTGTTTTCTCTCTGTTTCACTTACGGAAAAAAAAAGTGTGTTAAGTATGGGCACTCCAATGAGTCTTGCATTTTGGATTTGTTGTGTGAAAGACTTCATCCCGCCAGGTGCTTGAAGCGGCGCTCCGGTCGCAGGCTAATTGCTACGCAGGACCGGGGGCGGGTACGGGACTAGTTATGTGGTACTGTATTGCCTACAGGACAACTGTGTTTCTTCCGTACTTGTGAGGTATGGGCGCTGTGTGTGGGACATTCCTGCTTTTTTCCCGTTCCCTGCCCTCTGTTCGGATGCATGGAGGCCTGAGTGTTGGAGCCTTTCTTGCTGTGTTTTGGACCTCTCACTGGCGTTTGCTGCTGCACCTTGACATTTCACTCAGGCATTTACTTCAGCTATGCCGCGATTCTTTAGTGTCTGGACACGGAGGTCTACATGTCACGGAAGGATTGCTCAGCCGAAAATTAACCTTGTTTTGTGCTGCTCGTGTTTTATTTCTGCTGTGGCTCCGAAGGTTATGTGTGTGCTGCGCATTTCTGGTCACTCAGTGCATTACATTTGGCCACCTGTGTCGTCTGCTCGAGCTGCCACTGTGCCGCTCTTTTACTTGGGTGTCCTGGGCGCTGTGCCTCCACCTTTACCTGGCTCGTCCTTTTTGCTGCTTTAAGGAATTCGGGGATTTGTGACCCTGGGATGCCTTCCGTTTTCTGGCGTGCTTCTGTGGCGTGGGGCGCTGGGGTGTCTATTTCCTGTGCTGCATTTGTTTATGTTTTTGTCTCAGTTGTGGTGGGGGCCTTGTTGTGTTCTTGGCCCCCGCTCTGGCAGTTTTCGCCCCACTTTTTTCTTCTTCTTGGTGCTGCGTGGCTCTGGGTTACGTGGTTTCCTTGTGCCTCTGGTGTCGCTGGCGCTCGTGGCCCGTGAGTTTGTGTCCGGCCGCTGCTGTCCTGATGTCGAGGGTTGGTGGGTCCTCTGTTGGCCTGCTGGGGCTGGTCCTGGGGTGCTGTCCTGCATTCCTCCACCTGTGTGGCTGGTTCCTGGTCTCAGGCCTTGCCTCGGGCCCGCTCCGGGTCTTGCTATGCTCGAGTGTTCCGAGGGTCTGCTCCCTTTGGTTCTCTTCTTCAGGGGGCGCCCCTGCTCTTGGCGGCTTTGTGGGCTTTCGCTCTTTCTGTTTGTGGCCTACCTCGGGTTGGCATGGGTTCCGGTCGCCTCTGTGGCGGCTGGTTCCTTTTTTCCCTGGCTCTCCCTTTGCTTGCTCCTGGGTTTCCCTGTGTTGTTGGGATTTCCTGCCTGCTTGCTTGCGCCTTGCCCTCTGCTGCTCTTGTTGCAGTGTCTCTTCTCTCTTCTTCAGCGACGGTCTGTTGGGGGTGCGTTCTGTTCCCCCTCTTCTTCGGGCTCCCTGCCCTGCCTGGTGGTGGGCCGGTGTTCCTGCTCCTCGGGCCGCTGCGGGGGTCCTGTGGGCCTCCCTGGTTCTGGTTGGCCTGCTGTGCTGTTCTCCCTCGGTTACCTTGCATCCACTGCGGGCTGGCTGTTGTGGCTTCTGCTCCGCTTGGGTGTCCTGGTTCTTCCCTTCCTGCTTCTGTGTGGTTGGTCGAGTTTTGGGGCTCCTGGTTCCTGGCCCTGTTCCTCCCGTCCCTTGGGCTGCGCCTGGTTCCTCTTGTGGATGCTTGCTGGTGTCTTGCCGGGGGCTCTTTGGGGTGCTCTACCTGCTCTTCGGTGGCTTATGCTGCCTTGGGTGCGGCTGTTCTGTTCATTCCACACTGCCTGCGCCTGTTCTCGTCTGTTCCCTGCTTGGTGCCTGGTTGGGTGCTTGCCTGGGTCTTCCTGATGGTGTGGCCTTCCCCTTTTTCCAGCCTGGGACTTCTGGTGTTATCCGGGGGCCTTTCTGTGTGCTTGTTCTGGATGCTTCTGCTCTGGCTCTCCCCGTGCTTTAGCCTTTGGCTTGCTTCTGTTGTTTCCTGTCCGCCCCTCCTGTTTCTGCCGTGGTGCCTGCCTGGTTTGGTCCTGGGGCTGGCCGATATGGCTCAGTTGGGGGAGCGTTGGGTTGTAGATCTACTGGTCCCTGGTTCTTACTCGAGTTTCGGCGATGTCTGGGAGGTTCCTTACTTCTGGGCTGGGGCCTCCTGGCTGCTGCCAGTTCCTGTCATGCCTCCTGTTCTCCGGGTTGGTGTGCTGTCCTCGTGCTCCGCTATCTGCTCCGTGGTTGGGCTTGGTCGGGCAGGGTTGGTAACTGCCTGGCCTCCAGGGGCTGCTGAGTGCTGTTGGCTGACTGGTCCTTCTGCTGTCGGGGGTGTTTGCTCCCTGGGTTGTTCTGGTCTCGTCTGGTTCCCTGGGTGGGTGCCGGTCTGAGGTTTCGGCTGTGCCTTGCCGCTCCTGCTTGTTTGGGCTGCCTTTTGTGCTCTGCTTCCTTGCTGGTGTCTCTTGCTCCTGGCGGGGTGTTCGGCGGTTGGGGGCGCTTCCTGATGGTTCCTTCTGGGCCTTCTCCTGTTGTTGGTTCTCTTCCCGGGCTTGTTTCCCGGATGTTGTGGGCCTGTTTTGTGTTCTCTGGCTATGGGGCCTTCTTGCTGGTCCTGTGTGGCCTCGGGAGCTGTCTCCTGGGTTTCGTGCTGTGCTGTCCTTTCAGCCTGCTCTGGGTGTGGTTGCCGGTGGTCTCCTGTTCCTTTCCTGGTTCTGGGGTTCCGGCTCGCTTGTTCCTCCCTTGCTTTCCTGGGTTTTTGTTCTCGGTATGGGTCTGTTGGGGTGCCCAGGCCCCCTTCCTCTTTGGTTGGGGTGCGGTTCTGTGGTGCTCTTGCCTCTGCGGGTTCCTCCCTCCGGGCTGCGGGTTGTCTGTGGTTTTCCTGCTGCTTGGTCCTCTGCTTTTCTGCTTCCTCGTGCTTCCGCTTTGGCCTTCTGTTTGGTCTGGCGGTTTTGTACTGGTGGTTCCCTTTCCTCCTGCCCTTTTGTTTTGGTCTGGGCGCTGTGTGGGCCCCTTCTGGGGTTTGCTTGGGCCTGCTGTTCCTCCTGAATGGTCGGGTCGCTTGGCTCTGGTCCTGGCTTCCTGGTTCTGTTGGCCTTGGTTGTCCTGTTTTTTGCTGTTGCTTGGCTCCTCTCCGGTGTTGCGGGGTTCGGGCCTTGTGGTTGTGGTCTGGGTGCTGGCTCCCTGGGTCTTTCTTTTCCGCTGCTCCTGCCCTTGCTGCTTGCCTGGCCTGGGTGTGGGGTTCCTGGGCGGGCCTGTGTCTTATGGGAGCCTTCTTGTGCTGCCCTCTGTGCCTGGTTGGGCGGCTGCTGGGGTTTCCGAGTTGCTCTGTGCTCCCCTCCTGCCTTGTGTTCCATCCCTTTGGGGCTGGGGTTTTCTGGGCTTGTGGTCGTTTTTCTCTGTTAATCCGACCTGGTTGAGTTTTCTTTGTTGCTGGTTTCCGGTCTTGTTGGCCTCTCCTTGTTTGGCGGGCTTTCGGCTGTGTTCTGGGGTTCTTCCCCGTCCCGGTCTTTTGGGTCGGGTTCTCGATCCTATTCGGCTCTTGGGTGCTTGTTGCTTCCTGGGCCTCCTCGGCCTGGTTTCCTCCTCGGGTCTTTTCTTTTTGGGAGTTTGGCCGTGTTTCTGGCCTGTGCTTCTCCTTCCTTTTTGGGCTGGGTGCTTGTGCCTGCGCTCTGTTGGTCGTTTCTTTCTTTGGCTTTCTTCCGGGTTGTCTCGTCTTTTTGGTGGGTCTGCCTGGCCCTGTGGGCCTTCCTACTGGTCCTGTCCTTGGCGGTCTTCTCCGGTGGGTTGTTTTGGCTGGTCTTGGTGTCCTGGTCCGGGTCCCGGTTGCCGGTTTCTCGGGTTGGCGGCCTCCTTTCTTTGGAGCCCTGGCCTATTTGTTTGTCTCCGGTCCTTGTCCCTGCTGTCCTGTTCTGGGTTGCGGGCCGGCTGTTTCCTGCGGTCTTCCTTTCCTCCTTCTCGGTGCTCCCTTGGGTGGCTACTTTTGTTGTGGTTTCCTGGGTGTGCTTGTGCGTGCGGAAGGCCGGGTTTTCTGCTTTGGTATTCTCCACTTGTAATTATGAAGGTGTCCAGGACGGAGGGACCTGGGGGTAATGTCCTATTACTTACCGGTAATCTTCATTACTCCGGGTCCCGTAGTCCTCGACAGCTTCATACGCCCCTCCCTCCCTCCCGGGCGGCCAGCCTTCCTGTCTGGGCTTGTTAGTACAGGAGGGCTGCTGGGTAAGTACTGCTTATGTACTCCCGGGGGGAGGGGCAGTATTAGTGTACCAGCATTCCTCTTGTGTTTTTCTGTTGGGAGATGGTCATCTCCACTTGTAATTATGAAGGTGTCGAGGACTACGGGACCCGGAGTAATGAAGATTACAGGTAAGTAATAGGACATTAAGCCAAAGACAGAGATGTTTAAGAAAAGAAAAAAAAGTTATTTCAGACGGAAAGGGAGTTTCCACCTTGGGCATAAGGCAATTCATCAGTCCTGGTCATAAATAAGATGAGGCAACCGTTGCTGTGACCTAGTGACCCCAAGGGCAGATGGATTCTCAGGTCAGTGGCTTCGAGGAGCAGAGCCAGTTGCGGAGCAGAGCCAGTTGCGGAGCTACTGTCAAAAATTATTCTCTTTCCCACCTGTAAACACTCTGGAACAACCACAAGTTTGATTCGCCTTCTTTGCCTTCCCTAAACTCAAAACGACCCCTCTCTGCAAATCCTTAAACTAATTGTATATCTTATTTTCCATCAAATGTTCTTCAAATACAAACCGATTTTTAGTTAATGGGGCACCGCCTGTGTTACAGCGTAAAAGTTGATTATTCTTTACAGGACACAAAAACTGAGAATGACCCAAAACTCTAATGTGCATGCTTCACACGTCTAGAAAAATAACACTGATACTGAGAAAAGTTGAAATGCCAGCACAGTAAAAGAGTGCTTAGATATGTGGAAATAGCAGGATTAATTGAAATAATTAATTTATCAAGTTTGTTAAGATCATAAGTAATCAGTTAATGAAGTCGGTATGAAAAATTAATCATGAAATGTGGCATCTCTATTCCTTTCATTGTAATGCACCATAACAAAATGAGAAGTGGTGCAAACGATTTATGCAATCTGGTATAGGACTGCACTTACAGTATAAGTGCTTGACATTATGAGAGTTTTAGATTTCTATAAAACAATTGAATTCTATTGATTTTTAGGAATAGTTTGCACATAGGTACTTTTGAAATTTTGGTAGTAGGCCATAATTAGAGTTGAACATTTTTATGCAATATTTACTGACGTTACAAATATTTCTATATATGATATGCCACATTGAGTTCATTATGCTTGAATTTAATTTTGAGTTTATTTTACTGCGTAAGAAATGCTATTTTTAAAATGCATTGAATTGTCTTTTTCCATAGGCCACATTATTTCATAACCTGGTGTAATGGACTTTTGTTACATTTTCTCAAATGTTGCTTTATCTGTTCTGTTTATGTAAGGTTTTTTAATCAACAAGACACTTTTCCTAGTACTTCATTGTGTATGAATTGGTGGTGAACTTGACCTCTTGACATAATCCACGAAGAGTAACAAAGTGAATAAGCTCTTTGTTGACTACCATGCGTGGACGTAATGGACAGTCGTTTCTCATGAGCAGCAATCACAAAAGAATAGGGATTAAGGCTACTATGCCCGCACTGGTACTGAAGTCCTGAAAGTTAGTATTTACTGAGTTGAAGGTGCAAATGGTCTGGTACACAATCCCCTAGGCCCCATTAGTTAAAAGATAAGAAACCTTAACTTTCAACATAAACTGCACAAAAAATGACCCCGCACCCTTCAATTATCATTACAGTATTTGTTCCAATTCAACAACATTATCTGTAAACTTCATTAAAACATTCTCCCAAGAAATTCAAAGTCAGATTCTTCAATTTGAATCAATTCTTTATTCACAATGATGATTAAAATGAATAGCCAATGCGTTTCATCCGTTACCGGACTTCTTCAGAGCTATACAAATACAAAACATAAAAAATTGCTATTTACAAAGTGCATTATGCGCATTTCAACATAAATATATTTACAGAAGAGAAACCAGATTTTTACCCAATAACATGTAGTCAATGTCTTATATATGCATTATAGGCCTTCTCATGGGAGAACGATCTAAAAAACAGCTATCAATGGTATTGATAAGAACAGCACTGAGAATGTGTAAATGAGTATCCTGTGATGAGTTTATTAACATCATGTAAATATTATAGCTGTTTTTTAGTATCCACAAACATAATAAAATACTTTGCCTCATTAAGAACCCTCTTTCTTTACTCTGCTAACAATGTTGAGGGTCTTTTTTCCCATTTAAGCACTGTAAACATATTTATTCCTGCCTTAGAAAGAGGAAATCTCAGACTTTTTAAGAGATGGAATAGACGGAGAAAAAGTGTCAATACAAAAACGTCACAGGTTTGTGGGTGTGCACATAGTTTTCACAGGAGCCCTGACCTGGAACATCCAGCACCTACTCTTAGCAGACAATTGACTCACACAAAATTGCATATCTGAGTACATTATTGCACTGGTGGAAACTCCCCTCATGAAATATGCTAATGTAGCTTTATACACGTAGAAAGTGTATTTGTACATGGACGTTGGACTTACACATGCAACTGACCTTTTAAATCAGTGCCACCCTCCGCAAACTCCTGTAAAGTTTACAACTCACTGACAAAAATACATTATGCATACAAAGATTTACAACAACTGCAGGGTCCACATACATACGTTTTTCAATTAATGGCATCCAGTGTTTTCAAAATATGTCTGTAAGAACAGAACAAAAGGAGGAAGAGTGTGGAGTGACTGCTGCTCTTTCTGCAGTGGTGAAATGTACCGTCACCAAAGGGGACATTTCTCCTTCTTCATGCTCATATTCACTTGAGGTGCTATCAAATAAAACACATTCTGGGGACGATTCACAAACTTCCCTTTGTAGTACATTTTGGATAACTAAAGTATTACTACTAGTATAAAACTTGCCATAATGTGAGATTCACAAACTGCATTTTTGTAGTAACTTATACTTTTGAGCACGTTTGCTACTTATCGGTATTCACAAACTGCACTTTTGTAATAACTAACATTTTCTTAATAACGTACGCTTGTGTTGTAAGTCGCTACCTCCATTACTTTATAAGGGAGCGTGTTGCAGTACCAGGGGTATTGCTGGACTTACTACAAAAGGGCAAATTACTACAAAAGTGCAGTTTGTGAATACCAAGAAGTAATAAACTTACTCAAAAGTGTAAACTTAATGAAAAATGTAAGTTAACTTTGTGAATACAACCCTTAGTAGTGTCAACACTATTCACTGTAGCAATCAAATCGTACCATGGCAGCATAGGCAGCCATTGTTCTGCTTACTTCTGCTGTTGTCTTTGGTGATTGGTTCAAAGGGACAATGACTGCTGCATGAGCTGCAGGGCCACAAGGGAACATTATTTTGCTACGCTGATACCCTCAGGGAAGTTGAGAATTGGACACTGGCCTCCCTCTAATGTACCCTCTCCATACCAAGCATCTATCCAATGACTCCGTCTCCAAATGGAAATGCATTTTAGAATTGGTTTTGCCACTGAGGCCCTGGCTGGAAGTCGGATATAACACGTATACATGTTTTACTAGGTTTGGAATTCATGGCATGCAGATTGAACAAACCTCTCTGCAACATATATACTAACCCAATGATAAATCTTACTTACATGTGGCTTTATGACCTACTGGATACATACCTTGCTCTAGACAGTCACACTGTAAATTATTGTAAGGTTATTTAGATCATTGACCAACAGGTTCCAAGCATGTCTGCTGTAAGTGCATTAACCACACTTACTCATATTGCTATTCAGTCGAAATATCGAGTTGGAAATGTCGACTTACACTAATATCGAGTTTTAAATATTGTGACACCAAAATATCGACAGCAAGAATATCGACTTTAAGGTACGAAATATTGATTTAAAAAATATAGAAGTCATTAATATCTTTTGCAAAAATATTGTTGTTTAAAATATAGATTTTGTAATTAGTGGTATGTATTTTAATATATATTTTAAATGTATGTGATGTATTTTTTGTATAAGTATTGTTTATGTAAAAGTTTTAGTACTTATTACTTTTTTTAATTATATTTTGCGTTTTTTGGTTCCATAGAGGGTTGTGGGTTTATAGGGGAATAGGGTCAGAAGTAATTTAAATATAATTAATGAATGAATATATTTTAATTTTTAATATGTATTTGAGATTATATCATGTTTATTGTGATTTTAACTTTGGGGTAAATGTTATGTCTGGTTTGTGGGGTTTGTAGGGGTATAAGGTGGAAGTAATTTATTTTGAATTCATTATTAATTTGTTTTCAATTAATATTAATTCATTAATTGACAATTAATTATGGTAAGTATGTAATTAATTTTAGATGCAGGCTGTGGGGTTTATAGGGGTAAAGGGTGGGAAGTAATTTATTTTTAATTAATTGTTAATTCGTAGTTAATTAATATTAATTAATTCATTGACAATTAAATATGGAAATTATGTAATTCATTTTAGTTGCAGGTTGTGGGGTTTTTAGGGGTGAGGGGGGGGAAGTCATTTATTTTTAATTAAATATTAATTAGTTGATAATTAATATTATTTAATTAATTGATAAATAATTAGGATAAATGTTTAATATTTTGTGTGGGTTTCGAGTTTATAGGGTGAAGGGCGGGGAGTAAATTAATTTTACTTACTTTATAATTAGTTGTTAAATACCATTAGGTATTTAATTGATAACAAAAGTTAATTGATTAATTAATTTCTTTACACTTTAATATTAAGTATGGATTGTGGGGATTATAGGTGTGAAGGGTGGGAAATTCATTATATTTTATGTGTTATAATTTGTGTTTTAATTAATAATATTGGTTTAATTGATAATTATGCAAATATTTTTTTGTTGTTGTTTTCGATGTGGGTTGTGAGTTATGTGGTGTTATAGGGTAGGAAGTAAATAGACTAAAGGGTCGAATCCGATTCGGGAAAAAAATCGTCCGTACGATTCTTTTCCGGAGCCCTCTCCGTACGAATCGTGAACATGCCGTACAAACCGACGAGTACGATCCGGACCGGGGGATGAGGATGCGATTCGTACGGTCCACGTCAGGTAAGGGCGATTCGTACGGAAAAGCACACATTCACATACACACCGTACGGTGCGTACACCCCATGATTGCAGGGGTACGGTGCGTACCCCTGCGATCCTGGGGTGTACGCACCGTACCCGGGGGGGGCATTCTGTACCTGTTTCGAGGCGAACTCTGCTTCTCTGGGCGTTTTTGGCTCCCGTAAAAAAAGCGTTGTACGGTGCGTACTCGACATGATTCGTACTTGCTGGGTCGGAAAAACCAGCCGCGAACCGTACTGATGTGGCGTACAGCGGATTCCGAGGGAGATTCGTACGGGGAGTTGATTCATACGACTCTGTCCGATTCGTACGGAGTCCTGCTTCTTGTATGAATCGTACTTCGTCGTACGTATGGGGGACGTTGCAGGGTACGATTCGTACGGGAAAAACGCTCCGTACGGCTATTCAGAGCAGTTTTTCCCGAATCGGAATCGACCCCTAAATGTATGTAATAATTAATGTTTTTGTGTTGTATGTATTGTGCGGTCCAGTCTTTCTGGAACGTTTTGCATTTGGGAATTCTAGTTTTGCTGTTTGAAGTGGAACATTCTTCTACCGGTTAGTTGTTTCCTGACCAATTGGGAGAAGTCAGCTCTTATCACTCTCCGAATTAAAAAAAAGGAGTTTCACTTAGCTGAGGTGTCCAGAGGTAATGCTTCTTAACAAGATTTTGTTAATAAATAATTTTTAAATACATTTTTTTATTTGTTTGAAAAGGTGTATTTTATTTTATTTAATATAATATTTGTAGGTATTTGTGATATGTATTTAACATTATAATGTGTTTTTATTTTTTCTATTTTTTTATTTGAAAAATATATTTATTTGTCTTATTAATATATTTATAATTTTGTATTTACTTAAAACAATTTTTTTTAATGATGATATTTTGTTTGTTTCTAATTTTGAACTGATTGGAGTGAGGATAGTCATTTTTACCCCTGTGCTAACCAACACTTTCCCTACTGTTGCACTGACTGGAGTGGGACTAGTAAATGTTATCCCTCCCCTATCCTATCCCACATTTTCCCTACTGTTGCACTCACTGGAGTGGGAATAGTAATTATTACCCCTCCACTATCCAACACTTTCCCTACTGTTGCACTCATTGGAGTGGGAATAGTAAATCTGACCCCTCTGTTATTCAATTACTTACCCTACTGTTGCACTGAAATAGTTTGATGTTTTAATTTATAATAGAATGTTTTTTAATAGATATTATGGTATTGGTATATGCAGCAGAAGCAGGGAAGTGGAGGTGGAGGGGCAACCCTTGAGAAAAAGAGAAACAAGATGAGATCCAAAGCACTGCTTTTTTAAAAGAACTGCCAGCTTGTTTGTTTTATACACTATTGGAACACTGTCTGCACTCATTGCCCAGCTGGGGATTTCGTTTACCAGGACACCAGCGTAGAGTTAAAAATGATAATGGATGCCATCCTCATTTTTATAGAAATTATTTTCACATGCATGGACTGTAATCAAATGCGTTAGATTGATGGTGGAAATTATTGCCGAAACGCATCTCTGAAGGCAAAAGGTGTTAATAAAGTTTGTTTTTGCCAAACCCACCCTTAAGTGACAGGTTTCCTTGAGGAAATGTAAAGGAGCATTGGTGGATAAAGGGAGAGTAGCGGTAGCGTCATTCATGAGCACCACCTACGATATGGAGCTGGAAGGCAGACTGCTCCAGGAGGAGAAAGCGTAGTAGCAACCATCCAGCCCCCGTACCTGTATCTGTGGCATACGTGCAAGACAGGCGCCAGGCGCTTGCCATGGCATTGAGAGGACTACAACCTCACGAGCGTGATCTGCAGGCACTTTGGAGTGAAGCCTGACTTCTGCCTGCCCGTGTCTTTCAAGACTACGAAGTGGGGCTCTGTGAGAATCAGGGAAGTGGAGGGTGAGAGGTAACCCTTTAAAAAAAAGAGAAACAAGATGAGATCCAAAGCACTGTGTTTTTTAAAGAACTGCCAGCGTGTTTGTTTTATGCATTATTTGAACACTGACTGCACTCATTGCCCAGCTGGGGATTTTGTTTACCAGGACGCCAGCGTGGAGTTGAAAATGACAATGGGTGCCGTCATAATTTTTACAGAAATGATTTTCACATGCATGGACTGTAATCAAACGAGTTAGATTGATAATGGCAATTATACCCAAAACGCGTCTCTGAAGGCAAAAGGTGTTAATAAAGTTTGTCTTTGCCACACTCACCCTTGAGTGACAGGTTTCCTTGAGGAAATGGGAAGGAACATTGGTGGATATATATACTTTATAGTTAGTTGGACATTTCACTCGCACAAACCAGAGAAATTCTGCTGTTATAGTTAGTTCAGCTAACTATAACTCACGCCCCCATAATGCACTGCTGATGACGTCACATATTACATCATTTATGACATGGTCAGTGACATCCCTGATGACATCACTGATGACATATCATATGACATCACTGTCATCCAGTGACTGTGGGTTTCTGTAAAGTTTAAATATGTTTTATATATATATGCCAAGGTGTATTGAATAATGAGTGGGTGTATAAGTGTCTCAATGGAGGATTTAGTAGGTGTGTGACTGACTGTATTAGTGAGTGTTTAAATGTGTCTTACTGAATGCATGGGTTAGTGACTAAACTGTGTGAATGTCTGTATCAGTCTGTCTATTGTTGTGTAAGCTGCTGCATGGGTTGGTCACTAGCTACATTAGTGTCTATTTGGGTTATTGATTGGTTGCCTGTGTATTTGTGTGGGAGGTGTGTGACTGTGCATAGATGTGTGAGTGGTTGATTCACTGGGTGTATGGGTTCAAGAGTGCATATGGAAGCAGCTGTATGAGTGGGTGAGTGTCTGTATGGGTGTATTGGTGAGTGAAGGGATGTCTCAGTGGTACATGTCCAAGTAACTACGTATGTAAAAGGCAGTGTATGTGAGAGTTGCAGTATATAAATGACTATATGTGAGAGTCAGTGATTGTTTCTCCTTCTTTCTCTCAGGCATCGAAGGATGTGAATCAGGTCTGTTGTCTGCTGGATGTTTTTGGGTTCCTGATAAACTACAAGAAGTCCTCCTTTCAGCCCTCCCAGTCTCTGAAGTTCCTACGGCCCTCTTCTGGATGGATCTGGGGATGGTGTTCCTGTCTCCCAAAAGACAGTTGTTTCTGTTCAAGCATCTCTTTTGGGTGCTGTCCCATTTTCAGGTGTCTGCCCCATTCTGGCTGCAGAGTCAAGGGGAGATGGCCTCCACTCTGCATGTACTCCCCTGGGCCCACCCCCATTTGTATCAACTCTTGCATCACCTGCTGCAGCACTAGGATCCTGCTTCTCAGGTTCACAATGCTCTCATGTCTGTGACACTAGAGAGTCAGGAAACCCTTCTGTGTTGCTTGCCTCCGTTCAATCTCTCCGGGGGTTTGAATGTCAATCCTCCTCCCTCTGTGGTCTTATCAACGGATGCCAGTGGCACAGGGTGGGGAGCAGTTCCAGAAGATTCCAAGACCCAGTACAGATGGTCCTGTTTAGGAGCTCTCCAGTCCTTGAACTGAAGGAAATTGATGGTGGTTTGGCAGAATCTTCTTTGGTTCTTTCCCCTCCTTCGGAGCTGGGCTGTCTGTGTTCAGACTGACAACCAGGCCATTCATGCCTATGTCAACCAGCAGGAGGGGATGCGCCGCTCTTTGTTTCTCCTTTCCTGGAAGATTGGCCTGTAGGGCTTAGAGGAATGCCCTCTCTCTCTCGGCAGTCTATCTTCTGGGAGTATGGCGAATGGGCCTGCAGGTTCTTTGAGCAGGGTGTTCCCCACGTCAGTAACCATGTATCTGTCACCCCTTTTATTCGGCAGATTCTCTCCAGGTTCCGCCTTCCCTGGCTGGATCTGTTTGCCTCAGAGGAGACGGCCCATCTTCCTCTGTTTTGCAGCCGTATTCCCTCACAGTTGGCCTGAGTGATTGATGTTTTCTCCATCCCATGGTCCCAGGGGCTCCTCTTTGCCTTTCTCCCCTTTCCCTTGATTCCCCGGGTCCTCAGGATGATTTGACTGGGCCAAGCAGAGGTTCTTCTGGTTGTTTCAGCATGGTCCCGGATGCCCTGGCTTTCCCTTCTTCGGGGGTTGGCAGCGTGTACCCATTGGAGGTTTCCCATGCATCACTCTCCGCTGCTTGCTCCTTTTCTGAGCAACTCCTCTCTCCTGCACTACCCGCTGGGGGTATGCCACTTGAGAGGTTGACCTTGTTGGTTCAGGGTTGTTCGCTTGAGGTGGCACCAGAGCAGCCAGTTGTCTCTAAGTCCTTCGACCCTGAAGTCTTACGGTTGTCATTGCAAGAACTTTGACTCTTGGTGTCATGGGAAGGGTCTGTCTCATGCTTCCTGTGATCCTGTCAGGGTGTCAGACTTTTTGAAGGATGGTTTTGTCTCCAATCTCCATGCCCTATGGGCCGCCATTCTTGTGTTCAGGGGTTCTGATGTGACTTGAGTATCTCCCTTGGTGGCTCGTCTTTTGTGGAGTTTTTTGCTTTAGCGTCCTGTTTCCCACTCTTCAGTCTCCACCTGGGACCTTACCTTAGTGCTTCAGGCATTGACGAGTCCTCCGTTTGAGCCCCTGGTTTCCGTTGACCTTAAGTTTCTTTATGATAAAATTATTTTTTGGGTGGCAATTTCTTGTGGTCGACAGGTTGGTTAGATTGGGGCTTTGCTGGCTTCTCCCCCTTTCTTGTGTGTTTGGCTGGACAAGGTTATTTTATATCCTAGTAAGTTTTTTTCTGCCCACAGTCTTGTTTGACTTCTACTGTCAGCAGGATATTGCCATTCCTGTTTTTTTTCTTACCCGGTCTTCTCCTGAGGAGGAGGTTCCCCAATCTCTGGATATGTTGAGGGGCCTTCGCATTTACCTGGATAGTACCTGTGATTTTAGGGAGGTGGATTCCTTGTTTCTTACCTAAGGTCTTCTGGGAAGGTTCTCAAACCTTCTTTGTCCACTGTGACTCGGTGGGTGAAGTATGCAGTTCTCTTGTCTTGCAAGGCTGTTCACTGCCCTCTTTCCTCTTCTGTCCAGAAGTGGCCAACTTGAGGGGTTTCCTGGGCCATGTTTAAGGGTGGGTCACTGCGTGACATATATAATGCTGCTACATGGGCCTCTCCCAACACTTTAGTTTCCCACCACCATATTCAGTTGGGGATGGTAGCATTTGCTGCTTTTTGTGCTCATGATTTGTCTGCTGTACATGGTTTGTTATGTAAACTGTATTTTGGCAATAAACTGTCCTGTCTGTTTGCTGCATCCTTGTAGTTTTGTGTTTCACCATGCACTTGGATATAGGCTCATGTGTAAGGAATGGGCCGGGAAGATGGATGAGGAGGTAATGCCAGGTTCCTCTCCAGTAATCTTTATTACTCCAAGTACTGGTCTTCCTGTTCCATTCATGAGCCCATCACTCCTTCACTGGTTTCAGTTTATGGTGATAATTTTGTGTTTTTTTCCTAGGGTTTCTCTGGTATTCTCAGCAGTGGCGTAGCTAGCCACCTTGCCACCCGTGCCGGTCCCAGGGTTTTCCACCCATAGCGGCCGTAAGAGCGGGTGGGTGCTGGTGATATCCCCATGATTGCCCCGCGCCAAACGCATAAAAGAGCGGAGGGTGGAATGGGGGCGCTGCCGACCCCAAAACTCGTGCCGCCCAGGGCTGACTTCCCCCTTCCGCTCCCCCTTGCTACGCCGCTGATTCTCAGGCAGTCCTGGTGACGTCCTTCCCACTATATGCATGCTGGGTAGGCAGCCCTATATTGGGAGAAGTATTTGGCCTCAGCTATGTAATAGGTTTCTATGGAGAAGACGATCTGCTCATGTGTAAGGAATAGAAAGGGAATACCAGGACTCAGAGTAATTAAGATTATCGGTGAGTAACCGGGCATTATTAATATCATAGCTAGAACAGTAGTTTTATTACAAGCCTTTAAGCCTAATCACAACACTCCTTCATTCAGGGCTGTTTGATGATAAATAGGTCAGTTTTTGTCACAAATAGGATCTGACCAAAAGCATCAAAGTTAGTGCAAGAAACATTATAGTGAGATAAGAGGGCTTGTTCAGTAAAAGGTACTTCAGTTAGGATACAAAACACGCACCACCAAAAAAAAACATCACCACGTTTCAATAACACAACAGTAATTAAAACAAACACTACATGGCAACATAAAACACAAAACAATAAAATACAGTAACACAAAAATATGACAAGATGACAAAACACACAAACACGGCAACAACTAACACATCGACAAAAGAATTACAAAAAAACAAAACGTCAAGGCAATACAAGATAATACAAAAGCTTTATAAATAGATTTAACACATATTAAATCCACTAACAAAGCACACATTCGTCAATATTTTCTTGGTGCTAATCTCATAGCAGAACATTTTCTTCCATTTTCGTATTAAAAGGTTCGAAGAAAGACCCATTTTTTTCAGCGAGCTTCTAAACGTGCGGAAACACCTCCACACTACAACAGACCTAAAAGACAAGACGACAGCATCACAATAAAAACAAGTATTTGAAAGGCTAATCGGCCTTGGTTTAATGTGCTGTGGCATAGACAAACTGACATCCACAAATGGTATATTTGATCATTAGCACATTAACAGGAAATATGGACTTTACCGATTCTTGTAGCACATATATATATATATATATATATAGGCATTTAACTAATTCTGGTGATAATAGTTGCAGAACCTGACAAACACGATAAATGACCTGATTAATCCTACGAATAGGTGTTACAATTATTTGAAACAGTACGGCAAAACCCTAACATAGATGTTGGCTGGTAGGAGTGTCTCAACTTTGCTGCCATGGGTATGAAAAGGGTGTCATACGCCATTTAGATGTCTAAAGTCAAAGAAAAATTGAACACCCACTCGAGCATCCAGCATTGTTCCAATAGCTGCTCAGAAATAACTTTGAATGTCATTAGGTGAATGGAGGGTGGAGTGGGGCTCTAGTTCCTGCTAGACTGTGTATGCTGATCCGGCTGGGGTCACGTGATTGGAGTGCCGAGAGCCCTGGTCAGAGACTTTTGCAGCAGACTTGTTCTAATGATTCCAGCACAGAGACAGTTAGTGCCTGGAGGTGTAGTACAAAGTGTTGTGTCTTGGAGGGTGGGTGGCGGGGGTTCAGTGTCTAGGAGAAGAAGGTGGTGATAGTGTCCATTTGAGCATCCAGGGATAGTTCGCTGTCCAACACGTAGTCAAGCTTTTTAATGGAGGTGGAGCAAATTACTAATTCGATAAGCCAAAAGTTGGAAGTCGAATCTGCCTCTCCAGCTGCGCTCATCAACCTTAAAATAAAAGATTAAAGGATAAAAAATAATTATCTTTACAAAGGTAAAACCAGCCAAGATGCCATCTACAGCAGGATGGGTACAATCTAAAGTAAAATTCAGACACCTTTATTAAGAACTATGACAAGGCTAAATTGCACTCTGTAAGGGACGTGAACTTTTAGGGCAAATGGCTGCTCGAGTTGTATCGTGTTGAGTGGTACTTCAATCTGAGGTTCCGTGAAAATCGTTATGACGTTTTGGGCATTGCCGAATATGGACGAGTGTGGTATCTATGAACCGTAAATGACGAGTTTAGTAAGTGTACGCGGTATCGCCATGCTACTCAGAAGAGTTCATCTCATTTACAGGTTTTTCCAATGAACCCTCGAGTTCCATTTTAGATACGGCATCCATTTTGTTTCTTGCCCTCACGTAGTCAGCGAACAGGCAACTGTCCGCATCGTGACCTTTTGTTCCCAAGCTTCACGGAAGAAGCATATGCCTTTTCATGCGTCTTTTATGAGTAGGGGGAGGACACTGCTAAAGCAGTTGCCTCCGCTCGAAGGTGATTCTGCCGTGCCGGTCTATTGTTTCAGCCTCGCACGTGCTGGGATCAAGCCCTTTTAAGCTACGATTACGCATCCAATATTATCCTCACACTCTCTCCTCCCTGTTGTCTGACTTCCCTGCAGCTGTTCTTGTCTCTTTCTCTTGCTTATTTACAACTCAAGTGGAATGTACCTAATGGTGGGAAGATGTGCTTTTACAGTTGGAACTGGTGATGTTAATGTAATTATGTTCCGGGGTTCTGAATACATGAAAGCGATCCTTTTGAATTTTACTGTGGGAACTGAGCTGTAACCTTTTGCTTACATATTGTGCAATGACAAGATCTTGTATAAAAGAGAGTGACCCACAAATGCAATTTGAAGCAGACTCTTGGAACCTACACTCTGTTGTACTTCTCATGACTTTTGCATCCCTGCAGTAATAAACGCTGACCTTTGACGCCGAAGGAAGTCTCCCGTGTCTCTGTCTTTAGTGCGCCAGAACAGGTATCCCACGAAGGTTTTAGGTGTTGTTCCCTGGCACCGCTGGGCCTTAAATAGTCCAGTCCTTCAGTTGGCGCCCAACGTGGGGCGACATCGGCGGTACCGGTCCAAAGCCTGACGATTGTGAGGAACTTTGTGTGAAATCTCCGAGGAAAAGGTGCACCCCGCTTCATCGATCCTGTTGTCGAAATAAGTGGTTCGAAGATTTTTCCCGCGAAGATTCCCGCCTCCTGACGGCTGCGATGGACCGATGCCCTAACTGTCGACCTGTTTTCGACGCCTGGCGTAGACCTTTCGTACAGCGAGACGATAGACGGGCCTTCCTGGTGACGCCATTGAAGCTCTCAGTTAAGTATTTGTGGGCCGCTCCCAGTCCTTAGTTGTTGTTTCAGCTTGTTGAAGCTTTGTTGTTTGCATGGTTCCATTGCATTTGTGGTTCTTAGTTGTTGGTTCTTAGTTGTTATTTGACAGTTGCAATTGCCAAAAACCGAGGGTTTTGTCTTTCACGAAGATTCAGTACTTCGGTAACCCTTGAAGTTTGATACTAGGTTAGTGTGCACGATGCCTAGCCATAGTGGTTTTCTTGGTTTCTTTAAATGTTGCAACAAGGATTCCCGGTTGGAGGACTCGTGTCCGATACCTCCAGTTGGAACTCCGATATATGAGCTCTATAGTCGACATGGTGTGGGCCCTATTATATATAATAAATATTGGGTCCGTTACACGAAAAAAGATGGTGTCCTTAGTTGGCCACCGCACGGAAGTTTTGAACTTGCGATTTTAGATAATCTTGAAGCTAAATTGTTTAAAAAGAAAGCTAGGCCAGCTATGTTTGATTCCTTTCGGTTGTGGCGTAAAGAGGCCAAGCAGAAAGAAATCAAACAGTTTAAAAAGAATCGAAGAGAAGGTATCGTTCCGATAATGCAAGTTGTACAACAATGTCAGCGAGATAAAGAAGAAAAAGAAATAGAAGTTTCCACTAGACTGCATCACATGAGGATAGACAAATGTAATCCGGTTTTACCAACTAGTCAGGATAAGAAAGAAGAGGATTTAAAGGAGGATCCCTTGTTAGCGTATTTGATGAAATCGCCACCTCCTTATGCACAGGGTGCTACAGCCCCTGTAGTTCTTCCTGTAGTTCCGCCTGTTGTTCCTCCTGTTGTCCCTCCTGTTGTTCCGGCGGCTGCGGGTCAGCCCGTTTTTGGTCCTACGTTTGTCCCACCACCTGTCTCTATTCCTACTGCTCCTTTGCCTGTACCTTCTCAGCCTCTTGTCCCTGCCACCCCGACTATCTTGCCTGCTTCTGCTGTGTCTGCCGTCACTTCAAACGTTGTGGCTCCTGTTCTCCTTTCTCCTTCTGTTCGTAATCGTATCCCTAACACTGTTGCTACCCTTTATTCACCGCTTTCTGGTCAGTTATTTCCATCCGATACTTCTGAAACTCCCCAAAGACGGAGTCAGATCCCTAGTGGAAGGGAAAAAGAGACGTTAGTGACAATGGCACATAGGTGGATAAGACATCCTGCCAACTACCCTCCACGCATGGTTTTCGAGACGTTTTCTCAGTTTAATGAGCCGACACAGAGATTCGTGTTCGAAGAAATGTGTAACTTTTTGAGGGAAGAATGGTATAATGACAATTTAGATAACGTACCGCCCGATATGATTGAACTTCAGAGTCAATTTTCGAGCGGTATGATTGTAGGTGGCGATGTACGACGTGCCTTAGAGCGATTGTTATCCTTTAGATCCACAGTGCCTTCTCGCGTGTCATTTAATGATGACGACTTAGAAACTTGGAAAGCGGCTCCTGGTCAGTATCCTATGAGAGAAGTTCCGCCAGTATACATGCCAGGTGCTCCTGCTGCTAATCCTCCGATTCTTCCACATTTCCAAAGAGTTTGGATACACCTCCCATGGAAGCGATCAGAAGTCTTGCAGGTGAAACAATCTTTGCCTGATCCACGCAAGAATCCGGCGGGTTACTATAAGGAGTTGTCCCAATTGGTAGATGCTACTATTATGAACCTTGCCGACATCGACATGCTGTTCGGTAATGTTGTGCCACAACCGGTTTGGGCGAAAATTCGTCAGGAAAATCATGCGAATGAGTTAGGCGGTGATTGGGCTGCACTAATAGCAGCTGATGGCCGACAAGTTGGTGGGGCTAAGCCTGAGCAGTTAATTACGGATCTACCTCAGAGAATAATTACACTTATGAAAACTCTCATGTCAGCGATGAGGGTGAACTGGGATAAATTATCAGCTTGTAAGCAAAAGAAAGACGAGAGTGTCTCGGACTTCTTTACTAGGTTCGAGGAAGCATTTGTCGATCATAGTGGTCAGGATATGAGCACTGAGGGAGGTCAGCGGTTATTCGTTGATAAGTTCGTGTTAAATTTGTTACCTGAACTATGCAACAAATTGAAGAATTCAGAAAGTGCATGGGCTGTTTCAACCACTGCACAGATATTAGCGACGGCTCAATATTATGAGAATAGGGAAAAAGAAGAAAGTGATCGTGTAGATAAGAAAACGAAGGAGCTCAAAACAAAGGTTTTGTTGCAGCAAGCGTATCCTCCACGTTCAAATCAAAATGATTCGCAACAGCAATATGGACCACAATAGCAAAACTCCAGAATACAGTCACGTCCTGACTCCTCTGACTTCAGATCTATGCTTGGGTATAACCAGTGTGCATATTGTAGAAGAGAGGGACATATAAAATATGATTGTCCGGCTTTACGTGATCGCCTTAATGGTGTATCGGCACGAGGGGGTCGTGGTGGTCCTCAACAAGCATCTCGAGGTAGAGGCCGCGGTACCTTTCAAAATCAGACTGAGCGCCCTAATACGTCCTCGGACGCGATTAATTGTTTTGACCAGCGAAATGTAAGGTCCGATAAATCAGCGCAGTATTATGCGGACGACTATTACGTTGAACATGAGACTGTTGTAAACGATCGTTACTAGGACAGCCACCGACAGAGAGAGGGAGTAGTATCAGTTCCGGTTGATCAGAGTGGGCCTTACGTCGCAGTTGCTACATCTGGCGTAGTTGAGCCTTTTCTGTTAGACACTGGTGCGACGAAAAGTTCCATCATGCATTCGAAACTCCCTGGCGCACCTTTGTCCGGCTTAACAAATGTTTCCGTTGGATTCTCTGGAGCCCCTGTTAGCAATCCTGTCTCTAGCCCTTTACCCCTTACAATTGGCCCTCATGAGCTGGAGGCTCCATTGATTCTATCTACTGGTTGTGGTGAGAATCTTCTGGGCTTGGATTTGTTAAAACGGTTATATGCGACATTGTATTGCTCTCCTGAAGGAGTGGAGCTTACATTAGGTCGGAGAGTAATCTCTCCTATGTACTTGTCGATCGATAAACTCCCGCCGGAATTGAGCTCCCTTCCTGCGTCTCTATGGGCCACAGGTCCCAATGACGTGGGTCTCTTGGACATCCCACCTTATATGATCAAGCTGAAACCAAATGTGCGATTGCCACGTATACCTCAGTATCGTATCTCCATTGAGGGAGAACGGGCGCTATTAACAATTGTACACGATCTGATCGAAAAGGACGTCATTGAAGAAACTCGGGGAAATGTGTGTAATAGTCCTGTGTTACCCATTTTAAAACGAACTGATCCATCTAAACCTCCTGTGTACCGTTTCATAATCGATTTGAGAGAAGTAAATAAAATCGTGATTCCACAGTTCCCCGTGGTCCCTGATATCACGACTTTGTTGACCCTGATTCCAGCGTCTGCCTCCTGGTTCACGGTGATCGACCTAAAGAATGCTTTCTTTGGTATTGCTGAGGAAAGCAGAGACCTATTCGGATTCTCATTAGGTGGTCGCAGTTTTAGACTGAAACGTGCACCACAGGGCTATTGTGAGAGTCCGTCGATCTACAGTCAAGCCCTTAAAAGTCAACTTGATTCATTTGTATTACCGACAGGCGCAGCCTTGATTCAGTACGTTGACGACCTGTTGGTAGCTGCTGATACCGAAGATATTTGTAAAACTGCTACAGTATCGTTGTTGCGGCATTTATGTGACTTACATCACAAGGTGTCACCTTCCAAGCTGTAATATTGTTGCCAAGAAGTAACCTACTTAGGTCACTTATTGTCAGAAGAAGGGAGAAGGTTGACCCCAGAGAGAATTGCAGCGATTACCCGAATGACTGCCAAAAACTCAGAGAGATGTACGTGCCTTTCTAGGTATCACGTCATACTGCAGACAATGGATCCCAAATTTTTCACTATTGGCGAAACCATTGTTAGCTCTCACCTGCAAGGATGTTCCGACTCCTTTGCCATGGACTGAAGAGTGTCAAAAAGGTTTTTCTGAATTACGTGATGCGTTGTGTTCGGCTCCTGTGATAGGTACTCCTGATTACAGTAAGCCATTTACACTGTACGTTCACGAGAGGGATGGTTGTGCGTTGAGTGTTCTGGCGCAACAATTTGGTGACAAACAGCGCCCATGCGCATATTTTTCTTCGACCTTAGACCCAGTAGCTAGAGCTTTGCCGAGTTGTTTAAGAGCAACAGCGGCAGCTGCGGCGTCCATTCGACAGTCCGCAGGTCTGGTCATGGATAATATGCTTACGGTGATGGTTCCGCATGCAGTTGACACTCTTTTGAACCGAACGAAAACTCAACATTTGACGAGCGCAAGGTTGTCTGGGTATGAGCTGACGTTACTGGCTAGTCACATACGGATAAAACGGTGTAATGTGTTGAATCCAGCAACATTATTGCCGATCAACACGGAGTCAAGTGATGTAGCACCACATGACTGTTATCTGAGAACTGAAGAAGAAACGAAGGGTCGTATTGACCTAAAAGATACTCCATTGGTAGATCCCGATGGTACTTTGTATGTTGATGGTTCCTGTTTTAAGTTACCGAATGGTGATGTGACGACTGCGTATGCTGTAGTGACTTTGAGTACGATTGTGGAAACTGCGAGATTAAGTCAGAATTCGGCTCAGGCAGCTGAGTTGATTGCCTTGACGAGAGCGTGTGTGTTGTCTAGAGGAAAACGGGTGAATGTGTTTACAGACAGTCAGTATGCTTTTGGTGTGGCACATAGTTTTGGGCGATTGTGGAAAGAAAGAGGATTTTTTACGTCGCATGGTACGAAGATTCAGCATGGACAGCTTGTGAATGACCTTTTAGATGCACTTACATTGCCTAAGCAGGTGGCCATAATTAAATGTAGTGCACACCAAAAAGTGACAGATGATGTTGGTCATGGTAATGCGTTTGCAGACGAAACTGCTAAAGAGACAGCTAGAGATCTGACAAATCGAATGTACGTTGCGAATTCGGTAAGATGGCCAGCCGAGACTAGCATGTGTGAGGACACAGTTGAAAGTGTGAAGGAAATACAGAATGAGGCCACTGAAATGGAAAAGACTAAGTGGAAAGAAAGCACGGGAAAGTTAGACGAGAATGGATGTTGGGTTGACTTGTCAGAGAAACAGAGATGGATGTTACCGGATGCATATGTGCTTGCTGTTGTTACAATGGCCCATGGCACAGCACATATTAGCTCGAAGGGCATATGCAAGTTATTGTCTCCTGTATGGAAGAATGATGGGATTACTAAATGTGCAGAGAGAGTGGTTAAGAATTGCATGGTATGTTTGATGCATAATCCCGGTAAGGGCACCCCCACTCCACCTGGTCATTTTGCCCCTCCTACATGTCCTTTCGAAGTTATCCAATTGGACTTCATCCATATGGAGAGATGCAACAATTTGAAGTATGTTTTGGTCGTAGTATGCGCATTCTCCAGATGGATTGAGGCTTACCCTCTTAAGGATAATACTGCTCTATCCACAGCTAAAATTCTGCTCAAAGAGTATTTCCCCAGGTACGGCATGCCTCGGATTGTATGGTCGGACAACGGAAGTGAGTTTGTGGGAAGTGTGATGAAGAGTGTGTGTCGTGGTTTAGGAATATCCCAGAAATTTCATAGTGCTAATCATCCTCAGTCAGCAGGTTTGGTGGAAGGATATAATGGCACCCTGAAATTGAAGCTTGCTAAAATCCAGGCAACGACTGGTTTATCATGGCCCGACGCTTTGCCTCTAGCTCTCTTATCGACCAGGGCTACTGTACACTCTCGAGTAGGGCTTAGCCCATATGAGATTGTGTTCGGCCGTCCTGCGAACATTTGGGGGGTTCCGAGGCCTAAAGAGTTTAACAGACTTGAATATCCAATGTTGATTGATTATCTATATGATCTGACTGCTAAATTGAGTTTGATTCATCAACAGGTCTTTGAGGCTCTGCCGTCACAAACAGAGGGTCCTGGTCATCAGCTCCAACCAGGGGACTGGGTCCTCACCCGTAATTTCGGACGAAAACGTCACCTTGAGCCGAGATTTGTGGGACCCTTCCAGGTGCTACTAGCCACGAGGACGGCGGTTCGGCTGGAGGGACGAAAACACTGGGTGCATGCCACCCACACCAAGAAGGTTCCGCTTCCTCTGCCGGCAGACACATGGATACGTAAAGGTTTTTCCTCGTCTGAAACTGACGTTCCCCAGCGCTTTGTCCCATTTAGCGAAGCTCAGCCCATAGGGAACACTTCAGTTTTATCTGACACCCCTGTTGATTCCTCTCAAACAATTTCCTTTCCTTCATCATTGGAGAATTCAAGTACTGAACAATTGCCTGAACAATCGAACACTCTTTCGCCATCCAATCCACTGTTTGAAGATCAGACTCGACCCGGAAGAAACCGATACTTTCTTCGTACACGCAATAAAGATGAATAAATGTTTTTATTATTTTGATTTCAAAATACCCCCTCACATTTTGCCTTGACCATTGTGGACATTTTATTATGTATGTATTTCTTTTCCAGAACAGCTAGGAGACGTATATAAAATTGAATATTTAACTGATTAAAACCTGCCATCTGGGTTGGCCGTAGGGCCGCGCGGGTACTTCGTTCTGTTTAGCAGTTATTGACATTAGGTCAATTTCTTTTGTCGATTTCTGGGAACTCCTGGGAATTGATAATCGCTACTCAGAACGAAGTGCGTCAAGAACGTTGCGGACGGTTGTTAGAGGATGGAGTTCTCCAAGCTGTCGAAGCTAGAGGAAAAGACGGCGCAAAGATCTAAATTGTACAGCACATTTCGAACAAAATGTTTTTTATTACAGGTTTTCATGTTGTTCCTAACTGTTTCTATGCTGCTGGTGGGTGGAGTATATTTTGGTTTTCAATCATTACTGCCTTCTGCCTTACCTACCTCTCCTCATGATCTAAATTTCGTCTCTACTGTTTCTCCACATTTTTTTCAATTTCACCTACTGCCCCAACATGAGCAAGTCAGACGTGCGGAATTTAGAAACAATTCCTTTGTGCAACTTTTGCATCAGCATCAGTTGGTGGTAAATACTACAAATTGTTGGGTGTGTGGGCTAATGCCACATACCATGGACAGGGGCATATTTGGTTCTTCCGTACAGCCCCCAAGGGTCAGCTCGGGCATTCCAAATCATGTTCCGTAGTGCACTAGATTCCTACCCCCATCGAGAGCCACGCTCAGCAAGCTTTGGTCCTGGCCCGTACCATAAGTCTCTGGCGATAGCGATGGCTGATCTAGATAGAGACATTTTTGATGCTTCGCTCATCCCAGAGGAGGAAGTGCAGGCCTATAAGTACCTTAGTGAGGCTGAGTATAGTATATCAGTGGGTGATAGGCAGCTTAAAAGCTCATCTCCGATCTGGATTGTACCTCACCTAGGCCACTTTTGTCTGCAAGGTCGTGGCCGAAATCCAAGAGCCCAGCTTGGGAAGAGTGCTTGTGTGGATACTTACGTTCTACCGATGCTCTCTTCCCCTGTCTTTCTGACTGCCAAGGGTACCTATTTTGTATGTTATGACCGAGCATATACGTGGTTACCTCATGACTTCTCAGGTACCTGCTATATTGCAAATCTCTTGCCCCCGACTTTCACTGTTGCTGCCGACTATCACAAAATCAGAATTGTGAGAGGTGTCATTAGTAAAGAGGATACTTCCGGTCAAGAAGCAGGAGACTTCTTCAAGGGTTTTCTACCGTTTTGGGGCCCTATGGTCAATAGCAGAAATCTGAGACAGTTAACTCGTGTAGTAGAGTCAACCGCTAACATAACTGCAAGCGCCCTTGGTAATCTGACAGCAGAGCTTCAAGCGGATAGGCTTATGACGTTACAGAACCGTATGGTTCTAGACATTGTTCTAGCAGATAGAGGTGGTGTGTGCAAGGTCATCCATTCGAGCTGCTGTATATTCATACCGGATAACGCTCCAACGGTTTATCAAGCCATCTCCAAGTTGCACAAAATCTCGGAGTCCATACACGTGGACGAGGAAGATTGGACGCTTCTAGGATGGTTTTGGGGTCTAATGTCGACTTGGGGTTGGAAGATTCTCATGGTTATAGGGGTTGTTGTGACGTTTCTGTTCACGTTTGTCTTTGTGTACAGTGTGGTCCTGCCTTATGTGGCCTTTGTGCTACAACGTGTATAAGAAGGCCATCTGTTACCAAAGAGGCATTGATGGATAGAATTATGTTCCAACAACATCTGAATGATCTGATGAGAATCGAGATTGACTCCGACTTCGACTAGTTCTTGCCTACATGAGGGCAAAAGGAGCGTCTGAGGTTCCGTGAAAATCGTTACGACGTTTTGGGCATCGCTGAATATGGCCGAGTGTGGTATCTATGAACCGTAAATGACGAGTTTAGTAAGTGTACGCGGTATCGCCATGCTACTCAGAAGAGTTCATCTCATTTACAGGTTTTTCCAATGAACCCTCGGGTTCCATTTTAGATACGGCATCCATTTTGTTTCTTGCCCTCACGTAGTCAGCGAACAGGCAACTGTCCGCATCGTGACCTTTTGTTCCCAAGCTTCACGGAAGAAGCATATGCCTTTTCATGCGTCTTTTATGAGTAGGGGGAGGACACTGCTAAAGCAGTTGCCTCCGCTCGAAGGTGATTCTGCCGTGCCGGTCTATTGTTTCAGCCTCGCACGTGCTGGGATCAAGCCCTTTTAAGCTACGATTACGCATCCAATATTATCCTCACACTCTCTCCTCCCTGTTGTCTGACTTCCCTGCAGCTGTTCTTGTCTCTTTCTTTTGCTTATTTACAACTCAAGTGGGATGTACCTAATGGTGGGAAGATGTGCTTTTACAGTTGGAACTGTTGATGTTAATGTAATTATGTTCCGGGGTTCTGAATACATGAAAGCGATCCTTTTGAATTTTACTGTGGGAACTGAGCTGTAACCTTTTGCTTACATATTGTGCAATGACAAGATCTTGTATAAAAGAGAGCGACCCACAAATGCAATTTGAAGCACCTACACTCTGTTGTACTTCTCATGACTTTTGCATCCCTGCAGTAATAAACGCTGACCTTTGACGCCGAAGGAAGTCTCCCGTGTCTCTGTCTTTAGTGCGCCAGAACAGGTATCCCACGAAGGTTTTAGGTGTTGTTCCCTGGCACCGCTGGGCCTTAAATAGTCCAGTCCTTCAAATCATCTCTAGCTGTAATACACCATTCATTGACAGGCAGGAAGTTCTAGGCATGCTAAAAAGCAGAGTTGTCAATCAATCAATCAGATATTTGTAGAGAGCACTACTCACCCGTGAGGGTCTCAAGGCGTGGGGGGGGTGGTACTGTTCGAATAGCCAGGTCTTGAGAAGTCTCCTGAAGGTCAGCAGGTCCTGGGTCTGCCGTAGGTGAGTGGGGAGGGTGATCCAGGTCTTGGTGGCGAGGTGGGGGAAAGATCTGCTTTCGACAGTCGTTCTCTGGATGCGTGAAAAGGTGGCGAGGGCGAGGTCCGTGGAGCGAAGCTGGCAGCTCGCGGTGTAGAAGGTGAGTCGTTTGTTGAGGTAAGCTGGTCCGGTATTGTGGAGTGCCTTGTGAGCGTGAGTGAGGAACTTGAAGGTGATCCTCTTGTTTATGGGGAGCCAGTGCAGGTCTCTTAGGTGAGCTGTGATGTGGCGGGGGATGTCGAGGATGAGGTGTGAGGAGGCGTTCTGTATGTGTTGTAATCGTTTCTGGAGTTTGTTTCTGGTTCCCGCATAGTCCAGTCTGCTGCTGACGAGTGTCTGGGTGACTGTCCTTCTGGTTCTGGTGGGGGTCCATCTGTAGATCTTGCGAAGCATGCGGCGGGTGTTGAAGCAGGAGCAAAAGATGGCCTTGACTTGTTGGGTCATTGATAGCGATGAGTCTAGGATGAACCACAGGATGTGTGCGTGGTCGTGGGTGTTGGTGCGGCTCCCAGTGTGGCCGGCCACCATAAGTCGTCCCAGGCGGAGGGGGTGGAGCTGAGGATGAGGACCTCCATCTTGTCTGAGTTCAGTTGCAGGTGCCTGTTCTTCATCCATTCGGCGACTGCCTTCATTCCTTCGTGGAGGTTGTTTTTGGCAGTGGCGGGGCCCTTGGTGAGGGAGAGGATAAGCGGGGTGGCGTCGGCGTATGAAACGATGTTGAGGTTGTGCGATCGGACAATGTTGGCGAGCAGTGCCATGTAGATGTTGAAAAGGGTCGGGCTGATGGATGATCCTTGGGGTACGCCGCAGATGATCTTGGTGGGTTCAGATCGGAATGGAGGGAGGCGGACACTCTGGGTTCTGCCGGCGAGGAAGGAGGTGGTCCAGTCCAGGGCTTTGTCACGTATCTCTGCATCGTAGAGGCGTGTGCGTAGGGTGTGGTGGCAGACGGAGTCAAAGGCGGCTGAAAGGTCCTGGAGGAAGAGGGCCGTGGTTTCGCCGTTGTCCAGCAGGGTCCTGATGTCGTCGGTGGAGGCGATGAGCGTGGTTTCAGTGATATGGTTTCTGTGGAATCTGGATTGGGATGAGTCCAGAGCATTGTTCTCCTTGAGGAAGCGGGTCAGTTGCTTGTTGACAATCTTCTCGATGACTTTCACCGGGAACGGGAGTAGGGATATGGGCCAGAAGTTCTTGAGGTCCTTAGGGTCTGCCTTGCGTTTCTTGAGTAAGGCGTTGATCTCAGCGTGCTCTCCGGGACGGTGGCGGTCTCAAAGGAGTTGTTAATAATCTTCCGGAGTTGGGGTGTGATGATGGAGCTTGCTTTGTTGAAGATGTGGTGCGACAAGGGGTCGGATGGAGCCAGAGTGCATGTTGTTCATGATATTGAAGATGTCGTCATCATTGATGTAGGTCCAGGAGTGCAGGAGGTCGGTGTGGCTGGGGTCGGTGGGTCTGCGGTGTTGGCGGTTGTCGGTGGGCCTTGTTGTTGAAGCTATTGTGGATGTCTGCGATCTTGCGGTAGAAGAAGGTGGGTAGGGAGTTGCAGAGGTCTTGCAATGGCAGGATGTCTCTGGATTTGGAACTGGGGTTGGAGAGTTCCTTCACGTTGTTGAAGAGCTCTTTGTTGTTGTGTGCATTGTTGTCGATGTGTTCCTTGAAGGAAGTCCTTTTGGCGGTTCGGATGAGTTGGTGGTGCCTGTGGATGGCTTTCTTGTGGGCTGCGTTATTTTCCGGTGTCTGTTTGTGGTGCCACTTCTTCTCAAGTCTTCGGCAGGTCTGCTTGGAAGCCTGAAGGTTAGCGGTGAACCAGATAGCTTTTCTGTTGGAGCGTCTGTTTGAGGGTTTCTTGATCGGTGCGAAAGTGTTGGCGCAGTAGTCGATCCATTGCCTGAGGTTGCGGGCGACAGTTTTGGTGTTGGCGGTGTCTGTTGGTGGGTCTTGGGCGAGGGTGGCGATTAGCTGGTCTTCGGTGACTTTGTTCCAGCTGTGGCGGGGTGTCCATTGTGGGTGGTGGTGCGTGATGGGTTTCTCAAAGGTGAATTGGATGCAGCGGTGGTCAGTCCAGTGGAGTTTGGTGGTGTGGCCGAAGGTGACGTGGTTGCTGGGGGAGAAAATGGGGTCGAGTTTGTATCCGGAGGGAGTGGGTGGGAGTTGTGACGTGCTGTTTGAGTCCGAGGTTGGCAAGGTTGTCAATCAGGGTGGTGGAGTTTCTGTCTTTGGCGTTGTCGAGGTGAAAGTTCATGTCTCCGAGGAGAATGTAGTTCGTGAATGCGAAGGCGTGTGTGCTGACGAAGTTGGTGATGGATTCACCGAACTGTGGCCGGGATCTGGGGGTCTGTAGATAAGGGTGCCTCTGAGGGTGGTGTTAGGATTGATGTGGATCTGGGAGTGCAGGTGTTCGGTGGATCTGAGGGTGTCTTCGGTGCTGGTCGAGATTCTGAGGGTCTTCTTGTGGTCTATGGCAATTCCTCCTCCTGCTACGTTGGTGCGGTCCCTGCGGTAGATCTGGTAACCGTCCGGGATAGCTATGGCGATGTCGGGCACTGAGGAGGTGTCCAACATATGTTGAGGAGGACTGCATATGTACTAGTTATTTGAGATATTCACATAAAGTACACAGATTGTAACTAAATGTAAATTAGTTAATCTGTGGGTAGAAGGACGGTGTATAGATAGACAGATAGATAGATAGATAGATCTATAACATGCAAACAATGGCTGAAAGGGACTGCAAGTCCAACACTGCTCAGTTGCAGTCTGCCAGCCCGAGAGGAGGGGCCTAGCTAATTGCCGCGCTATATTGGATTAAGGACTCCATTGGGCGTGTGATGCACAAACAATACTCGGAGGGGACTGCAAGTCCCATAATGCTCTGCTACAGTCTGTCAGTCCCAGAGGAGGGGCCAAGCTGATTGCAGTGCTATATAGAGCTGAAGGACTCCCACCAAGGCCAGGCCAAGACCAGGCCTGTCTTCATGCATCATCACCCATTGGAGGCTGGGTCAGGCCAATTTTCTTTCTTTGGTGAGTCTTAACATTATTATTGCCAGAAATTATTGAAGTATCATCGTTCCGTCCTTCTTATTCCCTGCATACACTCGCCAGTGAAAATTTTTGACACCGGGGAGGCTAAAATGGGGACGCAGAAAATGGCAGATGGGAACAAGTCAATGGCACCTCTTCATCCTTGAGTATTGGCACCACACTTGATTCATTTCTGGGCAGAGTGGTAGGAGTTATTGCAAATGAAATCGACTTGGTGAAGAGATGATCATTTTTGGAACAAGGTATTCCTTCTCCTAGCACACTGTCTGCCTCTCACTTTGAAGCCACTAGTAACCCAACAAAAATGTTTGCACTAGCTACTGACCAGCCTGAAAGCATGGTCAAAGGCAGTGTTGATCTTAGTCGAGTTCCACAAGAGCTCTCTAAGGCTCCTATTAATTTACCAGAAGGAGGCCCATCCGATAAAAGTAAACAATATATAAGGACTACTGGGTGCTCCAATAGTCGATCTACTGATAAATACGTAAAAACTAAAGCAGAAATGGTCCAAGGAATTGCTAGTTACAGTGTTTCATCTGGGCTACCTAGTTGTGCTTGTTGCGCCAATTATGGGGTTGCGATATTGTACCAACTGTTTAAGAAACGTAAGGATCTAATTCAAGCCAGCATCACCCCCTGAGTAGAAAAAATCATGAGTCTAAAATAGGCTGTCTCAAAACTCTCCAGTGCTACCTCCACATGTAAAACTGTGCAGGAGGCTATGATTAATCATATCACAGCTGCTACCATTGCTTCTATGGAGAAGGTGGGTCATAGTGGGCTCCATTCCTCACGGTCCGAGGGAGCCAGAACAACCATCAACTTTCAAGTATGGGTGAAAGCTCCGGGTTAACTCAGTCAACTGCCAAAACTGTTACTAATCAAAGCAGTGAGACTCTGGATCCTAGTGTAAGTAATTTGTCACGAAGCTCATGTACCCCGATTGTCAATCCGCCTTGCATTCATCTCCCGAAGGTAGGCCGAATGTTGTGGTCCTAGCCAATATACCCTGTCTACCCCTAGCCAAGGTGGAAACTTATGTTAACCTGAAAAATAAATTCTGCCATTGGCAGAACAATATAGACATTGGATATGCAGACTACAAAGAGATCTTGTTTGTCAGAAGTGTGGGTTGGCTCGGTCCCTCAGGTAAACAGCTGACTAGTGATTGTGTGGTAATTAACTTTAGTAACCCAGTTCTTGATAAGCACCTAATTGTGCTGCACTCCCATTAAGAGAATGGTTTCATTTAGGAACAACTGTATAACTGCTCTACCACTAGGTTATTTTTATCATCACTTAGCTGGGTTTCCACCAGTGAGGAGGGGTTTATATGTTAGTCAGGAGGTCTCTGAGGACAGACCCCTCCCTCCAAGTCCACCTAAATCTAACAGATTAAGTACCCTATTCAGTATGGAGGAACTGAATTTGTTGGGGTCTGACGAAATGGAAATGGGGAGTGTTGAGGCGAATGTTTGCATTGACTCGCCAGTCACAGAGGACCAGTCTGTTGTCATGGGTCTATATCCTGTGCCTCAGATGTCTATAATATCTTGGAACATTGCTGGATTGAAGTCTAGACTAGAAGATCCGAATTGGTTCAGCCTTAGTAACATATATGACACTGTAATGTTGCAGAAAACTTGGGGAACAGGGGACTTTACTGGGATCGGTATGAATCCTTTATCATGCCAGCTACATTTAAAAAGGTTATCAGTGATTTTAGGGGGGGTTTCAATGGCAAGCTCTGCTTTTGGAATACGTTATCCGACCCCTTTATGTGGAAGCCCCAGTTGTGTTTGGTCGTTTGGCTGACAATAGAGGGCAATCACTCAAAATATCTGTTGGCTATGAATCTCTGTAATTTGGCTGAAATGGGGGGAAATCATCCCGACCTTTATAGGTTGGAGACAGCGCACCATTATAGACTATTTGTTCCTGTCAAGGGATTTCATTACTTATGTAGGCAGGAGGGGTACTATCACCAGTGGTTACAGTGACCATAACCCTATAGAAGTGTTTTTAAACTGGCCAGCAGGACATAACCCTGACTTGGTAAAATGAATTGACAACTTGGCCAGTAAGGATAATGGCCTCATACTCAGATTGAGGACTGTAGATATCCCTTCTTTATTAGCTGATGTTGCAGAAGCAACCCTTGGTTTGATCACAGGCCATCTACTAACTGAAGGTTATCCACCACTGAAGGTAGTTACTTCCTTTGAAACTTTAAATAATTCTATTACATCCTTTCTTACAACCAAGAATAAATGTATAGACACCATCAACCCAGTATGGTTTGACAAAGGTTGCAGGGATGCCAATAAAAACCTTATGGATGCAGTAAATGCCAGGCCCAGTGACCAGAATAGTATAATTGAAGCAAGACATTATTATAAGCTAGCCATAAAAACAACCTAAATGGTCATCAAGGAGGAAGCGTGGAATGGACTATTAAGCTCTTACAAAGAAAAAACCCTAAAAACTTTTAGGCTATTGCTAATGACCAGCAGAAGTCCACTAACATGTGTGATTGTATGGGCTCACTTATTAGTGCCAAGAACTGATTGACGATTTCAAGGATATTTACTCTTTGAGGAAAAATGTTCCCCTGAGTCTCATGAGTCAGCTATTTCCTTCCCTCTAAACAATGGATGTGATCATGATGAAATAATAAAAGCTATCTCCTCTAGTCCCTCAAATAAAGCCCCACCACTGGATGGGGATCCCATGGACTTAAATAAAGAAAACATCAACCTCTGGGCCCCCATCCTTAACGCCAAATGTGTTGCAGCGCACACAATTTAATTTGTTTTATTTATTTATTTATTTACCTAACTCCGATCTGCCCTATGCCGGAGTTTACTACGCTCCACCCTGCCCCTCCCCCGCCCCGCCTCACCCCACTGCCCCGCCCCACAGCACTCCCTACAGGAGCCGCTACTGTGAGCCCCATATACTAAGACGGCCTCCTACGGGGCCTATCAAAACTATCTTTATTTCAGCCCAGAAAGTCAACCTAGCAGTGTAAAAAAGATATTGTGTTGATTTTCCTGACGCAAATTAGTTATCCACTAAAATGACGAATGCTATGCTGAGGTTTAAAATAAATTCCCTTACATAAAAAAGATCAACCACTGTATTAATTGTAGTGACATTATTTCTGTCAACAAAACTTCTTATGCCCTTTGAAAATATTAACATTTCTGAGCTTTAGGCATAAACACAACATCAAATATGGCACTGTTCCGAACATGTTCAACGTCAGCTGCGGCATAGATATGGCTACTGTAATCAGTACATTCACATTCATTAAGATTCTTGGCCTACAGTGCAGCTTCCTAAACTAACATTTCACTGCAGTATTTAGGAGGAAAGTTAGAATGAGGTTGAATTTAATAGACTTAGAGAAAGATTGTTTTTTAAACACTTATTTTATCCTGCTTATGTGTGCCATCACAGAATTAACAATCGCTCCTAAGGCAATTCAGAAAGCATCAGCAGAGATAGGCTACTATACGCACAGATCAATGAAACACTTGTACATACATGTCAGAGCTGTGACTACCTAGAGGCGAGCTGTTATATTTTAAATTCAAGATCTGTGGATAGAACGCCAACCATTAGATAAATACATAACCTAGGAAATGTATATCTAAAATAAAAGTATGTCTTAACAGCGCAAACGGCTAAACAATAGCAGATCTCTTTATTTTTATTGAATTTCAGATAGGGTTAGAGACCACTTGGGCAATTTTACAGTCCCTCACAAAGGAACAATCCGGAAAGAGGAAGGCATCAGCGGAGCAGTAATGAGATTTGAGAGGCGTCAAAGGGGCACATAGATAGATGAGAAGTTTGTTACTTGCTGATAGGAAGCATTACTGAAGAGATGATCAAGTGTTCTGGCCATGGCCAGTAAAAAAGGGCATCTCTAAAGAGGTTCCGGGTTGGAGGCGTGTCTAAACAGACATATCTTCTTTAGTATACAAAATAATGAGTCTGCTCCGAATTTAGTATTTTTGAGAAGGGGGGATCTACTTTGCCATCAACCCACAGAGGAAGGAAGTCAACACCAGTTTTCTGAGGCAGAGGAAGATCTGGCTATGAGAAGCACACCAAAACAGTGCAAAAAAACAACAACAAAAAGCACTGGCACAAACATTGCGAAAAAATGAGACCACAGCCCACATCAAGTACTAAC
Source organism: Lissotriton helveticus (assembly GCF_964261635.1). Lineage (NCBI taxonomy): Eukaryota > Metazoa > Chordata > Amphibia > Caudata > Salamandridae > Lissotriton > Lissotriton helveticus. The sequence goes on along the minus strand of NC_136068.1, from coordinate 798,522,080 downwards.
TGGCCACTGCAAAAAGTAAAGTAACATAAGATCATGTCCCAGGTCTACCATTGCAGTTTTAAACTGCCAATTCGATTTTACAGCATCATTTCTTTGCTATGCCTTGAACTCCCCTTTTATTACATATACGTCACCCCGAAGTTAAACTCCAGGTAGCCCAAGGGCAGGGTGCATTGAAATTAAAAGGTTGGACATGCACTTATAAGTTGTACATGTCCTTGTAATGAAAAAATAATAAACTTTATTTAATTACTGTGAGGCCTACCTCTCCCATAACGTAACATTGGGTTGACTTATTACATTTAATAGATGCTAAAATTTATTTGGGAACAGGTGAACATTTTGTGTTTGGTTTCTGAAAAATAATAATTTTAAGCCCTCTTTAATGCTAAAGTCAGAATTAAGGTTACAATTTTGAAAATGCAAATTTTAGAAAGTTAAAAGCAAAAAGAACAGATGATGGATGGAATGCTGGACAAATCAAACTTTAACTCCCAGTCACAGATCTGTGTTTCATCCCTTGTTTTTTGCTCACCACACCAACCCAGTTTTTACCTACCCATATGCAAATCAGTCTTGACCCTGCTCTCTTTGGGAAAAGTTCAGCCCAAACTGCCAGGCCAAGTCATCCCTGGACAGGAATCAAGCATTCTGGGACCGGTTCCAGGGTATCACCCCATATCAGCCAAGCTAGCTTGAATCCAGTGGCACATTGAGCATGAAACCTACGTCTGGACATACCCTGACCACATAGAGCGACTAAAATAAAAAACAAACTGATGATGGATGGAATGCTGAACAAATCAAACATTCACCCTCAGTCACAGATCTGGGTTTAATCAATCTTTTTTTAGCTCACCACTCCACCCCAGTATGGTCGCAGCCATATGCAAATCAGTCTTGACCCTGCTCACCATGGGAACATTCTAGCCAGAACTGCCAGGCCAGGTCCTCCCTGGACTGGAAACAAGCATCTTGGGACTAGTTTCAGGGTATCACCCCTCATCAACCAGTTTAGCTTGAATCTAGTGGCACAGTGAGCACAGTACCTACCTCTGGGCATACCCTTCCCACTTAGGGCAACAAAAGCAAAAAAGAACAGATGATGGATAGAATGCTGATTAAATCAAATATTCACCTGGTCACTGATCTGGGTTTAATCTATTGTTTTTTTCTCACCATGCCACCCCAGTTTGGACCGAGCCATGTTCAAATCATTTTCGACCATGCTCTCAATGGGGAAAGTCAAGCCCAAAGTGCCAGGTCAGGTCCTCCTTGGACGGGAAACAAGGATCCTGCGACCTGTTTTGGGGTATCACCCTTCATCAGCCAGGCTAGCTTGAATCCAGTGGCACAGTGAGCCACAGTGAAAGTTGGCGTTTTCCAGCCCTAGCTATTTGGTGCCTGCAGCCAGTTCCTGGGTCACATGACTTTGTGTAGTTGGCTGTTCAGCTTTGTTTATTCCTCCCAGAAGCCACACAGTAAAGGAATTAGGTGTTTCAGGAGGGGCCATTACTGGCAGGATGGGGGGCAGAGCTGGGCACAGTCCCACTTGCAACTGAATAAATTGTGCCCTGCCTTCACACAAAGGACTTGTCACCCCTGCATTGTTCATGCAGCTAGAGCCAGGAGCCAGGGAAGGGGAAGCAGAAAACGTCAATCACTTTGAAAGGAATTCTCTAGAAACTTCTCCTACTCCAAAGAAGGCACCAGGTATAAGAATAGGACCCTCAGAACCACTCTTCCTTTCACTTTCTGGCCCTGGGAAGAACTCTCAGCCATGTACTTCACAAGACTCTCTTGCTGCACATGAAAGGACTGCTTTGTGCCTGGAGCCTACCTTGAATCCTCAGAGGCATGCCCTGTCGCTTGAGGCTTGTTCCTATGCTTCAACCCAGGACTGCCATAGTGACTCCATGGGTTAGTTGGCTGGAGTCCTAATCAGAGCCAGCGGGACAAAAAAGGCTCCAACCATCTTGAACCAGCACCTTGACCCAGCCTTAGTGAGTCCTAACTCCCAATTGGTTCCACTCCAGTCCTGGACCCTTGCTAATGGTGCAAAAGGTGCCCAGATAGCCAAAAGCAAAAATGTGGGACTTTTTTTGTCTAAAATCTGCTCTGAGAACCAAGAGGAGACCTGGGCCATCCTGCTCATCTATCCACACAAGGTGCATCACTGGTCAGCCTGACTTCGCGGCAGCTCCTGTTACATTCTTCTCCGTAACAGCAAATCTTGTTCAGTGGTCCTTCGCCAAAGGGGTATCCGGCCTTGTGCAACGCTCATTTACTTAAGTCTCCAGCTTTGTCCCACTGAAGATTTTCATCTTACAAAAATGCGTCTAAGCCCAATTGTGAAATTGTTCACCACAAGTTTGTCCAACAACTTCCTGACAACAACGCCTCCTCCTCAGACACTGCCTGCATCCTTTCCCCACTAAACTTTACCTCCTAAGATAACTTTTTTACTGGAATTTCTTCTAAGTCCGAAGGTAAGCATTAACCAGACCCAATCCACTCTTTGTAACCGAGTCATGCTCCATAGCGGTCTGCCATATTACTTCAACTTTATTCGGGTTTCGGTTGGTGCTTTGATCTTTTAGGCACTAGTGTTTTCCTAAAATTAAAAAAAAATAATAAGTCTGGTTCTACTGATTGGATTTTTGTCATTTTGGTGTCAAATAATTGATTATGATGTACTAAAGTAGTGTGCCTTTTTTCTTGTCTTGTGTTTTCACTTTATTACTGTTTTTGTGCTGTATAGATACTTTACACATTGCCTCTAAGTTAAGCCTGACTGCTTTGTGCCAATCTTCCAGTGGGTTAAGCACAGGTTAATTTAGTGACTTTTGTTGTTTACTCTAACCGGAAATATCGCTGTTGCTTGAGCAGGGTTATCACCCCACTCAACCGACAGCCAGATTTCTCACAGTGCCCAAAGGGAAATTAGCACTGATATAACAATCAAGCCACTTCAGAAACCACTCAGAGACAGAGCCTCACTCATACTGAAGTGAGAACAGAACATCACATCCCAGAGACAGAGGCATGTTACAGGAGAGTAGGGCCAGTCTGCAGATAGTGCAGACAATGGTTATAGGAACCTCAGTTGACTGTTGTGTATGTGAGCAGGGTACTTCTCGGTGTCACCTGTGGCCTGGATGGTGCCACACAACAGTGTCCCTCTGAGGGTGCTCTGAACCAACCATGGGGAAAAATATAGTAAAACAGAAAGATGGAGGCGACGGGCCCGGAAAAAAATATATAAAAGTACAGCACTGGCTCACCAGTACCTAGCACTAAAGAGGACTATTCTTTGGCAAGTGTGGACATTGTGCAAGAGTAAAATGCTGTCACTCATAGTAGAAGACTAGCAATGGGTGAAGCGTGCTGGCCCTTTGCCTTTTGCTGCATGCTGACGTAGATGAAAGCGAAATGTGAATGAGTGATGAGTAGAGCACTGGATAAAGAGGGCTGACTGAGAGTCCCTCTATGTATGCATGTATACAAGTGCATTTGCTTCAGAAAAACAAAAGGCCTTGGCTAACGCTAGACCTACAAACCATCCCAAGAGACCATACAACAGGACCACAAACAGCTAAAATAAAGGACCCACACACTGACCTGTCAGACCAGCCAGTCTGGCACTGGCTTCCTTCCCTAATGGCCAGTCCCACCTTCTCACTCTGACCTTTGACAGAACCGGACGCAGTCTTCTGAACAAAACTTTGGGCCCAGCACATATTTGTATGCAAGTTAATCACTGTTGAAGCCTGATATGGAGATACCAGTAAAAAGTAAATTAACCTAAACTGGACCTAAACCCTTCAATATGGATTCATTCATTTGAAAACTTTAAGTTTTTTGCAAGTGGCATATACATGCACTCTTAAACATTGGGAAGGAAGCGGGTAAAATATGGAACAAATGGATGACAAGAGGTTCAAATGTAAGATGTTTTAAAGGTAAAAACCTTTTGGCATATCTTATATGAGCTGCGACCAAAGACAATCTGTTGGTACAGTTTTCATGCAGAATTCGAGCTTGTCTCTTCAAAAAACTTGCACAAAGTTAGCTGCAGTAGTCTAATTTGGACCTATTCAATGTTTGCAAAGCAGAAATTTAATCATCTCTTGAGATTAAATCATTGACCCTTCCCAGGCTTCTGCTGAAGACACAAATATGTCATCCGCTGTATGTGGGCTGCAGCAACAAATCACTGTTTGATTTTAATCCTTGACATTTTACAGTAGAAACATAATCAGTTTTCTATTTAAAAAGACAGAAGTGCTTGATTTCCTGTCAGTGCTCCCTAGGCCTAATCAAGCTATATCAGCATTCATTTCAAAGGCTTGATGTATCTTGGATTGTGCTTGCTATAAGAAGCTCTTAAATTAATATTGTCAACCATTGCATGACTTCACATACCCTTCCTCACAAAAGTAAAACCTAGCTTCTGTTAATTTAATCTACGACATAGAAAATGGAGTAAGTGAATGGAATGGTTTCCTTAAGGCCTCAAGACTAATTCAATAACCTACAAAACAAAGACAGTATCCGTCTGCCTACACAGAAATCAGTGCACCTGAGAAAAGATTACTGTCTCGAAAGACTCAAGCTCTTTCTCTTTTTTATATACAATCCTCACTCACTCTAATAGTGACATGCTTCATCATCAAGCTCAAGGAGCCTGTCAGGGTGTCGGTCAGATCGTAACCCATACAATAAAGGCGGTGCTCATCTATCCACACAAGGTGCATCACTGGTCAGCCTGACTTCGCGGCAGCTCCTGTTACATTCTTCTCCGTAACAGCAAATCTTGTTCAGTGGTCCTTCGCCAAAGGGGTATCCGGCCTTGTGGAACGCTCATTTACTTAAGTCTCCAGCTTTGTCCCACTGAAGATTTTCATCTTACAAAAATGCGTCTAAGCCCAATTGTGAAATTGTTCACCACAAGTTTGTCCAACAACTTCCTGACAACAACGCCTCCTCCTCAGACACTGCCTGCATCCTTTCCCCACTAAACTTTACCTCCTAAGATAACTTTTTTACTGGAATTTCTTCTAAGTCCGAAGGTAAGCATTAACCAGACCCAATCCACTCTTTGTAACCGAGTCATGCTCCATAGCGGTCTGCCATATTACTTCAACTTTATTCGGGTTTCGGTTGGTGCTTTGATCTTTTAGGCACTAGTGTTTTCCTAAAATTAAAAAAAAATAATAAGTCTGGTTCTACTGATTGGATTTTTGTCATTTTGGTGTCAAATAATTGATTATGATGTACTAAAGTAGTGTGCCTTTTTTCTTGTCTTGTGTTTTCACTTTATTACTGTTTTTGTGCTGTATAGATACTTTACACATTGCCTCTAAGTTAAGCCTGACTGCTTTGTGCCAATCTTCCAGTGGGTTAAGCACAGGTTAATTTAGTGACTTTTGTTGTTTACTCTAACCGGAAATATCGCTGTTGCTTGAGCAGGGTTATCACCCCACTCAACCGACAGCCAGATTTCTCACAGTGCCCAAAGGGAAATTAGCACTGATATAACAATCAAGCCACTTCAGAAACCACTCAGAGACAGAGCCTCACTCATACTGAAGTGAGAACAGAACATCACATCCCAGAGACAGAGGCATGTTACAGGAGAGTAGGGCCAGTCTGCAGATAGTGCAGACAATGGTTATAGGAACCTCAGTTGACTGTTGTGTTTGTGAGCAGGGTACTTCTCAGTGTCACCTGTGGCCTGGATGGTGCCACACAACAGTGTCCCTCTGAGGGTGCTCTGAACCAACCATGGGGAAAAATATAGTAAAACAGAAAGATGGAGGCGACGGGCCCGGAAAAAAATATATAAAAGTACAGCACTGGCTCACCAGTGCCTAGCACTAAAGAGGACTATTCTTTGGCAAGTGTGGACATTGTGCAAGAGTAAAATGCTGTCACTCATAGTAGAAGACTAGCAATGGGTGAAGCGTGCTGGCCCTTTGCCTTTTGCTGCATGCTGACGTAGATGAAAGCGAAATGTGAATGAGTGATGAGTAGAGCACTGGATAAAGAGGGCTGACTGAGAGTCCCTCTATGTATGCATGTATACAAGTGCATTTGCTTCAGAAAAACAAAAGGCCTTGGCTAACGCTAGACCTACAAACCATCCCAAGAGACCATACAACAGGACCACAAACAGCTAAAATAAAGGACCCACACACTGACCTGTCAGACCAGCCAGACTGGCACTGGCTTCCCTAATGGCCAGTCCCACCTTCTCACTCTGACCTTTGACAGAACCGGACGCAGTCTTCTGAACAAAACTTTGGGCCCAGCACATATTTGTATGCAAGTTAATCACTGTTGAAGCCTGATATGGAGATACCAGTAAAAAGTAAATTAACCTAAACTGAACCTAAACCCTTCAATATGGATTCATTCATTTGAAAACTTTAAGTTTTTTGCAAGTGGCATATACATGCACTCTTAAACATTGGGAAGGAAGCGGGTAAAATATGGAACAAATGGATGACAAGAGGTTCAAATGTAAGATGTTTTAAAGGTAAAAACCTTTTGGCATATCTTATATGAGCTGCGACCAAAGACAATCTGTTGGTACAGTTTTCATGCAGAATTCGAGCTTGTCTCTTCAAAAAACTTGCACAAAGTTAGCTGCAGTAGTCTAATTTGGACCTATTCAATGTTTGCAAAGCAGAAATTTAATCATCTCTTGAGATTAAATCATTGATCCTTCCCAGGCTTCTGCTGAAGACACAAATATGTCATCCGCTGTATGTGGGCTGCAGCAACAAATCACTGTTTGATTTTAATCCTTGACATTTTACAGTAGAAACATAATCAGTTTTCTATTTAAAAAGACAGAAGTGCTTGATTTCCTGTCAGTGCTCCCTAGGCCTAATCAAGCTATATCAGCATTCATTTCAAAGGCTTGATGTATCTTGGATTGTGCTTGCTATAAGAAGCTCTTAAATTAATATTGTCAACCATTGCATGACTTCACATACCCTTCCTCACAAAAGTAAAACCTAGCTTCTGTTAATTTAATCTACGACATAGAAAATGGAGTAAGTGAATGGAATGGTTTCCTTAAGGCCTCAAGACTAATTCAATAACCTACAAAACAAAGACAGTATCCGTCTGCCTACACAGAAATCAGTGCACCTGAGAAAAGATTACTGTCTCGAAAGACTCAAGCTCTTTCTCTTTTTTATATACAATCCTCACTCACTCTAATAGTGACATGCTTCATCATCAAGCACAAGGAGCCTGTCAGGGTGTCGGTCAGATCGTAACCCATACAATAAAGGCGGTGCCTGCGCAGGTGCCCCCCATAGGGATTATGGTGTCGTTTTCTGACAGCCTTTCCAGGGCGATCCGACCACCATGGAAAGGCTGTCGGAAAGGGACTTTGGGGGACCATAACAGGACACAGTCCCTTGTTGGCCTTATCTATATGTGGCCCTGGGTGCACCTGTGGTGCCCCCACAAACATCCATGCACCTTGTGTCAGGCATCACATGGTGCCTGGCACATGGTGCATGGATGTTTGAAAAATGCTGTTTTCCATGGCGGCTTGTGCATCAGCTCTTTTCCTGGGCTGCTGCTCAAGCCGCAGTGGTTAACAGCATTTTACGACTGCCTCCATGGCACTTGCATCGTAATTGGGATGTTGGGACCACCGCCTCCTTGTCGGATGGTCCCATGCCCTAACCGATGGTGGTCAGACACTCGTCCGACCACCATGGTAATGAGGCCCTAAATGAGTGGTACCTGTAAAAGGAGACAAACAGGTTTATGTGATGTCAGGGATCAGAAGAGGTGGTCACATGGGTGCACATGCACCATACATGCTGAGTGTTGCATTCCTTTCATACTACTCAACTTAGCCAAGCTTGCTAGGTAAAAGAGCCTTCCCTTGCCTCATATGAATCAGTGAAACTCGACAAGGCATGTGGGTGAATACAAACACTTTCATACTGTGAAGGTAGTGGTAACTGCAAACCATGCATAGATTAAAAACATCTGTCAAGGTGTGTCATTGTAGCACGGCTGGCACCATCAACATAAAAATAAAATCCGAGCTACTTACAGAACAGGGGTTGTATCTCTTATTTGTAATATTGAAAAGTGGCTCAAACCCGGATTTGGCTTTAGCATTTACACATAGGTTTAAAATTATTAGTGCAGACAGAAAAGCTTGAGTAGAGAAGCAGGGGTTGGCAGTGATGCTCAGGTAGTGGCTTTCTGTCATATTCTCTTGATGGGGGATTTCAGTTGGCAGAATTAACGTATGTTAGATTGGCTCTATCTATTTTGACTTCCTTTACAGTACTGCTACACTATTGGCCTCCTGGCTATGATCCAAGATTTATGGAGTCAATTTTGGAATTTTAGACCAATCAGGCCTTTGATACCTCATGTTTAAAGGTATTGGAGGACTTTAAACTATGGGCTCAGTATCCTTTGCATGAGGAGTCCAAGGCCCACACTTATAAAGGGACACACTGGATTGCTTGTATTGATGCATAAAACACCCAGTCTATCAAATCGATACCACTAACATGATCTGATCATCATTTGATTACTTGACTTAAATGGATTGCTGAGCCCTGGTCTACCGTGGTCCCTCCTCTGATATTAGGAGAGTCACAGACATGGTATAAAGTTTCACTTGTGATGGCATTGGAGGATATTGTACCTGTACTAACCACATGGGTAATAGTAATTAAAATTCGAGCTGCAAGCTTGGACTACTATGTTCTCACCTCTGATATTAGAAGAGTCAGGCATGGCATAAAGTTTCACTTGCGATGGCATTGGAGGATTTTGTACCTCTACTAAGCACATGGGTAATAGTAATTAAAAGTCGAACTGCAAGCCTATTATTCAGCACCTTCTTGTCAATATCGATTAATACGATGTCAATGTACACCATAAAATGTGCACGCCCAACATCGGCAATATGAGTAAATGAAATGTCGATGGACGTCATAAACTATGCACTCATAACTAGGGCTGGGCGTAGTTCATGAAGTAGTGCTACGCATAGCTACGCGAAGTGCACTTCGCACTACGTGAGCTATGCATAGCACTACACAAACTGCATAGTACCCTGTTTGCACTGTGCAAGATGCAGTTTTAAATGACTGCACAGTGCGGACAACCATCCGGCACTGTGCAATCATTGAAAACGGCACCTTTCACAGTGCGAGCTGTAGTTTTCTGCTGCTCGAGTTGATTTTTACTCGGGCTGCAGCTTTCTCAACGCGGACTGGTAGTTTCTCATCGCGAGAGGTCGCGAGCATACGCAACCACTCGCAATGAGAAACTTGACCACCCCGCGTTGAGCATCTAGCCGGGAGGTTTATTTTCAACGCTCGCGATCGGCAACTTGATGTTGCTGATCGCGAACGAGGAAAAAGTCTCGCCGGGATGTCATTTTGCTTGCTCACGGTCGCCAACCTGACGTTGAGGACCGCGAGCAAGCAAAAAATAACTGCTGCACTACGCTACGCGTGTTTGCACTGTGCTACGTGCAGTTCGCGTAGTGCGAAGTAGCGCAAACTACGCGAGCGTAGCGTAGTGCTTTGCCCAGGGTTACTCATAAAAATGTCAAAACTCATAAAAGCAATGCTGATGTATGCTAAGACAACTGTACACATAATAATGACAATGATATTAAATTTGAATGACTGCCATGTTCTGTTCACACGCAAAGACAAGCTCCTATAATTGCTGCTGAATTCATCCAAGATGACCTCCCATTACCCCGAGTCAGAGAACATGGTCTGACAGGCCCTGCGACCTAAAACCAGGTCTGCCGATTAATAGGTCAAAGGTGAGGTTACACACAGCCCAAAGACAAACACGGAACCAGGGAAAACTCAGATCAATCCCACAGACAATCAGATAGACCACAAACAGATCAGAGGAAATTGGCCCCAATAAAACACGTTTGGTCACTTCGGGCCTCTCGAGGTTCACAGCTTCTCCGTCGGCCTTTTCCTCCAGTTGGATCCTGAATTACTCTTTGGTAGCTGTTTCCTCAGGGGTATTGTTTCTCCATTTTTTTGTTGTAAGTAGGATGAACAGGGTACGGGAAATGCTGCATTTAGCCCCGAGGCAGCTGGTAGAGCAGTGTGCACCACAGAAGCATCCTGACTAGGTTTGAGTGCGGCTTATGGTGCCTGGCATGCTCCAGCCCCTATACCATCAACTTTCCCCCTGAGTTTGGTGCCATCCTGATGCTGGAAAAGCAGAGACTCATTGCTTCACATTCCCTCATCTATTGCCTCATTTCACCCCACCATGGCCCAGAAAAAAGGGCAGAAACGCCCAGAGAGGACATAAAGACTAAGACAAGCACTACAAGGCTGCTGCCCCAGACTCTGGCTCCAGCATGTGAGGACTAGTGGCGCTCACCCGCCAGAGCTGTGGGGAGGCCCCTGAGACTCAAGTTCAGCCCACCAGGGACTAGGATCAACAATGCACCGGACTGGGCCAGTAGCGGTGAGTCACCAATGTGTCAGAGGCCGACCCTGGGAGACAGAGCATGCCTGGGATCTGCAGTGCACTGCAAGGGGGCAAGACCTCTGGTGCATGCCCACAGCCTGCTTTGCTGCTTTGCTTTGCTGCGGATTGGCCTGCTGCTGGTGCCTCGCGATGGACTCCCTCTCTCTGTAGGCCCTCTGAGGAGGGACCACTCGTGTTTTTGTGCAGCGGCTGGGCCCTTAGTTGTTGGCTTATTCCATCTGCCTCCCGCTCCCCCATGCTTTCCCTAATTCTTCTGGACCTGGCTGGACCTAGTTGACTGCCGACTCCAAAACACACGGAGGTCACGCTGCCTGTGGCCTATTGGAACTTGGGGCCTCACTTAGTACTATCCTTAATTTGCGGTCTTCCACAATCCTAGTGGCTCGGTGGCTCCCTTAGAGTCCTGTCTTCCTGAGTCTAATTGGTTCATTGCTCGCCTACCTGACCTTATTGCAGTACATTGCAAATTGGTGGCCCCCTGGCTGGCTTGATTGGTGCCGCACGGCCTGCTTGTGACCTTCTGCTTTTCCTTTCTTTCTGGGTTGTGGCTGGGTTAAGTTGTTGATTGCTGCTATGGAACATTCCTTGATCTGTCTCACACATTTGTTTGCAATGGTGTACACAAGCTGGCGTTAAAAGACTGACACAGTCATCGTTGGGGCTGCTATCACTGTTGGCTGCTCATTGGATCCTGGCAGGACTCTCAGTCACAGGGTGCACCAAAGGACTCAACCCAGTCGCAGCTGTTAGGGGAGGCGTGGCCATCCTTATACTGCCTAAACCCCCATACCCTCCACACCCGCTTGTGCCAGTAGGATGCTGGGCTGGGCCATTTCCCTGTCATCTGACTTTTGAGAAGTACCACAGCAAAACTTTGCCTTATCTGCCTTCTGATTGTTAGAATTAATATTTAAATCGATTGACCAGGACACTGAGATTTAACCGGGGGAACCATTCCTTTTACATCCTTTGGTAATAGCAGAGATTTCCATACATTTTTAGTAATAGGGTTTTTTGATATTTGGGTACTTGTGTCGCTTATTTGAATCTTGTTTGTCCTGCAACACACCTAAACTATGGGAAAAAGGAAGGCAACTGAGGGGTCTAATGTATTTTTTTTAAAATAATCATAAACAACACTTGAATCTGCTGGGAGGAATGGTGTTATCGATCGAATTGAAAGTCTCTTGCTGATACAGATACCATTTAAATCTCAAACCATTCTGCGGATCAGTTAGACTTAGAATCTCCTTCCCCCTCTTCCAAAGACAAGACGCTGGAGATGGAATACTTCTCCTTTACTAGACACTACTTTAACACAGCATTTTGATTAATTTATATTTGTGTTCTTTGCATTGAATGAATCATCAGAAATCTCTTTTCAATAATATGGGACACCTATAAGGCTAATTCTAAAGACTTCCGAGAGGACCAAGTTCCCTTTTGTCAATGTACTCTGGAACCCTTGGTCAATGGACCATTTGTACCTGCTTAGAGGGGAGAAATAACTCATCAGGCTAGACTCATAAATTCAAAGACTCATGACTTCGGGGGGCGTGGCCAAGATGGCGGTGTAGACGGTCGCAAGTCCCGTGAGCTCCCCGTCCCATCACCTCCTAAGGCCGATAGATAGCACAGTGTCCCCCCCAGGGTCACTACCGACGACTGGGAGGACAGCTGAGTCAGGGTGGACGCCCCAGCACATGAAAGCGGGCGATCGGGTGCCATTATCGAGAAGCAGCCTTTCACCCCGAATCGAGCCATGGAGCTGGAGGCGAGAGACCCCTGAGGCGTCAGAGGCGGCCCGGCACGAGAGCCCAGGGCCCGCTAAGCTCAACACCGGGGACAGTGAGCACTGAGAGACTCCAGTGCCCACGAGAAGGAGTCCCGGAGGTCCCGAGATCGCAGACCGGGAGAAACGCGCCCCTCCCCCCAGCCTCGAGGCAGCGATCGGACCACGTTAACCCGAGGTCGGGGGCTTGCACAGGAGGTGGCCCTCCCCAGAAGGCTCATCCAAGGAGCGCGACGGCCGCCAAGGCGACAGGCAGACACCGGTGTGGAGGTGAGGAGCGACAGGGGCAGCGGTGAATGGGAGGAGACCCCAGACAAGGCAGCTGGCGCCATTTTGAGAGGAAGGTGAGTAGCAGGCCCCGGTGTGGGCCCGTGTGAGCCTGGTCTCCACGACTGCTGCTGACAGCCACGCGACTTCACTGACATCCCCAGACACCGGCAGGTCAAGGGCCTCGAAAGCCGCAATTAATCCACTACAAGGGCTCAAGGCTTGCCAGATACGCCGTGCGGCACCATTTTGGGGGAACAGGGCTGAGCTGACCCAAGGGAGAACCCAGGAGAGCCCCAAGCCCAGGACAGTCCACAGCAGCGGGGAGACACCGTACAGAGGCCTCTGGCGCTCCTGACTGGCATCCAACAGGTCCCGCCAACACAAGGTCCGAGGGGCCACAACCGAACCAGGGCTATCAGGTGCAGCGAATGGGGTAGCCGCGGAGGCACCACGAGATAGGCGCCAGCAAGACTCACAGAGGCCCGACTAACGCAGCCCCATCCTCTGGGCTAGGGGGTTGAGCAGTGAACATAGCGGCGATAGTGGGCCTCACAGAGCAACGGCCCCAGACGAGCACCTAGGCCCCGGGTACAGCGGTAAACAGGGGAGGTACTGTGGGGGTCCAAGAGCCCGGGGGGCGACGAGGCCCACCGAATCATCGGTAGGGATCGTGATCGAAGACAGCCTCGGCTCACACCAGAGTCCCAGACGCACCGGGCTGCTCCACAAGAAGGACCGGAGACCGCGCAGAGTGCATCATGGCGGGCCTGAGAAAGAAAGGGCACCGCACACTCCCAGAGATGCTCGCTAAGGGCCAGACGAGAAACGACAAAGAGCCACCATCCCCCGAGGTCACAAAATCACACTCAGTTCCCCCAGGAGACAAAGTGCTCATCACCAAGTCCTTCCTGGAGTCCTTGTTTAATTCCCTCAGAGACGATTTTAAAACATTGAAACAAGAAGTGGCCGGGGAGGTCAGGGAGATCAGGCGGGAAGTGGAGGGCTATCGAAGAAGCGGATCAGGCCAGGAGCAATGAGATCGAACAATTACAACAGGAAGACATACGTTTGAAAGACCAACAGTTAGACCTGCAGGCACATGCAGAGGACTTGGAAAACCGGTCCCGCCGGAACAATATACGGGTCCGGGGGGGTCCCTCTCAAGGCGGAGGGGGGCGGACATCACAGGCTACCTGCAAGCTCTGTTCCGAGACGTCCTGAGGGATCCCCCGGATTTTGAAGTTAGGATCGACAGGGCGCACAGAGTGGGGCTCCCTAGACGCTGGCCTGCACCCCTCCTGACATTTTGGCCTTCCTGCCCGACTTCCCGCTCAAAGAAAGAATTCTCAGAGAAGCTCGGCGGCATCAACCTCTTCAATTCCGAGGTCAACCCATAGCCCTATATCAGGACCTCTCGGCTATTACTCTACAAAAGCGGAAGGCATTCAAGGTGGTCACAGACTTCCTGCGCAAGAAGGAGATCCCATTCTCCTGGGGCCACCCGTTCCGCCTGATATTTAAATGGAACGGGGCCCTGCAGCATCTGCAATCGCTTAAGGACACATGTACACTGCTGGACATAGAGCTGACAGAGGAGCCGTCACCAACGAAGCCAACGCAGGGGCAGTCCAGGGGAGGCTGGCATAGTGTCAGCCGCAGACGCTCCCCGAATGTACACTCGAAACCCGAGGCCCACATCATCTCGCAGGAGTGGGCCACCGCCATCCGGGAGGTGGCCAAAGAACCGTCGTCCACTGAATAAGTCCTTGAAGTGGGGGGACCACTCAGCACGTTTGTATCCTAGGCATGGGGGGGCGGGCGGGGGCCATATAGGCCGCCACTGGGAATTGCTCCATCAGGTAACATTACCACAGCCCTGCGATGGACTGGCAGGACTGGGAGACTGAATACTCGAAGTTGGGGTGTTGGGGTAGGGGTGGTTGTTGTTGGGGGATTGGTTCAGGGGTTGGAGGGACAGTTGGGGTCAGGGAGGGGGGTAGGGGTGGTAGGAGTTGGGGTTCGGGGGAGGAGAGGGCAGGGGAGGGGGCAGAGGGAGGGGGGCGGGCGCCGGTGTGTTCCATCCAACAGTGGTGCGGGCGGGGCACCGGGGGACAACGACTATTCAGGGCACAGAGTGACACAATTCAAATACACCCATGGCTGAGGAGACACTCCAGGTCATTACCTTAAATGTAAAAGGGCTTAATAACCCCATCAAAAGGAGGGCGGTCCTATCCTACTTGGAGAACTCAGGAGCAGCCATATGCTTGTTACAAGAGACACATTTACTCTCCAAGGACTGGCACCGTATGAGGCCCAGGGCATTCCCACAGCAATACTTTTCCTCCACCACAGAGAAAAAAGCAGGGGTCGCTTTGCTCTTTGCACAACACTTCAAGGGCCGGGTGGGAGACAACATCGCAGAAACCAAGGGCAGACTCATAGCATACAATGTCCTAATAGGGGATTTGTCGATGACTATAGGGTCGCTCTATGCTCCCAATACCAAACAGGAAGTCTTTCTCAAGGGGGCTCTGGCAGATGTTTTAGCGTCTAACACGACGTACACGCTGGTGGAAGGCGATATCAACTTGGTAATGGACACCGAAAAAGACAGGTCGGGACAGCGGTTTGGCTTTACTGGGGCGATTTCCAAGGAGGGTGGACAATGGCTGGCCAGCAGGGGGTTCCTAGATTTATGGAGGGGGGCCCATCCCACAACCCCTGGGGTACACCTTTTACTCATATGTACACCACATATACGCCCGGATAGATCACTTTTTTGGGTCGACATACCTGGCCCCCATGGTCAAAGATATCGAGGTTGTCCCAGCAGCACGTTCGGACCACGAAGCGGTTAAGATTCAACTAGAAGTCCCACGCTTGCAGACACGAAAAGGCCAATGGCGCCTATGGGAAAACCTACTCCAATGTAAAGGGGTCACACAGCAGCTTACCAAAAGCATCACAGACTACCTGCGCATAAACGACAATAAAGAGGTAGCCACGTCAGCGGTCTGGGGGGCACTCAAGGCAGTGGTACGAGGGGAACTGATTGCGATTGCAGCGGCAAAAAACCAAGAACGTAAAGACAGACGCCAGGCGTTATCGGAGCAGGTGCTGGAACTTGAACGGGTCCACAGTCGGAAGGGGCCCGCAGAATATGGCGTAAGCTCAAAGCGGCCAGGTCCCAACTTGCGAGCCTTGACCTCGACCGCGCGGAACACGCGGCGCTGCGCCTCCATCACACATATTATGTGGGCGGCGACAAGACTGGGTGATTGCTGGCTAGTAAGCTCAAAGCCAAATTCCTCTGCTCCAAGATCCCCGTTATCCAGGGTGAAGGAGGCCAGACAGTCCGGCAGGACGATCAAATAGCAGAAGCATTTCGAGCATTTTACGCCTCCTTATACGTGGCCGTTTCGACCCTGGATACAAGGGCTGGGGAAGCATACCTCAACGAGGCAGCGGTCATGGCCCTCAACGAGACCAACGCACGGTCTTTAGACGCCCCGATACGATTGAAGGAAGTAATCTCAGCGATCGCACGACTCAAACCGCTGAAGGCTCCAGGCCCGACGGCTTCTCAGCTGGGTTCTACAAAACATTTTGCCCCCTTCTAGCTCCAGTACTTATTAGACTGTTCAATTCCTTTCAGGGACCAGGTTCCATTCCCCAAGACATGTTAGAAGCGGACGTTATTGTCCTGCCGATACCGGGCAAGGACGTAACCCAATGCGCGGCCTACCGACCGATTTCACTGCTCAATTTGGACCTCAAACTGTTTACCGGAATTTTAGCTACGAGGCTCGGCCCCTGCCTACCGGGCTTCATAGAGCCTGACCAAGCAGCTTTTATACCTAACAGACAGTGCGCTGATAATACCAAACGCCTGATGCATGTCATTGACAAGGCCCACGTTAAAGACTCGGACGCGGCCCTTCTATCGGTCGATGCTGAAAAAGCGTTCGACAGGGTGGACTGGAGGTACTTAGACGGGACGTTGGCGAGGTTCGGCATAGGGGAGCGGTTCGGTGCATGGATCGCTAGTTGTTATGAAGCTCCCGGGCAACTATCCAGGTCAATGGAGTAGGATCGAGACCCTTCGACATCCAGCGCGGCACCAGACAAGGGTTCCCACTCTCGCCGTTCTTATTCGCCCTGTACATAGAGCCATTCGCACAACGCATAAGGGACAACCCGTCCATCACTGGCATAAGCTTCGGGGGGGGAACAACAGACCATAAGTCTATACGCGGACGACATCCTGTCGGCCGTGGAAAACCCCGCAAAGTCAATCCCTGCTTTCCTAGAGGAGATGGAGACATTTGGGAGGGTTTCTGGCTTTAAAATGAACATCGGGAAGTCTGTGATTCTGCCACTGGGGCGCAATGCACGTACAACCAACAGTGGCCTGCTGCAAATAGGGGGGCTTTCCTTCAGCATGTCGCTGCCCTACTTGGGTATTACCCTGACACCCAATACTGCCCAAACGGTTGAATACAACTACACAAAGCTCCTTGCTCAGGTACAGGGGGACCTACAGAGGTGGCGACAAAAACCTCTATCCTGGCTAGGGCGCGCGGCAGCAATAAAAATGTCCCTGTTGCCTAAGGTGCTGTATCTCTTCCTAACTCTCCCGGTTACACCACCTATAGGGATGATTAAGAAACTACAGGATGCAATACGGCAGTTTGTCTGGGACGGGAAACGCCCTCATCTCTGCCGGGACCTGGCCAGGCGGACACCCGCGGAAGGCGGCCTTGGCATTCCTGACCTACAGAGGTACTTCCAAGCGGCACAGCTTAGTTATCTCTTAGAATGGTCCTGCCCGGAATCCGAAAAACACTGGTTGTTCCAGGACCGGGCAATGGCCCGTACGTTGCTGTGGAAGGTCCCTTTCCTAAAATGGCCGGACAGACCGGCGTACATTAAAAAATCACTTATCACCCGCACGCTGCTTCAGGTGTGGGATGCGGTGGCGGTCTCTAGGGGCCTCACTACATTCCCGTCACCAATAACAGCCCTGTTGGACAACCCAGCCTTTCCGCCTGGGATGGCCCCCGGATCATTCCCGCAATGGCGACAGTCGGATTGCAGGTCACCTATTTGACACAGAGGGCTTCATGCAATTAAACACCATACGGGGCATTTACAGTGTGGAAAGATCACAGCGGTTCCAATACTTCCAGCTCCGACACTGGCTCACGGGCAGGGACACGCTACCACAAGTCAGCCGGCACCTCACGGCGTACGAGAAATGGCTCGTCACGAAGAACACCGACAAACGAGCGATCACGGAGCTATATAAAATGCTAGGCCCCCCCACTCACCACACACTCCGCGGGTCAGAGACGCTGGGAGCGGGAGCTAGGACGTTCATTCACTCATAAGGACTGGCAGGATATTTATTACAGAGCCCACTACACAGCCAGGAATGTAGCCAGCAGGGAATCTGCCTTTAAGATAGCATACTATTGGCACTTAACTCCGGCCTGCCTCCACCAGGGTAATCCACGCCGCGATACTACATGCTGGAGGGGGTGCGGTCAAACGGGGACAATGACACACCTGTTATGGGAATGCGCAGAGGTACAAGAGTACTGGTACCGAGTGCTTCACGACATAGACCAAAACTTTGAAACAGAGATCCCCCGCTTTCCCGCCTACACGTTACTGGGCCTTCCTAATAAACTCACGTTCCCACTCAAACCAATACGAGGGAGGCAAATGGGGCTGGCAGTAGGGGCAGCAGTGCAACACATCCTGTCGTTATGGGGCACCACAAGAAAGCCCACACATACAGGATGGCTCCATAGACTTACATTATGGGCATGGAACGGATACAGGCCTCCCTTATGCAATTGACAGTCTCCTTCACTGACACATGGCAACCACTGGTCTCTCTGTTGACCCAGGAGTTCAACGAGCTAACATGCCCGAAATACCTTTGGGTACTTCGCCTTGTTGATGACTTCTACAAGACACCAGATGCCACAAGTTGAGGCCCCCAACACCACACCTGAACAACGACACATACAGGAAATGTGGAACACACCGGGGGGGGGGGGGGGGGGGGCGAGGGATGGGGGACCGGGAGAAGGGGGACCGGGGACAGTTGGGTTTTGGGGTTGTTAACTGCATCATTAAGAAACATAATGCCCACACCAGCTCGCATGGACACAGTGAACCACCCCTGGAATGAGGTGAAAGGGGGGAGGTCAGCACGGGAGTTGAGAGCAAACTCAGGATATCGCAATTGTCCAATTGTATTATGTGCTATGCAGATGAAACTAATGAATCAAATTTGAACAAAAAAAGACTCATGACTACGAAGAAACACAGACTCCAGGTTATAGGTTAGTGTCTTTATTACAAAGCCAAAAATAACTGGACATACAGGCACCTCAAGACGATGTTGTAGAAATACATCGGAACTAATACAAAGCCAAACCTACATGCAATGTTCAATATTTGGAGCATGAAAAGAAAATCAGAACACTGGAAATGAGTGCCTCCATCTCAGGATTAGACTTTATTTCAGGCTTGTGGGTATAAAGCATTAGTCTGTCCCTACACTACTTCTACCTTAACATCCCTACTTAGCATTCCCCAGGCAAGTTCAGAAAAAGGTGTCAGCGCATGAAGACTTCCTAAGAAGGGCACTCACAGTGTATGGGTCAAGTAGCGTCAAGCTACGGTGCTCATTCTAAGATGCTCTTTCCATCTTCATCGATCTCCTCTCCTAACTCAACCCCCGGTGCAACCCCCTCTCCTAACTCAACCACCGGGGCACTGTCCCTAATTCAAAAACACCAAAATCATAAAACACCCCCAATTCACATCATCTGAATGCTTCATCCTGCTGGACACCTCCTCAGAGGGCATTTTCCATTTAGTTTCGATACTCGCAGCTTCTGGCTCGATGACCTTGGTTTCCAGGCCTTCTCTAGTGAGAAAGAACACTGTCTCACATAATCAGCACTCCTTGTACATATGTATCCTCTCCTCCCCGAGCCTAACTCCTAAAAGAAAAATGCCCTTTGTTGTTGCAGTGCCAATGTAATTTGTTTTATTTATTTATTTATTTACTTACTTAACTCAGGCTGTAAGCCTGAGTTTACTACCCCTACCCTTCCCCTCCCCCGCCTCGCACTACTTCCCGCTGCACTCCCTCGAGGAGCCGCCGCTGGATTAGATGGAGAATCAACCACCCCATTATCTTTACAAATTAAAAGACAAATCCTCTGGACATCAGTAATGATTTTCATCAACTCATGCACTTTAAATGCTCACCTACACCAACCCATAATTGAAGAAGTACAAAAACCTCCCTGAATTACGAGCATTGTAATTGTCCCTAATAATATTTTCTCATTTACTATATTTTAGCATTTAATTTAATCTGCACTGTTACCTTTTTGATAGTTACATTAATACATCTCATTAGGACTTTCTAATACTTTTTATCCCCATTTTCTCACTTTCTCTTCTCACTTTGTTTTGATACGAACTGTATTATAAGATCACTCTATATCCAAATGTATGCACTATATTATTGATTCATTAAATTGTGGATTGTACTTATTTCTCTCTTTAATAAACTTTATCTTTGAAACTTTAAAAAAAAGTTAAAATTGGCTATGTTTAAAATCCCTTTTATGGGATTTTAATGTACTTGTGCAATAAATATATATATAATCTGCCCATGTGCCGTTGCCACACATAAAATGACTACCAATCTGGCTGCCTCCTTTATGGATGAAAAAAAGGAAACTGTAACCCATAGGTTCACTATCATTGCTTCGGGGAACACCTGTCAAGTGTATCTGAGGGTTTGATCGCTTATAACAATGTCTTGTCTTTCTCTTAAACAAGGTGATGATGGTATCATTTTGAATGAATGAATGAATAAATATTAGCCTTATAAATCGCAAACTTTGCCCGGAGGCGTCAAGGCACTGCAGAAAGGGTCATCAGACAATGGTACCTGTGGGGCTCATACAGATAGACTGGTAAAGAACCAGGTCATCAAAGCCTTTCGAAAGAGAGAGACTCTTGTCCCCAAATTATAGAGGGGAGAGAGTTCCAGAGCCTGGCAGCAGCGACAGAGAAGGCTCTGCCCCCCCCCCCATCTGACTCTCTTAAACCAGGGGACTACCAACAGATTTTTATTGGCTGATCTGAGCAGCTTGGTAGGAACATAATGACGGAAGAGGCCTTTAATACCTTCTGAACCTAGATTGTAAAAGGCCTTGTGAGTAATGTCGTAAATAAATTATTTACACTATCATAATTTCTATAAATAAATAAATATCAAAAGGGTCAAGCATAAATGAGGAGCAGAGTCCGTGGTATTAGAGTCAATGGGCTTTATTGCATTAACTCGAGTTAAGGGAGAGCTCCAGCGCCAAGCGGGCACAGGAGAGTTCTGAGCTTTATTCACAGAGTACAATATTTATACATTCTTTGCATACATAGGGAGGAGCCCTCCAAGCAGAAGGAAAGAAAAAGATATGAGCATGTAGGCGTTCACTGTAATGAGTCATAGGTGGGTGGGTGCATAGAGGGGGCAGCAAGGTCAGCTAAAACTCGCAATGCCTGTTTGCGTAACTTTATCAGACTTCTCCATGAGGGCTGTTTCCTTTCTGTTGGCCAGGGAGGGCCCTGGGTGTCAGAGTGACTAGCATGTCTGGTCTTATCTCTAGCTCGGGGCAGCATGCAGATTGCTCTCATCTGTAGAAGTGTTGCTGCTTCATACTAGCAGTTGGTTTGGCCCTTCCTGTCCACCCCTTGTGTAACTGTCTTGGAGGTTTCCCTTGACATGGGCCCCACTTATCTCTGAGAGCCGACAGCAAAACTGGGCCTTATCTCTGCGGAGGGGCTTCTGCTCGCCTCCTGCTCGGGCCGGAATGCAGCTTTATCAGGTCGACCCTTGTTTGACACTGTTAAGACACCCCGGGCTGGGCCTCTTCTCCGTGACTGCTCAAAAAAATATCTAATGTGCTGCAGAGAAATGTAACGTGTGCCTTTTTCAGGGTCTGGCATGGAGGGGCCTGGTGACAGAGAAATAAGGCCTCTGAATGTGAAGTAATGCAGGGGTTTTTATTCAACATGGCAGATGGTGAGAGGGTAGCGCGTGGGGGCACGAATACATATAAATATATAATTTTATTCATTCCCTCCTTGTCCCCAAGCGCACCCCTCTAATACACCTCTATTTTCATCAGGCCGTTAATGTGTTCTTGCAACATGATCTTTTCATTTTTTCTGCTCTGCACATGTGGACGGGGAATGCAGGCAGTGGCGCACAGACCGCAGATGGCCGGGCCGCATTGGATGCAGAGGCAACAACTGAAGATGATAAACAGTATTGATCCTACTACAGTCAACACTTTCCATCCCCATGTTGATACTAATCCCAACAACCAGCTGCTTAAGGACCATTCTCCTTTATCCATGTCTAGCTGACTTGACATCTTGTGTAGCTTGGCAATGGCTTGGTATACCGTAGGTGCGTTATTTGGAATAAACACACAACAACTCGTGGAGATCAATCTGCATACAACACCACGGTCAGCCAGAACGATGTCTAAAACAATGCGATTTTGTAGGGTCATGAGTCTATCCGCGACCACCTCGGCTGTGAGATTAGAGAGGGCACCTGCTGTTGCATCTATCGTGTTTTGCACCACTCGTGTGAGGTGGCGGATGTTCCTGCTGTTTATCATGGGACCACAAAATGGAATGACTCCGGCAAAGAAGTCTCCCGCCTCCTGCCCTGCTGTATCTTCTATATCTATGACCCCCCTTCGCCGTCTGTTATAGACAGTCAGAGGCTCAATTTCATGATAGTCCGCAGGGGCAGTGTAGGTGGGGGGAAGGAGAAAAGCAATGTAACAAGTGCCGGACCAGCCCTGTGGGAGCCATGTATAACCTTTATCCCCACATATGAAGTCGGTGCCCTGTGCAGCTATAAGCCGTGTATTGTTTGTTCCATTCAAATTGACTGTGTAATTGCAGATGCTATCACCCATACGTATCTTTCCTTTACTTTGGACACAAAAAGGGGCTTTCGTTGATGCCACAAAAACAGGTGAAACTGATCTTTTTCTCCTGTCCATATACTGATAATATAACTTATTAGATCTGTTACCGTGGTCAGCATGGGCTTCCTGCTCTAGTGGGGTACCACATGCCCTGTTCTTTTCACCTCGCCAACATAAAATGTATAGGTGATATCTGAGCTGAGACTGCTCTTTTGTATCCGTATTGGCCATATAGGAAGCTTTGTTTGTTTCCCACCAACCGGTACAAGAGCCTTCATAAGAAAAAGGGAGAGTGATGAAAGGCATGCCTTTGGCAACTGTATGGGGAAGAAGACCGCACACCCAGCAGTTGGATGTGTTTATGGCCAGTTGAAGCTGTTGTAAAAGGGTGATGAAAGTATTGTTCTTAAATTAATTTCTTCTGTTCTCTAAGTGTACTGGGAGCTCAACATGTGAGTGTACTATGGTGGCGTTCTGTGAGACAGCAGGTGGATAGAGAACATGTAAGAGCCAGCCAATTCTTATTACCACAATGCTCATAAAAAGTACAATAATCAGAGACACTATACATCTGCTGTGTAATAGCTTGCAGTATTTCTTTCTCATATTAGTCCTTTTTTCTTTACTGTTCACTAGTTTATTCAAGTCAGACATCATGTTCAACCGCTTCACCACCGGGTGGACTTAGACAATCAAACGTCGACTGACCTTCTAGATATCAGTTTGGAAGTGTACTCTTGCTGGGGAGTCTTTTCCAGAAAGGGGGGCTCAAAGTCTGTACTGTCTTTGTTTTTAGCAAATGTTCCAGTAGTCCCAAAGTATTTTTTACAGTGACTGGCATGCAGCCACCCCTTTCTTCCCGACTTTGATGGCCGTCCTCGTCGTCAGCAGGACTAATTTTGGTGCCTTCCACCTGGGGTCCAGAGGGCTCGTCCGGTCGAAATTCCTTATCAGCACCCAGTCCCCCGGGGCTATGGCATGGTCCTCGACCTGGGTGTTGTCAGGGAAGGCAGCGGCAACCTGCGAACGGCAAGAGAGTAGTGCAGACATCAAGGAAGCCAGGTAATCTGTGAGCATAGTACTGTCAACATCAGTTATTCTTTTAGGTATTGGTGTACCCCACATATTCGGTGGTCTTCCAAACACCACCTCATAAGGGGATAGGCCGGTTCTAGAATGAGCTACCATGCGCATGTAAAAGAGGGCAACCGGTAAAGCTACCATCCAATCCACGCCCTTTTCTGCACAGACTTTAGCTAATTTTGTTTTGAGGGTCTGGTTATGTCTCTCTACTAGACCTGCTGCTTGGGGATGCCTTACACAATGGAACTTCCAGGTATATCCCAACAGAAGGGACACCTGTTTCATGAGCCCAGAGGAGAAGGGCTGGCCATTGTCTGAGTAAATGACACGTGGCAACCCGTATCTAGGGAAGAACTCCCTCACTAACTGTTTGGCTGTTGTAACTGCAGTATAATCTGGGACTGGGTAAGCTTCTGGCCATCTGGTTAGGGCACACACCACTACCAGGACGTACTTGTGACCTCTACATCTGTCCATTTGAATATAATCCATTTGGAGAACCTCAAAAGGGTGATCAGGGGGATGAAATCCACCCTGTTCCACTGAGATGCCTTTTCCAGGGTTGGCAACAAATCATGCAAGTCTTCACTTTCTGCTTTGCTGCCGCTCGCAAGTGTTTGTTAAACCAGATATTCTGCAGGCCATCCAACATTCCCTTCTCTCCCAAGTGTGCTGGGCTATGTGCTGTCTCTATTATCACCTGTACCATAGAGTCGGGGAGGAACCATGTCTTTTTGTTTTTAGTCATCCAACCCTGGTCAGTCTGGGCCCCTCCTTGTTCAATCCATTTCTTTATTTCATCTGGAGTGGCATGGGTCTGTATATCTTGTACATCTTTGGAGGGATCCCTGACTGTCATAGTCCTTGTCAGTGGTAATACCTGTGAGTTTGTTATGTCAATTGGAGTCTGAGCTGTCTGTTTAGCAGTTTGGTCTGCCAGGTCATTACCTTGGGAAATGACATCTGTGGCCTTGGTGTGTGCTTTGCATTTCAGGATCGCTATGGCTGTAGGTAGGTGTATTGCTTCTAACAAGGCCTGTATGAGAGGGACATGCTGTATCTTGGCCCCGTGTGAGGTCAGAAAACCTCTCTCCCTCCATAGTACCCCAAAGTCATGAACTACCCCAAACGCATATTGTGAATCAGTGTAGATGTTAACCCTTAACTGTTTTGCTCGTTTACAGGCTTGCGTCAAAGCAATGAGCTCTGCTGCTTGTGCTGACAGGATATCTATTATTTGTGTCTCTATGATCTCATGGTCAGTAGTTACGGCGTATGCTGCCGCTAATTCTCCTGCCTCTGTTCTCATGCATGATCCATCTACATAAAACGTTATGTCAGGGTCTGGGAGTGCAACATCTGTCAAGTCTTGTCTTGGCTTCGTCACTACATTTATTACTTCCACACAGTCATGGGGTGTGGTGTCATCTGTGCTTGAGGGTAAAAGAGTGGCAGGGTTGAGTATGTTACATCTTCTAATCTCTATGTGGGGTTGAAATAGTGTCAGCTCGTATCCTGTCAATCTTGCTACAGTCTGGTGTTGTGTCTGTGTCCTATTCAGGAGAACTTCCACTGCGTGTGGTACTTGTACTGCAGGGAGTGTCCCAGCACTATCGAGTCACTTTGTCTTATGGCCAAAGATGTGGCCGCAACAGATTTCAAGCATGCTGGCAGAGCCTGTGCTACAGGGTTCAGTGTACTAGAAAAATAAGCACATGGCTTGTGTTTCCCTGCTTGGTCTTGTGTGAGGACAGATAGTGCTGTTCCATCCCGCTCTGTCACGAACAGGGTGAAGTGTTTCTTGTAATCAGGAGTGGCTAAAACTGGCGCTTGACATAATGCCCGTTTTAGTTCCTCAAATGCTAAGGTGTGCTCTGATGTCCAAGGGAGGACGTTAGAGGTGGCTGCCTCCAATGTAGTCAATTGTATGAGTGGCTTGACTATGTGGGCATACTGGGGAATCCATTGTCTGCAATAGGAAGTAAGGCCAATGAATGCACGTACTTCTTTCTGTGTTTTGGGTTGTGAAATGTTGGAAATCAATTTAATTCGTTCTTGTGTCAGCTGCCTACCCTCCTTGGACAGCAAGTGCCCTAAGTAAGCCACTTGCTGTTCACAGAACTGTAACTTCGAAGGGGACACCTTGTGCCCCTTGTCCGCCAGAAAATGAAGGACCGTGAGGGAAGATTCTTCACAGTCAGTTTCTGATCTTGCTGTGATGAGAATGTCATCCACGTACTGTATTAATGCTGTGTTAGTAGGCATACTAATACTGTCAAGTTGTCTCTTTAATGCCTGACTGTAAACACTTGGGCTTTCTGTAAAGCCTTGGGGAGCTCTTGTAAATTTAAAGCTGCGTCCTTTTAAACTGAATCCAAAAATGGTGAGAAGTTTAATTCTGTCAAATTGCAGGAAGATTTATCTCCATATGACCCCCCATCTGAATTGGAAATTGTTGGAGCAATTAAAGCATTGCGCTCTTCTGGTGCATTAGGCCCAGATGAAATTCCAATCTCAGTACTAAAATCTCATAGTATCCTATGGGGGAAAATCTTATACCCAGTTTTTAAAGTTTGTTACACCGATGGCATTGTTCCAGATTCTTGGAAAGGGAGTTTGTTAATCCCTCTCTATAAAAAAGGGGCCAGAGATTTACCGCAAAATTACAGACAAATAGCCCTTCTAGATGCCATAGGCAAGGTTTTCACTAAATGCTTGTTGAATTCTCTGAATGACTGGGTGTCTGCGTCTGCAATATTACCACTAGAGCAGACTGGCTTTAGGAAACAGCATGGTACTCTTGATAACCTTACTGCTCTCCAAATTTTGGTTGAAAAATATGTTACTGTTCGTAGAGGAGCCGTTTATGGGGCTTTTATCGATTTCTCTACGGCCTTCGATAAGGTAGACAGATCTCTTTTGTGGAGCAAGTTAACTAATTTAGGGATACCTTCCAGCTTGCTGAAATTGATTATTGCACTTCACACAGATACCTGGAGCAGAGTTTTAATGGGTGGCGAGAGGACTATCTAAGGTTATACCCACAAACAATGGACTTAAACAGGGCTGCCTATTGGCTCCATTATTATTTTCTTTATATATTGCTGACCTCCCCAAGGCTCTATTGTCTCCTAGCAATGGTATTGCACCAGTTTTGGGAAGATCTCCAATTACGTGCTTGATGTACGCAGATGATATCTTAATTTTGGACCTCACTCCAAAAGGCTTGAATTGTCGATTACAAGCTTTGTTCTCTTACGCTGAGGCTCATTTTTTAAAAATAAACACTTCAAAAAGTAAAATAATGTGCTTCCAGGGAAAGAGAAAGTCCAAATATGAAAATTACTGCTGGTCCGTTGGGGGGGAAAGACTAGAAGTAGTCACCTCCTATCCCTTCCTTGGGAAGATAGTCACGAATAATTTAAACGAAAAAACCCATACTGAGACCAACAGTAGGAAAGCTTTGGCTCAAGGGAAGAGTCTCATCTCCCTTTACAAAGCGACAGGTAAAAGGCATTTTTCCATATTGCTCGAGGTCTTCCGAGCAAAAATCCCGGCAACCCTAATCTATGGCCTAGAAATAGTGGACATGGCACGCTGGAATTTTTTAGATTCTACCGAAGGAAAGATCCTTCGTAACCTAGCTTCTGTAAATACGGCAAATTCAACGTCTTCGTTAAGACAAGAATTTGGACTGCGCAGCTCTCGGGCTCAGGCAGCTGCGAGTGTGGTGCGGTGGGTTTTTAATATAGCGGGAGGGATGCCTGGCACACTGAGGTATCAAATAAAAAATGAGTTGTTGGGTTCCCTTAATGTTTACTCCTCAATTGTAAGGAATTTCAGACAGGCGATCGCTTTATTGCAGCTAGATGAACAAAACCTCTTCTCACTGTCTATAGCTCAACTAAAATTATCTCTAAAGACTGCGTCTTGGGAGCTAAGTTCTAGAATAGACAGTAGGACAAATAAAGTAAAGAGAGGAATGTTATCTATCTGTAACTTTTGTGAACTAAAAAAATCTCAGCCATATTTATGTTGGAATCTCCCGCATGGAGTCAGGCGATTTATCCTTTTGCTAAGAAATAACTTGCTCCCTCTGAACTGTCTCCTGGCAAAATGGTATGGTGGATCTGATATTTGTGATCTTTGTAACCTTAATCCCCAGGATTTATACCATGTTGTTTTTGTCTGTCCAGCACTTATGGCCTATAGGCGCAAATGGTTAAAGCCCATGTGCCTTCAATTGGGCATTTTTACTGCTTTTGATTTTCTTGTAGCAATGGCGAAACCCCCAAATGAAATGTTTTGTTTTAAATTGTTTAATTACTTTAAATGTTTCCTACCATTATATTGATATTCTTATCTATTTTGAAGAAATCTTGCTGTGTTTTTGTTTTTTTTTTGGGATATGTGGATCTCAATTGAGTTCCGTTATCATTAATAAATAAATACGAAATACGAATCCAAAAAGATATTGACTGTCAGGATGTATTGGAATGCTGAAGAATGCATTCTTCAGGTCAATGACCGTGAAAAATGTTACTCAGAATCAATGGCAGTAAATAATGAGGAAATGTCTGGGACCACTGGGTATTGTGGGACCACACATTTGTTCAGTTCTCGAAGGTCAACTACTAGTCTGTAAACTGGGGGTGCTTGAGGGTCTGTGCGTTTAAGAACAGGGAGGACGGGGGAGTTACACACATTTGAGTCTGTCTCCACCACCACCCCCTGTTCAATGAGTTCTTGAATTATTTTTAATAAGGCTGTTTCAGCCTCAGGTGGAATCCTGTACTGTCGTATTCGGGGTAGGACTACTCCTTCCTTAAGAGTGACCTCGTGTGGTGTTATATCCATGTAACCTACGTCAGTCGAACCTTGTGCCCATAGATACTGTGGGACATCCTGAAGTCTGGAATCAAAATCTCTAACCGTGAAATGCCCTTTGAAATCACGCAAAAACAGTCTTACTCCTTCTGGTGAGCAACAGATAACTGCCCCCAGTTCTTTTAGGGTCTTTATACCTAGTAAATTTTCTGGACATGTCTTAGTGAGTAGTAGGTCTGTGGTGCGTGTCAGTGGACCCACCCCTAAAGAGACTGGTTCTGATACTTTGTTGACAATTGGCTTTCCAGAAAATCCCAGGGATATATTCTGTGAGCCCGAGAGAGGTGCCCCTGGGATCTCGTCATGACTGATGGTAGTCCTGCTTGCCCCTGTGTTAATCAGAAACTTTCTATCTTGCCCCAGCAAACGAGCATGTACATAAGGACCCTCTTGGTCCACAGGAACTGGGATAAGGGGCAAGCAATCTTCCCTCTCGAGGCTGTTTCATGAAAAAGATTGGTATTCTGGGTAGTCTGACTGCGTGTACTGATACATTTGAGGTGCAGCGGCAGCGGGCGTCTGGACCAGCGGCGGGGTGGGGACTTGTGTCTGTTGAGTGTTGTACTGTCTGGGTGTATACGGCCGTTCCTTTGTTTTACCTGTGGCTATATTGTGCATTAGGACGGGGCATCCCCTTACAAAGTGACCCTGTTGTTTACAAAATTGCAGGTCCCTTTAGTGGGTGCGTACCATTCTTGTTCGTGTTTGCAGGTACTGTTTGGGCAACTAGCACCTTCATTTTTGTATCCTTCTTTTCTTGTTCTTGCTCTTCCCTTATTCTATTTTGGTGGTATTGCAACATCTGTAACATTTGTGAGGGGCTATTTGCTTGCCAAGTGCTCTCAACCTTCAGCACTCTATTCCTAATCTAAGGAAGGGCGTTATCTACCAGTTTGGTCACAAAAAGGTGGGGATAGGCCCCACTACTGTGTTTTAAACCACTGTTGACAGCGAAGCATTTTTCCAACCTAGTGTAGTAATCGCTCGTGTCTTCCTCTGGTTTCTGTTTTAGTCTTGGTAAAATTTGTATAAGGAGTTCGGGGAGCCCCTTAATTTTTTCACCAAGGCCATCCCCCGGGGCCCTACCTGCATCTTCAGCTTGCAACTCTGCCCACTTCAACATTTTATCTCCCACATCCCAGTCTTTCTCTTTAAGTTTCTCGTAAATGCCTGCTGGTAACAAGACCTTTAGTAACCTTAGGATATCAGGGTAAGTATAGTCTCCTATGCGGAGTATATCTTTTATTTCTCTGTGAAACCCCCCCCGGGTCTTTATCATGGGAAGGTAACAACCTCTTCATTTCCAGTATTTCTAGCTTGGTGAGAGGGGTATAGACATATACCCGCTGGACAGTGCCATCTATTTTTCTTATGGGGTGGACCTCTCGCAGAGGATGCTGTCCTCTGGGGCGAGGGTCTGGTGTCATTGAGGCGGACAGGAATTGCTCATATTGGAGACGTAAGTCTAAAATGGTGTTAATCAGTTCTGGGCCCTGTTCCATCCATCTATCTAGTATTACCTTTTCCAGTATTTTATATAATTTGCCAGGGTGGTGATATTGGCTCTCATACAACGTGATCAAGTGTTGGACCATATAGATGCTGGCCAGGCGTTGTTCGAGTGGTGGGAGGCTCAGGAACATCTGGGCCACTATGTCGGGATTATATACATGATGTTGGGACACCCACTGGGTGGCCGACCGAGCCAACTCCCTCTCATGTGGCGTGAGGGGTGGCTCGTCGTCCATCCAATGGTCTAGGGATTTTTCAGTTGTTTGGAACAAATCCTCAGGAGAGATGTTTGTTTCCTTGTTAACCCTTGTTTTCTGAGGTCGATGGTGTTTGGCGCCATTACAGTGCCGTGCTATGCCCAGAAAATTCATTTTGTCTGGCGTCTCGTTATTATCCCCTTCCTCTGACACACTATCCCTGCCTTCCTTCTCGGCGTTACGTATTGCTAGTATTTTCTTTTTAATCTTATTCGTCATTGCTTCTGTCTGCGCTACCTTATCATGATTACCGTCATTGATGCTGTCGCTCCACTCTATTAAACTAACCTCCACGTCCCCATCACCCTCATCACGTTCCCTGATCAGACAGTTGACAATAAAACGGAGGATGTTGTTCTTAGCTTTTACTTTTCTATTTTCCATAGCTTGAGCTACGCATTCATGGTTCCGTCCTGTTCTGATGAACTCATACAAGGCATCTAAATGTGTATTCATATCAGGCAGTCCATCTAGCTCTGCGATGGCTTGCCTTACTCGTATTGATATGGCGCGCATTGGACCAGTAATACCTGGCTGTAAATCATATATACATCTAGGGAGTTCAACGTCATCCTTAATTTCCTTATCCCCCCCCCTTCCACACCACCGGAAACTTGTTGTTGGTCCTGGACTGGCTGGGGCGCGGCCTCTGGTGGGAGCGTGGGAAATGGTGCGTCTATGTAGGCTGGGGGTGGCTCTGCTAGGTAGGCGGAAAGGAACGCCTCTGGTGCCGTTGGTTTAATTTTAAGGGGTACATTTTGGGGAACTTCCTCTGCAATCTCCTCTGAGAGTACAGGGTAGATACCAGCAACAAGAGCATTTCTTTCCCTATCCATTTGTTCCACTCGAACCTGTTCACCCTCTTCTAGTAACTCTTTTTCTTTTGCCTGTTCTGACATTTCCCTGCTTTTCTCGGCTTTGTTAAGTTCTTTCAGGGCCCTCCTATTAGCCTCTTTGCCCCATAATTCAATGGCCTCTTTCTGCGAGGGCCTCGACTTCCTTTTCCATAGTTGTTCCTCTACTCTCATAATACATTCTGAATCCCATGTGCCGGTCGCAGGCCATCTATGCACCGTCTCTAGATCCTTTGTGTAATCTACCCAGAGGTCTAAATAGAGAATAGCGCTGATGCCATGTTTGTTATACATAAAATGGCCGGGAGTATCTCTTGGCGGGACATTAACTGCCTCTTCTAATATTCCCTTTTTAGTGCCTATTTTACGCAATTTTGAAAACAACGGCATGCTGGAACCTAACTAAAACAATTTCAAACTCAAAACATATACAACATATACTTATGTACTGGAATACAGTACAACCATACCGGTCTCGTGAAGGAGACACGTCTTTACCGTGTTCATTAAATGAACCCGTCTTTATGCGTTCTCAGTGGTACTCACCGGGAAGCAGAACTTGAAGACCTGGTCATCGGACGCTTGACGCTTGACGCTTGACGCTTGCGCAGGAATGGCGGACCTCTGAAGACCTCGGACTCGGCTCTCTCATGGGTTGGGCTCTGGGTCAGGACGCTCCGCAATCTTCCTCACCGCCTCGTGTGGATGTCTGGTCGCAGTCCGCCTCCTCCGTGGGCCTGAGGGAGTTGGCGGGAAGTCCCGCTGGCGTGTACACTTGAAGTCCGTCTAGGCTGTAGAAGGGGGCAGGGGCCGGACCTACATCGCCGGCGCGTGGGGAAGGGGATGCGTCCCTGTTCGGACGCCAGATTATGTCGTAAATAAATTATTTACACTATCATAATTTCTATAAATAAATAAATATCAAAAGGGTCAAGCATAAATGAGGAGCAGAGTCCGTGGTATTAGCTAAAACTCGCAATGCCTGTTTGCGTAACTTTATCAGACTTCTCCATGAGGGCTGTTTCCTTTCTGTTGGCCAGGGAGGGCCCTGGGTGTCAGAGTGACTAGCATGTCTGGTCTTATCTCTAGCTTGGGGCAGCGTGCAGATTGCTCTCATCTGTAGAAGTGTTGCTGCTTCATACTAGCAGTTGGTTTGGCCCTTCCTGTCCACCCCTTGTGTAACTGTCTTGGAGGTTTCCCTTGACAAGAGCCCCACTTATCTCTGAGAGCCGACAGCAAAACTGGGTCTTATCTCTGCAGAGGGGCTTCTGCTCGCCTCCTGCTCGGGCCAGAATGCAGCTTTATCAGGTCGACCCTTGTTTGACACTGTTAAGACACCCCGGGCTGGGCCTCTTCTCCGTGACCGCTCAAAAAAATATCTAATGTGCTGCAGAGAAATGTAACGTGTGCCTTTTTCAGGGTCTGGCATGGAGGGGCCTGGTGACAGAGAAATAAGGCCTCTGAATGTGAAGTAATGCAGGGGTTTTTATTCAACATGGCAGATGGTGAGAGGGTAGCGCGTGGGGGCACGAATACATATAAATATATACCCCTACCCTTCCCCTCCCCCCGCCTTGCACTACTTCCCGCTGCACTCCCTCGAGGAGCCGCCGCTGGATTAGATGGAGAATCAACCACCCCATTATCTTTACAAATTAAAAGACAAATCCTCTGGACATCAGTAATGATTTTCATCAACTCATGCACTTTAAATGCTCACCTACACCAACCCATAATTGAAGAAGTACAAAAACCTCCCTGAATTACGAGCATTGTAATTGTCCCTAATAATATTTTCTCTTACTATATTTTAGCATTTAATTTAATCTGCACTGTTACCTTTTTGATAGTTACATTAATACATCTCATTAGGACTTTCTAATACTTTTTATCCCCATTTTCTCACTTTCTTTTCTCACTTTGTTTTTGATACGAACTGTATTATAAGATCACTCTATATCCAAATGTATGCACTATATTATTGATTCATTAAATTGTGGATTGTACTTATTTCTCTCTTTAATAAACTTTATCTTTGAAACTTTAAAAAAAAGTTAAAATTGGCTATGTTTAAAATCCCTTTTGTGGGATTTTAATGTACTTGTGCAATAAATATATATATAATCTGCCCATGTGCCGTTGCCACACATAAAATGACTACCAATCTGGCTGCCTCCTTTATGGATGAAAAAAAGGAAACTGTAACCCATAGGTTCACTATCATTGCTTCGGGGAACACCTGTCAAGTGTATCTGAGGGTTTGATCGCTTATAACAATGTCTTGTCTTTCTCTTAAACAAGGTGATGATGATATCATTTTGAATGAAAGAATGAATAAATATTAGCCTTATAAATCGCAAAAAAGGCGTCAAGGCACTGCAGAAAGGGTCATCAGACAATTGTACCTGTGGGGCTCATACAGATAGACTGGTAAAGAACCAGGTCATCAAAGCCTTTCGAAAGAGAGAGACTCTTGTCCCCAAATTATAGAGGGGAGAGAGTTCCAGAGCCTGGCAGCAGCGACAGAGAAGGCTCTGCCCTCCCCCCCCATCTGACTCTCTTAAACCAGGGGACTACCAACAGATTTTTATTGGCTGATCTGAGCAGCTTGGTAGGAACATAATGACGGAAGAGGCCTTTAATACCTTCTGAACCTAGATTGTAAAAGGCCTTGTGAGTAAGACAAAGAGCCTTAAACTGGATTCTCTGGTTTAAAGGAAGCCAATGCAACTCAATATCAGTAGCCAAGACTGAGCGGAATTTATGAAGGTCCATCACCAGTCTGGCATTGTTCTGTACCAGCTGCAGATGATAAATGAGCCCTTTGTTAATACCCAAATAGAGGGCATTACAATAATCTAGGCTAGATAACACCAGGGCAAAGACTGCCTGCTTTCGAGAGGAGAAGGAAAGAAATTGCAAAATTTTCCTAATAATCCAGTTGGTCCAGAAGCAGGTAGGCACCGTTCTATTAACCTGGAGGCCAAATGAGAGAGAGTTGTCGACAATGACCCCAAGATTTTTCCTTGGGACACTGGGCAGGGGCCAAGCGTGTCAGGCCACCAGGCATTGGACCAGATATGCTGTTGGTTTCCAAAGCTCAAAACCATTGTTTTGTCCCCATTAAATCTGAGATAGTTTTCTACAATCCAGAAACAGACTGCCTGCATACAGTTTTTTAAGTTGGTGGCAGACACCTCTATGCTATTAGTGATGGACACCATAATTTGGGTGTCGTCCGTATAGGACAACACCTCCAGTCCAAAGGATCGAACAACCTTAGCCAAAGCAGCAACATAAATATTAACAAGCATTGGCATAGCCAATAGGTCTAGCCTTTGGGGCCTTATAAGTGTTTAGCCATGCAACACTTGATGTTATTGCACCAAGGATATTGCGCTGGATAACTAAACACTTATAAGGTCCCAAAGGCGAGACCTATTGGCTATGCCAATGCTTGTTCTCTCTGGGACCGGCCAATCCCTAGTAAACCCACCTATGACTGCTCAGACAGAGACGGGTTCTGGGCCCCGCCCCCTCCAAGAGCCCGCTGAGCTTTGTAGCCTCACAGGGTGTAACAGATTTCAAAGCTGGCAGGTCTGGATGTACTAATCCATGGGTGGGCGTTTGTGATTGTTTTAAACAGGCCCGGGCTGCTTTTTCTGCATAGAAAGTGCCCCATCTTCCTTGTCTTCATTCATCCCTCTTGATCTCAGTGTGCATTTTGAATGTTGGTAAACCTCGTTTTTATCCCCCGTATATTTTAATCTGGGGAACTGATGTGTAGTTTCCTGGCGATAATAGCAGTATGCGCAAAACCTAGTGTTTTATTGGCTGTATTTGCCAGGGTTTCAAGTTATTAGCATGACACATACATGCCGTGTAAGTGGGCAGTGCTTCGCAAGAGGTGGGAAGGCGCTATAAAAATAGTATGCAAAATGGAGTCTGTCACTGTTCTGCTCTGTGGTGACTGAGTTTTCGGAAAGGAAGGTTTAGCTTCCCAGAACCGTCGTGGGTGTTTGTGGTCTGCTTACACACACACATAAACACTTGCACACACATAAGTGGGGGGTTCTACCAATCGCATGGGAAGAGAGGAAATGACGCACTAGATGGAGAGTTTGATCTATGTCCGGACGTGCTGTGGGGGCTGGTGACATTAAACACCATCTCTGAGGGGGGTACCATTCAAGTCTTGATGGCTCTGCTGTGACTGGGACAGGGCTTGTTCAAAGGGTAAACAATGGGCGAGCCCATGCATTGCAAACGGTTCACTTGCATAGGTAACGCTGGGAGGGCACTTTGTCCCCAACCACAGTCAATTATAATCTGTCACTTACTCTCGTCAACAGTGGCAGGCAACTGGGCGAAAAGTTAGATTAATGGTGCTTTGTATTTACTTGGGGCAGACACATTTATTGCAGAAGTCTCTCTCGCGTGGACTTGCAAGTGCGCCCAACTGTTTACCCGCATCAACTGAGCCCTGCCGTTCCACCTAGATCATGTGGACATTTTGCAGCTGTTTTCAGAGGCAAATGCATAACAAACAACAGGATTTTAATACAAAATATGTGAAAAGCAAAAGCAGTTGATGGGGGGAGGTAAGCGTCTCATTTGTTCACCGGGGTGTGCTTACTCGTCCAAAAGTGTTTGGGGGTCAATGTCGCGTTGCTTGAATTACGAAGGAAAACGAAAAATAAAACAGTTATACGTGATTCTCCGTCATAGATTTTGATTAACCTCAGTTGGTCTGATCGCTCAGTAAACACTCAGGCCTTGATTTAAATTTACTAAGTCAGTGTTTAAATTGTATATAGCGCTTACTAATCCTGACGAGGCGTTAACGAGCTTTACAGTGCGTAGCATGCTACTCTGGAACCCAAAGTTAGTGGTCAGTCTAACCACTAACGGGCGCTTTAATAGTAACCCCAGGCTTTGAAAAACAAGCATGCGTGACTCGCGCTGGCAGCAGGGGGAGGGAGAGAGGAGGGGGCCTGCGCGATTCCCTTGTGGGAGCGAGCTAGGGGCACCATGTGTTTGTAAGTTACTTACAAACATATGTTGCCAAAGCTCGCTCCCGCAAGGGAATTGCTGTATCTGCACGCGTTGCCATTGAAGGCAATGGAACGTGTGCACGTTTTAGCCTGAAAAAGGCAATTGATGGCTACAGGTCTCTTTCCTATGCAGCGCATGCGTGCTGCGTAGGCGAGACATGAAAAGGGTCGGGCTCAATGAGGAGCCTTGAGGGACTCCACAAAACACCTGACCAGGGGCCGAATAAAATTGATTCATTTTTACTATTTGTGCTCCTTCAATAAGGAATAAGGTGAACAGCTTAAGGGCAACTCCCCCGACCCCCATTTTCTTAAGCCTGTTCACCAGTCCCAGAGGCGAAATAGTGTTGAAGGCCGGCATAAAGTCAGGAAGAATCAACAGCGTGGTATGTCCATCGTAACATGAACGCAAATGTAGTTGAATAATGCTGTCTCCGTGCTGTGATCACTTCTTAAACCAAGCTGCGAGCTGCCTGGCAGCTGATATTCCCCTAGGTAGGAGCTGGGATGGAAGTTCAAATGTTTCTCCAGAATTATTGCTGGGACAGGTCACAGGGAGATGGGGAGGTAATTTTTTAGTTCAGACGGATCCAGTGAAGCTTTTTTCAAAATAGGTTTGGCCACCCCAATCTTTCAAGGGATAGGGTACTGCCCAGCTGAAATTGCTCCATTGAGCAGTGAGGTGAGGTGGGGTACAATGACTTCCCTCCCTAATTTCATAAACTTCAGTGGGCAGGGCTCCAAAGGGGAGCTGGAAGTAATTCCCCCTAGCAAGCGATCTGTATCCTCTGGTGACAAGGGAGGGAAAGCAAGAAACTTGCCTTTCTCTGCCAGGGTTATAGGGTTAGCGGGAGAAGGGGGAGGGTGGCAGGGACTCAGTTATGGATCCCAGCATTGTGAGTTTCTAAGGCGGAGTATATTTCTGTGATCTTTGAAGGGAAAAAAATAGCCATTCTGTTACAGCGGTCCTGGGAGGTGTCAGTGTGGCCAGAGACTGAAGGGAAGGAGAGTGAGTTAATTAAATTAAAAAGCTCCCTAGGAGATCTAAAGGATTCTGTAACCTTGGAATAAAAAGACACTTTTTCCTCAATGATGACGGCCTTATATTCCCTCAATCTTTGTTTATGGAAGTCTCTTCCAGCACGTTTGAGGTCTAGCCGCCAGATCCTTTCCTGATGGTGGCAGGATTGTCTTATTTTTCTCAGCCTATCGAAAAACCAGGGGGCAGAGGGCTTTTTTCTAGCGGCATAATACTCCTTAAAGGGTGCTAGTCTGTCTATGGCTGCTAGAAGCCACTTTGAAAATTCGGTGTCCGCCAGGTTGACATCAGTGTACAAGGGGTATTGTTGGTTATTAAGTGCCATATGTAGGTAATCTACGTTTACCGATTCTAAAATACCGAATTTTACCGATTCGGTATTTTAGAATCGGTAAATAGTATGTAGGAAAAAAATCTGTACATTTTACCGAATCGTAAGATTCGGTATTTAAGAATCAGTATTTACCGATTCGGTAATTCCCATTGGGAAGCCATTCACTATTACCAATTCGGTAAATGCCAAATCGGTAATAGGGGGCACATATTCAGGGTGGCACGGTGTCACATTGAGGGCATGTATGTCTGCCACATGGCACTGTTACAAAAGCAAAGCACAAAATTGCTTTTGTAAAGATTTTTGATATTTACCACCAACTTGTACTTGGTGGTAAATAACAAATCCTTAAAGCACATAAGCACTCTTAAATGTGCTTCCTACATACCCTTTACCAATTCGGTAAATAATGATTCGGTAAATACAGATTCGGTAAATACCAATTCTGTATTTACCGAATCATCACCTACATCGGAAATGGCTCAATACCGGTCGGTATGCCTGAAATTTACCGAATTTTGGGTTTACCGACCGGTAATTAGCCACCTACATCGGGCCCCAGGTGAATTAAGAAGAGCCTCCTTACTGATACAACTAAAGTTTCTCTTCCTTTCTGTTGTCTTTTTATTATTTGGAGCTGTAGGAGAAGCAGGAATCTGGAAATAGAAAGGAACGGCGTAGTGGTCAGACCAAGAGAGTTGTAGTGGTTCTCTTACCATAGGGCGGGAATCGTTAGAAAAGATACCATCTAATATATGTCCAGCTGTATGAGTAGGACTCCTAACTAATTGTGGCAGACCACAACAATCCAAAGTTTCTAGACAAATGTGTGTTTCCTTGCTTAGAGTCTTATCCAGGTACACCCATAAAATCTACTGATCCACCAATAACACCAACACCAGAATGGCTCTTAAAGGAGAATGTGGTAGTAATCTCCTTAACTATACGACATCTGATTGGTGCAACAATATTTGAAGAGGATGTCTGGAAGTGCCTTAAGCAATGTCTGATGATGCAATTGCTAAGATAACCAGCATTCAGCCCTTTTAGGCTTCCCAACTGGAGGCTGATAACCAATGTACTTATTAATGCCAAGATACTTGATAAGATATTTCCACTTTGGAAGCAAGAATATGAGCCCTCTGTCCTCAATAGTGCAAACTGTCTTCCTACCTTGGACAGATTTTCCTTGTAACAGGGATGGTACAAAATCTGGGGTTGTTTTATCTGAGACAGGGGATACCAGACACTTAATATGGGATTTTGTCTTTTGACTCAGAGGGGCCTATTCACAAACTGTATTTTGTAGTAAGTGAAGAAGAAATGCTACTACAAACAGCCATCCGCAAAAAAGTAAACCATTGCTATCCACGAATTATACTTCTTTAGTTACCATGGCACTAAAGGAGACAAAACAGTAGTAAATGTACTCAAGGGTAGTCTTGGAGAAAGACACACATTGCCACTCATAGATTTTGTAGCACACTTCTATAACGAAGTCTAGAACTCAAAATAAGACTCCATAAGAAATAATGTTTAACAAGTACAATTATTGAAATTAAAACAAAATACAGATATATTTTGGTTAATGTTAAAAATAATAATTATTTTTAACTAAATATTATGCTATTATCTTAAAATGTAAAAATGCATTTAATTCAAAATAAAATAGAATTAAACTTTTGTTAAAAAATGTTATTAATTTAAATTGTTCTAAACATGACTTTAACAAAATGTAATACATATTAATTAAACATGAAAATGTTATTGTGGTGGGTTGTTTTACATTATTCTTAAAATAATTATTTGTATAAATCAGATAAACATATATGTATTAATCTCAGTAGTTAATACGCATTTAATTTAATGAGTTAATGTGCTATAATATTTTATTTTGGTAGCTTGTTTTTTTAATACATTTTTCAAAATCATTTTACGTTTATATTTTATATGAAAATATTTGAAATATATTATTTTAAGACCAGTTATCATTAATTTTTCTCCCTGTACTTTAACATAGATGTCTCTCCACCTTGGTGGCTGAGATCTCCACCTGCGGTTGAAAAATTACTAGTAATGACTTTACACATGATCATCAAGTTGTCGAAAGTTCCACCGGGGGGTTGAGATACTTTGGGCCCGATTCCGATGCAGTTAGGAAATCTCTCCGACCAAATGGGTTTGGGAATGGTTTCTGACCCACTGGGATCGGGAGAGTCTGACTCACTGAGTATGATGCATCCGGATGTTTCCAGATACGATTAGGTCGGACTCCCATTAACTTCAATGGGAGCCTATGTGCTGACCGAATGCATAGGCTCCCATTGAAGAAAGGGTTGGCTGGAGAAAATCGGGCACCCCCTGGTGCCTGCCACACTGTGCATGGCTAGTAAGGGGGGACCCATGGATACCCCCACGGGCCTGATTAGGAAGGCTCTGGGTGCAGCAGGGTCCGCCATAGTCTTATTCCGACTGCTGATTTGAGTCAGATGGCACGATTCGGATAGACTGTCCGAACCCAGCATCGTACTCGGTTGTTTGGAAATGCGGCCCATAGAGATGTACAATTCTGCTGCATACTGCTCGGTCTTTCCAAATGTTGTTGGGTTCGGATTGGGATATTCCTTATGCCTAACTCGCATCGTACTCAGTCAGTTGGAAACCTTTCCGATTTGGTCTGAAAAACACGTTCCCGATCCGAAGTGGAAGGAGCAAATGCCATTAGGAGGGCTTCCATACCACATCAGAATCGGGCCCTTAAGTGTAAATTTATACTCGGAATTGGTGAATAGCTATAAAGCGTACACATGCACTCAGGTGCATTCCAAGATCTATACTAGAGTAAATCTGCACACGTAAATTTACCTTTGTGAATCAGGCCATAAGTGTTCTACCCTGTGGTGTACCAGAGGGTTATTCTTTACGTCAATCATGACCAGCATCTATTTTGCCCTTGTTGTTGATCAGCTGAAAGCCCCCTGCACTCTCACTGAAAATTCGGCCATAAACAGATAATACTATCAGCTTCAAGCCTGTCAAAGAGTGTCTGAATTAAGTCTGACAATAGATGCCATATAGAAATCTTCAAGGGAAAATTTGGAAAATTAAAAAAGTATTTTCTATTAAATAGGGACAAGGACAAACCTATTCCAGCCAAGTGGCTCAGACAACTTCTAGTGTGAAAATCTTGAGTTAAGGTCTGAGGACAAAGAAAACTGGGTAACATTCTGAACAAGGAAATAACTTCCAATTAACCAGCTACTCTGCAATCACCTATGCATTGGGCCATTGTAGAGGGGCAGTCCTAACCTGCATGCACACTACTGGAAAGAGTGCCGAGGCTTCCAAAATTGAACTAACCATGCACAAGATAACTCAAAAGTATGGA
The DNA here is from genome assembly GCF_964261635.1 of Lissotriton helveticus. Lineage (NCBI taxonomy): Eukaryota > Metazoa > Chordata > Amphibia > Caudata > Salamandridae > Lissotriton > Lissotriton helveticus. Next base: position 798,481,028 of record NC_136068.1, on the reverse strand, counting down.
ATTTGGTAAAACTGAGGTCTGAAATAAGGAAGTTTGTCTGCCATGCCTGGAAACCATGATTCTGAAATCCAAAAGCCAACAATATAAGGGTTAAGAATAAATGCTTAAGAGATAAACTCAAGGCTTTGTCAAACCCTATGTCAACATTCAGAGGCTAAATAGAGAGGAGAATAGAGGCACGCTTGCATGAGGATTCACACCCAAGGTACACAGAAGTCCAGCAACATTATCTGGTCTATTAGGAAGCCAAAATTCAGCATCAAGAAACTGTGATGTCAGCACTAGTGGTGCTCAAACGTAAAGAAAGTTGCCGGCAGGCATGAAAGCTCCATTTGGCACCATGTTCACAAAGAAAACTTGGGCTGCACAACTAACTGCAGGCAGTTAGCCAAAGACTTTTGATAAAGTGGAGGATGTAGGGTTGACTACTTGACAGGCTGGGGAACATGACCTCAAAGGAAAATAAAGACTAAATGATTTCCTATCATTCTATATGTGCACTGTGTCTTTGCTATTCGTATTTGCCCACCACTGCCTTAAAAACATTCAACTTGAAGTCCAAGGGTTATAAAGAATGGAACAGCCCTGGTGGTTTATAAGAAGTCCGACTAAATAGCAAGACCTATTGATATCTCTTGAAAAAGAGGAAGGAGATGACTTGGCATGGATCACTAGGAAGATAGTTCTAGATACAGTGGCACAATTTCAGTAAGACTGAGTGACAGATCTTTGGCTGGATTAACAAGCTTTATTCAGAAATCTTGCCAACAGGTTTGCTATCAAGTTTGGATTTACACATTTTAGGAACTTAACAAAGGCTTCCAGGAGTATTTCTAGAAACCTGTGATAGTTGCAGGATTAGAGTGGCAGAGGACAGCCTATCAGACACTTTTTGTATTCAGGTCAGGTGCTATAAATGCACAAAATGTGCAGGTCCCTGGCAGGCTGAAGATGTCCCAGCCCTGTTGGCCTCTTCAGCCCAGCAATGTGCTTGGAGGACCTTCTCCCTGGGATGAGGGAAATCATCACTAATAGCCTTGTACCTGGGTGCTTCAGGTTTAAGCCCTTAAAAACCCAGGGCAGAATGTCAATCAGTAGCATCTTCATCACAGAGGGGGCTGGGGTCAGTAGTCTCACTGACCCCAATGCCATGATACCTGAGAGCATGGGTACTTCAAGACCCCAAAAGAAAGGAATGCATGCGGTCGGCTATTAACAATTATATATCCCTTAACAAAGGATCTTTCAGCACCCCAGGGAAACTCTGGGAGGCATTCAAGTCCACCGTTCAATGGGGGTGTTCAGCCATCTGATTCGGTAAAAAAAAGCTATGAGATATCACAGATCTGGTGAAGCAAGATCTAAAGATGGAAGCTGAATATCATTTGACCTCAGACCCCACCCTTCTTTGCAACTTACTCTGCTCACAATCCATTTTATGGCAAACTCTGGTGAATGAGGTGCATACTGCATGGCTGGCTGTGCAGAGCCGTATATACCAATGGGGTGACAAAACTTGTAAAACCCTGCACTGACTCTGCTCCAGTAGGTACCAGCATGGGATTGTCAGCTACATCCTGAATGACCGGGGGCAGGCCATTTCTGGGGACTGTTCCATAGAAGGCCATTGTGTAACCTTCTATACTCACAAACTGAAGTGCAGAAACCCACTGATATGGCCTCATTTGTAGATGACCTTCTAACAAAGCCTATGACAGACGGCGAAAGGACCTCTCTTGAGGCCCTAGTTACAGTTGAAGAACTGAAATACCTCCACCAGACTTGCTTCACATAGGAACGCCAATGGAAGATAGGAGTTGATTGCTTCACCACACTGTCATTATTGTGCTGACCCGAAGGGAGACTTCCTCCATACAAGGTGGAACTGCAGCACCCTATAGGCGTTCTGAGGGGAGTCTTGTCCTGTCTAAGTGCTGTCCTGAGTTTGACTATTCCTAGGAACCCTCAACTAGTCATGTTGCTCATTACAGAAGACATGGAGGGGGACCACTAAAAGAGAGCTCTGTTTTGGCTTGACTTGGTGCTGGTCAAGCGCGATATAGCACAGTTCTTGAGGGTTGAGGTGGGGCCGTCCCTGGAGAGGTGGAGGAAGGACACGGATTGTAGCATGGGCCTTGAATGCCTCATCTATCAAGCCTGAGACTGGCTAGACAAACATGGGAGGATTTGGAAGAAATGAGGACATTATAGAGGTATGCACTTAGACCTAGCAATGAGAGGGGGATCATGGGAGATCAGGATGGCAGACTGAGAACTCACTAGAATTGGCTTGAGGAGGATTTGTGAAGGGGTGCATCTTTTTTTAATTGAGCCAAACGTTTGGGGCAATTCACAACTGTCTGCTATGTGGTGGGGCACTACAACTGTTTGTAATAAGCACAGACCGTTTTCGAGTGTCAGCACCCATTGAACCTTTCACTGTTATGATATAAAACCAATAAAATGTTTTATTGAAAGAAAAACAGTGGATAATCTTCCACGCTCCTTAAGCAACCTCAGTTCCCTCCTTCCGGAACCTCTCTCAATTGTCAGGGCCATCTCCATTCTGCAGCCATTTGCTAAAACATAACCACCAAGGCCAGGGGGATTGCTCAGTTTGGTGCTTGAACATGACACCCAGTGAACATGGCCAGAGTGTTCTTGCTCCTTCTAGGCCTCTGCACAATTCACTGCCTATTTTGGCATTCCGCGAACTTTCTGCAGAGGAATTGGCACAGCGCTGTGGGGCACCACAGAAGGTGAGATTCGGGATGTCTCGTCAGGCGTGGCAGCTCAGGTGCAGCCTGCTGGTGCACTTATCACTTATCACAGTTCACTACTATACCGGCCTCTGCTTCAGAGCACTTTGTACGTTGTTCTAAAGGACTGCTATCAGAGAACCAAAAACCAGCCACCCTGTGACTGTCTGATGTGAAGACTCAACACCAACGACTACTACTAAAACAAGAAAATCCTTGGCATACTCTCCAATACTTCATGTGGTTCATTCTACGGCACCAGAAGCCACACATTCGGTGAGATCCCCAACAGCAGATGAACCCCTCTTTGGAATGGTGGAAAATAGACAGACATCAAATTCCCCTTTATCAGTTATCTGCTCTATTAGCCGGCACAATATGTCCAACTCAAACAACAACTCTGACGTTCGTTCCTTCTACAGCACTAGGGGAACAGTGGGCTTATCCGGCAACAACAAGACAACTGGCAAGCACCTTAAACGACAGCTGCTGCAAGACTGACAAGGACTAAGAGATTCCATAATGAATGTTAAACCAACGACATCCCTGGCCTAGCCAGGGCTCAACCAATCTGTTTTCCAACTTAGGTTCAACCACTAAAACCATTACAAATACTGTAGAAATCCACTCCATTTGCTCAAGCCTGCAGGAGCAGTGTGCTCTGCTTGGTTCTAGTTCTGGCACATACTTTATCTATGGTCACAAAAACACTGAGACAAATCACTATGCAAAACAAAATACTAAGCCAACAATTACCCAAAAACCAGCTGTCTAATACTGACTCTCTGGCCAGCTCACTGGATAATACAGAGCTACTAATCACGTTGGATGGCCTTACATCTACTCAATCTTCCTTGAACTCAGTCCACATTCAAGATACTGTACCATTATCCTCTTATGAGGTTCATGTATCAGCCCATAACATCAAGGAGGACTCAACACCGCCACCTAACCAGTTTTGAATGCTATGTGGCAATAAGTTCAACATTAAAGAAAATCAACATTAGTCTAGTGAACCAGTCAACATCACTAGCGGTACTACTTCTAAAAAAGATCAGTTTAGATATATTGCTACTGAAATTAATAATCAAACCTGTGGTGAACATAAACCACACTATATAGTCCTTTGACCCATGTATCTCCAATCTTGCCAGCTTAAACAACGCCATTGATCTACTACAGCTGCTACCTATGAAACTCTCCTTAGCATTGAATTAAAGACTTCACCGAGGCAGCAACAACCAGCATCAACTGTAGATCACAAGCAAAATTAAAACTTCTGACCCTCCCCAACTCAGCTATTTGAATACTAATTAAGATCCTTAAGCTAGTCAAGGCAGTTTAGCAAGGCCTCAAACAACTAATGTTCACAAGCCAATCAAAGGAAGCATGAAGAACAGCAATGCAAGCGATTGACTGGGCATTAACTCTAAGGTTTTACAAACTGCTGACAAAATGGAGGACAATGGCGATGAAGGTGATCAATGGGAGGATCACGTCACAGTTCATCTTTCCATAAGCAAGTGACTCCTAAAGAAATTAAGGAAGCTAAACAAATTCTTGACTGGATCAGAGAAGCTCCCTGGCTCTCCCTCAACAAACAAGACAGCAAGGAGGAAGGGTGTCTCGATCCTTAATGCAGAAGAATCTCGGCATTCCACCCAATGCATCTTAAACATCGAGGAAAGTGTTAAATCTCCTAATGTGCAAGCAAGCTGTTCTCCAAAGAACTCCCATCCTAGTCCAGAATGAACTCCAGCACTGCCAAATAGTCTGTAATAATTTAATTCCAACCTCAGCCAGCAGTTCTCAGTATGGTTCCCTCAATAAATCAATTGTGCTTACATCCAGAAGCCCTGGTTGGGAAGACCAGCTCCTTAGGTTTAGTCACTGCCTTGGGAAGCAAGGGAACATAAAAAGAGATAACATTCAGTACTATGTGCTGTCCTAGCCCTTTCCCGTTTTGTTCATTCAGTACAATCAAGCCTGGGCTCGTTTTTCAAAGCCCTCTCCAACCCTTGTCACCAACACTTGGTTTTGCCACCAGACTCCTAAAATCAACCCGGAAGTACTGATCCCTCTGTCTGGGTTGAGCAACCAAGCACAAGAGGAAATCTAAATTGCCCACCAAAAACATTAATTGTCGTATACCCTGGGAGCAAATTCCAATTTCTTATTGTTGAAAAATGTGTTTCTGGTTGGGGGAGGTAAACCCCTTCTCAAGCAGCAACCACAATCTCTGTCAGGGTGAAACACAAACAAATCCCAAATTAACCTATGCCTAACTCTCTGGTAGCTTGGAACAAAGCAGTCAGGCTTAACATAGAGGAAATGTGTAAAGTATGTGTGCAGCACTTCAAACAGTTATAAAGTGAAAACACAGCCCAAGAAAAATCCTACACCAAATTACAAAAATAGACTTAAATTGAAATAGATTATTTGAGACCAAAACAACTAAAATCCAATATGCAATTTCAGAGTTTTAAGTGAAAACAGCGCCTTAAAGCAGAAAGTGCTAACTGGAGTTATCTGGTCATGTTGGACTGAGTCAAAGACACAAGTTCAGGCCAACCGAGATAGAGGGTGGCACAGAAATAGGAATCATGTTGGGCCAGCTGAACAAAGTGCCTCAAATCTTGGTTGGGGAGCACATACGTTACGTTTTACATGTCCTGGTAGCGAAAAACTCTCAAATTAATGTTTTTCATTACTGCAGAGCCTTTCTCTTGTGTAGGATAACATTGGGTTACCTTATTATATTTTACAAGTGATAACTTTTGCTTAGAGCAGGTAAGAAGGTCATGCCCGCGAAATTGAATTTAAACCTGTCTTTAATAGTAAAGTTAGTTTTAAGTCTCAATTCTGAAAATGGCACTTTTAGAAAGTTGACATTTTCTTGTCATACCCACTTGAGCCTGCAGTCTGCCTTTTGTTTATTCCTCCCAGGCAGTATAACAATGAAAGGTCTGGGTGTTGGCAGGATGGGGCATTCTGGCTTGTTTGAGGTGGGTGGAGCTGCCAGCTACCACACTTGCACTTCAAAGGCTCTAGCAGATGCACAAAGGACTACTTCAAACTAGCCTATTGTGCCCTCCAACAGACTTGGACCATGGTAGGAATTTTCAGACACTTCTGTGGTGGAAAACTCCAGATGCTTCTCCCACTTCAAAAAGCCAACTTTTCAGTACACTCCTGGATCTATAGCCAAGCTGCCAGTGGGCTAACCTGCTGCCTGTGGCCTGCCCTGCTGTCTGAGAAGAAAGACTGGGCCTTCAACCTTTATCCCAGGCTCAAGTGACTCCAAGGGTCAGCTGACTGACTTTCTGTTCTAAGCTAAAGGGATGCAACAAGCTCCAGAGACCTCTCTGCAACTGCTCAGCTGAGCTGCTGGAACTGGACCTGACTGTACCTGGAATTGGACCTGCCTGAGCCTTGCTGGCCTCTGCTATAGTGTGTTCCTGATCACCAAGAAGTGTCTCCCAGGGCCTGGAACCCTTGGTGTGGCATCAGTTGAGCTCCTCCTTGAACAAAATGGAAGATCCTGAGGTTTTGGGCTCTTCAGGACCACAAATGGCCCAGTTCACACCATGATATTGCTGTCCATGCCCAGACAAAAATGAGAGGCTCCGATGAACCTGACCATTCATGCTACAGCAACCACCATTGACGACCGGCGAAGTGAGATCTGTACTTTGTGCTATAGGGTTGACAGCCTGTGATGACTGTCAACATGAATCTCCAGCAACAACTATCCGCAATACCAGATAGGATCTTCATTCTACACCAAGGACTTCCCTGATGCCTGCCTTGCTCTTCATGCTATAGCGACAACCATTTGTGACACTCCCCCAGCTCCTCACAGTCTTCCCCACGGCAAACAGAACTCTTCTTGCTGGACTCTCCAAGGCACCTTTTTCAGCAACACTAACCTTGTCACTGTATATGACCCACGCTTCATCTCTTTTGGCCTAAATGTGTGACTTTCACCCACTGTTGCACGGCCAGATAACCATGAATGGTGCTTTGTGTTTTTAGGTGCTATACCTACTAAATCTTTAAAATTGCATAACTCTGGTTCTACTTATTGGATTTTTGTCATTTTGTCGTTAAATAATTTTGTAAATGTTACTCTATTATTCTAATTTGCTGTGGATTTTTTCTTTTTTGTGGCATCACTTTATTACTGATTAACTGCTGCACAAATACTTTACACATTGCTTCTAAGTTAAGCATGACTACTTTTATGCCAAGCAACCAGAGTGTTAAGCACAGGTTAAATTAGTGATTTTTGTGGTTCACCCTGACAGGAATTGTGGCTGTTGCTTGAGCAAGGCTCACCCTCCCATCAGTCCACAACTCAATTCAATTCAAAGAATCTTTATTCGGTGATTGAAAATCACCATAAAAGCACACACATATATACATAGTAAAAAGTCATTAAACATATCCAAGATCCTTTGTACAGAGTATAAACAAAGCGTAAAATGCAAACAATGAAACAATGTATAACACTTAAAAGGCATAAAATTTGAGACATTTCATTCATCTCCCCTGGTATGTCTAAAACGGACCGCTACCTTAATAAAATTCATAATACTACATAATGTTAAGGGGTCCGAGGCTTTCTGTAAAAATACTAATGCCTCCCTAGCGTGGTTCAAATAGTTTTTTTTTAAGAGGTTTACAAGGAATCTGCGTCTGGGCATTGTATAAAAGGGGCAAAGTAAAATAAAATGAAGGGAGTCCTGCGGAGACCTGTTGTCGCAGCCGCAGGGCCCCTTCTGTTCAATTGATGTAGCAAATCCTACTGGTGATGCCAACATGAATGGGAGTAGGTTCAGCCTGAAACGGCACATCAAGAACCTGTCCTGTGCGTTATACATGAGGTACAAGTATGGTTCCATACCCTCTGCGCTCTTCACTAGGTTATGGGCCCTCACTGTCTTTTTACACCCTTCCGCCTCAGCTCTGCATAGGTTTTTCCGCTCTAGAAAAATGTTCCCTACTTGCAACTTATTCTGGGCTACAATTGTTGCAGGGTTAGTAAAGAGGTTCCCAAAACCTAATTCCTCTAAGGTGTTCTTCACATAATAAAGCCAAGGGATGCGCATACATTTGTCCCTCTTCAAACAATCCGATAAGATTTCTCTACTGAGTGACGCATCAGGATTGACCCAGATTTTTAACCAAGCAATTATGGTCCTCAATTTTACCAGGTCTTCTATATGTGGCCTCCCTAACTCCCTGTGGACAATTAATCCAGCGGTGCTTTGGGGTACCCTCAGGATTGATTTCAAGTATTTATTTTCTTCCCGTTGGATTCTTGTGGTATTAACGAAGCCCCATACTTCTGCCCCATAAATAACTTTGGAGCATGATACAGAGCTATACAAGTTCATCGCCTGTTCCGGGGACCATCTTCCTAGCCTCCTGCCATAGCTAGCTATTGCCCCGTTAGATGCGATCATTTTACCACAACGCTCCTCCAGCAAGGAATCAAACTGTAAGGCGCCATCAAATGTTACACCAAGATAGGGAAACGTTTTCACCTCTTCTACAATGTGACTCCCTATTGTGAAAGTCAATTTGGAGGTAGATTTTTTCCCCGCCCGGAGCACATAGGATTTACCCAGATTAACAAAAAGGTCCAGGGCACCCATGAACTTAACAAATCCATCAATCAAGATTTGTAAGCTCTTGGGTGTACGTGCAATCAGCACCGCGTCGTCTGCATAAAGCAGAACAGGAATATGACGCAACCCGACCCTTGGGCAATCAGCTTTTAAACCTAACAAAAACTGCTCCAAATTATTAATGTACAGGGAAAACAAAAAAGGGGCAAGGATGCAGCCTTGCCTAACTCCACTCATACAGGGGAATGAGTTAGTCAGTCCCCCCTCCCTATTGTAACGAACCTTAGCCGTAGTGTCACTGTGCAATTCCCTCAAGATGTTAATTAGGCCACTCTCAATCCCCATGCTAAACATCATGCCCCACAATTTCTCCCTATTAACGTGATCAAATGCTGCTGCCAAGTCCATGAAACCCATATAAATGGATTCATCACTAGCCATGGTATATTTGGCAGTCAGCATGTAAAGGTTCAGGCATTGGTCACTAGTGGACCTCCCTGTCCTAAATCCGTATTGAGTGTCCGAGAAGATGTTATTTTCTTCGGTCCACTCGGACAGTCTATTAAGAATTGCCCTTCCCAAAAGTTTTGCTGACACATCAATCAGGGAAATCGGGCGGTAACACTTGGGGTCGTCCCTATTGCCCTTCTTAAAAATCGGCACAATTACCGCTTTTGACCAGGACGGAGGCAGGCCGCAGGTAATAGCAGTATTAATGACCCTTGTCATTAAAGGGGCCCAAAGTTCAGTGTTACTCAAAAACAGATCTGGGGGAATCCCGTCGGGCCCCGGGGCTTTATTTTTAGTCAGACCCTCAATCCCTGCGGTGATCTCCTTAATAGTGAATTCAACCGGTGGAGCCTGAGTTGAGGTAGCCAATAACTCTACAGTGGTACCAGACTCGTGGTTATACAGACTCCTATAGTGGGTAACCCACTGTTCTGGGAGGATATTAGCCCCTATCTCCGGGGTATCTTTTTCCTGGAAAGTTGGATTATTGATAATCCTTCAGAAACCCGCTAGATCCTTTCTTTCCCCTACTTCTCTTAGATCTGCCCACGCTTCAGCCTGTAAGGCAAGTTTCCTCCTCTTAATCTCTTTTTTATAATTTTCTCTACACACCCTCACTTTATGGGGGACCCTTGGTTTAGATTTAAGGCAGCTTTTCAGCTCCCTCAAAGCTTTGGAGCAGTCTTTATCGAACCATCGGGGATTCCCGGGGTTCTTTAAAGACACACGAGTCTTTAATAGGCCGTCGATCAACTTGGCGATCTGATCAAATGCCTCCAGAAGCCTCAGTCCGTGAACCTCTGTGTCTAAACAATCATTGATGGCCAAGTTGCCGGCGTCCACCAGGTCCTTGTAAAACTTTTCCCCATCAATTTTCGACCACTTTAGTCTCCTGCCTTGATCTGTTGCCCTCTCAGTAAATGTGTGTTGAGCTCTATTTCTTGGGCCCACCCTGTACAACAACTCCAAGACGAGGGGGTTATGGTCACTGAAGCCGCTCCATTCAATCCCTGCACTAGCTATCTTATTTATCAGAGATCTTGAGACCAGGATGTAGTCTATGAAGGATGAGCACCCTCTGCCCTTAAATGTAGGTGGAAGTGTGCCATCCTCCTGCGTCCCCATCATGTTAATAGTATGCTCTAGGTCATACTTGAGCCGGAGCGTACTGAAAGCTAACCCTGTCAGCGTATGGGAAAAGTGCGGCCCCTTCTCCATGGGGCACTGGGACCAGTCTGGGTTTTTTTGAACCAGTGCCGGGCACAGATGGCAATTATAGTCTCCCATTACCAACATTGCGTGTGTCTGCCCCTTTTTTTGGCCCATTGTGATCCAATTCAACAGCAAGAGGGGTATGGGTTCCCGCTGTCTCATTGTTGTAGATATTAAAAACTACAAATCTAAGCCCCTTCCCTGAAATTCTAACTGCCTGGATCCTGTGGGAGTTCCAGGCTAGGCAAGAGCAACTGCCCGGAAGGCCCAAGTCAATATAAATAGATAATCCTCCAATGGCACTCCCCGATCTAGATTTTTGGGCGGGTACAAAAAAACACTTATACCCTTGCAGGTGGAAGTTATTCTCCGATGCCCAGGTCTCCTGCAGACAGATTACATGGAATTTCCTAATATAGTCGAGCCACTCTTTGTTGTCAAATTTTCCAGCCAGACCAGCTATATTCCATGAAATAATTCTCAGTGCCTCAGTCCACAACTCAATTTCTAAAAGGCGCAATCAATGTTACTCCGATGGATGGTGAGGGCTGCAGAAGGGGAAGCAACCCCCATCAATGATCTAGAAAGTTAATCCAATGTCTCCTAGGTCCTAGACAGCAGGACCTGGGAAACATTGTATTTTATTCTCAAGCACTACCAGAGCTGAAGCTTTTGTTCTACAGTTCAGAAGCGCTGGCACACCTAGTGGTTGGTCCCTTGGCAGCATTATAATAATAAACAGGTTTGTAAAGCTCATGGTTACACTAACTAGTGTGTCCCCGCACTGTGGCTAGACCTCATCCAGGGCGGTAAGTAACATAGCAAAAGGAGAGCCTAAGGGCAGAAGAGCCACGTCTTCAATTTTTCCCCAAAAATAATTCCAGACGGTTCCGTCTGAAGTGCGAGAGGGAGATTGTTCCAGTGTTTTGCGGCTAGGTAGCAGAAGGAGTGGCCCCCATTCTTGCTCTTTTAATAGCCGGGGCTATGACCTGTCCAGTCCCTGAGAATCTTAAATGTCGAGTTGGAGCACAGGTGGACAGTAGGTTGTGTAAGTAGCTTGGCCCTTTCCTCTGCAGAATACGGTGACTAACACACAGGGCTTTAAAGAGTACTCTCTTCCTCACTAGGAACCATTGAAGGGTGATAAGGGTATTCTTGGAGGAAGTTCTCCTGGGTAGCATCAGAACAAGGCGAGCTGCCATGCTCTGAATACATAGAAGTCTCCTCAGACACTTACTACTTGCCCCCAGGTATAGAACATTCCTGTAGTCTAGGTGGGAAGTTACCAGCACGTGGAGTAGGGTTTTCCACTATACCACAGGCAACATGTCTAAAGTTTTCCAGAGTCCTTTCATTACTTCAAAACACTTCCCAGCCACAATGCTGGTGTGATTCTCAAAAGAGAGCTTGGAGTCCAACCACATCTCCAAGTTCTTAACCTGATTATTGGTGGAAGGTGTTGGGCCCAGAGTCTGGGGCCATCAGGATGAGGACCAGGTTGAGGGGGCATTTCCCACCACCAGAACCTCAGTTTTGCTGCCATTATGTTGTCTGTATTGGTAAAAGAAAGACTCCGACATGTCATTTGGGTTTTCACTACTTTATTTACAGTATATTGCTGACAATGGTGTTTGGTAAACATTGCAATGCTTTTATTAACCATAATCATTGCATTTAAACATGGTTACTGATTTCATTGATATGATGTTGACTTTTAACATGTGGTGAGCGTTCTTGTAATTAGTGCTCTTCTAATAAAGGCAATGAAGAGAATTGGCTTGCTTTGTATCTCAATGTGATGGCAGATCGTTAAAGGAGCTTACATACGCACGTATAGGGTATATTGGCCTGGCCTCTACATATAAGCTTCCCTTGGCAGTCATGGCTCTGGGTGCTGCCAAGGCATTTGATCGGGTGAATTGGGTTTACTTGCAGGCAGTGGTCAAATCTCTTAATCTGGGTTCTATTTTTTGTAATGTTTTGAGGGGAATATATTCTGCACCCGAAGCTAGGATCTTGGTTAATGGGGGACTGACAAAAGCTGTTCATATTTCAAGAGGTACAAGGCAGGGTTGCCCCCTGTCGCCTTTGTTGTTTGATTTGTATATTGAACCGTTGGCACGGAAAATTAGGAAGATCACAAACCTCTCCTCTTTTGATTTTAATGGCTGGAGCAAGAAAGTAGGACTATATGTTGCCGATATTTTAATTTTTACGACCAACGTGAATGAATCCCTGAGTTTAGTTTTAACTTTAACAACTGTTTTTGGCAAAATCTCAGGATATGAGATAAACAAGGAGAAAATGGAGGTTATGGATTGGCATACAGAGGTTGGGGAGATAAAAAGTAAGCAGGAAATTAGATACCTTGGTGTTGCAATCACTTATGATATCACAATACTGACTAAAGAAAACTTTAAAAAAGTGAGGAAAGAGGTGATGGGCTGGCTAAGGAGTTGGGCACATTTGCCGTTAACATTGTATGGTTGAGTGGTTTCTTAAGATGCAGGGGCAATTTAGCACTTTTATTTGGGCATCCAAAGGAACACGAATATCTTGGCGAAACTCAGAAGGAGGCTGCTGAAAGGGTGGCTAGCCTTGCCAGATCTTCTTCTTCATTCCTGGGCTTTCTTAAAGAAGAATGACAGAATGTTATTGAATAGCCCCACAAAGACGGAGATTGGTAAAATGTTTGCGGTGATGGTAAAAAAAGAGAAAGGAGCGGATAGTGGTTTTATGTATAAGTATGCAGATCTTAAATATTTCAAAACAGTCAGGTTGAAGATCTTAAAGGGTATGGCTGAGACATGGTATAAGATAAAAAGGTCATAAAACTGCAATATTTTAGCTATGTAGCTCCTATATGGGAAGCTTCGGCTCTCCAGAATGGACAAAAAACGTTCTGGCACTCCCATTGAAAGAGACTGGTATATTGAGATGGAAACAATTACTCAAGGATGGCGACCTGGTTACCTTGGAATGGTGTGTCCAGGAAACGGCCCAAGACATTTCAAGATTTAAGTTTTTGCAGATACAAAGTTGGTATCAAGTGGAAAATAATAAAAATAGAACACAATGAATTTGAAGAGAAATTGTTGTCGGCGGTTGTACCAAAGAAAGAAATTGCGATGTGGTACTGGTTTATGGTGGAGATGGAGGATGGGGCTTTCACCCTGCCACAGGATCTTTGGGAAGAATGCTTGCCAGAGACTACGCTGGAAGATCAATGGCAAGTATCTATGTCTATGTTATACAAAGTAGTCAAACCTGGACACCTGAGAAGGAATCATTTCTTTACCATTCATAGGGCTTACTGGACCCCCAAAGGTTATCTAAATTCGGGTCTCGGGTGATATGGCGTGCCCAAAGTGTGGCAGTAAGAAGGAAGACGACTTACACATGTTTGTATACTGTCCGAAGATTCAGTCATTCTGGGAAGCCATGAGTAATGTGTTAACTAGTGTGTTGAACTTACAAGTCAAGGTGAGCATCTTATTGGTTACTTTTGGGAGCTTGGATTTGCAAACTACAGCTAGCAGCGATTTTGCTAAACTGATTTTTTATGCAGTACTCTTGGCACGTAGAGAGATCAGCAAACAATGGGTGTCACAGGCTCCTCCAAGTTGTGCTGATTGGCTAAAAGCTGTGAAAAATGTGGCCATGTTAGATATCTCAGATAAAGGGAAGAAGCGGTATGAATTTTGGGCTCCCTTCTTACGCTGGTGTGAGCAATAAGTAAGAATGAAGAATGAGGGTCCTATGATAAAGCCTCCCGCCACCTCAGCTGGCTCCATTCTTTATCGAGCAGTGAAGCTTGTGTAGTTTGGTGTATATTGGAAATAAAGGAGGATGGAGCTTGCTATCCAAGGGCGCTTTTGTTGCAAATAAAAAAGCGAGTCCCCTTCTCTTTCCTTTTCCCAGTAAATGAGGTGTGGGACACCCAGTGGTGGAAAAGTTGCAGAGAGGTGCCAAGGAAGCAAATGAGGACAATAAAAAAAAAAAAAAATGTGATGGCCCTCTGACAAAGCCATTAGGCCTGCTTTATTTAAAATAACACCCCCATATATTGTGTTGTTGCACATGTTATAGTTGGGAGTGTTTATGATTTTGGGAGATGTGACCCCCAATGTCAGAATGTCACCAAAGGTATTTCCCCCTACCTCAGATACATTTTTATAAATTAGTTTGTAGTATTTAGTTGAGTGTGGCTAATAAATACATGTTTCCTTTTTCAAAGACAAAGCACTGACTGGACACTGATTTATTCATTTTTGCTATTCTGTGCCAGTAAATAGATATTACTAGTCCATACCACCTCCCCAAAGTAGTCCTTGAACTGCTCTGATGTACTAACCTGCAAAAGTCAAGTTCAGCAATGGGGTAATTGGGTCCTTCTAGGGAGACAATTGTAAATCTATTACATGCACAAGCCTCACATCCCGCACATCTAAGAACCCAATCACTACCACTTAGCATTATCCGCTGGAAGCTAACTTCCACCCAGATTACATTTAATAAAACACATGGAATTTGTATATTTGTCTTACATAATATTCTGAGTCAGCAAACTTGTCAGGGGGAATCAGAGTTTCCAAACTGAGTTGAAATACCAGTTAGGCAATACATATGTGGACACCTTCAAAGAACAAAGTTACATTCCACAGCACGCATACGAAAAAGTCTCCTTCTATGTAATGCTTAAATATTCCACTTGTTGATAATGACCATCTTGTGCATAGTAGTCTTCGAGAATGTTGTCTTCTTTTACACTGGCCCCTCATATAGCTGATACAAACGTGGTTTGAATGCAAAACTACTAAGGTGTTCCATCTATCTACAGGTATTGGACTTTATGATGGAACATTGCCCTGGGACTGACCATGCCAATGCTGATGGCCTTTCCAGGTTGTACTGCCTTAGCCATGAGGATAGTTAGTTCTACCTTCTTTCTGATGGGGGAATGGTGAGTGCACATGTTGGAAATGACAATCTTTTGCATGGAATTACCACAGGTTTTTGTCTGTTTTTTTGCAGAATCTCTTTTTGTTGGCCATCGGTCTCTGTACACTTTAATCCTGTTATTCAGCAACAAAGTGCTTGCACTCTCCCTTATACATGTGGTAAAAGTTGGTATATATCTAACTGGCACATTTACTTATAAGTCCCTAGTATATGGTACTGCATGTACCAAGGCCTGTAAAATAAATGCTACTAATGGACTGCAGCAATCATTGTACCACCCAACTAAAGTAGCACTGTAAAACACGTGTCCCGGCTGGCCACTGTAGCCTGGGTGTGCAGTTTTAAAGCTACCACTCCAACCTGGCAAAACAAGCCTTTTGCCAGGCCTAAATCTGTCTTTTTGTACTTAACAAGTCACTCCTGAGGAAGGCCCTTAATGACCTTAGGGCAGGATGCATCATATTTATAAAGTAGGACATGTATAATTTATGTTGTAAGTGCACTGGCAGTGAAAAATCTACAAAGTCATTTTTCACTGTGGCTAGGTTGGCTCTCCCATATGTTAACTCTGGTTTACAGTATTACCTTTAATAAGTGCTACATTCAATTTGGGGGTACCTAGAAAAATGTTTCAAGGACTCATTTTATTAGTAATTTTAAATCCAACTTAAGGTTCCAGTCAGATATTATATTACTATTTTGGAAATGACACTTTTAGAAAGTTGTCTTTTTCATGTCTACAAACAAAAGGCTTTCCCACCAGTGCCTAGTTGTCACCTGGCCCAGAGATGGGATGCGTATTGCTCCCAGAAAGTGAACAATGGGCCCTGGGAATGGTGAGGGGGATTCCTCCTAGACAGAATGGCCAGGGGGCAGTGCCCAGCTTCTTTATGAGCTTCAAAGAATGCCTTCCTTGTCACTGGCAGATACAGCTCACACCCAGGCCTGTCTCCCCTTTGTCTCTCTAGTCAGGACAGCACCAAACCCAGAAGAGTAGAGGAACTGGCCAGAACTGGTATAGGGGGTGGACAAAAGCTCCCCCCCACAGTTGCTACTGGTCAAAGAAGTGGACCCTACAGAAAAAACTTCTGGGTCTGTGTAGAATCAGAAAAAGGACTGTCCTGCTATCTAAAAGTCCTTAAGGAAGACTGGTCCTACTTTCTTGAAACACAGGACCCCAGAATTGACCCACGGGTCAGTTGGCTGTCCTCCTGTTTGAGCTTCAGGGACATTATAGGCTTGCAGAGGCCCTTTCCCTACAACTGCCCAGCTGCCCAGCGCCAACTGGATCTGTCCTTAGCCTGGCTGCTGGCTTCTGCTGTAGTGAATCCTAAAACCCAGGAGGTGTGCCCCGGGTCCTGGATTCTTAGCTAGTGTTACAAAATATTACTCCTGTACTCTAACTGCAAGAAGTAGGACTTACAAACTAACAGAGACCAGGATCGCTAGCAAACCTGCATTCATCCACGTCGAATCACCAGTCAGCCTAGGTTTTCTGCTGAAAGAGATCTGACTTTGAGAAATGTTTTTAAGTCTGAGCGTGGAGGACTTCAGCTGAACAATCACTGAGCAGAAACCAGTCAATGTCAAGGCCTTCCTGACACACCCTTCAGACTTTCCCGCCTTTGTCACCAACTGCAGAGGGACCCTGCTCTTCAGCAACACCCGTCGTCAAGCCCCAGCTTGCCCCTTCGATGACTCATCAGTGACCACTTTTTTTCTCTATAATAGTTTCCAAGCCACAAGGTAAACTTACCACCAGGGTGAACCTGGTCCTTGCATCCAACCCTAGCTCCATCTTGGTCGGCCTTAATGTTTGACTTTGACCTGATTTAGCATGGTTGCCACTTTGCTCTTTTTGTACTATTTTTAGTTCAAGCTTTAAAAATGAATATCTACTTTTTGGAGTGTTGTTTTTTTGGTGTCATTTTATCAATTAAAATTGACTCTATTTGTAAAAATTGTTTTAGGATTTCTCTTGTGTTTGGTTTTCACTTTATTACTGTTTGGGTAGTGCATGCATACTTAATACATTGCCTCTGAGTTAAACCTGACTGCTTTGTGCCACGCCTCCATAGGGTTAACCACAGGTTATTAAACGACTATTGTAGTTAATTTTGATGAGAATTATGATTATTATTTTAGGTAGGTTCCCACTCCCTTCAAGTAATACATTAGTTTCTTACACCACTGTATTTCTTCCTTGAAAAATGAACTAATCTGTGAAGCACTACCATGGAGTGTGATTGAAAGATCTGTTCTTCTTACTCTCATTTTAGATGATTAGGTTTGATACGCTGCCATGGATGCAGGTGCTCCTAACATTAATTCAGATGCCTGAAGGGTGTTTGCTACTACCATGCAACATCAGAAACATTGGTGCGAGAAATGGGGCTGTTTGTTGACAGGGTGAAATCCTACTCAAGCAACAGCCACAATCCTAGTTAGGATGAAACACAAACAGTCACAAAATTAACCTTTGTTTAAACCTCTGGTAGCTTGGCACCAAAGCAGAGGCAATACGTAAAGTATTTATGCAGCACTTACACAGTAATAAAGTGAAAACAAAATACAAGAAAAATCCCACAAAAATGTAGAAAAATAAAGTACATTTTAGTAAATTATTTAACACCAAGAATTATATTTCTACCAGCTCTCAAGCAAAAGTTGTCATTTATTAAATATAATAAGGTAACCCAGTGTTATCCTATAGGAGAGTCGGGTCTCACAGTAGTGAAATATGAATATTTCAGTTACAGAACATGTAATAAACTAGGGGTGATTTATGTGTATTAATAAGGGGCCTTTAGTCTTGGCAAGGAGTTTATTTTGTCAAGTCGAATTGGCAGTTTAAAACTGCATACAGGCTGCAATGACAGTCCTGAGACATGTTTAAGGGGCTACTTAAGTTGGTGGCAAAGTAAGTGCTTTAGGCTAAAGTAACATTTAATTTACCATCCAAGGTATATGTTATAACACTAGCGACTTATAAGTAGATTAACTATGCCAATCAGATGTAAGACCACTTTATCATGTTTTAGGGAGTATGCACAAGCACTTTAGCACAAATTAGCAGTGGTAAAGTGCACAGAGTCTTAAAGCCAACAAAAACGAATTCAGCAAAACAGTAGGGGAGAAGGCAAAATGTTTCGGGTGAAGCTGCAGAGAGGACCGAGTCCATCAATTCGCTTTTGGATTCAAAAGCCAGTTCTAAAGTATTCCCTTTGCATCTCCATAGCAGTTCTGACCTTTTAGGGAAAGGCGTATTCTTGCCCACCAATGGACCCCTGCCTTTGTAAATCGCACACTAGCAGGCATCCTTTTGTAGAAATTGATGCACCAGTATGAGTAGGATAGATTGAAAAGTGGAATGTGGAGTGTCTGAGCTCCCACGAGATCTGGGCTCAGCTCTTAGCAACAGAAATCACCAAATACTCTCTTGCTTACATAAATTGTGACAAAATGAATCACGCATCCCAACTAGGATACAATAGGATCAAGTGGTCAATAGAAACTAGGAATACATATCCTGAAAAAAATTGTTATGCTAGGCATGCATTATGGCGTCTTGTAGTTGAAAAATGTTTGGAAAAATGACTAATATTGAAATGAATGGTTTCCTACAACAGTATTATCTGGGTCTCGAATCAAACAAGTTGCCATGCAGCGGAGTTTAAGACTGCTGGGAAATTAATGTAGATGTATTTGTTCTCTGGAATAAAGTTTTTTCAGGATGGAGCAAAGTGCACCTTTTGTCAAAATATGGTTTAATATTTGGGTGCACAGAACATTATCCAGAATGTATCTGGTGCAGAAGGATCCAGAAGAAGCAGTGTGCAGCAACCAGCTTAGGAGGAGACCTCCAGATCAGTATTTTGAGAGTGTGGAATGTCTTCCCAGAATACGCCAGTGTTCTTTTCTTGTGCTGCTATTGTTCAGACCTTCTATTTTTCAGATATACAGAATATTTCTTATATACAATTATATCATATATAACAGATATGCAGAATATATTAAGTTCAAATATAAATTAGGTCTCTGTCTCATCTGCTCTTAAGAAGGCAGACAGTCCTAAATATTCAAGACAAAAAAAAAAACTAACCCTATCAGAATCAGTTCAATGATGAATTACACTAATCTGAGATCAGACTCAGGTATCTAAAAAATGTCTTAACCCCTATATCTTCAGAAGATTTGATCTTTGAGAAATCTATTGTTGACGCTTTAAATGAGAAACACGAAGTACAAATGCTATTTAACTTTAAAGCCTGGCTTTTTTTGCAACATGCCAAAGCGAAACAATGTGCCAATTCGATTCGCTTTCTTTTCCGTTTTCCTCAGCCCTGAAGTAGCTCGGAACATTTTTAGGAGTACATGACATTTTCTAAGCAATTCACATTGCAATTTGTCAAAATGTCCTCAAAATCCACAAAAACTGAGGGATTAAGCACACGGAAAAACTAATAAAAACGGTGGTGAATCCCCACAGCATGCAGAATTTCACTTTGGGTTGACTTGGTGTATTTCGTATTCCATCAATGTATTTTTCTACTTTTATTAACTTTATTTGAAGATACCATTCCAACGGTTCACCCACTTATCAAACCGCCCACCTGAGATCCATTATAGATTTCAGATAAGGGTCTATTGCGAATTTTAAGGTTTTGATTCTACACTTCTTACATGAAAGCTGCATGCGAAACATTGTAAAATGGTTCTTTCAAATGTGACTGGTTATAGACAGAGTGCATCAAGCACACTGTCAGGGGTGACACAGTGCAAGGCTATCACAGACATCTGCAGTGCTGCCGATGTGCTTTAGGGATTCTTTTGTAATTGGGGTCATCATTACAAATCGATCCATTAAATTACTGTTGGATGTAACTGTTCCCTGGACGTGAATCCGTTTCGAAACACTGTCTATTATTACACTTAATGGAAGAGTCTATAGATGTCAAAGAGCTAAAACCTGATTGCAGCCCAGATACTGTAATTAAGATGTCACTCCTCTAATGGAAAACAATGTAAGAGCCCGCTGTCCTCCTTGTCAAGGTATGTATGCCTCGTGTTTCCCCTAAGAGTATTAAACGGGTCGCTTAAAGAAACAGCTTAGAATGGCCATTGGAAGGTTAAACGCATATCTTCTCTTTCATTACACAGTACCTTTATGCACAAATTAAATGCCCCTCAGTTAATAAAGAAACGTGTCAGCGGCGATTACATAGAGTGATATGTATTTAAGAGAGGAACTTACTGGGTGCAAACCAAATATAATAACCTCATGTATAAAAGTAATTCACATTTTAAAGTGTACAAAGGTAAGAGGGGAAGCTATAGCCCAATCGCATATGAAGTAAAACTAAAATTAAATTTCATGGCACAACTGTACTCTGTATGCATGTATTGTACGCTTTCTGTTTCCTTCTATCCTTAAAAAATAATAAAATATTCGGAACGAAAAAAGAAATCACAGCTTTTCAGATAATGAGAGAAGTGGCATTAGTGACACATGAAAGTGGCATATAGTTTAAATTGCAACTTGTAAAGAAAGCAACTCTTGTTTGAAGTTTAGAAGACTGAAAATCCTGCAGCTAGCTGTAAGCAAAATCTCATTACCAATCTTGCAACTTCATTTGAACATTTTGAGAACATTTTAATGAAACAAAACATGTCTGAGGAGCATAAATGCCAGGGCATCGATGTACATGATGTAGAATTGACACTTAATTAAATCATGTACATGGATGATGCTTGAGTTCTTGTCCGTCTAACATAGACAGAGTTGGGGGTAATTGTTCCAGTGGTTAACTAATTAATCCTTAGTCGAGCTGAGCTCCTGTATCTGCAGTTGCACCTGCCCTGGATATGAAATGTAAGATCATATCAACTAAATACCACAATGACTTATTTATTTGAATTTCTAAGAACCAAGGGATAGAAGACACAACTCATATTTTAAATTGGTTTATTTTTTCATGAAAATGAAGAAGTCTTCAGTCTGCTGAAAGATATATAGGCATTGCTAATCCCACAACATAATATGCTTTCCCAGCGTAGTAGGGGCAAGCAAAAAAAGCACAAGCACATCTATTTTCTGACTTCCTAATGGACTCTACCTTTGTTGACGTTAAAACAGCAGTAACATAGAGGAAGGAACGGTATCTCCTCAATACATGCACCATTTTAAACTCTAGGCTGCAATGCTTTTTTGATTGAGAAACCTGGGCTGCATAGAGATAATTATTAGGGTCTGGGCCTAATTCCTAAACATTTTTGTGCATCTAAATTGAACTTAACACAGTGGGTAAATAATTTCCACAAAGGACGACATTTTAGCCAGGTAAATCGGATTTCCCCTAATAATATTTGGCCTGAAAATCTAAGGGTGGAATTGTGGGTGTTCCTCAATGTGTCGCTATGGAAGCTGGTAAACACACTGAAATTCAACAAAATGTGCAGTACTTTCTCTACCATCCTGAAAACCCACACAGCACCCTCATGTCAAGAACAGTATTCAATGCATTTCTGTGATGGAAATGCGGAGGGAACACCCCCATATTTAATGGAGGTATAGTAGAAATAATTTTTTGAAGCGAAATTTATTTTGTTTGTAGAAAAACGAAAAATCAAGAGTATTCCAGTGTAGAAATCTATTTTGATGTGGGTACTCTTGACAAGCTTGTAACATGTAGAGATGGCCGAAGGTAAATCTTTCCCAAGTATGATTTGGGAAGAATGCCTTGGCGACGGTGGGAAAAGATTTCTTACTATGCTGAAGCAAAGTTTGACCACCTGTAGAAATGGGGGGCTTTCCAACCACATGATGTCCTAGCCTTGGAAGGCCTTGTGATAGGGTTGGCTGTCGAGCAGTGCATGTTTAGACACTGCCACTCACCAACATTGAAGCAAAGGCAATGCCTGGCTGGCATCTAATTATTTAGATTTATAGAGCCTTAGCCATTTTCCTCGAAAATAGCGCTTCATTCAGGGCAGTAGATTTTCTGTTTGCCAGTGTTCAGAGCCATTCCAACAGAGAAATGGCTTCCTCTTGGGCAGTGTTCAAGGAAAATAGGGTTAGAGTCAATCCCCAAGAGAGAGCAAACGAAGACTTGGGAGCATTGTTTTGGGATTTTTTAGGACAACATCCATCAGACCAAAGAGAGGCCAGTCACAGAGGCAGGGGGATGGGATGGGCACGACAGAACGTGAATTCAACATGGCAGATGTTCTCACCCAGAATCACCCTCAGCCGGGGCAGAACACCCCTCTAGCTAAGAGCAACAATGATATAGTGGTCAATTTATATGACCACCAACTGACCGAGGACGAACTCAGGGAACAAAGGCCTCGGGTACATCCCAACCCCAAAACATGACAGCTTCAAATTCCGAGGGGAATTCCACGGCCTCATGAGAAAGATCAAACTTAAAAAAATGTTCGAGGGTAAGGAACAAGACACCCCTTCAGTCTTTTTGACTAATTTGCGACGTCCATCACAATTCTGCGCTCCTAACAATTAAGTAGGCCTGGAGGTCCATGTCTTTGAGCAGAAAGTCCTGCAGGACAGCTCAACTTCGGAACAAAATGTGAATGGCACGGTGCATAGTAATATGAACAGCTGAGACTGGCAAGCTGTTAAGTCTATACAAAATAACTCCTCTCTCACCATCAAACCGGCCGATAAGGGCGGGGCAGTGGTGGTGATGAACAGCCAAGATTATCAGGCTGAGGTGGCTAGGTTGTTCGGAGCAAGTCAGAACTACAAACCACTACTTAGGGACCCAACCAAAGAACTTCAGACAACCATCATCAAAATGGTCACGGAGGCTAAGGAGAAGAAATGGCTTACATACAAAGAGGCAGAATTTTTGATTAATAACAAACCCAGGGTCCCGGCATTCTGCATCGTGCCGAAAATACACAAGGCCCAGCAGCCTCCACCTGGGCGCCCTATAGTCTCGGGTATCCAATCTCTGCTGGAACCATTGTCACAGTTCTCAAACTTTTTTCTGAGGGAATGTGATATTACACAGCCCTCATACGTACAAGATATGACTGACATTCTCAAAATTATAGACACTGTGGAGTATGACCCAGACCATCAGTTTTTGGTCACCATTGACATCGAGTTGCTGTACACCAGCATCCCCCAGGAAGCTATACTGGTGGCAGCAGCATGAGCCCTGGGGGAGTGCTAGTGGTTTTATCATATCCCACAAACGTTGGTGTTACAATGCGTGGACATTGCTCTTACACAAAACCTTTTTTGTGTACAAAGACCAGATATACCTCCAGGTATCTGGTACTACAATGGGGGCTACTTTCGCCCCCAGTCTGGCCTGCATTTATGAAGGCCAGTTTGAATCCAACTACATCAATCATTCCACCAATCTCTTCCAGAGGAACATTGTTCTCTGGAAGCGATTCATCGATGATGTGCTGTGCATATGGTCTGGCACTGAAGAAGAGCTGCATACGTTTATGAACTGGCTCAATACTCTTGATGAGTGTTTGAAGTTCACATGGACTGTCACTAAGAACACAGCGACCTATTTGGACCTTGACAGTAAGGCTGAAAACATCAAACTAGTGACCAATGTACACCAAAACCCTACTGACAAAAATACTCTTTTACACTACAGGTCTTATCACCCATGGGCTCTTCGTGATAATTTACCTGTAGGTCAGTTCTTGCGATACCGCAGAAATTGTTCATCTACTCAGACATATGCAGAACAGGCAGAGGACCTGTCCAGGAAACTGGAGGACCGAGCCTAGCCCAAAAATGTTATTAAACATATGGGAAGAGGGCCTTAAATACTCCCAGAGCCGCTCTCCTTAAAAGGAATCCTAAAAACAGCCCGGACTGTATACCAGTGGTCACGACTTTTGCACCTGAGCAAGCTGAAAACAGGAAAACTAACCACAAGGCTGGTGCAACCTTTTCTAACACAGAAGCACCATTACAAGGACATACGATGGGTGGTACTCAAAAGGGTAGTGGGTGACCAGTACAGTATGGAGACCAGACTAAGTATTAAGGAAGCACGCTGGATTTATCAGGAGGGGGTGGATCAACATGGCTTGAACGACCTTATTGACTGGAATAGTGTGGAAGTTCATTAAATATATATGATCTCTGATCTCATGGATCCCCTTCAAGCCAGTGCGCGTGAATTAGCTCTTCCTAGTTGCAAACAGAGGTGTGTGTGGGGATGTTGTCGATCTTAATTAGAACAAAGGGCTATAAACAGTGAGGCCATGTATATCCCACAATCAACACCCATAGGTAAGGGAGCTCATATATCCAATAACATGCAGGAGGTAGCCTTTGGCAACACATGGACTGGTAATAATGAAGTACAATCCATTAACTAATTCATGAGTAGACAATGAAAGTAGACAGAGCAGAACCATACTGCTGTATATACACTGGTAGAATTTTTCTAACCATGCATTTCTGGGACACTGTGCACTTAGATTGTGATACACTCAGGGACACTTACATAAATGTTAAGCCCGGCAGATCCTGGATTAGTTTAACCGGGGTGTGCGACATTTATAGAGGAGCCACACACACAGTGAAAAAACTTCTCAGTGAGACTCCGACAAAATTAATCTGAATACAATGATATAATGGCTCTTGTAAAACTTTTTACCCATAGAACTTAATTAATGGGGTAAGGTGAAGTCGCTAGTCCAATATGGCGCCCTCTTGAGTCTCGATTGACTGGAGAGGACTCTACTGTCCGGAGAGGGGCAGGACACGTACGTGCCTATGCTGCGCGGCGTGTTTTGAAAAACAGTGTCGCTCACTGAGACTGCGAGGAGCTGATCAAACGCCAGACACTCGAGTCCACACGTTAAGCGGGAGAACATAGGCTTGGGAGCGGGCACAAGTGTTTTATGGTTTTAATGTTTATCCAGTGGGGAGCAGTTTCACAATACTGCATTCGCGAGAAGAAACAAAGCCTTGTACATACACTGAGGAACTCGAAGGGGAAAGATGTTTGAGGCTTAATGGGGATCCACACTAACAACTCCCTCATGTTGAATCAGCATGTTCTCTATGTGCCTGGAATTTGTAATTTTAGAAAAATGAGTGAGCCTGGCTTTTCTCATAATTAATGGGCAAAGCTTGAACCCAGAACTCAATCCATCTCCCTATCTCTCCTCAGGCTGACGTCCAGCAGCGATAGTGACGGACTGTGTGATTGTGTACTAGTACCGATTCACAAGTAAAAGGGCTTGCAGGTATGCCCATGATGGGCAAATACCCGGTAAATATGTTTACAAAATGAAGGTGGCTCCCACATGTATGAAACTACCCGTTATATTTGGTGTCAACTGTTGATATGTTGTGTTGTGTGGTGTCTCTGTCTTTCGCAGGTATAAAACACAGATACAAATTGGTGCAGGTTGGTGAAAACTGACCCTTGCCCTGATGAAGGTGCTGTAAGTTCTTTTGGCAGTGAAACATGTTGACCCTCAATAACTAAGTAGATAGTAGGCAACAGTGTGTCCTGGTTTTAAAGTGAGCAGACCCACAGCACGGAACAAAATAGTATAGCCAGTGGTTGTCTAGCTGATTTTTCGATTAGGAATAGCGGTATTCAAGTCTAGATGAAAGGGTCAAAGGGTTGGTACCGCCGAATGCCCCGATAGGCTATCCGGTGCACTGGCAACACACGATAGCACACTGAGCACTTTGTTTCTTTTTCTGATTTCACCACAATTTGTGTTGTGGGTTGGCCGTTGCTGATGATGAGAACCTGAGGATGCAGGCAAGAACCAGTCTGCAAACTCCCATGGTGTTACTCCCATGAGGCTCTGACAACCTTTTTCCCCACTTTTTCTTTTCCATCAATGTTTGGTCCTTTGGTACAAACTATGGGAGACGGAGCCCACAGACACATCTTTTTTAAAGAATAACAAGTGACCTAGGACTCCCTAGAACAGACGGCATAAGTACAGCTGCTGTTCAGTCACACATAGTTGGGTGACCTTAGACTTATGGAGGGATCGCTTAACATTTTATTCTCCTATAGAGCAGGTCTATTTTGGGTTATAATTCTGTGAGTGGGGGGCGACCTGTTCTTTACCCCCTTCAGCTCCTTTATGTATACAGTGTTCAAGAATGCCTCCCTGAAAAACATTTGTGCAGCTGCCCCCTGGTCGTCTCCTCACACTTACATGTCCCACTACAGGTTAAGGATGAGAGATGTGGCCTCTTCTTTTTTTGGGCCAGCAGTTCTATGGGCAGTCAAATGATTAAGCATGGTTTCTTGTATTACTAACTGAAGAAAATGCTGCTGTTTTGAAAGGATTTCGTATTTTCAGGAAGTGCGCACAAGTCAACTCCTATTATATAGCTCACAGAGTGTCAACTTCCTGTGTCATCCATGTTGGGAGAGGCACTTGTGTGGATTTATTCTTATATGGGTGACGTCTGCATGGGGGAGAGAAGGCTTGGTGTGTTAAGCCTATGATGAGGAAGATGGTTTAGGCAGGTCATGATTCCCTTTGACATAGAGGGTGTAGCGATTACCAGAAAAAGCATATACAGGGCGCGAAAAGGTCGAGACCGCTGCGGCACTACAACACCCAGAATGCCCTGGGTCCAGGCAAACCGGAACTCACCTCCCGTACAGCCATAAAAGTTCTTCCCAGATGTAACCGGGTGCTTGTCAATCCTTCCGGTAGTTTAGACAGAGCTAGTGTTGTACCTTTCTCTCAAGTGCAGGTGAGGGCGGACGCTTTCCTTCCCGCTGGAGGACGCCGAGGGTTGGTGTGGGCGGACGCTTTCCTTCCCGCTGGAGGACGCCGAGGGTTGGTGTGGGCGGACGCTTTCCTTCCCGCTGGAGGACGTCGAGTGCAGGTGAGGGCGGACGCTTTCCTTCCCGCTGGAGGACGCCATAGGAATCCGAGTGCCGCGGACGCCCTATCCCAGCTGTAAGAGGTAGGACCTCGTACATTTAGCACGGCCGTGCTTGATTAGTATTTCAGAACTTCCTGAATCCTTTTTCTTTATCCCTGTGGAACTGATCACTTTATTTTCCTTTGATCTTGGAACATTTCGTGCCTTGCTCGCCAGGAGTGACAAAAACTACCTGGGGGGTGTAATACTATATCCTGCCTTATTTCGTGGTTTGGGCCGTGGCGGAACGGCTACAGACCTTTTGAGACCCACGACAGAAACATTAAATAATTCGTGGTTTGGGCCGTGGCGGAACGGCTACCGAACTTTGAGACCCACGACAGAAACATTAATTAATTCAGGCTGTCATATTGTGGGAATTCAGTAAGTGTTCACCTTACCTCCACATACCGTATAGAGGGATATATATAGCAAAACATCTAATCAGTGTGTATTGTGTTTTCTAGAACTGTTGTGCATCAGAAGGGATGTATGACGTTACAACGCATACTTTTACATCGCATGCCTTTACAACGCGGTTTTTACATCGCATACCATTACAACGCATAATGCTTTTAGGCGCTGGATAGTGATTTATTTAATTTACTATTCCAACTCCAGTCCCCGTGGATAGTAGGGAAGGTGTTGGATAGAATACTAAATACATTCCCTATCCTAGAGCGCCCCCCAGCGCTATGCGTTGTAATGGTTTGCGTTGTAAAAGTTGCGTCGTGATGGTAGTGCGTTGTAAAAGTTTCGTTGTAATGGATGTTTCCCATCAGAAGACCTCCTAGACCTTTGACCAGACTTAGAGGGGCGTCTTCTCAACAACCTTCCTGTTTTGCTTTTCCCTTCCCTTTTTCTGGAGTACTACCTGTCCCTGGTGTGTACACTCGCACAGGGAGGGTTTGTGCTATTAGGAACTGGGAAGACTGTCTTCGCGCTGTGGTCCCCGCTGGCTAGACACCTCAGGTTAGTGGCTTGTGTGTTCTCTTCTTGGGTTTACCTCTCAGCTGCTAACCGTGACAGATTGACAAGCCCAAGGAAAGAAGCCTAGCCTGGACCATGGACACGAGTGCGGCTTTAGCCTCTCTACTAGAGGGCTTCAGCGTACTTCAGCAGGAAGTCCATGCTTCCCGATTGGAGAATCAGGACCTGAGAAAGGACATGAATACCATGCGTAGGGAAGTCGCTGGCATGTCACGTAAAAGCCATGGAGCAGGGTCCTACATTAGGGAAGCCACGCTCCCCCCTCCAGGTCATACTTTATCCCAGCCGTCTCCCCCGATAGCAACCGGGGGTGGGTTCTTTACCCCTACAGCCATACCTTTGTCCTCCACCGATCACTCCCCAACGGTGCACGTGATACAGAACACAGGAATACCTCTGGCCCCTCCTGAACGTTTTTATGGGGACCCCAGGAAATTCGAGACATTTTTGAACCAGTGCCGTCTCCACTTTCTGTGCAAGCCTACTGTGTTCCAGGATGACGCAGCAAAGACAGCGTTAAGGATGTCCTATATGGGCGGGAACGCCGCAAGCTGGACGATACCCTTAATGGAAAGGAACGATCCAGTCCTGCATCAGTTCCCAGATTTCTGTTCTGCCCTAAGGAAACTGTTTGACCGAAAGACACATATGTTGTCCTTGGATAAGGAACTCCTTACGCTGCGCCAGGGGTCACAAGACCTATTGTCTTATATCACGTCCTTCAACAGACTCGTGGCCGAAACGGATTGGCCACAAGAGAAACGGACTTCCTTGTTTTATCAAGGATTAAGAAGCGAATTGAAGGACGTCCTATCGCAGGTAGTCCAGATGCCGGCGACTTGCGAGGAACTTATCGATCTCACGGTGCAATTAGACCATCGTCTGTTGGAGAGAAGAGGGGATCGGAATAGGAGTGACGGAAGAGGATGGTATCCCAAACCAAAACCCCCGTCAGAAGACAGCACCAAAGGCACCGACGGGACCGAACCGATGCAAATCGGTGGAATACGAGGTCCTCTGTCCTCTGAGGAACGAGATCGTCGACGCAAAATGAAACTATGTCTTTACTGCGGCAAAGGAGGACATTTCATAAGAGAATGCAAGGCGAGGGCCCAACAACCAGAAAGAAGCCCGGCTCCACGAAAACCTGCCGTCATGGGAACCAGAGAGACGTCGGAAAACTAAAGCGTCCATACCAGGCGGAGATCACTGGGTTGGACGATCGGCAGACATCGATCTCCTCGCTCCTCGCAAATACTATGATGCCCGCAGTGGCCCATATCAACATGCCAGTATCTTTGTGGACCTCGGAGGACAAAATCACACGTATGGACGCTCTGCTGGATTCCGGAGCGACAGGCAACTACATGGACATAGACTACGCAACCTCTCTCGGGATAGCTTGGGAGAAGAAGGACGAACCTGAAAATGTGAAGGCTCTGGATGGTTCAGCCTTGACCTCCGGACCTGTAGCAATGCATACTCTACCTCTGCGTATGCAGCATGAAGAACACTCGGAGTATATCCAATTTGATTTGATTGCGGCACCTCAGTTTCGCCTTATACTAGGTATGCCCTGGCTAACGCTACACGACCCTGATGTGAGCTGGTCCGCACGTACGGTGTCCCTGAACTCGATCTACTGTAAGGAACATTGTCACGGTCGTCCCGCCTTGGCAACGGAAGGCGAAGTGATTCCCGGTGCTCGCCACTTGGCTATGTCATGTACAGTGGAACATATCTGTAGCGCCACCAGCCTACCCGAGGTCTACAAGGGGTTTCGTTCCCTCTTTGACAAACAGAAGGCTACCCGGTTACCCCCGCATAGGGTATACGATTGTTGCATCGACCTACTCCCGGGGGCGGCCATTCCATGCAGTCGCGTTTATGCTCTTACCGAACATAAAAACCTGTATCTAAAGAACTACATTGAGGAGAATCTGGCTTCTGGGTTCATCAGTCATTCCACATCCCCAGCTTCGTCGCCCTTGTTTTTTATACTGAAAAAGGACTGTGCCGAGCTGAGACCATGTATCGATTACAGGGCCTTGAATAACATCACGGTCAAAAATCGATATCCCCTTCCTTTGATCTCGGTGTTAATGGACCAGATCAAAGGAGCCCGCTACTTTACCAAGCTGGACCTTCGCGGGGCCTACCATTTAGTACGGGTCAAACGGGGCGATGAGTGGAAGACTGCGTTCCGAACCAAGTTCGGCCTATTCGAGTATAAGGTTATGCCCTTTGGTCTCTGCAACGCCCCTGCAGCCTTCCAATACTTTATGGACGAAGTGCTCAGGGGCCTACTGGATACCATATGCATGGTCTACATCGACGACATTCTCGTCTACTCACGTACCCTCCAGGAACACGAGCAACACGTAAAGGACGTCTTAAGTCGCTTGCAACAACACAAATTGTGCGCCAAATTGGAAAAATTCCTTTTCCATGCAACTGAGGTGTCCTTTCTAGGGTACGTGATAAATGCCAACGGATTTCAAATGGAGAACGGGAAAGTTGAGGCCATCACGAACTGGAAAACCCCGCAGAGCGTCAAATCAGTGCAAAGTTTTTTAGGCTTTGCGAATTATTATAGGCGCTTCATAAAGGACTTCTCTAGGATTATCCACCCCATATCCCATCTGCTAAGGAAAAACATTCCATTTGTATGGGGTGATGAAGCCGAACAGTCTTTTCGGACACTCAAAGAACGGTTCACCCAAGCTCCTATCTTGCGCCATCCGGACGCCCAACTTCCTTTCATCTTGGAGACCGATGCGTCTCAATACACTTTGGGAGGGGTGCTATCACAACGCCACCCTACAACAGGGCAGATTCACCCTGTTGCATTCTACTCCAAAAAACTCAATCCGAGTGAGATCAACTATTCCATCACCGATAAAGAGTTGCTCGCCATCAAAAGAGGATGTGAGGAATGGCGACACTACCTACTGGGAGCCCGGCACACCATCGAGATATTCACTGACCACCGGAACTTATTGTTCTTGGAAACAGCAAAGGCCCTCACACCTCGACAACTCAGATGGACCCTGTTTTTCTCGGATTATGACTTCGTCATCAAATACCGTCCAGGGCCACAAAACGGAAAGGCCGATGCTCTCTCCCGGAATCAAGACTCACAAGACCTTCAGTCGGCCGTCCAAGTGGAACCTCCTTCAATCTTGCCTGAGGGGTCCTTTCCAGAAAGCACCATTGCCTTGCTCACGTCCACAGACTTTATCGAGGACATCAGGGTGGCATTGACGGAGGTCGATGCCCAGGCCTGGCTACAGGATGAGCCCCAATGGCGGTCACAGATTGACGAACTTTTGTATTACCGCCATGCCTTGTATGTACCTGACCCTGGTTTACATATGCAGGTGCTCAATTGGACGCATGATTCTGTGTTAGGGGGACATTGGGGAGTGTACAAAACCATAGCCACCATAGAGCGGTCATTCTGGTGGCCTACCTTGCGAAACGACGTCAAAAAATACGTAAGGAACTGTTCGGTATGTACTCAGAGTAAAGCAAAACATACCAGACCTACGGGTCTACTCCATCCTATTCCCATTCCCCCTAAACCGTGGCACACGGTCTCCATGGACTTCATTGTGGAAATGCCCGTGTGTCAAGGAAAAACAACGATCCTGGTGCTCATCGATCACTTGACCAAAATGGGCCATTTTGTATAAGCATGGGCGCAAAATCCGTTCCGCTCGCGGATTTTTCGGATTTTCGGTAAATCCGCAATCCGGGAACTCTCGCGGATGTGGCGAAAATACGCAAATCCGCGCGCGGCGGATTTTTTGCTTGTGTTCGCACTGCTCGTGGGCCGCGGCGCGGGCAGCAACAATCTCGCACTCGCGAAATTACAAAAATTACAATTGGGGAGGGGTGAAGGAAGTGACCCAGTCTCCAACTTCCTCTTCCTGTCCAGCAAGTTCCTCCCATTGCTTAGTCCATTTCCTGGCCACTTTGAATTCGATCTTGACTGGGAAGGATTACTTTTTGTGGATGCTGCTGGAGATTTGGCTTTGAGGCCTTTTGGATTACTTTTTGATTAGAAATTTGATTTACAAGTAAGTTGATAAGTTGATGTTGTTTGTTTGTGGTGATTTTTGTGTGTGTTTTTCGACTTTTTGGGGGCTGGCTATGTGTGGGAGGCCATTTTGAGGCATGGTCCTGCAGGTCCTGGCCATGTGGATGGGGTCAAGCGGCCATTTTGAAGTCAGGCAGTGTGCTTTGTGCCCTATGCCCACCCAGTCTGCTCTGATTGCTTTCATTATGCCCAGGGGGCCTCGAACTCCTGCAGATTACCCGAAAATCGGATTTTATAAAAAACAAAAATTGCCTGTGTTCGCACTGCTCGCGTCCCGCGCAGCAACAATCTCGCACTCGCGAAATTGTAAAAAAATTACAATTCTGCACATGAATTGAAAACTACCAGGCTTAGTTATGGGTGCATGCATGATACAACAGTTTTTTTTAATTTTAACATTATTCTGGCCAGGGCATGGATGGCATTGGATTGTTGAGATTTTTGTGTGTTTTACGACTTTTTGGGGTGGTGTTGGGGGCTTGCTATGTGGGTGGGGGCCATTTTATTGCCTGGTCCCGTGTGGGTGGGGGTCTAGGGGCCATTTTTAAGCCAGTTTGTGTGCTTTGTGCCATAGGCCTGCACCCAGTGTGCTGTGATTTTATCATGCCCAGGGGGCCAAGGCCAGAATACGTCTGTTCGCGGATTTTGCTGGTTTTTCGCCACGTTCGCGTCGTGAAGCAACAATCTCGCACTCGCGAAATTGCAAACATTGCAATTCTGCACCAGAAAACCACCAGCAGGCAGCCTAAACCTTCTGAAACTTGATGGATGGCATTGGATTGTGGTGATTTGATTGGTGTTGTGTTTTTTGACTTTTTGGAGTAGGGGTTGGGGGC
Organism: Lissotriton helveticus; assembly: GCF_964261635.1. Taxonomy (NCBI): domain Eukaryota; kingdom Metazoa; phylum Chordata; class Amphibia; order Caudata; family Salamandridae; genus Lissotriton; species Lissotriton helveticus. Next base: position 798,448,107 of record NC_136068.1, on the reverse strand, counting down.
TGGCTATGTTGGTGGGGGCCATTTTGAGGCATGGTCCTGGCCATGTGGATGGGGGTCAAGTGGCCATTTTGAAGGCAGGCAGTGAGCTTTGTGCCATAGGCCTGCACCCATTTTGCCTTGTTTTCACCCATTTAGCCCAGGGGGAGTCAGTGGTACATGAAACTATAACCCTCTCTGTGTGTGCTCTCTTGGATCAATGTTAAATTCCTGTTTCCCAAAAATTTAGCAAATCCTAATTTTGAAATTTCCATATTGTGTGGTGTGCATGTGTGTGTGTATTCATAAATGCCTACTTGCAAACTATTTATTGAATCGCTACATATGCAACATATATTTACTGATGTTCCTCTGTCTTCGTTTGCTTTTAGGTGCACAAAGTCAATAACTCCGCATCATCGTTGAGCATCAGTGCCAGGAAGAAGTCCTGCTGCGGCCTGTTGTTCCGACATCTGAAGAAGATGGCTCCAAAAAGAGGTGCCCGTAGCTCCTCTTGCAAGAAAAATGTCTCTACTAAGGAGAAGAAGAAGCAAGTGGCACCACTTACCAAGGAGACTGGTGGCTCGACCACTACATTTTGGGGGGAAAAACAAAGGCCCACCATGAGTGCTGCACAGGTAGCCTGTTTAGTAGTTCAATCACCAACGACCAGTGATGTTGGCTCATCGCAAGAAAGTAGCAGCACACCATCAACACAGGTTGTAACTCATCTCACAAGTACTATTCAACAACCAAAACCGCAACAACAACTGCATGGGCTACTAGTACAAGCACAAGTACATGCGCAAGGAGCTGGCCGAGAAGGAGCTGGCCGAGAAGGAGCTGGTCGAGAAGGATCTGGCCGAGAAGGAGAAGGCCGAGAAGGAGAAGGCCGAGAAGGAGCTGGCCGAGAAGGAGCTGGCCGAGAAGGAGCTGGCCGAGAAGGAGCTGGCCGAGAAGGAGAAGGCCGAGAAGGAGAAGGCCGAGAAGGAGAAGGCCGAGAAGGAGAAGGCGGAGAAGGAGAGGTCCATGGAGAGTTGCAAGTAGAGGTCAGTGAAGAGGCCCATGTAGCGGCGCATGGAGCGGTGCAAGTGCCCACAATGGTTGTTCTTCCAGAAGTAGGGACACAGGAGGAAATTGACTTTGAGCCGGGGTATCATGTCAGGAAGACAAAGGCATTCCTCCTGATGATTCATTTTCTCCCAGCTCCCCACCAAGGAAAAGATCAAGGAGTGTGTGTAGAAGTTCCTCTTCAAGCCCCGCTCCATCAGATGATGATCTGGATCTAGATTGGCAACCATGTCCGACGTCTGAGAGGGAGGCACACCACTCGCTGGGAAAGGTATCAAAAGTTAAAAGGAAGGGCCCCGGAAAGCTCATACTTATGGATCCGAACGCCGGACTTGATGAAGTGGTTCATTCTGATGTTGATGAACAGGATGACAGCAATGACCTAGTCATCACACACGTCATTCCAGCCACACCGGCCATGCAGCAGACAGACATTTATACCCTATCCCGACGTCATGCTGAGCGTGACCCTGGCGACGTGGCACTGGTAGCACCACCAACGCAGTCAAGTAGTACAACAAGTTCAACAAAACCTACAGCTCCCATATTTTCTCCCCAGAGGGGGACTCCATCCAGCTCGACTCCCTCAAGTAGGGTTGCTGCAATAATTGCACAACCCAGTAGATGTCTGCAAGGCTCATCCACCCCTGCTTCATCTGGCATTGGCAGTATCATCTCGTGCGGCAAAACCAGAAGTTTCCAGTCCCCAGTTTGGAACTTTTTTAGTGTCCATGAAAAATATGATAACATAGCCGTTTGTTGCATTTGTAAGACTAGAGTTAGCCGTGGTAAGACTGGTACCAACTATGGAACCGGAGGCCAGATAGGTCATCTTCAAAGAAGGCACGCTGTCGTATGGTTTGCGCACCTAGCAAACATCAAGGGAAAGCAATCCCAAAGGGCAAGTGGCCAAAATATACCCATACTAGGTGTTTCATCTGAAGATGACGGGGAGGTAGAAGAAGCGTCAGACATTTGTCCGGTTGCACCCAGTACCCCTGGCAGCACCACACCCTCCGGAACACATAGGAGGCACACTGAGAGTCTGGGAGACACACCAATGCGGAAAATGTCAACACTGAGCACAAGTGGGTCGAAGAAGGCATCAGCATCATCCAGTAAATTTGTCCAGCGCACCATTTCAGCCATGTTCTCCTCAGATGCGCAATTTCAACGCAACCACCCAATTGTACGCCTGTATAACACTAAGCTGGCTAAAATGCTAGCGCTGGACCTTCTCCCTTTTTCGTTTGTCGAAAATGTGGGTTTTCTTGAACTCGTGGCAACACTGGCCCCTAAATGGAAGGTTCCTAGCCGGTTCTATTTTGCCAGGGTTGCTGTTCCAGCATTACATAAAGAGGTGCTTGAGTTGGTTGGGGCAGCTTTGCAGAAGAGTGCTGTTCACACTATACACCTGACAACAGACATGTGGACCAGTTGCCAAGCCCTTGATTACATGTGCATCACTGCACACTGGGTCTCTTTTTCATGGGTTGCAAAACAGATAAATGCAGGTGGTGACTTGGCCGAGATTTTTAAGGGTGCTCGTAAACATGCAACATTAGCCATGTTTGGCATGGAGAAAAGTCATACTGCAGTCAACATTTTGGATGACTTTAACAAAAAGGTCTCACAATGGCTGCCCCCAAGAAATTGCAAGGTTGGTTATGTTTCTACTGATAATGGCAGCCATGTAGTTAAGAGACGAAAAATAACAAGGACCCCCTGTTGATACAACTGAATATGTTATACAGGGAAAATAAACAATGTGAAAAATAACCATCAAGTATGATATCACCAGGGAGGTAACGACAACACAAGGCGCAACATACAAATTAAAAGTACAAAATTGTGCTTTATTATTAAGTATATGTACTCAGGATAAAACCATTGGGGTTCAAATATATAATCAATTTATACACTTGACCTATTCTAATTAAAAAACAACACTAATTGACAAACAAAATAAAAATATCAATGACACAATTAATAAATTCATAAGACAGTGGCAAACAATAACAATCTTCGACGCGCGTTTCGGCGTTTGAACAAGAACGCCTTCTTCAGGAGCCACAATTAAAATCTGAAAAACATATATAAGGAGGATTAAAATCACCATTGGGGGAGAAGCATTTGCCTCTCTACATAGTTTTAATACATAAACATATTACCATTGGGAGAGAAGTACTAGCCTCTCTACATACTTTTCATACATAAACATATAACAATATTGTGAACCGCCTTGCATATCAGTGAAGTTCCCTGCTTAGTAGCCAAACTGTAGCGCTACATAAGTTACAACAATTATATTATAATATTTGAGCAGTAGTGTAGTTGCATCCTACCCAGGTCCTACAAGATACTCAGACCTGGACTCATTACTGTTACCTTCTCAACATTTACCAAAATTCCGGAGAATCTTATTTCAGACCGAGTTATATCGTGACACTATTTTTTTATAAATATAAAAAACAGCAAACTGGTAATTATAGAAAGGACAGTCTAATTTATCATTCCTTTTGGTATCTATTCCTTGAGATTATACTGACTCAAAGTACCGCTGCATATTGTTGATGCCTCCCATTATTTGGTTCATATGAACTGGTAGCTATATTTTAGATTAATCGGGAATATTTTCTTGTATTACACTTGATTCTAGCTACATTGTCCTTACCAGGAGATCGCGAGTTTTGACTTGTTTCCAAGTGATGGCTGGAACATAGGGGGACACTCTGTTTCTAAACGGGAGGGCAGTTGATGGACCCCAGTCCGTATCGATATATCCTACCAATCCAGCTAAAGTACTAAACAACAACAAAGTGGATAAATATTTTCTGTCTCTCGTATTAAATAGGATTTATTTTTACACATGTTATACAGGTCTTACCTAGTATTAGTTAGCAAAATGTATTGCGGTCGCCCTGAATGGAGGCATCCAATCTTTAAAAGTGCTGAGAATCACAAAAGATAAAAGAGGAAAACCGAACTCATTACCTCACCACAGATGGACATAAAGCAACAACTACTGTGTCATTGTATGATGGGTACAGAATCTTACCTACAGAGTGTAACCCAAGGGGGTTGCTATTTTCAAAGCAGACGGCTCTTCATCGGTATAGCGCTCGTTACTTTGGGTAATTTCTTTTTTTAAAATAATAAAAACTGTGGGTATAAGATAGCAGCAAACCCACCGTCAGTATTCTCATTATAAATTTAAGATTCCACAACAGTGTCAACAAATTGCACGACACCATTTTCAAAACTGATAACTGCCCGACACCATTTTCAAAACTGATAACTGCCCGTGAATACACCCTTCATGTCCCCCAGCTGCAGGGACGCTATCAGTGGGCGTGGAGTCTGCGGGAATCAATACTACCGCAGCAACCTAGGGCTTCTCTATTTTAAGGTTGGAGAGCGCTCTTTACTCTACTATTCGCATCAACCGACCGAAAAAATAAAATCACGGGTATGGGGCATCTGCTGGGAAAGCGATAAATGAGATTCACCGGATCGGTATACAAGCTGACTGCCTTAAACACACACTTAATTTTGATAAAGAAAAGGCGCCAGGACTTACCAGCAGATGGTAAGAGGGGTTGATGGTATTAAAAGTCACAAGAGACCACAGTCGGTTGATCTGTTCCCTTGACGATATCTTTTGGACAAGAGGGAAAAATACAGAACTCAAATTACGGCAAAAAACACTGAAGTGTCTTTTCTTCCTAAGAAATACAATAAATCAGCCGTTCGCTTACCGAGAATAAGTAGGAATATAACGTTCACATCAACCCGCGGGCGTTCCCAACGATGGATTCCTGGCGTCCCGCGGCCGTTGGAAAAGATAATCGGTTCGCGGACACACCTACCTATGCTTAAATAGGCATGATGTAATTGTCCCTCGATGTGGTTGGTTGGCCGAAAAAGCACTCCTACATCACGAGTGCTCTCGGTTGCAGGAGTATAGAAGGTGGACTATGCGAGCCATATATCCGGGTCACTTAGCTAGATGTAGAAAAAGGACTAAATAGTACACGTGCCCTGGAAACGGTATGATGTGTGCTATGAGTACTCTCGGTTAAGGGAACATGGAAGTAGGACTCCGTGAATCCTATAGCCAAATCGCTCAACTGGATACAAAGAAGGGACTACATAGCGTGGATGCACTGCAACTCGCATAATATGCGCTACTATGTTGCAATCTATGTATACAAAACCACGTTTTAAAGGATATAGATTATTGGGCATAACACAAACTAATAGTTAACAATAACCTTACCATTATTGTCAGGAGATCGCCGATATCACAACAAACATGGGAAACTATCGTTACAGTGAAACATATTTCAATATGGTCCATCTAATAATCAAAATTTATGGGATGCTCAAAAAATGTGCATCTCAAGTGGAATGCAAAAGAAGACTATATACAATTAAGAAAAAAATAAAAATAAAAAATAGAGGTTTCAGTTATAACGGACTCCAACGGATGGAAGTAAATTTTGCAACTATTTTGCCAATGATGTCATACCTGCCCCTAGGGGCAGATGGCATTCTCCCACGGGATTTCATTATTTAATCCTTTTTTGTGTGTGTCCAAAACGAAAATCCAAAAAACTTCACGTTTTTTCCTAATAGCGCACCCTCCTTTACTGTCTGGAGTTTTAATTTTTTCTAGGATGCGCCAATGTACGTCCTCTGGTTTATGATTTAAATCCAGAAAATGTTTCACTAGTGGTGCGTTCAGTTTCTGCGTTTTGATTGCTGATCTATGTTCAGTGAGACGTGTTTGGATGGATCTACACGTCTCACCTACATATCCCATACCACATGGGCAGCAGATGAAATAGACCACATTCGTGGTTTTGCAATTCCACAGATCGTAGGCCTTAGAGGTGTAACCATTATGGGTGAATGATTCACCACCCAAAATGGTCTTACAGCATTTACAAGAGGAGCAAGGGACTGTACCCCGTACTGGTAAATTGGTCAATAATGATCTTTGGGTTTGCTCGCCATTCTGTCTAGAATTAAATTTTGAATGGACTATTTTATCTTTTAAGTTCCTATTTCTCCTATGTGCAAATAGGGGTTTGATTAAGGCAGAAGTGGAAGAAGGGTTGCAGTTCAAGATGTGCCAATTGGCATTGATAATTTGCCTAATCCGTTCGTTCATAGTTGAATGGGTAGTGACACACACAATGCGATCATTAGCTTGCTTATCTTTAGGGATGAGTAATGCATCGCGATCGAAAAATCTTGCACGTTTATATGAATTCCGTATTAATCTATGCGGATATCCACGCTCACAGAATTTTTTTCGCATAATTGCTGCTTGTTTGTCATAATCTTGTAAATTTGTGCAATTCCTGCGCACCCTCAAGAATTGCGAAAAGGGGATGCTCTCTCTTTGACATTTCGGATGAAAACTGCTGAAGTGCAATAAAGTGTTTCGTGCTGTTTTCTTCACGAACAGATCCACCTCCAATTTGTTCACATTTACACGAATGAGAAGGTCTAAAAACTCAACTTGGTTCTCATTATATTGAGCAGTGAATTTAAGATTGTCGTCTGTTAAGTTGATCCACTCCAAGAACTCAAGGAGCGTCTCTTTCCCATTGGTCCAGATAAAAAAGATGTCATCGATATATCTGGACCAATGGGAAATTGACTCAAAGAATGGTGCTACCTCATTGTCTATGAAGCGTTCTTCGAATCTGGACATGTATATAAGGCCATGGAGAACGGTTACTATTTCAGAGTGCCGTGTTTGGCGCACTGTATGAACCTTGTAGTGCAAAAGTTCTTGAAAAAAGAACTTGCAGTCGACCAAATACTGACCATCTGCAGAAGAATATGCACACACTTCAACCATTCTTTTAAGGCCCGGAAGGAGCTGAGGCGCCAGCAAAATGTACGTAGAATGCCAGTGAAAGCACTTATCCTGGAGGTGGCAACACGTTGGAACTCAACCTTCTACATGCTTGAGCGTCTGCATGAGCTGTTTCCAGTAGTCAATGAGTATTTCTACAACCTGGGTGGTGATACGACAGAAATGATGCTAGCGGTGGAGCAATGGCAGCTAGTTAAAAGCCTGACAGACATGCTTCGTCCTTTTGAGGTCTTCACGCGTGACGTCAGCAGGGAGGACTGTTCTTTTAGCAAAGCTATCCCATTGTTGCTGAAGCTCGAGCACCAAGTCAAGGTGGTGTCTTCAGAATTAAAAGATGCTGGAAAGAATGAAGCATATGAGTTGGCGCAGAGATTATTACATCGCCTAGTTAGCAATAAACGGCTTGTAAATATCAAGAAACAACAGCACTACATTTGTGCTACTATTCTGGATCCTTGTTACAAAAAGCCATTGTTTGGCAAAGTAATAATTCCTTTTGAAACATCAAATGTTACAGAGTACAAAGGTTGGCTAGCTCAGTCAGCCATTCGTTTTGAAAGAGAGCGGAAGGAAACTGTAGGAGAACTTGAAGACAGTACTACTAGTGATTCAGCAGGCCATCAGGCGTCCCAAAAAAACACTTCTGCATCTGTGCCTGTGTCAGAAGTGAGTGACTTTTCCTCTGAGCCGTTAACCACACCAGCAACCGTATCATCTGCACCAGGCCCAGGCGTTAGTCTGAAGCGGATTGGCTAAGTGAGCTAGGGTTTCCTTGTCCCAGAAAGGACACAGAAGTGCAAAGTACAGGAATCCGGGAGAACATTGTTTCTATGGTGCAGGCCTATCTGGATGACTCAACAGCGGTCAATATTACTGAGGACCCATTGGCGTATTGGCATGGGAAAAGAAACATATGGCGAGAGCTCACCAACCTGGCTATCAATTACTTGTCTTGCCCACTCGCAAGCGTGTCTTCAGAACGTGTTTTTAGTTCTGCTGGTGGCATTGTGACTTGCAAAAGGTCCCGCCTCTTGCCCGCAAATGTGGAGCGGCTCACCATGATAAAGATGAACCAGCACTTCATACCACCAGATTACAAAGTACGAGAATGCACGCAGGAAGAAGACGAGGACACCGACCTACCTGAGGAAAGTTCTCCTCAGTTACCAGAAGTACTACCGACTCAATTTGCAGAGTTTGAGGACAAGCTCTGCTTCCTTGACAGCGAGTTCTGAAAATGAGTCAATAATTAATTAACTTTAAGATTAGTCCTTATTCATTTTTATTCCTGTGTGTCTGTCTTTCTTTTTTTAGCAAGTGCTTGATCACATTCACAACAAAACTGTAATCACCCCATCACAAGCAACAACAAGCCCATCAGCAGAACTGTCTTGATTTTGATGCCGCAGCATTCCTCAGGTTCACAACAGTTAGTTGACAAGAACTCAGTCCTGGTCGTCTATCCTCCTCCTGCAGACTCACCCTATCCATTTCCCGTAATGCTGATGCCTGGAATCTGCACAATGAAGAAACTTACGTTGACGAGTCCCCTAAAGAGGGACTGTCTGGAAGTAGTGAGTCCTCATTTAAATACATTTTGCTAAGTGTGACTTTTTGCGTTTGGGTTTACGGGTCTTGGCTGGGCCATTGCTGGCAAGGTCTATTAAGGGATGAAATTGGTTAGGCATTTACTTTGGAAAACATTTGGCCTATTACACGTGAACGTTTAGGCGTTATTATTGCTCGCTTGCCTGTCTTAGGGGTGCTGTCTGTGGGGCTTCTAGGATTTTGGGGTCTGTGAGCACCGCTGCCATATTTCTAATGTTGATTGCTTTTGTTTTGCAGAAAATCCACGCCGGGAAACTCCAGTTGGGGCCCTGCTGCAGAACGCTTTAGGACACTGTGAATTCCAGGTGGAGCCAGCCGTCAAACACAAATTACAGGTAAGATAAGCGTTTGGATGGGAGGTAGTATAATGGAGTATTCGGAGAGGCGAGAGAGTGACAGTGGTACTAGTAGTAAAGTCCTAGGGCTCTTGAATTAACAAACTCTGTGACAGGCATTTACTTTGGAAAACATTTGGCCTATTACACGTGAACGTTTAGGCGTTATTATTGCTCGCTTGCCTGTCTTAGGGGTGCTGTCTGTGGGGCTTCTAGGATTTTGGGGTCTGTGAGCACCGCTGCCATATTTCTAATGTTGATTGCTTTTGTTTTGCAGAAAATCCACGCCGGGAAACTCCAGTTGGGGCCCTGCTGCAGAACGCTTTAGGACACTGTGAATTCCAGGTGGAGCCAGCCCTCAAACACAAATTACAGGTAAGATAAGCGTTTGGATGGGAGGTAGTATAATGGAGTATTCGGAGAGGCGAGAGAGTGACAGTGGTACTAGTAGTAAAGTCCTAGGGCTCTTGAATTAACAAACTCTGTGACAGGCATTTACTTTGGAAAACATTTGGCCTATTACACGTGAACGTTTAGGCGTTATTATTGCTCGCTTGCCTGTCTTAGGGGTGCTGTCTGTGGGGCTTCTAGGATTTTGGGGTCTGTGAGCACCGCTGCCATATTTCTAATGTTGATTGCTTTTGTTTTGCAGAAAATCCACGCCGGGAAACTCCAGTTGGGGCCCTGCTGCAGAATGCTTTAGGACACTGTGAATTCCAGGTGGAGCCAGCCCTCAAACACAAATTACAGGTAAGATAAGCGTTTGGATGGGAGGTAGTATAATGGAGTATTCGGAGAGGCGAGAGAGTGACAGTGGTACTAGTAGTAAAGTCCTAGGGCTCTTGAATTAACAAACTCTGTGACAGGCATTTACTTTGGAAAACATTTGGCCTATTACACGTCAACCAACACGATGACAGTGTTCAGTTAAATGAACTTACTGCAAAACCACCACCCACCAAGCTCAAAAGTAGTAAAAAAACAGGTATGCTCAGATAAAGTTTGAAAAAGTATATTTTTATATCCCTAACAAAATAATCTCCCGCAAGACCCTCCCTAACCCCAACAAATAAATAGTCATTCAAAAGTCCCCAAAAAACCCAACTCCCAATTCCCACCCCCCAAAAGTCTCTAAAAAAGGGGCAAGGGACACTCTAGGGATGCACAGTGTTGAGTTTGGCCTCCAGGGCATCATGCCTTAGGGCCAGGGCATCGTACTTCTCCTGGAGGGTGGCGTGATCTAAGCGGAGGCCCTCCACCACATTCTGATAGTCTTTCCATTTCTGGACCTCCGCCGTAGGTCGGACACTCTGCGGAGTGCTCGGCGCCAGCGAGCCTTTACACTGCTGTGAGGTGCAGCCTTTGCTGCTTGGCGGTGGCGTCTGCCAGCACGGCTCCGTTTGGCTGGAGCACTGCGCTTACCGGCAGAACGTGGGGTCACGGAGGAGGATGCAGATGTTACATTTGATGCACTGGACTGCGTGTCGTCCCCCTCCAGTTCCACCAGCCGCCGATATTCGGCAACAGTTGCTTCCAGCCTCCGTTGCCGGGCCAGTACAGCCAGCATACTCCTCGTCGGTTTTGAGGTTTTAGTATTACCAACTATATGAAGAAAGAAAGACATAATATGTAACCAATGCTCTTTAAGAATATGATTAACACAAAATAATTCAGCAGGAAGTTGTGTCAGAGTACAACTAGCAACTAGCCAGCGCAGTACAAAACTATTCAGGCCAGTATCATGGGCGTCCGCAGGGAGGGGCAAGGGGGGGGCGCTTAAATCACCATTTCCCTTCCCACAACTCACTTGTATCCTTGGTTTGATGCTCTTTCATATGAAAGAGATCTGGCAGAAGCCCAGGCGATATGTCTGTTTCCCTCTCTCTCTCTCTCTCTGTCTCCCTCTTTATGTCTCCCTGTGTCTCCCTCTACCTCGCTGTCTCTCTCTCTCTGTCTCCCTCCCTCACCCTCCCTCTGGCTCCCTCCCTCTCTCTCTCTCCTTCTGTCTTCCTCTCTCTCTGTCTCTGCCTCTATCTGTCTGTCGGTCCCAGCCTGCTGTAATTACCATATTGTAATTTGTCACTGGGCCAGCACTGGATACACATCATATCCTATCTAAGAGTCAGATAGTACCATGATCCAGCTTACCTGTACTCGCCACCGCCACTGTCTGCTTCCTCACAGTCTGTTCATTGGCCACTTGCGCCTCATTCTCCCCAGAGCTGTCCTCGGACTCAGAGTCAATGATCACCACCACATCCGAGCTGGCCCCGCCACCAGATGTTCCACCTACAAAGTAGATTTAAGAAAGTTAGATTACACCACTCACTAGTATTTGGTCTATGAATGAAGAAATGTGAAAACAACAGAAAAATTAATTGACTGTCTACTCTAGTCTAAAGTAAAAATGTCCCTCCTTCCAGGGAAGGTTGTTGTCTTGCTGCATTTTTTTGTCATAATTGATGAATGCTTGATTAATTTTAACACACATCATTTTTCTCTGAACAGACAGAAACTGGACTTCTAAGGACAAGAGCAACATCAACTTCAAACCAGGTGAAAGCTCGGCTCGACCACAAGAAATGTGTTCCATTACTCATCAACTCAGCACCAAGCACTTTTCCATTTCCAACTAACTTTATTTTAATATATGTGTTTACTTAAACTTTTAATAAAGCTTTTAAACTTGAATAGACTCTGTGGTTTTTGGTCCTCCAGACTAGATTGACTGAGCGAAAGGTTTTGCAATTTTTGCAAGGAGGAGTCCGTGCCGCTGACACTACCAGGTTTATACAGTGTGCCAAACACGCCACTCTGAAATATTATTACTCTGGTCTTTGGTGTCCATAGTTCGGTTTGTGGAGAATTGTCCCTGCAACAGTAGTATTATTGATTTTGCTCCTATCTAAACACTATTTCGAAAAAATTAAATTAGGAACGCTTGGACAACAATAGGTCCTCTATATTTAAATGAAAACTTACTGGGGCCAGCAAAGGAGCACTCGCCGCCCTGGCCTGCATCCTCCTCCTTTGGAGCCACTGCATCCGTTTTTTCTGTCCGCTTGCCCCTGGGCGGACCTGACGTACAACATGAAAGAATGAACAGAAAACATTGATGATTGCTGCTTGCCGATGTCCTTGTCAACCAAATCAAACATTTAGAAAGAACAAGAACCAACTATTTCAGCCAAAATGAGGGCTACAAAGGAAGGACTGCACCTAAGCCTCTACTCTAGGGGCAGATTTACAAGCCCCTTGCAGCTCTTTTGCTCTGTTCTTGCGTCACTTTTGTGACGCAGCGCCACAACAAGAGAGGCGCCATGATGTGGCGTATATTAACAACGTGACGCATATGGGAGATGCATCCCATTCTAAAGCCCTGCGCCATAAGGGAGCGTTCCAGCGCAAGGGAGGGCGTTCCTGCGCAGGAACGCATGCTAAAAGTGGCTATGGGGAATATATAAAATTTCAATCAGTCATTTAGGACAATGATGCGTCACTGAAACCCTGCGCCTGCATGAAGCAGACTTACGGCTTGACGCAGCATTGCTGGAGCTGCGCCATCGTTGCAACGCAACTCCATCAATGAGCCGCCTTTACGGCACCGATGCGTAACGCTTCGGTGACGTTTTGGGACCATGGTGTGCCGCATTGTAAATACGGCGCACCATGGGTGGTGCTGGCGTGCCGCACACTTTGCAGGGATGCGCAGGTAATTGCTAATCTGACACTTAGGGGCATACTTACGAGTTCTGAGCTGGACACCTCCAGATGTGCACCAGAACAAATGCGTAACGCAAAACTAACCTTGCGTCACGGCAGATGCGCCGCAATTACAATGGGGCAAACCCTGGCGCAAGGTTAGGCAGATGCGTGACGCATCTCGTGACGAAAGAGAGGCGCATCTCTAGAGTCGCGTCGCAGGCGCGATGCAACTATAGCAATGCTCAGGGCTGCCCAATACTCAACATACCGCATCAGTCCTTACGCCTGCTTCAAGCAAGCAGGCATAAAGAATTAACGTAGCAGCGTTGCGGAAGTGCCTGCGTTAAATCTTGTAGATTTCACGCAGGCACTTTTGCGAGGCGCACAGCTGCCTGACCGCCACCCCCCACCCCCCACACCCCCCCCTGCGTGGGAACGCACCCATTGTGGCGCAGGCCCAGGCCTTAACGTGGTGCATCTCCTTAGATGCATCACGTTGTACATGACTCGCAGGGATGCGCCACGTTTACGTCGCTGTGCGTCAGGTAAGGCAGCGTAAACGTGGCACAAGGGGCTTGTAAATCTGCCCCTTTGTGTCTAGCATTACGCAGTTCTGTAAAATACACTCATACATTACTCAGCCCAATTAAATGAACACAAAATAGAAAACAAATAAGCAGTGGCACCGCCACAGAGAAGGAGAACAGTGCACCTGAAATGCACAGAAGATTTTGAAATATTAATTTACCTCTCTTATCAATGTAATCAGCAGCATTATTGCTCTTTGTAAAAAAGTTAAAGCAAACATTTGCAATATAACACAGTCACACAGAGCAGGAGAAAAAACAGAGTAGTGAGTGATGAAAAAATTGCTACTACTACTCACCAAGCCCGGGGACCTCCACTCCCAGCACGTCTAGCAGGTCGCGCTCTCGGTCCAGGATATCGGTCCAGCGGTGGGTCACTTGATTGTAGGTGCGCTGGACCCCCGTGATGTTAAAAAGGGCCCGGCACACCTGCCCCCACCGCTTCCGTCGCTCCTGGCTGTTGGTATAACCAGCAGCGATCCTGCCGCCTGCCGCGATGGTCCTGGGGAGACGGCGCTGCACATAAAAAACGAGTGCGCCCACCTCCTCAGGGCTGAAGATCTCCCGGGGCACCACCATTTCCGCCCTCAAGCGGCCACACGGGAGTCGGGCACGGGCTGCGGTGCCCGTCTTGGGCAGCTTGACAGCTGTCTTCACCATGTTCTGGGCAGGTGTTAGCAGTAAGGAGACAAAATGAAAAAGAATAAGAGTAGGGAAGAAGGAAATAAAAGTTTAAAAAAGTAGTTGAAAAGTAACCAAAAGTAGCCTAAAACACAAAAATATAGACCTAGAAAAATAGAGGGATAGAAAAAAAGTTAAATAGATCAAAAAAATATTAAAACAAGCAAAGGATGGCAGAGATATACAGAGGATAGAAACACCATGCCCAGACACATAGGAATGAATGAAAAACAAGATGGCGGCCCGAACACTTGCGTGTAAGTAAGTTCGCACGCGATTTCTCTCGCGAACTCGTGCGAACTTGCATTCGCAAGGCGCTCATTGCGCGAGATTACACATAGCGGGCGGAAACGAAAATACGTCACGCAAACAAAATGGCGGCGCCCATACTCAACCTTGGGGTAACTCGCACGAGTTCGCGGCTTCCACGGTCGATTTCGCACGACGCCGCGCCTCGCGAATAGGGCGAAATTACCGAAAAACGAGTTTTGCAAAAGCAAAACCAACGAGCAGGTGCAAAAGTTCGAGCTCATCATTTGTAACCATTTACCTGTAGTGCTTCCTGAAGGGGCCCTCCAGAATCCGGTTGCCTACTTGCAACTATTGTGTGACCCTGCTCTGACAGTCACAGAATAGTTACAAGTATGCCATTGCATCCTGTTATTGCAACAAAAAGGAAAGGGAGCAGACAAGCAGGTGCCAGCCTTCATTAATGTCAGTTGGGGCAGGGCAGGTGTTGTTGTTTGCAAAACTTAAAGCACTTAGCAGGTGTGCTTGGCTTTGCCACAATAATGTACACTCACTTGTCAATCAGAGGGTGCTGTGATGACACCGAGGGTGGCATGGGTGTGCCAGCCAGAGGGTGGCATGGGTGAACCAGAGTGCCAGTGTTGACAGAGGATGGCAGTGCTTTGCCCCAATAATGTACACTGGTGAACCAGAGGGTGCTGTGATGACACAGAGGGTGACATGGGTGAGCCAGAGGGTGGCATGGGTGACCAAAGAGAGTGCCAGTGGTGACAGAGGGTGGCAGTGATGAAGAAAGCCTTGCAAACAGGCTGGGCACGTAGAAACAACAAGTTCGCAAAACTGGCGACCCGACAAGTAAGTTCGCAATTTGCGAAATTGTACAAAACCCTCGCGAACTTGCAGAAACCCGTGCGAACACACACCCCCCAAAAAAATACGCAAATCCGCGAGAATTCGCGGATTTTGCGGATTTTCGCAATCCGCAAATCCGCAAATTCGCGGATTGCGAATCCGCAAAATCCGCCCATGCTTAATTTTGTACCGTTGGAGGGATTACCGACATCAGCCGAACTGGCAATGGTGATACTTCAACATCTAGTCAGAGCTCATGGAATTCCAAGTGTCTTTATTACGGACAGGGGGTCGCAATTCACGTCCCGATTTTGGAAGGCCCTCTGCAAGTCTTTAGCCATTGATGCCAGGCTCTCAACGAGTTACCATCCTCAAACGGATGGCAAGACTGAACGGCTCAACCAGACCCTAGAACAATACCTGCGTTGTTTTACCTTACAAAACTCAACAGACTGGGTCACCCTCCTGTGGTTAGCTGAGTTCACTTACAACAACTCTGATCATTCCACCCTGGGTTGTTCCCCATTCTTCTGTCTTTTGGGGTATCACCCAAATATTCTCCCCTTCGACTGGCCGGTGTCTTCCAATTTTCCCAGCATACAGGAACATCATGCGCATCTCCAAGCTGTTCGGATCGATGCGAGGCATCATTTGTCAGATGCTCAAGTCTCTCAAAAACGTTTTGCTGACAAGAAACGCTGTCCTGAACCGGCATACCAGGTGGGGGACAAGGTATGGCTCTCCACTAAAAACATACATCTCCGGGGTATATACAAACTGAAGCCTAAGTATATTGGTCCCTATAGTATTGAGGAGGTCATCAACCCTGTAGCACTGAGATTGGCTATCCCCTGTTCCTGGCGTATTCACCCCGTTTTCCACATTTCTCTACTCCTGCCCTGTCACGTTGATACCAGATTGCCCGATCATCCTCCCCCGGTGCTGGTGGAGGGTTTGGAGGAGTATGAGGTTGAGGAGCTATTGGATTCTAGGCTGCACCGGGGAAGGGTCCAGTACCTAGTGAGTTGGAAAGGATATGGGGTTGAGGAGAGGACCTGGGAACCCGAGCGGAACCTCCATTGCCCTGACATGGTGGCGCAGTTCCATCTGGAGCATCCGGGGAAGCCAGGTCGACCGCCGGGTCGGCGGTCCTTGAGAGGGGGTTCTGTAGCGATTACCAGAAAAAGCATATACAGGGCGCGAAAAGGTCGAGACCGCTGCGGCACTACAACACCCAGAATGCCCTGGGTCCAGGCAAACCGGAACTCACCTCCCGTACAGCCATAAAAGTACTTCCCAGATGTAACCGGGTGCTTGTCAATCCTTCCGGTAGTTTAGACAGAGCTAGTGTTGTACCTTTCTCTCGAGTGCAGGTGAGGGCGGACGCTTTCCTTCCCGTTGGAGGACGCCGAGGGTTGGTGTGGGCAGACGCATTCCTTCCCGCTGGAGGACGCCGAGGGTTGGTGTGGGCGGACGCTTTCCTTCCCGCTGGAGGACGCCGAGTGCAGGTGAGGGCGGACGCTTTCCTTCCCGCTGGAGGACGCCATAGGAATCCGAGTGCTGCGGACGCCCTATCCCTGCTGTAAGAGGTAGGACCTCGTACATTTAGCACGGCCGTGCTTGATTAGTGTTTCAGAACTTCCTGAATCCTTTTTCTTTGTCCCTGTGGAACTGATCACTTTATTTTCCTTTGATCTTGGAACATTTCGTGCCTTGCTCGCCAGGAGTGACAAAAACTACCTGGGGGGTGTAATACTATATCCTGCCTTATTTCGTGGTTTGGGCCGTGGCAGAACGGCTACAGACCTTTTGAGACCCACGACAGAAACATTAAATAATTCGTGGTTTGGGCCGTGGCGGAACGGCTACCGAACTTTGAGACCCACGACAGAAACATTAATTAATTCAGGCTGTCATATTGTGGGAATTCAGTAAGTGGTCACCTTACCTCCACATACCGTATAGAGGGATATATATAGCAAAACATCTAATCAGTGTGTATTGTGTTTTCTAGAACTGTTGTGCATCAGAAGACCTCCTAGACCTTTGACCAGACTTAGAGGGGCGTCTTCTCAACAACCTTCCTGTTTTGCTTTTCCCTTCCCTTTTTCTGGAGTACTACCTGTCCCTGGTGTGTACACTCGCACAGGGAGGGTTTGTGCTATTAGGAACTGGGAAGACTGTCTTCGCGCTGTGGTCCCCGCTGGCTAGACACCTTAGGTTAGTGGCTTGTGTGTTCTCTTCTTGAGTTTACCTCTCAGCTGCTAACCGTGACAGAGGGCTAGTAATGCCCCACTTTGCATGAATCACATTGCCCAAAGCTTATGAAATTTGTAAAATAAGTAAAAAATGTAAGAAATATTCTCTGAATGCAGATATATGACTACAGTCATTTTTCTTTTTTCACAAACATCTGTAAATTGGGTCCTATGTGCTTTTATTTAGCTGAGCGACTGCATCTTGAAATCCATACACGTCCTCTTTTATCACTTTGCTTTCTCTGTCATTCCATCTGTCCTGTGTGCATGTAATGAAGAACAGATGATGGTGGGACAGAAGAGAGGTCTCTTCGATTCTAAAGACATCACAGAACAAGAAACCTTAGATCGGTCTTCATCTTTGAGCCTCCATGTGCATTAGT